>NW_027507748.1:513646138-515123492 GCF_037356315.1 Lithobates pipiens
GGCGGGGGGGGGGCGTATGTATAGTGTATGGTGGGGGGGTGGAGACGGTGAGAGTACTTAGACAATCCTGACAATGAAAAAATAAATAGAAAAATTACCTTACAAGCTTGGCTGCAGTCTCAGCGATCTTTGCACACATTCCAGAGCAGCAGGGAATGGGGATGTTCTGCCCACCTCTTGTCCCTTCCTGCAGCCATCCAGAGGATTCGAGGAGAGCGCCATGGAGGCTCCGCCAGTTTCCCCCCCCCCACACAGCACACGTTTCCCCCCACCACACAGCGCACCGTTTCTCCCCCCCCACCACCACACGGCGCACGTTCCCCCCACCACCACCGCGGCGCACGTTTCCCCCCCACCACCACCACACAGCGCACGTTTCCCCTCCTCCACCACCACCACACAGCGCACGTTTCCCCCCCACCACCACCACACAGCGCACGTTTCCCCCACCACCACCACACAGGCCGTTCCCCCCCACCACCACCACACAGCGCCTGTTTCCCCCCCACCACCACCACACAGCGCACGTTTCCCCCCCACACCACCACACAGCGCACGTTTTCCCCCCACCACACCACACAGCGCACGTTTCCCCCCCACCACCACCACACAGCGCACGTTACCCCTCCTCACCACCTACACAGCGCACGTTCCCCCCTCACCACCACACAGCGCACGTTTCCCCCCACCACCACCACACAGCGCCCGTTCCCCCCCCCCCCACACACACAAGCGCACGTCCCCCCCCCCCCCCCACACACACAGCGCACGTTCCCCCCCCCCCCCCCCACCACACACAGCGCACGTTCCCCCCCCCCCCCCACAGCGCCCGTTCCCCCCCCCCCACACACAGCGCACGTTCCCCCCCCCCCACACACACGCACGTTCCCCCCCCCACACACACAGCGCACGTTCCCCCCCACACACAGCGCACGTTCCCCCCACACACAGCGCACGTTCCCCCACACCACAGGCAAGTCCCCCCCACACAGCGCACGTTCCCCCCCCCCCCCCCCCCACCACACAGCACATGTACCACGCACAGCACTTACCCCCCCCCCCACCACCACCACACCACCACCACACGTTCCTCCCACCGCACAGCGCCCATGTCACCGCACAGCGCCCATGTTCTTACCGCTGAGCAGTAGCTTCCTTATTCTTTATTTCCAGACAGGCGGTAGCAGCAGCGGCGGCGGTAGCAGCAGCGGCGGCGGTAGCAGCAGCGGCGGCGGTAGTAGCAGCAGCGGCGGCGGCGGCGGTAGTAGCAGCAGCGGCGACGAGAACTGACGCTGCTGCCATAGATGGATTAACATTGGCAACAAAGGCCACCTTGCCCTTAGTTAACATGGCGCCGGCCGGCGCCGCCTTGTATCGCGTCATTTCCTGTTTGGAAATAACGCGATACTACGGCCAGCAGCCCCTATTGCCTTCTGGGATTGATAAAAACATTTCCAGGAGTCATAGCAGACGGGGGAAGACGCGCTCAGGCCGCGGCCGGAAACAGGAAGCTGAAACAACTAATAACTATAAAACCGTGAGTTTAAAAAAAAAAAAAAAATATATGCCAAATTGTTTAAGGGCCAGAGAAGAAGGGGATGCAGAGGACTTAAAAAAGAGGGTGGAGCTCCGCTTTAACTGAATTTTTTTTACCAAAACATGTAGCAGAATACATTTTGGCTTAAATCTATGACAAAATTAGATTTTATTGATTTCTTTTAAAATAGAAAAAGAAAATATAGTTTTTTTTTCCAAATTTCCGCTTTTTTTGCGATTATATTGCAAAAAATAAAAAACAGAGTCGTGAATAAATACCACCAAAATAAGCTCTATTTGTGTGAACAAAATGATAAAAATTCATTTGGGTACAGTGTAGCATAATCGCACAATTGTCATTGAAAGTGCGAGATCGATGAAAGCTGAAAATTGGGCTGGGAAGGAAGGTGTTTAACCACTTCCCGACCAGCGCCCAACAATGTACGTCGACAGAATGGCACGGGCAGCATATGGCGTACAAGGGTACGTCCAATATTCAATGCCGCCCTGCCATCGGGAGCGCGGCGGCGGCGCGCTCCCGCGCTGGTCGGGACCCCCGTGTGTCCGGTCGCGGGACCCGCGGACTCGACCGCCACGGGCATCCCCGCGATCATCTCACGGAGCGGCCAAATGGAGGAAATGCTGTGTAAACAGCATTTCTCCATTCTGCCTCGCAACTAGTGACGCTGATCTTTGCTACATGTGATTGGAGCAGAGATCAGTGTTCACTAAATGAAAGCCCAGCCCCCCCACAGTTAGTAACACACCCCTAGGAACACTTAACCCCTACACTGCCACCCACTGGTTAACCCCTTCACTGCCAGTGTCATTTACACAGGAATCACTGCATTTATATAGCAGTGATTACTGTATAAATGCCAATGGTCCCAAAAATGTGTCAAAAATGTCCGATGTGTCCCCCACAATGTCGCAGTCACAATAAAAATCGCTGATCGCGCCATTACTAGTAAAAAATAATAATAAACAGTGTGCATGCGCGGGCGCGCCGTAATGGCTGCTTAAGCAAGGTGCTCCGCATCACCTCTACCCCGCGATAGCCCTAAGCGCCGCTACACCGATCGAATTGACCGGATTCCACCTTCTCTGCACAGGGGAACATAGCGAGACCGTTCCTAGATGCCGGGCCCCGCCGCCAGACGAGACCTGGGACCGGACTTCCACAGGGCCGGAGCGAACGGGTGTACCAAGATGGCCGCCGGACAATCTGTCACACAGTCACACGCGGCCTCCGGAGAAAAGAAGCCAGAACACAGGCAAGTGATCGCCCCGGCTACTCTCTCATAATCCCAGGTCGCCCAGGGAGGCCAACACTTTCTCCAAACGCCTTCCCCAGCCTCCACAGAGTCTCTCCTGGGCCACCATGCGGCAGACAGTGCCCTGACTCCTCTAGGGCCTACCTCCCCGAATCTCCTAGAAGCCCACTCTCCATATCTCCCTGACCAGGACTCCTTATCACAGCAGGGAGACCTGTTCCACAAACTCTCCACACTCCTGGAAAGAGGCCTAGCTAACACGGCAGCCCAGATCACGGGAGATATGAAATCGGACTTTGCAAACTTAGGCTCCAGAATGGAAGCCATCGAGAACAAATTGGACATTACTGTTTCCCGCACTAACCAAAATGCTGCCCATATCCAGACCCTTCAGGAGCAATTAGATGTGGCCCTATCCAGGATCGATGACCTGGAAAATAGATCCAGAAGATATAACCTCAGAATTCGAGGCCTACCTGAGTCCTACACGGATGTTTCCGCAACAATTCAGGATTTTTTTAAGGACTTAATTCCGAACATCCCGTCCCATCGCCTGGAGTTAGATAGGGCCCACAGGACCCTCGGTTCCATGAGGAAAGATGGTTCCCCGAGATACATTCTCGTCAAACCACACTTCTATGCTGTGAAGGAGGAGATTCTGAAGCAGTCCAGACTGCAACCACAGATAGCCTTCCAGGGCCACCAACTCCAGATCTTCGCAGACCTGTCTCTGGTCACTATTCAGAAGAGGAGAGCCCTGAAGCCTCTTCTTATAGTCCTCTCTAATCAGGAGATCAAATACCGTTGGGCCTTTCCTTTTGCAGTCCGATTCAACTACAACGGGCATTCCTACGCCTTCTCCAGTCTCCCAGAAGGTGAAAAGCTTCTTCTCCATCTCAAACTCATATCTCATGAGGCGCCCATGGAAGTAACGGCTAATCCTGCTGCATCTGCCAAGCGTCCGCAACCATCGAGCCCGGTCTCTCCAGTCTGGATCCCTGGGAAGAATAAGAAATCAAGAGAGGGAAGACCCCCATAATGTGACTCTCTTCATTTTTTGGTCCACCTGTTTGTTCCTGGATTTGTTTTGGATCGAGTGCCTGGGTCAGGTTTTCCCGTCTAGGAGGAGGTCGGGAACCCCCTCTAGTTAACCTGCCCCAGTGAGATCCCCTCCTCAGGTTTATTTTCCTTTTACATTTGACTTGCTATCCGGCAGTTGGGGTCAGGCTTAACCCCTACATTTTTTTTTTTTTTTTACCCATATGCAAACTTTATGGCATCACATTTTTTTGTGGCTGCGTTCCCTTGAGCTCCCCCCAGGACAGTTTTTTGCGAGACTTAGTGCCTCTGGGAATGGTGATGTATTCGCCATTCATGGCTGGGGGCTCGGGGGCATGGCAGGTTGGTCGAAGAGGGGGGGTGGGGCCCCTATTTTTCTGGGGACCACCCCCCCCTTCGGTCATCTGACTAGATTACATCTGTTTACTCATTCCTGATGCCTGGTGAGAGACTTTAGCCGGGTTGTTCGCATGTTCTCTTTGTTGGTAATGTTTAGGTTTTCTAGTTTAACCTCGCTTATCCTTACAGGCCCGCTTCCACCTCTTCTTGAGGGGGAGGGGGGAATGGGACCGGTTTACTTTCAACTTATTGTCTTAGCTCTATGAATACCAGTTTTATTATTCTCTTATTTGCATATACTTGATCATTATCAATCCTGATTAACTTAGTTCTGGGGCTGTACCGGGATTATCCCGGAGGGATTTTTTCTCTTTATATTAACGGTTGTTAGTTCAGTAAGGGGTAGAGGTGACCCCCTTGCGCCTCAACCCTCACCACAGAGACAGGTCCTTGTCTCTGCGAGTCAGGGAGTCGGCTCTTGAATACAGACGCCGACGTTTATTACTCTGCGGACCCTAGGGGTACTCTCCCCTGGGCTATGTAGATCTCCTTGGAAGATGTCTTACTTTCTTGCTCTTATCTCTCTCTTTCTCCCCTTCTCCCTCTCCTTCCCCCTTTGAAGCCAGGTGACAGGATGTTCACGACAGATGGTCCAGTTCTCAGACAGGATCACCCCATCGCCATTTGCCAGACCTGCGTGGAAGAAGCTCGTTATGGGTAAGAGATATCCACTTCTGCAGCCTTTTACCACCGAGGTTCTATGACAAACTTAGATAACACTAAGAGGCCTCTTAGAATTGCCTCTCACAATGTACAGGGCCTTAACTCCCCCAGTAAGAGGAAACTAGCATTTGAACATTACCGCTCCCTTAACTTAGATATTATCCTCCTACAGGAAACACATTTCCCAATCCGGTACAGCCCCAAATTTCTCCACCCACGGTACCCAAATTTTTACTTAGCGAACGCCGAGAATAAGACCAGAGGGGTGGGAGTCCTTTTCGCTAAATCATGTAGATTTGAGCATTCTTCCACCATCAGAGACCCCGAGGGTAGATACATATTGGTCAAGGGCCTAATTGAGGGAGTCCTATACACCATAGTTTCATATTATGCCCCGAACAAGGGTCAATCCAAATTTTTTCAAGACCTTCTAAGGATTCTCCGGCCCCTCACCGAGGGCAGGGTAATTTTTGGGGGAGACTCTAATGTCGCTTTTGATCAAGGGCTCGATAAATCCAGACCGCAGGGATCTCAGCTTACACGTCCCACTAAGGCTAGCCTATCTATTGCTAGGAAACTACATGAATATGGCCTGATAGACGCCTGGAGGGAGTTGCACCCAACCAAGAGAGATTTCACCCACTATTCTTCCCCACATCAATCTTATGCCAGAATTGATCATATCCTGGTCCCGCCGGGGATGATCCCTTCTATACACAAAGCATTGATTATCGATGTTTCCTGGTCAGACCACTCAATAGTCAGCGCCTCAATACACAAGGTAGTGACAAGGGTGACAGGGTTCCATTGGAGGCTTAATGAATCTCTTTTGAACGATCCTAGCTCATCAAAAGACATTGAAGACGCCTTGAGAGAATACTTCCTTCTTAATGCAGTGGGAGGAATCTCACCAGAGACCCTATGGGCTGCCCACAAAGTCGTGATTAGGGGTAAAATCATAGACATAGCTTCACGCATTAAGAGGGAACGTACGTTCTTCATCAAAAACCTCGAAACCAAATTCAAAACACTACAATCCCAACACAAACAAGACCCGTCAAGGGCCCTGGCAGACTTGGTTGACGCCTCTAGACTCGAGTTAAACTTAGCTTTGACTGCCAGAACCGAAAAGGAAATCCGGTGGGGCAGTGCCAAATTTCATAACCAGAAGGATAAGATTGGCTCCATGCTGGCAGCCAAATTATCGCCCAAGACTCATACTTATACTTTCCCCAAAATTAGAACTGCAGGACAAGCCCCCTCTGCCAACCCCACTAAAATACTTAAGGCGTTTCAGGATTACTATGCCAAGCTCTACAGCTCGACCTCAGGGGATGACCGGGATGCAGGTGAGACCTTACTGAGGGACTTGCCCATCCCAACACTCTCAAAGGACCACAGAGATCTCATGGAAGCTGAAATCTCCGAGGAGGAGATTAAAGATGTCATAAAATCTCTTAAAACAGGATCAGCCCCAGGACCTGATGGTCTCTCCACGCCATACTATAAGACCTTTGTTGACATCCTGGTGCCGCATCTGGCTAAATTTTTCAATTCATTAACCAAGGGCTCCCCCTTAGACCCCCAGTTAAACTCCGCATACATCTCGGTCATCCCTAAACCGAATAAGAACTGGGAAGAAGTAGAGAACTATAGACCCATATCCCTAATCAATAATGACCTAAAGATTCTCACAAAAATCCTTTCCAATAGGCTAGCCTCCTTTATTAGCAGATATGTACATAAAGACCAAGTGGGATTCATCCCGGGCCGTCAAGGGCTGGATCTAACTCGTAGAGCTATTGATATAGTTTCGATCCTCCAATCCAACTGGGAAGGGAATCCCAAGCAAGAGGGCATGCTTTTATCCATGGACTTACATAAAGCCTTCGATTCTTTAAAGTGGCCTTATATTTTTGCACTCATGGAACGTTGGGGGTTCGGTGACAGGTTTATGGGCATTCTACACTCCTTATATTCCACACCCTCGGCATCAATTCGTCTCTTAGGTCACTACTCCCAATCACTAAGCATAGCGAGGGGCACCAGACAGGGGTGTCCGCTCTCTCCATTGATATTTGCTATAGCTATTGAGACTCTGGCCATAGGAATCCGCACTAACCCCAACATACAAGGGGTTTCCTGTGGATCTCAGACACATAAATGCGGTCTATTCGCAGATGATGTGCTCCTTTTCATTACATCCCCTATCACATCCCTACCAAATCTATGCAAGCTCCTAGACACCTTTTCAAGGGCGTCAGGTCTCAGGGTTAATTACTCAAAATCTCACGCCCTCAATGTCTCGCTTCCCCAGTCCATGGTTGCCACCTTGCGAAGCAGTTTTAAATTTGAGTGGAAAGACAATTTCTTAGATTACCTGGGGATCAAACTGACTCCCAAGGTTGAACAACTTTATGCGGCCAACTTTCCTCCTACCTACAAGAAATTAGAAGCAGACTTGCAAAATTGGGCCCAGGGGAATCTCTCTTGGTTGGGTAAAATTCACTCACTCAAAATGACATTTCTTCCCAGGCTGCTATATTTATTCAGGGCAGTTCCGATCAACGTCCAGTCGGATCACCTGCAATCCCTCCAGAAAAAGATGATGCGCTTCATATGGGGCAAAAAGGGACACCGGCTGCCATGTAACACGTTATATAGACTTAGGAGAAAAGGAGGTTTAGGTGTTCCTAAACTGTCTTGGTACTTCCAAGCGGCCAGACTAGCTCAAATATCCACAATATACTCCAGACTCGAAAAACCTGACTGGATGAACATAGAGAGACAGGCTGTTCCTACATATACCCTAGATTATCTACTCTGGATCCCTCACAAGGAACGACCCCCCATCCTCTCTCCTATACTATCTCAATCTCTAGCTCTCTGGGACCGAGTGAAAATGAACTCTTTCTTAGTCTCAAACTCCCACCCCCTGGCTCACATTTTTAACAACCGCGATTTCCCACCTGGGTCAGACATTAAAGCATTTAAATGGTGGTTGGATAAGGGGCTGTACCGGATTGGCCACTTTTTCACAGCTTCAGGCCCCATCACCCTAGCATACTGCAAAAAGAAATTGGAGATTCCGAACTCGGAACTCTTTAGATTCTCTCAAATTCTACACTTCCTTCATGGGCTTTGGAAGGATAAACCGGCTCCCCCTCGCTTTACTGATTATGAGGCATGGTGCGGACAAGCCACGTACCAAAGAGGTGGAATCTCGGTAATTTACCAGGCTCTAGCTCAGAACAACAATAAGTCCTCTTTCATGGAAGCCTGGGAAAGGGACCTCTCGTTTCAATGGGACCTGGAGTCCTGGTACTCCTCTTTTGACAAAGCCTATAAAGGGGTTAGGTATATATCACTAATAGAAGCTAATCTTAAGGTGATGACTAGATGGTATCTGACACCGTCCAGATTGGCCCACATGTTCCCCTCAACCAGTCCCCTCTGTTTCAGGGGCTGCGAGTTGACGGGAGGTATGTCCCACATTTGGTGGGAATGTGTAAAGCTTAGGTCCTTTTGGAAGCAGATGTTCAACTTAATCTATAAGGTGACGGGCATACAGGTGCCTAGAACCCCGGTGGTAGCTCTTCTTAATGGTCCTATCCCGCAGACTGGCAAATCTACTAGATTGTTAATTCACTATATGTTGCTAGGGGCCAAGATCACCATAGTGAAAGCTTGGAAACAGCCCAAAGTTTCGATCCAAGCTGTTAAACGTAAGATTTCATGGATCATGACACAAGAAAAAGTCACGAGTATGTTACTGAATTACAAAGAGAAATTTGAGGCTATTTGGGAACCTTGGGCCCAACACGTGGGCATCTCCCTCATTGTAGGAGTCCCTCCGCCTAGGACCAGCTAAGTAACCATAGTCTAGTTTTGCTCCTCTCACCTGGCTCAATGCCTCTCCCTCCCTTCCCTTCCTCCCCGTGGGTCGAAATGTCTGCATCCCTTGAAGACGTCCTTTTCAGTTAACACTATTACTTCAGAACTGCCTGAGCTCCAACTGCTCCCCCTGGCTCCCCCTGTCTCCCCCTCTCTCCCCCTCTCCTCCCCTCTGTGTTCTCCCTATCTATAATCCTCAAACTCTCTCTCTTCCTTTATTTCTTTCTTTCTCTTCGTGCTTTTACAAGAGTATGTGATGGTAGTGCCAAACCGGAGCCAAATCATCTCGGTTGACCTAGAAGGGACCCAGGATGAATACCAACTTTATTATTCATCTGAATTGGTGGGCCTCCCCTGGTAGCTTTAGGAAGCTCCTCATAATTCCTTACCGCCCTGTGCCTTTCCCAGATTTGCAGCGGGAACAGGGACTAGCGGGGATCCGAGGGGGTGACGGTCCAACACAGCGAGCTCCCATTAGGGGTGTTGGGCTGTTCTCCCTGGTTCCCAGATTTCCGCCCCTCTGTTTTCCCCTTTTTCATGCTAACTTATAACAATATAGATCGAATACATGCTTATCCCTGTAATTACTGGTTATAAGTACAGATTTTCTACTGCTTAATGTCTCAGGGGACCGTAAGGTTTTTGTATGTACCGAAGATGTTCAGTAGTGTGACTACTATGGTTTATACTCATGTTCTGATGTTGGCACCTGAAGTGTTTTTGTATTCTTCTGTATTTTGTACTTTGAAAATAAAAATCTTTGAAATTAAAAAAAAATAATAAAAAATTATTAATAAAAATGCTATAAAACTATCCCTATTTTGTAAACGCTATAACTTTTGCACAAACCAATCAATAATCGCTTATTGCGATTTTTTTACCAAAAATATGTAGAAGAATATGTATGAGCCTAAACTGAGGGAAAAAAACGTTTTTTTTTATATTTTTGGGGGATATTTATTATAACAAGTAGTAAAAAATAATGCGTTTTTTTCAAAATTGTCGCTCTATTTTTGTTTATAGTGCAAAAAATAAAAACCGCAGGGGTGATCAAATACCACCAAAAGAAAGCTCTATTTGTGGGAAAAAAAGGATGTCAATTTTGTTTGGGAGCCATGTCGCACGACCGCGCAATTGTCAGTTAAAGTGACGCAGTGCCGAATTGCAAAAAGTGGTCTGGTCTTTGACCAGCAAAATGGTCCGGTCTGCAAGTGGTTAAGTGCCCTGTATTGAAGTGGTTAAAGAGACCATGAAATATAATCACGTTTACATTTTAAAGTTATGTACCTTCAAATTCAATGCTATTAAGGCCTTTGAAGTTCTCCTTTAAAAAAAAAAATACACATATCCCTGGATTTAAAAAATGTGCAATAATTATTTTTTTGCCAGAATCCTGCAGAGCATTGCACCAATGATCACTGGATCCCAGGTGCATGTCAGGCTCTTGTATTCTCTTCCTAGAGATCTAAGCCAGTACCTCTCTACAGCCTGTCAATTTCAGAGCTGCAGGATGAGTGAATTGGCTATGAGAGCACTTATCAGCACACTCGCAGACCATTGAAAACGAAATAGCCACAGTGAAAGATAGAACTTGTAGTTCATTCATTCACGGATTACATATGGAATGATGGAGCTCTGCACAGCTTCACTAATTTTAAAATGTGACAGCGGTTGTAATGAGTGGATCCTGTGCCCGCTGTCATAGGAGGGGCTTAGGGGACTGCACACCCTAAACATGGGTATAATGGGAAATGTTACTAAAGGTGAACGTGGTTGAACTAGATGGACTTGAGTCTTTTTTCAACCTGACTAACTATGTAACATAGCTATTAATAATCCTTGAACTGTTCACATCCAATTTGTTATCCTGAGAAATCAAATTTAGTATGCATTAGTATAGTTGTTCCCTTTTTTTTTAATCTTTTATTTATTTCCAGAAAAAAAAAAAGAAAATACATATGTTCTAACAGCAGATCAACTATATCAAATTAACATCCTTTATCTTAGTCATGTCTTTCTAGATACCCCAGCCTATATTACATAGTAACTATTTCTACCCCTCTGGCCGGACAACCGGGCATCCCACCTTATCTCTCTATACAATGATGCCAGTTCCGTTATTTAAGTCCCATTACCAAAAACATTCCTTTGTCTCTGAGATTTTTTTTTCCTCTTTCTTATTCAATAAGACCAAAAACAAAAAAACAAAACAAAACAAAGTTGTTACATTCCATGCTAACATTCAATAACATTTTGAATACACTGTATTTTATTTTAAAAAAGTAGCTTGTAACAGTCTGCAATGCTCCTTATTATTACTAAAATGCCATTGGATAACAGAGGTAAGTGTCTCAATCCACTGTCTGAGATTTGCCCCAGAGCTGGCAGTTCTTAGCGTTGGATAGAGCCTTTGCAATTAGACAATCTAAAAGTGTAGACTAAAAGTAAAGTTGTCCTCCAAAGAATTTGGAATCCAGGTGTTTGGGCAGTAAACTAAACTCAATCAGGTGGCACCACCGACTCATCTAGCTGGTGAATGAGATGTATAAATATGGAGAGACTTGTGCCAAGTATTTAGCATCAAAAAGTGAATAACATTTGCCGAAATGATCATTTTCTGCTTTCTAAATATGCCCTTTATACATTTCATCATTGCCAACACTCCTCTATATTCTTTTCTAATTGTGGTTGGTGTGATTTCACTTCATTATGCACTATTGCCTTATAAAGCTTCCACATACAATTTCCCTTCCAACTGATTATGATTCAAGCATTGGTGGCACAGAAAAGAAATGAGTGTTTATACATAGAACAGCCCAAGCAGACACTAAACTGATCTCAATGTGAAGTGTTTAAATTTAGCTGTCCAGTCATCTTTGTCTAAATAGGAAAATCTTTCATGTATAAAATAACAAGCACTTTCCTATTCCCTCTATTTATGAATTCTGACTTTGCCAATGAAAAATGTCTTTCAGGCGGTTTTATTGCTTCATATTCTTCCAAAAATACGTCTAAGAAGTACAAAATGCATTTAAATGGGCAGTGCAATTGTGACCTAATAAACTATTTTTAAACCATCAAGAGATTGCTAAATGCAAATCCAGTGTCTATACTGAATGTATAACATACGTCTACCACTTAGATACAATACAGCCCATTAATCTGTCCCTTTTTCTTTACTGTTCATGAACTAGAAAAGTGTCTAAACAAAGAGTGCATTGAGAATTAGATGAAAAAAATTGTAATTAGAGAGAACAAGTAAAATGATAGCCAATCCGATGGCGCCTGTTTTCCTAATTATTTGTTTCCGAACTAAAGTGTTTTTAATAGCATACGGAAGTATAACATTCTCAAGACATATAATATGTTTAATTAGCACATAACAGAATGAAATATATGTTTTGACTGCATACCCTGCTTAAGGTAGTAAATATGCAGAGCACAATTATAGCTTGACGCTTGCATTGTTTATGTGCTTGCCCTTCACATTTCAAATGCCATGTTCACAATATTTCCACACAAAAAAACAAAGTCTCTTTGTAACATAAGACCCATTTGTAAAATATTGTCAACAATTTTACATAAAGCACATGTGACTTTAAAACCAGTAGTAGAGAAATATGGCAGCTGGCCCCTTCTAAAAATGTTAATTTATTGTCTGTTTCTAGCTTTTGGCTTCAAAACTTTAAAACACTCACCCCGAACAAGCATGAATATCAGGAACCTCACAGTGGAGAAGTAAAACTTGATCACTCAGAATCTGGTGCGGGTGTGCATGGTAGCCAATCAGCTTCTAACTTCAACTTGTTCAATTAAGTTTTAACAATAAAACCTGGAAGCTGATTGGTTTCTATGCAGAGCTGAACCATATAGTGCATGGTCCAGTTTTAGTAAATCTCCAGTGTGCATAAAACATATTAATCTACATACAGGCATACCCCACTTTTAAGTACACAATGGGGTTTATTTACAAAAGCTAGAAAGTGCAAAATCAGGTTCACTTCTGCATAGAAACCAATGAGCTTCCAGGTTTAATTACCAAAGCTTAATTGAAGAAGCTGGGGTTAGAAGCTCATTGGTTTCTATGCAGAGGTGAGCCTGATTTTTCACTTTCCAGCTTTAGTAAATAAACCCCATTGTGCACTTAAAAGTGGGGTATGCTTGTAATTATTCTTAGGAGCTGATTTGGTAACGTCAAATAGAATGAGCGCTTTGCAAGGGCAGTTGCACTCATTTACTCCAGAGCTTAGTAAATGCAGGGCTTTTTTTCAGCTGGAACTTGGTGGAACTCAGTTCCACTACCTCTGACTCAAGCCTTCTCCTCCCTGCTCACCATTATCACTTGTAAACACAGAAGTCCGGCTTCTGTGTTTACAAGTGACAGCTTGTCTCCCAATGGCTCCTACAGATCTGATCTCCTGAGTGGCCCCCACTGAATGCAGGATGGGGTCAAGGGAGATTCAGGTGCCCGGGGGGGGGGGGGGCAGTGCAGATGCCGACAACCCCACTGAATGATCTCTTTGCAAGTGAGAGAGGTGGAGCCAATGGCATTGTGTGGGGAGGTACTAAAGCCAACTGGGTGCTTCAGCCTAATACAGAAACAAAAGTAAGACGTGGAAGTTGGTGGAGCCATTAGGGAGGTGGGGAGAAGATGAGAGGTAGAGAAGTGGTGGGTATTGCATGCAAAGATCAGAGCTAAAAAGGGTGAAAGTTAGATGTGGCTGGGGGATGTAAAGGTAAGCAATGGTGCAAGAAGGCTAAATTCTGCACTCTGTATGCAGCATACCCCTGAACACTGCACTCTGTTTGTAACCCCCCCCCCCCCCCCCCCTTCCCGAACTCTGCACTCTGTATGCAATGCACTTCTTTAAGACCTTCCCACTGTTAGTGACATTTGCTCACACCCATTATTTGATTTGGTTTGGAGAGAGTGTGTGTGTGTGTGTGTGTGTGTGTGTGTGTGTGTGTGTGCGCGTGTGTGTGTGTGGGGGGGGTCTTTTGAGGGGGCCGTGTTGGAATTCCTGTACCTATTTCCTGAGAAAAAAAGCCCTGAGCAAATGTAATACATCTCTGCTGATTTCCATCTATCAATCATGTGCAAGTGAAAATGTTTTGTTTTTTTATTTCTCTTGCAACTGACTGTATATTCTTTAATATGTGAAGCTTTACCACAATCAGAATTTATCAAGGAAAATGCGTGCAACTGCACTTGCAAAGTGCACAGTATGTTTGCCGTTAGTAAATTCACCCCAAAGTCTGCCTCTCTGATTTCAGTATATTGCCAGTCTCAGAATAAAGGTACATACAGGCATACCCACCTGTTAAGTGCACAATGAGGTTTATTTACTAAAGCTGGAAAGTGCAAAATCCGGCTCACTTCTGCATAGAAACCAATGAGCGTCCATGTTTTATTACCAAAACTTAAGATGTGATTGGGTATTTTTTCAAAGCAAAGCTTCATCTCATTTGCTCATGTAACTCTGGATCACCTCCACCTGCAGAGTGCAACTGTACTTACAAAGTGCCTTTAGTAAACCGACTCCAATGTGTTTCAGTGGCTTAAAAATCTTGCTCCATTGGGCTATATAAAAATGACATAAAACATACACTGAATATAAAATATGATCAGGGCTAGCATAAAACAAATTTTTGTAGAGTTGCTAAAAACAATACACAAATGACCTGTGTATATTTAAAGGCTCTTTGTTGAGTTTGTACCATTCTTACAGCTAAACATCTGACATACGAGGAATTATGTTGCTCTTCTAACAGTCTCTGTGAATACGCTTTAGAACTAAGTGCTTCATGTACTAAAGTGTGTAGTAAAAATCATTGAAGTGAACATAAACATCCAGTCATGTGCAGGGTAATTTAAATAATAGCTTCCCTTGCCTGTTATTGAATGCTAGAAGTCAGCAAACATTTGCATCACTGGAATTCGCTTTGTGTGTAATATTGCTGGAAGATTGGTTAAAGCAGTGGAAACAGCAGTTCAACATTTTAAAGTGATACTAAAGTCTGTTTTCTTTTCTTTAAAAATAACAAACATGTTATACTTACCTGCTCTGTCCAGTGGTTTTGCACAAAGCAGCCCAGATCCTCCTCTTCTCGGGTCCCTCGCTGGCGCTCCTGCTCTCTCCCCCCTGTCCAGTGCCCTCAGAGCAAGCATCTTGCTATGGGGGCACCCAAGCCAAGACACAGCTCTGTGTGTCCATTCAAAATACAAAGCCACGTTTCAGCCCCACCCCCTCTCTATCCTCCTTATTGGCTAACTGAATTTGATTGACAGCAGTGGGAGCCAATGGCACCGCTGCTGTGTCTCAACCAAACAGGAGGGAGATGGGATGGCTGAGGCACTAGTGCACATTGCTGGATGGAGATAGGGCTCAGGTAAGTATTAGGGAGGCTGAGGGGAGCTGCTACACACTGAAGGTTTTTTTTTCTTCTTATATTAATGCATAGAATGTATTAGGATAAAACAAAAAAAATGAGCCTTTGCAAAGAATGTAAAATAATGCACCTAGGCAATAAGCGTTTCCTTGATGGAGGTCAATATCTGGCCCAGTGCTGGCCAGAACTACAGAAGAAAAAGTTTTAGGGGTACATATCTTAGATGATTGCTAATGAACAAACAGTGTAGCTGGAAGGCACAATGCAAATGCAATTCTAAGGTGTATTACTAAAGGGTTCACAAGTAAGGATGAGCCGAACATCCCCCATTTCAATTCGCACCAGAACCTGCGAACAGACCTACACTTCGCGTGAACTTTAGAACCCTATTAAAGTCTATGGGACTTGAACATTCAAAATCTAAAGTGCTAATTTTAAAGGCTAATATGCAAGTTATTGTCCTAAAAAGTGTTTGGGGACCTGGGTCCTGCCCCAGGGGACATCTATCAATGCAAAAAAAAGTTTTAAAAATGGCAGTTTTTCCGGGAGCAGTGATTTTAATAATGATTAAAGTGAAACAATAAAAGTGTAATTTTCCTTTAAATTTCGCACCTGGGAGGTGTCTATAGTATACCTGTGAAGGGGAGCATGTTTCCCGTGCTTAAAACTGTCCCTGCACAAAGTGTCATTTCTGCAGGAAAAAAAAGTAATTTAAAATCATTCACGGCTATAATGAATTGTCGGCTCCCGTAATACAGGGAACACTCATTGAAAGTCATTGGCTTCCCCAATGACGTGTGGGTGACCCCGCCCCCTCTGATGTAACGGAAACGTGCATGTTATACTTACCTCCACTGTGCAGCTCGTTTTGCACAGAGTGGCCCCAAACCTGGTCTTCTGGGGTCCCTTGGCAACTGTCTCGGCTTCCTCCCGCAAGTACATCTCACGTTCATGCGTGTTCCCTCGCATGGGGGAGTGCTCCCGTGATACAGCCGGTGGCTATAGTCACTCACTGTATCACTCGGCCCAGCACCCAGCGCACTGCGTCATTGGATGTGATTGACAGCAGCACGAGCCAATGGCTGCGCTGCTTTAAATCCATCCACTCTAGCCAATCATCGGCCAGGCTGAGCGGCGAAGAGGACATCAGGGGCGAGCACGGGACTTTAGAGGGGTCAGGTAAGTAAAACAGTGGGGCCTGGGGCGCCGGCACTGTCAGATGCTTTTTCACCTCAATGCATAAAATGTATTAACCTCCCTGGCGGTATGATTAGTTCTGGTTTTAGGTGCTGAAAGCGGTACAATTATTTTGCATGGACATTTGGCGTTTTATATTGTAGTCCTGTAATTCTTAGGAATAACTCTCTTAAATCTGTTCAAACCAGAGTCTAGCAGACATCCCGGGTATGATAAAGTTTATAATATAATAAATAATAATAAAAATTATTCAATAATGTAATCAAATCCAAAAACACTGAAATTTGCTCATTTGCAGAATTGTCGCTGTCATTAGATTTAGTGTTTGATGATGAATTTCCCCACAAATCGCTATCGCTCAATTCTGAAAGTGATTATAATTTATTATCGTTGTTTTCTAGCTGGTCTATAATCACTTTTGACATAAAGGGACAGTTTTTGGTTGCTATGGACAATCTCCAAATTCCTGGCAGAAAAAAACAGTATTTATAATATAAAAGTGCATACAGGGCACTGCACTGACCACTAGGGACAAAGGGGTGTGTATTTTTTTTAATGTAAGATTACAGTACTGTGTGTGTTTTGTGTATTTTTACTTTTTTGAATTCGGCGCTGATCTCCGCTCCCGTGCAGCGTAACGTCACAGGGAACAGAGCTCGGCGGCACTCGGGCACTGTGTGAATCGAGCAGAGGACAGCATGATCACACAGCGCAGAGAACAAGGTAAGTAACTCTCCCTGTGTCCAGCGATGCGACCCCGAGTCTGGCTCGGGGTTACCGTTTATGATACTAAAATCCCAACCCGAGCCAGACTCGGGATTACCGCCAGGGAAGTTAAGGTGAAAAAATATTGTATAATGTATTTTTTTTTTAGGGTGGCCCTCCACTTTAATGAATGAAGAAGTAATAACAATTCTGTTGGGTTAGTTATTAGTAAATACTAAGGTTTTTTGTTTATTTGTTTGTTTTATTTTGTGTTTTAGTTACATTTTTTTATTGAAAACAGAGCAAGGTGTTGCAATGTTCAATGACAATAAAAAAGTAAACATGATGGTCCATGACATTGAACGGCACAAGATTGAAATGTAGAATTCCAGCTAGATAGTCAATAAGTGGTGGTCAGCCTGGAGTGTGGATCTTTGAACATACCATTGAAGGGTTAATACGTGAAAGATTGAAAATTGGGTGAAGATTGATGTTCTTGGCCTTCATAAATACAGTGGTGTGAAAAAGTGTTTGCCCCCTTCCTCATTTCCTGTTCCTTTGCATGTTTGTCACACTTAAGTGTTTCGGAACATCAAACCAATTTAAACAATAGTCAAGGACAACACAAGTAAACACAAAATGCAATTTGTAAATGAAGGTGTTTATTATTAAAGGTGAAAAAAAATCCAAACCATCATGGCCCTGTGTGAAAAAGTGATTGCCCCCCTTGTTAAAACATACTATAACTGTGGTTGTCCACACCTGAGTTCAATTTCTCTAGCCACACCCAGGCCTGATTATTGCCACACCTGTTCACAATCAAGGCATCACTTAAATAGGAGCTGCTTGACACAGTAAGGTCCACCAGAAGATCCTTAAAAGCTACACATCATGCCGAGACCCAAAGAAATTCAGGAACAATTGAGAAAGAAAGTAATTGAGATCTATCAGTCTGGAAAGGGTTATAAAGCCATTTCCAAAGCTTTGGGAATCCAGCGAACCACAGTGAGAGCCATTATCCACAAATGGCGAAGACATGGAACAGTGGTGAACCTTCCCAGGAGTGGCCGGCCGCCCAAAATTACCCCAAGAGCGCAGCGACGACTCATCCAAGAGGTCACAAAAGACCCCACAACAACGTCCAAGGAACTGCAGGCCTCACTTGCCTCAGTTAAGGTCAGCGTTCATGCCTCCACCATCAGGAAAAGACTGGGCAAAAATGGCCTGCATGGCAGAGTTCCAAGGAGAAAACCACTGCTGAGCAAAAAGAACATCAAAGCTCGTCTCAATTTCTCCACAACACATCTTGATGATCCCCAAGACTTTTGGGACAACATTCTGTGAACCGATGAGACAAAAGTGGAACTCTTTGGAAGGTGTGTGTCCAAGTATATCTGGCGTAGAAGGAACACTGCATTTCATAAAAAGAACATTATACCAACAGTAAAATATGGTGGTGGTAGTGTGATGGTCTGGGGCTGTTTTGCTGCTTCAGGACCTGGAAGACTTGCCGTGATAAAAGGAACTATGAATTCTGCTGTCTACCAAGAGATCCTGAAGGAGAATGTCCGACCATCTGTTCATGTACTCAAGCTGAAACGAACTTGGGTTCTGCAGCAGGACAATGATCCTAAACACACCAGCAAGTCCACCACGAATGGCTGAAGAAAAACAAAATGAAGACTTTGGAGTGGTCTAGCCAAAGTCCTGACCTGAATCCTATTGAGATGTTGTGGTATGACCTTAAAAAGGCCGTTCATGCTGGAAAACCCTCTAATGTAACTGAATTAGGACAATTCTGCAAAGATGAGTGGGCCAAAATTCCTCCAGGACGCTGTAAAAGCCTCATTGCACGTTATCGCAAACGCTTGGTTGCAGTTGTTGCTGCTAAGGGTGGCCCAACCAGTTATTAGGTTTAGGGGGCAATCACTTTTTCACACAGGGCCATGATGGTTTGGATTTTTTTTCACCTTTAATAATAAACACCTTCCTTTACAAATTGCATTTTGTGTTTACTTGTGTTGTCCTTGACTATTGTTTAAATTGGTTTGATGTTCCGAAACACTTAAGTGTGACAAACATGCAAAGGAACAGGAAATGAGGAAGGGGGCAAACACTTTTTCACACCACTGTATATTGTAAGATACAGAGAAATCTACTTTTAAGCAGAAATCAGAACTCTGAGCAGCTTACAGACATACTGTAGGAGTACAAACCTCAGCGGTGCAATGATGTTCTTTGATCTTCAATAAGCATGCATACTGCAAAAGAAGCTGACAAGCTGTCACAATGAAATGTCATTTCAAATATCCTGCTTATGCAGTGGGGCTTAGGTGAGGAAATCACAAAAGTAGCTGAACAGAATTAGCATTATCAAATTGTCATTTTAAAGTAATTATCTTAAAAATCTATGTTTTCAAAACTCTGTCTTTTAAAGTGGTATTAAGGCCTAATACTTTAACCACTTCAGCCCTGGAAGATTTGGCTGCTCAATGACCAAGCCATTTTTTGCGATACCGGTACGGCACTGCCTTGTTTAACTGACAATTGCGCGATCATGTGACGCTGTTCCAAAATTGACATCCTTTTCCCACAAATAGAGCTTTCTTTTGGTTGTATTTGATCACCTCTGCGGTTTTTATTTTTTGCGCTATAAACAAAAAAAGAGTGACAATTTTGAAAAAAAGCCACAATATTTTGTACTTTTTTCTATAATACATATCACCATTTTTTTAAAAAAGCTATTTTTTTTCTCAGTTTAGGCCGATATGTATTCTTCATACAAATTTTTGGTAATAAAAATTGCAATAAGCGTATAGTGATTGGTTTGCGCAAAAGTTATAACGTCTAAAAAAATAGGGGATAGATTTATGGCATTTTTATTATTATTATTTTTTTTACTAGTAATGGTGGCAATCTGCGATTTTTATTGAGACTGCGACATTATGACAGACACATCAGACACTTTTGACACATTTTCCGGGTCGATTGACAATTATATAGCAATCAGTGCTATAAAAATGCACTGATTACTGTACAAATGTCCCTGGCAGGGAAGAGGTTAACACTAGGGGGTGATCAATGGGGTTAACTGTGTTCCCTAGTGTGTGTTCTAACTGTAGGGGAAGGGGACTGACTACTGTATCAGAGATGGCAGATCGTGGTTCCTAGCTATTAGGAACTCACAATCTGCATCTCCTCTCCTCACAGAACAGGGACTTGTGTGTTTACACCCAATGTCCATGTTCTGCCTCTCATTCCCACAATTGCGTGTGGCTGTCGGTCATCGGAAGGGAATTCCACATCCTTGCCACTCTTACAGTAAAGAAACCTCTACGTAATTTGAGGTTAGACCTCTTTTCTTCTAATTTTAATGAGTGGCCATGTGTCTTATTAAACAAGGTGACCCTGCCCCTTATGATGTCACAGTCCCGGAGGATGGTGGGACTGTAACATCATAAGGGGCGGGGTCACCATGTGACATCACCCGGTGAACCAGCCCTTTCTCCCTATATAAGTCGCCACACAACGCGTCCCTGTCATTAGGGCCAGAGAGAGCGTTGTGTCAACATCGGAAGAAGGAAGAAGAAGAAGAAGAAGCAGAAGGCAGCAGCGGCGACATCAACAGAAGATCGGGCCAATGCTAGTAAAAGAGCTGGAAGAAGAAAGCGGAGGCCCGGCAAGAAGAACTGAAGAGCGGGACAAGACCCCCGAAGAGCGGGACAAGACCCCCGAAGTCAGAAGAAGACTCCCGGAAAGGTGGCGGCGACGAAGGAGAAAGCCGGGCTCCTCCGCTAGTAAAAGAGCTACCAGAAGATAGCGGAGGAGTCCGGTGAGAAGACCCCCGAAGACGGAAGAAGAGAAGACCCCCCGGAGCTGTCTAATAAAGTACTTTAAAGACCCGTGTTGTGTTTTTTTTAATGTACACTTTTTCCCCCAGGTGAATAGGTAGGGGTACAACATACCCCATACTCATTCACATAGGGTAGGGGGCCGGAATCTGGGGTCCCCCTTATAAAAGGGGGCTCCCGGATTCTGATAAGCCCCCCGCATGCAGACCCCCGATAACCAACGGCCAGGGTTGTCGGGAAGAGGCCCTTGTCCTCATCAACATGGGGACAAGGGGCTTTGGGTGGGGGGACAAGGGGCCAACCTTTCCCAAAGCACCCCCCATGTTATGGGAACACGGCCTGGTACGGCTCAGGAGGGGGGCGCTCGCTCATCCCCACCCCCTTTCCTAACCGCCTGGGCTGGCGAGGTGTTAATCTCGCCGATGGAGGCGGCAACATTCACTCCCTTTGCTAGTTCCGTCTACTCTGTGTGTGGGCAAGTCCATTCATTTCAAAAGTCTGGCAAACTCCCGCCATAATCCGGTATATTGTCCGCCGGAAAAGTCCTGTCATGCGTGGGCAGGTACGCTCATTCGGCAAGTCTGGCGGACCTCCGCTGCAAAGTCTGGTGGGTTGTCCAGCGGACTAAGCCCTTGTACACACGGTCGGACATTCTGATGAACAATGTCCAATAGGACCGCGTTGTCGGATAATCCGACAGTGTGTGGGCTCCATCGGACTGTTTCCGTCAGAGTATCCGATGGACCAAGTTTTCCAGCTGGGCTATAAAATTTTCCGACAACATGATCCGATTGGACTTCGTCCGATCATGTGTAGAGAATTCCGATCAGACAAAGTGCCACGCATGCTCAGATCAAATTCCTAGACCAAAGCTATTGGCTACTAGCCTGAACGTAGTCCAGTCCTAACGAAATAACGTCATTACCTTAAGTACGATTGGATTTTCTGACAACTTTGTCAGACTGTGTGTATGCAACAGTTTCGGACAAAATCCGTCAGACAAAATCCATCAGACAAAATCCGACGGATTTGGTTGTCGGAATGTCCGACTGTGTGTACAAGGGCTAAGTCTGCCGGATAGTCCAATCATGTGTACACGGCATTAGTGGTGTTTCACAATTGTTTTTTGAGCACCAAAAATAAAGATTATGCTTTTTTGACACAATGGACTTCATGGTGGTTGGGGAATTTTTATTTATTGAATCAAGTAGATTTGGATATGTAGAGCATTGTGTGAATAAGTATTTGCATGTAAATTAATTTTGAAACACTTTTGTTTGTTATTTATTGCCATAGATATGATAATGTGATGTTTGCACAATATACTGATTGAGCAATGCATTTTTTAATTTTACAATGTTGGTTTGTATGTGAGTGAAACACATATTTTAGTACTAGCGGGCGCTGTGTTTTTATTTGCTGCACAGTGACACTGTATATTTTTGTTAAAGAAAAATAGAACAAAAATCTTTCTGATTGTAATCACAAAGGTACAAATTTCTTCAGTAATTTGGACCTGTGGTATCTAGCTACAGCTACAGGGAGAACATTTGTGTTCTGCACTGAGTTGCACTTTAGGGCACACAAAGCCCTTAATCATATGAAATATGAAATATAATGTCTAGCTAGGTTATAAGGCTATACCTCAAGTGAGAACATTAGTGTGTTATGAGTCAGAAAATAAACCAGCAAATCCTAAGTGCAATCAATACAATGTTAGTAACTGTGACAATCTGCAGGGAAATAATAGAAATATATACCAAATGTATGCAATTGAAGTGGAACTTTAGTCAGAAAATGATGCCCTGATAGATCACTTCGTTCTGGCCCCTTTTGCAGATATAGCTATGTAAAACATTAAAAATACGTGCCTGTACTGTTTAAAACCCAGTAATACACTGTCTCACCCTGCTTTGCACATACTCAGTTTCTCTCCATTTTAAGGCATTTTTAGGCACTGCCGAGTTTGTAGAAGCTGATGTGTTGACAACTTTAAAGCAGAATTAAACCCCCCTATCCTTTATAGCCAAGGAAACTGCTTCTGTTTGATCTGCAACTGCCATTGTGCTGCACATGTGATCAGTTATGACACCAGCCATTTCATGGTTTGAAAGTTTGGTTGAGGACACAAGCAAATGTAATAGATAGCATTCCCGGCATTCCAGAAATGTAAAAGTTTTTTGAAACTGTTAAATCGATGGGCGTAGTTCCACTTTATGATTTACTGCCGGGGCTCTGGTCTTCGACAAAATGGCAGCCTCCAGCAAGAAGAATCAGGAGCAATGCTGAAGGCAATTTACAGCAGACACTATTTTTAGTAGCATAATTATTAATGTGGAATGTGTGTTCTATGTTTTTTTTATTCAGTTGTTAAGGGTAAAGTTCCGCTTTAATTATTATGCCTCAAAAAATTGTTTTATATATATATATATATATATATATATATATATATATATATATATATATATATATATATATATATATATATATATATATATATATATATATATATATATATATATATATAGTTATATGTAGTGATGGACGAACTTCCGACGGGACGTTTCGCGAACGCGAAACGCGAACGGACACAAACGTTCGCGAAAACGACCGTTCGCCGCGGGCTCCATTGACTTCAATGGGAGGCGAATTTCGCAAACCTTTAGGTCGAATTTGCGGCCACGGGGTAATTATTAGGGGGTAGCACGTAGTCCCACCACCTGGACAATAGCATAATACATGTATGAGGTGAATTTGGGATCGATAACTACAAGCATTTTTTTTTTATTTGGGAAATTGTTCTGACAATTCAGGACTATGGAGCTAATGAAGGCAATGGAGGAGAGGGAAGGTCAGGGACCAGGGTAGGCAAACAAGAGGGTGCAGGAGATACAGAGCACTGACAGCAGCACCGTAATACAGAGCACTGACATCAGCACCGTGACATACAGCGCTGACAGCAGCTCCGTGACATACAGCGCTGACAGCAGCTCCGTGACATACAGCGCTGACAGCAGCTCCGTGACATACAGCGCTGACAGCAGCTCCGTGACATACAGCGCTGACAGCAGCTCCGTGACATACAGCGCTGACAGCAGCACCGTGACATACAGCGCTGACAGCAGCTCCGTGACATACAGCGCTGACAGCAGCTCCGTGACATACAGCGCTGACAGCAGCTCCGTGACATACAGCACTGACAGCAGCTCCGTGACATACAGCGCTGACAGCAGCTCCGTGACATACAGCGCTGACAGCAGCACCGTGACATACAGCGCTGACAGCAGCTCCGTGACATACAGCGCTGACAGCAGCTCCGTGACATACAGCGCTGACAGCAGCTCCGTGACATACAGCGCTGACAGCAGCTCCGTGACATACAGCGCTGACAGCAGCTCCGTGACATACAGCGCTGACAGCAGCTCCGTGACATACAGCGCTGACAGCAGCTCCGTGACATACAGCGCTGACAGCAGCTCCGTGACATACAGCGCTGACAGCAGCTCCGTGACATACAGCGCTGACAGCAGCTCCGTGACATACAGCGCTGACAGCAGCACCGTAAGCAGCCCCAGGAGGAAGTCAGCACAGCACAGGGATGGTGTGATCCCCTCATAATAAGAACCCCCAGGAGGAAGTCAGCACAGCACAGGGATGGTGGGAGCCCCTCATAATAAGAACACCCAGGAGGAAGTCAGCACAGCACAGGGATGGTGGGAACCCCTCATAATAAGCAGCCCCAGTAGAAATATGACACCGCTCAACCTCTTCAAAGAGGAGGGTAGGGGCATATAGTACGGTGTGCTTTTTTGGGTCAGGGAAGTGAGCCAAATGAATTAAGAAGGTCTGTGTGCTTGATTCCAAAAATTGTTTATAGACATATACATGGTCTACTGATCACATGTGTTGAATTCCTCCGAGATCCATGCCTCATTCATTTTTAGAAATGTGAGGTAGTTAACACTGTGGTGAGCTAGGCGAGTACGCTTATCGGTCACAATCCCCCCTGCTGCGCTGAACGTCCTTTCGGACAGGACACTGGATGAGGGGCAAGCCAACAGTTCGATTGCAAATTGGGCAAGCTCTGGCCAGAGGTCAAGCCTGCCCACCCAGTAGTCTAGGGGTTCATCACTCCTCAGAGCGTCCACATCGGCCGTTAACCCAATGTAGTCGGACACCTGACGGTCTAGGCGTTCCCTGATGCTGGATCCGGATGACACCTGTCGATGGGTCGGCTGAAAGAATGACCTCATATCCGAAGTCACCAACACATCTTCAAACCGGCCTCTTCTTGCAGGCGCTGTTGGATTGGTACCCGCAAATCCTTCTCTGGGAGTGGGAATTGCTCCTCTGCCAGCGCACGCAAAAGCAGAATGCAGCATTTCTCGAAGCAAGGCCTGGAAGTGCTGCATTCTGACAGCCCTCTGCGACGGCGGTAACATTTCCGCCATTTTGTGTTTGTACCGGGGGTCTAAGTACGTTGCCACCCAGTACTGGTCCTTGACCCTCATGCTTTTTATACGGGGGTCCCTATTAAAACACTGGAGCATGAAGGCCCCCATTTGCACTAAAGTGGAAGCGGTGTGGTGGCCTGGCTCCTGCTCATCATCCAGGATAATGTCGTCCTCTTCATTCTCCTCTCCCCATCCTCGCACAACAGGGATCCCAGAAAGGTTTAAAGCATGCTCTTCTTGCTCCTGCTCATCCGCCCCGGCACCATCCTCCTCTGACTCCTCATCAGACTCCTGTTGTTGACTTGTCTCAGATAGAGTAGCCCCCCCTGGGAATTCATCCAGCATTGCGACTTCCTCATCTTCCCGCTCCTGCTCCTCCACAGCCTGATCAATGACACGACGCAATGCACGCTCCAGAAAGAAGGCATAAGGTACCATGTCACTGATGGCGCCATGGCTGCGACTGACCAGTTTGGTGATCTCCTCAAATGGCCGCAGAAGTCTGCATGTGTCGCGCATGAGCAGCCACTGGCGCGGTGAAAAAAAACCCAGCTCCCCAGAACCGTTTCTTTCGCAGAGTTCATACAGGTAGACGTTAACTGCACGTTTCTGCTGGAGCAGCCTATCAAGCATATAGAAGGTTGAGTTCCATCGCGTCGGGCAATCGCAAATAAGACGTCTGACCGGCAGATGGTGTCGCCGCTGAATGTCAGCAAGGCGAGCCATGGCCGTGTAAGATCTTCTGAAATGGGCCGAGATTTTCCTTGCCTGCCGCAAGATGTCCTGGACCCCAGGGTATTTGACAAGGAATCGCTGCACGACCAAGTTTAAGACGTGTGCCATGCACGGCACGTGCGTGATTTTGCCCTGTTTCAATGCGCTAAGCAGATTGGCACCGTTGTCACACACCACTTTACCAACTGTCAAATTGAGCGGTGTTAGCCACTCATCTGCCTGTGAACGCAAAGCTGAAAGGAGTGCCGGGCCAGTGTGGCTCTTTGCTTCCAGGCACAACAGACGCAGCACGGCATGGCAACGTCTCACCTGGCATGTGGAATAGGTTCTGGGGAGCTTGGGCGGTGCAGTGGAAGAGACGCTAGCAGCGGAAAAGGAGGAGGCAGCTGAGGAGGAGAGGGAGGAGGATGGAGTAGGAGGAGGAGAAGAAGAGTCAGGCCTGCATGCAATCCGTGGCGGTAAAACCAAATCTACACGGGTGCCACGGGTTACATGCTTGACGGCCGTCAGAAGGTTCACCCAGTGGGCAGTAAAACTGATATACCTTCCCTGCCCGTGTTTGCTAGACCACGTGTCTGTGGTCAGATGTATCTTGGCACCGACACTGTGTGCCAGAGATACATTCACTTGCCGCTGAACATGGCCATATAGCTCTGGGATGCCCTTCTCTGAGAAATACTTCCTTCCTGGGACCTTCCATTGTGGTGTTCCAATGGCCACAAATTTGCGAAAGGCCTCCGAGTCCACCAGTTTATATGGCAGTAGTTGGCGGGCTATGAGTTCTGACAAGCCAGCCGCCAACCGTTGGGCAAGAGGGTTATCCGGCGTCATCATTTTTTTACGCTCAAACATTAGGCCCACGGAAGCCTGCCTTTTTGCAGAAAAATGTGAGCTTGGCGTGATGGAAGGTGGAGTGGAGGACAATTGTGAGGAGAGAGGAGAAGGAGAAGTAGAAGACGAGGCTGGACGGTGAGAGCCTGCAGTGTGGCTTTGTGTGTTCCGTTGCTCCCACTGGGCTCGGTGATGGCTGCTCATGTGCCTTCTTAAGGCGGTCGTCCCTAGGTGAGTATTGGGCTTACCGCGACTAACGCGTTGACTGCAAAGATTGCAGATGGCAACGCTATTGTCAGCAGCGGACACGTTAAAAAAAGCCCACACTGCGGAGCCATGTGCCGGTGTCCTGGGAGCGCCAGATGTGACCGTACATGGTCGATGACTCGCTCCTGATACATTTGCAGTCTGCTTTGTCCCTGCTGTGCAATGTAAGTCATTGCTGCTTCTCCTCCCTATCTGCTGGTCCATATCTCCCTCTGAACTCCCCTCCTCTTCCTCTCTTGTGGGCACCCACGTGACATCACTAGACACGTCATCATCAACGTCACCTTCCCCACCGCTATAAGTAGAGTAGGCAGCAACACCGGGGACCAACCTCCTCCTTGGGCTGATCTGGGTACTGGCGTCAGACTGCTGAGTAGCGCTTGTTGCTACCTCCTCTTCCTGATCCAATACCAAGAGTGGCTGCGCATCAGAAATGTCCTCTTGATATGGATCGGAAAATAATTCCAGTGACTCAAGCGGAAGGTATGTGGTGGTGGTGGTGGTGGTCGTGTTGTTGGTGGTAGTGTCTTTGGGGGTGCACATAGCAGAGAGTGAAGAAGAGGGTGCAGATCGAGAGGATGAGGAGGGTGCAGAAGAGTAAGGCTGAGCGAGCCACTCAACCAAGTCTGGTGCATCCTTTAAAGTAATTGAACGCACCTTCTGCAACTTCCCACTTTGGCTCAAGCCTGTTGCTCCTGCCCTACCCCTACCACCCCTGCGGAAGGGCCTGCCTCTTCCTCTGCATGTCATTTTTTAAATGACCCTGTGACAAAACTCTTAGTCCCTATACCGCTGAAGGACTGCTGCAGTATAGGTGAGCGGTCAGCAGTGGTGCACGTCAACCCTATCTATTGTGGACCTATAGCGGTCCTTACAGAACAGCAGACTGTACCGCACTCAAGCCTATGTACCGTAGCACCCTATACCAAGTTACCAGTCCTTATAAGAACTTTTGTGGACCAAGCAGGTTGTGTATTAGTGTTTAGCAGACTGTACGTCAGTCCCTATACCGCTGAAGGACTGCTGCAGTATAGGGCAGCGGTCAGCAGTGGTGCACGTCAACCCTATCTATTGTGGACCGATAGCGGTCCTTACAGAACAGCAGACTGTACCGCACTCAAGCCTATGTACCGTAGCACCCTATACCAAGTTACCAGTCCTTATAAGAACTTTTGTGGACCAAGCAGGTTGTGTGTTAGTGTTTAGCAGACTGTGCGTCAGTCCCTATACCGCTGAAGGACTGCTGCAGTATAGGGCAGCGGTCAGCAGTAGTGCACGGCAACCCTATGTATTGTGGACCGATAGCGGTCCTTACAGAACAGCAGACTGTAACGCACTCAGGCCTATGTACCGTAGCACCCTATACCAAGTTACCAGTCCTTATAAGAACTTTTGTGGACCAAGCAGGTTGTGTGTTAGTGATTAGCAGACTGTACGTCAGTCCCTATACCAATGAAGGACTGCTGCAGTATAGGGCAGCGGTCAGCAGTAGTGCACGGCAACCCTATGTATTGTGGACCGATAGCGGTCCTTACAGAACAGCAGACTGTAACGCACTCAGGCCTATGTACCGTAGCACCCTATACCAAGTTACCAGTCCTTATAAAAACTTTTGTGGACCAAGCAGGTTGTGTGTTAGTGTTTAGCAGACTGTGCGTCAGTCCCTATACCGCTGAAGGACTGCTGCAGTATAGGGCAGCGGTCAGCAGTGGTGCACGTCAACCCTATCTATTGTGGACCGATAGCGGTCCTTACAGAACAGCAGACTGTACCGCACTCAAGCCTATGTACCGTAGCACCCTATACCAAGTTACCAGTCCTTATAAGAACTTTTGTGGAACAAGCAGGTTGTGTGTTAGTGATTAGCAGACTGTACGTCAGTCCCTATACCAATGAAGGACTGCTGCAGTATAGGGCAGCGGTCAGCAGTAGTGCACGGCAACCCTATGTATTGTGGACCGATAGCGGTCCTTACAGAACAGCAGACTGTACTGCACTCAGGCCTATGTACCGTAGCACCCTATACCAAGTTACCAGTCCTTATAAAAACTTTTGTGGACCAAGCAGGTTGTGTGTTAGTGTTTAGCAGACTGTGCGTCAGTCCCTATACCGCTGAAGGACTGCTGCAGTATAGGGCAGCGGTCAGCAGTAGTGCACGGCAACCCTATGTATTGTGGACCGATAGCGGTCCTTACAGAACAGCAGACTGTACTGCACTCAGGCCTATGTACCGTAGCACCCTATACCAAGTTACCAGTCCTTATAAGAACTTTTGTGGACCAAGCAGGTTGTGTGTTAGTGATTAGCAGACTGTACGTCAGTCCCTATACCAATGAAGGACTGCTGCAGTATAGGGCAGCGGTCAGCAGTAGTGCACGGCAACCCTATGTATTGTGGACCGATAGCGGTCCTTACAGAACAGCAGACTGTAACGCACTCAGGCCTATGTACCGTAGCACCCTATACCAAGTTACCAGTCCTTATAAAAACTTTTGTGGACCAAGCAGGTTGTGTGTTAGTGTTTAGCAGACTGTGCGTCAGTCCCTATACCGCTGAAGGACTGCTGCAGTATAGGGCAGCGGTCAGCAGTAGTGCACGGCAACCCTATGTATTGTGGACCGATAGCGGTCCTTACAGAACAGCAGACTGTAACGCACTCAGGCCTATGTACCGTAGCACCCTATACCAAGTTACCAGTCCTTATAAGAACTTTTGTGGACCAAGCAGGTTGTGTGTTAGTGATTAGCAGACTGTACGTCAGTCCCTATACCAATGAAGGACTGCTGCAGTATAGGGCAGCGGTCAGCAGTAGTGCACGGCAACCCTATGTATTGTGGACCGATAGCGGTCCTTACAGAACAGCAGACTGTAACGCACTCAGGCCTATGTACCGTAGCACCCTATACCAAGTTACCAGTCCTTATAAGAACTTTTGTGGAACAAGCAGGTTGTGTGTTAGTGATTAGCAGACTGTACGTCAGTCCCTATACCAATGAAGGACTGCTGCAGTATAGGGCAGCGGTCAGCAGTAGTGCACGGCAACCCTATGTATTGTGGACCGATAGCGGTCCTTACAGAACAGCAGACTGTAACGCACTCAGGCCTATGTACCGTAGCACCCTATACCAAGTTACCAGTCCTTATAAGAACTTTTGTGGACCAAGCAGGTTGTGTGTTAGTGATTAGCAGACTGTACGTCAGTCCCTATACCAATGAAGGACTGCTGCAGTATAGGGCAGCGGTCAGCAGTAGTGCACGGCAACCCTATGTATTGTGGACCGATAGCGGTCCTTACAGAACAGCAGACTGTACTGCACTCAGGCCTATGTACCGTAGCACCCTATACCAAGTTACCAGTCCTTATAAAAACTTTTGTGGACCAAGCAGGTTGTGTGTTAGTGTTTAGCAGACTGTGCGTCAGTCCCTATACCGCTGAAGGACTGCTGCAGTATAGGGCAGCGGTCAGCAGTAGTGCACGGCAACCCTATGTATTGTGGACCGATAGCGGTCCTTACAGAACAGCAGACTGTAACGCACTCAGGCCTATGTACCGTAGCACCCTATACCAAGTTACCAGTCCTTATAAGAACTTTTGTGGACCAAGCAGGTTGTGTGTTAGTGATTAGCAGACTGTACGTCAGTCCCTATACCAATGAAGGACTGCTGCAGTATAGGGCAGCGGTCAGCAGTAGTGCACGGCAACCCTATGTATTGTGGACCGATAGCGGTCCTTACAGAACAGCAGACTGTACCGCACCCAAGCCTATGTACCGTAGCACCCTAGACAGACCAAGTTACCAGTCCTGATAAAGAGCTTTGTGGAACAAGTGAGTTGTGAATGATTAGCAGACTGCAGCAGAAGGGCAGCAGTCAAGTATAATATTCTTTCTATATTTGGAAGAAAGAATATTATACGTGTACAAGCCTATTACCGTACCACTGATACCAGTCCTGAAAAGAACCTTTGTGGAACTAATAGTAACAGCAAGTCTTTAAAATTATCCTCACTGCCTGACACACTGCTTCCTGCCTGTCCCTATACAAATTGGCAAAAAAGAGTAGGCTGGAACGATTAGCTGGAACAGCTCTTTTGTGGACCTGATAGTAACAGCTAATGATGATGATGATGATGATGATGAAGAAAGACTAATCTGGCTGAGCTGTCCCTAAAATAGCAGCATACAGCGCTCTGTCCCTTTATCTAAACTGACAAAAGAAACTCAGGCTGCTGACCTAACACCTATACCAGTCCTGAAAAGAACTTTTGTGTACCAAATAGCTAGCGTTTTCTCTGTCCCTACTCCACACAGGATCCTTTCCCTACAGTGACAGAAGAAAGAATGTAAAATGGCCACCGGATCGGGTGTATTTATAGGTTAGGGGGAATGTCCAAGTGTCCATGAGCTGTCATGTCTCAATTGGTTGTCCTGTAACACATGATAAACGTGTCACGAAAGGTTAAAGTTCTTGTATACATTAAACACGTAAGTCCGCCGGGGCGAACGACGGAAAAAGGCGTTCGAACCCGCGGACGGCGAAAGTCGGAAATTCGCCGCGAAACGACCGCCGGGCGAACCGTTCGGCCATCACTAGTTATATGCCCCAAAACCACTGCCCTTTCTATATGTTGCCAACCAAAATTATATTTAATTATACAGTATCTCACAAAAGTGAGTACACCTTTCACATTTTTGCAAATATTTTATTCTATCTTTTCATGTGACAACCAGAAGAAATTACACTTTGCTACAATGTCAAGTAGTGAGTGTACAGCTTGTATAACAGTGTACATTTTCTTTCCCCTCAAAATCTCAACACACAGTCATCAATATCTAAACCACTGGCAAAAAGTGAGTACATCCCTAAGTGAAAATGTCCAAGTTGGGCTCACTTAGCCATTTTTCCTCCCCAGTGTCATGTGACTCATTAGTGTTGCAAGGTCTCAGGTGTGTATGAGGAACAGATGTGTTAAATTTGGTGTTATCACTCTCATTCTCTCATACTGGTCACTGGAAGTTCAACATGTAACCTCATGGCAAAGAACTCTCTGAGGGTCTGAAAAAAAAAATGTTGCTCTACATAAAGATGGGCTAGGCTATAAGAAGATTGTCAAGACCCTGAAAATGAGCTTCAGCATGGTGGCCAAGACCATACAGCAGTTTAACAGGACAGGTTCCACTCAGAACATGCCTAACCATGGTCGACCAAAGAAGATGAGTGTACATTTTCAACGTCATATCCAGAGGTTGTCTTTGTGAAATAGATGTATAAGTGCTGCCAGCATTGCCGTAAAGGTTGAAAGGGTGGGGGGGTCAGCCTGTCAGTGCCCAGACCATTTGAAGCACACTGCATCAAATTGGTCTGCATGGCTGTCATTCCAGAAGGAAGCCTCTTTTAACAAGAAACACAAGAAAGCCCACAAACAGTTTTCTGAAGGCAAAGGCAACGATTACTGGAACTATGTCCTGTGGTCTGATAAGACCAAGATAAATGTATTTAGTTCAGATGGTGTCAAGCGTGTATGGTGGCAACCAGGTGAGGAGTACAAAGACAAGCGTGTCTTGCTTACAGTCAAGCATGGTGGTGAGAGTGTCATGGTCTGGGACTGCATGAATGCTGTCGGCACTGGGGTGCTACAGTTCTGTGATATACTGAAGCAGAGCGTGATCCCTGCCCTTCGGATACTGGGCCACATGGCAGTATTCCAACATGGTAACAACCCCAAACATGCCTCCAAGATGACCAGTGCCTTGCTAAAGAAGCTGGGGGTAAAGGTGATGGACTGGCCAAGCATGTCTCCAGACATAAACCCTATTGAGCATCTGTGGGGCATCCTCAAATGGAAGGTAGAGGAGTGAAAGGTCTCTAACATCCACCAGCTCAGTGATGTCGTCATGGAGGAGTGGAAGAGGACTCCAGTGGCAACCTGTCAAGCTCTAGTGAATGCCATGCCCAAGAGGGTTAAGGCAGCGCTGGAAAATAAGGGTGGCTGCACAAAATATTGTCACTTTGGGCCGAATTTGGACATTTTCACTTAGGGGTGTACTCACTTTTGTTGCCAGTGGTTTAGACATTAACGGAGTGTGTTGAGTTATTGAGCAATTAAATGTGCCGTTCTGCCTCTGCTTGATGATAGATGGGTGCTGGCAGACATCAAGTCCGTGTTAACCACCACTGGACTCCCACTGCGTGTGATCACAACAGGAGTGAGCCAACGCTGGCACACATGCACGTCCCCTACCTGGAAGAGCCGAATCATGCATATATATATATATACGTGATCTGGAACAGGGGTGCCACCCTGTAGCAATAAAAGTGCTATAGGGCAGACCTTAACTGGTTAAAGTATAACTAAAGGTAAACTTTCTTTTGTTTTGAATAGATTGAAGATGGAGATTCAGCCTCTCTATTTGTCCTGTTTACTATTATTGTTGAAAGTAAAAGTAAAAGGTAACAGGTAACAGCCCCGTGTTATGTCACACAAAAAACATGGAAACACAAGCAACACAAAAATCGTTTGGCTCAGTGCACATAAAAGGTACATGAACTAGTTTGGTGCATTTATCACACATAGGGCAGCCCATTCAGGTGAATAGGCTGCCGTACGCTGTTGTGCAACAAACGCATACCTCCCAACTGTCCCCGATTCGGCAGCTCAGTCCCGGTCCAGACAATACAGTGTCCTGGAAATGCCCCCTGGACCTGGGCCAATCTTATGCCCCTTAAAATAGCCCTCACATTGTTCCTATCACTCACTGACAGCCTGTGGTGGACCCCTGGCTGGTGAGTCCCCTCTTACATGAGCCGCAGGGTCAGTGCCCAAATAATTGCTAGCCACCGCTTGATTGGCATCTAGCAACCAGTGACATCAGGAGGAGAGGCAGAGACCCAAAATTCCCAGCGGAGGAGGATCTTCCTCCTTCTCCACACCTAGTGCTTAGCTCCACCCACCTCCTCCCTGCATCGTTCAGCCAGCAGCATGCAGAAGTTCACAAGGGAGAGAAACAATCCAAAGGACTCACCATGACAAAATGGGGTTAAAATCCTCAGTCAGCTCCCCCCATCAGCCAGCTTCTGTGCTAAACTGTCAGCACTTCACAGGAGCTCTAAGTGTGTGTCAGCCTGGATGGTAGGCAGATAAGGGGTGGGGAGATAAGTGTGCTGGCAGAAGAAGAGAGGACACTAACAGATGAGATTACACCCTCAGTACAGGATTTGAATAATAAATAATGAATAAAAAAACACTATATATTTTGTGCTATATGTAACTCTTCACTTCCTGTCCTTCCTTCTAGAGGAAGTAGAGAGAAGACGTTGCTGGAAAAAGTAGCAGAGGAGCGATATACCCAATAGAAGCATGGAGTCTGGGAGTCCATAACACGGTCTAGAGGGTCAGTTCCAGGGTGATCTATAGTTCCTGATTAATCCTAAGGATGTGGAAGGAATATATTTAAATGCTCCCCATTGTTTGCCATCTGGTAAGCACATCTGCATCTCGGTTGGTCGGGCATCTCCTTTTCACCTGTATATGTGTGAATCACCGTTGTGTTACAATAAAAAGTACCTGAGAGGATTGTTTCATTGTAATAACCCCTTCTTGTCAATGAACTATTGCAGTGTGGAAGCCACCGCCTGCAAATTTTATTAACTGATGAGGACATTGATATTGGAGATTATCAGTTATCAAAAACTTTTTTGATTATATCATTAATTATTGTATAAGGGTTAATTTTTTGTAATTTTATTTTTGGCGCAGCTAGTTTTCTTTTTCTGAGCTTTTCTGGTGTGTTTGTCCCACTTCTGTCTGCAGCCTGGTGATTTTTGTTTAATTTTTTTAGTTTTGTGTCCAGCGTGGTTTATTTTTTTCCAAGGGTGGCAAGTGGCACACTGCATCTGGTGGCAAGTGACACACTCAGGGTTCCCACTGATTCTGCATTATGGTGAGTTTAACTATTTCATTATATATTACAATGCAGTACAACACCAGCCATTCACCTGACAAATCACCTCTACAACCGAATTCCATGTCAACCCCGAGACTACATTCCCCCCAATCACCCCTCATCTTTTTTTGGGAAGGGGCAGGGGGGTGTCCCTGAATAGCAGTTTGGAAATGTGGTTACCCTAGTGAAGACTGGCCCTTGCATGTCCCCAAGCTCAACAATAGATTGTATTTAATTTCTCATAGCAAGTATCCTGGCAATGTTGCCAGAGCTGGAGAAGAGAGCTAGCTCTTGGGGTTTTGGACAAAGCATGTGCACTTCCTCCAAATGTACAATGAAGTGCTTAGTGCCACATGTAGTCTATTGTCACTTTTCGTGTGGCCTACTGGTCCCCTGCAGACACGTATCTGAAATGTGTCATGTACTATGTCTCCAGTCTATGATTGACTGCTGAAGCATGCCCCCAGTCTGTAACAAACCCTGTAGCATGTTCATAGTCTCTGATCATTTTCTGTATCATGTTTGCAGTCTCTGACCATCTCTTATATCATGTCTGCAGTCTCTGACCATCTCTTATATAATGACTGTAGTCTCTGACCATCTCTTATATCATGACTGTAGTCTCTGACCATCTCTTATATCATGTCTGTAGTCTCTGACCATCTCTTATATCATGACTGTAGTCTCTGACCATCTCTTATATCATGTCTGTAGTCTCTGACCATCTCTTATATCATGACTGTAGTCTCTGACCATCTCTTATATCATGACTGTAGTCTCTTACCATATTCTGTATTATGTCCATACCTCTGCTATGCAGTCTCTATTTTAATGAAGTTCTTTAAATTAGGCTCAGACAAACATTTAAAACATATTTTATAGGTACAAAGAACAATGGGTTCCATTGCTAAGTGCTTGACCACACCCACAATTTACTACGACGTAGCACACTGCAGGTCTTTTTACTCCTCCAGTGTCTTTCATTCTGACATTCAAAAGTTGGGAGATATGACACATGCTCCACAATGCAAGGTTAAAAAATGCAACACGCTGCATCGTACAGGTGTGAATGCAGCCTAACTTTAGTATTGTATATACATTGCTGTGGAATGCTGCTGTTGTCTTGTTTTTAGGGGCATGCAGTTTTAACTCATGAATGCAGTTTTCTTGTGTAGTCTTCAATAAGGTTTTATCACCTCACTATTATCTCACTCCAGTATCTGCCCGTGCTGTATATATAGCATACAGAATAAGAGTAAGTGCATTATAAATTATGGTGCCTGCATAGTTTAGTACAGCAATCCCCTTTTTGCTTGATGTGTAAGCAAATTTTCCAAAGAAGCAAGTTAAAACTTATTTAGCAGAACATGTATGAAAATGCAATGCTGACTCATAGCACAGCTACATTAACAATATGTCGACATTGCAAGCTCTGCAATCATTTTTATTCTACTGAAGTTGATCTCCCTGTCCTTGCCTCAGAGAAGATAAACTACTCCATAATTTCAAAAGTTTGAAAAAACAAAAGACTTAACCAGATCATTTTTTTTTGTACGCTAATCATTGTAATCAGTACTCCATTTGCATAATTAGGAAAGAACTTTTATCATTTCATAGTCATTTGATTGTAATGAGAAGCTCAAAGACTGTATTGTTTTGAATGATAAAACCTAGTTCAACATAATAGAGCACCATGTACATAAGCCTCTTCTGCAAATGGTATTGTGTAGTTAAGAACATTGTAATTTACATTGCTGCTATGCTGAGGTAATTAAGTCTACAATACAAAAATTGCTACTAAGGTCTAACCCCCTAGGTGCATATCCATCTTTTTAGGTAATATTTTAAAGCGGCATCCATCTTCTCAATAGCTGTCTTTCAGAATTGCTGGTATTCTCATATACAGTAGCATGATAGCATGACCCCATATACTTCCAAGTCCTTATAGGTGTCTCAAATAGAGGTTAACTCTCAAAGTACCAGCTTGAACTAGAACTGGAGGACAGTGGTGTGTCCTACAATACTCTGTTGGGTGTCCCTCAGTGAGTTCATGCTTACTCTACCCCATGATGTATATCTTCATGCCTGACCCTCAAAAACTGCTAAAGGGGTTCTAAGATGGACACAAGTTAAAACATATGTCATGAAGTGTATATATATATATATATATATATATATATATATATATATATATATATCACACAGTCTGAGGATTTTTAGTCGAGAGTAGGGATGAGCTCAAACATCGGTTGTTCGCCTAGTAGCCGAACAGCCCCATAATTATTTAAATCACTGCTTCTGAAAAAACAGCGATTTTAAAAACCTTTTTTGCATTGTTACATGTCCCTTGGACCAGTACGTTGGTCCCCAAAAAACTTTTTATGGCAATAAATTGCATATAAGCCTTTTAAATGAACATGAAACCCAAGGTAAGTATAGTAACAAGTCCTAGTTGCAATCTCAAAACACCCAATAAGAGGATTGTATGTGACCGGTCTAAACTACGTGGCATGTTCACCAATGCCAGGAGCCTGGCAGACAAGATGGGTGAACTAGAGATACTGTTATACAAGGAGGATTCTAATTTTGTGTGAATGTCAGAGACCTGGTTCAACAGCTCTCATGACTGGCTGGCAACCATTCAGGGGTATTCCCTTTATCGCAGTGATAGAGAGGGAGAGGGATAGAGAGGGTAAAAAAGAGGGAGGAGTTTTCCTGTATATCAAGTATGTACAAGTGAATGTGAGAGATGACATCACTAAGGGAGCTAGGGAGGAGGTGGAATCCTTATGGGTAAAGCTCCAAAGGGATGAAGCTAAGGGGGAAATAATACTAGTAGTATGCTATAGGCCCCCTAACCTGAGAGAGGAGGGGGAGAAAGATCAGCAATGATGGGAAGTGTTATAATAATGGGGAATTTTAATTATCCAGACATAGACTGGGTGGAGGGAAACATGCATTTGTCTAAGGCTCGCCAGTTTCTAAATGTCTTGCAAGACAATTTCATGGTTCAGATGGTAGATGCACCAACTAGAAATAAAGTGTTGGATGTGGAAATACATGGCAATTTAGTAAACAGCGATCACAGGTCAATTGGCTTTAGTATAAATCACACAAATAGTAAACATTAGGGGAATACAAACACACAGCATTTCAAAAGCGCCAATTTCCCTAAACTACGAACCTTGTTAGAAGGCATGAATTGGGATAACATCTTAGGAACAAAGAACACAGAGGAGAGATGGGTTTGCTTTAATAGCATATTAAATAAAAGCATTAGTCAGTGCATTCCATTGGGTAATAAATTTAAAAGAGCAAACAAAAGTCTTGGATGGCTTAACCCCAATGAAAAAATGCATATAAAAGCAAAGGAGAAGGCCTTAAAAAAATACAAGGTTGAGGGATCATCATCAGCATTCAGACATTATAAAGAATGCAACACGAAATGTAAGGGTGCAATTAGGGTGGCTAAGATAGAACATGAAAGACATATAGCAGAGGAGAGCAAAAAAATCCCAAGAAATTCTTTAAGTATGTAAAGAGTAAAAAAGGGAGGACAGACCATATTGGTCCCATAAAGAATGAGGAGGGACATCTGGTTACAAAGGATGGGGAGATGGTGAAAGTATTGAATTTATTCTTCTCCTCGGTCTTCACAAGGGAATCGGGGGGCTTCAGAAACCAAAACTGCAGTGTTTATCCTTATGACACATCACAGAAAGCACCTTCATGGTTAACAGAGGACAGAATTAAAATTAGCCTTGGGAAACTTAACATTAATAAATCACCAGGAGCAGATGGCTTGCATCCGGGGGTGCTTAGGGAACTCAGTCAAGTAATTGCCAGACCACTTTTTACAGTCTACTGACTGGAATGGTACCAGGTGATTAGAGAAAAGCCAATGTAGCACCAATATTTAAAAAGGGCCTAAAATACATCCCTGGGAATTACAGACCAGTTAGCCTAACATCAATAGTATGCAAGCTCTTGAAAGGGATGATAAGGGACTATATATAAGATTTTAATAACGAGAATGGTATCCTTAGCAGTAATCAGCATGGATTCATGAACCTTTCTTGCCAAACCAATCTATTAACCTTCTATGAGGAGGTGAGTTGCCATCTAGATAAAGGCCTGTAGACGTGGTGTATCTGGATTTTGCAAAAACATTTGACACAGTTCCCCATAAACATTTACTGTACAAAATAAGGTCCGTTGGCATGGACCATAGGGTGAGTACATGGATTGAAAACTGGCAACAAGAGTGAGTTCAGAGGGTGGTGATAAATAGAGAGTACTCGGAATGGTCAGAGGTGGGTAGTGGGGTCCCCCAGGGTTCTGTGCTGGGACCAATCCTATTTAATTTGTTCATAAATGACCTGGAGGATGGGGTAAACAGTTCAATCTCTCTATTTGTGGATAATACTAAGCTAAGCAGGGCAATAACTTCTCCGCAGGATGTGGAAACCTTGCAAAAAGATCTGAACAAATTAATGGAGGTTCAAAATCAAAGGAGGTTCAATGTAGAAAAATATAAAATAAGGCATTTGGGAGAAAAAAGTTTAAATGCAATCTATACACTGGGGGGAGAACCTCTTGGGGAATCTAGGATGGAAAAGGACCGGGGAGTCCTAGTAAATGATGACGCTCAGTAAAGCTGCTGCTGCTAACAAAGCAAACAGAATATTGCCATGCATTAAAAAGGGGATCAACTCCAGAGATAAAACGATAATTCTCCCGCTCTACAAGACTCTGGTCTGGCCGCACCTGGAGTATGCTGTCCAGTTCTGGGCACCAGTCCTCAGGAAGGATGTACTGGAAATGGAGCGAGTACAAAGAAGGGCAACAAAGCTAATAAAGAGTCTGGAGGATATTAGTTATGAGGAAAGGTTGCGAGCACTGAACTTATTCTCTCTGGAGAAGAGACGCTTGAAAGATGATATGATTTCAATTTATAAATACCATACTGGTGACCCCACAATAAGGATACATCTTTTTCGCAGAAGGGAGTTTAACGAGACACATGTCCACTCATTAAAATTAGAAGAAAAGAGGTTTAACCTTAAACAAAGCCTCTTCCACAGGCGGTGGTCTCAGCGGGGAGCATCGATAGTTTCAAAAAACGATTAGATAAGCACCTGAACAACTGCAACATACAGGAATATACAATGTGATACTCACATATAACCACACACATAGGTTGAATTTGATGGACTTGTGTCTTTTTTCAACCTCATCTACTATGTAACTTTTGATTTTTCATGTCTCATAGGCCTTAACTGTGTTCACATGCTCGCCCGCTCTAACCAAAGCTGTAATGTTCATTTAACTACCCTGGAATAGCATAACATTTAATTTAAAGAAAGTGGCATATGATTGTACCAAAATGCATCTATTTGTACAGTTTGTTGCTGCTATCAAAAATATACATCCGAAGCAACCAGGAAGTAAAAATAGATTTGTAAGACAAAGAGATACCGTATGTCTGCATGATGTCATTTCAATGCTGATGAAAAGGAAAAAAAAATGTTGTAAGGTGCTTTTATAGTGTTACTAAACTTTTGTTTTTTACATAAAAATAACAAACATGTTATATTGCGCTGCTCTGTGTAATGGTCTTGCACAGAGCAGCCAAGATCCTCATCTACTCAATACTCTCAACAGCGCTCTTGGCCCCTCTCTCCTGCCGAGTGCCCCCACAGCAATAAAATTACTGTGGGGGCACCAAAGCAGGTGCACTCCTGAGCCACGGCTCTGTGTGTCCATTCACACACAGAACCATGGTATGGCGCTACCCCCTTAGTCTCCTAATTGGCTCACTGACTGTGATTGGAGTGCAAGTCCCCGCAGAGACAAGGCTCATGTAAGTATTGGGGGGGCTGCTGTACACAGAAGGTTTTTTTTACCTTCATGCATAGAATAGAAGTAGACATGTGCACACCAAAATATTTTGTTTCTGAATTTTGTTTTCGTCTGAAAAATACATTTATTTAGTTACTCCCGAAATTCGTTTTTATTTATTTCCTTTCATTAAAAAATGAATTTGTCCCAAAATCCGAAATAATTAAGGTCTAATCTGTCATTGAAGGCTTATGGTGTGCGTCGAATGTTCTAAGAAGATTCGATGGAGCAGCTAAACTGTACAATGCCGCAATCGTACATTTCCGGTCAGATGTTCCGCCTACAAGCTATAGTAGAACTCTAATGTTGTATGACACTAATTATTATATTTATTATTATTACTAGTCAACCAACATTAGAATTCTTCTATAGCCTATGGGCGGAGCATTTGACCATAAATGTCCACTCGAGGCGACTGCTTCATCGAATCTTCATGTTGAATCTTTTCTGTCTATGTCGAATAATCTTGGACTAATAGAGTTAGGTTAGGCACATTCAACCTTTTTTGCTATTGTCTCTATAATGTCTAATCTTTTCTCTCTATGTCAAAACTTTTCTCTCTATGTCAAATCTTTTCTCTCTATGTAGAATAATCGTAGACTAATACAGCTAAGGTTAGGCACATTAGACCAGAGGTTCGATGGACACAGATCGCTATTCTCAGCGTCATGTCGAATCTCCTATCTATACTGAACTTTAGAAAACGAAATAAAATAGAAGGTAAAAAAAACTTGTGCCTTTTCGACCACTTTTTAGGTTTTCATGCCTCTAGTTGGGCTTTGAATACCAGGTCTACTCAAAAAAAAAATAGTACAACTGTATTGTTGGCGGTTTCTAGCCACACTGGCTTAAAAAATTCAGGTCAAGCTACCTAAAAAACTGTTGACTGCAGGCATTCATGGCAGAATGCCCTCAGCTAAATGTTTAGGCTGTGAGCCTGCCTTGTGTGAAGCCTAAGATCACCAAATTATTATATACAGTAACTAATAGTTATTTTATTGTTAATAGTCTTATAAATACCAAAATATATTTTCTGGCCCTGTAAATAGGCCAGATTAAGGGCTACCAATTAAGAACAGACATTCATTTAAACTTCTTCTTAGTGCCACACGGAAAAACCAATAAATAGACCTTCTACCCTCCACAGGGTTGCATTGCAGCTCAGCATACTGATAATAAATCATCTTTAACTGCATTACACATCCTGGTCTCTTGAGGTACTGGGGATGTAGCCAGCGCCCTTTAACAGATGCATCCTGGGAAAGTTACTTCACCCATTGTCTTACTGGGAAATCTTGTGTATATACTATGCATCTCACAAAGTATTCTGCCAGATTTTGTCTAGTTTCATGTGAGCAATGCAGATCCTGAACTTGTATAAGGCTCAATACTTCCAGCATCCCTACTGATACATGTGAACAATGAAAACCTCAAATGGGACTTTCAGTGGCATTACACCATCAATCAGGCATACAGTATATACAACAATATTTTTACAGAAAAAAATATGTTTTTGGCTATACAACAATAAAACCAAGTTGTACAAAATCATATATTAGGCAGAGTGGTACATAGCAAACTGCAAAAGCAAAAAACATATATTACTAGCTGGGCTTAAATCATATGGATGGCCTCTCAAGGATTTTATGGGAGGCATTATGGCCCAGAAAGAAATGCCAACGCATTTCATATCAGAAAGCATATGAATGTTCATTTACTCAAATATTCAACTCTGAGCCTGGGATAGGACTGAACTTTGTGACCTCTGGTGCAGGATATCTTCTGTGGATCAAGGATGCAATTCGCTGGGACCAAACTGAGGGTATGTCTTAATGCTGTAATAGAGTAAGAATTAACTCCTAGGCTACCAAAAAACAACCAAAATAAGTAATAAATAAATAAATAATGCAGCAGTTAATAACACCTATTGTGTTCCCACAATGACTACTGAAACTACAGCAATAAATAGTGCTGTGCTACCCCCCTGACTGAAATGACAACTACACTATGTGCTATTACCTCCACGTATGCAAATGTGGCAACAGTATTGTGAATAATGTATTATCATAAGCACAAGTATACTGTAAATTGCAAAAATGTGAAATAATTAAAATAATTGACAAAATTCCACAATATAATAAAGGCATGCTGAAATAAATGCCTCAATCAATCATGCAGTCTACAAGTTTATTTCATAGTGACGATTTATGACAAATATAAACATATGTGCAGGTGCATGCATTCAGCTCTTGAACCTAACAGTGCTGTTATCCCAAAAACAGTGAAACTCAAAGCTGTGCTCAAAAGCTCAAACTCAAAGCCACCACAGTGCTCACAATGCTCTCACCTTAATCATACTGTATGACCCAATACAATGTAAGGTCATATAATGCATGCTGTATGACCACTATGGTCTCCCCGGGTCTTAGATGCCTGCCTGTATACTCGTAGTATAGTCACCAGGATCTCCTGTCCACTGGGGTGCCCACTTTACACACCTTAGCTGTCATCCAGGAAAATAGGTGCAAGTCCCTTTAAAGCTGGTTGCCATCCATGCGGCCATACTGTGTGCTCAGATTTAACACGCCAAGAGAGCAGAAACAGCCTCCAATGGTGTAGTGTTTAGATCAAAACAATTTATTTATTAAAACCACACTCACATTACATAAAAACCGCTTGCATACCTTGAAAACACATAGAAATACCACTGTGCATTCATATTGTATCATTTCTGGTCACCCGGGCTCCTACCTCCCTCCCACTTTCCAGTATACTTGTATCTATGGTAATACCTTATTTATTCACAATAGTGTTGTGCATATGTTGAGGTAATAGCGCATAGTGTAGTTGTCATGTCTCATGACTGGACAAAAAGTCTGGGGGTGAAAGATTCATTTTACAACCATATTATTCTAATTGAATCCCCTGGGGGCTTCTAACAATCAAACTACAGCACTGCTACTTCAATATTTTGCAGCAACCCATTATATGCAATGCTGTTAAAGAAAAGTGCACCTCAACGACACCCTCCATCTAATCACAACATGCTGCACACACTGGCGTGGGCCCTTCCCCTGGCCCACTCCTGATCATAGGCTCACCAACTTCTAAAGAACAGATTTAATAACTGGTATATTTTAATTGTGAAACTCAAAAATTTTGCATTTACCATCACCTTCTGGCTGGAGACAATAGTAACATGACCATTAGTGGAGGTTAAAATCCTCTGTGGGTACACAGACAGCAATAAAAACCTGAATTGGTTTCCAATCCTTCTATATTCTATTCAATGTAAATAAAACATACCTTTAAATGGAAATGTAAAGCATATTACCTGTGAAGGAATAGTTTCTTGCAATATTGCAGTGTATTGAAGAATTTGTTCAAGCTTCCTATAATATTTGTGGTGGTATTGTTGTAGAAGACCCCAGACCATTGTCTAGTGCAATGAAACTATGATCTAAGTTTATTAAAAGTATATATGGCACTTTAAAAGTGTTTTACATTTCAGAGATATATTTATTCAAAGAAGCTGATCAACATATTTTATATCCCTCAATAACACCAGCCAAACCGTGGCTTTGAATCATGCATAGGTGAAATCTGGGAACCCCTTATGGTAATAAGCTCACCTCGGAGCATGTGACCAGCTTTTACACTGAGTCAAAACACGCATATGAACCACTATAGGGTTCTCAGCTGTTACACTGGATCAGTAGTATCCTCAATGCAATGATCTCAGAAGCTCATAAAAAAAGGAAAAAAGACTAATAGTGCAATACCGTTTTTCAAAATTTAATAGACAAGTTAAAAAACATTCCCCCACCGGGGTACTCACATGTGTAAGGTGCGTCAGTGCACCGTACTTCATAAGGCTCAATAAAATACTGTAAACAGTATAGGTATGGTTTGTACCTCTCCTAGGCAGGTGTACTGTCTCTCGTTCCGTCCTGGCCCCCCCGTCCCTAAGTCCCCCACAGATCTGCCATCTGAACAAACAGAGCACGATAAAAGCAAGCATTGAGACCCATTTTTTCCGCCCACCTGTAGATGGTGATGCACGTGCTCATGGCTCACTCAGGAACGAGCCTGCATGTGCATCCCTATAGGAAGTGGCCCTTTATTGTAGTCCATGGAGAAGAAGAGTAGTCAAGAGTATCCGTGGGGGACCTTAAAATAGGTATAGTTTGGGGCCACAGAGCAGGTAAGTATACTTATTTTGTAGTTTTAAGGTTACCCTGAAGCAGTGAGCCTAATTATTGGTCTTCAATAGCAAGGAGTGATTAGCCAAAGACCCTAGACACCCTGGGCTACTTTGCTGCAAGTTGACATCAGTTCAAGGCCCTTAGCATTCCCCCCTAGGGGTTGCAGGAGGTAGGATGGTCAGAGGCAGCGGGACCAGGGGAGGCTGGATTAGAATAACTATCACAGGAATAGGCTTGACAGGAACGGCTGGTATGGACAGAGCAGTCTGCAGCAGAAAGCATTAAAGCAGGCTGGACAGCAGCTGGTGATGATACAGGCTTGAGGAACACAGGTCACACCAGTCAGAGAATAGTGAAGTGGATGTTGGTCAGGGCAACAGTAAGGACTAACTCTATGGAGAATAGAACTAGTACAGTGGCTGAGGAGGGAGTGGACAATGACAAAATGGTGTGGAATGGAAATCATTTCTGATTCTTTTTAGGTTTGGACACTGGACTCCTGCGGGTGAATGAAGTGTACCAATCACTTGATTTGTTATCAGAAAAGTAGAAGCATAAATGGGAAGCTGTGAGGGTAATGTAGCAGTGGCAGGATAGGGTTTCTGAGTGGTTGACATGTGTTACAGGACTGTGGAGAGAGATTTCAGATAACTGGCTACAGGGGACGTGCAGCTAGTGTGAGTAGGATTAGAAAGCTGTGAAGTAGGCAGCTGTGGTTGTTATGTGTAAGGGAGATGAAGACAGTTGGGAATGCTGGTGTCTAGAGGTAGAAATGGAGTTGTAGAGCAGATTAACTGGGATTGGGGGTGATAGGTTGCAGTAGGAATTGAATAAAATTCAATTTACAATTTCCTTGTCTGACTAAAGTATTTATCACATCAATACAATCCAGCAGATCCTCTTGTGAATACACTAAATAATGTTCATAAAATAGGATTTATCATCTTCTAACAGCCACACTAGAGACACAATCCGAGACACACTAAAAGGAGGAGAAAAATCCTCACTGCAAAAGTAACCATGTAAAGCCTGCTGAAAGCAAATGTGAACCAGCAGCTGAATTGCACTAAATGAAACATTGGCTTAGTCAACTAAAGAATAAGGATGGCCGAACTGTTCGCCGGGCGGTCGATTCGCGGCGAATTTTGTGTGTTCGCGATTCGCCAAACCGGCGGACTATCGGCACTGTTCGCCCGGCAGACAAATTCGTTTACAGTGTGAAAGAACTTTGACCCATGATGACACATCCATCATGGGGTACAGGACAGCCAATTGAGACATTTCAGCACATGGCAATTGGACATATCCCCTACCTTATAAATAGACATGATCTGGCTGCCATTTTACATTCTGTCTTATGTGTGTAGGGACAGGACGCTGTGTGGAGCAGGGAGAGACTGTAGTGACACAAATCACTAGCTATTAGGTCCACAAAAGTCCTTTTAAGGACTGGTATAGGTGTAGTACAGTATATAGGGTTCAGTGCACTGCTGTGCTTGTGATTGCCACTGTCTTTTGTCAGTGTAGGGACAGGACACTGTGTGGAGCAGGGACAGTCAGTTTAATCACTAGCTAGCTATTACTACTAGGTCCACAAAGGTCCTTTAAGGACTGGTATAGGTGTACAGTATATAGGGTGCTGGTGCACTGCTGCTGACTGCTGCCCAATTCTGCAGCTGTATTTTATCAGTGTAGGGACTGAGGGACAGTCTGCAAATCACTAGCTACTAGGTCCACAAAGGTCCTTTTAAGGACTGGTATAGGTGTACAATATATAGGGTTGTGGTACACTGCTGTGCTGCAGATTACTGCTCGTTTCTGCAGCAGTCTTTTATCAGTGTAGGAACGGAGGGACAGTCTGCAAATCACTAGCTACTAGCTCCACAAAGGTCCTTTTAAGGACTGGTATAGGTGTACAATATATAGGGTTGTGGTGCACTGCTGTGCTGCAGATTACTGCTTGTTTCTGCAGCTGTCTTTTATTAGTGTAGGGACTGAGGGACAGTCTGCAAATCACTAGCTACTAGGTCCACAAAGGTCCTTTTAAGGACTGGTATAGGTGTACAATATATAGGGTTGCGGTGCACTGCTGTGCTGCAGATTACTGCTTGTTTCTGCAGCTGTCTTTTAGCAGTGTAGGGACTGAGGGATAGTCTTCAAATCACTAGCTACTAGGTCCACAAAGGTCCTTTTAAGGACTGGTATAGGTGTACAATATATAGGGTTGTGGTGCACTGCTGTGCTGCAGATTACTGCTCGTTTCTGCAGCAATCTTTTATTGGTGTAGGCACTGAGGGACAGTCTGCAAATCACTAGCTACTAGGTCCACAAAGGTCCTTTTAAGGACTGGTATAGGTGTACAATATATAGGGTTGTGGTACACTGCTGTGCTGCAAATTACTGCTCGTTTCTGCAGCAGTCTTTTATCAGTGTAGGGACTGAGGGACAGTCTGCAAATCACTAGCTACTAGGTCCACAAAGGTCATTTTAAGGACTGGTATAGGTGTACAATATATAGGGTTGTGGTACACTGCTGTGCTGCAAATTACTGCTCATTTCTGCAGCAGTCTTTTATCAGTGTAGGGACTGAGGGACAGTCTGCAAATCACTAGCTACTAGGTCCACAAAGGTCCTTTTAAGGACTGGTATAGGTGTACAATATATAGGGTTGTGGTGCACTGCTGTGCTGCAGATTACTGCTTGTTTCTGCAGCTGTCTTTTAGCAGTGTAGGGACTGAGGGATAGTCTTCAAATCACTAGCTACTAGGTCCACAAAGGTCCTTTTAAGGACTGGTATAGGTGTACAATATATAGGGTTGTGGTACACTGCTGTGCTGCAAATTACTGCTCGTTTCTGCAGCAGTCTTTTATCAGTGTAGGGACTGAGGGACAGTCTGCAAATCACTAGCTACTAGGTCCACAAAGGTCCTTTTAAGGACTGGTATAGGTGTACAATATATAGGGTTGTGGTGCACTGCTGTGCTGCAGATTACTGCTTGTTTCTGCAGCTGTCTTTTAGCAGTGTGGGGACTGAGGGACAGTCTTCAAATCACTAGCTACTAGGTCCACAAAGGTCCTTTTAAGGACTGGTATAGGTGTACAATATATAGGGTTGTGGTGCACTGCTGTGCTGCAGATTACTGCTTGTTTCTGCAGCTGTCTTTTAGCAGTGTGGGGACTGAGGGACAGTCTTCAAATCACTAGCTACTAGGTCCACAAAGGTCATTTTAAGGACTGGCATAGGTGTACAATATATATGGTTGTGGCGCACTGCTGTGCTGTAGATTACTCCTCTTTTCTGCAGCAGTCTTTTATCAGTGTAGGGACTGAGGGACAGTCTGCAAATCACTAGCTACTAGGTCCACAAAGGTCCTTTTAAGGACTGGTATAGGTGTACAATATATAGGGTTGTGGTGCACTGCTTGGCTCCAGATTACTGCTCATTTCTGCAGCAGTCTTTTATCAGTGTAGGGACTGAGGGACAGTCTGCAAATCACTAGCTACTAGGTCCACAAAGGTCCTTTTAAGGACTGGTATAGGTGTACAATATATAGGGTTGTGGTGCACTGCTGTGCTGCAGATTACTGCTTGTTTCTGCAGCTGTCTTTTATTAGTGTAGGGACTGAGGGACAGTCTGCAAATCACTAGCTACTAGGTCCACAAAGGTCCTTTTAAGGACTGGTATAGGTGTACAATATATAGGGTTGTGGTGCACTGCTGTGCTGCAGATTACTGCTTGTTTCTGCAGCTGTCTTTTAGCAGTGTAGGGACTGAGGGACAGTCTTCAAATCACTAGCTACTAGGTCCACAAAGGTCCTTTTAAGGACTGGTATAGGTGTACAATATATAGGGTTGTGGTGCACTGCTGTGCTGCAGATTACTGCTCGTTTTTGCAGCAATCTTTTATTGGTGTAGGCACTGAGGGACAGTCTGCAAATCACTAGCTACTAGGTCCACAAAGGTCCTTTTAAGGACTGGTATAGGTGTACAATATATAGGGTTGTGGTACACTGCTGTGCTGCAAGTTACTGCTCGTTTCTGCAGCAGTCTTTTATCAGTGTAGGGACTGAGGGACAGTCTGCAAATAACTAGCTACTAGGTCCACAAAGGTCCTTTTAAGGACTGGTATAGGTGTACAATATATAGGGTTGTGGTGCACTGCTGTGCTGCAGATTACTGCTTGTTTCTGCAGCTGTCTTTTAGCAGTGTGGGGACTGAGGGACAGTCTTCAAATCACTAGCTACTAGGTCCACAAAGGTCCTTTTAAAGACTGGCATAGGTGTACAATATATATGGTTGTGGCGCACTGCTGTGCTGTAGATTACTCCTCTTTTCTGCAGCAGTCTTTTATCAGTGTAGGGACTGAGGGGCAATCTGCAAATCACTAGCTACTAGGTCCACAAAGGTCCTTTTAAGGACTGGTATAGGTGTACAATATATAGGGTTGTGGTGCACTGCTTGGCTCCAGATTACTGCTCATTTCTGCAGCAGTCTTTTATCAGTGTAGGGACTGAGGGACAGTCTGCAAATCACTAGCTACTAGGTCCACAAAGGTCCTTTTAAGGACTGGTATAGGTGTACATTATATAGGGTTGTGGTGCACTGCTGCTGACTGCTGCTCGTTTCTGCAGCTGTCTTTTATCAGTGTAGGGACTGAGGGACAGTCTTCAAATCACTAGCTACTAGGTCCACAAAGGTCCTTTTAAGGACTGGTATAGGTGTACAGTATATAGGGTGCTGTTGCACTGCTTCTGACTGCTGCTCATTTCTGCAGCTGTCTTTTATCAGCGTAGGGACTGAAGGATAATCTGCATTGCAAATCACTAGCTACTAGGTCCACAAAGGTCCTTTTAAGGACTGGTATAGGTGTACTATTTGATGTGCAGTATATAGGTGTGTAATACACGTATAAAATACTTGCACATATAGAAAGCATAGTATAGTGCATTTCCACTGTGCAGCATTGTGACTGCTGAGCTGTTCTGCAGCGATACTACAAAGAGTGACAAACGCAATAAAAAAAAAGTATTATAACTGGTGTGATAAACCAGTGGCCCCCAAAAACGACAGATTGAAGCGGGGTGTTATATACCTTCTTCCACATACATACTGCACTTCTTTAGAGACTTTTTTTCACAGGGTCATTTAAAAATGACAGGCAGAAGAAGAGGCAGGCCCTTCCACAGGGGTGGTAGGGGTAGGGCAGGAGCAACAGGCTTGAGCCAAAGTGGCAAATAGCAGAAGGTGCGTGCGATTACGTCAAAGGACGCACCAGACTTGGTTGAGTGGCTCACTCAGCCTTATTCTTCTGCACCCTCCTCATCCTTTCGATCTGCACCCTCTTCTTCACTCTCTGCTGTGTGCACCCCCAAAGACACTACCACCAACATCACCACCACCACCATATACCTTCCGCTTGAGTCACAGGAATTATTTTCCGATCCATATCAAGACATTTCCGATGCGCAGCCACTCTTGGCATTGGATCAAGAAGAGGAGGTAGCAACAACCGCCACTCAGCAGTCTGACGACAGTACCCAGAACAGCCCAAGGAGGAGGTTGGTCCCCGGTGTTGCTCCCTACTCCGAGATCTCTAATTATAGCGGTGGGGAAGGTGACGTTGATGATGACGTGTCTAGTGATGTCAAGTGGGTGCCCACAAGAGAGGAAGAGGAGGGGAGTTCAGAGGGAGATATGGACCAACAGATAGGGAGGAGAAGCAGGAAGAACTTACATTGCACAGGAAGGACAAAGCAGACTGCTAATGTATCAGGAGCGAGGAATCAACCATGTACGGTCACATCTGGCGCTCCCAGGGCACCGGCACATGGCTCCGCAGTGTGGGCTTTTTTTAACGTGTCTGCTGCTGACAATAGTGTTGCCATCTGCAATCTTTGAAGTCAATGCATAAGTCGCGGTAAGCCCAACACTCACCTAGGGATGACCGCCTTAAGAAGGCACATGAGCTGCCATCACCGAGCCCAGTGGGAGCAACAGAACACACAAAGCCACACAGACTCGTCTTCTACTTCTCTTTCTCCTCTCTCCTCACAATTGTCAAAAAATGATGACGCCGGATAACCCTCTTGCCAGCGGTTGATGGCTGACTTGTCAGAACTGATAGCCCGCCAACTACTGCCATATAAACTGGTGGACTGAGGCCTTTCGAAAATTTGTGGCCATTGAAACACCACAAAGGAAGGTCCCAGGAAGGAAGTATTTTTCACAGAAGGGCATCCCAGAGCTATATGGCCATGTTCAGCGGCAAGTGAATGTATCTCTGGCACACAGTGTCAGTGCCAAGATACATTCGACCACAGACACTTGGTCTAGCAAACATGGGCAGGGAAGGCATATCCCTTTTACTGCCCACTGGGTGAACCTTCTGACGGCCGTCAAGCATATAACCCGTGGCACCATTGTAGATTTGTGTAGAGCAAGCCTGGCTCTTCTTCTCTTCCTCCTACTCCATCCTCTTCCCTCTCCTCCTCGGCTGACTCCTCCTTTTCCGCTGCTAGTGTCTCTTCTGCTGCGCCATCCAAGCTCCCCAGAACCTATTCGACATGCCAGGTGAGATGTTGCCATGCTGTGCTGCGTCTGTTGTGCCTGGAAGCCAAGAGCCACACTGGCCCGGCACTCCTTTCAGCTTTGCGTTCACAGGCAGATCAGTGGCTAACACCGCTCAATTTGACAGTTGGTAAAGTAGTGTGTGACAACGGTGCCAATCTGCTTAGCACATTGAAACAGGGCAAAATTATGCACGTGCCATGCATGGCACACGTCTTAAACTTGATCGTGCAGTGATTCGTTGTCAAATACCCTGGGGTCCAGGACATCTTGCGGCAGGCAAGGAAAATCTCGGCCCATTTCAGAAGATCTTACATGGCCATGGCTTGCCTTGCTGACATTCAGCAGCGACACAATCTGCCGGTCAGACATCTTATTTGTGATTGCCCGACGCAATGGAACTCAACCTTCTATATGCTTGTTAGGCTTCTCCAGCAAAAACGTGCAGTTAACGTCTACCTGTACGAACTCTGCTGCAGAACAGGTTCTGGGGAGCTTGGTTTTTTTTCACTGCGCCATTGACTGCTCATGCGCGACGCATGCAGACTTCTGCGGCCATTTGATGAGATCACCAAACTGGTCAGTCGCAGCCATGGCGCCATCAGTGACATGGTACCTTATGCCCTCTTTATGGAGAGTGCATTGCGTTGTGTCATTGATCAAGCCATGGAGGAGCAGGAGGAAGATGAGCAAGTCGCAATGTTGGATGAATTCCCAGGGGGGGCTACTCTATCTGAGACAAGTCAACAACAGGAGTCTGAAGAGGAGTCAGAGGAGGATGGTGCCGGGGCGGATGAGGAGGAGCAAGAAGAGCACGCTTTAAACCTTTCTGGGATCCCTGTTGTTGTGCGTGGATGGGGAGAGGAGAATGAAGAGGAAGACATTATCCTGGATGATGAGCAGGAGCCAGGCCACCACACCGCTTCCAGTTTAGTGCAAATGGGGGCCTTCATGCTCCAGTGTTTTAACAGGGATCCCCGTATAAAAAGCATAAGGGTCAAGGACCAGTACTGGGTGGCAATGTACTTAGACCCCCGGTACAAACACAAAATGGCAGAAATGTTACCACCGTCAGAGAGGGCTGTCAGAATGGAGCACTTCCAGGCCTTGCTTTGATAAATGCTGCATTCTGCTTTTGCGTGCGCTGGCAGAGGAGGAATTCCCACTCCCAGAGAAAGAGTTGTGGGTACCAATCCAACAGCACCTGCAAGAAGAGGGCGGTTTGCAGATGTATTGGTGACTTCTAATATGAGGTCATTCTTTCAGCCGACCCATCGACAGGTCTCATCAGGGAACGCCTAGAGCGACAGGTGTCCGACTACATCTGGTTAACGGACGATGTGGATGCTCTGAGGAGTGATGAACCCCTGGACTACTGGGTGGGCAGGCTTGACCTCTGGCCAGAGCTTGCCCAATTTGCAATGGAACAGTTGGCTTGCCCCTAGTCCAGTGTCCTGTACGAAAGGACGCTCAGCGCAGCAGGGGGGATCGAGAGCGATAAGTGTACTCGCCTAGCTCACGACAGTGTTGACTACCTCACATTTCTAAAAATGAATGAGGCATGGATCTCGGAGGAATTCAACACATGTGACCAGTAGACCATGTATATGCATAACTCTATAAACTATTTTTTTAATCAAGCACACAGACCTTTTTTCTACCTTTGGCTCACTTCCTTGTACAAAAAAAGCACACTGTACTAAATGCCCGTACCCTCCTGTTTGAAGAGGTTGAGCGGTGTCATATTTTTGGGTCCCGCAGTGAGTTGCTGGTATCAGTGCTGCTGTCAGTGCTCTCTATTTCGGTGCTGGTGTCAGTGCTCTCTCTCTTTCTTGGTGCTGGTGTGGTCTCAGTGCTCTCTATCATGGTGCTGGTGTGGTGTCAGTGCTCTCTATCTCGGTGCTGGTGTCAGTGCTCTCTATCTCGGTGCTGGTGTCAGTGTTCTCTATCACAGTGCTGGTATCAGTGCTCTCTCTCTATCTTGGTGCTGGTGTCAGTGCTCTCTCTCTATCTCGGTGCTCGTGCCAGTGCTCTCTATCACAGTGCTGGTGTCAGTGCTCTCTATCTCGGTGCTGTTGTCAGTGCTCTCTCTCTATCTCGGTGCTGGTGTCAGTGCTCTCTATCACAGTGCTGTCGTCAGTGCTCTCTATCTCGGTGCTGGTGTCAGTGCTCTATATCTCGGTGTTGGTGTCAGTGCTCTCTATCACAGTGCTGGTGTCAGTGCTCTCTATCACGGTGCTGGTGATCATCTCCTGTACCCTCTTCATAGCCTACCCTGACCTTTCCTCTCCTCTGTTGCCTTCATGCGCTCCGGAGTCCTGAATTCTCAAAATTTCACAGATAAAAAAAGAATGCTTGAGTTGTCGATCCCAGATTCACTTCATACTTTTGTTATGTCAGTGGCCATGTGGTGGGACTATGTGTGCACAGCTAGTAAGTATTTTGTGGCTGAAAATAGGACTTGTAGGTTTTTAATGTTCGCTTGCCATTGAAGTCAATGGGGGCCGCTGCAAACTTTGTGGTTTGCGAACTTTTGCCCGCGTTCGCGAAGCATCCCGTCGGAAGTTCGTCCATCTCTTCTAAAGAATGAGCCACGTGTATACAATCCAATATCTGTTCACTAGTTTTTTCCAGTAATATTTGATCACTTAGTACTCCTGTTCCTCATTCCCTGTGTATGACTTTGGACCGGATTATTGGACTATTCCTTGAACTCAGCCTGCCTTTTACCTGGATTGTCATAGAACCACTTTATCTATCTGCTAACCACAAGTATCTATTTGCTTTGCTCAGTTCACCTCTACCCTGGTGTGGTGGCCAGGCACTATAGCATTGTGTATAAATGCTGGGGGCAAACGAGTACCGGTAGGCCTGCTTGCCTTATGGGAAATTATGCTGCTAAAGGTGAAGAACACAGTAGCCAGTTATACTGTCTGAACACCTGCATTGGAGTAGACATGACATTATCACAAGCCTGAGACCAAGCGTTTGCCTTGCCCATAACAGGTGACTGACCGCACCAATCACCTTGGAGGTGGACAAAGACAGGGAGAATACAATAGCCAAGACCCAGATGCTGAAATGAGGAGCAGGTGCACTAGGTGCTCTTGACATTACCCCCCTCCCCCTCTGAGCAGGGGCCCCCGAACTCCTTGGAGCAGGTTTGTCAGGATTCAGGTGATGGAAGTTCCGTACAAGTCTGTTAGCGTGAACAGATGCAGCTGGGACCCAAGAATTTTCTTCAGGACCAAAGCCCTTCCAGGCTACCAGATACTGGACAGAATTCCTTACTTTCCTGAAGTCCAGAATACATTCTACCTCATATTCTTCCTGTCCATTGACCATGAGCAGAGGCTGAGATGAAACAATGTTATCCCTTTGAAGGGGTTTTAGAAGAGGAACATGGAAAATATAATAAATCCTCGTGGAGACAGGAAGTTGAAATCTAAAGGATATTCGGTTTACCTGGTGAATAACTTTTTAAGGCCCAATAAACCTAGGGGCCAGTTTCTGTGAGGGAACTGTGAGAGACAGATTTCTTGTGGACAGCCTGACCTGATCCCCGTCCTTAATCTGAGGAGCCTGAGAGCAGAGAGGATTCGCAAAGTGTTTTTGGGCAGCAGAGCTAGAGGACAAAGTTAACCCACTTGATCTTTTTTTCTGGTTGGTCCCCATGTGTTTTACAACTTTAAAAAAGTTTTATGCTATACTTTAAGCTTAAAAGGGTTGTAAACCCTCATGATTTTTCACCTTACTGTATTGTATGCATCAAGGTGAAAAACCTCTCATGCTTCAGACCCCCCCCCCCCAGAGATCTCGTTTTACTTACCTGAACCTGGTCTTTTTCTCCCTGGCGATGAGCACAACAGCTCTAGCTGGTGTCTCATATCCTGATTGGATAGATTGATAGCGGCCATTGACTCCCACTGCTGTCAATCAAATCCAATGACGCAGGCACCCGGGGGGCGTTGCCGAGTACAGCTTTCTGTGTCAATAGATGCAGAAGCAGGACTCAGGAGTGCACCTGCATGGGTGTCCTGAAGGAGAGCGCTTCTCGCACAGGGAAATTGAGAAGAGGAGAAGCTACCAGCGCTGCTGAGGGCCCCCAGAAGAGGAGGATTGGGGCCACTTTGTGTTTAACCAAATGCACAGTGGAGGTATTATATCTTTGTTGCTCGGATAAGGGTCTGGTATGGATTTTGGGGGGACCCCCGAGCCATTTTTTCGGCGTTGGGGGTTCCCCTTAAAATCCATACCAGACCTAAGGGCCTGGTATGCTCTTGGAGGGGGAACCCATTCTGTTTTTTTATTTAAAATTTGGCATGGAGTTCCTCCTCAAGATTCATACCAAACACAGTACCTGGTCTCAATGTCAGCAATGCTTGTCGCTCATTGGGAAAAGAAAAAACACATTTTTCTTTTCCCGATGCGAGCCAGCACTGGCTCCCGCGATGGGGCTCGCAATAAAAGTGGCGAGATTGACACGATATCGCGGTCACCTACTGTACTTATACTACATCCATTCAAACTTGTCTAAGCCCCTGTACACGCAGTCGGAGATTTCCACAACCAAATCCGTCAGATTTTGTCCGTCAGATTTAGTCTGACGGATTGTGTCTGAAACTGTTGCATACACACGGTCGGACTAAGTTGTCGAAAAATCAGATCTTTCAGAACGTGATGATGTAATTTAGTTACGATGGGACTAGATTCAGGCTAGTAGCCAATAGCTTTGATGTAGGAATTTGATCTGAGCATGCGTGGCACTTGGTCCGATCAAAATTCTCTACACATGATCGGATTACGTCCGACCGGCCCAGTTGGTCGGGAAATATTTCCAACATGTTGGAAAATTGGGTCGCACGGAGATTCGGACGGAATCAGTCCGATGCATACCACACACAGTCAGATTATCTGACGACACAGTCCAATGAGACGCATTCCAACAGATTCTCCGACCGTGTGTATGCGGCATAAGAAGTTCAATCCATCCTTTGGATACACTGCCTCATTCGGCCAGGTGGGGCTTTCAACCTTTTTTCAGGGCTCTCTGCATTTTGCTTGTGTTTCAGCTATCTGGCTTGACTCATGTGACAGGTCACCCACTAACCAACCTGACCTCATGGATCCACTGACCTCTGCCCAGTCTGATGGTCCTGTGCTGCAATGTCCAGGTTTTCTTTAAGGGTCCTCAGAGAGGGTAATGTCAGAATCACTTAGTGCTCCTGTTCCTCATTCCAGCATCCGGGGTTTTGGCTATGGCACTCTCCTTGTCTGTCTGTCTACCTGCAGGCTGATTAATTTGATCAGTCTCTGGGTGGAAACCATGCCTGTTTTAAGCCAGCTCAAACCTCATTTGAATGCTTGTGATATAGAGCGATACGTGTGTTGTTCCTCATAAAGCTCCCTGTCTGTCTACCCTGCTTTGTAAGTTTGGATTTCCCTGTGTATAATTTTGGAACAGATTATTGGACTATTCCTTGAACTCAGCCTGCCTTTTACCTGGGCTGTCATAGAACCATGTTATCTGTCTTCTAACCACAAGTATCTATTTGCTTTGCTCAGTGCATTGGCCCTGGTGTTGTGGCCAGGCACTATAGCATTGTGTATAAGTCCTGGGGGCAACAGAGTATGGATAGGCTTGCTTACCTTATGGGAAAGGAGACTGCTATAGGTGAAGAACACAGTAGCCAGCAATAGTGTTTGATCACCTGCGTTGGTGTAGACGTAACACAATCAAAGTAACAGATCAGCCACTCTGCTCAATACTGGCTTCAGCGTTATGTTAGGATACCACATGCTGGTATCCTGTAGAGCAGGCGTAACCAGATAATGTGAGCTGCGCAGAGAAGATGGGACTCAAACCAAGTGGAAAAATAATGATTGAGTACACAACACCCAACTTAATTACAACACAACATGATTACAGAAACGTATACAGCACCTATACAACACCAGTGAACTCATTTGAAAAATATAGACCCCCTAACTTATGTAGTTGGCTAAAAATGCTTCAACATAATGTTGATGGTCAGCCAAAGACTGGGAATAAATCAAAATATAATTCAGATAGATGAAAAGGATCTTACCCAGGTTGTCACTGTAAATATTATTAATTAATTTCTAAAAGACAGAGGGCATTACCAAGTACTCATAGTGCCCATTTCTGGTATCGAAGGCTGTCTTCCGCTGATCTCCCTCATGAACTAAGTTGTGTTCCCACCGAGATCAAGTTTGGAAAAAATACAAGCTCCTTGAACATGGCTGAATAGCTCAGCGATAAAAGGAAATTGGTATTCACTGAAAATGTTTATAAAATGAAAGTGGAGCTCCATCCAAAAAGGGGAAGCTGCACTTGTTTGCACCCTCCACTGCCACATTTAACACAATTTTTGCGGGGGGGGGGGGGACTTCAGGTGCAGATCGACACAGCAAACTAAGTCAGAAGTTTGCCTCCCTGCCCCTGCAGTCTTCTTGGACACATCACAGGCTTCACTTCTTGCTTCCCTTACTTCAGATGCCAGCGCCTGCACCTGAAGCCAATTGAAGAATCGGCTTGGGTGAGGGCATCACTGGATTCAGGGGTAGATAAGTCTTTGTAGCTTTTGACTTTTAATCTTTTTGGGGGGAGTCTGGAGCTCTGCTTTAAGAGCTCTATAGACTATACGTGGCCTGAGGAATCCAAGAAAAAAGCCTGTACCTGCAGGAGAAGATGAGGTATATATATATAGGCCTTATATATATATATATATAGGCCGTATATATAGGCCTTAGTGATGGGCCAAACACCCCCAGGTTCAGTTCACACCAGAACTCCAAAACAGAGAAAAAGTTCAGACCCAAATGCTATTAAAGTCCCTATGAAAAATCTAAATTCCATATTTTGAAGGCTTATATGCAAGTTATTGGCCATAAAAGGGGTATGGGGGCCCAGATACTGCCCTGGGGGACATGTATCAATGCAACAAAATTATTTTAAAATATTGTTTTTTTAAGGAGCAGTGATTTTAATGATGCTTAAAGTGAAACAAAAAAAATCATTTAAATATAGTGCCTGTGGGGTCCTCTTTGTCTGCCTGTAAAGTGTCGCATCTGTACCATGTATAGAACCTGCTGCAGCAAAATCGACATATGTAAAGAAAAAAAATTACATTTAAATTGACTCGCAGCTGCAAGTTATTGCCGGCATTAAAAAAAAGAACCCCCCCCCCAAAATCTAGACCTTTATCCAAGCACACAGCCTAGCAGGCCAGGAAAGGGGGAAGGCATGAACCATTCCAGGCCACATGCCCTCAACATGGAGCCCTGCCCCCCACCCCAAAGCACCCCCCCCATTTTGGTGTTGGGTTCGCCTTAAAATCCATACCACACACAAAGGGCAACCCCAAGCCATTTAAAAAAGTTCTATTTCTGGCAAATTCTACATTTTTTTTAATTCAACTGTCAGTGGTGAAGCCTGCTGATAGCTGATGACTCATTCTGGGGTGGCACAGTGGTGTAATGGTTAGCACTCTCACCTAACAGTAAGAAGGGTTGCTGGTTCAAATCCCAACCACGACACTACCTGCCTGGAGTTTGCATGTTCTCCCTGTGCCTGCGTGGGTTTCCTCTGGGTACTCCGGTTTCTCCCACTATCCAAAGACATGCAGGTAGGTAAATTGGCTTCTGTTCAAAATTGGCCCTAGGATATGAATGGGGACCTTGGATTGTGGGCTCCTTGAGGGTAGGGACCAACATGAGTGTGCAATGTACAGGGATGGGGACAATTGTAGACACTCACTCAGGTTGAACTGGATGGACTGGTGTCTTTATTCAACCTAACTAACTATGAAACTATCCATTGTTAAGGATGCGGCAGACATCTCTCTCTTAACCTATTGACTCTGCCCTTGGTGGAATGTCCAGGCAGAACTTATGCTCTGCCCAAACTGTCTTAATTTTCAGGTCCTGAGAGGGAGTAAACTTTACCTTTACGTGGAGAGATACTGGGATAACTTATGCTCCATAAGGAAAAGAGCATGCCTTGGTAAAGTCCCTCCCACTCCACTAGGCCTTGGTTTTTCCCAATTTATTTGAACAACTGTCCTTTGATACCACAAAAGAGATAGAGGCCAAGGTTCCCTCTAGGAAGCATCTCTTGGACGGACAGTCAGGTAACCTCAATCTGCATAAATGTATCCCATGAAGATTGGGCAACTGAAACATCAGAGAAAGGCAAAGAAAAAGTCAAATGATGAGAGGAACATGTGGCCATTCTTTCTGTGCCCCACTTTTATAAACTCTGACCAATACAAACTGTCAGCTGTACGGCTTCTTCCAGCATCTCATATGTGGGGTGATTGACCTGTGCATCCTTAATTGCATTGGACAGTCCCACTCTAAACTGCTAAACTATTAAGTACTATATCATGCCAGCCAAAGTCCTGGGTCCATCTACAGAACTTGAAAAAATATTGCTTGATGGGAAGTCAGCCCTAATGTAAAATGCAAAGGATTGCTTCTGCCATGTGCACATGATCATGGCTATTGTAAAATAGACTTATACCATTTATGCATACACAGATGTCAGACCATTGGACAATGGATCCCTTGGAAGAGAGATATTACAATTTTAACTTGCTGTTGTTCAGAAAAGTACAACGGGGGGTTGAGCTGAAAGTACAAAGTTCTTAAAGTTAGAAAAGTCCTGCCACTTACTGTACCACTCTATTTGCTAATTAGTTGATTTCTGAAGGCAGTTGCTTCCCTTAGATTTTAGTTAGGGGTATCAGAGTAAAGGGGGTTGAATACAAATGCACGCCACACTTTTCGGATATGTATTTGTAAAAAATTTGGAAAACCATTTATCATTTTCCTTCCACTTTATAATTATGTGCCACTTTGCATTGGTCTATCACATAAAATCAGAATAAAATACATTTACATTTTTGGTTGTAACCAGTGGCGGAACTATCGCCAAAGCAACACATGCGGGGGCTATGAGGCCCGCAGTCAAGTGGGGCCCGGTGAGGACAGGCGCCGCGGCTCCGCGGGAGATAGCGGCCGGCTCCGCGGGTGAGAGCGGGCGGTCCGTGGGTAGTCCGCGGCTCCGCGGGTGGTCCGCAGGCGGCTCCGCGGGTGAGAGCGGGCGGTCCGCGGGTAGTCCGTGGCTCCGCGGGTGAGAGCGGGCGGTCTACGGGCGGCTCCGCGGGTGAGAGCGGGCGGTCAGAGGCTCCGCGGGTGATAGTGGGAGGCGGATGAGAGTGGCCGGTCCGCTGGTGAGAGAGTGAGCGTGAGCGGGCTGGCCAATCAGAGAGCTGACGGGCGGGAGGAGCATAGAGATAACATCATCTCTTGCTGCCCTGCATCCCTGCAGTGCAGTTCCCTCCTCACTGTGCAGGCAGCCAGGAAGCAGAGAGATGACATTATCTCTCTGCTGCCTGACTGATAATCTGCTGCCTGACTCTGTGACACAGCAGGAAAGTGGCAGAGCAAGTGACAATCCATAATGTGTGGCAGGCGACGTGGCAAGTGACAACCCGGGACGTGGCAAGTGACAATCCGTAACGTGTGGCAGGTGACGTGGCAAGTGAAAATCCATGACGTGGCAAATGACAATCCATAATGTGTGGCAGGCGACGTGGCAAGTGACAACCAGGAACGTGGCAAGTGACAATCCATAACGTGTGGCAGGTGACATGGCAAGTGACAACCTGGATGTGGCAAGTGACAATCCATAACATGTGGCAGGTGACGTGGCAAGTGAAAATCCGTGACGTGACAAGTGACAATCCGTAATGTGTGGCAGGTGACGTGGCAAGTGACAACCCGGGACGTGCAAGTGACAATCCATAATGTGTGGCAAGTAACAATCTAGGATGTGGCAAGTGACAATCTGTATTGACGTGGCAAGTGACAATCCGTAATGTGTGGCAGGTGACGTGGCAAGTGACAACCTGGATGTGGCAAGTGAAAATCCGTAACATGTGGCAGGGGACGTGGCAAGTGAAAATCCGTGACGTGGCAAGTGACATTCCGTAATGTGTGGCAGGTGACGTGGCAAGTGACAATCCGTAATGTGTGGCAGGTGATGGGGCAAGTGACAACCCGGGACGTGGCAAGTGACAATCTAGGACATGGCAAGTGACAATCCGTAATGTGTGGCAGGTAACGTGGCAAGTGACAATCTGGGACGTGGCAAGTGGACAATCCGCAACATGTGGCAGGTGACATTCTGCAACGTGTGACAAGTGACAATCTGCATCTGGTGGCAGGCGACGTGGCAAGTGGACAATCCGCAACGTGTAGCAGGTGATGTGAATAGTGACAATCCTTAATGTGTGGCAAGTGACAATCCAGGACGTGGCAAGTGACAATCCATAATGTGTGGCAAGTGACGTGGCAAGCGACAATCCAGGACGTGGCAAGTGACAATCCATAATGTGTGGTAAGTGACAATCCAGGACGTGGCAAGTGACAATCCATAATGTGTGGCAAGTGACAATCCAGGACGTGGCAAGTGACAATCCATAATGTGTGGCAGGTGACTTGGCAAGTGACAATCTGTGATGTGGCAAGTGGACAATCCGCAACATGTGGTAGGTGACATTCCGCAACGTGTGACAAGTTACAAACTGCATCTGGTGGCAGGCGATTATGGCAAGTGACACACTCAGGGATCCAACTGATTTTGCATTATGGTGAGTTGAACTATTTCATTTTATATAACAGAACAGAAATTGGTTAGAAGGCCTGGAGGTCAGCAATGTGTTCCCTTCAGGGGCTGCATACAGTATACTGCATACTTTGTTGTTCAATATTAATATAAGCTGTTGCCTGGGTACTGTGCCACATGGGTGTGGTAGTCTGTTGTTCAATGGCATTAGTTCATTTTTTTTTTTTTGGTTGGGGGGGGGGGGGCCCATACAACATTTTGCTATTGGGCCCTGTGATTTCTAGTTACGCCCCTGGTTGTAACATGACCAAATGTATAAAATTACAAGGGGTACGAATAATATTACTATCGTATTTAGTCGTAATAATCTCATACCACCAATTGTACTAGTATCATAATAGAATTGCAGCAATATTTACTCAGCCAGCACGTCTTTGGGATAGCTTATTAAAAGTAAGATCTCTGAATTGATTCTTTGACTCTAGAAAACTGACACATAAATAAATTACTACACCAACACACAATGTAAGAAATCAACAAGGTATATATAAAAAAAGAGTGCTTGAAGCATTTTTACCATCTTTTAAATCAACACAATCATAACATATCAATTTTATAACAAGTACACTAAGCCCAGAAGGTATAATAAAATTGATAAACCATGACATCATTGCTTTAGGATTTCAGCTCTCCTTTTAACTCTTACGGCTTTATTCAGCAGCTATAAGATATAAAGAACATGTGAACAAACATTTTATGACTTTGGATGTCAAAGAGCTATAGCTTTAACCAGACCAACTAATTAGTGCCAACAAGAGGTCTGCTTATGAGTCTCTTTAAAATTCATGACTGTCATATCTTTCAGGCAATGAAAAAAGGAAGTTAGGTTTTAGAAACGGGAATTGTGGTTCTGTACTAATGTGATAAGAGGGAAATAATGAAAACATACATATTGGCAATTTTCAAAGTATGGTATTTCTACTGTATCACAGCCTTGTTAATATGATATGAAAGTCATTATTGAATTTTGGATTCCATTTCAAGCAGAGTGTGGAATGCTAATGCATGGTGAACATGAAATAAAAATACAACAGGTTTTTCCATGTCTCTGATGTGACTCTTTCAATTATGGGAAAATATTTTTAGTGAACAGATAATTAATATGTAAAATATTAGCTGCAGGCCAGATAGGATTCTGATTTTAGGACTTTTCTTTACTCTACAGTACATTTCCAACTTGTAACTGCCATTTGAAAGTAGCTCTTTTTGGTTTTTGCCATTTGATGCATACGTCCAGCCATATTATACTTTATTTTTGCAAGGGAGGTGGCACAAAACTGCAGTACTAAAATTCTAACTAAAGCCAAAACATGTATTTTCAGTTTGAATAGACAGATTTCTATTCACTGGTAAACTCTTGCCAACATGAGGAAATTTTTCCTCTTTAACAGTTATCTTGGAAACCGGTGTCCCTCATTGGAAGATTTCTACTTTATTTTTGTTCTGGTGGCAATTCAATATTTTGGGGATTTTCATGTTGGAATACTGCCTGCAGCCCAGTCTCTCAGAAGGGAGGGGGTCATGCTCAGCTTCATTATGTCACAGAATATGTTGGCATTCATGGTTCTCTCCATGAACTGTAGCTCCTCAGTGCTGACAGGACTCATGCAACCCCAGACCATGACTCTCCCACCACTATGCTTGACTGTAGGCAAGGCACACTTAACTCTATACTCCTCATGTGGTTGACACACTTGATACCATCTGAACCAAATACATTTATCTTGGTCTCATCAGACCACATGACATGATTCCAGTAACCATGTCCTTAGTCTGCTTGTCTTCACAAAACTGCGGGCTTTCTTGTGCATCATCTTTAGAAGAGGCTTCCTTCTGGGACGATAGAAAATGCAGACCAATTTGATTCTGTGTGCGGCGTATGGTCTGAGCACTGACATGCTGACCCCTCCACACCTTCAACCCATGCAGCAATGCTGGCAGCACTCATACATCTTTTTCCTAAAGACCACCTATGGATATGACGCTGAGCATGTGCACTCAACTTCTTTGGTTGACCATGGTGAGGCCTGTTCTGAGTGAAACCTGTCCTCTTAAACTGCTGTATGGTCTTGGCCATAATGCTGCAGCTCAGTTTCAGGGTCTTGACAATCTTCTTATTATAGCCTAGGTCATCTTTATGTAGAGCAACAATTCTTTTTTTTCTGATCCTCAGAGAGTTCTTTGACATGATGTGCAATGTTGAACTTCCAGTGACTAGTATGAGAGAGTGAGAGCGATAACACCAAATTTAACACACCTGCTCCCCATTACACCTGAGACCTTGTAACACTAATGAGTCACATTACACATGGGAGGGAAATTGGCTTATTGGGCCCAATTTGGACATTTTCACTCAGGGGTGTACTCACTTTTGTTGCCAGCTGTTTAGACATTAATGGCTGTGTATTGAGTTATTTTGAAGAGACAGCAACTTTACACTGTTATACAAGCTGTACACTCACTTATTTACATTGTAGCAAAGTGTCAGTCCTTCAGTTTTGTCACATGAAAAGATATAATAAAATATTTACAAACATGTGAGGGGTGTACTCACTTTTGTGAGATACTGTAATATCATTTGTATTCAAAAGGTATCGTGGTAACAGACACTACGTTTTTCGGGACAAGTGTTCAGACACAAGGAAGGCAGTTAAGGTATCCGAGCATTATTATGATCCCATTCAGATCTTCCTGATGCAAATCCTTCCAAAATTGGCCTGAATGATATAGACTCATTCAGGCCAGGAGGTTTGGTCACATTTGAGTGAAAAATCCGTCTCTGTTCGTGTTGCAGGAGGATTTTATTCCAGTCACCTCCACACATACCAGAATGTATGTGATCTAGTATCAAAAAATATATTTTTGGAAAAGTTCCATCATTGATAGCCCAAACAAGTCTACCAAGGGGGAGACTGTGATTACATGATTTCATAGATGCAATATGTCAGTATGCTCACTGCCAGAATTCTAACATTGTTTTCCCTACATAGAAACACGCGCAGTCGCAAAAGGTACCACCCAAGGGGTTCGACAGTTTGCATAATGTTTGGGTTGGTACTTTTAGCCATTGGGTAATCTTATATTTTTTGTAGTGTTCATAAATTGACAATAGCTGCAGCCCCCACATCTATACGTCCCTGGACATTTACAGGGATCTCTCTTTCCCCCTCCTCCTCTGAATTCACTCATGACTAATTGATCTTTTAGTGATTTAGCACGTTTGAACGTGAAAGAGGGAATATCAGCTACAAATGAATCAATAATTGGATTAAATTTCAACACATGCCAATCATTTTTAGTAATGTTTTTAATGATGTTATGTTGATTTGAACATCTGGTAATGATCCATATCGGGTTGGTCTTGTACAAGCCCTTTTAAAGGCATTTTTTTTAAACACATGATTTAGTATCCTCATGCCAATAACCTCTATTTTAAGCAATCTGCTTCCTTTTTGAAAACATTATCATTTATCCGGTTCCCAACCAGCGCACACTGATGTACGTCGGCAGAATGGCACGGGCAGGCATATTAGCGTACAGGTACGTCCAATCTTCAATGCCGCCCTGCCATCGTGAGCGCGCCACCGGCCGTGACCCCCGTGAGTCCGGTCGTGGGTCCCGCGGACTCGATCACCGTGGGCATACCCGTGAACATCTCACGTGGCGGCTAAATGGAGGAAATGCCGTTGTAAACAGCATTTCCCCATTCTGCCTAGCAACTAATGACGCTGATCTCTGCTCCATGTGATTGGTAAAACACCCCTAGGAACACTTAACCCCTACACTGCCACCCACTGGTTAACCCCTTCACTGCCAGTGTCATTTACACAGGAATCACTGCATTTATATAGCAGTGATTGCTCTATAAATGACAATGGTCCCAAAAATGTGTCAAAAATGTCCGAAGTGTCCACCATAATGTCGCAGTCACAATAAAAATTGCTGATCGCCACCATTACTAGTAAAAAAAAAAATAATAAAAAATTATTAATAAAAATGGCATAAAACTATCCCTATGTTGTAAACGCTATAACTTTTGCGCAAACCAATCAATAATTGCTTATTGTGATTTTTTTTACCAAAAATATGTAGAAGAATACGTATTGGCCTAAACTGAGGGAAAAAATGTTTTTTTATATATTTTTGGGGGATATTTATTATGACAAAAAGTAAAAAAATTGCGTTTTTGTTTCAAAATTGTCGCTCTATTTTTGTTTATAGCGCAAAAAATAAAAACTGCAGGGGTAATCAAATATCACCAAAAGAAAGCTCAATTTGTGGGAAAAAAAGGATGTCAATTTTGTTTGGGAGCCACGTCGCATGACCGCGCAATTGTCAGTTAAAGTGACGCAGTGCCGAATCACAAAAAGTGGTCTGGTCTTTGACCAGCAAAATGGTCCGGCCTGTAAGTGGTTAAACAATTCCTTCTGACCCGTGGGTATTGACTGTATGGGATTGAGGATATTAGAGGTTTAGGGTGGAAGCTACTTGAGTGCAGCATAGAATTCCTGGCTGCGAGTTTCCAATAAAGGGAACTGGTTAGTAGGTCATCTTTGTGGACATCTTATGGATTGTTACATCCAAAAAAGTAATGGAGCTATAGTCAGAAACCATGGTGAAAGTTAGATTGAATATATTAATATTCATTTCTTGAAGAAAACTTTGCAGTTTGTCAAATCGCACACAAAGAGAATATTTGTCAGAGAGGTTACCTGGCTGGACGACTTGCTGGCCGTTTTGGTGCACGATGGTGCGTGCCAAAGTGCATTTGCGTGCACGTTCCCATACACGCAGGTATGCACGCTCCTGTGGACACTGGTGTGCATGTGTCGGCTGGCCCTGGTGTGCGTGCTGGTGCGCATGTTCCTGTGGGCACTGGTCCGCGTGTGCACTGTTTGGCGCCAACCAGTCGATTTAGTTCTGCAGCACCCTTTGCTTGGTGCTGCCTGATCATCAGCTTCCCGTGACCTTGCTCCTGTACCCGTATCTGTGTTCTGATCTCCTGACGACTTGGCTTGCCTCTCGGACTCCCTGGATTTCTGCCTGCACCTGACCTCGGCCTGATTGACTCCGCTTCTGTCTACTCCTCTGTACCTCTCTGCCCGCCCATTGCTGAACCTGACTTGAACCCAGACTTGCCTGCTCTGCTCCCGCACAGCACCAGTTGCCTGTGTTCCTGTCTACCATCTTGCTGTCTGAAGATCCCCTACTTCTATCATCAGGATCCTCATTACCAGGCTCTCATACCATTCCGTACTTCTGTGGTAACTGTCTTCTCTGCCAGGGGCCACTAGTCGGATAGGTAAGGGACACCAACCTCTGCCAAAGCGGACTCGCCGGTCAGGTACGTAGCAGTCTAATAATATTGTTAATGTAACAATATCATATAATTGCATTCTCCATATATGGAAGCATGTACTATAATTGTATGAGCATGCATTCCCACTACCCCAGGTACAGGTTGGCATAGGATGGGGCACAAGACGTCCCCATCGCTACCCCCTGTACCTGGAGAAAGTGTGCACCATTAAAGGTGAAATAGTTGTGATGGAGTATAAAGTCCAAAGCATCTATCAAAAATTTATTTTTATTTTTTTCAAAATGACTATTTTGCGAGATAACATGCTTGATGCACGCCAGCCCCTTGTCGTGAGGTAATGAACTATATAAGGCCTCTACAGTATATCCACAGCCAAAAGGATTGAGGCTGGTGGAACATATAGCCAATCAATAGTCTGTAAGAGATGCATGCTATGTTTTAAATAACTAGGTCAATTTAAGACGTGTGGGCGTAAATTACCATCCACGAACTGGTTAAGGTTTTCCCGCAATGAGCCATTTCCCGATATGATGGGCCTACCCGATGGGCAGTGCATGTTCTCATGTAATTTGGGTAGTAAATAAAAAGTTGGGGTGTGAGGTAGTTTGGGAAGTTTTTGTTTTACAATTTAAAAGTTGGGATTCTGGAAGTGTTATGTTTAAAGTGGTTGTAAGCCCTGGTAAAAAAAAAAAAAACCCTGCAAGACAAAGGCATAATGAGCTAGTATGCATAGCATACTAGCTCATCATGAATTACTTACCTAGAACAAAGCCCCCGCAGCCATCCCTGTCTCCTCCTCTGGCTGGCGACATCTCTCCTGGGGGTTACTTTCAGGTATCACGGCTCTGGTGCTATGATTGGCTGGAGCCACGATGACATCACTCCTGTGCATGCGCACAGGAGCCACCAGTAACAGCACATAGACTGAAGTAATGGAATATACATGCCCTTGCTTCAGTTTGCCCCAGTGTGCATGTGCCGATGTCATTGTCCCATGCAGGGGACAGGGGATATCTCCTAAAGCTTGCAGGTTTAGGAGATATCCTGGGTAGCTACAGGTAAGCCTTATTATAGGCTTACCTGTAGCATAATGTTGTTGTAAAGGGTTTACAACCACTTTAAAGTGATTGTAAACCCTTACAAACCACTTTGACCTACAGGTAAGCCTAGATTAAAGCTTACCTGTAGATCCAAGAAATATCTCCTAAACCCATACGGTTTAGGAAATATTTACAAAAAGACAGGCACCGCTGTCTACGGTGCATGCGCCGTAGACAGCGGTGCGCAGGTGCACTGAGCAGGCCGCAGATCACGGTGATATGCTGCTCGTGTCGGCTCCCGTGCGCATGCGCGGGAGTGATGTCATCGCGGCTCCGGCGAATCACAGCAGCGAGACCTGGAAGTCACTCCGGGATACATGGCAGCGGTGAAGATGAAGAAGGAGGACCGATTCGGGGGCTTCGTTCTCAGGTAAGTTATTTATAATTTATAATGAGCTAGTATGCTATGCAGTATGCCAGTGGGTGGCAGTGTGGGGTTAAGTGTTCCGAGGGGTGTTTTACTAACTGTGGGGGGGCTGGGCTTTCATTTAGTGAACACTGATCTCTGCTCCAATCACATGGAGCAGAGATCAGCGTCACTAGTTGCTAGGTAGAATGGGGAAATGCTGTTTACAACAGCATTTCCTCCATTTAGCCGCCACGTGAGATGTTCACAGGTATGCCCACGGTGATCGAGTCCGCGGGACCCACGACCGGACTCACGGGGGTCACGGCCGGTGGCGCGCTCACGATGGCAGGGCGGCATTGAAGATTGGACGTACCTGTACGCCAATATGCCTGCCCGTGCCATTCTGCCGACGTACATGAAGGGGTTAACCAGTGGGTGGCAGTGTAGGGGTTAAGTGATCCGAGGGGTGTGTTACTAACTGTGGGGGGGTTGGGCTTTTATTTAGTGAACACTGATCTCTGCTCCAATCACATGGAGCAGAGATCAGCATCACTAGTTGCTTGGCAGAATGGAGAAATGCTGTTTACATGGCATTTCCTCCATTCAGCCATCCCGTGAGACGATCGCGGGGATGCCCGCGGCGATCGAGTCCGCGGGTCCCGCGACCGGACTCACGGGGGTCCCGACCAGCGCAGGAGCGCGCCGCCGCCGGCATGCTCCCGATGCCAGGGCGGCATTGAAGATTGGACGTACCTGTAGGCCAATATGCCTGCCCGTGCCATTCTGTCGACGTACATCATCGTGCGCTGGTCGGGAACCGGTTAAGGGTTAAGGGCTACATTAAAGTCACCTCCAAGGATAAGGATACCTGTTTGAAAGGAGGCTAGGGTTCTTGTTAAATTATGGAAGAAACTGATCTGGGCAGTATTGGGGCTGTATATGTTAGTTATCGTTTTTGGTCTTCCCCAGAGGACACGTTTTACAAATGCATATCGACCCTCGTCATCCATTAATGTGTTTGCAATTTCTAAAGGGAGATATTTGGAGAGAAGGATGGAAACACCTTTTATTTTGGCTAGTTTATTGGTTACATAGTATGCCCTGGGAAAGTCTTTATTTGTCATTTTTTTTATATTTTCGACCTTGAACTGGGTTTCTTGTAGGAGTATTATATCAGCATTAATTTTTCTCATGTATAGGAAAAGTTGAGATCTTTTTCTGAAAGGTTCAGGCCTTTTGGGTTGAAGGAGACTATTTTGACATTTGATAGTTTTGAGCATAAGTCATCAGGAGGCATTGTAGATAATTTTACTTAGCTCAATGTGGTGAGAAAGAGACAAACAAAAACAACCCAAAAAAATGGAGTGGAGGGAGTGTCAAAAGAAAGAATAGAGGATATACCAGCTATCCTGCCTCCTGTAATCAAGGGTCAGCACAGTTAAATTAACTGTGCTGTGTTAGGAGGTGGTAGTGCTAAAGAATAGACCAATAAGAAATATGTGTAGGATATGTATAAACTTATCACAGAAAAATGATACTCAGTGGATCCTCATATGTGCACTTTTGAGTATGCCTTTGGGAGAGGGAAAGCATATGGTTAAAATGTCTATTACATTGGGGGAATAAGCTTCCAATGTGCATTATAATGTATACGGAAGATGTATAGGTGATTATGTGAGTTGTTAAATAGTTTAGATCGACCTCATAGTGGTTGGAGAAGTGTGAGGCAAAATGTGTGTAATGCCGCGTACACACGAGCGGACTGTATGGCGTACTTAGTCCGTCAAAACACATTTCAGCGGAAAATCCGCTCGTGTGTGGGCTTCAGCGGACTTTTTCAGCATGCAGTCCGGCGTACTAAGAATTTCGGATTTTTCGAAATTCTGTCCGTCGTACTTTGGTTTCAGCGGACAATCCGCTCGTCAGTATGCTAGTTCGACGGACTAAGAATGGTGCATGCCCAGAAAGGATTTACACGGCGGAAGGGTGCTTTGCTGTGTCTTGGACTTCCTATTTCTAGTCCCGTCGTACGTGCTGTACACGTCATCGCGCAAGCTTTCGACGGACTGTTTGTGCATCCGTGTGTGGTCAAGTCCGTTCAGTGGAAAGTACGACGGACTGTCCGTCGGATTGTATGACGAACTAAGTACGCCATACAGTCTGCTCGTGTGTACGCAGCATTAGAAGAGAGTCGAGCTCAAACCTGTGTGATAAAAAACGAAATAAACATTTTATGTTGAAGAAATAACTTGAATGAGTGATTTGTAACTACTGGCGGAGGGGGGTGTGAAAGACAAAGACAATTAGAGGTTTGGTACGTGTAGTGTCGGAGAATCAGATTATACCCAATCACAACAATATAGATGTTAATCAGTTGTATATAGGATTTGTGTTTCAGAGAGACCATTGTAACATAATACACAACTGAAGAAAGATGGATGAAAAGATTATATTAAAAATGTGTCTGATGTAGACAATGCTTGCAATACTAATAAGCCATGTAACACCATGAATGTCTAAGTAACACAAAACGAAGGTTAGTAACCTCTTAATATTTCATTCTTTCATGGCCTTAACTTTTCCCTCTTCAACCATATTATAATATTATTTATGGTATAAATGAAAAGCCCTGGAAAATAAATGTGAGACTTGACAACTAATTATAACAGAAAATATCAAGGTTAGAACTGGGAAAGATATCTGACAGTAATCGGTAAGACCAGGTGAGCCAAAGAAATGTTAACCCAGTTGAGTATGTTTTTGGTAGAATTTGATAGGTCACAATTAGAGATTTGGCTAGAGAGGCAGGCAGGATCAGAAATGAGTATTATATAGATAAATCACATTATTTGTATAAATAAGTGATGTTCGGGGAAGGGTAGACTCAGGCAATTTTAAATGCACAGCCCTGTTGAGAGTTAAGCGGTATATAGAAAACCAAGGATGTGACTCTGAGTTAATTCTTCATCAACATTTTAATCTTAAGGAATGTGGCCAATATAGTAAGAGCGAACCATGCAGGCATATAATATAGTAAGAGCGAACCGTGCAGGGATATTTGCCCAAATATTATGATAAGTCATTGCAATAAAAGAGAAAGTGTGTCACATACAAAAAAAGATAAAAAAGAAACTCCAGTGAAGCTTAATGTTTTACAATCATATACTATAATTGCAACCAAACCAAGTTGTAATCAGGGTTCGGCGATCTGGTGTAAATGCTTGCACAGGACAGCAGGTAGAACCTGTGAATGTTTAGAGCAATCCCATACGACAGTGAAATACCAGGAAAAAAAGGGGGGTCATTGTGCATATAATTCTTGTGTGAGGGGTTACCAAATGGTGATATAAGTAACCAACTAAACAGTGTTGATTACTGCTTTCTTGATGCGGTGGTGTAAGGTTCATGGGAAGTATTGCCTGCTTCAAGTTGGGAGGCAAGTTCACGTTGTGCAAGCTAAGCTGGGTAAAGTTTTTCAACTAAGAGAAGCGGATTAACCAAACTAGTGGAACTTTCCTAGTTGTGTATAACTAAATCATGTCATTTATCACTATCTTGCTCAGGTACTTTAGAATTTGTGAGAGGGATTACCTGCTCCATGTTGACAGGGGTGAACACATATCTCAAAGCTGAACTGGATATGGATTTGAAATAAAGAAAACTGTTTAACCAAACTGGAGGAACTTTTTCAGTTATGTGAAGAATAGGTGAGCTTGTGTGGGCAAACGATCATGGAGTTAGTCCCTTCTGGCTTTTCTGTGTGCTGGAGAAGCCGGGATGCTGCCTCCTCCTGGAAATCGTCAGTTTGCAGGTGGTGGAGAGGTATGGGGAGATGCTTGGCATCTTCTGTAAGATGAAGGACCTGTGAGGTGTTGGACTTCCATCGATTCTTCTGTGTGCAGTGCCAGTCATAGTGCCAGTAAGGGATCTCAATCGGGGGGATCCCGAGGCTCTCGCAGAAGGGGTGCATATCTTCAGGGAATCTTAGATGAGTTGTGTGGCCAGGGGATCCTGCTGAGAGACAAAAAGGAAATTTCCATCTGTATAGTATTTCTTGCTCTCTGAGCGCTTCCAGGAGGGGATGATGATCCGCTTTTGTAGGGTGATCTGAGATAAGTCTTGATAAAGCTTGATCTCAGTGCTATGATGAAGAATTCTTCCTCTGTTCCTGGCCTTTCTTAAGATTTCTTCTTTGATTTTGAAATTAGCAATGCATCCTATCACATCTCTTGGAGGATCTGTGTCCCTGCCTCTGGGCCACAATGCACTCCATTTCAATCTGTGTATCTAAGGGTCTGCCCAGAAGGTCATTGAAAATGGTGATGGTTGGGGGGGAATGACCGGCAGCTGAGGAGTATGGCTGCGTTATAGGAGAGCTCCGTCTGCTGTGGACACACCAGAGCTTCTTACAGCATCCCTGAGCGGGTATACATGGCGGTTTCGACTTCCCCGAGGTTGGGCAGACCAGGGGAACATGTCGAGGAGAAGGCAAAACGCAAAAAGGCTGAGCAGAATGATGGATTTTTACCGGCATCCCCGCAGCACTCAGGCCCAAGATGGCACTGGTAAACAAGGTGACAGAGAGCATGGCAGACTCTCTGTCCACAACCATAACATTATACACCAGGCACCTCTCCCAAATGATGACTATACAGGGGACAAGCAGCCCTCACAGCCATCATACTTAACCTCCAGCCCTGTTAAGGCAAAATTGCAACACATGCAAGGGAATGAAAAGGAAGAGGTGGGTAATACATCTCTCAATGATACAAGGGAACTCCAGGACTCTATACTAGAATTCCCTACTAAAAATCAGCCTGTGATTGATACTACCCTAAAGGTCATGTTGATATCCCCCTGCACTCTGCATGCAGACATCATGTCTCTCACAAGCCACTTTAAAGCAGAAGTAAAAGCAGTAGACAAATCCCCCTACAGACTTGGGATACGATTTGGGCTTCTACTTTTAAATCCTCTAAGTGTGTTACGCAAAGGGAAACAGCAATTAAAATTCTCATGTTCTGGTATAGGACCCCCGATGTCATCCACAAATTCGATCCCTCAGTTTCGCCGCGCTGTTGGCATTGTGGACTTGACATCGGGTCACTGTTCCACATCTTCTGGAAGTGCACCCTGATACGTCCTTTTTGGTTGGAGGTGGGATCGTTGGTGATGGAGGTGACGGGGGCGTCCCTTCCGATCGATCCCCTATATTGCTTATTAGGTCTCCCTATCCCGGGCCTACCCAGAAATACAAACCGGCTGATCTCCTATATTCTATTAGCTGCTAAGAGGCTTATCCCGCTATGCTGGTTGTCTGGCGCAACTCCCCCCTGGCCTAGATTTCTCCAACTGGTGTCCGAGATACGGAGAATGGAGTACCTGACGGCCTTGGTTCATGACTTGGTTCCCTAGTTTGATAAAGTCTGGGAACCCTGGGACCGGTCGGAATACGGGGCTCCCCCGCCTGTACACCCTTAACGGCCGCTGCTGCTGGTAGGTGCTCCTTCTTTCTGGCCTCTGCTCCCATCCTTCCCTCTCCCATTAAACCTTGTTATGTGTCTATCCGGGTGACCCACTCCCCTCCTCTGAGATTCACCATGACGATCCTATGGAGGTTTTGTTGCTTTGTTTTTCTCTGGCCTCCGGCCTATTGTCCTTCGGATTCTTTTTTTTTTGTCATTCATAAACTGTTTGTTATTTATTTTATTTGTTATAGTCATGCAGTTCACTTTTGTGCCTGCATTTGTGGACATTAATATCTACTTCTCTAGTTAACGTCTATGTTGTACGTTATGTTTATTTCTGCTTTTCGAGTATTCCATTGCTCGATTATATTGTACCTGCTTTAAAATTTAATAAACAAAAAAATACAATTATAAAAAAAAGCAGTAGACAACAGGGTAACTCATATAGAACACAAAATGAGTGAATTTGTGGGAACTATAAATGAGGTTATTGATGCCCATAATGAGAGAGAGGACGAGCTGAAATGAATGAAGAAGAAATTGGCCGATCTTGAAGACTGATCAAGAAGAAACAATATTAAAATTTGCGGGATACCCGAAACGGTTAAAACACCAGACCTGAATGCACATGTTCAACAAATCCTTCAAGACGCACTACCAGACGCCTCTCTGACAGACCTTGCTATAGATAGGATTCACAGACTGCCTAAACCTAGGCATTTTTCCAGACCATTTGCTGAGAGATACAATCGCAAGAATCCACTTCTTTCAAACCAAAGAGAGGTTCCTTCTCTGTGTGAGGAACCCGGAGAACATGCCAGCGCCTGCGCAAGGCCTATCTTTTTACCCGGATCTATCAGCTTATACAATGCAGAGCAGAAGAAATATGGCTACTATTACCAAGCCCCTGAGGAACCACCGCATACCGTACAAATGGGCCTATCCGGCGAAACTCATCATTACAAGAGATGGGAAAATGATTACTATTATATCGGTGGAGGAAGGTATTCAACTCTTGCGTGAGTGGTGTATCTTGGAAATGGAAGAGGACTCGCAATTGGCAGCCTCATCATCGTGTCCCTGGTCTCCTGCCTGGCCAAGGGAAATAATAGACTGACCATTCAGGTAATAACCTACTGCAACGAATTTGTAGCTCTGGTGAACCTGTGGAACTATGTTCAGTTCTCATTTCGCCCCTTGAAGGTTAAGGGATTATATCCCTACTGATTCAGTTGAATCATCCCTTTTTAAAATTACCTAAGCGCAAAAAGGTGTGTTTCTTTCTTGTTTGCTCACACCGAGGAAACAGACCTGTGTACCCTTGGGTACAGTCCACATCTGTAATTATTTCAACGTCTTTATATTTTGACTATTGGCTTTATATTTTGACTACTGACTTTAGTCGGATTTGTGGACTCAATTATTGTGCACGATTGACTATACTATATCGGTTACAGGTCCAAGGTTGCAGGTAAAGACTGATTTTTCCTATTCACACAATGGGGTTTCACTTCATTCAATGTTAGAGGGCTGAACAGCCCTCATAAAAGGAGCATGCTCTGGAAAGAAGCTAAGAGGCTGCAAAGTGACATTTTGTGCCTTTGAGAAACGCACTTTCTAGCTTCTAAACCCCACAGTTGCAAAATAGGTGTTTCCCATCAGTGTGCTGCTCAAATGCCCAAAAAGAAAGGCAGAGGTGTGGCCATTCTCATTAGAGATACGATTTCTTTTAGATGTACTCACATCGAAGTAGACAAAGCGGGCAGATATATCATCCTTGTGGGGGAGGTAAACAATACGGTTTACACCATAGTGAATGTATACTTACCTAATGTGAAACAATTGTCCTTTTTGAACAAAGTATGGAAAAAGGAAAATGCAATGCGCAAGGGTTATATTATATTATGCAGTGATTTTAATGCCATACCCAACCAATCCATGGACATTATGTCAAAATCCTCTAAAAACAGAGACAGAATAACCCTTTCGCATTTCATGGCCTCAGAGAACCTATATGATGTGTGGCGGTGCCAGCACTCGACGGAAAGGGACTATTCCTACTTCTCAAGTGTGCACCACACGTATTCTAGAATCTATCTTTTTTTGGTCGATAAATTTCTACTGCAAAACGTTAGTGTGTCATCTATACATAACATTACATGGTCGGACCACGCCTCAGTATCCATTGTGGTGGAGGGGTCCTGCACGGAGACCAGGGCCAACAGGTGGAAAAATTACACTTTTCTCTTTGAACACCCGAATTATAACATCAAAATTGCTTCAGAACTGCATGAGTTTTTTAATGTCAATGCCTTGTCTGTGCCGGACCCCTTCACGCTTTGGAATTGCCATAAGGCATTTATGAGAGGGGTCCTTATAAAAATTAGTAGTATGGCCAAAAAACAAAGAACTCAGAAAACTCAAGATCTCATATCTCAGATTGACAAATTAGAATCTCTGAACAAGAATGCCCGAACTCATTTAACAGCTCTCAATTAGATGGATTCAGGCACGAGCTCAGACTCTTACTGATTTCGCAACATAACCACTTATTCAAAAAATGGAAAGCCCGCTTCTACTGCCAGGGAAATAGTGCTGGGAAACTTTTAGCTAGACAAATAAAGGAAAAAACTATTAAGCAAAAAATCCCCTTTGTTTTTCACCCAACCAAATGCACTAAGTTATCCAACTCAAAGGACATTGCTAACGCATTTAGGGATTACTATTGCTCACTGTATAACCTAAAGGAAGACACCTCGATCCCACAATCCTCTCAGGAATTAATCCAGGAGTTCCTGGACAAAATATTGCTGCCCAGAGTTAATCATGCTCAGTTAAAAATTGTAAATGACCCCATTACGCTAGGTGAACTCCATAAAACGATTACGTCATTGCAACTTAACAAGTGTGCAGGCCCTGACAGATTTTCATCCGAATATTACCGCGCATATTGCTCCATATTAAGTCCATATCTATTGAACACGTTCGAAAAAGCTACTTCAGAATCTTCTTTCCCTCCGGAAATGTTAGCAGCTACTATTGTAACTCTACCTAAACCGGGGAAGTCACCAGATACACCGCAGAACTTCAGGCCCATTTCTTTATTGAACGTGGACCTGAAGATCTACGCTAAATTACTAGCTAATAGATTGTCTGGACTCCTGCCAACCTTGATTAAATACAATCAAGTAGGCTTTGTACCAGGGCGTCAAGCGTCAGATGCGACTAGAAGGATTATAAATCTGATTCACGCTACAGAGTCATCAGGGGTTCCTTCTCTGCTTCTCTCGTTAGAGGCAGAGAAGGCCTTCGATAGAATCCACTGGGGGTATCCGAGGCAGGTACTTCATAAATTTGGGGTTGTAGGTAGAATGAATTCAGCCATTTCAGCGCTATATAATAATCCCTCAGCAATGGTCTTTACAGAAGGCATGTTTCCTGACAGTTTTAATATTACAAATGGGATGCGGCAAGGGTGCCCGTTATCACCCTTAATATTTGCCCTTTTTATGGAGCCCCTCGCTGAAACAATACGATTGCATCCAAATATTGCAGGTATATCAATTGCCAAACACATTCATTCTATTACATTATTCGCCGACTACGTAATCTTATCCTTATCAAATCCCAAAACCTCCCTACCAGTTGTACACGCCACGTTAGAACACTTTAATCGAGTCTCCTACTACAAAGTCAACGCCTCTAAATCAAATCTGTTAGCCATTAATATAGAGGAAAAAATACAAACATCCCTAGCTACACAATTCCCATATCCCTGGGCAGACAAGCCTATTCAGTACTTGGGCATTCAAGTAATGACACCTAGTTCCTCCTTATTTAAAATAAACTATGTTCCTCTCCTCACCTCCCGCAAACAACAATTAAACAGATTGAAAAATTTGCATCTATCCTGGATGGGCAGACTGGCAGGATATAAAATGTATATTCGTCCTAAGCGCTTATATTTCTTTAGAGCCCTTCCGATCCCTATTCCTGCAACTTTTTTCAAAACGGTTCAGTCTCAACTCAATAAATTTGTATGGGCAGATAGAAAGCCACAATGCTCCCAGTCTTCCTTTTCTAGAAAAAGGAAATTTGGGAGGAATGGGATTACCCAGTCTAAGAGATTACTACATAGCAAGCTTATTAGATCAATTGAAATACTGGCTTCAACCACAGGAATTAAAGCACTAGGTTACAATAGAAAGTTTGTGGATAAGTCCCAATTCCTTACGGTCTACTCTACTTGCAACCTCCTTTTCTAAAACAAAATTTAAGTCGGTGCACCCCATTATTCAACTGGTAGTGGACACTTGGAGGAACTTTCATCAAGATATGATACTTAGCCAAAACCTTACTGAAATCCCCACTCCTTTATCCTCAATATGCACATATATTGATGACCTTGTACTAACGTCCTGGGAACAAAAAAGACTCACATTAGTCACAGACTTGATGGAACGGGGCAGACTTATTCCCTTTGATGCCTTAGCTCAAAAATATTCCTTCCCCGTATCAGACCAATTCATCTACATGGAATCACGTCATTCTTAAAGCTACACCCTTGTACATCTATCAAAATCCCACACCAGGCCTGGGCATTCTGGACCGACACAACAAAATTCACCAGAGGGATCTCTCTTTTCTACAATTTGCTACAGCAAAAGACCCAATTTACTAAACTACCTCCACTTCAAAAATGGGAAAAGGGACCTTTCCGTATCCTTTACGTAAGTTCAGTGGAAAAAAGCCATTCAATGTAATTGCTGTTATATTAGATCCGTAACTCATAGAGAAACAGCTCAGAAATTTCTCCTCAGGTGGTACTATACTCCGTATATTACTGCAAAATTTTCACAGGGAAGCACTAATGTATGTTGGCAGGCATGTGGCAGAGTCGGAACCTTGGTGCACATGGTTTGGGAATGCCCAAATCTCCGGAGTTTCTGGGGAAGTGTATTCTCTCTGATCTCTAAAACCACTGGCATCATAAGGAAGGGTAACCCAGAATTGGCCATACTCAGCATCCATATAGACCAATCTCAGAAGGATGGTAATTCAAATCTTGATGACTGCTAGACTGTTGATTGCTAAGAAATGGAAATCTTCCAGCCCCCAAAACATCAGTGGGGTTATTAAAAAATGTGATGAAACTTTTAAATATGAGCAGATTATGGCCACGATAGAAGGAAAGTCCCCACGTTTTTATGCTCAATGGGCGCCTTGGACCAATATCAGAAAAATTGTGTAACAACACGCACTATATCATCTTTCTGATTTGCTGGTTACTAAGAATCACCATACAGCTAGATGATGTTTAGATCCATAATGTAAGTTGTTTAGAAGTCCGCTGATATAAAAAAGGACACATACTCAAGATGCTATTGCAAAGATGTTGGATACTGTTCCATGTTCATTTTTGTTAAGTGTATTAATGTATAAAAAACTTGGTATATGTTACAAATGTTTATTAAGAACTGTAACTGAGAAAACCTTTAAATAAAAATTATATTAAAAAAAGAAAAAAAGAAAAAAGGAAATGGTGAGGGTTGCTTGGGTGAGATGGGCAGGTTCCACTGACTCGAACAGGCCACTTATTCTGATATTGTGCCCCTGACCTCTGTTCTCCAGGTCTTCTAAATGCCTGTGCAGATCCCTTAATTGAATGGTGTGGGCATCAAGTGTCTGTTGAGCCTTGTGGATGTCACTGTCATTTCCTCAACTTCTTCTAACCCGGATGTCGTTGCCTGCATGTTGCGGCGGAGGTCTGATATTGCTGCTTCAATGTCAGCAGCGATCGCTCTTAGGTCCTCAAGACAGAGGGATTTAGCGGCGGGTATGGGAGTTTCCATTGTCACCATACCCTATGTCCTATAAGGGCCCCCACTTGCCACTCTGGGTGCCCATGTGGCCTGCATCCCACGGTTGAGATATGAAAATCTCAGGGATGTTTCTATTGAGTTGTGTTCCTGTGTCCTTGGGCGAGCGGGAGCAAGTTGCAGGGGAATTACGTTCTGGTTTCCCCATGTTGGATGAGTTTATCTCCATCAAAAACTCATTTCTGAGAGGAAGAGAAGAAGAAGACTTTGTGGGACATTTTTATTTTTTTATTTTTTAATAAAGGACTTAATCAATCAGTGTAGCCCCCCCCCCCCCCATCAGGAGAGCCGCCGATCAGCTCTCCTCTACTCACGCCTGGCAGTGTGAGTGGAGGAAATGCCGATAAATGGTTATTGCTATTTACACTGTGATCCACTGTGATTGGACACAGCTGATAACATGTTAAAGAGCATATGTCAGAGGCTGACTGACAGACTGACACACCACACCATCAATCGCTGTGCTGCGTTCACCCACGGGCGGGCTTATCCTGCTGGATGTTATGTGACGCTCATATGATTAAAGGAGCAGTGAAACAATAAAAATGAAAACTCCTTTAAATAAAGTGCTTGGGGGATCCCCTTAATCTACCTATGAAGTGGTGCATCTGTAGCATGTATAGAACCTGCTGCAGCAAAAATTATATCGAAGATAGTGATAATAAAAATATGGGATATGGTCTGCTGCAGTTAAAAGTCCTATACCAAAAAAAAAAAAAAAATTATATATTTAAATGTACCTGTGCTGATCAAAAAAGTGCTAGTGCAATATTACCCCTAAAACGGTGTCTATACCAAGTATGCAAACCTTAAAAGCTAAAAAATGATAAAGCTATAAAGTGCAACACATCATTAACCACTTCCCGACCAGCACATGCCGAAGTACGTCGGCAGAATAGCATGGGCAGGCATACTGGCATACAGGTACGTCCAATCTTAAATGCCGCCCTGCCATCGCAAGCAGGCCGCCGCCGGCGCGGTCATGTGCGGGTCGTGACCCCCGTGAGTCTGGTCGCGGGTCCCGCGGATTCGATTGCCGCGGGCATACCAGCGATCGTCTCACGGGGCGGCTGAACTGGGAGATGCCGTTGTAAACAGCATCTCCCCATTCTGCCTAGCAACAAGTGATGCTGATCTCTGCTCCATGTGAAAAGAAAGCCCAGCCCTCAACAGTTAGTAACATACCCCTAGGAACACTTAACCCCTACACTGCCACCCACTGGTTAACCCCTTCACTACCAGTGTCATTTACACAGGAATCACTGTATTTGTGTAGCAGTGATTGCTATATAAATGACAATGGTCCCAAAAATGTGTCAAAAATGCCCGATGTGTCTGCCATAATGTCGCAGTCACAATAAAAAATCGCTGATCTCCGGCATTACTAGTAAAAAAAAAAAATATTAATAAAAATGCCATAAAACGATCCCCTATTTTGTAAACGCTATAACTTTTGCGCAAATCAATCAATAATCACTTATTGCAAATTTTTTGCCAAAAATATATAGAAGAATACATATTGGCCTAAACTGAGGGAAACATTTTTTTTTAATATATTTTTGGGGGATATTTTTAATAACAAAAAGTAAAAAATAATGCGTTTTTTTTTCAAAATTGTCACTCTATTTTTGTCTATAGCACAAAAAATAAAAAACGCAGGGGTGATCAAATACCACCAAAAGAAAGCTCTATTTGTGGGAAAAAAAGGACATCAATTTTGTTTGGGAGCCACGTCGCATGACCGTGCAATTGTCAGTTAAAGCAGCGCAGTGCCGAATCGCAAAAAGTGGTCTGGTCTTTGGCCAGCAAAATGGTCCGGGGCTGAAGTGGTTAAATAGTGCAAATTTCCAAGTGCAAAATATCAAAACTCCAGAACATAGGTTTTTTGCAATAGTCTCCAAAGTCCACTTCAATTTATCATATAAATTCCATGTGCATATTGTGCCCCAATTCACATCCATGATTTATATAAGGACTTTTCCACACTTCATGTGCCACCACCACCTAGTTGAAGGAATGCCAAGAAAGTGGAGTGGTTATCCCAATATAAACCAAAGGCAAAAGTTTTTCTAGGTTCTGGTGAGTGCCCATTTCAGAAGGTGGTGGTGGCACATGAAGTGGTGAAAAATCCTTATATAAAGTACGGAGGGGAATTGGGTACAATATGCACATGGAATTTATAGGATAAATTAAAGTGGACTTTGGGGACTATTGCAAAAAACCTATGTTCTGGAGTTTTGATATTTTGCACTTGAAAATTTGAACTATTTATTGGTACATTGTACTTTATAGCGTTATAGTTTTTTTAGTTTTTAAGTTTTGCATACATGGTATAGACACCATTTTAGTGCTTATATTGCACTAGCACGTTTTTTATCAGCGCAGTTACATTTAAATATATAGTAATTTTTATATGCCTAAAGTGAATCACTAGAAATGTTAAATTCCTTTAAATAATATGCCTGAGGTGCCCTAATCCTGGCTGAGAAGAAGCACATCACGGTGATGTACAGAACATGCTGTGGCAACACTAACATTTACAAAGGAGAAAAGTTTTAAATTGCGAAAGACTTTGACAGGATCTTTAAAAAATAACAGCACAGGTTTTTTTGTGTTTGTTTTTTTCAAGAAGAATGAGTGCCAGAAAATTACACTGTGCAGGTACCTTTTCAAATGACACTTTGCAGGTACCTTTTCAAAGTCGCATAGATGGGAATGGGTGCCCCCCTTTGTCCAGCTCCCTTCTCCTGTGGACAGCTATACTGTATATGTGCCCTGCACCTCCCATCCCCCCTCCTGTGTGGATGGGGCTTTTTATTTCTTAATTTTGTCATGAATTTGGATGTACAATGAGAGAACACTGTATGGGAACCTATGCTCAGCTCCACCCATCCTGTATATACACCCACTGGCTACACAGGAACAGTGTCCTTCCCAGGGAGTGATGTCACTAGCTTTCAGTAACCACACCCACTGGCTGATTTTAGTCTCAGAAGGAAGTAGAATTGAAGTCATGTGACAGCACTAGATGCTGATAAATAAAGGTAGAAAAACTGGGATTTTTCCATTTTGAGACATAAGGCTGAACTTCGCTCACGGTAATGATTGCAGGGTGAGAAATTAGGTGTTAGGGTGGACTTCCACAATTTGGTGAGGTGGTGGGCTGACTATATTGCAAACTCATTCATCTGATTGGGTATTGTTGAGAATTAAAGTATATCCATGGATATTTTTTTACATTTAAAATGTGTGCATTTATATGTAACACCATCCTTAATATTGTAAATTGCATAATTGCTAACATGCCTTTGCAACTTTCATCTTTTCTAAATAAGTTATTTCAGTGAAGTGGGTAAATAACAACTTGTGAATGCTGTCCTGTGCCATCAATCACACCCACTATATTGCATGAATTGTTTGATTCTTCCTTTTCCCATTGAAATGTGTATTTGTTGTGATGACATAAACATATGACTTTGATTGTGATTAAAAAATAAAAAAAAATAAAACATATGTTGCTGATGTTAGAATATATTTAGAAATATAATGATATTGCTAGGAAATCGGGATGGATTAAAAAACTTCAGAATATACGATTTGTTTCTCCAAAGTGCATGAACCAAAAACTTTTCACATATGCTAAATATATATACAGTACATGTACAGCCATCTTAAGACGGTTCCTGTTCAGAAAACAGCAGTTAAATCTGATTATTATGAGACCTCAGTGCATTTACCTGTAGGGAACATCTATGCAAAGAAGGTAGAATGGAATATTTGCATTATATTAGTAACCGTATCAGTTAAATTATCTTTGCTGGAATGAATGAAATGGAAACTACGTCATAATGTATTGCTTCGTGTTTTCTTAAATACTAACAGCAATGGCATTAAGCATAAATGTCAGTAAGCAGTCTCCGAAAAATGCCATTCATTTAAAACCCTCAAGGGACTCACTAGCAAAATGTGTTAAAAATAATCACAAGCTACATGTAGGTGACAGGCAAAATTAAATGAATTTCATCAGCATTCAGTTTAATCCTATAAGTATATATATATAGACATTCCATATAGCTATATTAAATCATAGTGGCACTGGCATGATATACTTTACATTCGTGTGCAAAGAAAATATCACACAGTAGTTTAGGAAAAAGTGAAAAAAACATGTGATTCCAAAAAGTAATACACACTGGATATAAGAAACATACATCATCATATGCATCTTTAAACAGTATTCTGACAAAACACGATACAAAAAATAAAAAATAAAAAGCATGGGGAATACAATTGATATAATTTGCAATAATTTAAAATTTACATATGAACTGGTGAACTGTTCTGTTTTTATTTTTTCAAGTTTCTAACTAGTTTTTCTTTTTTCATTTTTAGTTTGGACAATACCGCACTGATTGTACAGTATTTTGACAATTCCCATACAACCCTAGCTATCAGATCAGACAAGTACAGCACTCTGAAAAATGCCCCTATTATATGCAATGTATGCAACTTTAACTGGCAAATAATAAAGCAGCTTAATTTCTTATTTTTTATTATTAATATTGTTTATATTTGTAGCCATGTTTTGTCAAATTTAGGATGCAATGCAGGGAGTTTTCATATGAACTAGCACTGTATTGTCTCTTAAGCTCCCTCTGGTGGTCAACTTACATGCATGAAGATAGACTGTTAATGGACAAAGAAGAGCATGTACAAAAAGATAAACAGGAAGTGAACTGAGAGTTAGTCTGAAAAAGTGTTACTTACCCACAGTGCCTTACTTATCTACCCAGAGGGCCTTGGTTGCAGAGTTGCCTGGTAGGTAGGGCTCTAAAGGACATGCGTGACACGTGTAAGGGTTCTTCTTCCTGGGGCGCGTGACCTGCTTGCAGGGATCTGTTTGGAAGTGTTCCGGAGAGAGCGTGACCTCATCGGCGCGGAAAAAAGTGGATGCCACTGGAGAGGTGTCGGACACAGAGTGCTGGAACACCATTGTCATAAACTAGATGTGACCAGAACTGTGTGACTGCGACTGAGTGAACCAGACATAAATAGGTGAAAGTAAGTTTATTAAAGTAAATGCATATAAATGTGAGCACACCACCAATACAAACTGAGTGAACAAACCAAACAGTGATGATAAACAAACAAACCAACATATGTAACAAAAGGGAGTACAAGAATCGTAGTCAAGCCAGGCCAGGGTCATAAACAGGAGGTCAGCAGATAGGGGGGACAAGGAGAAAGGGATCAGGTTGCAGGATAAGGTTCCAGGGATGCAGGAATAGATAGGATCAGGTACAACAGGTTCAGGAGGCAGGATGCAGGATGTAGGAATCAAGGTTCAGGATCAGGTAACAGATAAACAGGCTGCAGGTCAGGGTACAAGGACAATACCAGGGCAAGGTGTGTGTGCACTTGTTGGTATTTATACAATGATTGCTATCAGTCATGTGACACCTGACTGCAGAAGGTAATACCTGCTCCTCACTGCTAGCATCCCTCCGCTGGTGGACGCCAGTACTGCAGCCCAAAGATGACATAATTCCAGCAGGGAAAAGCTCTTCTGACAGCTCCAAACTGCCAGGAGACACCTGCTGGTGGATCTCAGTACTGCACGCCAAATGAACGATATTACCAGCAGAGGGAACCTTTCCTGACAACCACGTGACCGGGTTGGAGGATCCAGGAAGCCTGAAGGAGCCTGACAAGAACCATTGTTCACCTGACGGAAGCGACGTGGTGTGTTGGAGCCTTTAGAATCGAGACTGACATCACAGAAACGCAGTATTACAGCTGTCCAGGGCTGGTGTGGTGAGAGGGCTGTTGCTCAAAATTTATATAAAGCACTTAACAAGGAATAGATTAGTTTCACAATGTTGCTGAGACCTGCAGTTCCACGGAGGAGTCTCATTTAAATAGACTGTGTCCAACCAGGCCTTAAAACCTATACCACACTAGGAGTTTGACTGACAGTCAAGGTGCACTTTCACAGAAGGAATACTAACAGCAATGGCATTAAGCATAAATGTCAGTAAGCAGTCTCCGAAAAATGCCATTCATTTAAAACCCTCAAGGGACTCACTAGCAAAATGTGTTAAAAATAATCACAAGCTACATGTAGGTGACAGGCAAAATTAAATGAATTTCATCAGCATTCAGTTTAATCCTATAAGTATATATATATAGACATTCCATATAGCTATATTAAATCATAGTGGCACTGGCATGATATACTTTACATTCGTGTGCAAAGAAAATATCACACAGTAGTTTAGGAAAAAGTGAAAAAAACATGTGATTCCAAAAAGTAATACACACTGGATATAAGAAACATACATCATCATATGCATCTTTAAACAGTATTCTGACAAAACACGATACAAAAAATAAAAAATAAAAAGCATGGGGAATACAATTGATATAATTTGCAATAATTTAAAATTTACATATGAACTGGTGAACTGTTCTGTTTTTATTTTTTCAAGTTTCTAACTAGTTTTTCTTTTTTCATTTTTAGTTTGGACAATACCGCACTGATTGTACAGTATTTTGACAATTCCCATACAACCCTAGCTATCAGATCAGACAAGTACAGCACTCTGAAAAATGCCCCTATTATATGCAATGTATGCAACTTTAACTGGCAAATAATAAAGCAGCTTAATTTCTTATTTTTTATTATTAATATTGTTTATATTTGTAGCCATGTTTTGTCAAATTTAGGATGCAATGCAGGGAGTTTTCATATGAACTAGCACTGTATTGTCTCTTAAGCTCCCTCTGGTGGTCAACTTACATGCATGAAGATAGACTGTTAATGGACAAAGAAGAGCATGTACAAAAAGATAAACAGGAAGTGAACTGAGAGTTAGTCTGAAAAAGTGTTACTTACCCACAGTGCCTTACTTATCTACCCAGAGGGCCTTGGTTGCAGAGTTGCCTGGTAGGTAGGGCTCTAAAGGACATGCGTGACACGTGTAAGGGTTCTTCTTCCTGGGGCGCGTGACCTGCTTGCAGGGATCTGTTTGGAAGTGTTCCGGAGAGAGCGTGACCTCATCGGCGCGGAAAAAAGTGGATGCCACTGGAGAGGTGTCGGACACAGAGTGCTGGAACACCATTGTCATAAACTAGATGTGACCAGAACTGTGTGACTGCGACTGAGTGAACCAGACATAAATAGGTGAAAGTAAGTTTATTAAAGTAAATGCATATAAATGTGAGCACACCACCAATACAAACTGAGTGAACAAACCAAACAGTGATGATAAACAAACAAACCAACATATGTAACAAAAGGGAGTACAAGAATCGTAGTCAAGCCAGGCCAGGGTCATAAACAGGAGGTCAGCAGATAGGGGGGACAAGGAGAAAGGGATCAGGTTGCAGGATAAGGTTCCAGGGATGCAGGAATAGATAGGATCAGGTACAACAGGTTCAGGAGGCAGGATGCAGGATGTAGGAATCAAGGTTCAGGATCAGGTAACAGATAAACAGGCTGCAGGTCAGGGTACAAGGACAATACCAGGGCAAGGTGTGTGTGCACTTGTTGGTATTTATACAATGATTGCTATCAGTCATGTGACACCTGACTGCAGAAGGTAATACCTGCTCCTCACTGCTAGCATCCCTCCGCTGGTGGACGCCAGTACTGCAGCCCAAAGATGACATAATTCCAGCAGGGAAAAGCTCTTCTGACAGCTCCAAACTGCCAGGAGACACCTGCTGGTGGATCTCAGTACTGCACGCCAAATGAACGATATTACCAGCAGAGGGAACCTTTCCTGACAACCACGTGACCGGGTTGGAGGATCCAGGAAGCCTGAAGGAGCCTGACAAGAACCATTGTTCACCTGACGGAAGCGACGTGGTGTGTTGGAGCCTTTAGAATCGAGACTGACATCACAGAAACGCAGTATTACAGCTGTCCAGGGCTGGTGTGGTGAGAGGGCTGTTGCTCAAAATTTATATAAAGCACTTAACAAGGAATAGATTAGTTTCACAATGTTGCTGAGACCTGCAGTTCCACGGAGGAGTCTCATTTAAATAGACTGTGTCCAACCAGGCCTTAAAACCTATACCACACTAGGAGTTTGACTGACAGTCAAGGTGCACTTTCACAGAAGGAAGTTATAAGCGTGTTTCATGATTGGAGTTGCCGCTACCCACTACTTTATGTTACTTTACCATCTGCTAACTCATTTGGAATACAAATACTGCAGTATAATATGGCTAGCTGAAGAAAGTTTACAAGACACTATGCTATTCACTGTAAGGCCTTGTGTTCTCGTTATATGCAAAGGACTGCATTACATTACGGGGGGCGGGGGGGGGGCTTTTGAGCAATGATACTGTGTTGTATTGTTTTACTAGCATTGCATAATGTGCCGCGTGTGTCTGCACGGGTGTGCTGGAAGTGGGAAGGTGCTCAGTGTCAAGGTATTACCACCCTGAGCATCAGTTCAACTTGGAGACACGTCTACACGCACCATTTATTCAGTGTGTGTTAGAGTGAACTTTTGATAACATCTTTATTTCAACTGCTTTTTTTGTATAAGTGAACTTGAGAGGTGTCTCTCCATTTACTTAAATCTCTTTTCAGTAAACTAATTACATTATTCAATCACAATTGTGTGTGTGGCCTTTTACTGAAAGCATGGAACCCGAGGTGTCAGAGGTAAGGATAGCCCTGAGTAACTGGGATAGCCAGTGGGAAATAGAACAAATCAGCAGCCCCCATCGGGATACCGCTCTATATATATATATATATATATATATATATATATATATATATATATATATATATATATATATATATATACCTACCCACCTCTGACCACCGTCCCTTGATTCCACCACCTACCCGTACTACCTCTTTTAGAGAATACAGAACCAAGTATCATTTGTGGTGCTAAATCATTTGTATGTAACGTGTTAATGATAAAAATAAAAGCAGTAAAATAAATCCCCTGCAGCCAGCAAAAATAGAATCCCAACAATAGACTCCCCCGGCAACAATGGATCCCACCCCAACTGCAATAGATTCCTTGCAGCAACAGCGAAAACACCCACAACAAAATATCACACCCAGTAACAAAATATCCATGCAAGCAACATTAGACCCCCCCCCCCAGCAGCAACAACAGATCTCCCAGCAGCCAGTAAAAATAGACCTCTCCATCAACAGTAGAGCCCTTCCAGCAACATAAGACCCCCAGCAACAATAGATTCCCCAGCAGCAACAATAGACCCCCACACAAAATCAGATCCCCACTAGTAACAATAGATCCCCCAGAAGCCAACATCAATAGACCCTCCAGCACACCCACCCACACAGCCCATGCTGTTACATACATTCAATGCTGGAGGTGCCAGAGCTGTGTTCCCGCTGAAAAAAAGTCCTATATATATATATATATATATATATATATATATATATATATATATATATATATATATATATTATACATACACACATACATATACATACACATACACATACACACACAGCTTGTATTAGCTTTCTTTTTTTAGGCTCTTTTCTGTTAGTTTCACTTTTGACCCTACTAGTAATACACTTCCTGTCTTAGTGCGGTTACACTCATTGCTCCACTATATCTTCTAGAAAAATGTAAAAAAAAAAAAAAAATTTGCCACCTCTAGCATTGGCAACCTGTTGGGAGGACAGTGTTAGAATAATCAGGAGATTTGGATGAACTTGACTTTTTTTTTTGGGGGGGGGGGGAGGGGGACAATTGTTTGAATATTAGCTGACCATTGTAAAGACCCCTTTAAGCATTACATTGTTTGTCTCAACCCTGTAACTGCCACTATTGCTGGGCAGCTTGGACTGTTAAAGTAAAAAAAAAAAAAAAAAATACTATTGTTTTATTGCTATTGACAGGCCTCCCCATAGATATAATTTTTTTATTTTGCTAATTTTCAGTAACTTGTAAACTACTGATTACCTGGAGCAACATCCTGGTCCAACGTGTACACATGCTGCTTATAAGGTCTTAAAAGAAACCTGTGCTGAAATACCTATGTGTGGAATAGCTTTGATACTTTCTAGTTTACTGACCTCAAAAATATGCAATAAATAAAACCAGAGTAAGGACAGGAACCAGCAAAACAAGATTCTGATGTTTGAATTTCTAAATGATAGGTTGGTTCTTAGGTCAAAGGTAGGGTGGAAGTCAGTCAAGGCTCTGTCATAGCTAGAAACATTCCAAAACATTTGCAGTAACTCTTCTGATGGAGGTAAATGCGAACAAATGGTAGTGGGTGTGGCAACTATGTAAGCATGATCTTAAAAAAAGCGTTATTTGACATACCATTCAACCTATTCATGCAGTACATCTTAGAAAAAGAGATTGAGGTGCATGTGATTAATGCTCTGTGGAAATGCCATGGACCCACCAAAAATAATGTTTGCGTAACCATTTTAAATAGGACTTTTAGCCACAGTACTTAGAGATATGCACATCATATGTAAATCTTTCAAATAATTAAAATTATTAGTACAGGCATATAGAAAATTGAAAAAAAAAGCATGAAACACAACCTAAAAGATACTTACTACAGTACGCACAAATAAGCATTCAAGATGGGGTTTTTTTTCCAGGCCACCAATTAAATGATTGATTTAACTTCATTTGTTTTTTTTTGAATATTTTTTTATTGCCATTTCATATAGAAAACAGTGCAATATATTGATTTACTTTTATGAAGCTATTTCACCTAATACCAGACAGGTAAAGTGGATTACAATGGAGTCTAAAAGTTGGTGGGATATATTAGACAGAAAGTAAATGTGTTGTCCATGAAGCTGCTGTGTTGAAAGCATAAAAGATAGGCATTGCAAATTTTTGTGTATGGGGCTGAGTTCAGGGTGTCCATGCTGACCCGTGTCCACAGCCAAAAGTGCCTATGAGCATCAGAACTGGACTAATGCCTCGTACACACGATCAAACAATCCGGTGGAAAAGTCCGGCAAACTCAAGTCCACCGGACAATCCGCCCGTGTGTGGGCTCCGGCGGACTTTTTTTTACCCAAAAGTCCGGTGGACTAATGCCGTGTACACACAATCGAATTGTCCGGCGTACTTAGTCTGGCAAACAATCCGGCGGATAGTCCGGCGGACTTTCTACCGAATGGACTTGGACACACTCAGACACATAGAAAGTCTGGCGTTTGCTAGCGCAATGACGTACAGCACGTACAACGGGACTAGAAAAAGGACGTTCAATAGCCAGTAGCCAATAGCTTCCTTTTCGTACTTGCTTCTGAGCATGCGTCATTCTCGGACTAGCATACTCACAAATTTATTTTCCGCTGAAACCCAAGACCGGCGGAAAGATTGGACTGCAAAAATACTTTCTAAGTCCGCAGGACTTTACGCTGAGAAAGTCCGCTGAAGCCCACACACGATCGGATTGTCCAGTGAAATGCGTTTCAGCGGACCAAGTACGCCAGACAAAGTATTTTTGCACTCCAATCTGTCCGCCGGACTCGCATTTCGAAATTAACGTACTTTTCCTGCCCGGAGAAAAGTCAGCTCATTCTGAGCGCGTCTCCAGGTAGCCGGGACCAGCGAAGGAGGCGTCGCTGGCCCCGTCACCTGGTATGGACTTAAAGGGGAATCGGCGTGGGGGTCCCCCCTAGGTCCATATCAGACCCTTATTCGAGTATGCTACCTGGCTGGCCAGGAAAGGGGGTGGGGACGAGCGAACGCCCCCCCTTCTGAGCTGTGCCAGGCCGCGTGCCCCCCACCCCAAAGCACCTTGTCCCCATGTTGATGAGGACAAGGACCTCTTCCCGACAACCCTGGCCGTTGGTTGTCGGGGTCTGCGGGCGGGGGGCTTATCGGAATCCGTGAGCCCCTTTAATAAGGGGGCCCCTGGATCCCGGCCCCCCACCCTATGTGAATGAGTATGGGGTACAATGTACCCCTACCCATTCACCTGTAAAATAAAAGTAAAAAAAAACACAACACACAAGGGTTAAAATAGTTTATTGCACAGCTCTGGGAGTCTTCTTCCGTCTCCGGGGGTCTTCTCATCGGACTCCTCCGCTATCTTCTGCTAGCTCTAGAATGCATTAAGGTGAAAAACCAAAAGGGTTTACAACCCCTTTAAGTTTGCTTGGCTAACCACTGCACCTATGGTCCTTGCCTAGTTCATTGTGCTTCTTCAGAAGAGCTTGAACAGCACATCTTGAAACCCCAGTCTCATTTGACATATTTAGGAGAGACCTACCCATTCACCAAAAAAAGTGCCAAAAAGTGAAAACCATAATAGACAGTTTTTGACAATTCCTTTAGTAACCACTTGCCAACCGTGTCACACAGATATACTGCGGCACTATGGCTCTCCTGGGCAAAATCCCATACAGGTACATCCTACCCTTTTTAAGGGAACACACAATTAACCCCTTGATCTCCTCCTAGTGTTAACCCCTCCCCTGCCAGTGACATTTACACAGTAATCAGTGCATTTTTTATAGCACTTATAAATGCCAATGGTTCCAAAAAAGTGTCAAAAGTCTCTGAACTGTCCGTCGCAACGTCGCAGTACCATTAAAAATCACAGATCACCACCACTACTATTAAAAAATAATAATAATAATAATAATAATAAAAATGCCATAAATTTTTTGCATAGTTTGCGCAAACCAATCAATATACGTTTATTGCAAATGTTTTTACCAAAAATATGTAGAAGAATATATATTGGCCTAAACTGATGCAGAAATGTGTTTGTTTTTTTTTAATTGGGGGGATATTTCTTATAGCAAAAAGTAAAACATATTTTTTTTCAAAATTGTTGCTCTTTTTTTGTTTATAGCACAAAAAATAAAAACCGCAGAGCTGATCAAATAGCACCAAAAGAAATCTCTATTTGTGGGAAAAAAAGGATTCAAATTTAGTTTGGGTACCTTATGTTCTGGTATAGGACCCCCGATGTCATTCACAAATTTGACCCCTCAGTCTCGCCGCGTTGTTGGCGTTGTGGGCTTGACGTCGGGTCACTGTTCCACATTTTCTGGAAATGCCCCCTGATATGTCCCTTTTAGATAGCGGTGGGATCGTTGGTGGCGGGGGTGACGTGGGTGTCCCTTCCGATCGATCCCTTACACTGTTTGTTGGGTCTCCCTGTCCCAGGCCTACCTAAAAATACAAACCGGCTGATCTCCTATATTCTATTAGCTGCTAAGAGGCTTATCCCGTTGTGCTGGCTGTCTGGCGCACCCCCCCGGCCTAGATTTCTTCAACTGGTGTCCGGGATACGAAGAATGGAGTATCTGACGGCCTCAGTGCATGACTCGGTTCCCCAGTTTTATAGAGTCTGGGAACCCTGGGATCGGTCGGAATATGGGGCTCCCCTGCCTGTACACCCTTCATGACCGCAGCTGCCGGTCATAGCACCTCCTCTCTGGCATCTACACCCATCTTTCCCCCTCCCATTCACCCTCTCTATGCACTAGTCCGGGTAACCCACCCCCTCCTCTGAGATTCACCATGATGATCATATGGATGTTTTGTTGCTTTGTCTCTCTCTGGCCTCCGGCCTATTGTCATACGGATTTTTTGTTATTCATAAACTGTATGTTATTCACTTTACATGTTATGGTTATGCAGTTCACTCTTGTGCCTGCATATGTGGACATTATTCTCTGTCTTCTGTAGTTAACGTTTATGTTTTAGTCTATATTTACTTCTGCTTATTGATTATTTCAATGCTCGATTATATTGTACTTGCTTTGAAATTTAATAAAAATTACTATTATAAAAAAGAAAAAAATGACCAGTTACACTTACCGGTAACGTCTTTTCTAGGAAATCTTCCAGGACGGCACACCTGGAGATGACTGGTCCACCTGACAGGAAACACAATCAACAACGAATTTAAAAGTCCCCACCCCTCCCTCAGACCCTCAGTTATGGTAAAGAAAATCCCACACCAGTGTCAGAGGGAACATTCTGTGAAGAATTAATATATCACACCAATAAAACAAGGGTAGGGAGTAGGCCTGCCGTCCTGGAAGATTTCCTAGAAAAGACGTTACCGGTAAGTGTAACTGGTCATTTTCTCCAGTCATCTTCCAGGACGGCACACCTGAGAGGATAAGCAAGAAGTTCAGGCCTACCTTTAGGGCGGGACAACCGCTTGTAGGACCTTCCTGTCAAATGCCAAATCCTGAGGGGACAACAGCTCCACTCTGTAGTGCCTCAGAAATGTTCTATGGCTCGTCCATGTTGCTGCTTTGCAGATCTGGTCAATTGAGGCGCCTGCCCTCTCTGCCCAGGAGGTCGCTAGGGATCTAGCTGAATGCGCCTTAAGGCGGGTTGGTACTGGTTTACCTGCCTGTCTATAAGCGATGGATATGGTCTGTCTAACCCATCTAGCTATCGTAGACTTAGATGCTTGAAGACCCTTTTTCTTCCCTGAAAAAGTGACCAATAAATGACTGGATCTCCTAAAGTCTTTCACCCTTTCTAAATAGACTAGGAGACAACGCCTGACATCTAAGAAATGAAATCTTTCCTCTTCCTTATTCTTAGGATTCTGGCAAAAGGACGGGAGAATAATCTCCTGTGTTCTGTGAAATAATGAAGCTACCTTTGGCAAATAAAGAGGATCCTGAGTGAGGATTACCCTATCCTCTAGGATGCGCAAAAACGGCTCTTTAATCGACAGAGCCTGTATATCACTCACCCTCCTGGCCGTAGTGATAGCCAGGAGGAAGGCCAACTTAAATGATAAAAGCTTAACCGAAATTTGAGCCACCGGCTCAAAAGGCCCCCTTGTTAGGGCATCTAATACCAGGGACAGATCCCATGGAGGGCAACTGACCGACCTAACTGGAACTACCCTTTCCCTGGCCGACAAAAATCTTTTTATTAGCGGCTCCTGTCCTAGCTTCCTATCAAAAAACACGGACAGGGCTGCCACCTGGACCTTTAGGGTGCTAACTGCCAAACCCTGGTCCACCCCCTCCTGAAGAAAGTCTAGGATGGTGGGTATCATCTGGAGAGCCCCCTCCTTAGACTGTAGCCAGTGGGAGAAGACTTTCCAGACCTTTGCATAAATCTTTCTGGTGACGCCTTTCCTACTGAGGAGAAGAGTATCTATCACTTTTTCCGAACAGCCCCTGTCTCGGAGTATTTCCCTTTCAATAGCCATGCTGTCAGAGAGAGACGACCCGGGTCGGGGTGAAAGACTGGACCCTGACTGAGTAGGTCTCGTTGCACCGGCAGACGCAGCGGGGGAGCTATCGCGAGACTCTGAATGGTGGGAAACCAAACTCTCTTGGGCCACCAGGGTGCTATCAGTATCAGGACTGACCTTGAGTAGGTTAATTTTTGTAGGACTCTGGGAAGGAGCACCAATGGGGGAAAGGCATAAGCCAGTCTGAAATCCCACACTTGTACAAGAGCGTCTATCCCTTCTGCTTCTTGATCCTTGTAAAGGGAGAAAAACCTGAGAACCTTCGCATTCTCCCGGGAAGCGAACAAATCTATTTCTGGCTTGCCAAAATGTTTGCACACCAGGAAGAAGATTTCTTTGCTCAATCCCCATTCCCCTTGAAGGATGGGCTGTCTGCTTAGAAAATCTGCTTGCAGATTGAGTGAGCCCTTTATATGAATCGCTGACAGTGAAAGGACCCTCTTTTCTGCCTTCACAAGGATCTGTTGCGCTAACCGTCTTAGTTTGTCCGACCTTGTCCCTCCTTGGTGGTTTAGGTATGCCACCGTGACCAGGTTGTCCGAGAGGACCTGAACCTCCCTGTCCTGCAGTTCCTCTCGGAAATAGTCTAGGGCTTTGCCTACTGCCAGAAGCTCCCTGAAATTGGAAGACTCCCTGGCTTGGCTGTGGTTCCAGGACCCCTGGGTATATCGGTCTCCCAGATGAGCCCCCCAACCCCAGGCGCTGGCGTCCGTGGTTAAGACCAAAGGGTTTACCTGAGACCAGGGGCGACCATTCAACAAATTCTGTGGGTCGAGCCACCACCGCAGAGAACGAGATACCTCCTCTGTGATGGGTACTCTGTTCTCTAATGTTTCTCTTTTTCCTCCCCATGAGGCAAGTAGAAAAGACTGAAGCTCCCGAGAATGGAGTTGTGCCCAGGTTACTGCCGGAATGCAGGCCGTCATGAGGCCCAGCAATCTCATTATATATCTCAGAGAGGCTTCTCCTCTTTCGAGAAGGGTGACAACCGCATTCTGGACCTTCGTTACCTTTTCTGTTGGTAAGAATACCTTCTGTGCCTGCGAGTCTAACAGGTAGCCTAGGTATAGCTTGGACTGAGATGGAGTCAGTGAGGACTTCTCCTGACTGACCATCCAGCCCAAGGTCTCCAGAGTTTCCAACACGATGTCTCTGTCTATTACTGCTTGCCTCTGATCCACACTGTAGATCAGCAAGTCGTCCAGGTAGGGTATTAACCCTATCCCCTGCAGGTGTAGGTATGCCACTACTTCGGCTAACACCTTTGTGAATATCCTTGGACTTGCCGCCAGCCCAAAGGGAAGAGCCCTGAACTGCCAGTGTTGTATCCTCTGCTGTATGCAAACTGCGAAGCGTAGGTACTTCTGGTGTTCGGGAGCAATGGGTACGTGTAGATAAGCGTCTTTTAGGTCCAGGGTGACCATAAAGACTCCTCTCTGCAGATGCTTTCTTACTGAGTAAATACTCTCCATCCTGAACTTCTTGTGAAGCAGGTAACGGTTGAGTCTTCTCAAATTTATTATCAACCGAAATTTTCCTGAGGGTTTTGGAACCACAAATACGTGTGAGTAAAAACCCTGGGTAAGCTGATTGGTTGGTACTGGAGTAATAACCCTTTGCTCTGCTAGCTCCTTTAGATTTTTCAGTAACCCTTCTGCCTTGGTTGGGTCCCTGGGAGGAAAAGTAACCAGAAATTCCTGTGGGGGATGGGTCTGAAATTCCAGTCTGTACCCCACTTCTAAAAGGTTTAGAATGTATGGACTCTGCGTAATCCTTTCCCACTGTGGAAGGAAATCGCTGAGTCTTGCGCCTACCTTTACGGTGGCGTCATTTGCCTTCTTTCTGAGAGGCTCCGGAGCTGGAGAAAAGAATTGCACTTTTTTCTTTTCCTTTCCCCAAGTTCCATTTCCTCCTTGGTTCAGTTTTCCCCTTATGATGGGTCTTTGAATAGGGGCCTCGAAAAAATTTCTTACCCCTTTCTTTCTTGGGCCTTACAGGAAATTTCTTGCCCTTCTCCGTAGATCGGGACAAAACCTGATCTAGGCCTGAACCAAACAGCAAGGAACCCTCAAAGGGGATGCCGCATAGGCGAGACTTGGAAGTAAAATCCCCATCCCAGGTCTTGACCCATAGAGCTCTCCTGGAAGAGTTCAAAAGTGCTGCTGCTTTAGCTGTGGTCCTAACAGTTTCTACAGCTGCATCTGCCACATATGCTACTGCTCGACTGATTACTTCCAGCGAGTCTACAATCTCTTTAGCCTCCCTACTGCGGGAAACATGATCCATTAATTTGCCCAGCCAGGTGTCAGCATTTCTGGCTACACAGGCGGAAGCTAGGGCAGGCGCCATTGCTGCCGCATTCGCCTCCCAGGCTCTTTTGAGTAAAGTTTCCGACTTTCTATCCATCTGATCCTGGATATTTCCGGAATCTTCAAAGGATAAATCGGACCTCTTAGATACTTGCGCTAAGGCTGCATCCAAGCGAGGAGCTTTAAAAAATTTTTCCTCCTCCTCATCTTTAAAGGGACACCTCCTTTTCCAAGCTTTCAGTTTGAGAAGCTTGCGTTCAGGTTCCTTCCATTCTCTAAGGATTATCTCCTTCAGAGACTGGTGGATGGGAAAGGTTCTGGTCTGTAACCTTCCTAAACCTCTATATACTCTATCTTGAGCTGAGACTTAAGCAGAGGGAACCTGAATATCTTCTGAGGCGTAAATGGCTTTTAATAAACCCTCCATGTCCTCACTCGGGAACAAAAATCCCCCAAGCTTAGCCTCCCCCTGGCTATCTTGGTCTGAATCTTCCTCTCCAGAACTACAATCTGGTACTTGGCCTTCCTCCACTTCAGATAATAGGGAGACTTGGCCCTGGGAACTTTCCGCATAAGATGTGGAAAGGTTTTCCTGTAACTGAGGAGTCTCTCTCTCTGACGGTACTTCCTGCAAACCCTTCACAAGGGTGGACTGAAAAGTTTGAAGGGTAGCCAACATTTCTGCTTGTAAGGCCCTACATTCCTTCACGACCTGAGCGGTCTCCCTGCCTGCGAGCTTGATGATACATCGATCGCAGAAAGGTTTGGAGTGGTCTTGTGCTAACTTAGCGTTACAGTAACCACAACGCCTGGACTTTGAAGTAACCTTCCCCTTAGACCTAGCAGCTGACCCCTGGGCAGAGCTTTCGGTCCCTGGGAATAGTCAAAAAATAGACAATTTAGCTACACAAGTCCTAAAAGAGGCACAGGAGCTCTACCCCGAGAACCCTGCCCCTAAATAAAGTTGGATCACTCACCCCCAGTGGCGACCTCAACGACTGTCTGCTCAGACGGACCTTCCTCTTCCATGGCGATTTGCTGCCCTGCAGGATCGCTGGATCAGGTCTCGAGCATCCCCTTGTTGTCTTTTCCAAGTGCCAGGAAAGCGTCTTGCAGGACGAGGAGACTGGGTGTATTACAGCACACCCGTTCTGTTTGAAAAAAACGCGCCGATCGGCGCCATCTTTAAGGAGGTCCGTCGCCCGGAAATGACGCACGGCCTCTTCCGGTCCTGCGCACTGAGGCTGGAACGCACGTCGGTGCGTCCAGCCATCTCAACTTCCGGAACTCGATACCCGGAAGTGACGCCCTTGGACTTCCGGACATGCGCTGTGGCGTTGGAACGCACGCCATCCGCGTCCGCATAAGGAAAGGCATCACCTCACCACTCCACCAACGAATGTGCAGGTAGGCCAATACAACAGGGGAATAGCCTACTGGGACAACTCCCCTGTCCCACGAGGCTCATACAAGGCTCCCTAAGGAGACCTTGAGTGAGGAATACCCCCCCAAGATTTCTCCTGGGGGTATACAAGGGAGCACCACAGACCCTGTCTGTTTAAGTCCCTAAAAAGAAAAAAGAACCTCACGAGAAAAACACGGGGTCCCAGACCCCAAGGAAAAAACTTTTAGAAAGAAACTTGGTTTCGCTGTCATCCTGTGGGAAACACAATCAAGAACTGAGGGTCTGAGGGAGGGGTGGGGACTTTTAAATTCGTTGTTGATTGTGTTTCCTGTCAGGTGGACCAGTCATCTCCAGGTGTGCCGTCCTGGAAGATGACTGGAGAAAAATAGTTTGGGTACAGTGTTGAATGACCGCGCAATTGTCAGTTAAAGTGACGCAGTGCCAAATTTTTAAAAAGTGCTCTGGTCAGGAAAGGGGTAAAATCTTCCAGGGCTGAAGCGGTTAAAATGAAAGAAAAAAGTGTCCCGCGATGTACATCGTCATCCATGCTGCCCGATGGACCCAAAAAATAGAAAAAAAGAAAAAAAAAGAAAAATCTTTGCCTCCATGGGAAGCCTCCCGGCGACTGCTGTCTTTTGGCTTTAACAGCTGATATATACGCAAGGGCGGGGCCACACTCTGACACAACAGGATGATCCCGCCCCCTCTGATGTTACATGATTTCAGAAGGAACAGGGTCGCTCTGGGTTACATCTCACAGTGGCCACATCCTTGCCTATATAATAGCTGTCACAGCCAAGACACAGCAGTCGCGGGGTGGCCTCCCATCGAGGCAGAGCTTTATTTTTTTTTCGGGTCCATAGGGCTGCGTGATTGAAGATGGATGGACATCCAGGGACACTTTCTTTTGTTTTTTAATAAAGGAATTGTCAAAAAATCTGTGGTTTTTACTTTTGGACACTTTTTTGGTGAATGGGTAGGGGTACAATGTCGGGAAGAGCACTTACCACCAAACGAGCGGCTGGTTTTGCTGGGCTTACCCTTTACCTTCTGCACCTCATTCTTGTCTAGGGGTTCCCAAGGTTGATGGCCCAATAAACTGCAGAGACCGACACTTAGATCCATTTTTAGGAACTTTTATTTGTGTAAAACATTGAACAGAACACAGTCTCTACAGATGGGAATAAAGGGTATGGGTAGTAAAGCTCAAGTACTTTTGGAAACTGCTGACACTTGAAATGCCTCTCTCTAGATGATCCAGGGAATAGCCATTCACAACTGGATATTTCAACTACCGGATAAATCCCTGTTTGTGGAATTTAGCAGCCGACAGGTGATTTAAACTTAGCAAAGTCTCTGCCACAGACTTGGTTGTAAAACTTCAAATGAGCACAATCTCTGCCACAGACTTGATTGTAGAACTTTAAACTAGCACAGAAACGTAGGCGTAACTGAAGGATGTACTTAGGAACTTTCTTATAGTACCAGTATTTTGCAGCCAGCCCGTCGGATTTACTTGGTGTCCTTACATCTCAGTTTCAAGGCTCTTACCGAGCAGCCAGCCTCGTGCGTGGCCCTCTTCTGAAGAGTCCTCCCCTGGTTGCGGTTTGAGTTGCGGGCCTCTCCAAACCCGAGATGGCACGGACTACCTTGAAAACCTCCTTCTAGTTACTGTGCCTCGGGCTAGCCAGTCCCGAGACTCGGAAATGGATGGGTCCGCACCCAAGGCCATACGGGCCTCTGGGGGCTGGTCAGGAGGACCAGGACCATGAAGTCAGAACATACTTCTGGACCGGAACCCAGAACCACGTCATCTCAACACTTTAAGTACCCTCTCCTGGAATATACAGCAAGACAAAAGCACCCACTGATTGGCTCCGAGAGAGAGATTGGTACCCAATGCGCCCAACCAGACTGCGTTCCAATGCCTGTCAAAGGTGATACATGCACCTATGACCAAGCAGAACACAATATAGTCCAGCCAAACTGATGTCAAAATCACAATTTACATAATTTAACCCTAAGGCCGCATACACACGGGCGGATTGTCTGCCCAACTAAGTTCGTCAGACAATCCGACAGACAGTCCGTCCAAATTTTGAATGAACGGACTTGACCACACACGATGAACAGACAGTCCGCTGAAAACTTGCGCGATGACGTATACAGCACGTACGACGGGACTAGAAAAACGACGTCCAATACACTGCAATGCAACCTTCGGCCGTGTAAATCCTTTCTGAGCATGCGCCATACTTAGTCCGTCCAACTTGCCTACACACGAGCGGACTGTCCGCTGAAACCAAGTTTGGACAGACAAAACCAAGTTTGAACGGACAAAATTACGGAAATTACGTAAGACTTTGTTCGTCAGACAGTCCGCTGAAAAAGTCCGCTGAAGCCCACACACGAGCGGATTGTCCGCTAAAACACGGTTCAGCGGACTAAGTTGGGCAGACAATCCGCCCGTGTGTACGCGGCCTCAGACCCAACTATGGTCTTAGGAAAACTAAAGTTACAAAACATAGCGTGTGCTCTTCAGGAGTACCAGCGCTACATATAGTAGCCAAACCTGCCGCAGTATGTCGCTGGTCGGCAATCGGTTAAATAGTGTTTATAATTCATTGATTTGCAATAAGAGTGATTCAAATGCTCCTTCCTCCAGAGTAGGGTCACTTAAAGAGGTGGTGTGTTACTGGCCAGGTGAAAACAAAGGGGAAAGGAAACTAATGCAGCCACTATATCTAAGGAATGGTAATCTGCAAAGTATATTTTTGATTTAATATCACTTTAATTCTATTTTCTAAGCATCTGCTGCTGCAAAAAAGAAATAAAAAAAATAGTATAATAATAACCTATATATATATATATATATATATATATATATATATATATATATATATAGATCTATATATAGATCTATAGATAGATATATAATAATGATAATAATATATTTTTTCTATTTTATTTATTATTTGTTTCAGGTACTTATATAGCGTCGTCAATTTACGCAGCACTTTACATATAGATTGTACATTTACATAAGTCACTGCTCTCAAGGAGCTTACAATCTAAGGTACATACAGTATATATATATATATATATATATATATATATATATATATATTAGATATATAGATGGATATACAATAATGATAATATATATTTTTCTATTTTATTTATTATTTGTTTCAGGATACTTATATAGCATCGTCAATTTACACAGCACTTTACATCTATATTGTACATTCACATAGGTTCCTGCTCTCAAGGAGCTTACAATCTAAGGAATATATATAGATAGATAGATAGATAAATATCTCTATCTATTATAGATCTATATATATAAGCAAACACTTTTAATGTGGCAGGAATTGTAAAATGAATTTGTGGTTAAACATAAGAGCCATAACTTTTTTATAACCTAATTAACCTATACTCTGCACTAAGTGAGCAGGTTCCAGGCATTGTATGTCAGCACTGCCATAGTTAAGTCAGCTGCCACAGCTGCATGCTGCCCAGCCTCCCCTTACCAGCCAGCACACATAGCTGAAAATGTGATAAATCTGGTCTCACGTCTAAAGAGAACATTTCAACTAACAGCATCCGGGGGGGGGGGGGGGAAAGCATCCCTTCTTTCCAAGCCAAAGCACAAGGCGAGCAAGGCAGGAATGAAATGTGGAATGACCATACAAGTCAGCATACTGGGAATAGGAGGGAGGGGGCTGTGTTGGAGAAGCAGCTCTAGCTGATCACTCAGTCCCAGACACACAGCCTTAAATCAGCAGGTGAGACTTTATCCCATTACTACATATTCCATTCCAGCTGCTACATTCTGGACATTTACTATGTGCAGAACTGCTTTGCAACTTACCATTTAGTATAGTGACCTCCGTCGCATTTGATTGCTCATTTTATCACCTCTCTTTAATTTTAACTATCGCTTAGCCCTCTATAAAGTTTCTATGAGTTTTTCTTTAGACGCACACCCCCCTTCACAAAAAAAAGAAAAAAAGTATTATATTGAATGTGTTAGCAGCAGTCCATCCCATTTGTATCCTTTGTTAATTGATGCATGTGTGTGGCTATTGGCTGAGGCTGCCCAGAGATTTGCATGAGCAGAGAGGGAGTGTCTGTATCTTTAACACCAGGCACTAAATGACTGCAGTTTCATTGGGATTAAACTACCAAGGGAATGAAAGGATCACGCAGCACACAGGAGGACAGAGCTGGCTTCTAAAGCCGTTCAACCTGGATATGGGGCAGCAAGCCAATCCAACCAGGATCACACTTACCCATGCACAGGTAGGTGATTTGTTAGTTCAACAGAACAAGCAGTGATGCAACTAGTAGCTATGTTGACGTTAAAATAACTATGCATGATCTTTTAAAATAATAAAAGGAATGTTTAAGTGTTGTCATGTGAAGTTTGAAATGTGTTCGGTAACGTGACAGTGCTGCATAGATTAAAATAAAATGACACTTGAAAGAAAATTATTATAAGACTATAAAAGAGCGAGGAAAAAAAAAAACACAAAAAAAAAAGCATTAAGCTAATTGGATTTGGAAGCTTGACAGCGCTACTGTGCCAGTTTCCAGAGAGTGTTATGCCGAAATGTCATTTTTAAATACAACGTTGATGTATTATTATTATATAAATATATTATTATTATTTTATATATATATATATATTTTAAAGCAATGTTATTTGAGTGTAAAATATAGACTTTTAATAGCCTTATAAATAGCAAGTAAATACATTATCGTATAACCGCAAATAAATTAGCCGGCATAATTATTTTACTTGCATACTAATATCTATTTGTAATTCGTTTGAACAGCCCTACTTGTTTCTCTATCTAATCACGCTCTACGCTGGACCCAGGCTCAGCTTAGCAAGTTACAGCACAGCATCGGAATTGTTGTACACACTGCAAGAAGGATTTCCTAAGGGGTATCTCATTGGAAACATTGTGCATGATCTGCAGTTGGTGACTGACCCCCCTCTTTTGTTCAGCTTGGCATCTAAAGGGCTTAGTGGGAGATATGTGACACTTAATGACAGCACAGGAGAGCTGTACACATCAGCAGAGGAGTTGGACAGAGAATCCCTCTGCCCGCAGAACTCTGGCATCCAGGATTGTGCCCTTCTGCTTGATATTATCATTCTGCCACAGGAATACTTCCAGCTCATCAAAGTAAAGATCGCTATTATTGATGTGAATGATAATGCTCCTGTGTTCCCTGTGGCACAGATTTATATTACAGTTCCGGAGAATGCACCTGTTAACACAAGGCTGGTTATAGAACATCCTGCCAATGACCCTGATGGGGGAATGAATGGGGTCCAGACCTACAGGTTAGTGGACAACTATGGTGTGTTTACATTAGATGTAGAAGAAAATGAAAGCGGGGAAAGGACGCCTTACCTAATTATCATGGGGCCCCTGGACAGAGAGGTCAAATCTGAGTATAAAACAATTATAATTGCAGAAGATGGAGGCAATCCACCTCTTGTTGGCTCTGCCACCCTTTCGATTCTTATAAGTGATGTCAATGACAACTGTCCTCAGTTCAATGAGTCTTTGATTAATGTGACACTTCCTGGAAATACGAGCACTGGGGTAAAGGTAACTTCGGTGCAAGCTGAGGACAAGGATTTGGGGAATAATGCCCTGATCACTTATGCCTTTAGTGAACGGGTTCCACATTCATCAAAAGAACTTTTTGACTTGGATGAATCGACAGGAGTAATAAAACTTTCCAAGAAGATAGATGGTGGTACCATCAAACAACATAAGCTAACTGTACTTGCCAATGGTCCTGGGTGCATCCCAGCTGTGATAACTGTCATCATTTCTATTGTAAAAGTTACATTCCGCCCACCAGAAGTCATACCACGTTATATTGCCAGTGAAGAAAATGGGATTGTATATTTAAAAGAGCTAGAACCTGTCAACTCTCCAATTGCTTTTTTTACTATCAAAGACCCAGATGGCAAGTACAAAGTAAATTGCTACTTGGAGGGAGAAGGACCATTTCGTCTGACTGCATACAAGCCCTATACAAATGAATATTTGCTTGAAACTACGAATTCTCTAGATTATGAGGTGAAGAGGGTCTATAATATAGCAGTGGTTGCAGTTAGCGTACATGGGGCTCATGTTAAGACGTCATTACAAGTTCAGATCCTGGATGAGAATGATAATGCCCCCGTTTTCACTCAGTCTACAATAGAAGTGAGCATAGAAGAAAACAATCCAGCCAATGCTTTTCTGGCCAAATTGCATGCTACAGATGTTGACAGTGGTGAAAGAGGACAGGTTTCCTATTATTTAGGAGCAGATGCACCTTCTTATTTTGCTCTAGACAAGCAAACAGGAATTCTTACAGTTTCCACATTGCTAGACCGAGAGGAGAAGGAGAGATACAGGTTCACTGTAAAAGCCAGAGACTCTGGCACACCTCCAAAGGAGTCAGTAGCCACTGTTCATATTACCGTGCTGGACAAAAATGACAACAGCCCTCGTTTCATCAACAAAGATTTCAGCTTTTTTGTTCCTGAGAACTTTCCAGGCTTTGGTGAAATTGGAGTAATCAGCGTCACAGATGCTGACTCTGGACAGAATGGATGGGTTGCTCTTTCTATAGTGAATGGAAGTGACATTTTTGTCATTGACACTGGCAAAGGACTCTTGAGAGCAAAGGTATCACTGGACAGAGAACAACAGAGTTCTTATACTCTCTGGGTCGAAGCGTCCGATGGTGGTGACCCAACCTTGTCTTCTACGGCTAAAATTACCATACTGCTTCTGGATGTTAATGACAACCCACCAGTGGTGTTATTCCCTCAGTCAAACATGTCCTATCTTCTAGTCCTGCCTTCAACTCTCCCTGGTTCCCCTGTCACTGAGGTTTATGCTGTGGATAAAGACACAGGGATGAATGCAGTTATTGCTTACAGCATAATAGGAAGGAGGGGTCCCAGGCCAGAGTCATTTAAGATAGATCCCAAGACAGGCAATATAACTCTAGAAGAGGCCCTGATGAGAAATGACTATGGCTTATACAGGTTGTTAGTGAAAGTTAGTGATCATGGTTATCCAGAACCACTGTTCTCCACGGTGATGGTAAATCTGTTTGTGAATGACACTGTCAGCAATGAAAGCTACATAGAAAGTTTGCTTAAAAAAGATCCCGATATTAACATAGAAGAAAAAGAGCCACAGATAGCGATTGAGCCTACGCAGAAAAAGATGGAGGCAGATTCCTGTGTCCCTACACTGGTCACCCTGTCCATTTTCTGCTTTGCCTCTATCATATTAGTCACTCTAATGGCAATGTACATCTGCCTAAGGAGAGGCAAAAAAGCTCACAGAATCAATGAAAATCTCGAAGTGCAAATCCCACTTAATGGCAAAATAGACTTTCATTTGCTTGATAAAAAGCCAATTGAGATTTCTAATATTTAAAGTTTTTTTTTTTTTTTTTTTCTTGCTGATCAACAATCTGACAGATGTTGGAGGATGGAAAATTAAAATTAACACAATGTGTTGACAATGGTTTATCATGAAGGACCACTAATTTATACCATATAGTAATATATATGTAAATAACTCTTTACAGCTTTTTTTATTAAAGCAACAATTCTTACAGAACTTGTAAAAAATTGTTTTATACTTCTGTAATGCACTGCTACATACCGAGTCATTAACTGTTTTCGGTGAACTCGAACACCTGTGATCACAATATATACAGTGTAGATCAGACAGAGCATTTTAAACAGTCAATGTTCTTGTTAACCAGCAGAGGGCCCAACACTATAAGGAGTCAAAAAGGTATGCAGAATATATTTTTAATGCTTTATTGTCCTATACCATTTACGCAACTAAAACCCTTCTATATTTATAAAAAGATAGCTTGGAAAAAGACAGATTTGATACACTGAATGTATATTATTGTACCTCACTCTTTAAAAAAAAAAAAAAAAAAGACATACGTTTAAAGTGCAATTCATTTTAAAGCAAAGCTCTAGATGATGCAAAGTGTAATGTATATATGGCTTTGCTGGCTATGTTGTATCAAAATCTATTGATATAAACAGTATTTGGTGTATATGTGATATATTGCAAATCACATATTGCCTTTAGATAGCTGTAATGACTGGTAAAAGCACGTACTTGACAATCATAATCCAAAACACTTGTCAATATATTTTAACTTTTGTATTAACAAAATTTAATTTTACCCTTTTTTTTTGTTTAAAAAAAAAAAAAAAAAAAAAAAAAAAAAAAAAACCTTGGTGAGCCAGTTTGATCATAGTTTATTTTACAGCAGATAATGATCTAGTGTTTAACCTGGAGAACAGATCTATAGCACAGAGACCTATTCCTTTAATCATTGTGTTTAGCTAAGATGTGCTGTTTGGTTTTTGGCTGTGCTTGAGTGGAATTCAAACACTACTTTCTTAAGTTTTGTTGCGGATTTTCCACACTGTTTTTCTTGTGTAGGACAGCAGAAATAGCAATACATTTTCTAAAGTAGTATAATATTTATTTACCAGGAGATGATTTTAGAATCCGCAGACCGTATGATAACGAATAATCAATTACAATAATGACTATTATTGACTTGGCTGTGTTGACACTGAACTGGCCTCAAACCATTTCTGCAGACGTCAAGTGAAAGCACTGTACGACTATACGTCCACCTGATATTTCACTGTAAATAGCTGGCAAAAATGTGACCGTTTTCTAAAAAAATAAAATAAAGAAAAAAAGAGAGGGTAAAAGTTGATGAATTTCTGCATTATGTCTGTACAGTACCAAAAGTGTTTATATGTCTTTAAATTAAAGCTATATATTTTCATAAAATGTATTTGTTTGAATCATTTGATCTGGAAGTGTGTAAACTATGAATTGTTTGAAATAGTAACATACAAGTACAATTTGTGTTTTTTTTTTTTTTTTCTTTTATTATCATTTTGTTAAGTACCACCACCAGACATCCAACAATTCTAATATGTGCACTATACAGTATAACTTTATAAAGTAAATGCAAAGTACGTCTTTACACATTTAACCGTTGGCTACACACTTCATATTCTGATTGCACAATCTATTTGTTCAGAAGTCCAAGTGTATGTTGGGGGTCCATTTAGGTTAAAATGTGTGTTAAAATGTGTTAAAATGTGTTTAATCAAACATGGATTAGGTGGTATTGAACAGTGATTTGATAAAATACTAAAGCCTAGATGGCCAGACCAACAGCATCAGTATGCTTCAAGTGGTATTGAACCCAAAAGCAAACACATTACCGATTCTTAAATATGATGACTGCATTAATTTTCTTTTTTTTTTTTAGGCTTTCTTTAATTTCTTTTCACTTGTTGATCTGCCCAGTAAGTAATATGTCCTGCAGATGTAGCAGTTACAGGGTTGAAACAAACCATTTACAGCTACCATGATCACCTTTTATTTATTTATGTATCTTTTACCCCATAAGTAAAAAAATAAAACTGTAACTGCTTATAAAGTGTGGAGTTTGACTTTAATTTGTTAGTGTACCAAAATCTGACAGTGTATCTCACACTCCCCTCCCCCCAGAATAACAATGCTGCTGTCCAAAAGTGTCACTGGGCCCCATCATCCAGAGCGTAAGCACTCTAATACAGGAAGTGTGTTAATGACCAGATCCCTAGGTGAAAACAGAGCAGAAAAGTTTAAAGAAAGAAAACTAGTGCACCCACCACTTCAAGGGATTGTTAAGCTGCAATGTATTACATTTTGGATTTATTACCACTTTCATTCAACTTGACAACACCTCCTATAATTGAATTTGTCTACCTAAATAAGCTACTGTAAAAAGTAAAAATAAGGTTTGCCGTTGGTCCTTTTAAAAAAAATACCTTTCTTTCTTGTATTATAAGCTGACAATTGAATAAAAACGTACAATAAGTTAATAAGAGTTATTTTATTTATAACCCCTTTTAACTGTTAGGCCCCTTTCACACATGCGGACCGTATGTCCGTATCTCATCAATCTGTTTTGCGGATGAAATACGGACATACATGTATCCCTATGGGGTAGCGGGTGTCTGCGGATGAAAATCCGCAGACATCCGATATCGTCCGCCTCCGCAATTGTCCGATTCTGCAGACGGAGGAAAATCCTATTTTTCGATCTGTCTGTAGAGCGGATCGGATGAACACGTACAGATGGTCCGTGCTCATCCGATTCCCCTATAGAGGAGAGCGGAGAGTTGACAGGGCGGTCCCGTCGCAGTGTGCCGGGACCGCCCTGTTATCCGCCGGCTCAGCGGGGACAACCGAGCGATCTGTTACTGATCCGTTGCATGTGAAAGGGGCCTTAGTATTATTGCATTCATTTACAACAATATTGTCTTATTCATCCCAAGTCTAGGAGACCCACTTATAGATAATTTTTTCTACATATGACATTTGCATACAGCTGTGCAGTAAGTTTTTAAAAAACATTTTAGTTTTTAAAGCAAAATGCTGTTGCTAACAAAAGATTTTGAAAACATCCCAGTAAAATTGCACCAAATATTCAAAAAGCAATACCAGGTGTTTCATAGCTTAGTACTTGGAAACTAATAAAACATTGGGGAGTTAAAAAATAATAGTATTAAATGTAAAAAAAAAAAGTAAAAGTAAAATGAATAAATAAATATAGTGTGTGTGATATACAGTATATGTGTGTGTGTGTGTGTGTGTGTGTATATATATATATATATATATATATATATATATATATATAATATAATTTTAAAATGTGTATGTTAATATTTCTTAATGCCTCTGAATAACTTTCCGTGTGTTATTGCAAATAAACAGTATCTCACAAAAGTGAGTACACCCCTCACATTTTTGTAAATATTTTATCATATCTTTTCATGTGACAACACTGAAATGACACTTTTGCTACAATGTAAAGTAGTGAGTGTACAGCTTGTATTAACAGTGTAAATTTGCTGTCCCCTCAAAATAACTCAACACACAGCCGATAATGTCTAAACCGCAGGCAACAAAAGTAAGTTCACCCCTAAGTGAAAATGTCCAAATTGGGCCCAAAGTGTCAAGATTTTGCGTGGCCACCATTATTTTCCAGCACTGCCTTAACCCTCTTGGGCATGGAGTTCAACAGAGCTTCACACATTTCCACTGGAGCCCTCTTCCACTCCTCCATGACCACATCACAGAGCTGGTGGATGTTAGAGACCATGCGCTCCTCCACCTTCTGTTTGAAGATGCTCGATAGGGTTTAGGTCTGGAGACATGCTTGGTCAGTCCATCACCCTTACCCTCAGCTTCTTTAGCAAGGCAGTGGCAGGTGTATTTAGGGTTGTTATCATGTTGGGATACTGCCCTGTGGCCCAGCCTCCAAAGGGAGGGGATCATGTTCTGCTTCAGAACGTCACAGTACAATGAACTGTAGCTCCCCAATGCTGGCAGCACTCATGCAGCCACAGACCATGACACTCCCACCACTATGCTTTACTGTAGGCAAGACACACTTGTCCTATACTCTTCATTTGGTTGCCATGACACACAGTTCACACCATCTAAACCAAAAAAGTTTATCTTGGTCTCATCAGATCACAGGTCATGGTTCCAGTAATCATGTCCTTAGTCTGCTTGCCTTCAGCAAACTGTTTGCGGGCTTTCTTGTACATCCTCTTTCCTTCTGGGACGACAGCCATGCAGACCAATTTGATGCAGTGTGCAGCATATGGTAGATACTGTATGTGTGTATAAATATAAATTATATATATTTCATATCATTTTGAATTTTATTCAATTTTTTTTTTTCTTTACACAGTTTGCATCATTCATCCATCCCTGTGCGCACCTGTAAATTTGGATGTGGGGTTAACAGCCTAGAGCAGAGATATGCAATTAGCAGACCTCCCGCTGTTGCAGAACTAGAAGTCCCATGAGGCATAGTAAGACTCTGACAGCCACAAACATGACATCGAGAGGCAGAGCATTATGGGACTTGTAGTTTTGCAACAGCTGGAGGTCCGCTAATTGCATATCACTGGCCTAGAATCTCCAGCTTTTGTACAGGGGATTGGGCTCAAAATCTGTGACATTCAGGTGCGGAAATGTGCTTATTAGGCCTCTTTCCCATGGGTGGCTATTCTGCTGCTGTTAAAAGCATGTTTTGTTATTTTGAAATTCCAAGACTCCAGGCACAGCGATTACTTGCAGTTGAAGATTGCGATTCGCGGCGTTTACTTGCGTTTACCTGTGTTGGAACATTCTTGCCCTTTCTGCTGTGCTTCCTGTTGTTTTTCTTTCCTTGTTGCTGCTGCTATCTGTAGGAGAAATGGAACACTGTGATTACTTGCAGTTATGTGCAGATAGCTGCAGATAGCTGCAATAAATCGGTCCTGGATGCAATCAAATACAATTTTTCTAACCACACAAAAGCCCATGTACCGAAACCTTTGCTAAATGCAGTGTGTGTATGGAGACATAGGAAAGCATTGTCTGAGTTTAGCTGCGGTAGATAACTTGATCTATCTGCAGTTAAAAGCTGAATTGTATCCGCCCGTGTGCAAGGGTCCTTATGTGTACTGCCATCTGTGCCCTTGTGAATGTCCTAATGAGTCCTAAAGGGCACAGTGATCTCTTCAGACAATAGTTTGTTTGCAATCAAACTTGCAGACAAGTATCCAGTTATCATCGTGATTGGCTGTCATTGTGATCAGTTGATTGGGGACTGACTCTAATTGGTTCACAATTGTTAGTTTGAGACCTGCAGCTGTCAGTGACAGTGTGGTCACAAACCTTGGAAAGCTCAAAGCTGCAACTTTAGCATTCTCATAGCAGAGGGTGCTGTGTCTGAGTGCGTTAATCTACAGATTGTGTCGTAGTGGTTTGACAAATTGCTTGAGGACTGCACCTTGTCCAGCAGATGGGAACCCGGAACTACACCAAATCGTTTTCATTACGTTCTAAAGTCAAACCATCTCCTCCCAAGCATGCAGCGGTCAGATATCTGTGCACCTATCACACGTCACTTTCTGGGAAAAGTGTACTTTGCACTCCTTACTGTCTAATAATGGCTTACAGTCTGAAAGTGTTAATGTACATTATACATTATGTAAGGTACTGGTTGTCATTCAGGCAAGAGATGAGGTTGCTGCAAAGCAGCCTGTCCTATTGCAAGCTTAGCAAGGTCATGTATAAATAGGAAGCAGGTTTTAATCAACAGCAGTCCAACAGCAGTCCATGAATGCATATTCGATGATAGAATCAGTCAGAATAATTCACGGGATGGGGTAGCATTTATGTATTAACACGTAGGCTGCCCTTTTTTCTTTAACCACTGGTTAATGCGCCTGTCGCCATGCAGAGATGGAAGATGGCTATTTTCTGGATTGTATTTGAAGTGTATCCTTGCATCATAAAGCCTAAATATTCTAGATCGTGACTTCTGAGTTCAATCTGAATACACTAGCTGCATGCTTGTTATGGGTCTGTGTCTAAGTACAGAAGGTAAAGATATATACGCAGTTGAGACAAGGGGATCAGCTCTGTAGTCGGCATTGTTGCATTTTAAAGGTCTACATAAGGGAGGCTTTTACAGGTAAATAACATGCATGAAATTTAAAAATGCACTGTTGTTAAAATTAATGGTCTGGCGACAGTGTCCCTTTAAAGTACAATGGGGGTTATTTACTTGGAAGTGCAGCCGCTGTAGATCTGAGGGGGACATGCAAGGAAAATAAAAAACAGCATTTTAGCTTGCACATGATTGGATGATAAAATCAGCAGAGCTTCCACTCATTTCAGGTCTACCCCTCAGATTCCAAGTGCACTTTCAGTGCGATTTCATGTGCACTTTGCACTTTTAGTTTGCACTTCTAGTGCAAAGTGGATTTGCCTTTCATAAATAACCCCCACTGTTTTTATATGCTCCATTGATCTTTAGGATTGTAATTGTAGATGTGTCTTAACCCTTATTCTGCCACCAATCGACTCCAGCGTAGGCTTTTAACCAGTTCCCGACCGGTGCACACCGATGTACGTTGGCAGAATGGCACGGCTGGGCAAAGGAGCATACCTGTACAGCCCTTTAAATGTGCCGCTGTGCCATTGCGTGCATACCGCCTGGGACCTCCGTGAATCGGGTCGCGAGTACCCGCGATTGCCTCACAGAGAGGCAGAATGGGGAGATGCTAATGTAAACAAGCATCTCCCCGTTCTGCCTAGTGACAGTGTCACCGATCTCTGCTCCTGATGATCTCTGCACCCTGTGATCAGTGATGTGTCACATGTAGCCACGCCCCCACAGCTAGAGACACTCCCCAGGACACACTTTACCCTTACACTGCCCCCTAGTGGTTAACTCCTTCACTGCCAGTGTCATTTACACAGGAATCAGTGCATTTAAGTAGCACTGATTGCTGTATAAATGACAATGGTCCCAAAAGTGTGTCAAAAATGTCCGATGTGTCTGCCATAATGTCGCAGTCATGATAAATATTGCTGATCACCGCCATTACTAGTAAAAAAAAAAATCTTAATATAAATGCCATGAAACTATCCTCTATTTTGTAAAGCTATAACTTTTGCGCAAACCAATAAATGCTTATTGAGATTTTGTTTACCAAAAATATGTAGAAGAATATGTATCGGCCTAAACTGAGGAAAAAAAATGTTTTTTTATATATTTTTGGGGATATTTATTATAGAAAAATTTAAAAATAATGCGTTTTTTTCAAAATTGTCGCTCTTTTTTTGTTTATAGCGCAAAAAATAAAAACCGCAGAGGTGATCAAATACCACCAAAAGAAAGTTCTATTTGTGGGAAAAAAAGGACGTCAATTTTGTTTGGGAGCCATGTCGCAGGACTGCGCAATTGTCAGTTACAGCAACGCAGTGCTAAATTGCAAAAAGTGCTCTGGTCAGGAAGGGGGTAAAATCTTCCAGAGCTGAAGCGGTTAAATACACATTTTGGCTGCTATAGCACCTACTTTACATTTTGCTGTAAGTGACGGCGAACTACCCTCTGCCATGTAATGTATGTCAGCTTCTGCTGTCCCTGATGCTGTCCTGGCATGGGCATAGTTGGTGTCAGCAGGGAGAACAAGCAGATAAACACAGAAGCAGCAAACATTTTGTCACTTTCAGGTTCAGCGCTGTCATTTCCTGGCAGCAATGGTCGGTAAAGAACCTGAATAAGCACTATCTGTGCTTAAAGTGGAACTTTGTCAAAAAATTTAGTCCTGCTAGAGCATTAGATGCTGGCCCATTTTGCGGGTATAGTGATGTAAAACATTAAAAACAAGTGTCTATACTGTTTAAAATCCAGTAATACACTGGCACACCCTGCTCTGCACATTCTCATTTGCTCTCTATTTTTCGGCACTATGCCAAAAACATAGGTGCCGATCTGTTGAAATCCTAAAGATTTACTGCTGCTCCGGGCTTCAGCAAAATGATGTTCTACATCAAAAAGAAACAATGCTGGAGGCAATTTATTACACACACTAATATTGTTAGCATAGCTATTAAAGTAGTTGTAAACCCTTACAGACCACTTTGACCTACAGATAAGCCTAGATTAACCACTTAATTTTGAAAAAAAATCAATATTTTTTACTTTTTGCTATAATAAATATCCCAAAAATATTTAAAAAAAAATATTTTCCTAATTTTAGGCCAATGCATATTCTTGTACATATCTTTGGTAAAAAAAAAATCGCAATTAGCGATTATTGATTGGTTTGCGCAAAAGTTATAGTGTTTACAAAATAGGACATAGTTTTATAGCATTTTTATTAATCATTTTTTTTTACTAGTAATGGAGGCGATCAGTGATTTTTATAGTGACTGCTACATTATGGCGGACACATCGGACATTTTTGACCCATTTTTGGGACCATTGTCATTTATACAGCAATCAGTGCTATTTAAATGCACTGATTCCTGTGTAAATGACACTGGCAGTGAAGGAGTTAACCACTAGGGGGCGGGGAGGGGTTAAGTGTGACGTGTGTGTTTTTTTTTACTGTTGGGGGCGTGGCTTGGCATCTGATGTCACTGATTGTCTTTTCCTATAACAGGGAACAGACGATCGGTGACAGCCACAGTAGGAAGCATGGGGAGAGGTTTGTTTACACAGACCTCTCCTCGTTCTTCATCTCTGTGACCTGATAGCGGGACACCAGCGGCGATCGGGTCCACGGGTCCCACGGTCACGGAGCTCAGGACCGGGTTGTAAGAGCGCCCCACGGCTCGGCACTTAAAGAGCAATGTACCTGTACATTGATGTGCCCAGCCGTGCCATTCTGCCGATGTAAATGTGCAGGAGGCGGTCCTTAAGTAGTTAAGGCTTACCTGTAGGTGCAAGAAATATCTCCTAAACCTACACGGTTTAGGAGATATTTGCAAAAGACAGGCACTGCTCTTTATGGCGCATGCGCCGTAGACAGTGGCGTGGAGGCGCACTGAGCATGCCGTTGCTAACAGTGACCATGCACGGGAGTGACATCCTCGCTGTTCCGGCCAATCACATCGCCGGAGCCGTGATACCCGGAAGGAAGATGGATGCTTCATGGAAGATGGGACAGCAGTGACATCGTAGGCTCCTGTGTCAGGTAAGTGACACATAATGGGCTACTATGCAATGCTTAGTAGCCCATTATGTTTTACCTTTGCAGGGAAGCAAAGCGGAAGTAAAACCCATCAGGGTTTACTTCCTCTTTAATATGGAATGTATAGTACATACATTTTTTGGAAGCCGATCTAACCCGCCATGACCGGATCTCGCTCTGAGCTGTCAGCCGTGGCTTCACTGCGTAGGCAGGTGCAAAGAAGGCGAATGACAGCTAAAGCCCCATAGTAGGTCTATGGGTGATGGCACTTCCCATTCATTTCACAGCCATTATCGGCCACCTTCTCTGCAGAGCTTCCACCACTAGAGATCGCGTCACAGCGGGTCAGATCGGCTTCCAAAAAGGTATGTATACTCATATTTCTTTACAGGGATAGAGAGGTTAGTGATAGATCCATGGTGCCTATAAATGCAGGTATTTTAGTTTTTGCATGGACTTCCACTTTAAATTAAAAAGTATTACAGTACTCCTCTAACAGTGCTTTATGGTATATTTCCATCTGAAGGCCTGTGGTATTTAGTTTGATTCATCGTACAGGGTCAGCATCTACTTCTGGGGCTAAGACGTTAGCCAAGGGATGATGTAATCATGTAAATCCAACTTTCTGTGCAATAAACGTTATGTTCTTGGCTTTGTATATGCAGTTTATTTTAAACAGGTCACGCCCCTGCTGCTGTCTTCCACTCCGTGACAAAAAAATTGTAATGTACCATCTGAGTGAGTGATCACTGGGGGAGGGGAGGGAAGACTGAGAGAATGCTCTTCTTCTTCTTCTCCTTCTTCAGCCAACTGATAACATCAATCAGCAGCAGGCAGGCCTTGAAAGTGTATGTCTAGGCACAGTCACTTGTCTGGAGCTCAAGGACTGCTTAGGTATTGTTTTCACAAATGATACTGTTGTAGTAAATGATAGGGTGTCCTGAATGTATAAATGTAGGCTTGTAAAGCTATTATTCATTCTACGTTTCTATTTTACGTTTCCATTAGACATTCAGGATTTTCATTTATGTATTTATTACTTTTATCCCATTGCCACTGGGTAGACGGTAATGCCCAACTATCTATTGTTTTTTTTTTATAAAATACTTGTATCGGTACATGCGTACCTATCGGGAATATTTTTCCATAAATGATTTTTGCTGTATATGGTAAGCTGTCATGAATATATAAACGTAGACCTGTAAAGCTTTTGATCGCTCTACTTTCCCCTTTTTACCTTTTCATAAGAAGTTCAGATGAAATTCTGCAGTATATACTGAAGGTGACAGCAGCGGGATATTTATTGATGTATTTTTTTATTACTTTTATCCCATTGACTTTTTGATTCGAAAGTAACCCCAACTATCTATTGTTGTCTAAGCCCTTGTTCACACTGTCGGACATTTCAACAACCAAATCCGTCGGATTTTGTCCGACGGATTTTGTCTGACGGATTGTGTCCGAAACTGTTGCATACACACGGTTGGACAAAGTTGTCGGAAAATCCGATCTTTCAGAACGTGATGACGTAATTTCGTTACGGTGGGACTATGTTCAGGCTAGTAGCCAATAGCTTTGATGTAGAAATTTGATCTGAGCATGCGTGGCACTTTGTCCGATCGGAATTCTCTACACATGATCGCAGTATGTCTGATCGGACCAGTTTGTCTGAAAATATTTCCAGCAAGTTGGAAAATTTGGTCCGACGGGTATTCCGACGGAAACAGTCCGATGCGTACCACACACAGTCGGATTATCCAACAAAATGGTCCGATAGGACACATTCGGTCGAAATCTCCGACCGTGTGTACAAGGGCTAAGACATACTTGTATCAGTACATGAGTAAGCTGTCATGAATGTATAAAAGGATTTTTACTACAGCACATTGCCTCTGGGAAGATTGTAGCCCCAGTTATCTGTTGGTATCTATGAAATACTAGTATAATTACATGTACCTAAAAAAAGGTCTTTTTTTTCACAAATGTTTTGTATATGATAAGCTGCCATAAATATATGTGTAACTGGTATAGCTATTGATATCTCTACTTTTCCATTTTATATTTCTATATCTAGTTTTAGAAATGTTGGAGTATTTATGTTAGCAGGAGTTTTATTTAAAGTGGAACTTTACCCATAACAACTTGATAAAAAATAATATTCTTTAGACAAGGAACATACATTCCACATTAATAATTTTAAAAAAAACAATTCCTTTCCTAGATTGCTGTCTTATTTGCTTGTGTCCTCAACCAAACTGTCTGAAGTAGCTTCTTTGGCTGTAAAGGATAGGAGGGTTAATTTCCGCTTGAAGGCTGTCAGCAGATTGGCCTCTCTAAATTCAGTAGTGCCTAAAAACGGAGAGCAAGTGAACATGCGCAGAGCAGGGTGAGACGGTGTATTACTGGATTTTAATTAATTTTTATTTTTATTTTTAATTTTTATTTTTAATGCTTTACTTAGCTGTACCCACAGAAAAGGCCAATCTGAAGCAATCTAGCAGGGCTTCATTTTTTTTTACTAAAGTTCCACTTTAAGCATTTTTTGGGTAGACCGTAGCCCCAAATATTATTATTCAAGATTTATATAACGCCAACAGTTTGTGCAGCACTTTAAAACATGAAGGCAAACAGTGCCGTTACTGTAGAATACAATTCAATACAAGAGTAATAAGAGGGCCCTGCTCGTTACAGCTTACAATCTAAAAGGGAGGATCAAGTGATAGAAAAGTGTGAGGAGTGAGCTGATGGAGAAAATACCAGTACATGTGTTACGTGGAGGCGTAATAGGATTATCTGAAGAGAAAAGTTTTTAGGGATCGCTTAAAAGTTGGCAAATTAAGAGATAGTGGAACAGATTTGGGTAGGAGAGGTTCAGAAAAAGTCCTGGAGGTGAGAGGAGGCGGCAAGGGAACTAGAGAGCAAGAGGTCTTGGGAGGAATGAAGAGGACGATTTGGTTGGTATTTTGGAGGCCAAGTTGCAGATGGCTTTGTAAGTTATTAACCACTTGCCGCCTGCCATATAGCAAAATGACGGTGGCAAAGTGGTTGTGTTATCCTGACCGGATGTCATATGACGTCTTTCAGGATAACAAGCCCCGGCGATTGTTGTTGCGGTGTGTCAGTCTGACACACCGTAACTCTGACGGAGACTCTTTACCATGTGATCAGCCATGTCCAATCACGGCTGATCACAATGTAAACAGGAAGAGCCGTTGATCAGCCTTTTCTCACTTGTGTCTGTCAGAAGCAAGTAGAGGAGAGCCAAACGGCTGCTCTTCTGACAAGGGGGTCTGTGCTGATTGATTATCAGCACAGCCCCCCTGAGGATGCCCACACTGGATCACCAGGTATGCCCGGATCACCAGTGCCCATCAGTGCCGGTCAGAAGAGAATAGAGGAGAGCCGAACGGCTGCTCTTCTGACTGGGTTCTGTGCTGATTGATTATCAGCGCAGACCCCCTGAGGATGCCCACACTGGATCACCAGGTATGCCACACATGGCCACCAGTGATGCCAATCAGTGCCCACAATGGATTCCAATCAGTGCCAAAGAATAATGCCTGCCAATCAGTGATGCCCATCAGTACAATGCATTAGTGTACACCAGTGCCATCTATCAGTGCCCATTCATGCCGTCTGTCAGTGCCCATCCATGCCGCCTGTCAGTGCCCATCCATGCTGCCTTTCAGTGCCCATCAGTGTCGCATTTCAGTGCCCATAAGTGCCACCTATGTGTACCCATCAGTGCTGCATATCAGTGCCGCCTATCAATGCCCCATCGGTGCCGCATATTAGTGCCCATCATCAGTGCCACCTCTTTGGTGCCGGTCAGTTCCCGTTAGTGCAGTCCCATCAGTGAAGGAGAAAACGTACTTATTTACTTTTGTAGCAGAAACAAAAAAATATTTTTTATTTTTTATAAATTTTCGGTCTTTTTTTAATTTGTTTAACAGGAAATAAAAATCCCAGAGGTGATCAAATACCACCAAAAGAAAGCTCTATTTGTGGGAACAAAATGATAAAAATGTAGTTTGGGTACAGTGTAGCATGACCGTGCAATTTTCATTCAAATTGCGACAGCGCTGAAAATTGGGACAGCGCTGAAAGCTGAAAATTGGTCTGGGCAGGAAGGTGTATAAGTGTCGGGTATTGAAGTGGTTACATGTCCATTGCTGTCTATGGTTTACATGTAAAGATACATGCATTTATGCATTTACTGTCCACTTTTTTTTAAGCAGTGTCTAAATGCAATGGAGTCTGGACACATCTTTAGAATTCTTTAGAATTTTCAAACATAAATGTTTAAGCCTTTTGATGCCTTCCTTTCTGCGATCGTTTTTTTTTTTTTCCTACACAAATATAAATAGTGCAGGTATGCTTTAATGAATACTAATGCCAAAACAAGCAGTCTTGTGTATAAAAATGGCAGGTCTTCTGACGTGAACTTTCAGTTTGTGGCAGACATAGATACCTGACTGAAATGTCACACGACACTTTATTCATGTCAGCACCACTGAACAGACCTTGACTCTAGCCCCTGGCTGCCACCGCCAAGTTAAACTCCTCAGTGCAAATAAAATGCTGGAGGAGATTTCATTATTGCACTAAAGAGGCAATGACTTAAATGGGTGGGAGTGAAAAAAATACGTACCAGAAATGTGCACATTATACATTTTAACAGGTTTACTTAAGCAGCAAAAATAAATACTTCATAAAAGGTTTCATTGAAATACAAGTTTTAAAATGATTTTCATAGATGCGTGTACGCGGCATTACAGTTTAACAAAAGGCAAACTTTAATTTATTTTTTTTTAATTGAGGGAAGAGTGATTAGCACACCTGCTTTTATTGTTGTACAGTATCCCAGCCAGTTCTGTTTACCTTTTTATCATCGAAAATTTAAAAAAAAATCCCAAATTTTGGGATGTCACCGGAGCATTTACCAGATCATACAGTGCCTTGCAAAAGTAATCACCCCCTTGGCCTTTTTCGTGTTTTGTTGTCTCACAAGCTGGAATTAACATTGATTGTTTGAGGATTTGAATCATTTAATTTACAGAAGCCCATAACTTTGAAGACTTTTTTTTTTTTTTTATTGTGAAGCAAACAACAAATAGAACAAAATAACAGATAAAGTCAATGTGCATAACTATTCACCCCCCTAAAGTCAATACTTTTTAGAGCCACCTTTTGCAGCTATCACAGCTCCAAGTCGCTTTGGATAAGTCTCTATGAGCTTGCCACATCTTGCCACTGGGATTTTTGCCCGTTCCTCCTTGCAAAACTGCTCCAGCTCTTTCAAGTTGGATGGTTTGCGCTTGTGAACAGCAGTCTTTAAATCTGACCACAGATGTTTTGTTGGATTGAGGTCTGAGCTTTAACTAGGCCATTCCAACACATTTTACATGTTCCCCTTAAACCACTCAAGTGTTGCTTTAGCAGTGTGTTTGGGGTCATTGTCCTGCTGGAAGGTCCTCCGTCCTAGCCTCAAATCACACACAGAGTGATGCAGGTTTTGCTGAAGAATCTCCCTGTATTTTAGCACCATCCATCTTTCCCTCAACTCTGACCTGTTTCCCAGACCCACCTGCTGAAAAACATCCCCATAGCTGCTGCCACCACCATGTTTCACTGAGGGGATGGTGTTCTTTGGGTGATGTGATGTGTTGGGTTTCGCCAGACATAGAATTTTCTTTGATGGTCAAAAAGTTAAATTTTAGTCTCATCAGACCAGAGCACCTTCCTCCATACATTTTGGGAGTCTCCCACATGCCTTTGCACAAACTCAAAATGTACCATTTTGTTTTTGCTGAAAGTAATGGATTCCTTCTGGCCACTCTGCCATAAAGCCCAACTCTATGGAGCGTACGTCTTATTATCATTCTATGTACAGATACTCCAGTTTAGGCTGCTGAACTCTGCAGCTCCTCCAGGGTTACCTTAGGTCTCTGTGCTGCCTCTCTGATTAATGCTGTCCTTGCCCGGTCTGTGAGTTTTGGTGTGCAGCCTTCTCTTGGAAGGTTTGCTGTTGTGCCATGTTCTTTCCATTGGGTTATGCTAGATTTGATGGTGCTCCTAGGGATCACCAAAAATGTAGATTTTTTTATAACCTAACCCTGACTTGCACTTCTCAACAACATTGTCCCTTACTTGTTTGGAGAGTTTCTTGGTCTTCATGGCAGTGTTTGGTTAGTGGTGCCTCTTGCTTAGGTGTTGCAGCCTCTGGGGCCTTTCAAAAAGGTTTGTTTTTGTAATGACAGATCGTGTGACACTTAGATTGCACACAGGTGGACATCATTTCGCTAATTATGTAACTTCTGAATGTAATTGGTTGCACCAGAGCTTTTTATGGGTTTCATAACAAAGGGGGTGAATACATACGCACATGACAATTATCAGTTTTTAATTTCTGAAAAATAGTTTTATGTATATATTTTTCTTATTTTACTTCACCAACTTAGCCTATTGTATTCTGATCCATCACATATAAGTCAGGTTAAAAAAAGATTGAACTAAAGGCTGTAATGTAACAAAATAGGTAAAAAGCCGGGGGGGGGGGGGGTGAATACTTTTATAAGGGTAACCAGCATGCACCTGTCGATCTCGCGCAATCGTGATTCACCTGCGGCCGTAGCGCCAATTGTTTCTAAAGTGGCCATACCAATGGGCAGCGGTGGAGGAAGGTCCTGCCCCGTTGTTATGGCAACATAGATAAACACATCTCTGCGCTGTGATCTGCCTTAAATAGTGTCATTTCCTGTCAGGAAATAATGCAATTTTTGATCACAGTACTGCCCACAGAGCTCTGGGAAATTATGACACATCATTTCCCAGGAGCACAGGTGTGGGAGGAAGTGACAAGGAGCTCTGTAGACCAGGAGTGGCAGATTAGGAGGACTACATAGCAACAGGGTGATTCTGGTAAGTATAAAAAAATAATTTTCTCCAAATGTTTTTTTTACAGGAGTCTGATTATGAAAAAAAAAATTGCAGGTTGGAACTCCGCTTTAAGGACTGGAAAGCTGCAGTATATTCCAATTTTGTTTTGGGGTTTAGCAACACTTCATGCTACTCATGAACATTACAATCCTAATTTAGAATTAACCTAATATATATAAACAGTTGTGTAGAAGGTGGGTCTAAGAGACTGTATTTACATAGAATGGATTGTATACAATGTCCCTCATAATACTTTTTCATGTAGTTTGCACTGCGTATGGCCAGCTTTGGGTCTAATTTTTTTACATAAAAAAAATCCTCTTCAAGATTCTTTCTCCCTCTCCCTCTTAAGCTGTGTACACACGACTGGTCTTTTCGACAGCAAAAACGAATCCGCCAGACAATTCAATCATGTGTGGGCTTCATCGGACCATTGCTGTCTAAAAATCAAATGGACTTTAGAAATAGAATGTTTTAGATCTTTCCGCCGGAACCAGTTCCTATCGAGAAAGCTGTTCATGTGTATGCTAGTCTGACATATGAAAACTGACGCTAGGGCAGCTATTGGCGACTGGTAGGGATGAGCCAAACACCCCCTACCCCCGGTTCGGTTTACACCAGAACCTTCGAACGGACCTAAAATTCGTACGAACTTTAGAACCCTTTTAAAGTCTATGGGACTCGAACGTTCAAAATCAAAAGTGCTAATTTTAAAGGCTAATATGCAAGATATGCAACAGACAACACCAGCATTAAGGGGTATCTTCAGGTGTATACTGTGCTGAAGACACACAACACCCACTTTAACTCTTGCAGATGCCTTTATTAGAGAACACCAGCAATAAAGCGTAGATACAGGTGTATACTGTGCTGTGCTGGAGGCACACAACACCCACTAACTCCTGCAGATGCCTGTATTAGAGAACACCAGCAAAAAAGGGTAGATACAGGTGTATACTGTGCTGAAGACACACAACACCCACTTTAACTCTTGCAGATGCCTTTATTAGAGAACACCAGCAATAAAGCGTAGATACAGGTGTATACTGTGCTGTGCTGGAGGCACACAACACCCACTTTAACTCCTGCAGATGCCTGAGAAAAAAACACACTGTCCCTGCCTATCTTGCTCTTCCCCTGCATGCCGGAACACACTACACAAGGCTGCCGCGCTGGCAGTCTTATATAGTGTGGGGCCTGTACTAAGCCCCCTGAGCTATAATTGGCAACAGGCATCCTGCCTGTGGCCAATTATGGCTCTCCTCGCTGCCGGTGCTGTGATTGGCCAAGCATGCAGAGTCACAGTGCATGCTTAGCCAATCATGAGCCAGCAATGCACTGCGATGGCGTAGTGCATTGTGGGCCGTTCGTGCCACACAAATTTGGTGCGAACGGTCCACAAAGTTCTGAATTCGCCGAACAGACGAACGGCCGATGTTCGAGTCGAACATGCGTTCAAGTCGAACACCGAGCTCATCCTTAGCGACTGGCTATGAACTTCCCTATTCTAGTCTGGTGTGTGGCCAAGTCCGTTCATTCTGAAAGTCCGTCAGGACTCCGCCGAAAGTCTGTCAGGAAGATCGTCGGACCTAGTCTGCCGGAAAGTCCGGTCATGTGTACACGCCATTAGTGCAGTGTACTCATCAAGCTTTGGCACCTTCGTATGGTCTGCCTCTTTTTCATCACTGGAGATTGGGCAGGAAGCTGCAGTAACACCACTGCCAATTTCTGCTCCCTGAAGATGTACCCAACCCTTATGCTACTGGCATTTTCTTCCTTATCGTCTGAACACATAACTTTTATGAATCCATTTGCAGCAAGTTACTGATAAGTAATGCTGAATCTTTAATGCCAGATTGCGGGGCTTGGGCATGATTATCTGTACAGGAGAAGAAAGAGGAGATCGCATTTGCGGATGTTACAGAAAAGTGTCTGCTTCTGCACATGGGGATAAAAATTAAGAAGGCTTTGTAAGCCACTTAACTACTTGCTTCATGTGCTCTGGCTGTATAACATGTCCACTACTCAGAAAAAGGGTAAGTGAGCTCTGTCTCTTGATGGTGCCACCCAACCACTTTGTCCTGAACATTCAGAACCTCATCTCCATCTACCACATGCAGAACTTCTGCCTCTTACTTTGGGACCATCTGACATTATGAATACAGGAGATTGCCTAACTTTATTATCAGTATGGCAATAAGGATTTGGTGCACAAATGATGTGTTGATTTGTTGCACAAAAATATACCACTACACAACACAAGTAGGTGGTGTTATACTACAAACATCCCATCCTGGGCTAGTTAAAAGTTCATAGTGCTACAGTAACTCTGAAATTAAAAAACATTTTTTTTTTTTTTTTTAACCTAGTTTAAAATAAAGTATACAAATGACTAAAAGGAACAAAAAATAAATTAAAACCCAAAAAAAGACTGTAAGAGGGTCCAGCAGCTATACAGAAACTGAATTGGTTGCTGACTGAAGCAGAGAATAAAGGGTAATTTTTTTTTTATTATTTTTTTTTTTGCAGGTAAAAAAATGTACATTTATAATTTTATTTTTGCAGAAACCTGTAAATCATTGTAAAGCATTGCACCAGTGATCATCAGATCTCCTGCAGATCTGTCAGTGTATGGGATTCCTCATATGAAAAAGCTGATACATGCTGATAGGAAGAATGAATGAGCTACCACAGCAATCACAGCACTGTGTTCATTGAAATCTACAAGCCACAAAGGCTGCCAGACCTTGTAGTTTTCCATTCACAGAGGACTGTAAATGAGCTACGCAGCCAGACAGGTGGAGCCACACTCGGCCACGTTTCCATTTTAAATTGGGACAGCTAGTGGAGAGGGAGAAGATCCCCGCTAGTTGTCAGATTGGGAAGTGGTGGGGGGTACGAGGGTCAGTCTGTTCATAACATGTTACATGTTACACCCTGAATATGGGTTTATACTGTAGTTGTGAGAACTAAATGGGGTTATTGTCCAAAGTTTGGGCACAGTTAATAGTACTCCTAATTCTTGTAAAATTTAAACCAGATTTTTCTGTCTAAAGTAAAATTTTAATAATGTAAATTGAATCTATCTAACATTTGATAAAAAAATAAAAAATAAAAAAAAACAGTGGCACCCACACTTGAGAAATGCAGAGATGCTTTATTCAATACAGGATAAAAACAAGTCTGCTTCCATGCTAACATGTTTCAGCCCTGTATGGGCCTTAACCACCTACGGACGACCCGCCGTTGTTATACGTCGGCTGTTCATAGAGGGATATTGTTGTTATGGCAGCAGCTAGCTATCCTCTTCTTCAGAGGGTGGTCTGCTTTCAGATAAAAGTGGTCTCTACTGTGGATTCACCGCAGGATCACTTTTATCGTCAGCGGGAGAGGGCCCCCCCCTCCCGCGGCACTCCGGTGCCCTACGCCGCTTAACTACTACCATCTGTGGTATGGAGCTGAGTGAGGGGAAGATGGCCCCCACCCGTCTCCATACCATTGCAGAGTGGAAGCGAATTCAAAACGTCACTTCTGCCCATAGCTCTTAAAGAGACTTTTTTTTTTTTTCAAACAACATTTTTTATTATTATTATTATTATTATTATTATTATTGCATTTAGTGTAAATATGAGATCTGAGGTCTTTTTTACCCCAGATCTCATATTTAAGAGGTCCTGTCATGCTGTTTTTCTATTACAAGGGATGTTTACATTCCTTGTAATAGGAATAAAAGTGACACAATTTTTGTTTTTAAAAGAACAGTGTAAAAACAAAAAAATACAAGAAAAAAAATATTTTAAATGTGCCCCGTCCCACTGAGCTCGTGTTCAGAAGCGAACACATACGTGAGTAACGGCCGCATATGAAAACGATATTCAAATCATACATGTGAATAAAGGTGTAAAAAAATACTGCGCTGTGAAAAGATGTGTTCTACCCAGCTGCCAACACTACTGAAGACTACACAGTAACATACAAAAATTAAAACAAAAAAGTGGGGGTCCACCTTACAGACATCGCTACTTTCTGACTATGTTATTACGATTGAACCAAATGTGAGTGTAATTTTATTATTATTTTTTAATAAATTGGATGTTAAAACGGTATCACGCTATGCTAGTTTTCTACTTCCATGGTCTTTGATACCTGAGCCCCCTATTTTCGTGGGATGAGCACTATAGGAGGATCGCTACGGATGATTTCATGACCTGAAGACTTGCGGGAGATTACATACTAGATGTATGATTATCTGGTTTGCTAACCTACAGGCCCATATGACTCGAGAGGCGTAAGCCTTCCTCTGAGTCCACGTCATTTGGTAAGCCTCCTCTCCCCTCCTCTTTATCACGGTGGTGGTGGTATTATTCTACACATCAGAAGTTGAATTCCACCTTTTTTCACGTCACCTCAAGTTTGGAATTGTGATTGATATTACACATTTCAAGGACTGTTAGACGTTCACTTGATGGACTGTATATGTTAAATTAATTTTATTTACCTTAACCTTTTGTGTGCATGAGGTTCATGCACTCTTCCACCTGGGAGTAAGATCTCTTAATATACAACGGAATTTACACATAATTTCTTTTTTTTGAAGTGTATGTCATTTTCTTTGCTTGAATTAGTGCCTTACTGGTTCATGTGGTTTGTTGCCACCTAAGCGCCACACTTTTTTGTTTTAAATCATACATGTGAGTCATTTCTGTGGTCGTTAGAGTGAGAGCAATAATTCTAGCCCTGAGCTCTAACTCAAAACATGCAACCATATGGAGATTTTTAAGGGTAAAAGTTTGTCGCCATTCCACGAGTGGGCACAACGTTGGGTATCAATTTACTTGGCGTAACATCATCTTTCACAATATAAAAAAAAAATTGTACTCGGCGTAACATCATCTTTCACAATATAAAAAAATAATAATTGGACTAACTTAACTGTTGTCTTATTTTTTAATTCAAAAAGTGTACTTTTTCAAAAAAAAAGTGCGCTTGTAAGACCTCTGTGCAAATACGGTGCGACAAATAGTATTGGAACGACTGCCATTTTATTCTCTCTAGGTGCTAGAAAAAATTAATACATAAAAAACATATCATGTTTGGAGGTTCTAAGTAATTTTCTAGCAAAAAAAAAAAACAGATTTAAACAGCAAGTCTGAAAAATAGGCCCGGACTTAAAGTGGTTAATCATAGCAAAATGAAGATGCTTCACAAATCCTTTTAAAATGCCTATCAGTGGCTGTATTGACAGGTGGAAGCTAAATAGCATTACCCCAGACACAGACACAGAGAGAAAGGTGTAAATCAAATGCTATAGAAAATAACAATGATGTTATAAACTAGGATACACAAAAGAAACATCAAGAGCCTGGCATGGTGTCTAAGATCCAAAAAAAAAAAAAACTACTACTCCATGAAAAGACTAATATCCCACCTCTAATTTATTCCCTGGAGGGTATGGGTGTTAGGGCATGAGGCATAGTATATCCATATACCTAACAACTGCCTGTTCAGTTGTTTACGCTTATTGATTTAATAATCTTCTCCAATCCATAAAACCTGAATCCTGTCATATTACACTCATGAGTATCTCTAAAATGATTGGATACCATGGATAATTGTTTCACATTATAATCTTGTTGTTGGTTGTTTGTCAATTTTAGTCCTTCCTCTTTGTGTCTGGGTTAATGCTATTTAGCTTACACCTTTTGATCCAGCCCCTGAGGGGCAGGGGAAAGTTTTAAAAGGACTTCTGTTTGTTATAATTAAGATCCACACAGGTTTGAAAAGCGTGAGCGTGGAAGGCAGACTTTTCATTTTTATCTTGTATTGAATAGAGCAGTGTTTCTCAACTCAAGGCCTCAAGGTGCCCCAACAGGTCATGTTTTCAGGATTTCCATTATTTTACATAGATGATTTGATCAGTTTCGCCACCTTAGTAACTACCACAGCCATTTCATCTGAGGGAAATCCTTAAAACATGACTTGTTATGCCGGGTACACACGATCAAACAAGCGGGTGGAAAAGTCCGGCAAACTCAAGTCCGCCGGACAATCCCCCCGTGTGTAGCCTCCGGCATACTTTTTTGACCCGAAAGTACGGCGGACTTAGAAAGTAGTTTTACACTCCAATCTTACCACCGGACTAGCATTTCGGCGGACAATCCGGCCGTGTGTATGCCAGTCCGCCGTACTTTTGAAATGAGCGGACTTTTCCTGCCCGGAGAAAAGTCCGCTCATTTCGAACGGGTCTCCAGGTAGACGGGGCCTGCGAAGGAGACGTTGCTGGCCCCGCCACCTGGTATGGACTTAAAGGGGAACCCCAACGCTGAAAAAAAATCGGCTTGGGGGTCCCCCCAAGTCCACAACAGACCCTTGTCCGAGCATGCTACCCGGCCGGCCAGAAAAGGAGGGGCGAGCGAGCGCCCCCCCCCCCTAATTGAGCCGTACCAGGCCGCGTGCCCTCAACATGGGGGGTGCCTTGTTGAGGGCAACATGTCCCCATGTTGATGAGGACAAGGGCCTCTTCCCGACAACCCTGGCCGTTGGTTGTCGGGGTCTGCGGGCGAGGGCTTATCGGAATCCGGCAGCCCCCATTAATAAGGGGGCCCCGGATACCGGTCCCCCACCCTATGTGAATGAGTATGGGGTACAATGTAACCCTACCCATTCACCTGTAAATTAAAGTACAAAAAAAAACAACACACAAGATAAAATAGTTTATTGCACAGCTCCGGGGAACTTCCGTCTTCGGGGGTCTTCTTGCCGGACTCTTCCGCTATCTTCTTGTAGCTCTTTTACTAGCGGAGGAGTCCGGCTTTCTTCCTCGCCGCCGCCCTCTTCTTCCGACTTCGGGGGTCTTGTCCCCCCTCTTCGGTTCTTCTGCCGGGCCACCGCGCCTTCTTATAGCTCTTTTACAGGCGGTGACCCGGTCTTCTGTACCGCAGACCCCGACAATCAACGGCCAGGGTTGTCGGGAAGAGGCCCTTGTCCTCATCAACATGGGGACAAGGTGCTTTGGGGTGGGGGGGCCGCGTGCCCCCCCTTCCCCAAGGCACCCCCCATGTTGAGGGCACGTGCCCCTCCTTTCCTGGCCGGCCGGGTAGCGTGCTCGGACAAGGGTCTGTTGTGGACTTGGGGGGACCCCCACGCCAATTTTTTTCGGCGTTGGGGTTCCCCTTTAAGTCCATACCAGGTGGCGGGGCCAGCGACGTCTCCTTCGCGGGCCCCGCCTACCTGGAGATGCGCTCGAAATGAGCGGACTATCCTCCGCGTGTGTGGGTGAGTCCGTTCATTTCAAAAGTAGGGCGGATAGTACGGCGGACTTAGAACGCCGTATTAGTCCGCTGAAAAAGTGCCGTGTGTGGGCAAGTAGCCCGTGCGGAAAGTCCGACGGACAGTCTGATGGGAAGTCCGCCAGACTAAGTCCGTCGGACAGACGGCTACGTGTGTACGCGGCTTTAGGGTGCCTTAAGGACTGGAGTTGAGAAACACTGGAATAGAGCATCTGCTTTTTCCTATTGCAGTCACATCCAACAGCCTGATGAGCACCACACATTTGTACAGAGTATTCTGCTGCTGTTAATGCTTATTAAAATAAAAATATATTTTTTTCCTACCCCAGGATTATTAAAGTCCAGAATATGCTTACAAATGATCCTAACTGAATCTAAAGTACAGATAACAAAAAGGATTTTTTTTAAAGACAGCCGGTTGATGTTGAAAACCAAGGACATTAGTAGGCACGCAAGGTTACAGGGATATATCTCCAGTCAGTTCACAGCTGTTTATGCATTCATTTATGTTGTTTAACATACTAATGTTCAGCACTATTTTACCATTTGCTTTTTAGCTAGTTGTTTTGTTATTGCCATTTTTAGGTTAGAGCATGGCTGAAAATAAACAGCCTGCCACACAATGTCATTTTTCTCCTGAAATCTGCCACAGATCTGCAAATTAGACTGCCAATGATGTTTCTTCAGCAGTAATGTCCAAATATAACAGGTATAATCTGTGTTAACCAACTTCCAACACTGTATGAGTTTTATTTCTTACTCCAATAGTCATGAGTGAGGTATACTGGGGTAAAATATTTCAACCTGAGAACCTGAGCACATTGGGGAACTAAAACTACCCAAATAGAACTTTGACTTTGAACAATTAGACCTTGTCATTTCGTGTGTCCATTATATTAAAGTAGGAATGCCACAATGATGTTTTGGGGAAATACAGGCCCCTTGGAGAAAAGAGGTTAAATGGAGGTGGGAAGAGGGAATGGGAAGGAGGATGGGTAGGGGGAAGCAGGGCATTAGAAGATGGGAAGGTGTATATTCTACTGTTCAAATTAGCAGAGAAAAGCAGATTATACAGTTTCTGTGTGACAAATGTGTCCGTTCTTACACCTGTATAGGATAAAACGTAAACCGCTATAAAGGGGTCAAGACCAGGGTAGGGGAAGGGGGAAGGAAAAGAAAAAAAAGGGGGGGGTAGGCCTGTGCCGCATAGTGCACTTAGGAGCAAACAACGGTAGTGTGGGAATAGGTTAGAAGCTTGTTGTTTTAGGGGGCCTTAAGTAAGGAGTTAGGAGAACTGACAAACAAGGCAAGGCAAATGGGTGAGTCCAGGATCAGTTGTGGAGACCTTCAAGTAGGGCCATTGTCCCCCGATCTTCTCGACTTCGCTTTGACCATAGGGGGATCGAAGGGCTGACGGGTGGAGGTCTCTTAGTTGAGCTTGTAGAAGCAGAGGACGCGTCCATTTCCGCGTCTTGTGAAATAATCTTCAGGCGTAGTAGAAGCTTTTTTTCCGTGGCAAAGTTGGAAAAAACGTGGTTATGGCTTTTGCATGTAAATTTTACCGCAAACAGGAATGTCCACTTATATTTTATGTTTTTCTGGGCCATGGAGGTCAGCAAGGGCTTCAGAGTGCGTCCTCGTTGGATGGTTGAGGGTGCAAGATCTGCAAAAATCTGTATTGCGCGGTCTTGAAATGTCACCTGGGTTAAAGGCGTGCCTGTTTCATAGCATCGTCTTTTATGGCATAGTGATGTGGTTTGACAAGCCTTCTTTCCTGGGGAGACCCAGGGCTCTGTGAGCCCTGTCCAGTTCTAGGCGCTCTGGATTGATGTTAGGCAGCAGAGTTTTAATCAGGTCTTGGATCGCTGCAGATACATCCGTCACAGTCTCTGGTAGTCACCCGATCCTGAAATTGTACCATCTGGATCTGTTCTCGAGGTCATCAATGCATGATAAGGTGGTTTCTAGTTGGTCCTGTAGGGTTTGAATCATGTCAGTATTTTGGTTAGATACTGCGGCAGTGAGTTCCAGTTTGTTTTCTATCGCCTACATTCTGGAGCCTTTGTTTTGCAATTCAGATTTTTTTTTTTGAAAAAATTTTTATTAAGATTTTCCGTCACAAACATGTACATGTCATATACAGAAAGCAAAAAGCAACAGATCAAGCATAAGTATATCTCTGCGTTATGTTAGCAGATCAGATTTAATGTCCCCTGTTATTTTAGCTGCCATTGTGGCCAATCCTCTTTCCAGGTCGATAGAAAGCTTGTTATATAGATCCGCTTTTGAGAAGCAATGATCTTATGATTGCAGGCCTGGTGTGGGGAAGTCAGAGTGTAATGGCCTGTTAGGTCCTGTGGGGGAGAAGGCCTTTTCTGCCATAGTATGGCCTATAAGTGATTCTATGGAGGTGGGTGAGGGGGTAAAAACCTGCTGATCATTCCCAGGCATGAGAGGGGTGTATGTCAGGGTAGCTGGGGTGAGGACTTGCCTGTATTCCAGGGCCTCTTCTGTGCTGGGAGCATGAGGCTGCTTGCTTGCCTCAGCCACAGCGGCCATCTTGGTACACCCGGCGCTGGTGGACGCCTCGACTTGTGGGCCCAGGTTGCAGCGTGCAGCCGTATTGTTCATCCGAGGGGGGTCACCGGAGGTTCGGACAGTGGGTACCCTATTTGTCTACCCTCCTGGGGCATGCAGAGCCACGCTAGGAGCGCCGTTGGTCTGGCGGGGTGCGGAGGATCAGGTTCAGTTAGATCCCTCGCGCATGCGCACTCCCACTGTATGAGTTTTAAAAGAAATATGTATGTGTCTATCTTTCTCAGTCCAGATTTTTTTTAATGGTTTCATTTACATCTTGACCCAATGACATCTGGCCTGGGCTTAAACTAAGTTTACTGCTTATACTCATAAAATTAGTATTAAATCCAAAAGCATACATTTATTATATTGCAGCTTACTAATTCTTAGGCTTTCTTTCCTTTAACTTCCACCTGGTGATCTGGCCCCTAAAGCCTCGTACATACGATCAGATTTTCGGCAGGGAATTGTGTGATAACAGATTGTTTGCGTAAAATCTGACTATTAGTAGGCTCCATCAGACAATGGCTAACTTTCCACCAAGAAATGTTGGATGGCATGCTAGCAAATGTTCCCCGGACAACTGTCTGTTGTAAGATTTTCCTATCATGTGTCACACAAAAGTCCAAAGTACAAACAGGCATTCTCAGAATTAATGCTCACCAAACACATTCATTAGCAAAAGTGCCCAAAGGGTGGTGCTCAAAAGCTGAAATTCCACGTAGTACGTCACTACGTTTGTGTTTGTTGGCCAACAATTGTGTACCGTTTGTATGCAAGACAAGTTCATGACATATGCCCTTCGGACAAAAGTCTGGTGCTTTGTCTGCCAACATTCCGAGCATGTGTACAAGGCTTTCGTATTTTGTTTGTAGCAGTTAAAGGGTTGACACAAACCATTTATCACTGACAGGGGTGCTTACAATGGTCACCATTGGGAACCACCATTATTTTCCAGCACTACCTTAACCCTCTTGGGTATGGCATTCACCAGAGCTTCGCAGGTTGCCACTGGATTCCTCTTCCACTCCTCTATGACGACATCACAGAGCTGCTGGATGTTAGAGACCTTGCACTCCTCCACCTTTCCATTTTCCACCTCCAGTGGCAACCCGTGAAGCTCTGGTGAACTCAATGCCCAAGAGGATTAAGACAGTGCTGTAAAATAATGGTGACCACACAAAATATTGACACTTTGGGCCCAATTTGAACATTTTCACTTAGGGGTGTACTCACTTTTGTTGCCAGCAGCTTAGACATTAATGACTGTGTGTTGAGTTATTTTGAGGGGGCAGCAAATTTACACTGTTATACAGGCTGTACGCTCACTACTTTACATTGTAGCAAAGTGTCATTTCTTCAGTGTTGTCACATGAAACATATACTAAAATATTTACACAAAAATGTGAGGAGTGTACTCACTTTTGTGAGATACTGTATATGTCCCTCAGCCTTATACCCCTGAGATACTTAATTGTATTTAATTTTGGATTGGCAACCATGAAGTCTCAACATTGCTAATTGGAATTTAAGAGATTGAGTACAAATGGTTTTGTATGATGCACATGTCCCTCTCCAGAACTGGCTTTAATAAACAAAATGTTTCCTTGGAACTGTGCAAAATGTTACCCTGCTACCATGAAGCCTCTCTGATCACTCTGCTGTTATCATTCAGTTTAAGTAATTTACTCTATAGACCTGGATAGAGATTAATTCCAATTTATTGACCCTAGAAGAACTTAGAGGAAATACATTCAATTCTCTTTAATAAAGCACAGGCTCTGAGACCTACTGGCTGAGCTCCATATCCTATTGTACTCCTTCAGACACTACTCAAAACTTTACACAACACATTTGACTCCAGCGTCCTTCTTCTATGAATGTTGCTATCATAATTGTAATTTACAAGCTAAAACTGATTACTATAGGCCCACATCTTTATTGTATACAGATAGATAAGTGGTAGCAAAGTTTTACATACTGTAACTGCATTGCCACATTGATTCATAAACCATAACACACCAGTCAGTCTTTCTTACTATGCAAAATACCACCAAAAATGAAGGCAACAAAGTTTTACTTTTGTTGGGTGCCACCAAGATCTTTGACCTAGTTAAATGACCCTACCTTTGGGAGGACCTTCCCCGGTTTGTCATAAGCCCTAATTTTGTCACCTGGCTCAAAACTCTTTAGTCTCTATTCAATCTGCCAAAGTGATTAGTGGCATTTGCCCAGTTCTTTACCTACTTGCACTAGCATCAGAGTTATTAGCAATATTGATTAGGGACTCCGCTAGCATAGAAGGTTTTAAGCGAGGTGATATAGAAGAAGAAATTGCTATTTCTCTGAGACATGACTGTTTCCCTCCAGAATCTGATATTTTGACAAGCTGACTACTTTGTGCATATTCTCAAACTTTTACCTATATAGCAGTATTATACCTTTCATAATGTAAGGAAGGCACTAAATAATAACTGAAGATTATATGAAATGCAACTCTGAAATCTGTAAAGCAATTGTGTCTCTATTTTTCTTGTTCAGATCCTTGTTTTCCTCTTCTGTATTGTAGTTTGTTTACTTACCATGCTAACATAACAATGCAAGCAAGAGTTTTTTTATGTATGAAAAAAAGAAACAAACTTTTACAACAAAAATGTAACTGATTAATAAAATAAAAATAAAATGGAGACTCCAAAATGACACTCTTCTGCAGATAATATCATATATATGAGCACAAGCAGATACAGTATGTTAGTGTTTATTGTCTTTAAACACTAATCTACAGAACTATAGAATGAGGACATGGGAGTAAGGCATAAGGTCATAAGCAGATCATAATTGAGCATAGGTCGCATGAGAGAGTATTTATGAGTGAGGTCAGGAAGGTGTGACATATGTTACTGAGTGATTTAAGATACTTTGGCTTTCCATAAACACAAGAATAAAATGAATTAAAGGATTGACAGTTCGGATCAGCATGTGAAAGATTACATGAAATTCTGATTTTCCCTGCTGTAAAATCTTGTCTTCGTATCCCCGTTGCTGCTACTAGAGCATGTATAATCATATGTATATGATGACCCATTTAAAAGGTTAGAAATGTGAGAAAAAACACATAACAGTCAAAAATTCTGTCGTTTTTTAAAAAAAGAGTCTCAACTAATGAATAGTGACATGTTTGCTAAAGACGGCTGAATTTGGCACATCATCATTGCTCTTTGTTCTGTATTATTAAGTAACACCAAGTGATTTGTACCTCTCATTGTTCGAAGAGCATGATGAGTTATTCTGCTGCAAGTGGGCTATATCATAACATTTTATTCTCTGTTTAATCCAGCTCATACTAAACAATATTCACTCATATTTGCTTTTTTTCTCTTTTTATTGCTCTGTTTTGTTATGTCCTTTTAGCTTTATTACATCTACTTTTCTGCATAACATTCAATATTAGAACAAAGGATATGACATTTAATATTCATAAGTGAATATTTACTGTGCTGGCAATACATTTTCTGATTACTATTAATAAACCTTCAGTGACAGGTTTAATGATAAGGGAGGTGTTTCATTTCTTTTTTCATTTTTTAAGAGCAACTCCCCTTTTCTATACAAAAAAAATAAAAATCAAGTAACTGCTTCACAAAACATTTTGTAATTTGTTATACATCATTTGACGGTCGACGTGTATACTATGGTGCTGATTTACGAAAATTGGAGGTTGAAATATCTGGTGCACCTCTACATAGAATCCAATAAGCTTTCGGGTTTTTTTTTTTTTTTTTTTTGGCAAAGCTTAATTGAACAAGCTGAAGTTAGAAGCTGATTGGCTACCATGCACAGCTGTACCAGATTTTGCACTCTCCAGTTTTAGTAAATCAACCCCCATATGTCAATGGTGGCCACTTGATAAAGGGGACCTTGAGTGTGGCACCACATTTGATATTCCTATGAGCAAGATACATTATGTTGGAGAAAGGCTAGAGGAAAATGACACAAAATATGAAAAAAAAAATTGACAGAACAGAAAAAGTAGGAAGGTGTGAAATAAATCAAATTATAAACAGTAACTACTAAATATTAAGTTCATGAATAGTTTCCTTTGCTGTCCTTGTGTAAACTCTTAAGCAGCACTGACTATAGCCTTATGGGGACCAAGGGCAACACAGTAGCTAAACAAGTACCCCATGTGGCCCTCAGGCTGCAGTTTAGGCACCAGTGTCATATATAATGGTACTACTTTTGCCTAGGTCACCAATAGTTTATGGGATATTTAATGACAAATAAAGGGCTATGTCAAGTTTGTCACTGCAGTTGCAGCTGTAGACATATTTTTTTAATTAAATCTGTAGCATCTTCACCTTCAGTATAAGTGCCAATTCACATCACAATGCTGTGCAATTTGCATTGTGGTGCATTAAACAGCCCATTTAAATTGAATGAGCTGAAACGCACAGAAACACAAGCAAAAACGGGAAAGCCTACTTTTAATATCAACAAAATGCCCAGGAACCTATGTGTTGTGTTGCTCTGGGTTACACATGTGTTTTGGAGGTGTGTTGGGATGCCATTTTCAATGAACCACACCACAGCGAAATACCTCTGTAACATGCATTGCTTGTCACACGTTACTGCAGCACAAAGGTATAAATGAATCCTAATTGATCTAGGCACTTCTACATTGTGCAAATAAAAAAAACAACCTTCCTCAGCTCTCATGCTTCTGATGATTAGACCATCACCTTCCCTTGATTTGAGTTTCATCCCCATCTATGTTCTAAAATGCTGAACTGAGGGTTCACTGATCTCCTTTTGCTTGAATGAATCTGCAAGTGCTCAATCCCAAGCTATTCTGGATTCAAACTTAGGCTAAACTCACGTTTAGGAGCAGTTGGGTGTTTTTTTTTTTTTTTAGCAGCCCCTGAACTCTCCTCTGTGTTATCTTATGTGTACATGTACATTCAGTCGTTTATAGCAGTGGTCATTAGAGATGGCCTTGCGGTTCGCCCCGCGGTCGGTTTGCGGAAAACTTTGCAGGTTCGCTATTCGCCGAACCGGCGAACATATGGCGCTATTCGAAGCCTCCATAATCTTTTACATTGTGAAGAACTTTGACCCATGGCACATTTATCATGTGGTACAGGACAGCCAATTGAGACATTTCAGCCCATGGACATACCCCCTACCTTATAAATAGACCTGATCTGGCTGCCATTTTACATTCTGTCTTTTGTCAGTGTAGGGAGAGGTTGCTGTGTGGAGCAGGGACAGACTGTAGTGACACAAATCGCTAACTAATAGGTCCACACAAGTCCTGTTAAGGACTGGTATAGGTGTACTATTGTTTGGCTTGCAGTATATCAGGGTGTAATACACTTATGTGACTGCTGACTGAGCGGTTATGCAGTGATACTACAACTACAAAGAGTGACAAATGCAATTAGAAAAAAATATTATAACTGGTGTGCTAGACCAGAGGCCCCCCAAAACAACAGATTGAAGCTGGGTGTTATATACCTTCTTCCACATATACTGCTCTTCTCTAGAGACTTTTGTCACAGGGTCATTTAAAAAATGACAGGAAGAGGAAGAGGCAGGCCCTTCCGCAGGGGTGGTAGGGGTAGGGTAAGAGCACCAGGCCAGAGCCAAAGTGGGAAGTTGCAGAAGGTACGTTTGATTATGTCAATGGATGCACCAGACTTGGTTGAGTGGCTCACTCAGCCTTCCTCTTCTGCACCCTCCTTATCCTCTCTATCTGCACCCTCTTCACTCTCTGATGTGTGCACCCCCAAAGACACTACCCCCAACACCACCACCACCATATACCCTCCGCTTGAGTCACAGGAATTATTTTCCGATTCATCACAAGACATTTCCGATGTGCAGCCATTCTTGGCATTGGATCAGAAAGAGGAGGTACCAACAACCACCACTCAGCAGTCTGATGACAGTACCCAGATCAGCCCAAGGAGGTTGGTCCCTGCTGTTGCTGACGTCGATGATGATGTGTCTATGGACGTCACCTGGGTGCCCACAAGAGAGGAAGAGGAGGGGAGTTCAGAGGGAGAGATGGACCAGCAGATAGGGAGGAGAAGCAGGCCGAAGTTACATTGCACAGGAGGGACAAACCAGACTGCTAATGTATCAGGAGCGAGCCATCAACCATGTACGGTCACATCTGGCGCTCCCAGGATGCCGGCACATGGCTCCACAGTGTGGGCTTTTTTTAACGTGTCCACTGCTGACAATAGTGTTGCCATATGCAGCCTTTGCAGTCAACGCCTAAGTCACGGTAAGCCCAACACTCACCTAGGGACTACGGCCTTAAGAAGACACATGAACTCCCATCACCGAGCCCAGTGGTAGCAAGGCCATCAGAACCCACAAAGCCACACTCCAGGCTCTCACCATCCAGCCTCTTCTACTTCTCCTTCTCCTCTCTCCTCGCAATTGTCCTCCACTCCACCTTCCATCATGCGCCCTTATGTTTTTCTGGGAAAAGGCAGGCTTCCATGGGCCAAATGTGTGATCGTAAAAAAATGATGAGGCCGGATAACCCTCTTGCCCAACGTTTGACCGCTGGCTTGTCGGAACTGATAGCCCGCCAACTACTGCCATATAAACTGGTGGACTAAGAGGCCTTTCGAAAATTTGTGGCCATTGGAACACCACAATGGAAGGTCCCAGAAAGGAAATATTTCTTGCAGAAGGGCATCCCAGAGCTATGTGGCCATGTTCAGCAGCAAGTGAATGTATCTCTGGCATACAGTGTCGGTGCCAAGATACATCTGACCACAGACACGTGGTCTAGCAAACACGGACAGGGAAGGTATATAACTTTTACTGCCCACTGGGCGAACCTTCTGACGGCTGTCAAGCATGTAACCCGTGGCACCCATGTTGATTTGGTTTTACCGCCACGGATTGCATGCAGGCCTGCCTCTTCTTCTCCTCCTCCTAGTCCATCCTCCCTCTCCTCCTCGGCTGACTCCTCCTTTTCCGCTGCTACCGTCTTTTCCGCTGCACCGTCCAAGATCCCCAGAACCTATTTGACATGCCAGGTGAGACGTTGCCATGCTGTGCTTTGTCTGTTTTGCATTCACAGGCAGATAAGTTGCTAACACCACTCAATTTGACAGTTGGTAAAGTGGTGTGCGACAATGGTGCCAATCTGCTGAGCATGTTGAAACAGGGCAAAATTCCACACGTGCAATGCATGGTACACATCTTGAACTTGGTCGTGCAGTGATTCATTGTCAAATACCTAGGGGTCCAGGACATCTTGCGGCAGACAAGGAAAATCTTGATCTTACACGGCCATGGCTCGCCTTGCTGACATTCAGCGGTGGCACAATCTGCCCATCAGACGTCTTAGTTGTGACCACCTGACGCGATTGAACTCAACCTTGTATATGCTTGATAGGCTGCTCCAGCAGAAACATGCAGTTAACGACTACCTGTACGAACTCTTCGGCAGGACAGGTTCTGGGAGCTTGTTTTTTTTCACTGTGCAAGTGGCTGCTCACGCGCGACGCATGCAGACTTCTGCAGCCATTTGATGAGATCACCAAATTGGTCAGTGCCAGCCATGGCGCCATCAGTGACATCGTACCTTACGCCTTCTTTATGGAGCGTGCATTGCATTGCGTCATTGATCAAACTGTCGAGGAGCAGGAGCAGGAAGATGAGGAAGTCGCAATGCTGTATGAATTCACAGGGGGGGCTACTCCATCTGAGACAAGTCAACAACAGGAGTCTGAAGAGGAGTCAGAGGAGGATGGTGCTGGGGCAGATGAGGAGGAGCAAAAAGATTGTGCTTTATCCTGAGAATGAGGATGACATTATCCTGGATGATGAGCAGGAACCAGGCCACCACACTACTTCCAGTTTAGGGCAAATGGGGGCCTTCATGCTCCAGTGTTTTAAGAGGGATCCCAGTATAAAAAGCATAAAGGGTAAGGACCAGAATGGGTGGCAATGTACTTAGACCCCCAGTACAAACAAAAAATGCCGGAAAAGTTACCACCATCACAGAGGGCTGTCAGAATGGAGCACTTCCAGGCCTTGCTTAGAGAAATGCTGCATTCTGCTTTTAAGTGCGCTGGCAGAGGAATTTCCACTCACAGAGAAACAGTTGCGGGTACCAATCCAACAGCGCCTGCAAGAAAAGGGCGGTTTGAAGATGTGTTGGTCACTTCTGATATGAGATTATTCTTTCAGCCAACTCATTGACAGCTGTTATCGGGTCCAGCATCAGTGAACGCCTAGACCGTCAGGTCTCCGACCACATTGGGTTAACGGCTGATGTGGACGCTCTGAGAAGTGATGAACCCCTGGACTACTGGGTGGGCAGGCTTGACCTATGGCCAGAGCTTGCCCAATTTGCAATGGAACTGTTGGCTTGCCCCTCGTCCATTGTCCTGTCCAAAAGGACATTCAGCGCAGCAGGGGGGGTCGTGACCGATAAGCGCACTCGCCTAGCTCACGACAGTGTTGGCTACCTCACATTTCTAAAAATTAATGAGGCATGGATCTCGGAGGAATTCAACACATGTGACCAGTAGACCATGTTTGACTCAAATTCCTCATGACAGGCCACAAATATCCGCCACCACCCATAACAATTCATGGTCCCTGTCTTAGGTAAATCCAGCGGCATAAAAGGCCTTTTATGTCCGTTGAATGCCTAATTTTTGTGGCTTGTTATGGCCGAAACGTATTTATCCTGCTAATGCCCTGTACCTTCAGCCACAGAATACAAAGTTCTTTGCTGTCAGGTGAACACCTGTTGGCAAATTTTTGGGGCCTGTACTGGCTGACACTTACTTCTTTATCTAGGCTCTGAATGCCTAATTTTTAAGACTGGAATTGAAAATCAATGGGTCTGTAAACGGTCCGCTAAATTGTGGAACAGATACGGACCCATTTTACAGACGTGTGAATGGACCCTATATGTATTTGACATGTATTTACTGGCTGCTGTCAGTTCTGGCTGATTTAGGCCAAGCTATTACACTAAAACCGAGCAATATTACAAAAAACAAAAAAAATATATAATAGTATGGCAACTTTTCCAATAGAAGGATCATCTCTGCACCCCCTTCATAGCCTGGTCTTGCCTCTCCTCCACTAACACCCACTAACTCCTACAGACGCCAACACACTACAGGGAAAAGGGAGGTGAAAAGGGAGGTGTTTAATCTCATTCTTCATTCATCCCACCCCTATGTAAATGAGTATGGGGTACATTGAATTCCTACTCATTCACCCCAAAAAAATGGCAGTGTAGTGTAAATAAAAACAAGAGATGGTTTTGACAAGTGCTTTATTAAAAATCTTTCTCCAGTCTTCTCCCTCTGGTATTCTTCCTTCGGTCTTCTTCCTCCAATCTTGTGAAGTGACATCAAAAGGGGCGGATCTCACAGTGATGTCACTAGATGACCACATCCCATTCATAGTTAGCCATTGATTTTGAATAGAGGCAGAGAAACACTGCTAAAAGCTAATGCAGCTAAATGCGCATTAACGCCAATGCAAAAAGCTACTTAAAGCGTGTTTTTATGGCCACTTTTTCCTGACTTTGGTAGTGGCTTTGCAGCTCGTTTTTTTCTAATGGCCCATGTGTATGAAGCCTTAATGTCATGCTGGAAAACTACAGCCTCAAGAGTATAGTCAGATCTGATCCTATCATAACAAGGACCTGTCAACCCATGTGCTGACTGCAAAAAAGTTTACATTCAAAAAAGTTAAATAAAATACAATTTGGTAAACGATAATGAAGTTATATTGGAAATAGTAAAAGAAAAAAATATATAGCTTTTTGCAATCTATCAGACCACTATTGAATAACATGTTTATATATATATATATATATATATATATATATATATATGATATTCAGTTTTATCTTTTATGGTTAATAAGAATGTTCAAAATTATATTATGTGCATGTGTATTGGAGCCACACAACTAGCTTGAGCTTTTATCAGATATTTCCAGCAGACTAGGTCCGACGGTCTTCCCGACAGACTTTTCGAAAAGGAAGTTCAGTAGCCATTGGACTGTTCATCTGGAATTGAGTCCCTTGGACAGATTTGAAACATGTTCTTTTTCTAGGTCCATCTGATTTTTTTAAATGAAAAATGATTGGATTAGCTCACACATGATCGGATTGTCCGACAGACTGATTCCTTCAGACCTAGTGTGCTGGAAAGTCCCGTCGTGTGTACGCGGCATTAGGAGTAATTCCCCTTGGGTGACATATGGTGAGATATGTAGGATTGTTATGATATTCCCCTTTTCTGCCACTAGGTGTTGTTTTTGACACCACTTAAATGAAAATATTTGCGTTTTTTTTTATCGTTTCCAATTTTTTATATTTTAAGGCATTATAATTCTTTATTGACGTATAAATATGTATATTTACTATTACATACGTTAAATTTAATACAAATTGGAAGGATTGGATTGGATACTTTTGAATGGGCAGCAGTATAAAACAATGGAGGTGATGTATCCGGTCATGTGACCCCCAAAGACATCAGACGCACTGACGAAATGTGTAGGGTGTGGTCAAGCGCCATACGTCACTTCCTCCCATAGTGCAGCACAAATGGCGTCCCCACATCCACTCATATGTTTTTAACTTTTAACTTTGCCTTATGTCATACGGCTATTGGGGACACTTTTTGTTAAATAAACCCCCCTTTTTTATGACATACTTCACCATGGGAGATTGTTCCTTATTCTATGTCTGACCTGGATGTGTGTGGAAAATATTGAACAAGCTTTTTTTGGACTGGAATCACGTCGCTTTTGGTCACTTGGACACTAATGATTTGCAACTTCACTAAGTTAATTATATTGTTTTATCACATTTTATGCACATTCATGATTGATTGTTTGAATAATTTTCCATTGGAGTGAATCCAGTGGTTACACAGATAAATTTTTACTGTTTACACTTTAACATAAGGTATTTATCTATAGTAAGTGTGGTTCTTCACACACACATTTCACTTTATTGGTTATTCACAACCTTGGAATGGGCAGCTTTATTTAGAATTTACAAATTACAATACATTACAATATATCTTCCTACTGCGCGGGTAGGGAACAATCCCTATCAAATATGCCAGGAAGTGTCTGAATAAATGTAACCTGTTGTTTTGTCCTGCATGGACAAAACTTAGATTTGCTTCTTTTTCCAAAAACAAAGTAAAAACAAACCCTTTCTTTGATTGTAAGTTATGAAAACAGTCTATAAATGATAACACAATTTTAAGTGCATGTGTTTCTGTATTTTATCATATTTACTATACCTGATAACTAATTTTGGTCATAAATTATAACGCTACAAAACTGAACTTTATGGAAAAGGCTTCATGTCAGGAATGCCACATTAATTGTGCAATTAAATTTTCTTCCATTATTTTCTTTAATGCCCTTCTTAAAATAATTATTTCTTAGACGCATTAAACTCGATTAAACCTGATACAGTATCGCTGATAGATTATCTCTATATCTGGCTTTATTTAATACTCTAATTACCTTTATTTCTTCAAACATATTACCACGCTATTAACACATTTAGGGTGTGCCTCTTTCAATAGAATATTTAAACATTACTATATGGAATTCTTAATTGCTCTGAAAATACTAGGCTTTGGCCTTATGGCAATGTAATTAAAGTTGTAAAGGCAGAAGGTTTTTTTTTTTTTCCAAGTGTAGTTTTATTAACGCCCAATGTGGGCAAAGGCATAGCAATACAGATATATTACATCTTTGTCTATGTCAAACAAGAAAAAACAGCAACAGTCTGGGGAGATGAGGAAGAAATAGGGTTACAGAGGTATATTAATCTTTCATAATTTTGTAAATGTAAAACAGTTCCTGGAATGATATTCAAAAGATGATAAAATAAAATTCTATCTTATGTATATAAGATTCCATTTGATGGTATAGGTAAAACAAGGAAACTAAAAGTTCCCACATCTCCATTTCTATTGCTCTTTTCTCTGTTTATCTCCCTTCCTTGCTCTCTATTTTCGTCTTTTGGCATTTTAGTGTATAGAGAAACATAGAGGGAAAGATATGTAGCAAAAGGGTGAAACAATGGGGAGGAGGGAAAGAAGAAAGGGCTGAGTAAGAAGAAGGTGCAGAGAAGGGGGTTCTTGAGATAGGACATAAGAGGACCCTGATTGATTTGGGACGGTCTTGGGATTTGGCCTTGCGAGGTGTTTGCCCCTTTTAGGAGGCTCTAAGAGCAGTTCCTTCTGGAGACACTATAAATTGTTTCCATAGCGACTATGTCTTATTGTATTTTTCCTGTTGAGGTTTGGCAGTAAGTATCAAGTCCTCCATTTTAATAATATTCTCCACTTTCTGGATCCAATCTGCCACCGTAGGTGGTGCTTATCTTTTCCAGCAAAGTGGAATACAGGCCTTTGCAGCATTTAACAGATGACGTATAATTGACTTTTTGTATCACTTTGCCGGTATGGCGGAGACGTGTAATAGGAAGAAGACCGGATTGTCTGGGATAATGTGTTCTGTGAGTTTCTGAATAGTTGTTCTGACTGTGGACCAAAACGAAGATAGCTCTGGGCACGACCAAAACGCATGTAATAATGTGCTTCTGTCTCTCCGGCATCTCCAACAAAGTTTGGATACAGCCGGGTGACAGATATGTAATGCATGAGGGCAGTGGTACCATCTCGTTAATAGCTTATAATTGGTCTCTTGTATTTTGGTACATATCAAGGATTTTAGGGTGAACCTGATAATACGTTGGACCTGGTCTACTGAGAAAGTGCAATCTAAATCGATGCAGGCTGCAGATAGCATCCCTCGGCCTGTTAGGGTCAGTCGGGCACGGCCCAAGGGCCCTGTGGATTCAGTCAAATTCTAAACTTGGAGGAAGTGTGTCGCCTGGTAGTCTATGAAAGATATCTTCCGCATTGGTGGCCAGGTCTTCAGCTCCCTTTGCCTCCGGGAGACCTAGCAGACACACTTTTATTGTGTCTGCTTCTATCCTCCATTTCTTCCATATGAAGTTGTAGCAACCAAACAATACCCAACATTGGGACAGCGCGCAAGCCCAGGGAGAAAATGGGGGAAGGGAGACTGTAACGGAATGTCTCACACTCCGCTTGAGTGCTATCGTCATATACCACTTCCTCCCAGTCTGAATATAGGTATCAGATATTCCAACCGCTCACAAGCACAAAACAAGACGATACTTGTTTAGTTTCTGAACAAGACTCCTTTATTTAGAACCAAAATACAGGTCTTATATACAGTAGAAGAGGAGCCCCCCCCCCCCCCCTCCTGCTCATATTACTCTAACAATACAACTGTAACCAGAAACCGAATTAACATGAGCTAATTAACTAATCCCTTAAAGCAGCATATGTGACTCCATGCCCTCCTGAGCATTGTTATGATTAATCAGGATTTCACTACGGGTCAGACTTGTCACTGAGCTTCACACAGTAGATTATACATTATCATAAGTATAACACAGGACACCTTCACACAATTGCAGGAGCTCCAGCAGGAGTTGGTCCGTCTCCTACATTGTACAGAGGCCAATGTGATCAGCTCTCTCAACTAACACGATGAGTTCAGAATCAACAGACCAAGAATAGTCTTTACATATATCCTGGGAGATATTGTGGATAAATATTACTGTCCCATTTTAAGTAATCCAAGATATATTTTCTCAGTTACTATTTCTAATATTGCATATACAGGGTTCCCAGAGTCTATGTGTCTTGAGGGACATGGACCTGAATCTAAAGTAACACCACCTCAAGGGTTCCCAGGCATACAAGAGCATTCAGCATTCAAAGAGCATTCAGTCCCCTCCAAAAGCCTCTGTCACATTGGACCTGATCCCCCATCAAACACACAATGGAGCCAGCTCTCCTCCCCACCTTTTTCAGAACCCATGGTCATCTGAGCCCTCCAAATGGAGGAATACACCTCCGTACATCTCCCCAGGTCTCAATTCGGCCTCCAACAACTGTGACAGTTCAGTTCTGGTTCGACTACTGTCATGTCACCATGTGCTGTGTGGGGACAGCGGGTACCCTCCAGAAGGAGCAAAATGTTCAGATCGGTCCCCCATCAACGATAGGCATCGGGTCTGTGTAAGTACACTTGGTCCCCTCTGCTCCCATCAGCTCAACATGGCTCAGGAACTATCCATCTAGGGGAATCCTACAGTAACTAAAAACGGTTGGGGAGCCTACAGAGGGGAGAAGAAGGGGAAGCGGGTCAAGTTTGCTGGTCACAGTTCCAGGACTAAACCTGGAGAGGCATCTTTGGGTCCCCAATAGGGTGGGCACTGTCTCACTGGGTAGAGGCCAGAAGTGGGGGGTAGAAAACAGTACTTATGGTCACTTATGTAGCCCAAAAGCCACATTAAGACTCCCGTGCACCATCCGGTACCTGTGGTCTGAACTGGGGGATGTTCCGTGATGTCCCAGGGCCTGACTGGCCACCAGATTGCGGAATTAAGATGAGCCAGTTCAGCATCCTGATGGGGGCCGCTCCTAAGAAAGTGAACAGAGCTGGTAGATCCCTTGGAGAGAGTAGATGGTTTTTATTGAAGGTAACCGACAAGGGATATCCCCATCCGTACATCGTTGTATGTTGGCAGGCTAAGTCCGGAACAGGGAAAAGCATGGCCCTTTTCTGCAGTGTAGCTCAGGAGACATCCAGCAGGATCTTCACTTGTGCCCCATCAAAATCTACTGCTTCGGCCTCCAATGTTATGCAGATTATACCTTCCTTGTGGGAGTAGTGGTGCAGGTGACAGATAATGTCCCTCGGCCTGTTATGGTCAGTCGGGCGTGGCCCAAGGGCCCTGTGGATTTGGTAAAATTCTAAACTTGGACCAAGTGTGTCGGCTGGTAGTCTATGCAAGATACCTGCCGCACTTTTATTGTGTCTTCTTCTATCCTCTATTTCTTCCATATGAAGCTGTAGCATTGTCGCAGCATCTATGTGGGCAGCCTGCAGGTGCTCTAAATCAGAGATTCGGCGCTCCAGATCTGCCATCGTAGTTTCCCCCACTGAGAGCCTGGTGGTAAGGGGTTTTATTTCTCCTCTTATGTCTTGCATCTCCTTGCGGTGCTGCATTTCTATATGACCTATGAGGGATTCAATGTCGGCCTTAGTAGGGAGGACCTTTAACAGGACCAATAGCTCTGCATCTGATACCGCTTCTCGCACTCCCGGTACCAGAGACCGCAATCCCGTATGCAGTGCTTCCGGGAGATCTGAGTAGGACTCTGATGCCATTGATGCCACTGAAGATGCCAGCCGGTCATCTCGTTCTCAGACCTCCATCTCCCCATATGGCTCCGCCATTTTAGAAGTAGTGGGGGCCGGTTGGGCATGTGTGGGAAATTGCTCAATATCTCCACTTGATTTGCCTGGTTTAGTTGTTTTTGTTTTCCCCTTTGTTCTCCGCTTCTTGGGGTACATGCCGCGGATGATGGGGATGGATGGCGATCTTTGTAGGCTTAGCTAGCCAGGCTGGAGTTGGGAGCTCAGCTAATGCAGAAGACTTACACAGCCATGTCCAGGCCACGCCCCCAGACAGAAGGTTTTTTATCTTAACCACTTACAGACCGGAAAATTTGGCTGCTTAATGACCAGGCCATTTTTTATTGTCAATGTTTCTTTATTGAAGCAGAATAAAGTATTAAAAACATAAAGCATACCGCAGCTGGTAAGGAATACATCTGTAATACATATGATCTTGTGAAGGGGTAGGCCCAAATGAATCTAGCTAATATAGCCATAGGAGAAGAACATGGTCATGTAAGTCACTTGTTGTACAAAGAAAAGGTATATTCACTGTAGTTTAAACAGAACAACAGGAAGGACTGGAAGTAAAGAGCTGGAGAAGTCCAGGGGAGGAGGAAAGGGAAGGAAGGGAGAGGGAGAAAAGAGTGAGAGAGAGGAGAAAGGATTCTGACCAGTCACCATATTATAGTGCAATAGAGAGGACAGGAGCATGGGCTATGATACAAAGTACTTAAACTTTAGTTGTACATTTGGCCCATTTTTCTTTAAACACTGTCATAGTGGAGTCAATGAGTGCCAACAATTTCTCCATCTCACACTGATGATTAAGAGTAATAATGACATCAGAGGGGGTTGGGGAGGTGGATGTTTTCCAAAATCTCTTAATAGTGGGCTTCATAGCCAGGAGAAGTTGTAATATCACTACTCTCTATTTGGGTGTGAATTTGTGGATGTTTAGGTGTAGGATGGCTAACTCGAGGGTTAGGCAGTATGCTTTGGTCACAAATATCTGATAGGATAGAGAAGATTCTGTTCTAAAAAAGAGCGTATTGATTTACATGACCACAATGTGTGATAAAGCGTACCAGTATCTCCGCAGTTTCGCCAGCAAAGAACCGATTGGGAAGAATAAAATGTAGAAAGTTTGTATGGGGTAAGGTACCATGAACGATTTTTTTTTTTTGGAAACTCCATGCCCAAGGTTTCTTCCCATTTAAGAATAGTTGTGGGTTTTGAGAAGGAATCTTGGGCATTATAAATGTTGTAGAATAGGGACATTCCTCTAATTTTTTAGTATCAAGGCTGATAGCTCTAAGTATAGGGGCAAAGGGTGTTTCAAGAGGAATGAGCAAATTTGCATATAAGTAAAGTGAATGCAGGGAGGAAGATTGAGAATAAAAGTGAGAAGTGAAAATATACTAATTCAAATTTGTGGAGGGAGGAGCCCTGATATATTAGCTTTAGAAATGTAAGTCCTCTGGTCTTCCATAGATTTAAGTCTATATAGGGAATGACGTGTTAGAGCACCGGGAGGAGGGTATTGATTTTACATAGCGAGCCACGAGGTGTAGAAGGACTGGAGAGAATTCTGACCACAATTTAGTGGAGATCTATTTTATCAGAGTTGAGGAGGTAGGGGATGGGGCTCCCAATTTAATGGCAATAAGGGCCAATATAGGATACTTATAGGGGATGTTTATACACTCCATTCTTGCCCAATATTTGTGTAGGGGGAGCCTACCAGTATCTAAGTTGGTCTAGCACAGAAGCTTTGTTGTAAGCCAAGACATTGGGTACTCCCATTCTTCCATTTTTCCTGTGCTTCATCATGATAGAAAGGGAGAATCTGGGTGGTATGTGATTCCATATGAACTGGGTAAAAAGTCTTTGAACACAGGGGACAAAAGTGTGTGGGATGGGAATTATTAACATATCAACATTCTTAAAGTAGCTATTCTCCCCGCAACTGAGAGTTCCTGGGTTTGTAGATGGGATAGTTATCTGGGGAGTGTGTCCAAGAAGGGTTTGAAATTGCGGTGATATAGTTGTGCAGTATGTGTGGTTAGTTGGATGCCTAAAAAGGTCAGAGAAGTGGGGGCCCAAACAAAGGGAAATTCTTTACTTAACCACTTCCGGACCAGCCACCGCAGTTTTACTGCGGCAGGTTGGCTCCCTTGCATGAAACCACTTAACCGTACTTGGGCTCGCGGGATCCAGATAGCAGGCACGCACGCGCCGCCGGAGGTGCACATGCATGCCCGATGCACAGCGGGGGTGCCAGTGCTCGTGGCCGATGGCCGCGATGACTGCCGACCATGAGCGATCGTGAAGAGGAGAGACAGAACAGGGACCAGTGTGTGTAAACCCACACTTCCCTGTTCTGTCCTGACAGGAATGACAGATTGTGTGTTCCTATTAGCTAGGAACCACGATCTGTCAATTCCTGTCACTTCAGTTAGAATCATCTCCCAGGGAACACAGTTAACCCCTTCACCCCCCCCCCAGTGTTAACCCCTTCACTGCCAGTGACATTTTTACAGTAATAAATGCATTCTTAATCACACTGATCGCTGTATAAATGTCTCAAAATTGTCTGATCTGTCCACCATAACATCACAGTCACAATAAAAGTCACAGATTGCAGTCATTACTAGTAAAAAAAATAAAATAATAAAAATGCAAAAAATCTATCCCCTATTTTGTAGACGCTATAACTTTTTTTTTTTAACCAATCAATATATGCTTATTGCAATTTTTTTACTAAAAATATGTAGAAGAATACATATCAGCCTAAACTAAGGAAAACGGGCTAAAGGAGCACGCAAAAGCCGCAGATGGACTCTGGTGGCAAGAAAGTGCCCTGAGGCAATTCAGTTCGCATAGGTAGCGCTATACAAGTCACTTACTCATAAGATGTTTACTACTGTCAGGAGCTCGTCAACCAGGTATAAAGCCTACCTGATTCGGGTAATATTTTTTGAATTCTTACGGCTAGAAGTTTCGCAAATATCTTGACATCAGTATTGAGAAAAGATACAGGCCTGTAATTAGCGAGACTATTGGGATCTTTGTTTGGCTTAGAAATTGTAACAATTACCGCTTTCAGCATTTCAGGAGGAAAAGTACCAGAGGAAGAAGCGAGATTGAAGACATCTTTTAAATGGGGGGGGGGGGGGGGTAATTTCTTTGGAGAGATGTTTGTAATACTCATTTGAGAATCCATCATCTCCAGGGGATTTACAGGTAGGTAGTTTGTTGATAGTGGAGCAAATTTCTTGAGTTGTGAATGGTTGGGAGATAGCATCAAGTTGGGCAGCTGTAAGAGTGGATTGTTTAACTTTACGCAGGAAAAATTTACACACACAAATCCCCTTTCTTGCTCTCATGCACATGATCCTGCGTGCCGGCATCAATCATGCCTTCGCCCATGTGCATCAGGTTCCCTGCCGTGCAGCGGGCAAGTGCACGCCCTTCCGGCAGCACGTGCATGTCTGCTATCACCCTTAAAGGTACAGACATACCCATATGGTGATTCGCGGGAAAAAAACACTTTGCAGCTGTATATCGGCGTGAACCAGTCAGCAAGTGGTTAATGCATTCTATGCATTAAGATAAAAAAACCTTCTGCGTGTAGCAGCCCCCCTGGTACTCCGCAATTACCTATCTGAGCTCCTTCTCTCTCCAGCAATGTCCATGATCCCCTCAGCCATCCAGTACACTCCTCCTGATTGGTTGAGACAGAGCCGCAATGCTATTGGCTCCTGTAACTGTCAATCAAAGTCAGTCAGCCAATGAGGGGAGAGAGGGGACGGGGTCAGGTCAGGGCTCCATGTCTGAATTGATACACGGAGCTCTGACTCGCCTTGGGTGACAACCTGTAACAAGCTGCTGGCTGAGGGGCACTCAAAGGAGGGAGGGACTAGGAGCAGCAAAGGGGGACCCGAGAAGAGGAGGATCTGGGCTGCTCTGTGCAAAACCAACTGCACAGAGGTGATAAGTATAACATGTTTTTTTTTTTTTGTTTTTTGCTTTTTAAAGCAAGCCTTTAAAATCACTTTAAGGTTTCCTCTTACAAAATATTGGCCAACACCAAATAAGCTTATAAAAAAGCAATAATAAAGCAAAAAAATATAAATAACAAGGAGATACACAAATACTAAAATCACAACCCTGCTGCAGTTATAGGCTATCATTGGAAAAGATTTTACATATAAATGTAAAAGCAGATTCATTTTAAGTATTTTTTTTATGTTACATAATTACAACGTTGGTGAGGTTGAATAAAGACCAGATATTCTTATTGTGGTCGTAGGGGATTTTAACAATTATTTAAATCCTGCACTTGATAAGTTCAATGACTACTCTAATGTTAATTCCCCTACTACCTGTGCACCTTTTTTTAAAGAAATGGCCCCTAATTGACATTTGACAGTTGAGGAACTTGGAGTAGAAATGTTTTTCATGTTTTTCTCGGACGTATATGTCTTTGTAAAGAATTGACTTAGCATTGGGTAACACTTTAATTCTACCTAAAGTTGCCTATTCTGCTAGGGATCTGTCAGATTATGCCCCATTAGTTCTTACTTCACTTTTACAGTCTCTAGTCTCAAAGGGATATTGGAAAATAAACTTTATTGCTTGACTATCTTAGCCCCACATAGTATTTCTCAAGCTCTACAGGATTTTCGAATAATTAATAAGACCTATGCACAAATGTATGTTGTGTGGGACTCATGGATGGCATATTTAAGGGGTAATCTTATTGTTCAAATTTATAAGCTTAAAAAGCAATCTAAGCTATGGGAAACTAATATTTATTAAGGCTGTCAACCAGGCAGAGACTATTACTAATCCCACTCATGACAATCAGGTGACATGGTTAGTACAACAGAAATTATACGCCTCTATTGCAACGAAAAAGACAAAAACTATTTTTTCTGTAACAACCTTATTTTGAGAAGGGAGGACATACGCGTCATCTTCTAGTGATAATTTCACATACCCAAAGCTATATAGAGGAAATAATAGATAATATATGTAAGAGGATGATAAGCCCCAAGGATATTATTTTGGAAACAATGTATATATTTATCAACTGTATAATGGAGGTACTGTACTATCTTTGACTATTGTAGAGCAGTACCACTTGTCAAATAGAGTATTCTTCCAGTACTTAAAATTTTGCCATGCATTACAGTCTCAGACTCGTTTAGATCCCATATACTTTAACTCTTCAAACATTCTTTCTATGGTGGTGACACTGTCTGAATCTAAAAAGGGTCTAATTGGTAATGTATATTAAGTTTTAGTAGGGACAGTTAGTTCTAAAACCTTGATTAAATGCAGACAGACAAAGAGTCAAGATATTGGTGATTTAGACGAGAATCAGATGATAGCAGCATTAAAGCTCTTTCTAGAAGTTTCACTGTCCTCCTCTCAAAAGCTGACACAGCTTTATATATTCCATAGAGTCTCTTATACCTTTCAAAAAATTATTTCCTTGGGGTTGTCAACCTTCATCTAATTGCACTTCTAATTTGAATATGAGCATGTTAATTCATATGTTATGGCATTGTTCTAAACTATTTTGGTATTGGAAAGATACTGTATATTTGGACTTGTATCTGAACTTTGTTCGATCTCAAAAGGTATTCACTCCCTCTACTATTGTGAATCGTGCTCAGCATCTCCAGGATGACTTTGACACTAACACCACCTCTCTGACCGATGCCTTTCTAATCTGGAATGCCCATAAGGAATACATGAGAGGTATGATTATAACAACTTGTGCTTGAGCTAAGAAACACTATAACAAACAACTAGATGCACTCCTCACAGAAATCCACACCTTAGAAACAGTCAATAAAGTGAATCCTGATCCTGCCTGAGCCTTCCCACTGGGTAAATTGTGTTTAGAACTAAGGGGGCTGCTTTTTGTACAATATGATCAATCTTCTCTTGTTCTTAAGATCCATCATCATGCTAGTGGAAACCGAGCAGGAAAGATTTTAGCGAATAGGCTTAAGGCCCAAAAGATCAAAAATAAAATCTTTCATCTCATTTACCCCCATACATGTCATAAAATTCTTAACCCCCCCATAAGATGGCTAACTGTTTTTCAGATTATTACAGTTCCTTGTATAATCTTTAACAAGACCCCTAGACTCTGCAACAGGACATTGATAACTTATTATATAGGCTTACCTGTAGGTAAAAATGTAAAAATTTAAAAATAGGGTATACAACCACTTTAAATGTTATTTTTTTTTTTCTTTATAAATGTCAGTTTTGCTGCAGCAGGTTCTATACACGGTACAGACATGCCACTTTACAGGCAGACTAAGAGAACCCCCCAGGCACTATTTATGAAGGAATTTTTCATTTTTATTGTTTTACTTTAACCAGTTCAGCCCCCGAAGATTTGGCTGCTCAATGACCAGAGCACATTTTACAATTTGGCCCTGCTCTGCTTTAACTGGTAATTGTGCGGTCATACAATGTTATACCCAAACAAAACTTGTGTCCTTTTTTTTCCCACAAATAGAGATTTCTTTTTATGGTATTTGATTGCCTCTGCAGTTTTTATTTTTTGCGATGTAAATGGAAAAATACAGAAAATATATAAAAAAATGACATTTTCTACTTGTTAGGAGAAAAATCCTGTAAACTCAATTTTAGTCATACATTTAGGCCAAAATGTATTTAGCCACATGTCTTTGTTAAAAAAATTACTACCTATCTTATCTCTTGAGGTGCTAAAATGCCAGGCCAGTACAGACCCCCCCCCCCCCAAATAACCCGATTTTGGAAAGTAGACACCCAAAGGAAATTGCTGTGGGGCATGTTGAGCCCATTGAATATTTTATTCTTTGTGACCAGTGATTAAAAAATGATTAAAAAAAATAAATTACACAAAGTTTTCAATAAATGATATATTGCTCAAACATGCCATGGGCATATGTGGAATTACACCCCAAAATACATTCTGCTACTTCCCCTGAGTATGGGATACCACATGTGTGAGACTTTTGGGAGCCTAGCCGTGTACAGGACCCTGAAAACCAATCAAAGCCTTCAGGCTTTCTAAGGACGTCCATTTTTTTATTTCACTCCTCACTGCCTATCACAGTTTCGGAGGCCATGAAATGCCCAGATAGCACAAAACCTCCCCCAAATGATCCCATTTTGGAAAGTAGACACCCCAAGATATGTCTACTGTCTTATCTGCGTGTAGGGAGGACAGAACAAAAACATTTTGTGAATCCCTCCACTTCACTGCTAACACATTATTACACTTCAAGCAGGCTCTCTTCCCCCATCTAAGTCATGATTCTACAAGCCATTGGGGGAAGCCCCAGCGATTAGATCGCATGGTGCCACATCCACCAATTCCATAAGCAAAAAATTGACTAATAAGTGTCACGCTTGTGTAATAATTGTCCACGTACAAGTGACACCCTTTTCCAAATAAGGGTGACACGATGTCCCACACAATCTTACCAGTGCTCCCTATGTAGTCTGGACAGTTCTCTGGCTCTACATGACTATCTTTTCCCTCGTAAACCATAAAACTATATGTATAGCCTGTTGCCCTGTCACAGAGCTTATACATCTGGACCCCATATCTGGAACACTTTCTGGGAAGATACTGTTTGATAGAAAAGGGCCAGAAAACTTAATCAGGGACTCATCAATGCAGATAATTTGATCAGGGGTAAAAAAGGTTGCAAACTGTTCATTGACATGGTTTGCGAGGGGCCCGAATTTTGTAGATCAAATCCAGGGTCACCCCCAGGACGACATTCATTATAATTGAAGTGCATGAACCGCAAGATCTGCTTGTATTGCTTCCTGGTCATGGAGCTAGAGAACACGGGATATGGTAAATTGGGTCAGTGGACCAATATGACTGCAATTCACTCTTTTTAGTTATGCCCATGAGGAGGGATAGGCCCAGAAAGGTCTTCAATTTGGAAACCGTAAAATGTTTCCAATCTCTGGCAAGGGTCAAATAGGGATAAGCGGTGATGAATAGACCAGTATACAAATTGCTATGGTCCGCAATAGGCATGAGCTTCGAGTTCGAGTCAAACTCATGTTTGACTCAAACATTGCCTGTTCGGCGAACAGTGAACAATTTAGGGTGTTCGTGGCAAATTCAAAAAGCCGCGGAACACCCTGTACAAGTCTATGGGAGAAATCTAAAGTGCTAATTTTAAAGGCTAATATGCAAGTTATTGTCCTAAAAAGTATTTGCAGACCTGAGTCCTGCCCCAGGGGACATGTTTCAATGCAAAAAAAAGTTTTCAAAACGACCGTTTTTTTAGGAGCAGTGATTTTAATAATGGTTAAAGTGAAACTAGAAAAGTGTAATATTCCTTTAAATTTCGTACCTAGGGGGTGTCTATAGTATGCCTGTAAAGGGGCACATGTTTCCCTTGCTTAGAACTGTCCCTGCACAGAGTGTAATTTCTGTAGGAAAAAAAGTCATTTAAAATCACTCGTGGCTATAATGAATTGTCGGCTCCCCGTACTACAGAGAACAGTCATTGAAAGTCATTGATAAAAAAAACATGAGGTTCCCCCAAATTCAATTACCAGGCCCTTCAGGTCTTGTATGGATATTAAGGGGAACTTTACATCAAATGTAAAAAAAAATGGCGTGGAGTTTCCCCTAAAAATCCATACCAGACCCTTTATCCGAGCATGCAACCTGGCTGGCCACAGGAAAAGAGTGGCACCCCCCCTCCTGAACTGTACCAGGCCACATGCCCTCAACATTGGGAGGATGCTTTGGGGGTCTGCGACCCCTCAAAACACCTTGTCCCCATGTTGATGAGGACAAGGGCCTCATCCCCACAACCCTGGTCGGTGGTTGTGGGTGTCTGCGGACGGGGCGCTTATCGGAATCTGGAAGCCCCCTTTAACAAGGGGACCCCCAGATCTCGGCCCCCTATTTGAAATGGTAAGGGGGTACAAAAGAAAGTGTAAAAGACTGTTAAAAAAGACACACACACCGTTGCAAAAGTCCTTTATTAAAAATATATATTTTTTAAAAGATTCCAGTGGTGGTAATCCACTCTTGCTATCCAGCGACAGATGATCATCTCTCCGGGGTCCAGCGATGGCTGATCTGATCCAGTGACGGGTGATCTCTCCCTCAAGCGCAGCGCATCCATCCTCTGTCTCTATTGGCAGAGACACTGCAAGGATCCCGGCATCCCGCCAGCCTGACATTTCTTATATGAGGAGGGCAGGTCCACGTCACCTGACCCCGCCCCCTCTGACGCAAGTGGGAAAGCCTGGCTTCTCCAATGACATGTGGTTGACCCTGCCCCCCTCTGATGTAACGCAGGTTTCCGTTACATTCACACAAAGTTTAGGTCTGTTCGCAGGTTCTGGTACGAACCAAACCAGGGGGTGTTTGACTCATCCTTATTCAGTATACCGATTCCTAAATCCTGGGACATGAGTCCAATGGATCTGGCTATAGGAACCCCCAAGAGCTAGACAACACCAGTCTTGGAGTACATCAGGAATAGTCTTTTATTTGAGATCTCACACAAATATATACAGCAGGATGACTAAAACCTAACCTAATTAGCATGAGCTAATTATCTAATCAACACTGGACTCCTTCATTCAATTGCAGGGTTAATTAGCACAAACAACAAAACAACAATAGGTGAAATACCCTTTAGAATCTGTGTCAAAACAGACTAGACTCATTTACATTATACAAGACAACAGACAGGTGGCTGGAGTTCATGACATTAGCATCAAGCGTTTGTGTCCCAACAGTGTGATTCAGTATTGCTAACATGGCATATACATATCCAGAGTCTGGTTGTCTTGGGGGGGGGGGGGGACATGGACCTGAATCCAAGTAAAACCACATCAGGGGTCCCCAGGCATACAGCTCACAAAGAGCAATGTTCCCCCAAATACCAGGGCCCATAATTGGTCTGCAAGAGGCTGGCATTCAGGCCCCTCCAAGAGCCTCTGTCCCAGCTAGGTGCTAGGTCTTTTACATTTCTACCCCTTTCGGCAAGAGACTAACACAGGAGGAGACCCCAGATGGGTTAACTCCGAAGTTAGTCAGGGGTTCCAGTCCTCTAATGCTGGTATCCACACAGTACTCCAAACAAATTGTTCCAAACAGAGTCTGTCTCTCTCCGAGAACATATCTGCCACTGGGGAGAGGCCTGGACTGGCCCTTCTCCCTGGAATCTTTTCAGCCGCTGGAGAGAAGACAGGGTGACTGGGCTCACTCCATCAAGCTGTTGGGGATCTGGGCCGGCCGCCCAGCATCCCTGGAGTATACCAGTGGAGACTGACGTTCCATCCACCAATATCAGCTCAAGCTGCAGTTGTGTGTATTGGCCAGTAGCATTCTGTCCTGTTAGCACTTCAGCTGAGGACCCTGCATCATCTACTTCAGATGACTTTTGGGGAGTGAGGCCGACCACCCCGGCTCCTTGGAACTCTGCAGGCATTACCAGTGCTGGGCAGAGGTTGGTAGCACTCTGCCCAGTTGCCAGCACTTCAGCTGGGTTGGTGTCATCATTCTGGGGTGCAGTCTGCTGTTGGAACTCCCCTTCACTGGTATTGTGTCCCAGGCACACTAACCTTTGTTGGGGAGGGAAAATGGCTGCTTCTCTGAAAGCCACTTGGAGAGAGGGACCATCATTTTCTCACCTTGGGCCTCCAAAACTGCCACGGGTGTGGAGCAGGGGTCTGCTGGAGAGATGAGCCGACTGCCCCAGCTCCCTGGAACTCCACAGTTGCTGCCTGTGCTGGGCAGAATTTAATAGCACTCTGCCCTGTTGCCAGCACTTCTGCTGGGGACTCCACATCATCCGCTTTGGCTAACTGTTGGGGCAGGAGGCTGGATTCCTCCACTCTCAAACTGTGTAGCTGCCATTGGGGAGGTGAGCTGGCTACTTCCCTTTCAATTCCCTCATCTGGCTGCTGGGATGACGTGTCTGTGGTATTGTCTCCCAGGTGCATGGATCTTTGCTGAGGAGGAAAGACAGCTTTCTCCACTCTGGCCGATTGTTGAGACGGGACAGCAAACACCTCCTCTCCCTTCTCCCCTTGTATCTGCTGCTGGGAAGTGATCGCCACCTTCTCACCCTGAGACTCTGGAACTGCTACAGGTATGGGGAAGGGGTCTTGTACCCTCTGTTTCGGGGACCAGCGATTCAGCTGGGGAAGTTCCTTGTAACTCCACAGATACTGCTGTTGGTGCTCGGCAGAACACAGTGAAGTTTGGCCCTAATACCAGCTCTTCTGCTGGAGGCTCATCAGGTTCTTATTCCTCAGCAGAAAAGTCTACCAAATCCCCTGTCCCTGGAACTGGTGTCTGGGGGTAGAGTTTCACCATCTCCTGTCGTGGAACCCAGAAGATGCTATCAGTGCTGGGCAGAGGTTAGCAGAGCTCTGCCCTGTTGTCAGCACTTCAGCTTTGGGGATGGCAATCTCCAGATTTTCCTCCACCCAAGATCATCCCATGCAGAAACAGGATCATCAAGGTCAGACAGCACTTGCTGCATTCGCTATAAGACCTCTGCATCCATAGCTGCAGGGGCAGGTTGGCAAAGCACACTGTTACTCTGCCACATTGCCTTCAGCCAGGATTTCAGAGTTGTCAGCAGGTATTTCCTGATAGACCCAGGCAAAGGGAGCCCAGCCCTGGCACTGAGCAGAGTCAGAAGCCGTCTGTAGGCAATCTCCAGCTCCCATTCCTGAACGGCCAGAAACTCTATATCTTCCAGTGCCCGGTGCACTCTCGAGACATTCAGTAGCCCTTCTCTGAAATCCATGATTTCATCCAACTGCCACTCCAAATCACTCCCAAAGTTAGAGTCCCCTGTCAGCTTCACATAAAACAGTCCCAGGCTGCCGTAGCTTAAGCCTTCCATTGGGCTGTCATCTGTTATCCAGGGACATGTTTGGGATCCATGCCACTGGAAGGCTCTGTAACTCTCATCCAGCTTCATCTCTGCCCAGACCAGCCTGCTTAATTCAGCTGTCTGCTCCTTGTGCGTTTTTTCTCCCAAAAACAGCACCCACAATCCATACTGTGACCAGTACCTTTCCTGGATGGAGGGGAGAACTTTTCCCTGGTGGCACTGAAACGGGCTAGCGTTTCCTTCCAGAGTTCACAGCAGATAGAATCAAACCTTCCCAGCAGGACCTGCTCTGATACTGGTCCTCTGTGCTGTAGCTGCATCTCTCGCAATCTCCTTCTGAATTCCTCTTCCATGGCGGCTGGTATCTGTAACGCTCCTCTCCTGCTTTCCGGACCTTGGATCCAGGTGGAGGTTTGGATGTCCCAAACTGCAGGAAGCGTCCCACTGCTTGCCACCAATGTGACGGATCCTATCCCCCACACTCCGCTTGAGTGTTTCTGTCAGTATACCGCTTTCTAACTCCTGGAACACCAGTCCAATGGATCTGGCTATAGGAACCCCCAAGAGCTAGACAACACCAGTCTTGCAGTACATCAGGAATAGTCTTTAGATATATAATAGATTATGTCCCTGGACGTGGTTAAGGCATTTGACAGTTTGGAGTGGGGGTACATTTGGAGTGTCTTGAAGGAATTTGCCTTTGGCCCTGGGTTTTTTAGATGGATGAAAATAATGTATAACGGACCAAATGCTAGAATCAGGGTTAATAATAAATATTCTGCCAAGATACAGCTGGAGAGAGGTACAAGACAGGGATGTCCCATGTCATCTCTGGTGTTCATGTTAGCCATGGAGCCGCTAGCCATAGCAATTCGAGAAACATAGGAATAAGAGGCTTTGTGGGGGGAGTAAGAGAGGAAAAAATCCTCTTATATGCCGATGATGTGCTCCTTTTCCTGGGTGACATGGGGAAGTCCCTCAGGCGGGTGATGGACATCATCGAAAAATTTGGAGGACTTTCGGGCCTGGTTATAAACTGGGATAAATCAGCGTTAATGCCGATTGACCATAGTGAGAACCAAATAAGAATAGTTATACCCCAATTGGAGCACGTGGAAAAATTTTAATATTTAGGAATATATGTAACTAAGGACCCCAATAAGTTCATAAGTAATAATTTAGTACCTCGTCTGGATAGATTCAAAAAGAAAGCTGTCATTTGGAGACATCTTCCATTATCAGTGGCTGGGAGATGTAACCTTATCAAAATTATATGGATGCCACCCACAATTATTATATCTTTTACATAACACGCCGGTATGGGTAGATAAGAAGTGGTTTAAAAAAATGGATTCACTGTTCAGGGAATTGATTTGGAAAGGAGGTCCGGCTAGGATAAGCCTCCAAACGCTACAATTACCAACAGGAGAGGGTGGAATGGCTGCTCAATTGCAACATCTTTTGGGCAACGTAGTCCCAGAGGAAGAGAGTTTGATGATATTGGGAGCGCCTCACAGGACTCTGATAGAAGTTTTGGGAGCTAACTCTTTTGCTTATAATAACTACACAGTAAAATTAGCTCTAAAGGTCTGGAAAGCTGTGAAGGTGTTGAGTGGACATATGGGTGTGACAGAATTTATACCACTGTGGAATAACAGTAATCTACAAGAGTTGAGCCCACTGGGAAAATTCAAGTAATGGGAAGTAAAGGGGATAGATAAAGTGATCCATGTATATGAGGGGAGCATATTAAAAACATTTGCAACGCTGAGGGTAGAATATGAACTCCCTAGTCAGTCCTTTTATAAATATCTTCAAATCAGGCACGCATTAAACGCACAGTTCGGCATACAGGGCCCGAAATGGAATAAAACTACTATATTAAAAAAAATACGCAAATCAAAAAAGAGGATTTATATCAGAGGTCTATCCATATATACATAGTGGGAGTTTGGAAGGAGTGGAAAGTTTTAGGGGTAGGGAGAAGTGAGAAGTAGATGTAGGAGAAATCACTGAGGAGCAATGGAAAAAGGTATTAGAAAGGGTGCATTTGGTATCTGTATCCCTGGCTCAGAAAATTTCGGCCTTAATGTTAATACACAGAGCATATTATACCCCTAAGTGATTATTTCAGTTTGGATGGAGAGCGGATGCCAGGTGTCAGGATACAGGAGATCTGATACACATGTTATGGAGGTGCCCAAAACTATTTTGTTATTGGACTGGGATTCTGGACACTATTAATATAATATATAAGATTAGATTGGACCCCAGATTATTGTTGTGAATTCATTAAGAAAAAAAAAATAATAATAATACATTTAATATTTACTGTCAAAGAGGTGAGATTTGTATAGGCCTCAAGAACAGATGAACCACGATTTTGATATTATTGAACTATGACCTCTCGGAGAACTTGAAAAAGCAAAGTACAAGATCTCACAGGTTTTTCCAAATGTTAAAGGGATTAGCTATCTTTTAAAATTCTACAAGTCTGTATTGAGAAAGGTGTGGCCTGAACAAAAGGGATGTTTGGTCACAAACACCAAAAAAAAAAAATCTTATCTAGCTCCTTGAATGGTCAAAGAAGGGCATGCAAATATATATGGCAAGGTTTGGTTTATACCTAGGCGTACCTGTGACCAACAGCCATTAAACCTGAATGACCAGAACAAATATCCCATTGTCTCAGAAAGTGAGAGATCAATAAGCCAAGTAGTCAGTATTGTCCTAGCTTCTCATGAAACAATGGCAGGAGAGATTTACACGCTAGGATAATAACAGTTATAAAAACCGAGAGTCGAATGACAGGTGCATATATCTGGGGTGTTGTGTCACAATGTTGGAGTAAGATTCATATACCAGTATCATCAATATTTTTCTAAGCCATTCAAATTATACATATAGGTCACAACAAGGAGATATTGTGGTTTGGTATCTAATGATCTGGGGAACTTTGTCATGGAGAGATTATATATGAAAGTGTGATCATAAGTAGAAGTGTTTTAGCAACAAATTAGTATTATGAAAAACATATAATCATGATTATAACTGTATAAGAATTTAACCTATGTTTAGATAAACAAATATTGATTGGATACCCGAATTATACATGTATCCATATAGATAATAATTGTATGTGATATTGTTTGATATATATCTAACCTGTGTCCTTTAGAAATTGACTAAAGATTAGCAGATATACATTGATATGCATATATATCACCATTTTATGCAAGTGATTATTCAAAATTATGTTAAGTGTATTTTATATTATACTATCATTCCTGAACACGCAAGATATATTCTTTAGAACATATATAAACAACGAACGCATATTATAGAAATAAAAATATTAACTTAAAGAGATAAAACTCCAAACACATGTGAGACACCTGGTGGTTGAAGGTGCTATTACATTAAAATCACGAGACTACTGGGAAAGGTGGTCATTAAGTCTGCCTGCCAATAGGAAAGGGACACATACCCTCTGGGCAGAACTTAGTATAATTTTATGATCTTTTTGTTTAAGAGGATATTTAACCACTTGACCACTGGGCACTTAAACACCCTTAATAACCAGACCAATTTTCAACTTTCGGTGCTCTCACATTTTGAATGACAATTACTCAGTCATGCAACACTGGACCTATATGAAATTTTTGTCCTTTTTTCACACAAATGGAGCTTTCTTTTGGTGGTATTTAATCACCGCTGGGTTTTTTATTTTTTGCGCTATAAAAGAAAAAATACAGAAAATTCTGTAAAAAAATTAATTTTTTTTTGTTTCTGTTATAAAATTTAGCAGATTAGTAATTTTTTCTTCATAAATTTTGGCCAAAATTTGTAGGATATTATTTGGTCTTTGTGAAAGTTATAGAGTCCACAAGCTTTGGTGCCAATATCTGAAAATTGATCACACCTGAAGTACTGACGGCCTATTTCAATTCTTGAGACCCTAACATGCCAGAAAAGTACAAATACCCCCCAAATGACCCCTTTTTGGAAAGAAGACATTCCAATGTATTTAGTAAGAGGCATGATGAGTTTTTTTAAGTTGTAATTTTTTGCAATTCTTTGCAAAATCAAGATTTTTTTTTACTTTTTTTTTTCTCAAAATTGTCATATTATCAGAATATTTCTCACACACAGCATATGCATACCACAAATTACACCCCAAAACACATTCTGCTATTACTCCCGAGTACAGCGATACCACATGTGTGAGACTTTTACACAGCGTGGCCACATACAGAGGCCCAACATGCAGGGAGTGCCATCAGGCGTTCTGGAGCACCCAGGACAATTCTGACAATTCTGACATTTCTCTCCTACATGTAAAAATCATCATTTATTTGCTAGAAAATTACATAGAATACCAAAACATTATATATGTTTTTTTAGCAAACACCCTGGAGAATACAATTTTTGCATAATGTGAAAGATAAAGTTACACCAAGTAAATAGATACCTAACGTGTCACTCTTTAAAATTGCACACGCTCGTGGAATGGCGCTAAACGTCGCTACTTAAAAATCCCCATAGGTGAAGATTTAATTTTTTTTACTGGTTATATGTTTTGAGTTACAGAGGAGGTCTAGGGCTAGAATTATTGCTCTCGCTCTAACGTTTGCAGCGATACCTCACATGTGTGGTTTGAACACCGTTTTCATATGTGGGCGGGACTTACGTATGCGTTCGCTTCTGCATTCGAGCACATGGGGACAGGGGCGCTTTAAAAAAAAAAAAATGTATTGTTCATTTTACTTTATATATTTTAGTTTGACATTTTTTGGTCACTTTTATTCCTATTACAAGGAATGTAAACATCCCTTGTAATAGGAATATGGTATGACAGGTCCTCTTTACAGGGAGATATGGGGTCAATAAGACCCCGCATCTCACCTCTAAGCTGGGAAGTCTGAAAAAAAAAAAAAAAAAAAAAGATTCTGGCTTTGATCGTATTGGCGAGTCGGTAGAAGCACCGGAGGGCGGCGGGAGGGGGGGGGGTGTCTATGGCTGGGTATTGCAGGGTATCACCGACTATGGCTGGGTATGGCTGGGTATCTCTGAGTATGGCTGGGTATCTCAGAGTATGGCGTTGCAGAGTATTGCGTTGCAGAGCATTGCAGGATATTGGCGGGTGTTGCAGAGCATTGCAGAGTGTTGCAGGGTATTGGCGGGTGTTGTAGAGCATTGCAGAGTGTTGCAGGGTATTGGTGGGTGTTGCAGAGCATTGCAGAGTGTTTCAGGGTATTGGCGGGTGTTGCAGAGCATTGCAGAGTGTTGCAGGGTATTGGCGGGTGTTGCAGAGCATTGCAGAGTGTTGCAGGGTATTGGCGGGTATTGCAGAGCATTGCAGAGTGTTGCAGGGTATTGCAGAGTGTTGCAGAGTGTTGCAGGATATTGGCGGGTGTTGCAGAGTGTTGCAGGGTATTGGCGGGTGTTGCAGGGTATTGGCGGGTGTTGCAGAGCAGTGCAGAGTGTTGCAGGGTATTGGCGGGTGTTGCAGAGCGTTGCAGAGTGTTGCAGGGTATTGGCGGGTGTTGCAGAGTGTTGCAGGGTATTGGTGGGTGTTGCAGAGCATTGCAGAGTGTTCCAGGGTATTGGCGGGTGTTGCAGAGCATTGCAGAGTGTTGCAGGGTATTGGCGGGTGTTGCAGAGTGTTGCAGGGTATTGGGGGTTTTGCAGAGCATTGCAGAGTGTTGCAGAGCATTGCAGAGTGTTGCAGGGTATTGCAGAGTAATGCAGAGTATTGCAGAGTATTGCAGAGTATTGCAGAGTAATGCAGAGTATTGCAGAGTAATGCAGAGTATTGCAGAGTAATGCAGAGTATTGCAGAGTAATGCAGGGTATTGCAGAGTAATGCAGAGTAATGGCAGGGAATTGAGGGGTTAAATTTCGGTGAGCAGCGATGTGGGGACTGCAGATGCAGCCCACATCGCTGCTGACACCGATCTCTTCCCCCTCCGCTGTACCAATCGGTACAGAGAGGGGGAGGGAGGAACCGACGTCATAACATGACGCTGGTTTGTTTACAAGTGATCACTCCGTCATTTGACGGAGCGATCGCGTGGTAAACGACCGCGATGAGCGGCCGTTTACCGTGATCCGTGATCCGTGATCACAGGACCCGGCGGTCTCAGATGCTCTCGAGTGCGTGCCCCAGGGGGCGCGCGAGAGCGGAATTCTGGGAGGACGTCATATGACGGCCTCCCAGAGTTAAACAACCGCCCTGTAGCCGTCATTCGGCTATGGGCCGGTTGTTAAGTGGTTAAGAAACTAGAAAGATGGCCATAGGAGGAAAAAAAGGAAAAAAGAGAAAGCTCGGAGGAGAGCTGGGGGGAGAGAGTCAGGGGGAAGCTTAGGGACCCCCCCCTCCCCCCCTGAGAAGGAACACTAGAAGACATGCATGAATACATATTTTTACATTCATGAAGATCCCTGCTCCTTGGAACTCGGAGGTCACACAAAGTAATTCCTCTGTAAAAAGATCCATGTTGAAGCCACGGCAGACATCTTAAAATTCCTGGTAACCAACACTCCACACTAATAGCCATATTGGAAATGGGTAAATATATGTTTATCATCTATTCTATGTTCTCTTAAATATTGATTTTTGAATATTCTATTATTGAAAATATTTCTCCCGAATCAATAACCGCCTTTTAGATTTTTCTCTAAATTAAATTTTTCATTAAAATTTCTTTTTGCATAGATGCCAATTTTATTGACAAACAAATGTCTAATTTATTTCACATTGTTAACCACTTACTTACCTGCAGTATAGTAACGGTTGGACGTGTGAAATACAGACATTCTGTTTAATTGTCAATTATCAAAAGGTTATTGATTCTACCGAGAAGTGATAATGGTGATAATTGTGTCCAAGGTACTACTACGCCCAGTTTGAGGGTGTTTCCATTAATTGTCAAAATGATCAAGTAATGCAATCTGTATTTTAATATTTCATGTAAATATTTGTTTTCTGTCAACCAATAAATGTAGCTATTTTGTATGATCACTAGTCTCCGTGAATAAGTTTCACATATATAGACTGTGTCATATAGACTGATTCTGTATCTTAAAAATATCTTCGTTAAAAATTACTTAGTAAATATTGTGCGGGAAATTGTCCTTAAAAAGCACAACATTATGTATACTAGGACTCGGAGAGGGAATGAGAGGTATGAGAGGTAAGAAAAACAAAAGTAGTGATCAGATGTTTATTTCAAGCGAGAAAATTGATAGCACAGAAGTGGCAAGCGAGTAAACCCCATACAGTGAGTGAATGGATCAATGCAGTTACGGAAACAGTGTGGAGGGAAAAAGTAATATATACGCAAAGAGAGAATTATAAGGACTTTGAAAAATATGGAGACCGTGGATGGTAAAGATGGGTTATCCTTTATGATAATTATAAAATATACATCTGGGAGGGGGAAGAAGGTCCATATAGGCCAAATTGAAAGGTTTGGGTATTTATAGAGACTTTTGAAATGAGGATAAGCTGATTTCTCTACCGTTAGGATTGTAAAAAGCTGTAAGCATTGTTTTTTTATTTTTTATTTTTTTTGTGATGATGTTATAAAATTTCAATAAAGAATATTTAATAAAAAAAAAAAAAAAAAAGGAATAGTCTTTTATTTGAGATCTCACACAAATATATACAGCAAGATGACTAAAACCTAACCTAATTAGCATGAGCTAATTATCTAATCAACACTGGACTCTTTAATTCAATTGCAGGGTTAATTATCACAAACAACAAAACAACAATAGGTGAAATACTCTTTAGAATCTGTGTCAAGCCAGACTAGACTCATTTACATTATACAAGACAAGAGACAGGTGGCTGGAGTTCATGACATTAGCATCTAAGAGTTTGTGTCCCAACAGTGTGATTCAATCTATTGCTAACATGGCATATACATATCCAGAGTCTGGTTGTCTTGGGGGGAGGGGGATGGACCTGAATCCAAGTAAAATCACCTCAGGAGTCCCCAGGCATACAGCTCACAAAGAGCACCGTCCCCCCAAATGCCAGTGCCCATAATTGGTCGGGCTGGCATTCAGTCCCCTCCAAGAGCCCCTGTCCCAGCTAGGTCTGTCACAAGATCTACAGAGATCTTCAGTGAAAAACAGTGAATAAAAATCACTCTTTCCATCTGAATTCCAGGTTGGCCAGTGAATGGGGAAAGTACGGGGGCTGCAGAAGTGGTGGGCTTCCAATTAAGATTGGCGAATGCAGCAGGAAAGGCACTATGGGCTTGATGGGCCCGTGTTTGTCTTCTTGTTGGTGGCAGCGGGACACTACTCCTGCTAGCCACCTCACCAGCTTGAACTGAACTTATGGGACTCGCCACGTCACCAAGTGTTACTGCAGTGCTAGATGTATGACCAGGATGTAGTAGGCTGCTGGTGCTTGCCAGTTCACCAGAAGGATGAGTGGCACTATTACTGGTTCTCTGATCCATACAAGAGCCCTGCGGTTATTGCACCTCAACGACAGCAAAAGAACGGGGTCAGGTACACCTGACCTTGGCAGGGACAACTTCATCGTTAGAGCTATCTGTCAGGGTGCCCCTGCTGTCTACAGGTTCATATTCTGAGCCTGAATCTGACAGATGAGTGACTTCCTCTTTACTATTTGTCATGCTCAGAAACATGTAGACCTCTTCACTACTGTACCTTCGATTTGACATTTTGGTCTCTAAATTTACTGGTACAGTAGTGAGACATTTTGGTCTCTAAATTTACTGGTACAGTAGTTATGCCCTGTACACACGACTGGTTTTCCCATCAGAATAAACTCTGAAGGTTTTTCCAACGGAATTCCGCTGAAACTGTCTCGCATACACAAGATCACACCAAATTCCGATTGTCAAGAATGCAGTGACGTACAGCACATACGACAGGAGTAGAAAAAGGAAGTGCAATAGCCAGTAGCCAATAGTTTCTGTCTCGTACTTGCTTCAGAGCATGCATAGTTTTTGGTCCGTTGGAACAGCATACAGATGAGTGGTTTTCCCAATAGGAATATTTAGAACATGTTCTATTTCTAGGTCCGTAAAATATAAACTATCTAACCAGAGTCACCCATGACACTTATACAGTGATCACAGGTGACAGGGGGTGATCAAGGGGTTAAACCTTTATTGGGGGGGTTAGGGGGGTCCCTAGACCAGTCTTGGCCTAATGCTAATTACCCTAACACTGATTTTTGTCACTAATGACAACAGTACAGTGATCAAAAAAAATGAACACTGTACTGGGTGACACAGTGACAGGGAGTGGAGGGGTTAACTGGGGGGTGGGGTGTTCGGGGGGTGGCAAGTGTACCTATGTGGACTGGTGTCAGTGTAGTGTTGGTGCACTTACTCTGGGATGTCTTCTCTCCTCTCTCTCGAGCGAAAAGACTTACACGATGAGAGATGACATCACTTCCCCTGCAGTGTTTACACTTACACACGCAGGGGAAGGATCTCATTCACTAGGAGCGATCATGAGGTCCAGGCCAGATATCATTGGCCTGGGGATTGATCAATTCTGGATCGAATCTGATCATTGTGGCCGCCGAGGGGGAATGTGTGCATGTCCCCTTGGTGGCCATGCGCACGACATATAGCTACGATGCTTCGCACAGCCAGACCAGCTTGGTCTGGAACCGGTTAAGCATCATTAAAATCACTGCTCCTGTAAAAATAATCTTTTTAAAAATAAGAAAACTTGCATTGATACATGTCCCCCAGGGCAATACCTGGCCACCCATACCCTTTATGGCCAAAACGCATAAGCCTTCAAAATCTTTTTTTTTTTTTGATTTTTCAAGTTTAGGCCCCCAAGACTTTAATAATAGGGTTTGGGTGTGAACTTTTGCAATGTTTGAGAGGTTTTGCAATGTTTGAGAGGTCTGCTACAAACTGAACCGGGGGGTGTTTGGCCCAACTCTATTGTTGAGTTTAAATGCCCTTTTTTTCAATATCTAAAATGACAAAAGTTATAGACTCCCTACCTGGGGAAAAGCTCCAGGCCCGAGAAAACTTCAAAATCGACTATTATATACTATAGATACTATATTGAAAATGTCAATTCACTTTTTATGATTTCTACCTCAAAAAGCCAAAACACTCAGTAAATACCGCATAAAACAGAGTTAAAGTCCATTCACTAAAGTAAATAAATAAATGCATGTATTATAATAAGTGGTCCAGGCATGCTATATTTAAGGATTGTATGAGTAGTCTCTACAGTACCTTTTCAGATTAGTTCTCCAGATTTTCAGAGGCATTTTTTGTGTACTTACTGTACAAACATATTCTGTACATAATTTTCTGCATAGACCGACCCCCCAATCACTCCAAATATAATACAATGTACATGCATATTACAATGCAGTGGTGGCTGGTTGTATATTGTATACATTTTTTTGGGGGGGGGGGGGGCTGCAATAAATGCACCCACATCACCCCCCGGTCGGTTACCAACCTCGCCCTTTTCCTATCCATGGCACGGAAAACGCTTCCCTCTGGGCGACAGGCAGTGGCTTCCCCTGCATCTTCTCTTCAGAATCAGCAGCCGTGCGTCTCCTCCCTCCTCCTCTTAGGCCAATAGGAGCGCTTTTCCTTTCGGCCAATCAGAAAAATTGGTCTCAGGACCCGCTTCCTGATTGGCCGGGAGAAGAATCAGTGTGACAATATTCATTTGCATTGTCACAACTGGGTGGGCTCAGGGTGCAGTGCTCTGCGTCCCCAGGCCATCCTTCTTTGAAGCCTATTAGGAGCCTCTAGCTCTAATTACATGCTTCGACAAAAAACAAAAACATTGCAATCAATGCTTCCAGCGCCCGCATCTAGATTAGGGGGCCGGACACATAGATAGGGGGGATTCGCCTCTGCGCCCTGTATTACAGGCCACAACTGCTATAATGGTCTAATCCCTTGTTACAATGTCTTATGTAGTGAGAATCATTTACATTTTCACAAATATCTTTGGAGATATTTATGGCAAACATGTTTTCAAGACAGAACATAAAATAACGCTTCTATTACAAAACCTTTAATCAAAAAGACAAAGCATTGTTAGTCTTGAAATGTGCCGATTAACTGTAATTACAAGGCTTGAAGCATATGCAAAAGAACTTTAGATGTCACATTAGAATTTGACACACATCCATAAACATCTCATTATCTTAATGATGAGGAGGTTTAGGATCAATTATATCTTGGAAATATCTAAATGATGTATCCTCATTATCAACAAGGAAATTATTTTGGTTGTTGTAGTCTTTAGATAAACTTAAAAACTAGTATCTCTCACAATAACCATCAAACTGAACACACCCACACTCTGCTTTGCTAACGCCTATGCTTATGCCGTGTACACACGGTCGGACTTTCTGGCAGAAAAAGTCTGATGGAATAATTTCATTGGATATTCCGATCGTGTGTAGGCTTCAGCTGATTTTTTTTTTTTTTTAATTCTGACGGACCTAGAAATAGAAAATGTTTTAAATCTTTCCCACTGAATCAATTTCGCGAAAACCGTTCATCTGTATGCTGTTCCAATGGACCAAAAATGATGCAAGGGCAGCTATTGGCTACTGGCTATTGAACTTCCTTTTGCTAGTCCCGTTGTATGTGTTGTACGTCACCGCGTTCTAAACGATCGGACTTTGGTGTGATCGTGTGTAGGCAAGTCTGTTTCAGCGGAACTCCGTCAGAATAAACTCTGATGGTCGTGTGTACGCAGCATAACTATGTAAGAATGGTTACGTCACAAAGTCCCTCCAGGCCTGTGAGGTGACACTTTCGTGAATATCAGAGAATGACAATGGCTATTCTCTAGCAACAGCTAAAAACCATGTCAAAAGATAGCAATGATAGCAATGACTTCACCAAATATTACAACAAAAATTACTTTAATGTGTAACCAATCCTTTTTTTTTTTTTTATAATTTTTATATAAAAAAAAAAATGATCGTCCCTAATCCCTCTCCGATGTATCCATCCAACTGGATATGATGTCATGTGATAAAATACTGATCGGTTTCATTTTGATAAATATTGCAAATTTATATGGAATAATGCATGCCTTATTTTACAAGCATTTTTCGATGACTTGAAAAAAATTTGAAAGCTGTTTTTTCATTGATCTTAAAGTGGTAGATATTCTGTGAATGCATCCCACAGTCTTCCTTTGCTGTTCTTTAGTTTATCATCTACGCATTGTTGTAGTGCCAAATATGAGCTTAAGAGTGCCATGATTGGTTAGTCACAGGTCTTTTGTAGGTTAAATCATACAGTTGTAGTGCTACCCTGAAGGAGCCACTGCAGATGTACCCAGGTTCTGTCTCTAATCAGTGCAGGAATTCAAGCACACAGCAGTATCTCATCCATTCAAGCTCAATAAACACTAAGGACAGTGAGGTATGAGATATTCCAAAACACTCATTGCATAAATTACAGAGGACTCTTCTCTATCTCTAAGCAGCACAAATACAATATACACTCCCAGCTGGGAACCAGGGGGATTGCTGGATAAGTTTGAAGAAATAGGCTGAAATGGTCTAAGTTCTTGCAGCTGTAGGATCATCAAATACTTCCACATGAGTTTGGCTCTACTCACAGATCCTTATAATGATTATTCCAGAGGTGCAACCTCTAGTAGAGAAACCTGGCTTCCAGGCCAGGAAGGGGGTGTCATGTACCTTACAGCGGAGTCCGAAATGCTGAGGGTGGCCTCTTGCGTGGTTCCCTTCCCAACACCCCTGGTAGTGGGGACAGGGAGTGCTGGGGCAACGAAAGGGTGCAGGTGCCTGAAGGCTGGAGCTTGGAGATACAGGATCTTCTCAGAGCATGGCTTGAAGACTGATCATCAGAACTGTTCAGTGGAAGCCAGGCAGGTAAGTATGGATTCAGGAACAACTGCAACGTCAGGAACAGGTAAAGGTTGGCAACAAGGTATATAAATGGAAGGCAAGTTCGTAGTCTAGGACAGGCAGAGGTTGGCAATGGGCTGGCAGCTAGGTACAGTATCAGGAAGCAGAGCTGTCGTAGATAATCCAAGCCGAGGTCTGTATAATCAGTAGAGGTAGGTAACAGGCAGGGGTGATCCAGGAGAATGGGCAAGAAAGTTGGGTTTGTCAGGAGCAAGGTAGCAGGTCAAACAGCAGTCAGGAACTCAGGAACAAGCTGAAGACGTTCCAGCACTGGTATCAGGCAGAGACTCTGTTTATATAGGGCGCCATGCGCCAGGATTGGTGGACATGAATGTGCGTGCGCATGGGTATGCAAGTGCACACCTACATTCATATGGGTGTGCGAGTGCGCACGTTCGTTCCAGAACTCTTTCGCCTCTGTTGGGGACACTGCGTGTGCCCATTGGCATTATCAGAATGGGAATTAGCCACTGCTACACACAGACGAGCATTAGCACTGTGAGTTCTCTGACAATGCCCATTGACATTAGCAGAATGGGAATTAGCCACTGCTGCATGGAGACTGGCATTAGCACTGGGAGGCACACCTCCTCAGGGATGGGCTAGGCCCTACTAAATATTCAGGCTGGTAATTTGAATTCTCCCACCATAAGCTCTAAAAGTAATCAAATTTCTAGTCTGTGAAACCCCATACCAACTATACTAAATAATTACTGTTTCTGTGATTACAGCAGAAGTCAACACGAAATTTAACTAACAGCCTAGCTGTGAGGGTGGTACACAGTAACTACCAGAAGGGATACGGTGTGTCAGTAGTGGTGGGTGGGTTGCTGGTGAGATGGTAGGGTAAGGATGTGGTGTGAATTGCTAGTCCAGTCATCCTATAACATTGAAGCTGGCCTGAAAACTACAGATTAGATCCGTCTTCTGTCTCCACTGAGGAGACACTCCTCCTAATATAAGTTACGTCAGCGCTGGGATCCCCGCAGTGTCTCCTCAGTGGAGACAGAAGACGGATGCATGGATGGACTGTGCTGGACTGAAAATCACCCGTCGCTGGATCAGATCAGCCATCGCTGGACCCCGGAGAGGTGATCATCCATCGCTGGATAGCAAGAGTGGATTAGCACCGCTGGAATCTTTTTTTTATTTTTTTTATAAAATAATTTTTCAAAAGTGTGTTTGTCTTATTTAACCATTTTTTACACTTTCTTTGTGAAATGGTAGGGGTACTTTTGTACCCCCCTTACCATTTCAAATGGGGGGGCCGGGATCTGGGGGTCCCCTTGTTAAAGGGGGCTTCCAGATTCTGATAAGCCCCCGCCCGCAGACCCCCACAACCACTAGCCAGGGTTGTGGGGATGAGGCCCTTGTCCTCATCAACATGGGGACATGGTGCTTTGAGGGGTCACAGACCCCCAAAGCATCCTCCCAATGTTGAGGGCATGTGGCCTGGTACGGTTCAGGAGGGGGGCGCTCTCTCGTCCCCCCCCCTCTTTTCCTGCGGCCTGCCAGGTTGCGTGCTTGGGTAAAGGGTCTTGTATGGATTTTTAGGGGGACCACCACGTCAATTTTTTTTTAAAATTTGATGTGGGGTTCCCCTTAATATCCATACCAGACCCCTACGTAAAAAAAAATTTTTAATTTGACACAGGGTTCCCCTTAATATCCATTTTTTTATCAATGAATGAATTGTCGGCTCCCAATACAGATAACACTCATTGAGTGTTCTCTGTATTACGGGAGCCGACAATTCATATAGCCGCAAGTGATTTTAGAAGACTTTTTTTCCTGCAGAAATTACACTTTGTGCAGAGACAGTTCTAAGCATGGGAAACATGCGCCCCTTTACAGGCATACTATAGACACCCCCCCAGGTACGAAATTTAAAGGGATATTACACTTTTATTGTTTCACTTTAATCATTATTAAAATCACTGCTCCTGAAAAAATGGCAGTTTTTAAAACTTTTTTTTTGCATTGATCCATGTCCCCTGAGGCAGGACCCAGATCCCCAAACACTTTTTAGGACAGTAACTTGCATATTAGCCTTTAAAATTAGCACTTTAGATTGTGAACGTTCGAGTCCCATAGACTTTAATAGGGTTCTAAAGTTTACACGAAGTTTAGGTCTGTTCGCAGGTTCTGGTGCGAACCGAACAGGGGGGTGTTCGGCTCATCCTTAGTAAACATATGTTCTGTTTCACAGCTAGAACTCGAAATTGTATAATGTGATACTCATATAATTTGTTAAAGGTGTTTCTTCTTGTTTAATTGTTAAATTATTTTCACGATTATTATTAATAATAATAATAATAATAATATTAACAATATTAATGGGTTTTAACAAGAATTAGCCTAGCCATTAACTTATAATTATTATATCAGCAATAGTTCAGGTATTCCATTCAGTGTTATTGTGTCTTGTTTTGCTTTTGCCCTGTTTATTTTACCACTTTATATTTACGTTTCTTCATTGGCATATTTGTCTATATTATTCCATTACAAAATTTTACAAAGCTTTTGGCTATGTGCAGAATTATTGATAATAAGAAACATTGCTATATTCAGAACTGAAGCCATGCAAAACCAGTTAGACTACTTTATCTTTAGCCTGGTCTTGGCATAATGCAAATGAAGCATAAATCATTCAGACATACTGGAGCCACATTCAAAGGAACACATCGATACCCGTGTCTATATTTGCTATTTAACAGGTTCAGACAAAGGTGTCTAAAAAAGGAGTTGAATCATCAGAAGTAATTTGACAGTTTTTTTACACTAATTTAAAAAAAATATATAATAATTTTCAAATTTGCAATTAACGTGGTTACTATGTATTGCACTACGCATGCACAATGTAATGCTCTCCGAGTATTCCATGTGCACTTTACTCTTTTAAATAGTAGTAAACCTAAGAATCAAGTTAGGCACTGTTAATGATATTCTTATAATTGTATGTACCAGGATGTCTTTGAACACATGTTTAGGCAAAACTTGAGCACAAATGCTGCAAACATTCTCAAAATATTAGTATAAAAAACCTGAATCTATTCTTCAGTTTATTCCTAAACCATTACAGAGATGACAACAGTGCAGGACTGGATTAACGTAGGGGCTATTTGAAGCTGCAGCTCCAGACCCCTACCTTAATGTAGGCCCAGCCACCCAAAAAGGACATGGAAAGCAATGGGTCAACGGGAAGAGATCTCCCCTGACGGGCCTTGCATTCCACATGCACCGCCTGGGCAGAGTGGTGGGATTGTTAATGGGCACTGCATGAGCAGTCCTAACAGAAGCCTGGGGCATGCCAATGCAGGGCTCTTACAGAAGTCTGGGGCTCCCATAGTGTTAGGCCTGCACAGCTGCACTCTTTCAGCTCAGAGTGCACACCAATGCACGGCCCTTACAGAAACTTGGCAAGTCAAATGCCAGGCTTCCCTAATGTTATGCCTGTGCGGCTGTGCACTTTTGAGTTTGGGCGCATGCCAGCACAGGCTCTTGGAAAGCAGACGGGTGCCCAATAAAAGGCCCACCAAAATCCTCAGCACCAAGCACATGGTGCTATTAATCCGACCCTGCCACAGTGCCATGTACAACACATGTTCATTAATCAGTGTTGACAGTGTGCTACAGAGAATGAGTAGCTGTCTCCCCAACCAACTATTTATATATATATATGCCCAATTGTAGAAAAGCTATTTACAGTAAATGTAGCCTATTTTTTCAAAGATTGGATTATTTGTTACAGTCTCTTCTCTGCGCCTTGTTTTGGCACATTTACTGTATGACACAGGTCTTCTTCCAAGTACATTGGCATTGAATGTTCCAGACCAGAGTCTCCCAGCACTCCTATTTATTTATTAGTAAACTCTCTTGGCTGGCTTACCTGACCACAGTCCCTACATTTATTGTCAGGCCTTTTGTCCGTATATCCTAACCTGTGCATTCAACCCTGCTTCCCCACCCTCTGTGTTAGCTTCCATAATAAACCTTGACTATCAGCTTACTTTGGACCATCTCTCTTGAGGCTTGTCCTCTTATGTCAAATGCTGTTTTTAATGTGAACAAGCATGGTTGCTTCCATGTTTTTTCTGCTATGCTGTAATTGTTAAAGGCTTGTAATTTCTGTTTTTTATTCTTCTTTTTTGCTTAGATCTCTGTATTATACTTTTGATACTTTCTAATAAAATATTTGAACAGGAAAAAAATAAATGTGTCAACGTTTGTTATATGCGGAGGGCGGGGCCACCCGTCACCTGACCCAGCCCCCTCTGACGCAAGGGGAAACACGGGCTTCCCCGTTAAGGTATGGGTTAACGGGGAAGGTATGGGTGACCCCGCCCCCTCTGATGTAACGGAAACCTGCCTGTGTTACATTAGAGGGGGCAGGGTCACCCATACGTCACGGGGAAGCCCGGGTTTCCCCTTGCGTCAGAGGGCGCCTGGTGACAGGTGGCCCCGCCCTCCGCATATAACAAACGTCAGGCCGCCGGAATCCCCGCAGTGTCTAGTCCGTGGAGACAGAAGATGGATGGATTCGCTGCGATGATTCAGATCAGCCATCACTGGACCCCAGAGAGATGATTGTCCGTCGCTGGATAGCAAGAGTGGATTACCACCGCTGGAATCTTTTTTTTATTTATTTTCTATTTTTAATAAAGGAATTTTTCAAAAGTGTGTTTGTCTTATTTAACTATTTTTTACACTTTCTTTGTGAAATGGTAAGGGTACTTTTGTACCCCCTTACCATTTCAAACAGGGGGGGCCTGGATCCGGGGTCCCCTTGTTAAAGGGGGCTTCCAGATTCTGATAAGCCCCCCGCCCGCCGACCCCCACAACCACCGGCCAGGGTTGTGGGGATGAAGCCCTTCTCCACATCAACATGGGGACACGGTGCTTTGAGGGGTCACAGAACCCCAAAGCATCCTCCCAATGTTGAGGGCATGTGGCCTGGTATGGTTCAGGAGGGAGGGGGGGCGATCTCTCGTCGTCCCCCCTTTTCCTGCGGCCTGCCAGGTTGCGTGCTCGGATAAAGGGTCTGGTATGGATTTTTAGGGGGACCCCAGGTCAATTTTTTTTCTAATTTGACGCGGGGTTCCCCTTAATATCCATACCAGACCTGAAGGGTCTGGTATGGATGTTTAGGGGGAACCCCACGTCAATTTTTTTTTAATTTGACGCAGGGTTCCCCTTTATATCCATACCAGACCTGAAGGGCCTGGTAATTGAATTTGGGGGACCTCCACGCTTTTTTTTTTATGTATTTATTTATTTATTTATTTTTATCAATGACTTTCAATGAGTGTTCTCTGTATTACGGAGCCGACAATTCATAATAGCTGCGAGGGATTTTAAAGGACTTTTTTGCCTGCATAAATGACACTTTGTGCAGGGACAGTTCTAAGCACCAGAAACATGTGCCCCTTCACAGGCATACTATAGACACCCACCCCCCCCCCCCCCCCCGTACGAAATTTAAAGGAATATTACACTTTTATTGTTTCACTTTAATCATTATTAAAATCACTGCTCCTGAAAAAATTTCAATTTTTAAAACTTTTTTTTGCATTGATACATGTACCCTGGGGCAGGACCCGGGTCCCCAAACACTTTTTGGGACAGTAACTTGCAGAATCTTTTCTCTCTGTCAAATCTTTTTTCTGTGTCGAATATTTTCTCTATATAATCTTGGACTAATAGAGGTAAGGTTAGGCACATTCGACCACAGGTTCTATAGACACAGATTGTTATTGTCAGAGTCACGTCGAATCTCCTATTCTATATCGAACTGTTGTAACAACGAAAACGAAAATAAAGCATTTATTTATGTCGGATCTTTCCTTTTTCAGATTCTGTGCTTTCGTTATCGTTTTTCAAAGCGAAAACGAAAATAGCTGAAATTCGGACGAAAATGCATTCGGACGAAAATGAATGCACATGTCTACTACCTAATACTCAAGCATTTCAGAATGCTGAAGGCTATACTAAAACCATTTGTTTGGGGCAATAATAGACACAAGCTCCCTTGGCACAAACTCAGAAATCCCACTGACCTTGTTGGAACGGCACTACCAGACGTTAACCTATATTACTTAGCGGCCCAGCTTTCACAACGCTTTCACATTGACAAAGTAGACAAAGACAGATTCCTATGTCTCCTTTGCCCCGGGATGGGTATGGTCCACCAAGGATGCCATCATGGCAATAACAGGTAAAACAGGATCTATCCCAGACTGTGAAATATGGAGCTCTAGGGGTATATTCTATTTATCCCATGCCATTAATGATGGAACACTTAAAACCTTTGACAGATTGCAAGATGAGTTTGAGTTTCCAGGACAAATGCACTTTAGGTATTTACAACTACGCCATGCCTTCCAGACGCAGTTTCCTGCAAATAGCATCCCCTTAGCTAACAATTCCTTAATGGAGGCAATAAAATTCCCAGATCTCAAGAAGCTGATTTCTCAGTTTTATAGTATGCTATCACTCCCACAGGCAACCATGACAGCATATACATTAAAGACTAGATGGGACGAAGAGCTGGGTCCCATAGAGGATGAGAAATGGAGTGAAGCCCTGGATACCTGTAAACTGGTCTCTCCTAAGCTATCTGATCGCCTCTCTCAGATCGTCATATTGCATAGATCTTACCATACACCACTCAAAATAGCCAAGTATAGGCCTAGCCTGGCTACCAGGTGCCCAATGTGTAGTCAAGCCACAGGGACATTCTATCACCTCCACTGGCAATGCTCTAAAATACAGACATTCTGGACACAAGTGGTTAGGTTCTTACATGACACCATGGGATCCCCTTTAACAGTACAGCCTAAATCCTGTTTACTAGGAATATGTTCAGTGCCAGAACTGATACGTTTACCAAAACATTTTTGCATGAAACCTTATTTTCTGCAAGGAAGGTCATAGCCAGGGTATGGATGAGACCCAACCCACCAGAAATATTGCAATGGATAGTGGAAATGAACAATACATTACCATACAAGAAACTGGTATTCTCCCATAGAAGATGTTCCTCCAAGTATGAGAAAATATGGGATAGATGGCTTCAGGCGGTTGAGACCATGATATAATTAGAAATTTATGTAACATGATGTTTTCCATGATAGTAGTACAGCACTCACTCAAGTAAATGATTGCTTATATCAGGTAGCAGCCACAATGCCATATGATTAAATATACATCTTGAAGAAACATTGATATGAAAAGTTTACTTTTTATAATGTTATATTATGTCAGTGACTTGTCATGTACAGTCTTTTTTTCAGTGTATGTTTACTTTTGTTCAATAAAACCTTTCTTTAATAATAAAAAAAAGAAATGTGAATTGAATATGCTGTACCTATTTAATGGTCATTTCTATTATGGCTGGACAGAAGAAATGAGGAAAGATGTTTTCTGATACTGCGCTTTAAGTTATGCCATGTACACATGACCGGACTTTCTGGCAGAAAAGGTCAGATGGAATCATTTCATCAGATATTCCAATCCTGTGTGGGCTTCATCAGACTTTTCTTTTCAAAAATTCTGACAGACCTAGAAATAGAACATTTTTTAAATCTTTCCGATGGAATGAATTCCTATTGGGAAAACCGTTCGTCTGTATGCTATTCCCACAGACCAAAAACAATGCAAGGGCAGCTATTGGCTATTAAACTTCCTTTTCTAGTCCTGTCACACGTCATCGTGTTCTAAACGAATGGACTTTGGTGTGATCGTGTGTAAGCAAGTCCGGACTCCGTCGGAAAGACGGACAGAGTTTATTCTGACTTATTTAAAGTCTGGTCATGTGTATGCGGCATAAGAGTCCTTTTTAAAGCTAGAATTCCTGCTTATCTTTTTCTCAATCATTACCAATAATTTACTAGCTCAAAATCTGAAAAAGGGTTCTCTGGGTAATTACTTTTTTGTTTTTTTGTGAGAACTTACATGCTTGTACACCCTATTACACTCTGTACTTCTGTAGTCTCAGAAATAACTGTACATTCTGGAAATTCCAAAAGTAATGATTATTATCATGTTAGTTCTTCACCTTTGTTAACATAATATTTTCTGTTTTTAAATAGTACTTCTTTAGAGTTTGTCTAAAGATGCACATGTAGAACAATCGGGTTTCTATAAATATAGTGCTTCATTAAATTTTCTTTCAAAAGGTTGGCACTATCAGAAAATACAGTATATTTATGATTGGCATTAAAATTCATGAAATGCCCGGCATGGGAAACATGTCAGTTAGATTGTTAACTATCACTAGAAGTTTGTTTTACTTTTTATAACATAGTATGAGGATACAGTAGTTGATGCTTACACAGTCAGTTAATACATATATTAGACAATGAATCCATATATCATGCCACTGGGGTATTGGACTTCATTCTAGACCCACAATACTATTTGATTTTGTTCCTTTATAGTGGAACTGAGCCTAATGCTGTGTACACACGGTCGGACTTTCCAATGTGAACTTGTTGTCGAAAGTCCAAACGTGTGTATGCTTCATCGAATATTTGTTGTCGGAATTTCTGACCACAAATGTTTGAGAGCAGATTTTCAAATTTTCTGACAAATTCACTTGTTGACGGAAAGTCTGATCGTGTGTCACACAAAAGCTCACGCATGCTCAGAATCAAGCAGAAGGAGCCGCACTAGCTATTGAACTTCCTTTTTCTCAGCTCATTGTACATCTCGTACGTCACTTCTTGACGTTCTGAATTTCCGACAACATTTATGTGACCGTGTAAATGCAAGATTTGTTGTCAGAAAATCCTATCGTGTGTACATGGCATAAGAGTTGTCCATAAGTGTAAACATATATACTTCTTCTCTAACTTCTTTTGCCCCTTTCACATACATGATAATTAGCTTACAATTCTACCTGTTTTTGTAAATAGAACACAGAATTTTCTCTTAGTCCTTCACCCTGCCACCAATCCCATATTCCACAGTGAATAGGTCTTCCTTCTGGGCATGGAGAGTAAGCAGTGAGGCATGCTCTCTACACTTTACATATAACCACATATGCTTTATCATTTATCAGTAGAAATAACATATAAAAAAAAAAAAAATTGTATGTGGAAGGGAAATTGTAAGAAACTTTATTCATATTGAAAATGAAACCTTGAAATGCCTCAGGGCTTACAAAATAATAAGGCAGCAGGAGAAACATAGTTGAAACAAGTTGGCTAAACACCAAACAACGATATACATGTTAAAGAGGAAGTAAACCCTGATGAGTTTACTTCCTCTTTCATTCCCTGCAAAGGCAAAGCATAATGGACTACTATGCATCGCATAGTAGTCCATTATGTGTCACTTACCTGACACAGGAGCCAGCAAAGTAGCCGCTGTCCCCTGTAGTCCGCCGCATCCATGTTCTCGGAGGGTCTCGCAGCTCCACTGCTGTCATTCGGCGAAGCCGCGATGACGTCACTCCCGCGCATGCACACGGGAGCCGACACACGCGGCAGCTCAGTCGCTGAGAATGCTGCGCTCAGTGCGCATGCGCGCCGCTGTCTACGGCACATGCGCCGTAGACAGCGGTGCCTGTTTTCGGGCAAATATCTCCTAAACCATATAGGTTTAGGAGATATTTCTTGGACCTACAGGTAAGCCTTAATCTAGGCTTACCTGTAGGCCAAAGTGGTTTGTAAGGGTTTACAACCACTTTAAAGGGTTAGTTCCCCTTTTATAATAAAATTTACAAAAATATTACAAAGCCTGGCATAAAGGTGGCACAAGTAATCTGCACCATCCTGAATATAAGCAAGGATGGATGGTCTGTTGAGTTTGCCTCCATTATCACAGGAATAGGCTCTCACAGAAGCACAGTTGCACATGGTCTACAAAAATGTAACTTAAGTACAATTTCTCAACACTGGACAATAATTTGGAAACTACTGAGGCCCATTGACTGCAATGATTTTTTTTTATTATTATAAAGGTGAACTAACCCTTTAACTGTATTCTCTTTAAACCAAAGAACCATTATAAACATTTCAAACCACATGGGGAAATTTGAGGTAATAATTGTATATATATATGTAGCACTGAACCCCGAAGGAACAGCTGATTTAATTGGGCTTACCGTTACCTTCTTGAGCTTGTGTACGTCTAGGGGTTTCCCGAGGTAGATGGCCCAAAGAACTGCAGAGGCCGACACTAAATCCACTTTTAGGATATTTATTTGACAACAAGTAGACAGAACAGTCTCTCAATGAAGGTTAGAGGGTTAGGTAGGAAGTTCAGGTACTCTTGGAACTGTAAAAAGATAGAAAGTCTCTCACTATAGAAATCCAGAGAATTGCCACTCACAACTGGATTCTCACAGCTACCGGATAGACCTCCTCTCTCTAGGCCTAGCAGCCGATAGAGTGCTTGAATAAAGCAAAGCCTCTGCCACAGACTTGCATATAGAACACTTGAACAAAGTCTCTGCCACAGACTTGGATGTAGAACACTTGTGAATAAAGTCTCTGCCACAGACTTGGATGTAGAACACTTGTGAATAAAGTCTCTGCCACAAACTTGGATGTAACTGAAGGATGTAGATAAATTTAGAGAGCCATCATACGGTACCAGTATCTCACAGCCGGTCCGGCGATACAGTATAGATTTGCTTGGTGTCTTTCAACTGAACCTCCAGGCTCTTTCTGAGAAGCCAGCCTTCAGCATGGCCTTCGCCCGAAGAGTCCTCCCCTGGTTGCTTCTCCAGTTGCTGGGCCTCTCCACAGATGAGATGGCACCGGACCACCTTTGAATCCTCCTTCCAGTTACTTTGCCCGGGCTAGTCAGCCCGGAGACTCGGAATTGGATGGATCTGCACCCCAGGCCATGAGGGCCAAGGAGGCTGGTCAGGAAGACCAGGACCAAACAGACAGAAAGATCTTCTGGACCGGAACCCAGAAGCATGTGATGTCTGTACCTTAAGTACCCTTTCCCAGAATGCACAGCAAGATGACACTCCCACTGGGCTGGTTTCGAGAAAGAATGGTACTTATTGCGCCTAGCTAAATTGCGTCCTCACACCTGCCAGTGGTGACAGCGCCACCTGTGGCCAAGCAGAACCCAGTGCAATCCAGCTAGGCTGGTACTGAAACCATAATTTGGTATAATTGACCCTAAAACTCAACTGTAGTTTTAGGAATTTTACATAGAAAAAAACACATAGTGCATGCTCTTCAGGAGCCGGTACTACATATACATAAAAAATATACTATATCTTAATACTGCATGAGCTAGCTTATCAGCAGTATATGCTACATACATTACATATATTGTATGTAGATATTGTTATGAAGGTTATAATTATAATAATATTTTTTAGTCATATAGCATACAAAGATATGGTATGCAGTATATCTAATGTAAAATAATTATATTACAAACAGACAAAAGACAAGTTACCAAGATTATCTGTGGTCTCCCTTCAGCTGCTTTACCAATTACTAACTTACCAATAGAGTTGGGTAAACAGTTCAAGCCGAGCAAAAGTTAAGCCCTAACATCGCTTGTTCACCTGCTTGGCAAACACACGGATTTGCAAGGCGCTTTGTGGGATATTCACACTGCGTGCTACACAGTGCATTCTAGGCTCTGATTGGGCAAAGCTTTGCCGAATCAGGACACAGGTTGTTATAGAGCAAACCGGAAGCCGGCTGATGCGTCCTTAACAATGGATGAGCCATCAGCTGTAAAAGGGCTTCCTCGCTGACAGCTGAATGAAAAAAATATTGCCGGTAATAGAAAAAAGTGAAGAAAAAAAAACTGCGTGTGGTCCACCCCAAAATCCAAGCAAGACCCTTATCCAAGCATGCAGTCTGGCAGGACAGGAAAGGGAAGGATGAGTGAGCGGTAGGGTTGACACATCATCTCTTTAATCCAGGACACACATTAGTTACACAGGTTCTGTGGCTGGATTAAAGGGATGATGTGGCAACCCTAGAGAGCGGCCTCATCCTGAATCATTCCAGGCCACATGCCCTCAACATAAGGGGTGCTTTGGGGTAAGGGGGCCACCCCACAGCACCTTGTCCCCAAGTTGATGGGGACAAGAGACTCTTAATGACAACTCTGGGTGGTGGTTGTGGGGGTCTGCGGGCAGGGGGCTTATCGGAATATGGAAGCTTCCTTTAACAAGGGTCCTCTGATCTCATCCCCTCTATGTGAATGAGTATGGGGTACTTTGGACCCCTACCCATTTGCCTAAAGAAAAGTGTCAAAAATAAATAAAGACAGGAGGCAGTTTTTGACAATTTCTTTATTCAAAAAATAAAAAAACAATGTCCCCCAATATAGATCAATCATCAATCATGACACCCGCCACATCGTCATACCGGAAAAAAGAAGGAAAACTGCTGAATGCCTGCTCTGCCATTTGACAGTTCTTTAAGATTTCAAAACATCTCCCATTAGTACACCTCCCACACAAAAACACTAAACAGTTATCACATTTGTTAAATTACTTACCGTTTAAGAGATACGACTGATTGAACTTTCAGGAAGTTAGCTCTGTGATTCAAAAAATGCTTCGTCTTTTCTGGCAGGGAGGATCTCTTAGAACAGTGATTGCATCATATCCTCTTCTATATCTCTAACTGTAACCAGCCTACATTTCCCATGAATCCTTGGGATGGGAGTGAATGTGGGAGGTACACTGGGACTGTACATGTAAATGTGAACTTGACACATCAACATAAATCACACCTCTCATTCTTCAGCCAGCAAGCCATTCATAAAAGATGGTATGATAGGTTACAGCCTTATAAATGCAAAGTATTTTAACTGCATGCCAACCAGCTGCCGTAGTCGTACTGCGGCAGCATGGCTCAGCTGCGCGGATCACCGTTATGCTATGTTGGCATCATAAACGCCCAATAAGGGGCGCGCGTGGGCCCCCCGCTCACTCCCCGAGCCGATGCGAGTGCCCGGCAGTCTCGATCACCACCGGGCTCCCACGATCGCTTGGGGCACACGGAGAACCTGGAGCTATGGAAAGCCCATGGTGATGTGCCCCTGGAGTGGCAGTCCAGGGGTGCCTTCTTTCACTGTGCGTCAGCACTTTGATTTAGGCACCTAGGTCACGTCACCATTACACGCTTTTTTTACACCTGCCTCTAGGGCCCGGCCTTTTGGCTAGGACCAGAGGAATTTTTGATTCCTGGCCGGAGGGCCGGCCATTGTATCTCACAATGGTCACTTTTCACTCTCCTCTTCACTATCCCTTCCCCACTTTTTATTTATTTTATCTTTGTGTGTTTGTCACTGTGTGTCACTTCACGTTTGATTAGTAGGGTGTCGGTCCTCGGACCAATCCTGAACGTCTTGTGGGAGAGCGGACATAGGCCTTCTGGCTTGGTCCAATCTCCATGAGGGGGGGGCCTACCTTCGGGGAAGCCCCCTACAGTACCAAGTACCTAGGAGGTTCTGTTTCGGCAGTCCTCCCGGGGAAAGGAGGGATTCCGGTTTCGTCCGGGTCCCACTTTGTTGAGTCTGGTACCTCAGTCCCTGTCTGGAGCCTAACGCCCCGGGGGATCAGGGTATGGTCCTTCTTTTGGAGGACATCAGGCACCCGTCTGCACTTTTTAGTGTGTCACTCTTTATGTGTGTGCACTTTTTTTATGCACCGGGTGGAAGTTTTTTGGGTGTGTTTGCACGCCATGGGCTTTTTCAATAAAAAAAAAAACACAGTTTCCAATTCTCTGAGTAGTGAACTGACAAATCATCTGTTCATACTTTTTTTTTTTATTTTTTACAAAATATATGTAAAAGAATACGTATAGGCCTAAACTGAGGAAAAAAAATATTTTATATATTTTTTGGGGATATTTATTATAGCAAAAAGTTAAAAATACTAAGTTTTTTTCAAAATTGAAGCTCTTTTTTGTTTATAGCACAAAAAATTTAAAAACACATAGGCAATCATATACCACCAAAAGAAAGCTCTATTTGAGGACGTCAATTTTTTTTGGGAGCCACGTTGCACGACCACGCAATTGTCAGTCAAAGTGATGCAGTGCCGAATCGCAAAAAGTGGTCTGGTCTTTAGCCAGCCAAATGGTCCGGGGCTTAAGTGGCTAATATATATGCACATTAATATAATATTCATTTAATGCATTTACTAAATAAATGTAATGCATGTAATATAAATGTAAACCAATGCAGGTTATCAGTGTCCCCCAGTGCCGCATGCCAGGGACCACCAGTGCCGTATGTCAGGGATCACCAGTCAGTAACCACCAGTGCTGAATGTCAGGGACCACCAGTGCTGAATGTCAGGGACCACCAGTGCAGCATGTCAGGGACCCCCAGTCAGGAACCACCATTTTAGGGACCACCATGTCAGGGACCACCAGTGCTGCTTGTTAGGAACCAACATGTAAGGGACCACCATGTGAGGGACGACCATATCAAAGACCACCTGTCAGGAACCACCATGTCAGGGACCAACATGTAAGGGACCACCATGTGAGGGACCACCATGTCAGGGAGCACCAGTCATGGACCACAATTTCAGGGACCACCAGTGCCACTTGTCAGGGACCACCATGTCAGGGACCACCAGTTCTGCTTGTCAGGGATGACCATGTCAGAGACCACCAGTACCGAATGTCAGGGGCCACCAGTTCTGCTTGTCAAAGACCACCATGTCAGGGTCCATCATGTCAGGGACCACCAGTGCCGCTTGTCAGGGACCACCATGTCAGGGACCACCATTTTGGGCTTGTCAGGGACCACCGTGTCAGGGACCACCAGTTACCCTTGTTAGGGACCACCATGTCAGGGACTACCAGTACTGAATGTCAGGGACCACCAGTACCGAATGTCAGGGACCACCATGTCAGGAACCACCAGTGCTGTTTTGTCAGGGACCATCATGTCAGGGACCACCAGTCAGGGACCACCATGTCAGGGACCGCCAGTGACGCTTGTCGGGGACCACCAGTGACGCTTTTCACGGTTCACTATGTCCGAGACCACCAGTGATGCTTGTGAGGGACCACCATCTAAGGGATCAACATGTCAGGGACTACCAGTGCCACTTTTCAGGGACCACCAGGTCAGGAACCACCAGTGCCGCTTGTCAGGGACCATCAGTGAGACTTGTCAGGGACCACCAGTGACGCTTGTCAAGGACCGCCATGGGACCACCAGTCCCGAATGTCAGGGATCACTTGTGCCGCATGTCAGGGACTCCCATGTCAGGGACCACCAGTCAGGGACCACCAGTGTCGCTTGTCATGGACCACCATGTCAGGGACCACCAGTGTAAAATGCCAGGGACCACCATGTCAGGGAACGCCAGTTCTGTTTTTTCAGGGACCACCATGTCATGGACCACCAGTCAGGGACCACCATGTTAGGGACCACCAGTGTCGAATATCAGGGACCACCAGTGCCACTGGTCAGGGACCACCAACTGAGGGACCACCAGTACCACTTGTCAGGGACTCCCATGTCAGGGACCACCAGTCAGGGACCACCAGTCAGGGACCACCAGTGTCGCTTGTAAGGGACCACCATGTCAGGGACCACAAGTGTCGAATGCCAGGGATCACAGATCTTATGCACATATTCGCCAGCACACCACAGATCATCGAATAGTGTCCAACATCTTCATTGAGGGAATATGATGTGATCATTCTTCAATAAAGATTTTGTACACTGACAATCCATGGTGTGCTGGTGAATATGTGCATATGGTTCCTAAGATAGTGGCGGGTGCCAGCATTCCCTAGGAACCACTGACTTCATTCCAGTGCCACTTGTCAGGGACCACCAGTACTCCTTGTCAGGGACAACCATGTCAGGGACCACCAGTGATGCTTGTCAAGGACTGCCATGCTACCACCAGTGCCGCATGTTAGGGACTCCCATGTCAGGGACCACCAGTCAGGGACCACCAGTGTCACTTTAAAGGGACCACCATGTCAGGGACCACCAGTGTCGAATGCAAGGGACCACCATGTCAGGAAACGCCAGTTCTGTTTTTTTTAGGGACCACCATGTCATGGACCACCAGTCAGGGACCACCATGTTAGGGACCACCAGTGCCGAATATCGGGGAACACCAGTGCCACTTGTCAGGGACCACCAACTGAGGGACCATCAGTACCGCTTGTCAGGGACAATCATGTCAGGGACCACCATGTCAGGGACCACCGGTGCTGCATTTCAGGGCCAACCATGTCAGGGACCACCATGTCAGGGACCGCCATTGTTGCTTCTCAGGGACCACCATGTCAGAGACCACCAGTGCCGAAAGTCAGGGACCAACAGTGCCGAATGTCAGGGACAACCATGTCAGGGACCACCAGTGATGCTTGTCAAGGACCGCCATGGGACCATCAGTGCCGCATGTTAGGGACTCCCATGTCAGGGACCACCAGTCAGGGACCACCAGTGTCGCTTTAAAGGGACCACCATGTCAGGGACCACCAGTGTCGAATGCCAGGGACCACCATGTCAGGAAACGCCAGTTCTGTTTTTTTTAGGGACCACCATGTCATGGACCACCAGTCAGGGACCACCATGTTAGGGACCACCAGTGCCAAATATCGGGGACCGCCAGTGCCACTTGTCAGGGACCACCAACTGAGGGACCATCAGTACCGCTTGTCAGGGACAATCATGTCAGGGACCACCATGTCAGGGACCACCGGTGCTGCATTTCAGGGCCAACCATGTCAGGGACCACCATGTCAGGGACCGCCATTGTTGCTTCTCAGGGACCACCATGTCAGAAACCACCAGTGCCGAAAGTCAGGGACCAACAGTGCTGAATGTCAGGGACTACCATGTCAGGGACCACCAGTGCCGCTTGTAAGGGACCACCAGTGCCGAATGTCAAGGACCACCGTGTCAGGGACCACCAGTGCTGTTTTGTCAGGGACCACCATGTCAGCGACCTCCAGTCAGGGACCACCATGTCAGGAACTACGGGTCAGGAACAACAATGTTAGGGACCACCAATGCTGCCTGCCAGGGACCACCAGGGATGCTTGTCAGGGACCACCATGTCAGGGACCACCAGTGCCGAATGTCAGGGACCACCATGTCAGGGACCACCATGTCAGGGACCACCAGTGCCATTTTTTCAGGGGCCACAATGCCACGGACCACCAGTCAGGGACCACCACGTTAAGGACCGCCAGTACCGAATGCCAGGGACCACCAGTGCCACTTGTCAGGGACCATCAAGTCATTGACCACCAGTGCTGCTTGTCAGGGACAACCATGTCAGGGACCACCATGGCAGGGACCACCAGTGCCATTTTTCAGGGAGCACCATACCCTTTATCCAGCCAATAACTTGAATATACTGTAAGCCTTCAAAATGGAGACTTTTGTTTTTTCAAATTCAGGTCCCATAGACTTCAATGGGATTCGGGGTTCGGGTCCAAAATTGAGTGATGTTCGAGAGTTCTGGCACAAACCAACCCGGATGGTGTTCAACCCAACTCTATTTACCAAGTCTTGTTCTGCTCTGTGTCTTTGTGTAGAGTTGTATATTTATCATTACTATATGATAGTATGCAACTCTCGCTGGTTCCTAAGGAAGGGCTGTCAATATTCCCATTGCACACTTCCCTGAATAAGGCATAAGAGTAGCGGGTGCTGAATCAACAAACAGCTGTAAATTGAGACATCACAGATCTTATGCACATATTCGCCAGCACACCACAGATCATCGAATAGTGTCCAACATCTTCATTGAGGGAATATGATGTGATCATTCTTCAATAAAGATTTTGGACACTATTTGACAATCCATGGTTTGCTGGTGAATATGTGCATATGGTTCCTAAGATAGTGGTGGGTGCCAGCATTCCCTAGGAACCACTGACTTCATAGGAAATGCCCACCATTTTTAAGCAATGGGGTGGGATTAGCAGTGACATCACTGCCCAGATTTTGACCAATGGTTCTTAACCACATTTGGGCAATGACATTAATGATATTTGGGCAATAACATTTGCTTAATGATATCACCACTATCCCCACCCCTGATAGCTGATGTTTGGGGGGGGGGGGGGAGGTCAAACATTAATCCTCCATGTTTTCTGGCCAGCCAGGCTGCATGCTCAGTTTAAGGGTCTGGTATGAATTTTTAGTGAGGCCTTGTGTACTTTTTTGTGTGGCGTCCCTCTTAAAATCCTGGGGATCTACACTTTTTTTTTTGTGTGGTAACCCCTTAAAATCTATACCACACTCAAAGGGTCTGGTATGTATTTTAGGGGGGACTCTATGCATTTTATTTTCTGCAGGATGTACTACACATTTTTTTTTTTTTATTTACTAAGAAAAACTGATTCCATTGAAATTGCCGGCAAATTCTATTCCTTGCCAGTTTTTTTTTTTTTAGAGAAAAAAATTGCACACAAATCCCTCCAAAAGTCCCCCAAAATACATAGCAGACCCTTGGAGGGAACTGTCTGATTTTTTTTTTTAAAGCATAGAAGCTTTTAGTGACAATTGTCAGTCATTTTCCAACAATTTTAAAACTTTTTTTGTCTGTAAATGTCAATGCTGCTGCAACACTTAGCCCTTGTACACACGGTTGGACAATCTGACAGAAAATAACCGATCGGACCGTGTTGTCAGATAAGCTGACAGTGTGTGGGCTCCATCGGACTGTTTCCGTCTGAATATCCGACGGACAAAATTTTAGAGCTGGGCTATAAAACTTTCCGACAACATGATCTGATCGGACTTTGTCCGATTGTGTGTAGAGAATTCCGATTGGACAAAGTGCCACCCATGCTCAGATCAAATTCCTAGACCAAAGTTATTGGCTACTAGCCTGAACGTAGTCCCATTGTAACAAAATAACGTCGTCACGTTACGTACGATCAGATTTTCCGACAACTTTGTCCGACCGTGTGTATGCAACACAAGTTTCAGACAAAATCCGATGGATTTTGTTGTCAAAATGTCCGACCGTGTGTACAAGGGCTAACACATACACAGAGATGAGCCCCATCACAGGCAAGATTAGGATAAGCCCCCTCCACCCCCCACAACACCCCCCCCCCCCCCCGGCATGGTATTTAAATGAATTTGGGAATCTGGACATTTTTAATGTTTCACTTCAGTGTATACTGAGATAGGTCGAAACAGACTTAATTGTCTTTGATCAATCTCTTATTGTAGGACACAATTTGCAGCACCATCGTATTTCATACTGTTTTGATAGCAGAGCTAATTTCACAAATTATTGTTTGTGATAACACAATTTATAGCAGTAGCTTTCCCATTTTTGATAATTACAGCAGTGGAGACTGTACACATTTAAGGTTTGATTAAATTTTGTTGGACATTTGCATGGTATACTGTACAGTATATGTTAGGCTGCACTTTATTTAGTGAAAGGCACTAATATAATAAAGCATCTTTTGTATATTGGTACAGAATAATGTGACTATAAATTATAGTCCTATTGAACTGCACATGTGAATTTTGTAAATGTATATATACCTGAATATAATTTTAGTTAAACTTTATATTTCATTGCTGTTCCAAAAAAATAAAATAATATACAGTAAGTTAGATATAAAGAATTTAATGTGTGCATTGTTTAACTTAGTGAGTTGTTGATGACAGCTTTTTTGTCCACTGATATTCCTCCTCAGGGTGCAGGTTACTTGGCCAGTCACTTTTTGTAAAAATTAAGAGATTTTATTTATTTTAACAGGAACGGTGGGAGAGAGGGTTAGGGCACAGGACACCCTTAGGCAAATGCAACAGAAATTAAGGCAAACTCCATATACAAAAATAGAACTAGGCAGACAGCAATACAGATAAAGGGCCTTTGAATGCAGCAATCTATATCTTGTAGCAACTGCTGTCTCCTATGGCAACATCTTCTCTCACAATATCCTACTGTAGATCTTCCAGTTTAACTCACAGTATCCCCCTGTAGATCTTCCAGCTTTACTCACAGTATCCCACTGATCCTTAAGCTCAGCTCACTGTCTCTCACTAGACTTCTTGGACTCTCAGCTACCTGCTGGATCCCTCGAGCTTCACCCACAGCTAACCGCTGTACCTATCTTAAAGCTTTACTTACAGCTACCCGCTGTACTCTTTCAAGCTTTACTCACAGCTACCCTCTGTCTTCCTGGATGATGCCAATGAAGCTTTCCCACTTACTTCACTGTCCCTGGCTAGCGAAGCGTCTGCTCTGATACTTCTTTAGAACTTCATCCCTTCCAAAACTTGCCTCTGGTAACAGGAATGGTTGTCCCTTTGTGGCTACTGCTTCTCCTTTACCTCCGACAATGATCATGCTCCCCTTGGGCTGAGCCTCTAACACATGCAGTTCTGCCCCAGGCTTCGGGCTTAACCTTTGCTACTCCTCCTTTGGGGAACCCTGAACTACTGGATAGGCCTTACATAGACCTAGCAGCCAGTATGACTCCTGGATAGGCCTCAGGCTTCAGGCCTAGCAACCAGGAGTTGCTCAACACACACCCACCCAGGCCACAGCCCTGGGTGGGAAGAACCCTGGTCAGTTGACTCTTCCCGAATAAATAGCCTATCCCAGCATGCACAGTGGCCAAAGAAACTCCTGCTGATTGGCTGGGACAACTTATTTACCCATCACCGGAATTCACTGTAATACATCATCCTAGTGCCAAAAACAACAGTTCCACCTATTGACAGAAGAGAGAGACTACCAATTAAACTCAGACTTAGGACAAAAATCAGTGGATCAAACTATCCATCAGCCAGGCTAGTTATCACATAGCACAACTAGATTTAATAGCAACCCTGTTTAGGACCAGGATGCTACATACAGTAGGAACACTCAGATTTGTTACAATTAGTGAGGGTCTGACAATTATCTAGCCTACACAGCATTAGCAGCATATACAGGCATACCCCACTTTTAAGTACACAATGGGGTTTATTTACTACAGCTAGAAAGTGCAAAATCAGGCTCATTTCTGCATATAAACCAATGAGCTTCTATCCCCAGCTTGTTCAATTAAACTTTGGTAATAAAACCTAGAAGCTCATTGGTTTCTATGCAGACATGAGCCTGATTTTGCATTTTCTAGCTTTAGTAAATAAACCCCATTGTATACTTAAAAGTAGGGTATGCCTGTACTGCTAATGTCACCTGTGCACTGATAAACAAAAAAGCTGCAAATGCTGATGAATATCACCCACCACCAATAGCCATTGGAAGGGGGGGTAAAGAGGTAAAGAGCCCATAATGTGAGCCTAATGCCGCGTACACACGACCAGACTTTTCGAGGGACTAGATCCGACGTTCTTTCCGACTGACTTTTGGCAGAGTTCTGACGGACTTTCCGAATTAACCGGACTTGGCCACACACAATCACACCAAAGTCTGACGGATTTGATCGTGATGACGTACAACTGGACTAGATTAAGGAAGTTCATAGCCAGTAGCCAATAGCTGCCCTAGCGTTGTTTTTTGTCCGTCAGACTAGCATACACACAAATGGATTTCTCGGTCCGGCGGAGTTCCGGTGGGAAAATTTAAAACATGTTCTATTTCTAAAGTCCACTGGATTTTTGGCAAGCAAAGGTCCGATGGAGCCCACACACACACAAATTGTCTGAAGGACCTGTTCCGTTTGGCCTTTGCTGTCAAAAAGTCCGGTCGTATGTACGTGGCATGATACACACCAGAACATGTTTCTTAACTACAAGCTAGGTATTTGCAAGATGAGTCATTTCTAAAACTGAGCCAAATATGCATCAACAAAACAATTTATATGTAGATGGAAAACCATGAGAACACCTGTTACAATAAAAAGAAAAGGTTAAATATCAGCACATTTGAAATGGCTCTCTTTAGTTTGTTCACACAAAATGATAAAAAAAAAACACAATGATATAATAGCTAAATAATGAAAAGGCTTTTTTGAAAAATGAATAATAATGTGCATAAGAATGTGTCCTTCACCAATGCCATCAGTATACAAAATAGCCAGCACTCTTGTCCTAATCCACTTAGAGAAACATTATTAGAGCAACAACAGAATAAAATCCATCATCCTCACATTTTGGCCACTCCTTCCCTTTTAGAAACAATTTGTTCTTGGATGAAATTATTAACACTTTTAGAAAAATCATATCTGTCGTATTCAGTGTACCTAAAATCCACTGTTATGACAGAGAGTACAATATCAAAATCTCTATAAAGTCACTATGGCCAATTAATAATTTGCTTGACATTTCCACAAATTCATGGTCACATACTTTTGCAATTAAACGAGTCAAGGAGTCCTTGCAGCTGTTGAGGAAAAGGCAGATTGTGTGAAGCAGACCAAATTGCTTTAGAGCCTCCTTTGCTTATCTTTATCGCTGAAAATAATATATAATTAAAGTGTATGTAAGGTTTTTATTTTATTTTTATTTGAGTGAAGAAGTGTAAAGACCCGTAAACACGATAAGGTTTTTGACAACAAACTTGCAAATTAGCTGTTTTGGAGCAACATTCGACCGTGTGTATGCTCCATTGGACAAACTCTTTCTATTTTCATCGGAATTTTGTTGGCTGTGGACAAACTTTTTGACAACATAAGTCTGATGGAGCAAAGTCTGAGTGTGTGTACAGAAAACCATCGGACTTTACAAACACGCATGCTCAGAACCAATGCAAAAGATCAGACAACAATACTGAAGTTGACCAAAGGCGTTGCTGGTGTAATTGAACATCTTCTTTTGAAGTGTCATAAGCATATTGAAACGTCACTACGTTTGTGTTTGTTGCCTAAAAAGTCAGATCGTGTGTATGCAATACAAACTTACAGCCAACGCCTTTTGTACAAAAGTCCACGGGAAAGTTTGTACAAAGTCTGTTCGTCTGTATGAGGCTTAAGAAACACGTGTCATATAATGCTGGGGAGATTCATCCTCTCTTTATTTGTCCTGGTAACCATTGTCTCTGTTAAGCCCCATACACATGATCGGACTTTGTACAAACTTTCCTGTGGACTTTTGTACGAACGGCTTTGGCCATAAGTTTGTATTGGATACACACGATCTGACTTTTTAGGCAACAAACACGAACGTAGTGACGTTTCAACGTACTGACAACACTTCAAAAAAGGATGTTCAATTACTCCAGCGCCACCTTTTGTCAACGTCTGTATTGTTGTCTGATCTTTTGCATTAGTTCTGAGCATGCGTGTTTGTACTTTGTACAAAAGTCCGATGGTTTTGTGTACACAGAATTGGACTTTGCTCCATCGGACTTATTTTGTCAAATAGTTTGTCCATTCGCACAGCCAAGAAAAGTCAAATGAAAATCGAAAAAGTTTGTCCAATGGAGTGTACACACGGTCAGATGCTCATTTGCATGTTTGTTGTCAAAAAGTCTGATTGTTACAGTAAGTGAGAATTCCGACATTGCAGAGTTCTCAAAAGAACAGGAGGTAAGAGGAAATATTCCAATGGGAAAGCCTGGTCTTTTGACAATTGTCTTAGCCCTTGTACACACGGTCGGAGAATCCGTCGGAATGTGTCCTATCGGACCGTGTTGTCGGATAATCCGACTGTGTGTGGTATGCATTGGACTGATTCCGTCAGAATATCCGTCAGACCCAATTTTCCAACATGTTGGAAATATTTCCCTACCAACTGGGCTGATCGGACATACTCCGATCATGTGTAGAGAATTTTGATCGGACCAAGTGCCACGCATGCTCAGATCAAATTCCTACATCAAAGCTATTGGCTACTAGCCTGAATCTAGTCCCATCATAACGAAATTACATCATTACGTTCTGAAAGATCGGATTTTTTCGCCAACTTTTTCCGACCGTGTGTATGCAACAGTTTCGGGCAAGATGCGATGGACAAAATCCGACGGGCAAAATCCGACGGATTTGGTTGTGGAAATCTCCGATCGTGTGTACAGGGGCTAAGAAGATTTTTCTTTGGAGAGAGATTAGCTCTTACGTTTTTGTCATGTTACTCTGACAGTAAGTGAAGAGAACTCTCCCTAGCAGTAAAAAAAAAAAAAAGGTTTGGCTTTCCATGTTTCTTATCTGCTAGAAGGTTGGACAATTCATTAATAGTAGCAGAAAAACATATCAGTGAAAAGAATGATGCGGAAGAGATTGTGTATCAGAAAGGACTACCCAGATGACAGAATTGTACTGATAGCAATACATTTATGCACCTGAAGCAAAAAGACGGAAGATGTCAACATTTCCACTTCTAATGCATCTGGCTGCTCATCCTTAATTTTATACATGCATCATATTAATTCCCATCACTACTTACTGTATGATACAACAGTTGTTTCTCTGTAAACACTGTCCTGTTTATGTTAATGACCATTCTATAATGCTTGATTACATTCAAAACATTTTTATACCACTCATCCTACCTCTGACTTTGAGTTGTGACTTGGTTATATTTACTGAAAGGCTTTGTTTCAGTTCAGTAGAAAAAAGATTGTGACTAAAAGATTACTAGAGGTTGTTAGCCTGGACACATATGAGGGATGGCTGCATAGTTTGAGGAGGAGGTCTAATCTATACCATGACTAGATTCTAAAGTCTCACATTAATCCTGATCATCCTCTCACTGTGACTGCAAAGACAAATGAGCCATTCACTCGCCAATATCAGCCATTTGATTGGGATTAATCAGCCTAGTAGCACTGGAAAAGTGTCTCTTTCTACTGATATTCTTCTTGCTGCTAGTACAGTCTAACCTACAACCCTCAGTATTTCATCTGCTTCCTTCCTTCCTACCCTTTGTTGATGTACCGTGGTATATTTGTAATACTTCAAATACCCTTCTTTGTAGATGAGGAGGCCAACATTTTATTCTTTGCCCAACAGTAAAGTAAAACTAAATAGAAAGAAATAGAGATATTTCAATTTGAATTGTTTTAGAAATATGACAGTGCATATATTAACCACTTGCTTACTGGGTACTTAAACCCCCCCTCCTGCCCAGGCCAATTTTCAGCTTTCAGCGCTGTCACTCTTTGAATGACAATTGGGAAGTCGTGTAAAACTGTACACAAATAGAGCTTTCTTTTGGTGGAATTAAACCAGTGCTGGGTTTTTTATTTTTTGCTGAAAAAATGAAAAAAGACTGAAAATGTTGATAGAAAAAAAACAAAAAACGTTTCACCGTTTGTCTTAAAGTTTTGAAAACAGGTAATTTTTTTCATTCATTAATGTATACTGATAAGGCTGCCCTGATGGGTACTGATAGGCTGCGCTGATGGACACTGATAAGCTGCACTGATAAGGTGGCACTGATGGGCACTAATAGGTGACACTGATGGGCATTGAGAGGTGGCACCGAGAGGTGGCATTGATAGGTGGCACTAATGGGCACTGGTGGGTGACACTGATAAGCAGCACTGATAGGTGACATGGATGACGAGGCACTGGTGGGCACTGATTGGCAGCACTGATGGGCACTGATAGGTGGCACTGGTGGACACTGGTAGGTGGCACTGGTGAGCATTGTTAGATGGCACTGGTGGGTATTGATAGGTGGCACTGGTGGGCCCTGCATAGCAGCAGTGACTTTCCCTGTTTGGGACCAATATCCCTCTGACAGAACCTGGTGATCAGCTTGTTTTTTTTTCTCCTCGCACTGTGAGCATGAGGGAATAAAAAGCGGATTACCGATCTTCTGTTTACATCATGTGATCAGCTGTCATTGGCTGACAACTGATAATGTTGTAGGGGGCTGGGGTCTGCCCCTTACTCCGATCTGTGATCAGCCAAGTGTAATTGACTCACTGATTACAGAGCATGCCACGTGCCCACGGATCTTGGAAGAATGTACATTGATGCCCTCCTGGCAATTAAGGCCTGTGCTGTAGTCATTGTTCGGTTATAGCGCGAGCGGAAGTTAAAAGAATAAAACAATCGAGGAGCATACAATATGAAAATGCTTGTTGTAGGAGAAAAAAATTGGGTTCCAAAACCCACACCACTGTATATAAATATATACAGAGAATATTGTTTTACAGAAAATATTTTTCACATGGACACGGAGAAACAAACAGCTATTTCTTCAGCATAACAAACGGTGGGAATCTGCAAAAAAAGTTTGTTGCAATCCTTGCAATATACATAGATTACCCACAAGGGATTTTTTTTTCTCAGCTGAAGTGGAGTTACCCTTTAAATACAGCACTTATATAACCATGTCAGTTGCACTGGCAGTAGAGAGAGTAGAGAACAATAGGAGAAAGGAGAGCATTAGGGAGACTGGTCACACATTTTACAGAAATCCTACAAGGTTGATCTCTTTCCTAATAGGGGAAGTTAAGGCATAGGGGGAAATTTACTAACACTGGTGTAGACAAAATCTGGTGCAGCTATGCATAATAACCAATAGGGATGAGCTGGGTGTTCGAGTCGAATGCATGTTCGACTCGAACACCAGCTGTTCGCCCGTTGGGCAAAACCAGAACTTTATGTGCCGATCGCGCCAAATTCGAGTGGCGCTCACGACATCGCAGTACATTGCTGGCTGATGATTAGCCAAGCACTATGCACTATGACCCGCATGCTTGGCCAATCACAGCACTGTCAGTGAGGAGAGCCATAATTGGCCACAGGCAGGATGCCTGTGGCCAATTATGGCTCAGGGGGTTTAGTACACGCCCCACACTATATAAGGCCACCTTGGTGGCGGCCTTGCATAGTGTGTTGCGGTGGCTCATAGAGACAGATAGGCAGAGACAGTGTCTTCATTTCATTTGAACCTAGTGCAATTATAGTTGGTGTATTGTGCCCCCTGCACAGTGTACACCTGAAGCTACCCCAATTGCTGTTGTTGTTCTGGTCCTATACCACAGGCAGCTGCAGCAGTTACAGTCAGTGTATTGTACCACCTGAACAGTGTGCACCTGAAGCCACCCCGATTGCTCGTGTTGTTCTAGTCCTATACCACAGGCAGCTGCAGCAGTTACAGTTGGTGTATTGTGCCACCTGAACAGTGTTCACCTGAAGCTACCCCAATTGCTGATGTTGTTCTGGTCCTATACCACAGGCAGCTGCAACAGTTACAGTCAGTGTATGGTGCCCCCTGCACAGTGTACACCTGAAGCTACCCCAATTGCTGGTGTTGTTCTAATCATATACCACAGGCAGCTGTAGCAGTTACAGTCAGTGTACTGTGTAATCTGCACAGTGTGCACCTAAAGCTACCCCAATTGCTGGTGTTCTGCTGATCCTATACCGCAGGCAGCTGCAGTAATTACAGTCGGTGTACTGTGTCATCTGCTCAGTGTGCACCTAAAGCTACCCCAATTGCTGGTGTTCTGATCTCCCTGTGTTTTGTAGGCTCTGATGATGATACTCAGCTAGAGGAAGGCAGTAGCGTGAGCGCAGAGAGAGGGGATGCTCAAGAAGGACAACAATTTGGCAGTCATGTTCCACAAGCTTCAGCATACTGCCAGGTTTGCTCCAGCGATGAAGAGGGAGGAGAGGATGAGGGCACTGACTCCACGTGGGTGCCTGGTAGGAGAGAGGAGGAGGCACATGTCCCATGAGGCAGGATGCCCTCCGGGGGCCAGCTTAGGGGCAGCACACCGACTGAATCACACCACAGAGCTCCACCTGTGCAGGGCGCTGCCTCTGCGCTGTATTCAAAAAGTTATTTGGTGTGCACCTTTTTTGAGACGAGTGCATCAGATCGCACCACTGCTTTTTGCAATATATGTCTCAAGTAGGGATGAGCCGAACACCCCCCCAGTTCGGTTCGCACCAGAACTTTTGAACGGACCTCAAATTCGTACGAACTTTAGAACCCCATTGAAGTCTATGGGACTCGAACGTTCGAAATTAAAAGTGCTAATTTTAACGGCTAATATGCAAGATGCTGTCCTAAAAAGGGTTTGGGGACGTGGCTCCTGCCCCAGGGGACATGGATCAATGCCTAAAATGTTTTTTTTTTAAACGGCCGTTTTGGCGTGAGCACTGATTTTAATGACGATTAAAGTGAAAAAAAAAGTGAAATATTCCTTTAAATATCGTGCCTGTGGGGTGTCTATAGTATGCCTGTGAAGTGCCACGTGTTTCCTGTGTTTAGAACAGTCCCTGCACAAAATGACATTAAACGGAAATAACATCATTTAAAACTGCTTGCGGTTTTAATGTTATATCTGGTTCCTGCAATATGGTTGAAAATCATTGAGAAAAATGGCATGGATAGCCCTCCCTGCCCATTACCAGCCCGTTTGGGTCTTGTACGCATATTAAGGGGAACCCCGTACCCATATTAAAAAAAGGAAATGCGTGTGGCCCCCATGCCCTATATACTCAGAACAGCAGTATACAGGTGGTGCAAACAAGACAGGGACTTTGTAGGTTTGTTATGTTAAGTTGAATCTGTTTGTAATTTTCAACTGGTACATTTTTAAAGTGTAGCTCCAGTCAAAAAAACTATTTTTAAGCTTTTTGGAAAACATAGGGAAGGGTTATCACCCCTGTATAATTTGTTTTGTCGTCCATCTTTTTTCATCTCACTTGCTGTTGTCTCCTTCCGTTTGCAAGTAGGAGATGTTTGTAAGTTGGATGTTTGAAAGTAGGGGCCTGCCCTATATGCTCTGCAGAAATGGCGGAAAAAGGTGTTGGTTTTGCCACAACATTGTAAGCTCTCAAAATGACTCTTGGTGGGAGCTGGAGCGCCCTGCTATGAACGATTATATCAAGATTTGTAATTACATGCCATTGTTGAACAGTGGTAGAAAAATTGACCTTTGGTGGTTGTGGTGCTCTGGGTGGGCACAGGAACGGGCCCTCCTGTGAAATATTATATCAAGAATTGTAATTATATGTCCCTGTTAAACAGGGGCAGAAAAACTGGGCCTTAGGCACTGGTGCTGGTGCCACGACACTGCAACCTCTCCAATACACTCTAGTTTTATTGCAGGAATTAGCCCTGCTGCAAAGCATTGCATCAAAAATTTTAATTAAACGCCTCTGTTAAACAGGGGCAGAAAAATTGAGCCTGAGGCACTGGTGCTGGTGCCACCACACTACAACCTCTCCCATATACTCTAGTTTTATTGCAGGAATTAGCCCTGCTGCAAAGCATTGCATCAAAAATTGTAATTAAACGCCCCTGTTAAACAGGCACAGAAAAATTGGGCTAATGGCATTACCCAGAACCAGAAATGTTCTTCCAACATATCAGCGGAGGAGGAAGAGGATAGACAATCAACATAACAGGACAGTCACTCAGCATCAGCATAGGCAGTCTTGAAGGGATGTGATATTTCAAAAAAAATTATTCGGTTACATCAGCTTCAGGTGCTTGGTAGCTGTGGGTTATCCAAGACTGATTCATCATGATGAAGGTCAAGCGATCACCTGATTCGGCGGACAGGCGCACCCTGTGATCGGTAACAAAGCCACCAGCAGCACTGAAGGTGCGTTCCGAAAGAACGCTGGATGCAGGACAGGCCAGTAGCTCAATTGCATACTGTGCAAGCTCTGGCCAGTGATCCATCCTCAAGACCCAGTAAGCCAGAGGATTTTCGGTGGGAAAGGTGTCCAAGTCTGACCTTGCCCCTAGGTATTCCTGCACCATGTAAATCAGACGCTGGCGATGGTTGCTGGAATCGATCATACCTTGGGGCTGCGGACTAAAAAATTGTCTGAAAGCATCAGTCAGACGGCCACCTTCTCCACCGCTCCTTCTGACCGATGCCTCAGCAACACGTTGTCCAGGACCAGGAGTTTGTAACCTCCCAGTCTCTGGGAACGCATTGCACAGGCCTTTCTGCAAGGCCTCCCGGAGATGTCTCATCCTCTGCTCCCTCTGCGATGGCAAGATAAGGTCGGCAACCTTACCCTTGTACCGTGGATCAAGGAGAGTGGCCAGCCAGTAATTGTCCCTCTCCTTGATCCGAAGAATACGAGGATCCTTCCGCAGGCTTTGCAGGATCAGGGAGGCCATGCAGCGTAGGTTAGCTGAGGCATTCGGTCCGGAGTTCTCTGGGTCACTAAGGACAGCATGACCTGCAGCTACCTCCTCCCAGCCACGCACAAGTCCACGGGTTTCTTGGGACTGTAAATCATCCCTACAAGACTGCTGCTGCTGATGCTGAGTGCCAGCCTCCACCTCCATGCTGACACAATCATCCTCCTCCTCCTCCTCATCCTCTTCCTGTGTGATGGGTGGCACAGCAGGAACACTGTCTGGATAAAGGGGGCCTTGAGAGGCAAGGAAGTCCTCCTCTTCCTGCCTCTGTTCTGCCTCAAGTGCCCTGTCCATTATTCCACACAGCGTATGCTCCAAGAGGTGGACAAGAGGTACAGTGTCACTGATGCATGCACTGTCACTGCTCACCATCCTTGTGGCTTCCTCAAACGGTGACAGGACAGTGCACGCATCCCTGATCATGCCCCACTGGCATGGTGAGAAAAAACCGAGCTCCCCTGACCCTGTCCTGGTGCCGTAGTCGCACAGGTACTCATTGTTGGCCCTCTGCTGCGTGTGCAGCTGCTGCAGCATGGCCAACGTTGAGTTCCACCTGGTGGGCATGTCACATATAAGGCGGTCCTTGGGCAGGTTCAACTCCTTTTGGAGCTCAGCCAGCCGAGCACGGGCATTAAATGATCAGTGGAAATGCACACAGACTTTCCTGGCCTGCTTCAGGACATCCTGTAAGCCCGGGTACCTGCCCAAGAACCGCTGCACCACCAGGTTAAGGACGTGAGCTACACAGGGCACATGGGTCAGTTGTCCCTGTCAGAGGGCAGAGAGGAGGTTGGTGCCATTGTCGCAAACCACCATTCCTGGCTTAAGCTGGCATGGCGTCAACCACCTCTCGGCCTGCCCCTGCAGAGCTGACAAAACATCCGCCCCAGTGTGGCTCCTGTCCCCCAAACAAACCAGCGCAAGCACGGCATGGCATCATTTTGCCTGCGTACTTGCGTAGCCCCTGGAACGCCTACGGAGCACCGCTGGTTCTGAGGACAGAGCACTGGAAGAGGCCATGGAGGAAGAAGAAGAGGAGGGGGTGGAGGAGAGAGGTGTGTCACAACCAATAGTAGCATTTTGGAGGTGTGGTGGCGGAACAACCTCCAACACTACTGCACCTTGTCCTGCATCCTTCCCAGCTGCCAGAAGAGTGACCCAATGGGCTGTGAAAGACAGGTAACGTCCCTGTTCATGCCTGCTGGACCATGAGTCAGCGGTAATATGCACCTTACCGCTGACCGCCCTGTCCAGCGAGGCAAGGACATTGCCTTCCACATGCCGGTAGAGAGCCGGAATCGCCTTCCGTGAGAAAAAGTGGCGTTTGGGGACCTGCCACTGAGGAACCGCACATTGTACAAACTCACGGAAGGGGGCCGAGTCTACCAACTGCAAAGGCAGCAGTTGAAGTGCTAGCAATTTAGCCAAGCTAGCATTCAACCGCTGGGCATGTGGATGGCTGGGAGTGAACTTCTTTCGCCGGTCCAGCAGCTGGGGCAGGGACATTTGCCTGCTATAATCGGACGTGGGTGTACCGCTAGCAGAGTGCCCGGAATCACTTGGCTGTGACACACCTAATTCTACACCTTCATTCCTCTCAGAGCAGGTTTTAGAGAGGACTGAAGGTCTAGTGGGGTTGGAGATGCCAGCTGATGAGGAGCAAGGAGAGGTCCGCTTTGTTCTTTGGTGTGGGTCTTTGAGGTACGCTTGCCAACGAGCTGCATGGCAGGTCAACATATGTCTGGTCAAGCATGTGGTGCCCAAGCAGCTGATGTTTTGGCCACGCGAGATACGCTTGAGACATATGTTGCAAATAGCAGCGTTGCGATCTGATGCACTCGTCTCAAAAAAGGCCCACACCAAAGAACTTTTAGAATAACGCGCAGAGGCAGCGCCCTGCACAGACGGAGCTCTGCGGTGTGATTCAGCCGGTGTGCTGCCCCTAAGCTGGCCCCCGGAGGGCATCCTGCCTCATTGGACATGTGCCTCCTCCTCCTCCTCTCTCCTACCAGGCACCCACGTGGAGTCAGTGCCCTCATCATCCCCTCCCTCTTCATCGCTGTAGCAAACCTGGCAGTATGCTGCAGCTTGTGGAACATGACTGCCAGATTGCTGTCCTTCTTGATCATCCCCTCTCTCTGCATTCACGCTACTGCCTTCCTCTAGCTGAGTATCATCATCAGAGCCTAAAAAACACTGGGCATCCTCCTGGAGCATGTACCCAACACTGTGCTCAAAGAGTTCAGGAGACTCCTCAGGAGGACGTGGTGGGTCTAGGGAAGGAGTCACTGATGATGACATTGAGACAAGGGAAGACGATGCGTTGGTAGCTGCTTTGCTAGTACCCTGAGACTGGGTGAGAGAGGATGGGGAGGATGAAGAGTGCTTGGTCATCCACTCTACCAAGTCGTTGGCATGTTGCGGCTCAACATGTCCAGCTGCCGAAAAGAAGGACAAGCATGTCCCATGGCCACGTGCTGATGATGACGATGCACCGCGTCCACGACCAGCACTGTTGTCTCTAGACACAGAGCCTGCTTGCCCTCTTTTATCGGCTCGCGCCTGTCTGCTTCTCCTTGCTGGCCTTCCAGACATGGTAATGGCCTGAAGGGAGTTGGGTAAAACAGCAATTGGGTAGTTTATATTGTGCTGGAGGCACACAACACCCACTAACTCCTGTATATGCCTTTATTATAGAACACCAGCAATAAAGGGCAGATAAAGGGGTATACTGTACTGGAGGCACACAACACCCACTAAGCCCTGCAGATGGCTCTATTAGAGAACAGCAATAAAGGGTAGATACAGGTGTATATTGTGCTGGAGGCACACAACACCCACTAACTCCTGCATATGCCTTTATTATAGAACACCAGCAATAAAGGGTAGATAAAGGGGTATACTGTACTGAAGGCACACAACACCCACTAAGCCCTGCAGGTGGCTCTATTATAGAACAGCAATAAAGGGTAGATACAGGTGTATATTGTGCTGGAGGCACACAACACCCACTAACTCCTGCAGATGCCTTTATTATAGAACACCAGCAATAAAGGGTAAATACAGATGTATACTGTGCTGTGCTGGAGGCACACACAACTTCCAATAACGCCTACAGATGGCAGATGGCTCAAATAGAGAAGAGCTATGTAGGTGGATATAGTGGTGTGTACTGGGTGCAGAGCACGCAGACAGCACGCACAAGCTCCTAACACTGACTGCAAGCTCTATTATAAAAGATAGATATATCGCTAGCTATATAGGTGAATATAGCGGTGTATACTGCGGTCAGGGCACACAGACAACAACCACTACAGAAGAGAAGATCGAAAAATCGGCCGATAACAATCGGTGTATACTGTGTTGAAGGTACACAGAACACCCACTAACTGCTTCAGACGCCAACACACTACACAAGGCCGCCACGCTGGCGGCCTTATATAGTGTGGGGCGTGTACTACACAGCCTGAGCTATGATTGGCCACAGGCATCCTGCCTGTGGCCAATCATGGCTCTCCTCGCTCCCGGCGCTGTGATTGGCCAAGCACACAGTGCATGCTTGGCCAATCATGAGCCAGCAATGCACTGCGTCATCGCAGTGCATTGTGGGCCGTGAGCGCCACACAAATTTGGCGTGAACGGCCCATAATGTTCGGAATTCGCCGAATGGGCGAACAGCCGATGTTCGAGTCTAACGTATGTTCGACTCGAACACAAAGCTCATCCCTAGTCTCAAGCGTATCTTGCGTGGCCAAAACATCAGCCACTTGGGCACCACATGCTTTACCAGACACATGTTGACCTGCCATGCAGTTCCTTGGCAAGCATACCTTAAATGCCCACACTAAAGAACAAAGCGGACCTCTCCTTGCTCCTCATCAGCTGGGATCTCCAACGCCACTATCCCTTCAGTCCTCTCTGAAACCTACACTGAGAGGAATGAAGGTGTAGAATTAGTTGTGTCACAGCCAGGTACTTGCGGGCACTCTGCTAGCAGTACACCGACGTCCGATTGTACCAGGCAAATTTCCCTGCCCTAGCTGCTGGACCATCAAAAGAAGTTCACTAAAAGCCATCCACATGCCCAGCGGTTGAATGCTAGCTTGGCTAAATTGCTAGCACTTCAACTGCTGCCTATTCCGTTGGTAGACTCGGCTCCCTTCCGTGAGTTTGTGCAATGTGCGGTTCCTCATTGGCAGGTTCCCAAATGCCACTTTTCTCACGGAAGGCGATTCCAGCTCTCTACTGCATGTCGAAGGCAATGTCCATGCCTCGCTGAACATGGCGGTCAGCGGTAAGGTGCATATTACCATTGACTCATGGTCCAGCACACATGGACAGGGACGTTACCTATCTTTCACGGCACCTTGGGTCACTCTTCTGGCAGCTGGGAATGATGCAGGACAAGGTGCAGTAGTGTTGTAGATTGTTCTGCCACCACACCTCCAAAATGCTACTAATGGTTGTGACACACCTCTCTCCTCCACCCCCTCCTCTTCTTCTTCCTCCATGGCCTCTTCCTGTGCTTTGTACTTGGAACCAGCGGTGCTCTGTAGGTGTTCAAGGGGCTATGCAAATACGCAGGCAAAAAGATGCCATGCCATGCTTGCACTGGTGTGCTTTGGGGGACAGGAGACACGCTGGGGCAGATATTCTGTCAGCTCTGCAGGGGCAGGCTGAGAGGTGGTTGATGCCACACCAGCTTAAGCCAGGAATGGTGGTTTGCAACAATGGCACCAACCTCCTCTCCACCCCCCGACAGGAACAACTGACCCATGTGCCCTGTGTGGCTCACGTCCTGAACTTGGTGGTGCAGCGGTTCTTGGGCAGGTACCCAGGCTTACAGGATGTCCCGAGGCAGGCCCGGAAAGTCTGTGTGCATGTCTGCTGGGCATATAATGCCAGTACTCGGCTGGCTGAGCTCCAAAAGGAATTCAACCTGCCCAAGCACCACCTAATCTGTGACATGCCCACGAGGTGGAACTCAACATTGGCCATGCTGCAGTGGCTGCACATGCAGCAGAGGGCCATCAATGAGTACCTGTGTGACTAGGGGCACCAGGACAGGGTCAGGGGAGCTCGTTTTTTTCCCCCACACCAGTGGGCCATGATAAGGGATGCATACACTGTTCTGTCACCATTTGAGGAGGCCACGAGGATGGTGAGCATTGACAGTGCATGCATCAGTGGCACTGTCCCTCTTGTCCACCAGTTGGAGCACACGCTGTGTGGAATAATGGACATGCACTTGAGTCAGAACAGAGGCAGGAAGAGGTCCCCTTTATCAAGACAGTGTTCCGGCTGTCCTGCCGATCACACAGGAAGAGGTGGAGGAGGAGGATTGTGTCAGCATGGAGGTGGAGCCTGGCACTCAGCATCAGCAGCAGTCTTTTAGGGATGATTTACAGTCCCAAGAAACCGTGGACTAAGGTTGCGGACCTTATTTTGCCATCACAGAGGGAGCAGAGATGAGGCCTTGCAGAAAGGTCTGTGCAACGCGTTCCCAGAGACTGGGAGGTTACAAATTCCTGGTCCTGGACAACGTGTTGCTGAGGCTTCGGTCAGTCACAGGAGAACTGGTGGAGAAGGTGGCCATCTGACCGATGCGTTAAATTATTTAGTCCGCAGCCCCAAGGTATGATCGGTTCCATGATTTACATGGTGCAGGAATACCTAGGGGCAAGGTCAGACTTGGACACCTTTCCAACCGAATATCCTCTGGGTTACTGGGTCTTGAGGATGGATCACTGGCCAGAGCTTGCACAGTATGCAATTGAGCTACTGGCCTGTCCTGCATCCAGCGTTCTGGGTGCGCCTGTAAACCGACTTGGTTGATCGACTGACCTTCATAAAGATGAATCAGTCTTGGATCACCACCAGCTAGCAAGCACCTGAAGCTGATGTAACCGAATAATTTTTTTTTAAATGTCACATCCCTTCAAGACTTCCTATGCTGATGCTAAGTGACTATCCTGTTATGCTGACTGACTATCCTCTTCCTCCTCAATGATCCTGCTGATAGTTTGGGAGAACATTTTTGGTTCTGGGCGCCGCCACCAGTGGCTAAGGCCTATTTTTTCAGCCCCTGTTTAACAGGGGCATGTAATTACAATTTTTGATGCAATGCTTTGCAGCAGGGCTCATTCTTGCACTCAAACTAGAGTATCTGTGAAGGGTTGCAGTGTTGTGGCACCAGCACCAGTGGCTAAGGCCCAATTTTTCAGCCCCTGTTTAACAGGGGCGTGTAATTACAAATTTTGATGCAATACTTTGCAGCAGGGCTCATTCCTGTGCTCCAACTAGAGTTTCTGTGAGGTGTTGCAGTGTTGTTGCACCAATGCCCAAGGCCCAATTTTTTAGCCCCTGTTTAACATGTGCATGTAATTACAATTCTTGATATAATATTTCACAGCAGGGCCCGTTCTAGCACCCACCGAGAGTAACTGTGAGAACTTACAGTGTTGTGGCACCAGCACTGCCACCACCACAACCACCAAAGGCCCAATTTTTCTACCATTGTTCAACAATGGCATGTAATTACAATTCTTGATATAATAGTTCACAGCAGGGTGTTCCAGCGCCCACCAAGAGTCTATTTGAGGGCTTACAGTGTTGTGGCAACACCAGCACCTTAGACCCAAATTTCTGCATAGCATATAGGGCAGGCCCCTACTTTCAAACATCCAACTTACAAACGTCTCCTACTTGCAAACTGAAGGAGACAACAGGAAGTGAGATGAAAAAAGAAGGACGGCAAAAAAAAAAAAAAAAAAAATTATACAGGGGTGATAACCCTTCCCCATGTTTTCAAAAAAGCTTAAAAATAGATTTTTTGACTGGGGCTACACATTAAAAATGTACCAGTTCAAAATTACAAACAGATTCTACTTAACACAACAAACCTACACAGTCCCTTTCTTGTTTGCACCGCCTCTATACTGCTGTTCTGAGTATATATGGCCTGGAGGCCCCACGCCTTTCCTTTTTTTAATTTGGGTGCGGGGTTCCCCTTAATATCCGTACAAGACTCATAGGGGCTGGTAATGGGCAGGGGGGGCTACCCATGCCATTTTTCATCCATATTGCCGGAACCAGACATTAGATTAAAACCTCAAGCAGTTTTAAATGACTTTTTTTCCGTTAGAAATGTCATTTTGTGCAGGGACTGTTCTAAACAAGTGCCACTTCACAAGCATACTATAGACACCCCCAGGCACGATATTTAAAGGAATATTTCACTTTTTTCATCATTAAAATATTTTTTTTTTGCATTGATACATGTCCCCTGGAGCAGGAGCCGGGTCCCCAAACCCTTTTTAGGACAATAACTTGCATATTAGCCTTTAAAATTAGCACTTTTGATTTTGAACGTTCGAGTCCCATAGACTTTAATGGGGTTCTAAAGTTCACACAAATTTTCGGTCCGTTCGCAGGTTCTGGTGAGAATCGAACCAGGGGTGTTTGGCTCATCCCTAGTAACCAATCAGCTTCTAGGTTTTAGTGGCAAAGCTTAATTGAATACGCTGAAGTTAGAAACGGATTGGTTACTATGCACAACTGCACCAGATTCTGTGTGCACCAATTTTAGTAGTGTCACTGTACAGCCAATATTTCATGAATATTTATAAATGTGTGGAAAAAGATAAGGGAGCAAGAAAAAATAAAGGACTTTTTCACTAGGTTTAATGTATTGGTGTTTTTATAATTACTAAGATTGAGATTTGGTTAACCACTTCAGCCCCGGACCATTTGGCTGGCCAAAGACCAGAGCACATTTAATTGACAATTGCGTGGTCGTGCGACATGGCTCCCAAACAAAATTGATATCCTTTTTTTTTCCACAAATAGAGCTTTCTTTTGGTGGTATTTGATCACCTCTGTGGTTTTTATTTTTTGCTATAGAAACGAAAAAAAAGAGAGACAATTTTGAAAAAAAGCATTATTTTTTACTTTTTGCTATAATAAATATCCCCAAAAAATATATAAAAAATGTTTTTTCCTCAGTTTAGGCAGATATGTATTCTTCTACATATTTTTGGTAAAAAAACGCAATAAGCGTATGTTGACTGGTTTTCAGAAACGTTATACTGTCTATAAAATAGGAGATCGTTTTATGGCATTTTTATTAATAATTTTTTCTTTACTAGTAATGGCGGCGATCAACAATTTTTATCATGACTGCGACATTATGGTGGACACATTGGATAATTTTGACGCATTTTTGGGACTATTCACATTTATACAGCAATCAGTGAGATTAAAAATGCATTGATTACTGTGTAAATGTGACTGGCAGTGAAGGGGTTAACACTTAGAGGTTAAGTGTGTCCTAGGGAGTGATTAACTTTTCGAGGGACTAGGTCTGACGGTCTTTCCGACGGACTTTCGGCGGAGTTCCGATGGACTTTCTGAATGAACGGACTTGGCCACACACAATCACACCAAAGTCTGACAGATTCGAACGTGATGACGTACGACCAAACTAGAATAAGGAAGTTCATAGCCAGTAGCCAATAGCTGCCCTAGCATTGGTTTTTGTCCTTTGGACTAGCATACACACAAATAGATTTCTCGGTTCTGCGGGGTTCTGGTGGGAAAATTTAAAACTTGTTCTATTTCTAAAGTCCGCCGGATTTTTGGCAAGCAAAGGTCCAATGGAGCCCACACACGATCGAATTGTCTGACGGACTCATTCCGTCGGACCTTTGCTGTCAAAAAGTCCAGTCGTGTGTACGTGGCATAACTGTGTGGGGGCGTGGCTACATTTGACACATCACTAATCACTGCTCACTGGGGAAATGCTTATTTACCTTAGCATCTCTCTGTTCTTCTCCATGAGATGATTGCGGGTATCCCCCTGGACATCAAGTCCACTGGACCCGCGATCCTACTCACGGAGCTTGGGGCGGGTGCACACGTGCATCGCCATCGATGAGCACACGATGGCATGGCAGCAAATTCAAAGGGACGTACAGGTACACCCATTTACATGCAGCTGTCGGGAACCCAGTTAAAACACATACAATGAAGAACCTTTTGAAAGAACCATGATTGATCTTTATGTTAAAACAAGACAGTGTTGTTTGGAAAAAAAATCTGTATTGTTTTTACTAAGTTGTGGGTGGCTAAAAAATCTATTTGGGGTGCAGATTAAAGTTGACCATACAGAGAAGGAGCAAAAAAAAAATTCTATTATGTTTATCTAATCTTATCACACTAACCAAAGAGACCAGATAGTCTTGCTGCAATGTTTCATTGCTGATACGCAATTGCCCGCTAGATATGAACTTTATGCTATTTCAATTAAAAAACAAACTTCTAAAATTTGTGTAAAATGTTCCTAAACAATTAATAGCAGTATAAACAGCTATTTATACAATGACTCACTTATTCTATTCTGCAAAGGGAGTAACAAATATTTTATTAATACATTTCTTTTATGTAAAAAAAAATAGCAGATCGGCACAAATTTTTTATTTATTATTATCATTTATTATTTATTGAATGTACCATTCTACAAAATAAAGTTGGCTAGAATTGAATAGTTAGTGTTACTAATAATATTATTATTATTTATTCCAATTTAAAAGAAGAAAAAACAACTTGAATTAAATACTTTTAGATTCAGCAACTGCAAGAACTGCAAGAAGATGATACAAGAAATTGTGCTTGCTTCAATAAATAGCTATGATCTCACTGAAAGAAAAAAAAAAACTTGATGCCCTATCCATCCTTGGGATGTTGGTGGCACCTGATTTATTATGTACTAATTTGGAAGAACTAAATAAATTGTGTGTTTGAAAGAAAGTTCCAGACATAATAATTAGGTGCACACAGAGCATCCTCCTCTGGCTCCAGATTTGCTCTGAATGTTGTAACGTCTTTTTCATCCTGCAAAAAAAGTCAATATTCTGATGAATTAACTAAATATTTAGAAAATTGCTTTTTTTCTGTATGAAAATTTCTTTGCCAATTTTTTTTTTTTTGCTTACTCTTTTTAATTAAAGCAGACCTTGCATGGAAATGCAAGGTTATTTTATACGAGAGCCCCACTCCAAATAAAAATATGATCAATGAAAGCCAAAAAGTAACAGAAAAATGTAAAATAAATAAAAATAAATAATACTTATCTTAAGTTGCCTATATGCTAGAGTTTAGTTTATTTTTTTTGTAAAAGGACTCTTTTTTGGTTTTCTAAATGTTAATGGGGTCAAATCAACTACAGTGTATGTTATTTTGAATGATATGCCTCAAGTCATCGAATGTACTGAGAATATGTGGTCAATGCTCATCTGAAAATCTACTTGTGTATGGCCAGCTTTTCACCCTCGGGTCTGATGGACCCTGCTAATTGAGGAACTGGACCTTCTTACATTTCTTGAAAAAGCTGAGGATCCAAAATTCTGTAAGAATTTGCTTCTGTATGGTGCTGAGCTGACTTCCTGTGAGATTTGTGATCTTCAGTTTTGATTGTATTATGTAGAGAAGTCCAGTGATTTTACTGGTACCTGCCTGAAGCAGTTGGAAGCCTAGTTGCAAGGTATTTTTTATGGATCTCACTATTTTTTAATCAAGGCTGTTTTTTGTAGTACTATTGGTGAAGGGCATAGGAATTATTTTAAATTCAATTTAGCTTTTTAAAGTTGGTATGTAAAAAAAATGTAAAATGACATACTATGTTGAAAAAAAAAATCTGATTTTATTTTTCATTGTAAGTGCATGCATGCAAGTATTAATTATTATGTACGTATAATACTTACAGGTATTCAGTAATCACAGTACTCCCGTGACAATGCATTCTTCTACTTTTATCTCCAAAAAGACACCATTTACTATTTAATTTATTAAAACTGGAGAGTGCAAAATCTGGTGCAGCTGTGCATGGTAACCAATCAGCTTCTAACTTCAGCTTTTTCAATTAAGCTTTGGCAGAAAAAACTTGAGAAGTTGATTGGTTTTTATGCATAGCTGCACCAGATTTTGCATGCTCCAGTTTTAGTAAATCTCCCCCTATGTGTACATTTGAGAGACTGAGCTTTAACAACAAAAAAAATGGAAGCTGATGGCTTTCTCTTCAGAGCTGCACCAGATTTAGCATTTTCCATCTTTAGAAAATTAATCCCAGTCATCTTTGGTAATCCATTATCAAAAGTCAACATCTACTTCCTGAACTGAGATAGGTTAAATAGGGGAGAGCCATGTAAGTGCAAGTCACATAGTGAAGCTGATTTATTAAAGCGTAACTCCACTTTTGTTGAGAAAAAAACACTCCCCTCTGGAAGATCTATGTACATTACAAGGATTTTAACAAACATTGTTACAGATTCCAACCTTTTCTTATTCTGAAGAAATCCATGTGTGTTTGTCTGTATCCATGTGGGAAAGGGAGTGTAATGAGAGAAGTTTTTTAATTATCAATAAGCTGTGCACCTGCAGGGCTCTAATGAGGGAAGCTGTTTGGCCTGCATCCCTTTAGCAGTGATTTCATTGGAAAGTATCTCACCAAAAATGACATTTTTGTTGCAGGGGATGCCTGAAATATGAGTTCTGGAAAAATTGGTGAGCCAATCACACAAACAGGAGATTATGTGTACAAAACACTTCCAGATAGCTATATTGCATTGCATTTTCAGAAAATGACTGAGCTGAAGATTGAAAAGGAAAAGTAATTATTAATAACATTCAACAATATTACTTGGATGCAGGGGTGTTGCTAGGTCTGCAAAAGACACGCCGGTGGTAAGCCATATTTCTTGGGCAATGGCTGGTGTCGGTGCTTCAATCATCATGGCACCATGGTTGATATAGTGTCAGGGTGAATGAAGCACATTGTTTCTAATGTTACATTCTAATATATAATGAAGTGGTCAACTCACCATAATGCAGAATCAGTGGGAGCCCTGGATGTGTCACTTGCCCTATTTCCTGCCACCAGATGCAGCGTGTCACTTGCCACCATCGCCTGTCACCAGATGCAGCGTATTACTTGCCATCGTCACCTGCCCCCAGATGTGGATTTTTGCTTGCCATTTTTACCTGACAGCAAATGTGGATTGTCACTTGCCACGTCACCTGTCACCATTTTCAGATTGTCACGTCACCTGCCACCATTTGCAGATTGTCACTTGCCAGATCTCCTGCCACCATTTGCAGATTGTCACTTGCCACATCTCCTGCCACCATTTACAGATTATCATATGCCACGTCACTGGCCACCAGAGGTTGGTTGTCACTTGCCACGTCACCGGCCACCAGATGTGGGTTATCACTTGCCAACTGATGTGAATTGTCACTTTCCATGCCACCAAATGTGCATTGACGCTGCATTGCTGGCAGCACTGGTCAATTTAGTGAGGGTAGGAGAGAGGTGATGCGGGGCAGGCAGTGAGAGATGATGTCACCTTGCTGTTCCCCGCTTCACCTCCGACATTGAAGCAAGGGGGTCTGGCTGCAAAGTAGAGCTCCACCAATGACAGGAAGCATGTGCCCTCCACTCCACAGGGCTGTGAGGTCAGAAGAGCGCTGATGTGGGGCAGGCAGTGAGAGACGATGTCATCTCTCTGCTCCCTGTCGCACCTTGTGCCCACATTTAAGACGCACGGCTGTGAGGAGCGCTGATGTGGAGCGGGCAGAGAGAGATGTCATCTTTGCTTGTCTGCCCGCTCACTTCTCTCATCTCCCCCGCCTGTCTCATGCAGCCAGCCCACCCACCGCAGCAGCTGCAGCCGAGACCCGCTGGTTAGGCAGGGACCCTGCCATATTCATTTACATTGTACAGGACAGCCAATTGAGACATTTCAGCACATGGACATACCCCCTACCTTATAAATAGACCTGATCTGGTGGCCATTTTACATTCTGTCTTTTGTCAGTGTAGGGAAAAGACTCTGTGTGGAGCAGGGACAGTCAGTCTGTAATCACTAGCTATTACTATTATGTCCACAAAAGTGTGTACAGTATATAGGGTTGTAATACACTTATAATATACTTTCTTTCAAATATAGAAAGCATAATATAGTGCACTGCAGTGCTGACCGATTCTGCAGCTGTCTTTTCTCAGTGTAGGGATAGAGTTTGCTGTTTGGAGCAGGGACAGTCTGTAATTCCCTAGCTAGCTACTATTAGGTCCACAAACGTCCTTTTAAGGACTGGTATAGGTGTACAGTATATAGGGTTGTAATACACTTATAATATACTTTCTTTCAAATATAGAAAGCATATTATAGTGCACTGCATTGCTGACTGATTCTGCAGCTGTTTTTTCTCAGTGTAGGGATAGAGTTTGCTGTTTGGAGCAGGGACAGTCTGTAATTCACTAGCTAGCTACTATTAGGTCCTCAAATGTCCTTTTAAGGACTGGTATAGGTGTACTATTTGGTGTGCAGTATATAGGGGTGTAATACACGTATAAAATACTTTCAAATATAGAAAGCATAGTATAGTGCATTTCTACTGTGCAGCATTGTGACTGCTGAGCGGTTATAGAGCGATACTACAAAGAGTGACAAACTCAATTAGAAAAAAGTATTATAACTGGTGTGATAGACCAGTGGCCCCCCAAAACGACAGATTTACGTGGGGTGTTATATACCTTCTTCCACATATACTGCACTTCTCTAGAGACTTTTGTCACAGGGTCATTTAAAAAATGACAGGCAGAGGAAGAGGCAGGCCCTTCCGCAGGGATGGTAGGGGTAAGGCAGGAGCAACAGGCTTGAGCCAAAGTGGGAAATTACAGGTGTATTTGATTACGTCAAAGGACGCACCAGACTTGGTTGAGTGGCTCACTCAGCCTTACTCTTCTGCTCCCTCCTCATCCTCTTGATCTGCTCCCTCTTCACTCTCTGTTGTGTGCACCCCCAAAGACACTACCACCAACACCACCACCACCATATACCCTCCGCTTGAGTCACAGGAATTATTTTCCGATCCATCACAAGACATTTCCGATGCACAGCCATTCTTGGTATTGGATCAGGAAGAGGAGGTAGCAACAACCACCACTCAGCAGTCCAACGACAATACCCAGATCAGCCCAAGGAGGTTGGTCCCCGCTGTTGCCGCGTACTCAGAGATCTCTATTTATGCTTGTGTCAGTGCTCTCTATCTCGGTGCTGGTGTCAGTGCTCTCTATCTCTTTGCTGGTGTCAGTGCTCTCTATCTCGGTGCTGATGTCAGTGCTCTCTATCACGGTGCTGGTGTCAGTGCTCTCTATCTCGGTGCTGGTGTCAGTGCTCAGTCTCTATCGTGGTGCTGGTGTCAGTGTTCTATCTCAGTACTGGTGTCAGTGAGGGAGATAGCAGCGGAGAAGCCAATCAGCAGGCAGTGCCAGCACCATGGCTGAGGATCAGCACTGGACTGGCACCTTCAGACCACCACAGTGTAGCCCTACATAGGTGGGGGTAAGGGTTGGGCAGATGGAGGGGTCAGGAACTCAAGCACACGTTGGAACACTGGGACACTGGCACAGGACTGCGCTGCCCTGACTGTGGCACTGATCATTTCCTGCACCCCCTTCATAGCCTGGCCTGACCTTGCCTCTCCTCCATGGCCATGCTCCTGAAGTGACAAAATTTCACAGATAAAAAATGCTTGTCGTTGTCGATCCCAGATTCTCTTTATACTTATGGTATGTCAGTGTCCATGTTGTGGGACTATGTGTGCACAGCTGGTAAGTATTTTGTGGCTGAAAATAGACCTGGAGGTCTTTAAGGTTCTCCTGCCATTAAAGTGAATGGGGTCCGCCGTGAAACTGTGGTTGGTTCGCGAACATTTGGGCACATTCGCAGATCGCGTTCACGAAACGTCCCATTGGAAGTTCGTTCATCACTATTGATGGGCACAGACTGGTGTCACTGATGGGCACTGTTGGGCCTGCATTGTAATCAGGGCACTACTTACCTTTACACATTTTTCTTGTGAAGAAATGCAGCTTATCAGCTCTCCTCCCCTCATACTTTGTTAGTGTGAGAGAGGAGAAGCGGATAAATGGTACTTTCTTGTTTACAAGTGATTGGCTGTGTCCAATCACTAAATCGCCAAATCGCTAAACTGGGTGCCGTCATATGACATTGTCCCAGAATGAGTCGCACGGCTCTGCAATCATTTGACGGTGGGCGGTGGGAAGTAGTTAAAGTATTGTTTAAATACCATATTGATCGACATATAACACACACAGGTGTATAACACGCACATTCTTTTTAAGAGGGAAGTTTCAGGAAAAAATTTAAATTTTAAATAAGGAACTTTGAAGCCAAATAAGGGTCAGTGCCCATCTGCAGCCTCACCATTGCCATCAATGCAGCCTTATCAATGCCCATCTGTAGCCTCCCCATTGCCATCAATGCAGCAGCCTCTCCATTGCCATCAATGCAGCAGCCTCTCCATTGCAATTAATGCAGCAGCTTCACCATTGCCATCAATGCAGCAGCTTCACCATTGCCATCAATGCAGCGGCCTTACCATTGCCATCAATGCTGCGGCCTCACCATTGCCATCAATGCTGCAGCTTCCTATTATTATTGCCACCAAGTAAATGGGAGATTCTCAGTGTATGTAACCTGATAGCACTCATCCCGCCCCCTCCCTGTCCCCTCCGAGGCAGCTAAAATTAAAGTATTGGCGTATAACATGCACATGCTATTTTCACCCGATTCTCATGGTGAAAAAGTGAGTGTTATACGCCAATAAATACAGTATTCATTTCAAATTTCCAATAAGGAATTTGAAAATCAAATTCCTGCATACTTATTTTAACTGTTCATGACTGGATATTCAAGTGAATATTTACATAATTTTATTTGTGATAATTCCTAACTCCTTTAGTAAATCAGCCTTACTGTATTCACAAATATCTGACACAGTTCAGACCTGTTCTGTGGCTTCTCGTCTTGTGGTTTGCTCTAAAATGTCACTGTTGCAGTCTGAGTGATCACTGGGGAAGATGAAACCAAGAAAACTCTTCCTCTTGCCAGGAGCCACCTTAACTGATAGACTGAGGTATCAATAGGCACATGTTTTTGAGAAATTATAATTTGTTTGTATATTGTGGGGATTGTCAGAAATGTATTTATGCAGACTTGGTAAGTTACTGAGAGGTCCACTTTAAATTCACAACTCTAGCAGCTTTTGCAGGCAAATTAACCTCCATTCTAAAAACTGCAGTCAACTTTGCCACCTAAGGTAAAAAGTGTTCTTCCTGGCCACACAAAGAAACTTCTCTACGTCAAAATGTTACCACATTTTTTAACTTGTTTGTTAAAGTGGTTGTATACCCACATTTTTAACTTTTACCTACAGGAAAGCCTATAATAAGGCTCACCTGTAGGTAAAAAAAATATCTCCTAAACCTGTACGGTTTAGGATATATTCCCCTCGGTATGCGCCGCTGACTGCAGCGGCGCATGCGCACAAGGGGTTTCTCGCCGTCAAAATCCGGCAGCAGCCGAGCGGCCGGACTGAAATCTCCTGCGCGCATGCGCGGGAGTGACGATATCGCGGCTCTGGCCACTCACAGCGCCGGAGCCGCGATACCCGGAAGAAACGCCGAGGGAGCATGTCAGCTCCCTCGGCGTGGATCGGGCCAGATGTCGGGGCCTCGTTCTAAGGTAAGTATTTCATAATGAGCTAGTATGCGGTGCATACTAGCTCATTATGCCTTTTGCTTTGCAGGTTTAAAAAAAAAAAATGTGCGGGTTTACTACCGCTTTAAGTATACCTTAACCACTTGTCATCCAAGGATGTCCTTGTATATCCTTGAGTTGCAGTCGTTATCCCAGGAGGATGACTGTAGCTTCAGGAATTATACCTGTATCTTTTTTTTTTGACTGTAGATGCTCTTTTTTGTAAAATCGATCCCAGCAGCTAAGTAGGCACGGAATCGATTTTACAGGCAGTGGGAAAGGGTGCACATATATTAACTGTGTTTTCACCACACATGTGAGGTATTGGAGTGAACGGTATAGCGAAAGCAATAATTCTAGCACCAGACAACAAATAAAAGGAGTGCTCCCAGCCCTGTGGAAGTTAATAGAGCTACAAGCCCAGGATTAGATAAAGTCAGATTTCACTTTAATGTAAAGTTAAAATGCATGACATTCAGGAGTGCCCAGACTGATATATCTCCAAGCCAGTGGGGAGGAGAAACACATAATGCCAAACGCTGAAGGATAACACATGATCCCTGACCCAACATTAAGTTACACACCCAGGAGCCTTAGGACAATGAGAGAAGTGTGTATATTATGGCTGCCAGGGTCACCAAGATGGAGTGTCTGCTGGAAGTCACATGTCCCAGAACCAGATGTGATGTCTATGGAGATTTTTGGGCATCATAGTTTGGCTCTGCTCCAGGGGTGTACACAATTTTAAAGCATCACATGTTAGGTATCTATTTATTCCACATACCATCATCTTTTATATGTTAACAAACAAAAACTCTATAAATTGTATTAAAAAAAACACTGTGCAAATATTGTATGACATAAAAATATGCAACATCCACCATTTTATTCTCTAGGGTCTGTCTCTAGGTTTCTAAGTAGTTATCCAGCAAAAATAAATATGATTTCTACAGGTAGGAAAAAAGTATCAGAATGGAATTGGGAGAGAAGTGGTTAATATTGATCTAATAGTTTTGTTACTGTTGCTTCATGCAGTAGGTCTTTGTGCAATGTGACTTATCTTACCATAAAAGAGCCCTTCCTAAACTGAATCTTTGCTTTCGCTCCATAATTATCCCTTTTTGTTCTGTTTACAGTCCTAAATCTTTATATTATTAAAACATGTTTTAAATTAGGTATGAGGTTCAGATTTGCTAAGACTTTCCAAGACTTTCCAAGAAAAGGTTTTCCAAAATATAAACTTATAGCTAAAAAGCTTGCAGGTTAGCCACCAGAAATAAGGAACAACTTATAATGCAGTGCATAACCATTGCCCCAGTCAGCCAAGTAACAGAAATCCAATAATTTGAAGAAATGGATAACCCAACCCCTTTTTATGAAAGGGTGAGCTCATATCAGCCATATTGTTAGTGTGTGTTGGATCCGTTAAGGACAGATGACAGTTGAGTGAAGGTAAAGATTTTCTTTTTTTGCAGATGGTACATGCTTACCATGACAGTGCCTGGCTTCCTATGTCTTTTGTTTGGAAAAAGCTAGCTTATTAGTCCCTCAAATGGCTTGAATTGAATAACAAGATTCATCCCATTTCCCCATAGATCTCAATAGGGTATGCAGAAAAATGGCAGAACTTTAAGCAAGATTTTCCAAACTGTTCATGAGCAAAACCCAGGTAAATACACACATACCTGCTTCTAACATGACTTTTTTCCTAAACTTAAAACTGTTTTCAACCTACTAAGTAAGATTTTTTTTTCCAATTATAAGTTTGCAAACTCATTTAAAAATGATTACATTTTTCCTAAAACTGTACCCCTATTTTTTGCTTTTACAAGGGATTCATAGAAGTGTGCTAGAATTAAGGGTTTTTTGTTGTATATATTTGTACATATTTTCCAAATACCTTCCTCATTATACTACACTTTTTGCTTTTCTAAAATTTCTAGTTCTAATAGCTAGTCTGGATGCAAATGCTACTTAAGATGTGGAAGAAAGACCACCCTCTTAACATTGGTTTGCTAAATTACTGTATATTTTTTGCATAATTAAAGAATATTAAAAATGAATAACGTTATTCCAGCTTGATTTTACCTCTGGCATGTTTTTCATTTATTCATTTTACTGCTATGTGGGAATAGATAACTCATTTGATCAACTCTTTTAGTGTCACAGCATTTCAAATGGAAATGAGAAACATGTTAATTGTTTTTGAAATGTTAAGTGATATTTTTTTCACACAAGAAAAAAAAACACAAGATTATAATTTGCAGTTGCTCACTATATGGATATATGAGGATTAAAAAAAATGGGAAAATTGCATTTTTTTTTTTTATGAAACTCACTTGTATATATCCGAAAACAATAAACCATATTATGAGATACAATAAAGTGATAACTGGTGAAGTATTGAGAAACTGTTGACCGATAATTTGAGATGATCTTGAAGATTGTAATATCCATGATCACAACAGCTATAATTATAACCGTAATAACTCTATAGGAGTATAAACAGCATGGATAGGAGCTTCAATATCGTAATGTGAATATGAGTAGAAAGAAAAAAATAAAGAAAAAGAGAGAAGGAATGGGAAAAGAGTCAAGGGGTCCACGAGATCAAGTCGAGAGTAGACATGTGCAAAAGGAAAAAAATTGTTTAGTTTAGTTTAGTTTTAATTAGTTAATTAATTAATTTTGTTTAGTTATATTCGTTAAATTCCTTAAATTCGTTTTCGTATTTCGTTTAGTTTTCTACCGAATTCGAAAAATCGGTCACATTCGAAAATATTTCAACCAAATCCGAAAATATTTCTACTGAATTCGAAATGATTTCAACATGATTTCAACATGATTCGAAATTATTTCAACTGCATTCAAAACTATTTCAACTGGATTCGAAAATAGTTTGCGACCCGACTTTAGGGCCATGTATCTCGGGGTCACTTGGTGCTAGAAACCCCAAATTTGGATATGCTGTAGTGCTAATTCTACTGTGTTTGCATACCATATTTGGGGTTGCTAACTATAAGTGGTCCGAGATACATGGCCCCAAATGTCATTTTTTGAATTTGATTTGAATTTCGTTTGAATTCGTTAGCATTGCAATTTGTTTATTCGGATCCATCCGAATGTCCGAATAATGAATATTCGTCCGAATTTCGAAATTTGGTGTTTCTAGCTATAAGTGACCCCGAGATATGTGGCCCCAAATTCGGGTTGCAAAATGTCATCCACTGCTGCGGAAAAGTACTTTCATATTGCCCATATCTGGGGTCGCTTTGGTAGCAGGTGACGTGGCAAGTGGACAATCCACAACTTGGTCACATGGCACTCGTGGCTGGTCACATGGCACTCGTGTTAAGTCACGTGGCACTTGTGGCCGGTCACGTGGCACTTGTGTCAGGTCACGTGGCACTCGTGTCAGGCCACATGGCACTCATGGCCGGTCACGTGGCACTCGTGCCAGGCCACGCGGCACTTGTGGCAGGTCACGTGGTACTCCTGGCAGGTGTCGTGGCAAGTGGACAATACACAACTTGTGGCAGGTGACGTGGCAAGTGGACAATACACAACTTGTTGCAGGTGACGTGGCAAGTGGACAATACACAACTTGTGGCAGGTGACGTGACAAGTGGACAAATACAATACACAACTTTTGGCAAGTGGACAATGACATACAGCATATGCACTTGCCTTGCGATCGACATCTGTGACTTCTTCAATCAGGCATGCTGACAACTTCATTGATACCATAAATATAAATGAACTAAGATGTGTGTGTTTTTTTTGCACTAGTACACTGCAAGTATGAAAAGTTCATGTGGCAGATATATATAAGTATAAGTAACTAACCATCTTCCAAAATTTCTAATTCAAATAGAAAAGATTAGAACAGAATAGAAAAAAAATAATTTAATAGAATAAAATAGAAAGAATATACAACCATCTTCTGAAATTCAAATTTGAATAGAATACATTTGAATTTCGAATAGTATGAATTCAAATTTTTAAATGAATTAATTTTAAATTTGGATACAAAAGATTGTAATAAAATAGAAAATAGACTAGAAAAATGATAGAGCAGAACAGAATAGAATATATTATATTTTATTCTGTTCTGTTCTATTGTTTTTCTAGTCTATTCTTTTATATTCTATTAAAATCTTTTCTATTAAAATCAAAATCATTATATACTAAATTCAAATTTCGGAAGATGGTTATATATATATATATATTTCCGACATTTGAATTTCGTATAGAATGAATTCGGATTTGAATAGAAAAGATTAGAATAGAAATAGAGAATAGATTAGAACAATAGAACAGAATAGAATATAGATACTATCTATTTAATTTTAAATTTTTTTGCAGATTACCATTTGTTTTATTAAGATCTCCTGCAGACTATTAGCATCTATTTCATTTTTTTTTGCAGATCTCCTGCAGACTATTAGCATCTATTTTTTTAGCAGATCTCATGTAGACTATTAACCCCCCTGACGGTATTCCCAAATCTGGCTCGGGGTGGAATTTTTATACCAAGAGCGGTAACCCCGAGCCAGACTCGGGACTGCATCGCTGGATCCAGGAGGAGGTTTACTTACCTTCTCCCTCGGATCCAGCGTTGTCTCCCCGCTGTACGATCCCCGTGCCGTGCCGAGTGTTGCGACGCACGGGGACGGAGATCGGCGCCAAATTCAAAAAGTGAAACACACAGTATACATACAGTATAATGTAATCTTACAGATTACATTGCTGTATGTAAATATTTCACATCCCCTTTGTCCCTAGTGGTCTGCCCAGTGTCCTGCATGCAGTTTTATATAATAAAAACTGTTCTTTATGCCTGGAAACTGGAGATTGTCCATAGCAACCAAACTGTCATTTTACATCAAAAATGGTTTTAGACCAGCTAGAAAACAGCGATAATAAATTATAATCATTCGCAGAATTGAGCGATAGCGATTTGTGGAGAGATCCGTCATCAAATACTGAAAAGTAATGACAGTGAAAATTCTGCAACTGAGCAAATTTCAGTGTTTTTGATTTGATTACATTATTGAATAATTTTTATTATTGTTATATTATTATTTGGTACAATTATTTATAGTTATTTATTATATTATAATTTATGATTTCATTTTTCAAACTTTATCATACCCGGGATGTCTGCTAGACTGGTTTGGACAGATTTAAGAGAGTTATTCCTAAGAATTACAGGACTACAATATAAAACGCCAAATTTTCATGCAAAATAATGGTACCGCTTTTAGCACCTAAAATCCGAAATAATCGTACCGCCAGGGAGGTTAACAGCCATTGCACTTCTTTTTTTGCAGATCTCCTGCAGACTGTTAGAATCAATTTCATTTTTCTTTTTTTGCAGATTACTATTTATTTCCATCAGATCTCCTGCAGTATATTAACATCTATTTCATTTTTTGCAGATCTCCTGCAGACTATTAGCATCTATTTCATTTTTATTTATTTATTTTGCATTATAACAGCCATTTCCTTTAGATATAGATGCTAATAGTCTGCAGGAGATCTGCAAACAATGAAATATATGTTATTATACTGCAGGAAATCTGATGGAAATAAATAGTAATCTCCAAAAAAAATATGAAATTAATTCTAACAGTCTGCAGGAGATCTGCAAACAAAAAGAAGAAGTGAAATGGCTGTTAATAGTCTACAGGAGATCTGCTAAAAAAATAGATGATAATGGTCTGCAGGAGATCTGGTTAGAAAACAAAATAGATACTAATAGTCTGCAGGAGATCTGCAAAAAATGTAAATAGATGCTAATAGTCTGCAGGAGATCTTATGGAAAAAAATAGTAATCTGCAAAAGAAATTTAAAATTAAATAGATAGTATCTATATTCTATCCTGTTCTATTGTTTTTCTAGTCTATTCTCCATTTCCATTCTAATCTTTTCTATTCAAATTCAAATTAATTCTATATGAAATTCGAATGTCGGAAAGAAATATATACATATATATATATATATATTATAAAACCACCATCTTCCGAAAATTCTAATTTAGTATATAATGATTTCGATTTTAATAAAAAATATTTTAATAGAATATAAAAGAATAGACTAGAAAAACAATAGAACAGAACAGAATAAAATATAACATATTCTATTCTGTTCTGTTCTGTTCTATCATTTTTCTAGTCTATTTTCTATTTTATTATAATCTTTTCTATCCAAATTTAAAATGAATTAATAATACAATTTTGAATTCATACTATTCAAAATTCAAACTTATTCTATTTGAAATTTGAATTTCAGAAGATGGTTGTATATTCTTTCTATTTTATTCTATTAAATTATATTTTTTTCTAATCTTTTCTATTTGAATTAGAAATTTTGGAAGATGATTAGTTACTTATATACATCTGTCACATCAACTTCTCATACTTGCAGTGTACCAGTGCAAAAAAAACATACACATCTTATTTCATTTATATTACTTTTCTGCAGAAGAGAATGCCATTTTGCGACCCGACTTTGGGGCCACGTATCTCGGGGCCACTTAAAGCTATCAATTTGGTATGCAAACACAGTAGAACTAGCACTACAACATATCCACATTTGGTGGTTCTAGCTCCAAGTGACCCCGAGTTATGGGGCCCCAAAGTCGGGTCGCAAAATGTCAAGCACTTTTCTGAAGCAGTGAATGACATTTTGCGACCTGACTTTGGGGCCCCGTAACTCGGGGTCACTTGGTGCTAGAAACCCCAAATTTGGATATGCTGTAGTGATAATTCTACTGTGTTTGCATACCAAATTTGGGGTTGCTAGCTATAAGTGGATACATGGCCCCAACGCCGGGTCGCAAAATGTCATTTTTCGAATTTGATTCGAATTTCGTTTGAATTCGTTAGCATTGCAATTCGGTAATTCGGATGCATCCGAATGTCCAAATAATGAAAATTCGTCCGAATTTCAATTCAGAACGATATGAAATGCACATGTCTAGTCGAGAGCCACCACCACATTTGGAGTGAAGATACTCAAGAAGAAACTTACTAAATCAACTACCATGGCAGTAGTAGTTTTTGTAAAAATGTTGGTGGCATAAAATTCTCTATCCAAGGCTGCCACATTTTTTCAAATTTAGAAATTATGTTTGTTTCAAGAGTTACCATTTTAGCATGGGTCATAGTATTGCTCATCCTATTCACTGCTTCATTAACTACCAATGCTGGAGACCGCAAAGCTTTCGCTAACTTTTGTTTTGCTGCTGTAAAGAGCTGAACCAGCAATTTAAATTGAGTGTGTGTTAAAAATTCTGGTTTCAGATTGAGTAGAGCTATTGTAGGATCAAGAGGAATTTTCATTTTAAACAATTTGGATGCAATGTTAAAAATTTCCTTCAAAAAGGTTTGAGCTTTGGGGCATGACCACCAAATATGAAACTATGTGCCCAAATCCGAATATTGTGTGGAATAGTACTGCACATATTTAGCTATCCTGACTAGTACAAGGTACCATCTTGTTAATACTTTATAATTAGCCTCTACCGCCAGTACATTGGGGAGGCTGTTTTAGTTGCTGACCAGATTTGATTCCAGTCTGCATTTTCTAGTGTTCACTCCTGGTCCACCTCCCATTTCTGAACATAAGATGGTTTTTCTGAGTTGAGTTGAACTAGTATCTGAGAGTATAGGAGGGAAATTGTACCTCTAGCATGTGGATCATTCCTACAGATCGAGGGGGGTGTCAGTAGCTAGAAAAGGTGTGATTTTTTTTTTTAATTTGGAGATACCTAAACAATTCCGATTGAGACAAACCATAGGTTTCACATAGGGTCAGAAAAGGGATAAAGGATGAAGAATTTACAGATTTATACATAGTCAGGATATCTAGGAATACCCACTCTCTGAAAGATTTAGGAGAGACCCAAGCAGGGTAGAAGGCTGGGTTTTTATAGAATAAAAATAGAGGATTGTGCAAGGATTGTAGGTGATTTCCAACTTTAAATCTATACCAAATAGAAACAAAGTGTTCAGTAATGGGGTTTCGTAATTCTCTATGATCTTTTGGAGAGATCCAAAGTAGGTTGGATATTGATAAAGGGTCACATTCAGTAGCTTCAATAGATACCCATAAAGGAATTTATTGGCATGCATGATATTTAGTAAGACTAGCTAAGTGCCTTGCCCTATAGTAATATGCAAAATCTGGACACCCTAGACCTCCATTTGTTTTGAGAAGGAAAAGTGTGTGTTGTTGTATACGTGGTTTAGAGGAACCCCATATAAATTACATTGTTCTTTTCTGTATTAGTCTCAAGAAATAGGCAGGAGTCTGTAAAGGTACAATAATATAGAGCTGAGTAGCCACCAGGGCCCGGTTTTTATTTATTTTTAATTCTTTAATGGCTTCTGCTACATCTTTCATCTAGTTGAGTTTTATGAGAAGAAGATATTTGGGGTAGATAAACCACTTCCCGCCTGGCCTATAGCAAAATGATGGCCGGGGGCGGTCATTCCATTATCCTGACTGGGCGTCATATGATGTTCTCCAGGATAACTGCCACCGCGTGCATAGCGTTGATCGGTGGCTACATCGACCTTGATAAAGAGCCTCCGACGGAGGCTCTTTACCATGTGATCAGCCGTATCCAATCACGGCTGATCATGATGTAAACAGGAAGAGCCGGTGATTGGCTTTTCCACACTTGCATCTGACAGACGCGAGCAGAGGAGAGCCAATCGGTGGCTCTCCTGACGGGAGGGTCTGTGCTGATTGTTTATCTGGGAACCCGCCAAGACCACCAGGGAGGCACATAACATGTGGATGGCCAGGTACATCCCCTATGGCCATGTACATGTGCAAATAAATGGCAAATCTGTGCCAATCAATGCCCACATATGGGCACTGACTGGCACCATTGTGTAACATAATAATTAGGTTATGTACAGCAATGCCACCCATCAGTGTCATCAGTGCCACCCATCAGTGCCCAACTGTGCCCATCAGTGCTCATACGTGCCACCTATCAGTGCCACCCATAAGTACCCATGAGTGCCGCCCATGAGTGCCCATCAGTGCCTCCTATGAGTGCCCATCAGTGCAGCATACCAGTGCCACCTATAAGTGCTCATCAGTGCTGACTGTCAGTGCCCAGTGCTGCCTAACAGTGCCCACCAGTGCTGCCTATCAGTGCCCATCATCAGTGCCACCTCATTGGTGCTACCTCATCAGTGCCCATTAGTGCTGCCTTATCAGTGCAGCCATATTAGTGCCCATCATTGAAGACGAAAATGAACTTATTTACAAAACAATTTAACAGAAACAAAGAAAACCTTTTTTTTCCCAAATTTTTCGGTCTTTTTTTATTTGTTGCGCAAAAAATAAAAATCACAGAGGTGATCAAATACCATCAAAAGAAAGCTCTATTTGTGGGAACAAAATGATAAAAAATTTGTTTGGGTGCAGTGTAGCACGACCGTGCATTTCTTTACTGTTGTACAGTTTAAAATGGCAAGTTCGCTCACTAATACGATGTTTTTGGCAGATGCAGGTTAACTACATTTGTTCATGCTTATTTGTATTGAAAGAAGTTTATTACAGTGTTGTTTAATGTCTAGATGGGTTTGTAACGATAATGAAATGCAAACGTGATTCAGTGTAAGGAGAGGATACTCAGCAGCTGTTTACACATCTGAATGCAGGAGCACTAGGGTGGGACACCAGATCAATTTTTTAGGGTGACCCACACAGGTGCTCCAGTGTATACTAGGGGTGTCTCCATCTGTGAAACTTGCACAAAAAAGGTAATTATTCCAGCTTTCTAAAGGCAAAAAAACATGATTTCAGCTTGGAACTCTGCCAAAACAGACAATTGTATGATACTTCCAAGCAATGTTTCATATTCCTATTTCTGGCCTCAAATATCTGTGTGCTAAGTATACCTATTTTTTAATTCACATAGGGGAGAAAAGACTCTGGGCATCTGAGGTCACCAGGGACCCCAACCTCCGAAAGAAGGGGAACTACAACACCACAACCTCAGGATGTGGAGGAAGGAGAGGTTTATGAAGCAGGTGAAATAGTGACCACAGCAGGTGAGTGTCTGAGACCACAGCTTCAGGTAATAGTTGTATGCCTGTATATGTATAATACATGGTGTGTTTTTTTTTCTTTTAGGTGATGCGGAAGTTATGGAAGAAGAATCTAATTTCACAAGTGCAAGCGCACACGTCCTCATTGGGGAGATCACAGTGTGAAATCGTGATCTACAGAAGATCAAGGAAGACATCAATGATATGGAAAAAAAAGACTCAAAAACATAATTTATGTTTTAGGCAGAATTTAAAACACCCCAAAATTCTTCTAGTTTGTTTGTATTTTGATTATTTTCACACGTTTTAATTTTTTTTTAGAAAGCTAAGTTTTGAAGATGCACACAGTGTGTCAGGAAATGTTCCATCCGCTGATAATGTCTTTTGGTGTGCAGTACTGAGGTTCACCATCAGGTGTCTCCTGGCAGTTTGGAACTGTCAGGAGAGCTTTTCCCTGCTGATGTTATGTCATCTTTGGGCTAAAGTACTGGTGTCCACCAGCGGATGGATCCTGGCAGTATGGAGCAGAAAGCACCTCCTGCATTCAGGTGTCACTTGAGGCCAATCACAGGCCTATAAATAGCCGGCAAGCACTCACATGTTTGCCTTGGTTTTGTCCTTGAGCCCTGACCTGCATCCTGTTACCCTGATCCTGAACCTTGATTCCTGCATCCTGATCCTGTTGTACCTGATCCTGTCCATTCCTGCATCCCTGGAACCTTGTCCTGCTACCTGATCCCTTTCTCCTTGTCCCCCCATCTGTTGACCTCCTGTTTATGACCCTGGCCTGGCTTGACTACGATTCTGGAATCCCATTTGTTATATATACTGGTTGGTTGTCACTGTTATTCGGTTTTCTCACTCTGTTTGGTATTGGTGGTGTATTCACATTATAAGCATTTATCTTAATAAAATCACTTACTTTCACTTACTTATGTTTGGTTACTCTGTTGCAGTCACACAGTTCTGGTTACATCCGGTTTATGACACAGTGGGGGTTATTTACGAAAGGCAAATCCGCTTTGCGCTGCAAGTGCACTTGAAAGTGCACTTGGAAGTGCAGTCGCTGTAAATCTAAGGGGTAGATCTAAAATGAATGGAAGCTCTGCTGATTTTATCATCCAATCATGTGCAATCTAAAATGCTGTTGTTTATTTTCCTTGTATGCCCCCCTCGGATCTACAGTGACTTTATTTCCAAGTGTACTTGCAGTGCAAAGTGGATTTTCCTTCAGTAAATAATCCTTCAGTAAATATATATATATATATATATATATATATATATATATATATATAAAAACACACACACACACACACACACATACACACACACCATAGTTTGTGGACTCTATAACTTTCCTACAGACTAAATAATCTACACTCATTTGGGTTATTTTTACCAAAGAAATGTAGCAGTGTACTTTTTGACTTAAATTTGTGAAGAAAGTTTTTTTGCAAAACGAAGAAAAACATAATTTTTCTCAAAATCTTCTGTCATTTATTTTGCAAAAAGTTATTAAATACCACCAAAAGAAAGCTCCATTTGTGTTAAAAAGAAATGATAAAAATGTCATATGGGTACAGTGGTGCATAACCGCGTAATTGTCATTCAAAGCATGACAGCGCTGAAAAATTGGCCACTGCAGGAAGGGGGTAAAAGTGCCCAGTATTGAAGTGGTTAATAAAGCAATGGTTATAGTTATAGTTGTTGGACCGTTAACTGATGTTTTTAATACATTTTTTCTAACTGGAAAAGTTCCTCATGATTGATTGACAGCTAATAGTGTACCTACCTACAAGAAGGGTAGAAAGGTAGAAGCTGGCAATTACAGGCCAGTAAGTTTAACCACATCAATACTGGACACTTTCGCCCCCTTCCTTCCCAGACCAATTTTCAGCTTTCAGCGCTCTCGCACTTTCAATAAGAATTGCGCGGTCATGCAATGCTGTACCCAAATGAATTTTTTATCATTTTGTTTGCACAAATAGAGCTTTCTTTTGGTCGTATTTATTCACCACTCCTTTTTTTTTTTTTTTGCGATATAAGTGAAAAAAGAGCAGAAATTTGAAAAAAAAAACAATATTTTCTTTATTCTATTTTAAAATAAATGCAATAAGATCTAATTTTGTCATAAATTTAAGCCAAAATGTATTCTGTTACATGTTTTTGGTAAAAAAAAAAAAAATCCCATTAAGTGTATAATAATTGGTTTGTGTGATCATGGACAGATGTGTGCAGCTAATCATGTGCAGATGTGCACAGGTGATCACGGACATATGTGTGCTAATGATCATTGGGACAAGTGATTTTACTGTTATATATGTGGGGAACATGTGTTTTGGGGATTATTACTATGTGGGGACCTGTGTTTTGGGGACATGTGTGTTTAATTTGTGTGTTTCTACTGTGTGGTGACACTAGGCTGGTGATCAGTGAGTAAAAAGCTGTAAAAAACAACTTCCGTGTGAGGAGAGGAGAGCCAATTGCGCCCACCCGGCCGTGCATATGTAGTGGCTGGTTGGGAAGTAGTTAACATCTGGTGGAATTACTCCTAAAAATAAATATCATGGATCACTTAAAACATACAACTTGCTGGACCCAAAGATCATGGGCAGATCAGTCCGGCCCTCCTAAAGTCTGAAGGACAGTAAACTGGCCCATTGTTTAGAAAGTTTGGAGGCCCCTGGGCTAAAGGTTAGATATCAGAGTGTGATTGTAATTGAGGTTCATTCAGAACAAAGACCAGTCACTACTGGTGTACCACAAGGCTCTGTACTAGGCATGGGCGTCCGCAGGTAGGGGCAAGGGGCGGCAAGTGACCCCCCCCCCCCCCTGGAATCAGCAAGGGTCTACAGTAGCCGCATCTGTAGCTATGGTGGCTCTCTGGGTTTGTGCGAGTTGGCTGCACAGCTGCTACAGATCAGTGTCACTGAACTTACAGAGCCACCAACTTACTGCCACCTCTGGCTGCTTCCTGTATGTGCACCCCTTGTGTTTGCTTTGCTGCCTGTTGTATTTTCACAGGGACATGTGCAAACAGGTCTTGAGAGAAGGAAGACCCCCTTACAAGTGGGGGCTGTGAGTACAAGTGAAGGGAGGAGGCTGTTTGTGTACAGGGGAGGCAGAGCTGTGTGTGTGATTTTAGATTTGTGTTTGAGGGACTGACATATATACAGATAAGGGGGGCAGCTGAGTGCATACAGGTATGATCAGTGAAGGGGGGTGCCAGATATAGGAAAGATCATATCATCTATCCTGTATACAGCTATATACACCCATCTTCCTTCCTATATTCCTCCATCATTACTGACTGCAGGTATACATCATCGGCCCTGTATATATAGCTGTATACAGGACAGATGATGTATATTTGCAGTCAGTGATGATGGAGGAAGGTCTCTATATCAGGTAGCTGTATATACCCACTTTCCTGCCTGTTTATAGAGATCTTCCTCCATCATCACTGACTGGAGTTATACATCATCTGTCCTGTATACAGCTATATACCCCCACCATCCTTCTTGTATATACTAATACCATCCACCCCTCTATATACACATACCGTACACCCTCCGTACTATACAGGCCACATTTGATGGGCACAATGAGGCTACAATTGATGGGCACATGCCTGCGCTCTATGTGATAATGACTCAGTCCCTCCCCTTCATGACATTGTCGAAAAAGGGCAGAACATGGTTGACCTAAAATGATGCCCCCCGCTGCAAAAAGTTCTGCGGACGCCCATGGTACTAGGTCCTGTTCTATTTAATCTATTTGTAAGTATTATAATTAAAAGGTTTGGTAGGTACATGTCTTTTTGCTGTTAACACAAAGGCGTGCAATGGGGTTGATATCCCTGGAGGTGTCTGTAACATGAAATATGATCTGACCTTGTTGAAAGATTGGTCAAAGCAGTGAAAACTGCAGTTCAATGTTTCTAAATGTAAAATAATGCACATAGTAGGGTGACCAGACATCCCCGGTTTCCGGGGACAGTCCCCGGATGGAGGACACTGTCCCTGGACCAAGTCTGTCCCGGGTTTGGTCCCCGGATTGTATTTGAACAGGGGCTGGGGTAATTTCAAAAACAGTCAGTGCAGAATTAAAAAAACAAAATTTAACTTACACACCCCTGCTCTGTAGCTCCTACTAGTTGGTCGGAGCAGAGGGAATATGTCTTCGGTTTCAGGTGCATGCCCATCCAGATCCGCTCACATGTTCTTCTGCCTTGGCTCAAGTCCCAGCCAGCCACCTGCCTGCTTATCTCCTTGCCTTCCCTGGTGGAGTGATCTTCCTCCACTCCCCACCCAGTAGTACCCGGGGGGCCAAAGAGTAAGACTTGACAGGCTGTGAGGCAGGCGGCAATGGGCAGAGAGTCGCTGATTGCTACTAAAAAAAAATATGTCCCTGGATTTAATTTAAAAAATGTGGTCACCTTAGCACATAGGGAAATTGAATACCCTGATAGATTACATCATTAGGGGTATAGTGTTGGCCAGCACTACAGAGAAACAAGAATTGGGAATACTTACAGTATGTCAGATGATTGCAAACTGAACGAACAGTGTGGCCATGCCGTAGAAACAGTGAAGAGAAATCTAGGATGCATCAGAGGGATCACCAGCAAGTGGAAGGGGGATCCTGATTCCCCTATATAGATCTTTAATCAGATAGTCTTTAATCAGACCTCATTTAGCATATCATTTCCAGTTATAGAGACCTCTCTTTAAAAAGGTAACAAAATGGTGAAAGGTCTGAGAACTAAAACATCAGGAGAGACTTCAGTAACCTAATATGTACAGTATGAAGGAAAGAATTGAATGAGAAAACATGATTGAAACCTTTTAATACATCAAGGGGGTGAATAAGGTTCAGGAGGGCAGTATTTTAATATGAAGCCATGATCAAGAACAGGGGACATGACCTTAAACTAGCAGGAGCAAAGTTCAAAACTAATCTTAGAAAGTATTATTTTACAGAAAGAGTAGTTGATGCTTGGAATAGATTTCAAACAGAGGTAGTGAGCCAGTCAACATTAAATTAAAGGCATACTTGGGAAAAACACACCCGATGAACCACTTGTTTTTTTTTCTGCCATTGCTCTTCTGTTTCTATGTTTCTATGACACAGATGGGAGCATAGTAGAAAAAGAAGAGTCAACATATAAGTCCCTTTATTGACATCAGTCATGTCTGGCTCAAAGTCATTTTTAAAAGGCATGGGGGAATCTAAAGTTTTAGTGTCTTCTTATTGTTCATGAGTTAATAATGATAAATGTTTGCTGTGCACGCTTTTTTCATGTTTACTATATATTGAAACTAACACCTAAACATAGATTCTGGACAAAATCAGAGTATTGTCTTTAACCGCTTGCCGACCGTTTACTGCATATATACGGTGGCAAGGCAGCTCTCCTGTGCAGGATCACATACCTAGTACATGATCCTGCATTTCCGGGTCTGGAACGAGTACGAGTGACACTGGCGACCCGCTGTGATGGACACAGTGGGAGCCCATCAGGGCATCCGGTGGACTTGATGTCCGTCATCTTTCGGGACACAAGCAGAATAGCGGTCAGCCCATGTAAACAAGGCAGACTGCCGTTCTGTCTGTAGGGAAGGTATTTATCCTGGGTTTCTGCAAAGCAGGAACAAGGATCTCTGCCTTCCCATAGTACAAGCACCTCACACAGTAACCAAGCACAGGTTAGTAGGCTTCTGCAATTCATTTCGTAACAAATCGAAATTCGGCCAAATTTTGCATCTTGCATAAAAAAATAACGAATAACAACGAATACGAAAGAAATATAACGAATGAATTCGAATGAATTTGGTAATTCTTTACAGATCTAATGAAACAAAAGGTCAGCTCAAAGTAAATCTTATAGTCCAATCAGCTAATTAATTTTGTGCCGGAGGATGGATTACTGGCAAAGTGCATTCCTGAGAACTGAGTTAGAAGGGTATTGTATTGTATTTGAGCCGAAGAGAAGAGACGTTGTCATTGTGTGTGTTAAAAGATTCAATAAACAAACGACTTTTTAAACTACGAATCATTATCACGAATGTCTATACATACATAAATAGCGAATTTCAACGAATACGAACGAATGAATTTGATACTCTACAAATAATAACGAATTATCCGAAAAAGTATTAACGTAACATAACGAATATAACAGAACTAAATTATGTATTTTACGAATGACAACGAACCGAAACTAAATTACATTTTCCGTTGTGCACAAGTCTACAGGTTAGGCACACAGTTAACCCCTTGATTGCCCCTGATGTTAACCCCTTCTCAGCCAGTGTCATTAATACAGTGACAGTGCATATTTTTAGCACTGATCGCTGTATTGGTGTCACTAGTTCCCAAAAAAGTGTCATAAGTGTCACTTAGTGTCTGATTTGTCCGCCACAATATTGCAGTCACGCTATAAGTCACTGATTGCAACCTCTACTAGTGGAAAAATAAAAAAAAATTCCATAAATATATCCCATAGTTTGTAGATGCTATAACGTTTGCCCAAACCAATCAATATACACTTATTAGGATTTTTTTTAACCAACATTATGTAGCAGAATATATATTGGCCTAAATGTATGAATACATTTTTTTTTTTTTTATTCATCAGAGTGTTTTATAGCAGAAAGTAAAAAATATTGTTTTTGATTTTTCAAAATTGTCGTATTTTCTGTTTATAGCGCAAACAAATAAAAACTGCAGAGGTGATCAAATACAACCAAATTAAATTTCTATTTGTTGAACAAATTTTATTTGGGTACAGCATCATAGTTACATAGTTAGTAAGGTTGAATAAAGACACCAGCCCATCCAGTTCAACCTGAGTGAGTGTCTACAATTGTCCCTATCCCTGTACATTGCACACTCACATTGGTCCCTACCCTCAAGCAGCCCACAATCCAAGGACCCCACTCGTCTTTGGAGTGTGGGAGGAAACCAGAGTACTTGAAGGAAACCCACACAGACACAGGGAGAACATGCAAACTCCAGGCAGGTCAGTGTCATGGTTGGGATTTGAACCAGCAACCCTTTTTACTGCTAGGTGAGAGTGCTACCCACTACATCACTGTGCCGCATCAACTGTGCAATTGTTAAAGTAATGCAGTGCTGTATCGCAAAAAATAGCCTGGTCATAAGGGGGGATAAACCTTCCGAAGCTGAAGTGGTTAAATTGAATCCGTAAGGAACAGGTTTTGCCATTTTAGAGTTGACATCATTGGGAGATGTTTTGTATATACTGTATGTGCTAAGAGAAGCTATATAAATGTGTGCATCTTGTACTAAGGGATGTGAATGTGGCTTACATTTCTCATGGTCTTCCATCCACAATAGACAGAGTTTATAAAAAGATGTCAGCGTTGTTTCCTTGTAATAATGGTATGTATCTCTGTGGGAACAGTGCAGCTGCATAATAGGACTTGTTAATGTCAGAGCATTGTGACATGAAAATTTATTTTTCTCACCAGGCTTTAATTGTCAGCGAACTTTGTTAAATATTACTCGCTGTGTGCATACACTGTTTTTCTGAACACAACAGTCCAATTATCGACTTGGAACTCCGTCTTAATTAACCGCATTTAATTAACTGTAGACTGAATTGATTTCCCAGTTTCCATTTATCATCGGATGTGACAATTGTTCTGACCTATTTATATAACATTGGTTAAAGATATTGTACATTGCATGTGACTGCCTAAAAGTCATGTATATGTCATTTACAAGTTTATTCCTGTCAGTATAACAACATTATTGTACAAGGTTTGGATTCCTTCTTTGAAGCTTTTGCCCTGCCTATGTTCAAAGATATGCCACTCACTGGCTGCTTGTAATGTTTTAAATTTAACCCTCATCTTTCTGTGTCTTTTTTTATACTTTTTATATATTTATATTGTATGTTAATAGAGTAGTGTAAGCTTCAGTTTTTGATATACAGATTAAACAGAAGTAATTTCATGTGCAACAAAGTTAAACAAAATATTGAAAAAAACGTTTTTTGTTTTTTTATTAATTGACCCAATTATCACTGAGACAGGAAGAGAGGGTTCATTTTCACTGGAACATACAGCAATAAAAAGCTGGCACCAGTTGTAGCCTACCCACTCCACTAAGCAATAGGGTTTATTTACTAAAACTGGGGAATGCAAAATCAAGTGCACATAAAGCTGAACTCCGGGTTTTGTTACACTTTAAATAGTTCATTTGGGCCAGGCTGTCCTTCACTAATATGTGAGTCCGCTAAATGTGCTGTAAAAACTGTATGTAGCGGAGTACTGTGTTTCGGGGGCGAACTGAGACCTTCCTGTCTCATAGCTGGAACACAATAGAGTCTATCTGAATGGCACTCAGCCATTTATAGAAAACAATGTATTCTAGCAATGCATACAAAGCTACCTCTGATTCAGAGGTTGTGACATCATCAGCCCACCTCTCGGACACAAGAGAGGATTAATTTTCATTGAAACATACAGCAATCAAAAGCTGACACTGGTTGTAGCCTAACCACTCCACTAAGCAGTTGGGTTAATTTTGTAAAACTGGACAATGCAAAAGCAGGTGTACATACAAAGAGGAGAGGGGTGGTATGGTTGACTGATGGGCTGGGCCTACATCCCAAAAAAGACAGTAGAGTGACGAAGGAACTCCCCCTTACGGGACTTTAATGGCCCAAATAGTAGTACACAAAGAGTATGTAAAAGGAGTATACAAAATTTATTGAACTATAAACAATTAAAAGTTGAATCAATAGGTGGCTATAGACATCTAAATTACATAGATATGGCAATAAAACAGAAGAACAATACTCTAGAAAGGTACAGGGACTACCGTGATAGGGTCACCATGGCACGTTGCATGAACCACAGCCGGCGAGTTTCAGGAAACTCCTTCTTCAGGGAGATATAGAGCAATTTTGTTTCTATCTTTAAAAACAGACAAAATATGGTAATAAATAACATGTACAGAAAAATGTGTATATATATATATGCAGAATATACAGCCATTAGTTATTCAAAAACATATCTGAGTACAGGTATAGGAACAAAATATAGAGCAATACTTACATGCTGCCATAGTAAATGCAAGTACATGTCACAGCCACAGAGTGATTTTGTAAAAACCAGACAGCCATGTCCCAACAACAATCGACCAGCATAGAGTGAAGCACAGCCACAAGGGGCATACAGGTACATGGCTTCTTATAATACTGAGGAAATCATCATGCTCTATTTAAACATAAGAAGGCATGAGTGTATAGAGGAGTATATATAGCAAGATATACCAGAGAGTTTTTATATATTTTATTTTGACATATATACAGCAAGTAGATGTATATATAAATGCATAGGCAGGGACCATAGTATATAATATATACTGTCCATGTGAATGCTGCTAAAGGCAAAAAGGAAATGCTGCTGGGATTAATATCCAAGGAAGATGAAACACTTGGTATTGAAATTTGAAAGATAGATTTAAGAATAGTGGGATAGAAGATATGTCTATGGATGCAGGCAGCAAGAAATGAATAATAGGGGGGCAGTAAACCCCTAAATGAAAACAAATGTTACCTGATTAAGAACGTGATGGAACATTGCAAATTACCCCCCCCCTCCCCCCATGGTTTCCATTTAAACCCTATCTTTCACTGTTGTCATTAGCCCTGGAAGTGAAGGAAATCTTCTCAATGGATATGCAACAATAAAAACCTAATTTAAGATTATTACCCCTCTCCATCGTATTCTGTTTGCATTTCTACTTCACATTTTACACTTTATGCATTTAATCACTTTAGCCCTGGAAGATCTGTCTGATCAATGACTAGGCCATTTTTTGTGATACGGCATGGCGTCGTTTTAACTGACAATTGTACGGTCATGCAGCACTATACCCAAACAAAATTGACGTACCTTTTTTTCCACAAATAGAGCTTTCTTTTGGTGGTATTTGATCACCTCTGCATTTTTTTTTTTGCGCTATAAACAAAAGAAGAGCAATAATAAAAAACAAAACAAAATGGGGCTGATTTACAAACGGTTTGCGCCATGAGTTGTGGCATACGCCGATGCCTAACAGCCTTTTTCGTATTCACAAAGCATTATTTAACTCAGAATTAAAAGAAGCTGGAAGTGCCAATATTATGGGGGTGATGTGGGTGATGTGAGAAAGTATAGTTATAACTGTCCAAGTAACAAATATGCCCAAAATAGAAAGGAAAAGTAACTTTCTGTGAGCAAGCTTGCTGCGCCTGCAAATACACTTGGAACTGTGCGAGGTCAATTTATGCACTGTGCATGCGCAAGCAGCATTTGTGCACGTTCAAGTGCTTTGGTTCACTGCGTCGGCAAAATCTTAGTAAATGTCAAGCCACGTATATGCATTTGCATAAGTTGAACAGGTGCACTTCTCAACTTGAATTTTTTTTTTTTTTTTGCGCTGGTTCACTTCTATGGTTTTTTAAGGCTATTTGCACACAGGTCTTGTTAGCATTAAGAAAAAAATTAAGAAAAAAAAAATGCATGGGGGTCCCCCAAAATTCCATACCAGGCCCTTTAGGTCTGGTATGGATATTAAGGGGAACCCCGCGCCAACGCAACCTGGCAGGCCACAGGTAAAGAGGGGGGGACGAGAGAGCGACCCCCCTCCTGAACCGTACCAGGCCACATGCTCCGCGCAATGGGAGGTTCCCGCTGTGTGTCTCTTGCCATTTTTAACACTTTTGTCACTTTTTTGGTGAAATGGTAGGGGTACATTTGTACCCCCTTACCATTTCACACGGGAGGCCGGGATCTGGGGGTCCCCTCACAATGTTGAGTGCATGTGGCCTGGTACGGTTCCCGGCGGCCTGCCAGGTTGCATGCTTGGATAAGGGTCTGGTATGGATTTTGAGGGGGACCCCACGCCATTTTTTTTTTGGCGTGGGATTCCCATTAATATCCACACCCAGACCTGAAGGGCCTGGTATGCTCTTGGAGGGGAACCCATGCCGTTTTTTTTTAAAATTAAAGTCTCCTGGCCTGGGGGCGACTTAAAGTTGTGTTGTAAGTCGCCCGAAGTCAGGTTGTATGTCGCCCCAAGTTGCGCTGTGATTCACACTCAAGTCGTGTCCAAGTTGCTTTCAAAGTCCCCCTGGAAGTCGTGTTGCCCCTGTGTGAATGGAGTGTTAATGATACGGCGTGCGCTATTATCAATGGTATATTATTATCACGTGCGCCAGTATATTATCTGTTGTGCTTATGCGTGCGCCAGTTCATACCCTCACTTAATAATTTATCTGGTGCACAAATTGAGGTATGAACCGGCGCACCGCATTCATCTTAGTAAATCAGCCCCAATATCTTTTACTATTTGCTATAATAAATATCCCACATAAAAAAAAACAAAAAAATCGATTTTCCTAAGTTTAGGCGGCTATGTATTCTTCTACAAATTGCAATAAGCGTTTATTGATTGGTTTGTGCAAAAGTTATAGCAGCTACAAAATAAGGGATAGATTTATGGCATTTTTATTATTTTTTTTTTTTTACTAGTAATGGTGGTGATCTATGATTTTTATCAGGACTGCGATATTGCGGCTGACAAATTGGACACTTTTGACACATTTTCAGGACCATTGACAATTATACAGCAATCAATGCTATATAAATACACTTTTTACTGTATAAATGTCACTGTCAGGGAAGGGTTTAACACTAGGGGGCGATCAAGAGCTTAACTGTGTTCCTTAGGTGTGTTCTAACTGTAGGGGGGATGGGACTGTCTAGGGTAAGAGAGAGATCTGTGTTCATACTTAGTATGAACAAACAATCTGTCTCCTCTGCCCTGAAAGAACCGGGATCTGTGTAAGAAAAGGGATCTGTGTGTTTACACACAGATCCCGGTTCTCGCTTTGTCAAGCGCGATCAAGGGGATTCCCGGCAGTCATCGTGCCCACCGGGCACTCTCATCGGCCCTGGGCACTCGCTGCAGGTGCTCACACATGCCCCTACTGCCCAAAAGGTGAAGCGATGTAACGTAACGTTGATTTGCCCAGCCGAGCCAACCTGCAGCAGTAAAACTGTGGCGGCTGGTCCGGAAGTGGTTAATGAAGATAAATAAGCAACATGTTTGTTATACATCCATCATAACATTCTCCATGAAGTGACACTAAACAATATTCCTATTTTTTTTAAATGATTCATACCTAATGGCCCTGTAATCTATTTTTCATAAAATATTTTTTACTGTGTTTTTTTGCCTCCTTGTAACTTCCCAAGGAGTTCAAAATGTGAAAAAGGATAGGGCAGACTGTGGTCTTCACCTATTGGTATAAAAATTTGTTTAATGGTATGAAAAGTAATATGAAAAGATAATAGGCAGATTATTATAATCTGCTTATTATCTTTTCATATTAATTTTCATACCATTAAACAAATTTTCATACCAATAAGCGAAGACCACAGTCTGTCCTATCCTTTTGTCCCATTTTGAACTCCTTGGGTGCCTTCCCTTACTTTTCTCCACATGTCTGTTTTAGTTCGGGGCCTAAGGAAAAGGCGACACCCCTACTGAGTGAGTCGTTATCCCCCAAATGTATTGAATGTCGGAATTAGTCAATACATGGGTCCTTTGAGATGATCTGAAGTTCTCCTTTTCCTATACCCTTGTAAATTCCTCCATGACTTTACCAAACCTCTATTCCCCCATCACTTCCAATGGCTTGAAACAAGCTGTGCACATTGGTTGTGGTCATTGGTACTGTTCCATGCACACTACATATCTTATAGAGAACGTATGCAGCCACCCTCTAACTGGAAGTTGGATCACAGCAGTAAAAAAAAAAGGAGGAATTTAGAGAGCAATAGAAGGTTCTATTTTGAGTTGTGAATGCATACCTGAATAGAAAATATTTTTTTAAACCAGAGTTTAGTGTCACTGTAAATATCGTTTTGGAAATTGTTTGGCTTAAGGCTTTAAGAACCTACGAATACCGTAATAAAATTAATCTTACAGCCTTTGAATACCAGCCATCCATATAATGTCAGTTTATTAAAGAACAGTTCAAAAGTCACAATTTGTATAAAATTTCCAATATAACATTAAGCATAAATGACAACAGCTTATTATTGAGGCAAAGCATTTTGACTTTTGTGCACCAAAGAATAAATATAAAATGGTAGGCCACTGAAGATACATTGTGAATAGCTATGTCAAAACATTATGCAAGTATATCATTATGTCACTTAATTTAGATGGAATCAAATTTTCTTTTCAATAAGCTTTAGAAATAGATACATTATGTGAGTTAAATGTATCACTTCAACATTGTTGAGCAGGACCATAAAATAATCATGTTTGCAAGTAATTTTATGTATCCTGGCTCTTCATACTGTGCTGCAGTGATTGCCAATAGTGATGGACGAACTTCCGATGGGACGTTTTGCAAACGTGATCCGTGAATGTGCCCAAATGTTCGCGAACCCCATTCACTTTAATGGCCATATTTTCAGCCACAAAATACTTACTAGATGTGCACACATAGTCCCACAACATAGACACTGACATACCAGAAGTATTAAGTGAATCTGGGATCGACAACGACAAGCATTCTTTTTTTATAAATTTTTGTAAATTTTACATAAAATGTTGTCAATTCAGGAGCGCATGAAGGCCATGGAGGAGAGGCAAGGTCAGGCCAGGCTATGAAGGGGGTGCAGGAGATGATCAGTTCCACAGTCAGGGCAGCGCAGTCGTATGCCAGTGTCCCAGTGTGCCAACCTGTGCTTGAGCCCCTGACCCCTCCATCTGCCCGGCCCTTACCCCCACCTATGCAGAGCTCCACTGCGGTGGTCCGGAGGTGCCAGTCCAGTGCTCATCCTCAGCCATGGTACTGGCACTGCCTGCTGATTGGCTTCTCCGCTGCCTCCCTCACTGACACCAGCACTGAGATAGAACACTGACACCAGCACCGTGATAGAGACTGAGCACTGACACCAGCACCGAGATAGAGAGCACTGACACCAGCACCGAGATAGAGAGCACTGACAGCACATCAGCAGCGTAATAGAGAGCACTGACACCAGCACTGAGATAGAGAGCACTGACACCAGCACCGAGATAGAGATCACTGACACCAGCACCATGATAGAGAGCACTGACAGCACACCAGCACGTAAAAGAGAGCACTGATACCAGCACCGAAATAGAGAGCACTGACACCAGCACCGAGATAGAGAGCACTGACAGCACACCAACTCCGAGATAGAGAGCACTGACACCAGCACCGAGATAGAGAGCACTGACAGCACACCAGCACTGTGATAGAGAGAACTGACACCAGCACCGAGATAGAGAGCACTGACAGCACACCAGCACCAAGATAGAGAGCACTGACACCATGCCAGCACCGTGATAGAGGGCACTGACACCAGCACCGTGATAGAGATCACTGACACCACACCAGCACCGTGATAGAGAGCACTGACACCAGCATTGACACCAGCAAATCGCTACGGGGCCCTAAATTATGACAAAGCTCAACCTCTTCAAACCTCAACCTCTTCAAACAGGAGGGTAGGGGCATATAGTACGGTGTGCTTTTTTTGTACACGTGAGCCAAAGGTAGAAAAAAGGTCCGTGTGCTAGATTCATGATCTAGATTCTAGATCCATGTGTCATTCATTTTTATAAATGTGAGGTAGTCAACACTGTCGTGAGCTAGGCGAGTATGCTTATCGGTCACGATCCCCCCTGCTACGTTGAACGTCCTTTCAGACAGGACACTGGACGAGGGCAAGCTAACAGTTCCATTGCAAATTGGGCAAGCTCTGGCCATAGTCCAGGGGTTCATCACTTCTCAGAGCGCCCACATCGGCCGTTAACCCGATGTAGTCGGACACCTGTCAGTCTAGGCCTTCCCTGATGCTGGATCCGGATGACACCTGTCGATGGGTCGGCTGAAAGAATGACCTCATATCAGAAGTCACCAACACATCTTCAAACCGCCCTCTTCTTGCAGGCGCTTTTGGATTGGTACACGCAACTCTTTCTCTGGGAGTGGGAATTCCTCTGCCAGCACACGCAAAAGCAGAATGCAGCATTTCTCTAAGCAAGGCCTGAAAGTGCTCCAACATTTCCACCATTTCGTGTTTGTACCGGGGGTCTAAGTACGTTGCCACCCAATACTGATCCTTGACCTTTATGCTTTTTATACAGGGGTCACTGTTAAAACACTGGAGCATGAAGGCCCCCATTTGCACTAAACTGGAAGTGGTGTGGTGGCCTGGCTCCTGCTCATCATCCAGGATAATGTCGTCCTCTTCATTCTCCTCTCCCCATCCACGCACAACAACAGGGATCCCAGAAAGGTTTAAAGCATGCTCTTCTTGCTCCTCCTCATCCGCCCCGGCACCATCCTCCTCTGACTCCTCTTCAGACTCCTGTTGGTGACTTGTCTCAGATAGAATAGCCCCCCTGGGTATTCATCCAGCATTGCGACTTTCTCATCTTCCCGCTCCTGCTCCTCCATGGCTTGATCAATGACACAACGCAATTCACGCTCGATAAAGAAGGCATAATGTACAATGTCACTGATGGCACCATGGCTGCGACTGACCAGTTTGGTGATCTCATCAAATGGCCACAGAAGTCTGCATGCATCGCGCATGAGCAGCCACTGGCACGGTAAAAAAAAACAAGCTCCCCAGAACCTGTTCTGCCACAGAGTTCGTACAGGTAGTCATTAACTGCACGTTTCTGCTGGAGCAGCCTATCAAGCATATAGAAGGTTGAGTTCCATCGCGTCGGGAAATCACAAATAAGACGTCTGACTGTCAGATTGTGTTGTCGCTGAATGTCAGCAAGGCGAGCCATGGACGTGTAAGATCTTCTGAAATGGGCCGAGATTTTCCTTGCCTGCCGCAAGATGTCCTGGACCCCAGGGTATTTGACAACGATTCACCTCACGACCAAGTTTAAGACGTGTGCCATGCATGGCACGTGTGTAATTTTGCCCTTTATCAATGCGCTAAGCATCAGATTGGCACCGTTGTTACACACCACTTTACCAACTGCTAAGTTGAGCGGTGTTAGCCACTGATCTGCCTGTGAACGCAAACTGAAAGTAGTGCAGGGCCAGTGTGGCTCTTGGCTTCCAGGCACAACAAACGCAGCACAGCATGGCAACGTCTCACCTGGCATGTCGAATAGGTTCTGGGGATCTTGGGCGGCGCAGTGGAAGAGACGCTAGCAGTGGAAAAGGAGGAGTCAGCCGAGGAGGAGAGGGAGGATGGAGTAGGAGGAGGAGAAGAAGAGGCAGGCCTGCATGCAATCCGTGGCGGTAAAACCAAATCTACATGGGTGCCACGGGTTACATGCTTGACGGCCGTCAGAAGGTTCACCCAGTGGGCAGTAAAAGTTATATACCTTCCCTGCCCATATTTGCTAGACAACGTGTCTGTGGTCAGATGTATCCTGGCACCTACACTGTGTGCCGGAGATACATTTACTTGCCGCTGAGCATGGCCATATAGCTCTGGGATGTCCTTCTGTGAGAAATACTTCCTTCCTGGGACCTTCCATTGTGGTGTTCCAATGGCCACAAATTTTCGAAAGGCCTCCGAGTCCACTAGTTTATATGGCAGTAGTTGGCGGACTATCAGTTCTCACAAGCCAGCGGTCAACCGTTGGGCAAGAGGGTTTACCCGGCATCATCATTTTTTTACGCTCGAACATTTGGCCCATGGAAGCATGCCTTTTCCGAGAAAAACGTGAGGACTGCATGATGGAAGGTGGAGTGGAGGACAATTGTGAGGAGAGAGGAGAAGGAGAAGTAGAAGACGAGGCTGGACGGTGAGAGCCTGGAGTATGGCTTTGTGTGTTCCGTTGCTCCCACTGGGCTCGGTGATGGCAGCTCATGTGCCTTCTTAAGGCGGTCATCCCTAGGTAAGTGTTGGGCTTACCGCAAATTATGCGTTGACTGCAAAGGCTGCAGATGGCAACACTATTGTCAGCAGCGGACACGTTAAAAAAAAAGCCCACACTGCGGAGCCATTTTCCGGCGTCCTGGGAGCGCCAGATGTGACCATACATGGTTGATGCCTCGCTCCTGATACATTAGCAGTCTGGTTTGTCCCTCCTGTGCAATGTAAGTTCCGCCTGCTTCTCCTTCCTATCTGCTGGTCCATATTTCCCTCTGAACTCTCCTCCTCTTCCTCTCTTGTGGGCACCTACGTGACATCCCTAGACATGTCATCATCTACGTCCAACTTCCCCACCGCTATAATTAAAGATCTCGGAGTAGGCAGCAACAGCAGGGACCAACCTCCTTTTCTTCTGATCTGGGTACTGTCATCAGACTGATGAGTGGCGGTTGTTGCTACCTCCTTTGCTACCTCCTCTTCCTGATCCAATGCCAAGAGTGGCTGTACATCGGCAATGTCTTGTGATGGATCGGAAAATAATTATTGTGACTGAAGCGGAGGGTATATGGTGGTAGTGTTGGTGGTAGTGTCTTTGGGGGTGCACACAGCAGAGAGTGAAGAGGGTGCAGATCGAGAGGATAAGGAGGGTGCAGAAGAGTAAGGCTAAGTGAGCCACTCAACCAAATCTGGTGTGTCCTTTGAAGTAATCGAACACACCTTCTGCAATTTCCCACTTTGGCTCAAGCCTGTTGCCCTGCCCTAACCCTACCACCCCTGCGGAAGGGCCTGCCTCTTTCTCTGCCTGTCATTTTTGTAATGATCCTGTAACAAAAATCTCTAGAGAAGTGCAGTATATGTGGAAGAAAGTATATAACACCCCGCTTCAATCTGTCATTTTAGGGGGCCACTGGTCTATCACATCAGTTATAATACTTTTTTCTAATTGCGTTTGTCACTCTTTGTAGTATCGCTGCAGAACCGCTCAGCAGTCACAATGCTGTACAGTGGAAATGCACTATACTATGCTTTCTATATTTGAAAGTATTTTATACGTGTATTACACCGCTATATACTGCACACCAAATAGTACACCTATACCAGTCCTTAAAAGGATGTTTGTGGACCTAATAGTAGCTAACTAGTGAATTACAGACTGTCCCTGCTCCAAACAGCAAACTCTATCCCTACACTGAGAAAAGACAGATGCAGAATCGGTCAGCACTGCAGTGCACTATACTGTGCTTTCTATATTTGAAAGAAAGTATATTATAAGTGTCTTAGAACCCTATATACTGTACACCTATACCAGTCCTTAAAAGGACATTTGTGGACCTAATAGTAGCTAGCTAGTAGCTAGTGAATTACAGACTGTCCCTACTCCAAACACCAAACTGTCCCTACACTGAGAAAAGACAGCTGCAGAATTGGTCAGCACTGCAGTGCACTATGATATGCTTTCTATATTTGAAAGAAAGTATAATATAAGTGTATTAGAACCCTATATACTGTACACCTATACCAGTCCTTAAAAAGACTTTTGTGGACCTAATTAGTGATGGACGAACTTCCGACGGGCCGTTTTACGAACGCGGAACGCGAACGCAGGCGACAGTTCGCAAACCGTAACGTTCATGGCGGGCCCCATTGACTTCAATGGGAGGCGAACTTTGCAAACCTACAGGTCAAATTTGCAGCCACAAAATAATTACTAGCTATGCAAACATAGTCCCACCACATGGCCAATGACATAACACATGTATGAGGTGAATCTGGGATCGACAACTACAAGCATTCTTTTTTTATATGTGAAATTGTTGTGACAATTCAGGATTGTGGAGCGCATGAAGGCAATGGAGGAGAGGGAAGGTCAGGGTAGGCAAAGAAGAGGGTGCAGGAGATGATCACCAGCAGCGTGACATACAGCAATGACATCATCAGCGTGACATACAGCAATGACACCAGCACCGTGATATATAGCACTGACACCAGCACCATGATAGAGAGCACTGACATCAGCAGCGTGACATACAGCAATGACACCAGCACCGTGATATACAGCACTGACACCAGCACCGTGATAGAGAGCACTGACATCAGCAGCGTGACAAAGCACTGACACCAGCACCGTGATATACAGCACTGACACCAGCACCGTGATAGAGAGCACTGACATCAGCAGCGTGACATAAAGCACTGACACCAGCACCATGATATACAGCACTGACACCAGCACCGTGATAGAGAGCACTGACATCAGCAGCGTGACATAAAGCACTGACACCAGCACCGTGATATACAGCACTGACACTAGCACCGTGATAGAGAGCACTGACATCAGCAGTGTGACATACAGCAATGACACCAGCACCGTGATATACAGCACTGACACCAGCACCGTGATAGAGAGCACTGACATCAGCAGCGTGACATAAAGCACTGACACCAGCACCATGATATACAGCACTGACACCAGCACCGTGATAGAGAGCACTGACATCAGCAGCGTGACATAAAGCACTGAAACCAGCACCCTTATATATGTGAAATTGTTGTGACAATTCAGGATTGTGGAGCACATGAAGGCAATGGAGGAGAGGGAAGGTCAGGGTAGGCAAAGAAGAGGGTGCAGGAGATGATCACCAGCAGCGTGACATACAGCAATGACATCAGCAGCGTGACATACAGCAATGACACCAGCACCGTGATATATAGCACTGACACCAGCACCATGATAGAGAGCACTGACATCAGCAGCGTGACATACAGCAATGACACCAGCACCGTGATATACAGCACTGACACCAGCACCGTGATAGAGAGCACTGACATCAGCAGCGTGACAAAGCACTGACACCAGCACCGTGATATACAGCACTGACACCAGCACTGTGATAGAGAGCACTGACATCAGCAGCGTGACATAAAGCACTGACACCAGCACCATGATATACAGCACTGACACCAGCACCGTGATAGAGAGCACTGACATCAGCAGCGTTTCATAAAGCACTGACACCAGCACCGTGATATACAGCACTGACACTAGCACCGTGATAGAGAGCACTGACATCAGCAGTGTGACATACAGCAATGACACCAGCACCGTGATATACAGCACTGACACCAGCACTGTGATAGAGAGCACTGACATCAGCAGCGTGACATAAAGCACTGACACCAGCACCATGATATACAGCACTGACACCAGCACCGTGATAGAGAGCACTGACATCAGCAGCGTGACATAAAGCACTGACACCAGCACCGTGATATATGTGAAATTGTTGTGACAATTCAGGATTGTGGAGCACATGAAGGCAATGGAGGAGAGGGAAGGTCAGGGTAGGCAAAGAAGAGGGTGCAGGAGATGATCACCAGCAGCGTGACATACAGCAATGACATCAGCAGCGTGACATACAGCAATGACACCAGCACCGTGATATATAGCACTGACACCAGCACCATGATAGAGAGCACTGACATCAGCAGCGTGACATACAGCAATGACACCAGCACCGTGATATACAGCACTGACACCAGCACCGTGATAGAGAGCACTGACATCAGCAGCGTGACAAAGCACTGACACCAGCACCGTGATATACAGCACTGACACCAGCACCGTGATAGAGAGCACTGACATCAGCAGCGTGACATAAAGCACTGACACCAGCACCATGATATACAGCACTGACACCAGCACCGTGATAGAGAGCACTGACATCAGCAGCGTGACATAAAGCACTGACACCAGCACCGTGATATACAGCACTGACACTAGCACCGTGATAGAGAGCACTGACATCAGCAGTGTGACATACAGCAATGACACCAGCACCGTGATATACAGCACTGACACCAGCACCGTGATAGAGAGCACTGACATCAGCAGCGTGACATAAAGCACTGACACCAGCACCGTGATATATGTGAAATTGTTGTGACAATTCAGGATTGTGGAGCACATGAAGGCAATGGAGGAGAGGGAAGGTCAGGGTAGGCAAAGAAGAGGGTGCAGGAGATGATCACCAGCAGCGTGACATACAGCAATGACATCAGCAGCGTGACATACAGCAATGACACCAGCACCGTGATATATAGCACTGACACCAGCACCATGATAGAGAGCACTGACATCAGCAGCGTGACATACAGCAATGACACCAGCACCGTGATATACAGCACTGACACTAGCACCGTGATAGAGAGCACTGACATAAGCAGTGTGACATACAGCAATGACACCAGCACCGTGATATACAGCACTGACACCAGCACCGTGATAGAGAGCACTGACATCAGCAGCGTGACATAAAGCACTGACACCAGCACCATGATATACAGCACTGACACCAGCACCGTGATAGAGAGCACTGACATCAGCAGCGTGACATAAAGCACTGACACCAGCACCGTGATATATGTGAAATTGTTGTGACAATTCAGGATTGTGGAGCACATGAAGGCAATGGAGGAGAGGGAAGGTCAGGGTAGGCAAAGAAGAGGGTGCAGGAGATGATCACCAGCAGCGTGACATACAGCAATGACATCAGCAGCGTGACATACAGCAATGACACCAGCACCGTGATATATAGCACTGACACCAGCACCATGATAGAGAGCACTGACATCAGCAGCGTGACATACAGCAATGACACCAGCACCGTGATATACAGCACTGACACCAGCACCGTGATATACAGCACTGACATCAGCAGCGTGACATACAGCAATGACACCAGCACCGTGATATACAGCACTGACACCAGCACCGTGATAGAGAGCAATGACATCAGCAGCGTGACATAAAGCACTGACACCAGCACCATGATATACAGCACTGACACCAGCACCGTGATAGAGAGTACTGACATCAGCAGCGTAACATAAAGCACTGACACCAGCACCGTGATATACAGCACTAACACCAGCACCGCGATAGAGAGCACTGACATCAACAGCGTGACATAAAGCACTGACACCAGCACCGTGATATAGAGCACTGACACCAGCACCGTGATAGAGAGCACTGACATCAGCAGCGCGACATACAGCAATGACCCCTGCACCGTGATATACAGCACTGACACCAGCACCGTGATAGAGAGCACTGACATCAGCAGCGTGACATAAAGCACTGACACCAGCACCGTGATATACAGCACTGACACCAGCACCGTGATATACAACACTGACACCAGCACCGTGATATACTGCACTGACATCAGCAGCGTGACATACAGCAATGGCACCTGCACCGTGATAGAGTGATCTGACAACAGCACCGTGATAGAGAGCACTGACATCAGCAGCGTGACATAAAGCACTGACACTAGTACCGTGATATACAGCACTGACACTAGCACCGTGATAGAGAGCACTGACATCAGCAGTGTGACATACAGCAATGACACCAGCACTGTGATATACCACACTGACACCAGCGCCGTGATAGAGAGCACTGACATCAGCAGCATGATATAAAGCACTGCCACCAGCACCGTGATATAGAGCACTGACACCAGCACCGTGATAGAGAGCACTGACATCAGCAGCGCGACATACGGCAATGGCACCTGCACCGTGATATACAGCACTGACACCAGCACCGTGATAGAGAGCACTGACTTCAGCAGCGTGACATAAAGCACTGACACCAGCACCGTGATATACAGCACTGACACCAGCACCATGATATACAGCACTGACATCAGCAGCGTGACATACAGCAATGACACCAGCACCGTGATAGAGTGATCTGACACCAGCACCGTGATAGCGAGCACTGACATCAGCAGCATGACATACAGCAATGACACAATGACACCAGCACCGTGATATACAGCACTGACACCAGCACCGTGATAGAGAGCACTGACATCAGCAGCGTGACATACAGCAATGACACCAGCACCGTGATGTACAGCACGGACACCAGCACCGTGATATACAACACTGTCACCAGCACCGTGATATACTGCACTGACATCAGCAGCGTGACATACAGCAATGACACCTGCACCGTGATAGAGTGATCTGACACCAGCACCGTGATAGAGAGCACTGACATCAGCAGCGTGACATAAAGCACTGCCACCAGCACCGTGATATACAGCACTGACACCTGCACCGTAAGCAGCCCCAGGAGGAAGTCAGCATAGCACAGGGATGGTGGAAGCCCCTCATAATGAGCATAGCACAGGGATGGTGGGAGCCCCTCATAATATGCACAGCAGAGGTACAGCCCCAGGAGGAAGTCAGCACAGCACAGAGATGGTGGGAGCCCCTCATAATAAGCAGCCCCAGTAGAAATATGACACCGCTCAACCTCTTTAAACAGATTAAAAAAATTGTTTCTAGACATATACAAGGTCTACTGGTCCCATGTGTTGCATTCCTCCGAGATCCATGCCTCATTCATTTTTATAAATGTGAGGTAGTTAACACTGTCGTGAGCTAGGCGAGTACGCTTATCGGTCACGATCCCCCCTGCTGCGCTGAACGTCCTTTCAGACAGGACACTGGACGAGGGGCAAGCCAACAGTTTGATTGCAAATTGGGCAAGCTCTGGCCAGAGGTCAAGCCTGCCCACCCAGTAGTCCAGGGGTTCATCACTCCTCAGAGCGTCCACATCGGCCGTTAACCCGATGTAGTCGGACACCTGGCGGTCTAGGTGTTCCCTGATGCTGGATCCGGATGACACCTGTGGATGGGTCGGCTGAAAGAATGACTACATATCCGAAGTCACCAACACATCTTCAAACCGTCCTCTTCTTGCAGGCGCTGTTGGGTTGGTACCCGCAACTCCTTCTCTAGGACTGGGAATTGCTCCTCTGCCAGCGCACGAAAAGCAGAATGCAGCATTTCTTGAAGCAAGGCCTGGAAGTGCTCCATTCTGACAGCCCTCTGTGACGGTGGTAACATTTCCGCCATTTTGTGTTTGTACCGGGGGTCTAAGTACGTTGCCACCCAGTACTGGTCCTTGACCCTTATGCTTTTTATACGGGGGTCCCTATTAAAACACTGGAGCATGAAGGCCCCCATTTGCACTAAAGTGGAAGCGGTGTGGTGGCCTGGCTCCTGCTCATCATCCAGGATAATGTCATCATCTTCATTCTCCTCTCCCCATCCACGCACAACAACAGGGATCCCAGAAAGGTTTAAAGCATGCTCTTCTTGCTCCTCCTCATCCACCCCGACACCATCCTCCTCTGACTCCTCTTCAGACTCCTGTTGTTGACTTGTCTCAGATAGAGTAGCCCCCCTGGGAATTCATCCAGCATTGCGACTTCCTCATCTTCCCGCTCCTGCTCCTCCACAGCTTGATCAATGACACAACGCGATGCACGCTCCATAAAGAAGGCATAAGGTACCATGCCACTGTGCAATGTACACAGTCTATATCCTTTAGTAAATCAACCCCATAGTGTCTCTCATTTCTGTTTCATACATGAACAGGGAGGGGTTTAGGTTTGTTAGGCTAGATCTGTATTGTGGGGGGTGTGGCCTTGAGGACGGGGAAGATTTGAACTGGGTAGGGGCCGAGGGGGCATTTTTGGCTGTATTCTGTAAAGTGGTCTGAGCGTTATTTGCTTCTCAACCCCAATACTAGGGAATGTATCAAAACTGGAGCAGACAGAATCTGCAATGTGCCATGGCTGCGACTGACCAGTTTGGTGATCTCCTCAAATGGCCGCAGAAGTCTGCATGCGGCGCGCATGAGCAGCCACTGGCGTGGTGAAAAAACCCCCAGCTCCCCAGAACCTGTTCTGCTGCAGAGTTCATACAGGTAGACGTTAACTGCACGTTTCTGCTGGAACAGCCTATCAAGCATATAGAAGGTTGAGTTCCATCACGTTGGGCAATCACAAATAAGACGTCTGACCGGCAGATTGTGTCGCCGCTGAATGTCAGCAAGGCGAGCCATGGCCGTGTAAGATCTTCTGAAATGGGCCGAGATTTTCCTTGCCTGCCGCAAGATGTCCTGGACCCCAGGGTATTTGACAACGAATCGCTGCACGACCAAGTTTAAGATGTGTGCCAAGCATGGCACGTGCGTGATTTTGCCCTGTTTCAATGCGCTAAGCAGATTGGCACCGTTGTCACACACCACTTTACCAACTGTCAAATTGAGTGGTGTTAGCCACTGATCTGCCTGTGAACGCAAAGCTGAAAGGAGTGCCGGGCCAGTGTGGCTCTTGGCTTCCAGGCACAACAGACGCAGCACGGCATGGCAACGTCTAACCTGGCATGTCGAATAGGTTCTGGGGAGCTTGGGCGGCACAGCGGAAGAGATGCTAGCAGCGGAAAAGGAGGAGTCAGCCGAGGAGGAGAGGGAGGAGGATGGAGTAGGAGGAGGAGGAGAAGAGCCAGGCCTGCAGGCAATCCGTGGCGGTAAAACCAAATCTACACGGGTGCCACGGGTTACATGCTTGACAGCCGTCAGAAGGTCCACCCAGTGGGTAGTAAAAGTGATATACCTTCCCTGCCCGTGTTTGCTAGACCACATGTCTGTGGTCAGATGTATCTTGGCACCGGCACTGTGTGCCAGAGATACATTCACTTGCCGCTGAACATGGCCATATAGCTCTGGGATGCCCCTCTGTGAGAAATACTTCCTTCCTGGGACCTTCCATTGTGGTGTTCCAATGGCCACAAATTTTCGAAAGGCCTCCGATTCCACCAGTTTATATAGCAGTAGTTGGCAGGTTATGAGTTCTGACAAGCCAGCCGTCAACCGTTGGGCAAGAGGGTTATCCGGCGGCATCATTTTTTGACGCTCGAACATTAGGCCCACGAAAGCCTGCCTTTTTGCAGAAAAACGTGAGCTTGGCATGATGGAAGGTGGAGTGGAGGACAATTGTGAGGAGAGAGGAGAATGAGAAGTAGAAGACGAGGCTGGACGGTGAGAGCCTGGAGTGTGGCTTTGTGTGTTCCGTTGCTCCCACTGGGCTCGGTGATGGCTGCTCATGTGCCTTCTTAAGGCGGTCGTCCCTAGGTGAGTGTTGGGCTTACCGCGACAAATGCGTTGACTGCAAAGATTGCAGATGGCAAAGCTATTGTCAGCAGCGGACACATTTAAAAAAGCCCATACTGCGGAGCCATGTACCGATGTCCTGGGAGCGCCAGATGTGACCGTACATGGTCGATGACTCGCTCCTGATACATTTGCAGTCTGCTTTGTCCCTCCTGTGCAATGTAAGTTATTCCTGCTTCTCCTCCATATCTGCTGGTCCATATCTCCCTCTGAACTCCCCTCCTCTTCCTCTCTTGTGGGCACCCACGTGACATCACTAGACACGTCATCATCAACATCACCTTCCCCACCGCTATAAGTAGAGATCTCTGAGTAGGCAGCAACACCAGGGACCAACCTCCTCCTTGGGCTGATCTGGGTACTGTTGTCAGACTGCTGAGTGGCGGTTGTTCCTACCTCACCTCCTCTTCCTGATCCAATACCAAGAGTGGCTGCGCATCAAAAATGTCTTGATATGGATTGGAAAATAATTCCTGTGACTCAAGCGGAAGGTATGTGGTGGTGGTGGTGTTGTTGGTGGTAGCGTCTTTGGGGGTGCACATAGCAGAGAGTGAAGAAGAGGGTGCAGATCGAGAGGATGAGGAGGGTACAGAAGAGTAAGGCTGAGTGAGCCACTCAACCAAGTCTGGTGTGTCCTTTAAAGTAATATAACGCATCTTCTGCAACTTCCCACTTTGGCTCAAGTCTGTTGCTCCTGCCCTACCCCTACCACCCCTACGTAATGGCCTGCCTCTTCCTCTGCCTGTCATTTTTTTAAATGACCCTGTGACAAAATTCTCAGTCCCTATACTGATAAAGGACTAATGCAGCAGAAGGGCAACAGTCAGCAGTAGTGCACCTCAACCCTATGTATTGTGGACCTATACCAGTCCTTACGGAATAGCAGACTGTACCTCTCTCAACCCTATGTACTGTAGTACCCTATACCTTACCAGTCCTTATAAGGACCTTTGTGGAACAAGTAGGTTGTGAATGATTAGCAGACTGTACCTCAGTCCCTATACGGATAAAGGACTACTGCAGCAGAAGGGCAGCAGTCAGCAGTAGTGCACCTCAACCCTATATATTGTGGACCTATACCAGTCCTTAAGGAATAGCAGACTGTACCCCACTCAACCCTATGTACTGTAGTACCCTATACCTTACCAGTCCTTATGAGGACCTTTGTGGAACAAGTAGGTTGTGAATGATTAGCAGACTATCCCTCTGTCCCTATACTGATAAAGGACTACTGCAGCAGAAGGGCAGCAGTCAAGTATAATATTCTTTCTATATTTGGAAGAAAAAATATTATACGTGTACAAGCCTATTACCATACCAGTGCTGAAAAGAACCTTTGTGGACCTAATAGTAACAGCTACTGATTAAACTGATTGTCCCTCACTGCCTCACACACAGCTTCCTGCCTGTCCCTATTTAAACTGACAAAACACAGACTGCTAGAACAATAACTTGAATAGCCCTTTTGTGGACCTAATAGTAACAGCTAATGATTGAATGAATGAATGAATGAAATACTTGTATAGCGCACAATGCGAACTGAATCGCCTCTAGGCGATTAAACTGACTGTCCCTGCAGCACACAGCGTCCTGTCCCTCTCTCTACACTGACAAAAGGCAGGCTGCTGCAACAATCAGTAGCACAGCAGTGCCTCAAACCTATATCCTGAACTACACCTAACACCTATACCAGTCCTGAAAAGAACTTTTGTGGACCAAATAGCTAGCGATTTGGGTCACTGCAGTCTCTCCCTGCTCCACACAGCAACCTCTCCCTATAGTGACATACGAAAGAATGTAAAATGGCCGCCGGATCGGGTATATTTATAAGTTAGGGGGAATGTCCAAGGACAGACTGTCCCTGCTCCAAACACAAAACTGTCCCTACACTCAGAAACGACAGCTGCAAAATCGGTCAGCATTGCAGTGCACTATAATATGCATTCTATATTTGAAAGAAAGTGTATTATAAGTGTATTACAACTCTATATACTGTACACCTATACCAGTCCTTAAAAGGACTTTTGTGGACCTAATAGTAATAGCTAGTGATTATAGACTGACTGTCCCTGCTCCACACAGCTTCCTTTCCTTACACTGACAAAAGACAGAATGTAAAATGGCCGCCAGATCAGGTCTATTTAAAAGGTAGGGGGTATGTCCATGTGCTGAAAGTCTCAATTGGCTGTCCTGTACCCCATGATGGATGTGTCATGGGTCAAAGTTCTTCACAATGTAAACGAATATGGCCACCGCAAACAGCGCCAGAAGTCTGGCGGTTTGGCGAATCGCGAACGAGCAAAGATCGCCGCAAACCGAGCGCCAGGTGAACCGCAAGGCCATCTCTAGTTGCCAACTCTTATTCAATTGTGGAATAAAACAACAACACTTTTTTTTTTTTTTTTTTTTTTTTTTACGAGGTAGCCTCTGGTCTGGTCAATCAAGATGACCATAGATGTTACATTTATATGTGTTCCAGCAGTTGGGCAGGTGTAGCAACAGGACCCTTAAGTCCTGTGACTGCATCTTCCTTTGCGTCACTTTGCGTCCCTCTGTTTTCAATTTCTCTCACCAACAGATGGTCAGGTGGCTTAAACAGCTAAGCAAGATGGTGGGTGGCAGTTTAAGAATGTAATAATAAAGAATAATCACTACAAATTAGAAATTCCTATGGAATTTCCCAGGGGACCTAGTGCATGGAGCACCTGGTTCTATTATGATTAGTGGCACCATTGTGTACTAAAAGGACTTATTTCTCTATGTTTTTATTGGCCAGTGGTGTACTAAGGGCAGTGTGGTCCACACTAGGAGTAGATTCACTGGGGTGTTATAGCCACCTGACATTCGAGCTGGGGGTTATTATTCAACTCACTGACACCAATGCCAGAGGTTATTATTTTGTCCACTGACACCAGTGCGAGGGGCTACCATTGCGTTCATTGACACCAATGCTGAAGGTTATCATTGCATCCACTGACACCAATGCTGTGAGTTATTATTGTGTCCACTGACACTAATTCTGGGAGTTATTATTACATCCGCTGACACTAACGTTAGGATTTTTTTTTTTATTGTACTCTAACTTCAAGGTGCATTACAATTCACTGCAAAAAATGCAGCAGGGGTCAAGTTTTTGTATGTTGAGGTGCAAAAATTCACCTCAACATACAAAAACTTTGGCCCTGCCGCATTTTTTTATAGTGAGTCATAGAACAGAGGGGCCAAAAGCAGGTAAGAGGCACCCGAGAAGAGGAGGATCCAAGCTGCTCTATGCAAATCCACTGCAACAGAGCAGGTAAGTATAACATGTTTGACAAGACTTTACAATCAGAGCAGATCTAGGTAACGGAGTACAATAGTTAGACGTATGAAACGTAAACCACAGTCCACTATGGACAACCTTCACTATAGACACTTAGGGGAATTTATCAAAACTGGAGCAGACAGAATCTGGAACAGCTGTGCATACCAACTAATCAGCTTCTCTCTTCAGCTTGTTCAGTTAAGCTTTGAAAATGAAAGCTCTAAGCTGATTGGTTACCATGCAGATTCTGTCTGCTCCAGTTTTGATACATTCCCTAGTATTGGGGTTGAGAAGCAAATAACGCTCAGACCACTTTACAGAATACAGCCAAAAATGCCCCCTCGGCCCCTACCCAGTTCAAATCTTCCCCGTCCTCAAGGCCACACCCCCCACAATACAGATCTAGCCTAACAAACCTAAATCCCTCCCTGTTCATGTATGAAACAGAAATGAGAGACACTATGGGGTTGATTTACTAAAGGATATAGACTGTGTACATTGCAAAGTGCAGTTGTACTCTGCAAGAGCAGTTGCTCCAGAGTTTAGTAAATGAGCAAAAGATCTGCTGTCTTCCATCATCCAATCATGTGCAAGGAAAATGCTGTTTTTTTAATTTTCCTTGCACATGATTGGGTATTCTTTTGGTATTCTTTGCAAAGTGAAGGTTTACTTCTCTTACTTAGCTCTGGAACAACTTCACTTGCAGAGTGCACAGTCAATATGCCCCAAACCCAACCCCAAAATTTCACAAAGTAAACTCTTACTACCCACCTTCTGACCTTGTGAAGTGGTCTATGTGTACTGTAGATGCAGTGAATTATAGAGAACACTGATTACAGATTAATATTAATTGGGTAATAGTAAATTTCAGCATTCCTGAATCCACCAATAGCTCACAATTGGTTCATCTGTTGCCCAGATCTGATCTTAAAGTGATTGTAATGTGTTGTAAAAAAAAAAAGTGTAATACTTACCTGCTCTATTGCAGTGGATTTGCATAGAGCAGGTTGGATCCTCTTCTTCTTGGGTGCCTTTTTGCTGCTCTTGGCCCCTCCCTTCTTTCGAGTGCCCCCACAGCAAGCAGCTTGCTATGGAGGAACCTGAGCCAAGCTGCTGCTCTCTGTGTCAATTCAGACACTGAGCTGCCATTCGGCCCCACCCCCTATCTCTCCTTATTGGCTAACTGAATTTGATTGACAGCCGTAGGAGCCAATGGCACCACTGCTTTGTCTCAGCCAATCAAGAGGGAGAGTCTCAGATGGCCGAGGGACTCGTGGACATCACTGGACAGAGATGGGGCTTAGGTAAGTATTAGGGGATGATGGGGAGGCTGCTGCACAAAGAAGGCTTTTTAACTTAATGCATAGAAAAAAACCTTCAGCCTTTAGAACTCCTGTAAATGTTAAAATCACTTGATTGTTATTATACAGCTCCCTAAAGTGTATATATAGTCAAAATGTAAAATCCTATATTAATTTCCATATTGTATTTCAATTATTTCTAGCCCACTCCTATTACGCAGAATGAACTCAAAGTCTGTAAACATACACATTTAGTTCCTTGAACACTGTAACTCATATTCACTATGCTGTGATGTGTCGCACAATCCCTAAAGTCTGCCTTCTGAACCACAGGGGTGCCGAGAGGAGAATTTTCACAAGTGCAAGAATCACTGTTTGCATGCATGAAGGAACCATGGGATATGAAGTCCTTAGAAACGAAAAGTAAAAAGCAGAGAAGAAGCTGCAAGGCATGCAGGGAGTCCAGGAAGTTGTGGATAGAGATGGCCAGGTGATAGGCAGCACTACGCATAAAAGGAAATTTTTCAACTAAGCTTATATTGGAATCTCATTATTAATTATTGTTTGCAATGCTATTATATGCTAAAATTAAAGGATATGCCATGCCCGTAGATTTTGTTTAAAATTGCCTACTGTGAAGTATACCTAGTAGGTAGACTTCTATTCTTATAAAAAGGTAATTACAGTCTAGAAAGCTTTGGTTCTAAGTGAACTGACTTACACTTTAACTAATAATAATTTTTGCTTAAATTAGGAACAATCTCTTATTTGTGGGACCCCTTAGTTAAGATATTCAGGCCACTATGTAAGGTAACTAACAATTAGACAGGTAAAAACTGGCCCATCACCATTTTTCTTCACAAAAAAGCCTAGACTCACAGCATAACTCTATTTCCCATCCAGCACTCATGCTATCCATTTATATGAACTTCTAATGCCCTGTACACATGGTCGGACATTCCAACCACAAAATCCGTCTGATTTCTTCAGACGGATTTTGGCCAAAACTTGTGTTGCATACACACGATCGGACAACGTTTTCGGAAAATCCAATCGTTCAGAATGTGGTGACATTCGTTGCGTACAATGGGACTACGTAGAGGCTAGTAGCCAATAGCTTTGGTCTCGTAATTTAATCTGAGCATGTGTGGCACTTTGTCCGTCGGAATTCTCTACAAACGATAAGAAAAAGTCAGATTGGATTTTGTTGTTGGAATATTTTAGATCCAGCTCTCAAACTTATTCCGTCAGGATTTCCGTCCGATAGAGCCCACACATGATCAGACTTTCCCACAACATAATCCGATTGGACATTTTCCGTTGGAATTTCCGACCGTGTGTACAAGGCATAAGACTGGAAAAGTTGAACCTACAAGTTTATGAAGTGCTCTACAGCATTCAACAAGCATCTTGCCTTGTGTGACCAACTGTCCTGTCAAATCTTACAGCTAGTTCTCCAGATATTTACATTGAATGCCACAGTTAAAAAATACTGACAGCTTAGTTGGCCTCCATTTAAAGTGGTTGTAAACCTTTTCAGTAAGTTCACAGCAAACAGGAACTTTAGTTTAAGGGCATGGTAGGCCACTTTTATTAAAAGGAACAAAATAAAGGAAAGTTCATACATGTACTTGGATGCCCACACAGGGGTTCTTCTCCCAAAAACTTTTTTCCCTCAGAAATATGGGGGGAAATGTGCCTGTGTCTTATGGTGCGAATATACGCTTGGCACCACCTCCGCCACGCTCCGGAGCACTCCGCGGCCTCAGCCTTAGGAAAGGCCGTGGCTTCGGCCTAGCTCCAGAGCGGCAGCCATCTTGGTGCACCCGCCGTTTGCAATGTGATCTCTCCATCAAATGACAGAGCAATCACTTGTAAACAAACCGGCGTCATGATGATGCCGGTTCCTCTCTCCCCTCTGTGTACAGATCTGTACAGTGGAGGGGAGAGATCTATGGCAGCAGCACTGTGGGCAACTGACAATTGCAGTCACAGCCATCCCTCCATACCCTGCCAATACTCTGCAATACCCAGCCAATACTCTGTCATACCCTGCCAATACTCTGCAATACCCTGCCAATACTCTGCGATACCCTGCCAATACTCTGAAATACCATGCAATACTCTGCTATACCCTGCCAATACTCTGAAATACTCTGCCATACCCTGCCAATACTCTGCAATACCCTGCCAATACTCTGCCATACCCTGCCAATACCTGCTAATACTCTGCAATACCCTGCTAATACCCTGCCATACCCTGCCAATACTCTGCAATACTCTGCCAATACCCTGCCAATACTTTCTATGGTAATGGTCTCTCTGCATTTCATGGGCACTGGAAAATATTTTAGTACACCATTTGGTTGAGAATATTTTTTTTTCTTGTTTTCAACCTTTAAAACCTAGGTGTGCCTTATGGTCAGGTGCTTCTTATGGAGTGAAAAATACGGTACTTCTAGATATAACACAGAATGATCAGCTCTCAAAACTATCAGTTACTCTACTTTATTCTGCTACAAACAAAATGTATAGGAAAATGTCTACAATATATAATTATTGATAATTTTTTTATCAGTTCATTAATTGTGTGCTCGGGGAAGTTTAGTGGAGTATTGATTTCTTTGTCTTGCCCCAAATAAATGAATAACATGGCAGAAATAATACATACAGTGCTATTAATTTGCCCAGCAGTTAATTGTTTATTTTTCAGATCTTGCAAATGTTTAAGCATTTAGCAGGTGCCAGAGCGGATCTGCAGAAGTTTACTTTAGAGGAAGCTATGTCACATATAAACATTCACAGATTTCCAGGATAATGATCTTGACAGTAATGGAACATTTTCTGTTTGCATTCATTTTCCATTCAGTATCCCCAGACAAATATCATGTGGAATAGCTATTTCATTATAATACATTAGTCAGTAGGCTATTTAATTTGATGATCAAACAGGAGATAAAAGTTTCTTTCTATGTATAACCTAATGCAGACTAATGTGTTTTTTTTTACACATTACATTCATCATTAGCACCAACTGTTTCTCTTCATGGCTGTGCAAAAAATCCTTAGAAAAAAGAGAATGAAATGAAATTGTAATTATCAGGAATTCTTTTCAGAAAAAAAGAAGATAAGCTTTAATTTTTGTCATATTGTGTTTGAAAATAATTGAATACCAAACACATATTCAAACTTCTCTTTATTATTTAACTGAATAGAAACAATGGGTGCATGCTTGATGGTAGGCAGGGGGTAGGGGGTTAAGTGAAAATCACTTAAAGCAGAGTTCCGCTGAAAAGAAAATAAATAAATGTCAGCACATACAAATACTGAAGCTCTTGACTTTTAATATTTGGACACTTACCTGCCCAGGGCGCCCGCGATGTCCTCACCCAAAGCCAATCTGTCTCTGGACTCTAGGTGGAGGCACCAGCATCTTTGGTAAAGGAATCAGGAAGTGAAGCGGAGGAGGGTTCTGACATGGCATAGATAGCCATGAATACTGTGGCGATCTATGCCTGGAAGTGGGAGCAAATACCAGGATTATACCGGTATCTGCTCTCCCCCCCTGAAAAGTGCCAAATTTGACACCAGATGGGGGGAGGAATTTGAAAAGTGGAAGTTTCATTTTTGGGTGGAACTCTGCTTTAATCTGGCCATACATGGAGCGAAAGTTATCTAGTTTGAAAAGGACCAGCTGAATTTCAATCCATGTGGTTGAACAGAAGCCAATTTACTAATCAACTTCTACTCAACTACCCTGTCAGTATATTTCCACTCAATCAGCACCGCAGGCAATAGGGTGCAGCACTGTTCTGTGTATTCTGATGACCGGAAAGTTTCCCCGCTGTCAGAATACATTGACACAGTGGGGAGAATTCTTGCATACACATTGAATTTATGGATGGAGGAATCAGATCATTTTTTTTTTTTGTGCAACTGGCTCTTTAAAAAGAAAATACTGACCTATGTATATCAGTTTTACAATCAATTGGACATAAACAGATAGTGGGGGTTATTTACTAAAGGAAAATCCACTTTGCACTGCAAGTGCACTTGAAAATGCACTGAAAGTACACTTGGAAGTACAATCACTGTAGATCCGAGGGGGACATGCAAGGAAAATAAAAAACAGCATTTTAGCTTGCACATGATTGGATGATAAAATCAGCAGAGCTTCCACTCATTTCAGATCTACCCCTTAGATTTAGAGCGACTGCACTTCCAAATATTATGTCTCCCAGAGCCAAACCTTGAATTATAGGTGGGTTCTAGTGGATTTTAGTAATTGACCCTCAGGAACTCAAATAATAACATTGAAATAGACAACAAGAAGATGCCCCCCAGCGCGATTTTAGAGGCCCAAAACTATACTTGTTCACAAATATCAAAAAGTACTAAAGAGTAAAATCACAGATACAATTTTTATTAAATAAATTCATTTAAAAAGAGACAATTTTGGCTGGCGCAATTGTTTCATCATCCACAATCAAAGTGTACAATGTTCTACATTTACTATTGATGTCGTGAGCAATGTGCAGTGACTGATGCATACAGAATCAACTGACGCATTTCAGAAAATATTTCTTTCTTCAGGGGTGCATGAAGGTAGAACATGATCACTTATGCTATTCAGGGAGAAAGTACTTGTACATCAGCCAAATAAAGTTAAAAACCTTCAGTAGCATCCATCCAGGCAGAAGGACAGCACACCCGGATGCCCATATAAGGAGGTTTAACCTTGCCAGTGTGGATGTACTTCATGGACCCTCATAATACAGCTTGAACAAACGCTAGCGGGTTTAGTTTTGCAACAGCATTATTGAATGCAGGATTTTATTTAAAATCCCTAAGTTGCTTACTATGACATTCCTCATTTAAAAGTACAAGTTGTATGGCCTTGCCTATTCAAATCTTCTATCAGAGGGACCAGTTTATCTAATTATATCCCACTGGGTCAAGGGTCAAAAATTCTTCAGGGGCATAGGTTAAACAAAAACCTTCATAATCACCATCCACTGATAACGCTATATTTGCATATTTTTGCTGCAATATCACCATTTTCTGTTCTTGATTGTGTTGCCACTCATCTGGTCTAGAATATAAATCCTCCTATATAATTACCCCTGATGAAAGGACTTTGAGCCTGAGACATGTTGGGTACCGCCAGGACTTATCCTGGATGTTGGACACCGGAAAGTGCTACTGGACAATGTAGTGAAACTACTCTGTATACGTATTGCCATATTTTCATTACAAGATATTGTTATATGTGTAACTGTATTTTCTGTCAGTGTTTGTTTTATTAATCATCATATGTAGGTGATTTTTTTAAGCATAGTCTTTTTTGTCTTCTTTGTATGATAAATTATAATAATTTTTTTACAAAATTACTAGTGTTTTTGCCAATTTAAAGTCACATTTTTTCGGGGGGTTTACAAAGCCTTATTTTCCTAGGACAGTAATGTATGTGTCTGTAGATTTTATGGAAAGCTTTGATATTTTTGCAAAAACGTACACAAATTCTATATTGGTGCACACTGAAGCTGTAATTTAGAAGAAAAAAAAACTGACACAATCCCAGTTTCAGTTTATCTATATCTTATCTTCTTTAGCTGTATAAAGCAGGTTTCTGTGTCTGTGATGTCACTTCTCCTGGCTGAAATTTTATAATTTTCTCTGACTTCCTGTGTGGGGTGTGCAGAGGTAGGCAGAGAAGGAATTAAAGTTTGGGTGCACAGATGAGCAAGGAGGGGATGTATAGAGGGATGGTTGGGTATAAAGATGATCAGAGAAGGCAGGTAGAGTTAAAGGGGAGGGGGATTGGAGTGGAGAGGAAGTGGGAGGTTTGGGGTGCAGAGGTTAGCATGGGCTTAAGGATGCAAAGGTGTACTGACAGGGTGGATAAAGATGTAGGTCATGTGTAGGGCAGCTCATTCATTTCAATGGGCTGCTCTATGTGCTATAAATCCTAGGAGTCCTTGGATCCCTAAGAGTTTAATGTCTATTAATGGGTCCCCCTCATCTCCCCAGTCCATGGTGTGCAGGCAGTGAGGAGATGATGTGCTGTAACCTCTAGCAACCAATCAGTAATGATGTGCAGTAACCTATAGCAACCAATTAATGAGCAGTATTGATGTACAGTCATCAACAAGCAGAAATGATGTGCTGTAACGTCTAGCAACCAGTCAGTGAGTGGTAATAATACACTGTAACCTCTGGCAACGAAAAAAACAATTGCTGTCTGATCTGATTAAGTAAACTGATTTTGAGTCTTTCTGCATTTTATTATATGTCTCCAAGCAGGTGGAGAGGGAAACTGCATGGAGGGGGGCACAAAATTATTTTTTTGCCCAGGGTTCAATCTAAATTAAAGATGGCCCTGACTCTCCCCCAGCACCGCACCGCTTACCCCTGACTGTCCCCTGTGTCCTCCTCTGTGTCCTCCTCCGTGCTCCTCCGGTCCCCCTCCCTATCCTTTGTGCTCTTCCGGTTCCCCCCTCTGTCCTCTGTGCTCCTCCAGTCCTCCTCCATGTCCACCATGCTCCTCCAGTCCCCCTCTGTTCTCCTCCAGTCCCCCTCCCTGTCCTTCATGCTCTTCCAGTCCCCCTCTCTGTCCTCCGTGCTCCTCTGGTCCTCCTCTGTGTCCTCCATGCTCCTCCAGTCCCCCTCTGTTCTCCTTTGGTCCCCCTCTGTTCTCCTCAGGTCCCTTCTTGCCTGGATCTGTCAGGATTGAGAGTGGAGGAAGAAGACGGTAAATCTGTCATTTACCGGCTCCTTCCTTTTCTGAATAAACAGAGTCATAACTGAGCATCATAAACTGTGTTTACTCTGCTTCAGTGTAGGAATGAACAGGTGCCTTTGTCTCCTCTCCATCCATCTTCACTGCAGCTGAGGCTGCAGAAAAATGGACTCGGGAATCTGTGTCCCTTTTCCTGTCTCAAAGGGGAGATGTCAGGTGTCTGTTTAGACCCATGATATCTCACCAAAACCACCCCCCAGGGCTGTTGTAAAATTGTAAAAAAAAAAAATAGAAAACAAAATTGAATAAATATTTGAAAGGTAAAATTGGATTTTTTTTAAAATAAAATAAAAATAAATGCTGACATCGTCCATTCCCCCCTTCCACTGTAAAAGGAGATAACAAAAAAATTCTGAATTGTAAATTTTTTTTAAATAAATTGTAAAAAATTAAATTGTAAAAAAACAAAAACTACTGACACAGTCCACTGTCACATTTAAAAAAAAGTTTTGGTAATCGGTATCATCGAGTACTTGAAAAAAAGTTTCGGTATTTGTACTTGGTCTTAAAAAGTGGTATCGGTGCAATCCTATCATGCATGAAAGCATTTTTCTACCACTTCTATACAGTATATGACAGCATCCTGCAACAGCATCTTAGTAATCACTGACATAACTAGGAATCTCTGCCATGTAAGTAAAGGGATAGGAACAGCGGTGACATAATTGCCCAAATATTTAAACATTTGCCTGTTAGGCCCCCTGTTCAGCGACCTGTTGTCAATGGTTGTTAAGAGAGCAGTGGGTGCCTGCAACTGCAGCATTCTTAGGAACCACTAACATAACTAGGAATACTATCATGTAAACAAAGGGGCAGGGACAGCCATAATAAATCTGTTCTTGTCCATATTTGGTCAATTATATATACTTCTAGTAGGGAAGAGGTTGTACTGGGAAACTGAGAACATGGTCAAGGGTACAACTGATTCATTGATGAATGGGAAGTTTTCAGACAAACATAGTACCAAAGTCCATTGAAACATTGAAATCCATAGGAGCCAAATGTTTTTTTATCAGCCCATTTCCAAAGCCAATTTACAAGTTTTTTGTCAACAAAAGAGTATGGTTAGCTAAACATAACCATTCGGCATGAGGGACATGTACCACTATACGCATTACAAAAAACTAATTTTATATATATATGCATACATATACATTTTTACACACATATACTGCTCAAAAAAAATTAAAAGAACCGTTTTTAACCACTTTGATTGGGGATATCTGAATGATGCCTGCAGCTGCACCGTAGGAACAATCACAGTGTTCAGCCGCTTGATCATTTTTACAGGCGGCGGGAGGGGACATCTCCCCTCCTGCCGCTCTCCGGTGCTTCTCCGGGCTTGTCCATGCGATCGGTGAGCCAGAGAACAAATCGGTTGCCACTGGAAGTTGATCATAGAGGTTTCTGGTGATCAGATGGTCCTCAGTCATCTCTATGACCCGCGGAGGCCAGGTGACATGCTATGACGTCACGTCCCGCCCGCTGACAGTAGTAAACATTGCTGGGGACACGGCTGGAAAGGTCGAGACAGTTAATTTTTTTATCTCGGTCTTTCCAGCCTGAAGGAGAAATGCAGAGTCTTATAGACCCCCGCAGCTCTCCATAAAGAGGACCTGTCACGCATTATTCCTATTACAATCATAAAAAAATTAAAATAAAGAGAAAGTGTAAAAAAAAGGTAAAATAAATACTGTATTTATTTGTATAACACACACTTTTTTCCCCTTAAAAGCAGGGGAAAATCATGTGTGCGTGTTATACGCCGATCCCCCGAAATTCTGAGCCTCTGGGCGGCTTTCACCTGCCTTTGGCTCTTCAAGGCGACTTTTGGCCGCCTTCGACCATTATCGGCGGCTTTCGGCCATCTTCGGACGTTCTCTGCAACTTCCGGCCACCTTCGGCCATTCTCGGAAGCTTTGGGCCGCCTTCGGCTCTTCTTGACGGCTGAAAGCTGCCGAACCTGGCCGAAGGCGGCCGAAAGCTGGCGAGAAGAGCCGAAGGCCCACCGAGAACTACCGCACGCCGCCGAGATACACATCTGGCTCTGTATCTTGGCGGCGGCATTTAAAAAATATAAAAAAACAAATAGCAAAATAAATAGACAAGGCTGCAATGGGGGACAAGACTGCATAAGGCTGCAATGGGGGACAAGACTGCATAAGGCTGCAATGGGGGACAAGACTGCAATGGTGGACAAGGCTGCATAAGGCTGCAATGGTGGACAAGGCTGCATAAGGCTGCAATGGTGGACAAGGCTGCATAAGGCTGCAATGGTGGACAAGGCTGCAATGGTGGACAAGGTTGCATAAGACTGCATTGGTGGACAAGGCTGCAATGGTGGACAAGGCTGCAGATGACACTGATGGGTATATAAATCTAAGTTTTTTTTTCCCCCTTAAACTTCCCTCCTAAAAGTTTTTTTTCTTAAAATTCCCTCCTAAACTTGGGGTGCGTGTTATACGCCGATAAATGCGGTAATAACAATTTTTTAAAGCGCACCCATAGCCACATGCTCGCGAACATGAATTTGCGACCCGAATTTGGGGCCACATATCTCGGGGTCACTTATAGCTAGAAACACCAAATTTGGTATGCAAACACAATAGAACTAGCACTACAACATATCCAAATTGGGGTTTCTAGCACCAAGTGACCCCAAGATACATGGTCCTAAAGTCGGGTCGCAAGATATTTTCGAATCCAGTTGAAATAGTTTCGAATGCGGTTGAAATAATTTCGAATCATGTTGAAATCATTTCGAATTCGGTAGAAATATTTTCGAATTTGGTTGAAATATTTTCGAATGCGACCGATTTTTCGAATTCGGTAGAAAACTAAACGAAATAGGAAAACGAATTTAACGAATTTAACGAATATAACTAAACGAAATTCATGAATTAACTAATTAAAATGAAATGAAACTAAACACATTTTCTCCTTTTGCACATATCTAGTTTACAACCACTTTAATGGATTTGTTAAAATATCACAAGAACATATTTTGAGGTATTAATAACTTCCAGGCAACAGTTTCATATCTAGTTCCTCAAAATTATTTCTGTTTGATTAATCAAACGGAAGTATATCACACTGATGCAGGCAAACATACTGTCTGAATAATCAGTTAATGTATACTCCAGGTAGGTATTTCTTCAATAAAGGGCCACAGATTGCTTTAGCTTTCCCTTTGGACCAATAGTAAACATTTTACATTTATAACAAGCTGTACTGCCTTGAGCCACTGACTAAAACTTAGTAGATATACTATTATATCTAAGATAAAAAGAAACACAACACACATACAACAACATACAGTATCTTCTATTTTATTTTGAATATTTAGTTTTTCCCTTTTTTCCTGTATAACTTACTATTCCACTATGGCATGAGTTAAAATTTCCATGAATATTATATCCCAAAGCTTTTTTTTATCATTATTCTAAACGCTGGAAGATTTCCATGAACTTTTATATCAAAGAGTTGCATTCCAAATCTAGATTTTCACATAATAATTGTATTTAAGGGGAAAAAAATCAAAGGTGGTTTTATCAATGTCATGGTAACAGCAGGAAGTTATAATCAAGCTAAGAGAAAGAATAACTGATGCTAAAATCTTTACAAACAGCAAGTTCATTTCGGGGACGAGATTATTGTCAATTCATGTGGATGTTTGTTCAATTGACGTGAATAATGCTTCTTCTTGTCTATTTGTTCTTTCTTATCCTACAATGTAAACCTGCTGTAAATACTTCCATGGTCACAAAATGATATATTTCTATGAAGAATGGAGTGAATGGAGACCAGCAGTGCATGATCCAAATGCCAAACATTTTGGCCAGGTTAAAGTACTGTATATGTGTAGCACTCTTTACTTAAGTAGGTGCTAGAAGTTATGATCTTTGTAGAACAAGCAAATTTAGGCAGGCATAGCTGGAACTCCTTAGTTCGGGGGGGGGGGGGGGTGACCTTGGGTCTGGGACTTAGATGCAGGATGGAGCCCATCAAGAACTCATGAAGGTTCCAAACAGGAGGCACAGAAGGAGTCAGAGAGGACAGCAGGAGCTAGTACTGCCGGGCATGTCATCAGGAGGGGACCACTAGTTACAGCCAGGAGGGCTGGTGAGTGACATGGGCACTCGGAAGGTCTGCAGAGGCATGCCAGAGAGGAAACAGTCAGAGCTGGGTGTGGAGCCAGTGAGGATTGCAATGTCACGGGCAGTGAAGTCAGGCATCTTCAGCCAGGAGGGCTGGCAAGGTCTGTAGAGAACTCACTGGGAGCAGTAGTTCACCAGAAGGACAGCTAGCACTAGAAACTTCCTATTGGGATGATTATATTCAAGTGGTGCATTTGGTTTCAGGAACACATGCCAGTCCAGATTGTATTTTAAAGGCTTGGCAGCCCACATTTATTGAAAGGAAACAAAGTTAAAAAAAACAGCAATTTCCCTCATGTGGGGTTCCACCATTACTGTATAGTTCAAACCTTTAGCCTAGGCCTTTGAGTTGCTCTTCAGAGCGTATGCTCATGCTGCCAGTTGCAGCCACTCTCTCCTAGGTAACATGGGTGTCCTCTTGACACTCATACACATCTGTACTGTTTGTGGGGCGGAATCCTCCTGACTCCTCGTTCAGACTTCGGGCTCATGGAGAACACAGAACAGTGTGTGTAAAAACGCAGATTCCAGTTCTCTGAGGGGAGAACTGACAGATCGTCTGCTCCTACAGAGTAGGAACAGACGATCTGTTATCTTCCCTGCACAGTCACCATCCCCCTTCAGTTAGAACACAAACTAGGACACACTTAACCCCTTCACTGCCCTCTAGTGTTAACCCCTTCACTGCCAGTAACGTTTTTACAGTAATCAGTGCATTTTTATTCACCCTGATCGCTCTATTAATGCCAATGTTCCCAAAAATGTGTCAAAATTGTCCAACGTGTCCGCCATAATGTCGCAGACATGATAAAATCTCTGATCGCCGCAACCAAAAAATGTATGCATATTGCGCTTTTTTTTACCAAAAATATGTAGAAGAATACACATCTGTGACGGAACCGATCCCACACTCTGCTTGAGTGCTTCCGTTTATATACCGCTTCCTAAGTCCTGGAACACAAGTTCAATGGATCTGGCTATAGGAACCCCCAAGAGACTAGATGACACCAGTCTTGGAGGACATCAGGAATGACCTTTATTTGAGATCTCACACAAAATATATACAGCGGGGTGACTAAAACCTAACATAATTAGCATGAGCTAATTATCTAAATCAACACTCAGATTAGTAGACTAATTTACATTATACAAGACAGTCAGGATGGCTGGAGGTGATGATATTAGCATCTAAGAGTTTGTGTCCCAATAGTGTGATTTAGTCTATTGCTAACATGGCATTTACATATCCAGAGTCTGTATGTCTTGGGGGGGCACGGACCTGAATTCGAGTAACACCACCTCAGGGGTTCCCAGGCATACAGCTCACAAAGAGCACTGTTCCCTCAAATGCGAGGGCCCATAATCACAAGGCAAGAGGCTCGCATTCAGTCCCCTCCAAGAGCCTCGGTCCCAGCTAGGTCTGTCAAAATATCAGCCTAAACTGAGGGAAAAAAAAAATTTTTTATATATTTTTGGGGGATATTTATTATAGCAAAAAGAAAAAATGATGTGTTTTTTTCAAAATTGTCGCTTTGCTTTTGTTTATAGCGCAAAAGAAATCTCTATTTGTGGGGGGAAAATTACGTTGATTTTGTTTAGGAGCCACTGTGCACATCCACGCAATTGCCAGTTAAAGTGACGCAGTGCCGAAACGCAAAAAGTGCTCTGGTCTTTGCCCAGCCAAATGGTCCGGGGCTTAAGTGGTTAAAATACTTAAAAAAATATTTAAATTCAAAAATACACAAGAAAAATTTAATTTTTTTGTATGTTTTAGATTCTGCCTAAAACATCAATGATGTTATATATATATTTTTTTAAATATCATTGATATTTTCCTTTTTTCCTTTTTTTCTAAATCACAATTGCACCCAATTCTCTCCCCTTTCACTTGTGAAATTAAATTCTTCTTCCACAACATCCCCATCACCTAAAAGAAAAAAAAACGCACCATGTATTATAAATATGCAGGAACAGATATCTTACCTGAAACTGTGGTCTCAGACACTCACCTGGTGTGGTGACAATTTCACCCACTTCATTAACCTCTCCCTCATCATCCTCTGCTTGTAGTGTGGGGATTTCCCCTACTTTAGGAGGTGGGGGGTCCCTGTGAAGCTGGTGATCCCTACGGCAGACATCGCCTATTTGAAGGCCCTAGCAAATGACATTTATGTACCCAGGTTGTGGTACTATGACAGACTGCAATTTCTGGCAGGCCAGACTGAACCGAGGCCAGCACTCCCCAATCTTCCTTCGAGGTTTCCTTCCACCTCAGCTGAGGCTTCCGACGACCAACATGGGCCTTCCAGGCAGCAACATGTGGAAGAGCCCAGCTTGAATCAGGTATAGCATTCTTCAAAATATTTCTAGTTGTCAAATTAATGATGTTAAATATATGTTAGTTTTGATAACTAATTTCTGATTTCACAAAGTGTTTTAGTCTTTTCTATTTATTAATATTTAATTTGCAACAGTCATGAGCTGAAAGTTGTGTGTGTTAATGAACCAAAAAATACTCAGGAAAGCCTCAGCCAGGAGGAGGCTGTGGAAAGTGACAGGCAGGAGGTGGCCGGGCCCAATAGCTTGCCCGAATTGCAGGTCACTCACCTTGGCCTTCCACAAAAAAAGTGCCAGGAAGAGGAGTAACCTGAAGGAGGCAGCAATTGGCCTATTTCTGAAGGCTACTGCGGCCCTCAGAACCCCCCCCCCCCCCCCCCCCCAGTGTTCAAGAGGACTATGCCTACATGACAGCATGCAAAATGCTGGAAATGGAGGAGGGCCAATGACTCTTATTTGAGGAATTGATCTTGCAAGCCCTAAATAAGGGGTTAAGGGGCGAACTCACAAGCCAAAGCCACGTTTGTAAGTTCAACCATGGTCCTCCTCCTCCTCCTCCTCCTCCACCTCCACCACAAGAGAGTGATGGCCTGGGTTCAGTCTGGTCTTGCAAAAGACACAGGCTGTTGTATGACCCCAGCCTGGGGACATATATGTCATCTGCTGCTGTCCTGATCACTTGTAGTCCTGGACTGGATTGTGCTCACTATTATATGGACTCCTCAGGCCACCAATTTTGACTGTAAAATAATTGATGTGTGCCCTGGGGTACAAAGGCTTCGCAAATTTCATCAGTTTCTCCAGGGTTGCCTTCCTCTTTATTTTGTTAGGACCCAGAATAAATGGCTATTTCTTTTTCACAAATACTTGGCTATGTGTTTTAGTTCAAAAAGGACAGTTTGTTTGTGAGTAGGCAGATACATTTCAAAAATACAAGGTCAAATTAATAAGGGACACCAACCAACCTCCTTGAGGTAAAAAAATACAAGATAATAATGGTGTTGTGGTAACTTGACACACAAAACGAGAAATAATATTATGAAGAGCACTATAAAAAAAAATGCAGATATTGATAAAAAAACAAAAAGAAACATTATAATGGAGATCTGACGAAAACAAAAATTTATATTATTCATGAGATCACGAGAATTAATAAAGAAATCAGTTTGTGAGAACTCTGTATTAATATGAGCAGCAAAACAACTTCATTCTTCTAGCATTATAAAGAATAATAGAATGTGCTGCATTAAAAGATGTCCAATTTTGCAACGTGACGAATGTGCTATCGCCACTACGAATGCTAGTTTTACCAGACCAAGCGCTTCCATCTCGTAATTTATTCTGAGCATGCATGGCACTTTGTACATCGGAATTGTGTACACACGATTGAAATTTGCGCAAACTGATTTTATTGTCGGAAAATTTGAGAACCAGATCTCAAATTTTGTGCGATGGAAATTCTGCTGGAAACTGTCTGATGGAGCCTACACACGGTCTGAAAAGAAGCTCCAATCAAACATTTGACGTTGGAAAGTCCGATTGTGTGTACGTGGCATTACAGTTGCTTTTAGGGATACTGAATCATGCCATGAGAATCACCCTACAGGGTAGATTTTTTTAATTCTAGGTTGCTGGCCCTCTTACCCCTGTATCAGGACTCTGATTTGGTTTGCAAATTGCCGGGCCGACCTAAGCGTGTGGAATGGTTGCTGAATGCCCCGAAGTATTTTGTCTGCCCAAATTTGCTCATACTTCAGCATTGTTCGAAATGTACTCAATACTGGCAGCAGCAGTCACATGGGGTCCTGTCTGGTCAGGGAACTCTTCACAGAAAATTTGGCCACAGCCAAAATTATTAATAAAGGTAGATCAGGTCCCTTCTCATCATGTCCTTCACATGCAGGTTGATATGGCTAGCCCTGTCATAAGTCAGTTCATAAGTGGGAGTCACAATGGCACAGCTGATGCATTATCTGGATGTAATCTACCACAATTTTTCTTACAGCACCTGGAATCAGAACTGGTGGGCAAGCCAGTTCCTACTTCCTACTGCTGGTCATGGATTAGTCACCTTCTGGACACAGGCAATCAATCTGGCGATTAGTTCAATATCCAGGAACAAACTGAAGGCTTACACCATGGGTTGTAAAACTTTTTGCAGGTTCATAACTCTATAACCTTGCAGTTGCCCTGAAGACATCAATTATGTGATGGCTTTCGCTGCATACTGGCACAGCGACTTGACCTTGTCCAACAACACCTTCAAGTTATAACTGTCTGTTGTCCAGCACTTAAGGTCCCTGCAGAATCCTGACAGTCCGTCACCCTCTCAAAGCCATGCTGAGTGGTATTTAGAGATCTTAGGGATGGTCACATATGTCCCGTCTACTAGTTACCGGACAGATTTTCTGTGGTATTTCAGACCTATTGTCTCCTTCCCCTTTTGGGGAAGGTCCCAGTATAGTGCTCAAGGCAGCCATCTACTTGAGTTTTTTTGGCTTCCTGAGACCCAGGGAAGTGTCCCAGGCCAGCCGTCATGCACCTACTGTATTTTGCTCAAAGGCAGTCTTCCCTGATGAAAGAAAAAAGGTGCAGAATTAAAACTTTTATATATCCTAAAACAAGATTAAAACACTTTTAAAAATGACAAAAAATGACAAAAAATTAAGTTTCAGAACTACTGATTGGTTCCTTCTGCAAACTAATCAATTCAAACTAATCAATTGGCTTGAAGAAGGAACCAATCAGTAGTTCCGAAACGCATCCCATTTTGATGACATATTTCCTGTTTGCGGTCCATGCTGGTTGTCGTCCCCTCCCGCTGACGCCATTTCCGGGTTTCATGCTCCCTGCTGACTCAGACGGCGCGATTGCTTCACCAGTGTTCCCAGAGCCTGGGGTGTTCACCTGCTGGTTATCCTGGGACCTTCTGCTGCTGCATATCGTTATCCCTGGAAAGCTGTGATGATACACTGGGACCTCCTGATGACGGATCATCTGCTTCATACATCCATGTTATGCCTCTTCTTATCCTTGATTCTGTAAGTGTTATTAATCTTGTTTAGGGATATTAAAAGTTTTAATTCTGCACTTAGAGGCGCCTTTTTTCTTTCACCTGTTTTCAATTAGAGATTGCTCCCCTCTTTAAGTGCAGCCCTAAGTGTTTGAAGACCACTTCATCCGTCCAATAAAGACACTATCTGCCTGGTCCTTACCAGGTTCCCTGACCACTACACTTTGCAACTTCCTAATAACAGGTCAGAGGTTTGACAGGTCAGGGGTTTGTGGTAAAATATTACAAAACCAACAGTAACCAGTGTCTGATTGAAGTATTAGACCTTCTCTGCAATCAATTCACAGTGGCTCCTCTGGACGGACCTTTGCTATTCTTTCCCACGCATTCTCTCACTTCTAAGCAGTTTGTTTCTCACATCAGGATTTGACTCCCCAAATTAGGCTTAAATCCAAAGCAATTTTCTGGACATTCCTTTAGGATCGGGGTAGCGTCCGCAACTTCCAAACAGGGGATTCCTTCTTATAGTATTAAGTATATGAGGCTCTGGAGTTCCTCCTGTTATGGAGGATATATATACCGGAACCCCATACTGAAGTAATCCAGGCATTAGCTATGTTACTGGACTGATTGTTGTTACCTGCCCTTCAATAAAGCATTTCATATCACACCTACTTCCGTTTCTTTTGCCCTCTTTTAGGCATACTAACCAGCTAGACCAAGGCACACCTCTGGTCTTGGTAGTTAGAGTTTATCGCATTTCCAAGTGAAGACTCTGACTACAAGTTAGAAGGATTTGTAGTCAGAGTCTCGACTTGGAAATGCGATAAACCCTAACTACCAAGACCAGAAGTGTGCCTTGGTCTAGCTGGTCAGTATGCCTAAAAAAATGCCTATCGCATCCCGCATCGGCCTGTCTCCTTGGTTCCCACCCACCTTGTTCCCCCTAACCTAATTTAACATACAGCATACACATTTCATATACACATTCAGGGTATGCCCTTTTTTAGGCGTAATGACCATCCAGATAAAGGCACACCTCAGGTCTTGGTAGTTAGGGATTATCGCATTTCCAAGTGAAGACTCTGACTAAAAATATATAAAAAATTATAAATACCTTTTGTTCCCCTTTTTTATGAGTGATCACATAATCTCTGTTCTCAGCTGCATAAGGAACTACTACTTTTTACTACCTTTTTTAATAAATCGTTTATTGAAACTACTACACATGAAGAATTTTTTTTTTACGTGAGCCATCTAATGGGATAATCCGGGCATTAGAGCGCCATAAACCTAATTAAGGAGTACAATATCTAGGATATCCAGTAGAATAAAAAAAGAGAAGGAACCCTCATGCATGACCCAGCATAGGGAAAAAAGTGTGAATTGACCTAGCAAGAGAAGTCAAAATAAGAGATGAGTGCATACATTGAGGTGGTGGGAGACACTGAAGCACTATTGCACTTTTCTTTTGGATTTGTAGTGAAAAAATTTGACCCCCGCGCTTATGGTGAAAATTAAAAATGAGGAGCTGCAGCCTCTATCAATAAATTCATCCTAAGGTAAATCTAGAAGAAATGTGAATAGGTATGGCGCTGCTCTTATTAAGAGGTGACCTACAACCTCTAAATACTTGACGGATGTGTGTCAGGGATGTGTGTATTTAGTGAAAAAAGTGACAAAAAAACCCAGAAAATAAAGTGTAAACTTCCTAACCGCTTACATACAGTATAATGCATATTGTTATGTTCAGAATTAAAATAAAATAAACACAATCCTGTGCAAAACTTTCAATTCAAAGTGACATTTCTGTGCAAAAAAATCCAACATATATGACTGATGTATATTGTTGCTGTGAACCTGGGTTCAGAAATATGCATATACTGTCCTTAAACCCTGGTGTATAAAAAAAAGTCCAATAAAGTGACAATGTGCTCCTAAAATTGTTCTGTGCTTCTTTACATGAGTAAAAACGAATAACAAATGTAGGGTAGAACAGTTATCTCAGATACATTTACCATAACGAGGTAACTGGATGGATCAACACGTAGGGTCCCTAGAAAAAAGACTACTGGTGGTAACCAGGGGGATAAGGAAGGAAGGGAGGGGAGGGAGAAAGAATAAAGTTGGGGGTGGGAAAAAATGATGGGGGGGGCAAACATCAGTACGTACAATAAAAAGAGATAAACCATATAATAAAGAGATGCCATCTAGAGCTAATGGGTCGACATGTGTTGAATGTCCACGTATGGGGCGGAGACTGTTGGAGTAGCCAGAGATAAGAGAAGGTAGACAGGCTGGACGGGAGTTAGAGCATCTAGATCCGTACTTGTAGGGTCAAAGCTGGAGATGTCCTCATCCTCAGGGGTGGCAGTAATGAGAGACTCAAAGTAGGAGAATGAGAACCTTTCAAAAGTTTAGAAACGTGTATGGGAGTTTTCTTGTTTGAAATTGGTATTCAGTTTTTTTTTTTTATTTGATTCTAGCTTCCATCAGCACCCAAAGGCAAAGGCACCTAATCCCAATTAGAATATTTTTAATAAATGGGAAGACCAAAAGAGAGGGGGATTTTTGCGGTGCTAAATATAACAAAAAGAAAAACAATATATAACAATATATAAAAACAATTGTTTTATTCTCTCATAGTAAAATTAACACATTACACGTGTTAAGTAGATATCTACATATAGAAAAATTACAAAACAATAACTGGTCCACATAGCAAAGAGATTTTTTTGAAATGCTTGTACTTGATTATCCCGACATGTTTCGCAATAGCTTCTTCGGGGGATATACAAGCTAGTGACAACAAAAACACAAAATGAATTACAGTCAATGCAACCATCATAAAATACACTTAATGCATACATTATTCATAAAGCATATTGGCATAAATCTCCACACCCAGAGCTCCAAAAAAACGCCTACCCTCCCTCCAAATCCACCGTCCCATGCAAAGACACTAGTCTTGATGTGATTGTAGGTGTGCAAGACCACTCGCTCATCAGCTGGGGAAAAAATGGCTCAGGAGGGCATAGACAGGAGCCAGTCTGGACAGTAAAAAAAGGGAAACACTAGATACACTCCCAGAATTAAAAACTATAATCTTTTCAGTCAAGCAAGTGCATTGATTTCATTATTTGTTTAAATATATTGTCTAACATATGAAAAATGGGGGGGACCAAGCATCTATACATTTCTCTTGAATATAAATACTTATCAAAAAATAATAAAAAAAAACTGTATGGTATAAATTATATGCACTCACATTGAATGAAGAAAAGCTTATAATTTCAAAGTAAAATAAATCGAATTAAATTATCCAGATAATACTCACTAATGCAAATGATGATATCAAGATGGAAATGAAGTAATGAGCCAATATGCTAGTGAGGATTAAATGCACACAAGATGCGGTGTGCTGCCACAGCAGTACAACCTAACACCCACAGGCTGAAAGCTCATTCACTGGGTGCCTACAAATATGTAAGATATAATCCACATTAGTGTACAAGAAATAAGTAAGCTAAAATATGAAACGAATAGAGTCTCAAAATGAAGACTTACATAGAGCATTATATGGCATGTAGAGCTGACATAGCATTTCCGCCAGTACATCCTTCAGCCAAATGGAGCCAGCCTAAATACTCCCATCCATCGAGCCAGTGACGTCAGACGTACACCTCCGGCGGCACAGCGCATATCCGGGAGGAGGGGGGAGAGGAGAGGACTACGATACCCATAAGGCCATTGAGATAGAAATGGACCTTACGTAATCAGGTGACAACCAATCACCGAATACCTGGGCAGTGTCTAGCTAGAGTGGAAAAAGCAATGACCATACATTCCCATCCCCGCATAGTTACCTCATCGAGCACACATCCAACACCGCCGCAATGACGGGCGCCCCAATGGGAATACTCCCACTCAGAGGCGCCCTGGGTGTCTGTATGACCTCCCAAAATAAACGCCAAAATCCATCAGCCGAAAAACGAGGAAAGAATAGAATTTTGTACACAGCAGCCGGGGGGACAGCGCTCCCAAGGGCAGTGAGCCCATGACCAAGCAGGGACCGGGAATACTATGGCCATGGGGCAGACCGCCAGGGGCCCAGGATGTGGAGAGCCAAACCAAAGGAAATCTAGAGACACATTTACATATACAATAATTTAAATTATTTAATCAAATTAAAATCACAAAAATTATTTTTGTAATCGATCTAAGAATTAAATGCAGGAAAAACAAAACAAAACAAAAAAACAAAAACAAACGAAAAAGGGGGGCCCAAAAGATACAGCCCACAATCCATCTCCCCGCTCATAATCACAACTCCTCCTCCCCCCCCCCCACCCACACCCCACACAAATCACAGGCAGGCGACCGGACGGGAATGCCTAGGAGGAAAGAACATTTAATCAGTTAGAGTTTATAGAAACGATCTATAGCTCAGGCTCTCATTAAAGCCTGGAAATCGTGTTGCCTTCAGATTGAATATCCATCTTGCCTCAAGCTGAAGCAGTGTTTTATCAACATGGCCTCCTCTTGAGGACAATGGAACATGATCAAGAGCAACAAACCGAACAACCTCTGGATTAAACACACGACACATGCCAACATGTCTGCTTACAGCCGTAACAATCTGTTTATTTAATATGGGTTTGATATGATCCCTCATATGAACAGAGAAAGGTCTTTTTGTTTTTTCCACGTAGAATCCCCCACAAAGGCACCGTACCAAATACACAACGCCTAGTGTGGAGCATATCACGTGGGATTTAGGTAGAAACCACTTAGCATTGGGTAATTTAAATTTAGATGAATTCATCATATACGGGCACATGTCACAATGTCCACAAGAGTAAGTTCCAAATCGTTTGGAGTTAGTAATAGTCTCAGTAGAGAAATGGCTATGAACCAGACAATCTTTTAATGATGAAAGTTATTTCTCGATGATTTTTAATATGTTTATTAATCAAGGGATCTGCCATTAAAAGAGGCCAAAATCTATGTAAAATGTCCCTAAAACTATTATGTTGGTTGGAATATCTTGTGATTAATTTAACAGTATTTCCATCTTCATGTGATTGAGATGGAAAAATTAAGGTGTTCCTATTTTTAGCCTTCACTTTATTATATGCTCTCTTTAAGCAGGTATGACTATACCCTCGGGCCTTAAGTCTATTATAAAGATCCTTAGCTGCTGTTCGATAATCGATTTCATTACTGCAATTACGTTTTATTCTTAAATATTGACTATACGGAATACTTTGTACTAATGGTTCAGGATGAAAATTTTTAGCATGGAGTATTGTGTTCCCGGCTGTTGGTTTTCTAAAAAGTGAAGAAGCAAAAGTACCATCAGGATTAGTCTTAATCTTTAGGTCAAGGAACACAACTTCTTCTCGACTATATTTATATGTAAAATGAAGATTGAAATCATTGATGGAGATTAAATGAAAAAATTGTTTCAATTGGAGTTCAGTTCCCGACCAAAAAATCAAGACATCGTCTAAATATCTGTGCCATGCTATAATAAAATCAAGAAATGGGGCCAGATCGTCACGTGCAAAAATGTCCTTTTCCCACCCCCCCAGGTACAGGTTGGCATACGATGGGGCACATTTGGTCCCCATTGCAACCCCTTGCACCTGGAGGTAGTGGGTTTGATCAAACTGAAAAACATTATGTCTAAGAACATAATCTAAAAGTTCAATCACAAAGTCATTGTATTTAATGAAAAGTGGACCTCTTTGATTGAGGTATGATCGCACAACCTCAATCCCTTTGTGATGTGGGATTGCGTTGTACAAACATTCAACGTCAATTGATACAAGCCACAAATTGTGTGGTAAAGATATGTCTTCGATAGTTATCAATAGGTCAATGGTGTCTTTAATATACGAGAAAAGAGAAGTAACATGAGGACGCAGGTAATTGTCAATTAGAGAACTAACATTCTCTGTGAGACTTTGACAACTGGAAATAATCGGTCATCCAGGGGGTTCCGTCAGGGATTTATGAACTTTAGAAAGTGCATAAAATGTCAGGATTTTTGGTCTTTGATATTGAGAAACTCCCATGTGTTTTTATCAATGATAGCTGACTTGTAGGCTTTAAAAATTATACAACGATATTTAGCATCAAAGTTGGAAATTTCTGTAGTGGAAATGGGCCGATACCAATCCCGATTTTTCAAAATGTTTTGACACATATGAATGTATTGTGAGATATTCATGATGACCAAATTTCCACCCTTATCGGCTGGCTTGTTCATTATCTCTGAATTACTTTGTAGAGATTTTACTGCATCTCTTTGCTGCTTGGTAAGATTGGAAGATTTGTTAAGAGTAAATGAACTTTGTTCTATGGTTTTACAGACCTTTTCAGTGAAAGCCCAAATATTGGGATTCAAATTCAACAGAGGAAATAATGTTGATTTTGATTTGTAAGTTGATGGAGGGGGGAAGGACATGGCAGCCACGGATAAACCCATAGGTTCAATAGGCCCTGAGTCATCTGGGGTGCCATGTCCCTCCTCCCATAGGTCCATCAAACCTGTATGGCCTGATGTTCGGCTATAGTATCTTTTAATAGGAAATTAGGTGAATGAATAAGAGATTCATCACTGGGTTTATCGAAGATGGTTTTAAATAATAGCCTATGGGCAAATAAATGTACATCTTTTATTAAATCAAATTTGTCTACATCCACATCAGGGCAAAAATATAGACCCAATTTCAAAACCTCTTCTTCAGAGTCAGTTAGAGAATGGCTGGACAGGTTAATTATAGAAAATTCTGAATTTTCACCATTGTCATGATTAAGGGGTAATTCACCGTTTATATTGACCCCGGAGAGGGTTCTTTCCCTAAAAAAATAGGGGCTAGACGAAGGTCACCCGGTATAGGAGTGCCAGAAGGTGAAATAATAATATTGTCCAAATTACTTACTGTGGGGTGACCTGTAACAGATTACATTAGTGATGCTGGATGTGACCAAAGTGGGGGTAGGGGCAGTGAAAGAAGATCTATGAGGAAGAGATAAGGAAGATTGTTGAAACATAGTGCCAGGACGGGCCAGTGCACATTTGGAAGTAGAAGGCTGTGCGCGAGGTGGTAAAGGGATACCAGAATGAAAGTGCTGTGAATCAGAAGAGGCTGTGTCCGAATGTCCCTTCCTCTTCTTGGGAAGTCGGTCTCCGGAAAGGTCCCGATAAATGGGGGATTGGCTAGATGAAAGGGAAGGAGAAGAGAGATTAGACATATTCTCATCATGTTTATAATTTCTGGCTTTATATGAACGTGGGATTTTAAATCCTTTACTTTGACCATTACTAGGCCATTTGTAAGCATAACCACTGGTGTAAGCGTTGTTATCACAAGCAAATTTATTTTCTTTAGAGCGAATGGAATCAATGCACTTGCTTGACTGATAAGATTATATTTTTTAATTCTGGGAGTGTATCTAGTGTTTCCCTTTTTTTACTGTCCAGACTGGCTCCTGTCTATGCCCTCCTGAGCCATTTTTTCCCCAGCTGATGAGCGAGTGGTCTTGCACACCTTCAATCACATCAAGACTAGTGTCTTTGCATGGGACGGTGGATTTGGAGGGAGGGTAAGCATTTTTTTGGAGCTCTGGATGTGGAGATTTATGCCAATATGCTTTATGAATAATGTATGCATTAAGCGTATTTTATGATGGTTGCATTGACTGTAATTAATTTTGTGTTTTTGTTGTCACTAGCTTGTATATCCCCCGAAAAAGCTATTGCGAAACATGTCAGGATAATCAAGTACAAGCATTTCAAAAAAATCTCTTTGCTATGTGGACCAGTTATTGTTTTGTAATTTTTCTTTATGTAGATATCTACTTAACACGTGTTATGTGTTAATTTTACTATGAGAGAATAAAACAATTGTTTTTATATATTGTTTTTCTTTTTGTTATATTTAGCACCGCAAAAATCCCCCTCTCTTTTGGTTTTTAAGTTTATCCTTATGAAGCAGGTTTAGGAGCTCCAAGATCCAAGATTTGTGAGATCCATGGGCTATGCGATGAAATCCAGTTTTTTAAAATAAGTCTTCTGGCTAGTAAGAGACAGATCAAGGCCCAGTCTTTATAGAAGGGTGGTTGGGGACTACGGTAGTAGTTGGTCATCCCAGTATCCAAAGATGAGAAGAAAGGGGTCTTTAGGTAATTTAAGCAGTGTTATATCGAAAATGTAGGAGATAACTTGGTGGAGGTGGAGATAGAGGGACATGCCCAGAATCGGTGAGAGAGGGATGGTTTTGGCTGATGACACATGGGGCAGCTGGCTGCACCTTGGACCTTCTTATCCAAGAGGAAGGATATGTGAGCGCGGTGCGTGATCTTGAGATGTGTTTCTCTCCAGACCTCATTGGGGGTCAGCTGGTGGGACTTTTTGTAACCCTGAAGGATCTTAACCACTAAGTCTGGGTCAGGAAAGTCTTTCCCCCAGTTTGCCACAGATGAGGAGATGAGAGGGGGTGGAGGAGAAGATTGTGTTGTAAGGGTAGGGGAGTAGCTTTCCATCTGCAGTGAAGGAGGGCCGCCAAGGAGTAGGGGTGTGCCATTGAAGATTTCATAGAATAATTGGAGTAGCAAGAGAAGTGCAAAATCCAATCTAGACATATCCTCAATGAGCAAGAAAGATTATATGCTCTGATATTTGGGAGACTAATGCCCCTTTCACGCCTGGGAAGATACAATTTTGCAAAGGCTACATGTGGTCTTTTGTTTTGCCATAAAAATTTAGAGATGGTTTTGTTTAGGATTGAGGTAGCTTTGTGTTTCAAAAGCAATGGGATTGTTTGGAGAGGGTATAGTAGTCGAGCAAAACTGACCATTTTTATAAGGTGGTATCTTCCCAGAAGCAAAAGAGGCAGATTTAACCAGTTACCCAATTCTTGAGTTATTTTTTTATCAATGGGGGATAGTTGAGGTGATAGATAGAAGAGGGTATTTTCCCTAACTTAATACATAGATATGCTATGTAGGAGTTGGCTACTGTGAAGAGTGAATGGTGGACCCATGGAGGGATGGCTAATGTGCCTATAGGGAGGATTTCGCTCTTGCTGTATTTTATGCGGAGGCCCTAACAGAGCCTGAATTCATCGAAGGTTGAAAGTCTGAATTGTTTTGGAGGTACAAGGGAAAATGCCAGAGCTGGGGAGTGGGATGTCAGGGGTGTCTAGTGATACCGAGATGGGGGCGTAGTCAGATATGGCAATATCATGAATATCTGCCCCTGAGACCATTGGAATGAGGTGGCCAGTACAAAATAGGTAGTCTATTCTAGTAAAGATGTTATGAGGGTTGGAGTAGAAGGTGTGTTCTCTGTCTGCTGGGTGGTAGAGTCACCAGATGTCATGTAAGTGAAGGGAGTCCATTGTGGATGCGAAGTGTGAAAGTACAGAGGTTGTGGGTGATGGTCGCATTCATTTGGAGGGAGATCTATCCTCTAATGGATGCATGATAGTGTTAAAATCTCCCCCAACTATATGAGGTAGGGTCGCGTAGCAGCCAGGTGGTCATTTCACTGAGAAACTGCTTGCCGGGATTGTTTCCTAGTTTCATATGTAGGAGTTGGCTACTGTGAAGAGTGAATGGTGGACCAATGGAGGGATGGCTAATGTGCCTATAGGGAGGATTTTGCTCTTGCTGTAGTTTATGCGGAGGCCCTAACAGAGCCTGAATTCATCGAAGGTTGAAAGTCTGAATTGTTTTGGAGGTACAAGGGAAAATGCCAGAGCTGGGGAGTGGGATGTCAGGGGTGTCTAGTGATACCGAGATGGGGGCGTGGTCAGATATGGCAATATCATGAATATCTGCCCCTGAGACCATTGGAATGAGGTGGTCAGTACAAAATAGGTAGTCGATTCTAGTAAAGATGTTATGAGGGTTGGAGTAGAAGGTGTGTTCTCTGTCTGCTGGGTGGTAGAGTCACCAGATGTCATGTAAGTGAAGGGAGTCCATTGTGGATGCGAAGTGTGAAAGTACAGAGGTTGTGGGTGATGGTCGCATTCATTTGGAGGGAGATCTATCCTCTAATGGATGCATGATAGTGTTAAAATCTCCCCCAACTATATGAGGTAGGGTCGCGTAGCAGCCAGGTGGTCATTTCACTGAGAAACTGCTTCCCGGGATTGTTTCCTAGTTTCATATGTATGTAGAGGAAGTGGCCCTGGTTGTCGGTGTCCACAATTAGCACCTCACAAGGGAGGTTTTTATGGATGAGAATGACAACTCCTGCTTTACGATTGAGCGAACTGGAGCCCAGAACAGTGCCCATCCAGAGCTTTCTCATGTGGTGGAAGTCAGAGGGATTAAGGTGAGTTTCCTGAAATAGGACGATGTACAGAGTATTTTGAGTCTTTTAAAGTGGGACCTAAGCCCTTTTACATTCGAAGAGGTGACTCTCATGTGGGTGAAGATGTGTGTGTGGTATGGGATAGTATACTATTTACAGCAACTGGAGGACTGAGGGGATGAATTAATCTGTCTGTATGTGTCAGGGTGGACTGGCTTTTAAAAAAAAGGAGTGATGGCTGCTCATCTGGTGTTTGATAAGTGCTGCTGAGAAGAGGGAGTGGAAGAGGGGGGCAGACAGAGAAGGTAGGGGTGGGTAACAAATCCAATACAAAACCAATACAACACATTGGAAGAACGTCACTTTTTTCCTCATAGAGTCACTGTGTGAACCAGCTGCCTTTGACGATCCGGCGTCAAGGTGGTTAGGCACATAATTTAGTGGCATTTGCCACTGTGGTGGGCTGTACAATGGTGATGGACCAGGAGGAGGGTAAACACAGTGAGGCCATAGGAGGTGGTTTACAACAACAGTATGGAAGTGCAGAGCGATACAGTAAAAAAGGAGACATGAGCAAGGACAAGAGAACAGTCAGGTGCGTATGATTCAAATGCCTGGTTAGTTTGTGTAATTAGGCTTAGGGATCATGAACTGAGCATCGTTGGTGCCCATAGGGAAGGCATGGTGAGTGCTGAGACTGTGCATCAGCGTGGGGTGTTCCAGTGGGCAGGTCCAGAGGACCTGAAGCATTTTGGGGAATTCTTCCTCGGGCTTCATTGGTCCAGAGGGCGATGGTGTGGGTTGTCAGCTCACAGTGAACGCAGGAAGACTTCCGCCTCGGGGGTCTTGAAAAGATAGCGGGTCCCCATTGGGGGCTTTGAGGCAGATGGTCGGGGGAGAAGCCATCGTGAATTTTATTTATCGCTGATGAAGCTCCGAACAAATGTTTTGAAATGCTTTCCTTTCTTTTGAGACCTCCAAAGAATAGTCTGCGAAAATCAGGATTTTAATGCCATTGAATTGAAGAGATCTGGTTTGCCTGAACTTTTGCAGGATGATCGTTTTGTCAGCATAGTTAAGATATTTCGCAATGATCGGGCAAGGAGATATGCAGTCGGGGGCGAAGGTGCCCGTGCGATGGGCCCACTCGACCATGCAAGAGCCAGGAAGTCCTAGTGCTTCTGGAATGTGTTTGGCACAGAATTCCACAATGGCTGATGACTGTAAGGATTCTCGAACCTCTACGAATCTCAGATTGCTCCTTCTGGATCTGTTCTCTAGGTCATCCAGTTTTTGGAGTATGTATTGATTTGTCTTGTCCTGTGCTTGTTCGGTAGCTTGCGCCTGATATACCTCTTCTTCCAAACTTGAGAGGCAAAGTTCCATCTCATGTAGTCTAGTGTAATGTTCCCATAATTGGACCTTAATTTGCCTCATCCCCACATCCACCACCTTTTCCACTGAGGAAGTTATCATGGGGGATAGGAGCGCTGCTACTGCTTGGGCGATATGGTCAGTGTTGTTGACTCCTAGGCTTGGTGAGGAGGCAGCAGGATGTTTGAAGAGGGGTCTGGAGTGGAGAGGGGGTGCAGTATGAGTGTGAGTACTCACCTCCATGGCTGGCTCGTCCCCCGCATTATCCAGGGAGGCTGACGCCAGGGCCTCCAGTTGCGGCTGGGCATGGTGTACCATTGTGGCCGTGAGAGAACATGGACCCGTTTTCTCCACAAAGCAATCCATTGAGAGAGTGGAGGGTTCCTGAGGAGGTTGCTTGCACCTGGGGGGGGGGGGGGGAGAGTTAGGACGGTGTTTTCAGCCCTCTGTGAGGAATGTACTGTCGGTGCAGGCCAAATCTGGGGCCTCAATTTGTGCCAGGAGGGAAGGACCCCTCCTGGCACAAATATGGCAGGAGGGATGTGGTGGCCGTACTTGGTCACTGACCAGTAAATAGGCAGAGATCAGTCCGATGGACGGTGGCGGGACACACGGTGGGGCTGCAGGCGGCGTAAGAGGTGTTGATGCACTTGAATCAGGCCACTTAGTGGAGCGGGACCGCCCGTGAAGGCCGAAGCCGGGGCCTCGTTCCTCGAGCTGGCCGGAGGCAGATTTGTGGCCGCGTTTGGACCCACGTCTGCGGTATTAAACTGTTTGGTAGGTAGCGGAGGGGGTGTCCGAAGTGGTTACCGGAGACAGGAGGGGTTGGGCGAGTATTTATAAGCCATTCTTTGGATTGTGCTGCGAGAGCTGAAGGAAACTCAGCTACTCCATGCGGCGCCAGAACCAGAAGTTTGGAACACTTTTTTTTAGTTTCTATTGTAAAATTGTGCAAATAAGTCATTTTTCTTCATAAATTTGGGCCAAAATTCATACTGCTACATACAGTATCTCACAAAAGTGAGTACACCCCTCACATTTTTGTAAATATTTTATTATATCTTTTCATGTGACAACAGTCCTCTTCCACTCCTCCATGACAACATCACGGAGCTAGTGGATGTTAGAGACCTTGTGCTCCCCCACCTTTGGGTTGAGGATGCCCCACAAATGCTCAATAGGGTTTAGGTCTGGAGACATGCTTAGCCAGTCCATCACCTTTACTCTCAGCTTCATTAGCAAGTCGGTGGTCATCTTGGAGATGTGTTTGAGGTTGTTATCATGTTGGAATTCTGCCCTGCGGCCCAGTTTTTGAAGAGGGGGGATCATGCTCTGCTTCAGTATGTCACAGTACATGTTGGCATTCATAGTTCTCTCAATGAACTGTAGTTCCCCAGTGCAGGCAGCACTCATGCAGACCCAGACCATGACACTCCCACCACTATGCTTGACTGTAGACAAGACACACTTGTCTTTGTACTCCTCACCTGGTTGCCGTCATAAACGCTTGATACCATCTGAACTAAATACATTTATCTTGGTCTCATCAGACCATAGGACATGGTTCCAGTAATCCATGTCCTTAGTCTGCTTGTCTTCAGCAAACTGTCTTTGGGCTTTCTTGTGCATCATCTTTAAAAGAAGAATCTTTTTCCCTACAACATTGCTTACGCCGGACTCGGCGTGGGGAATGTTATAGGGAAAATGTTGCTCATGAAGTCGAAAATGTTGCTCATGAAGTCGACTCACGCTATCAGAGCGAATGCTTCCAACTTGCTGGTAAATCAGGGCAGTGACAATGTCTTCAATATATTTGAGGTGATTTTTGATAGCAGACAAATTAATTGAACATGGCCATATGAAACAGATGAAATGCAACTTTATTATACCAATGATGGGACTTGTGGGTTGTAGCATCTGATCATTTAAATCCACCCCCCCCCCATATACAGATTGTAGTCATGGACACATTCAGGCTTTACTACGTCTTCTCTAAACCTCCAGCAAGGTGTTATTGTGGATTGTAGTCATCATGTGAACATCAATGTCCCTCAACTTTATGGCCAGGCATGTACTGGCCATCGGGACTACCGGGAGTTTCCCGGTGGGCCGATGGCTCAGTGGGCCACTCTGATGTAAGGAGGCTGCTGATGGGACACTCTGATGTAAGGGGGTGCTGATGGACACTCTGATGTAAGGGGGTTGCTCATGGGACACTCTGATGTAAGGGGGTGCTGATGGGACACTCTGATGTAAGGGGGTGCTGATGGACACTCTGATGTAAGGGGGTTGCTCATGGGACACTCTTACGTAAGGGGGTGCTGATAGGACACTCTGATGTAAAGGGACTGCTCATGGGACACTCTTACGTAAGGGGGTGCTGATGGGACACTCTGATGTAAGGGGGCTGCTCATGGGACACTCTGACGTAAGGGGGTGCTGATGGACACTCTGATGTAAGGGGGCTGCTCATGGGACACTCTGATGTAAGGGGGTGCTGATGGGACACTCAAAATGTAAGTGGGCCGGTCTGGATGAAGTCCAGGGCCAAATTTCTGTCCCAGTCCAGCCCTGTTCATGGCCAACACCTCCTCATTCCTCATGAATGCTGCTTCCCCTTTTATACCTGTTTTGATAGTAAACTTTGTGGGAAGCCCTTCCTATTTTTTTCAGAAGGTACCACAGGCCAGGATTTATTCACAATACAGATGACAGAAAAGGGGCAAGCTGCTGTGGTAATTATCTACATTTAAGTGGTATCCTTTTTTGAACAGAGGACCCAAACAATTTTACTACTTGTTCCTATATATGTGGGGCACTCATGAGGCTGGAGCTGGGAGTCTTTGCCTTCATAAATACGAAATACGAACATATCCAGTGGCTTGATCACACACTTTATTCAGTTTCAGAAAATTGTTTGGGAAAAGAATTTGTTAGGGGGCGAAGCTTATATAATTCGTTGTGGATGGGATGATCTTGGGGAGGTCACTGCGAATTGTCATTGTAATGTAGGAAACGCATAATCATATTGTATCGTGTCCTGGACATGACAGCAGATTATATGGGCATAGTTAGTAAGGTTGAATAAAGACACCAGTCCATCCAGTTCAACCTCAGTGAGGTGTCTACAATAGTCCCTATCCCTGTACATTGCACACTCACATTGGTCCCTACCCTCAAGGATGCCACAATCCAAGGTTCCCATACATTTACTAGGGCCAATTTTTGAACAGAAGCCAATTAACCTACCAGCATGTCTTTGGAGTGTGGGAGGAAACCCACACAGGCACAGGGAGAACATACAAACTCCAGGCAGGTAGTGCCTTGGTTGGGATTCAAACCAGAGACCCTTTTTACTGGTAGGTGAGAGTGCTAACCACTACACCACTGTGCCACCCAAAGCATGTGGTGGATGGGGTGGGTGGACCAGTAGGCACGCAGTTTGTTTTCCCTTTTAAGCCCCATATTAAAAGTAAGGCCCAAAAACAATTTAAATTAGTCTCGTGTGAGACGTCACCAATTAAACATATGGGCATAGGACGAATTGGGGTTTGCAGCAATAAATTGCTCTGCATAGAGATTTGTTTGGTCCACCGTGTACTGAAGCAAAAATAATCCAATTGTGAAACATTTGAAGTGTTGGGCTGCACACCTGGCTGTGCGGTGAAAGAGGGGGTTGTAGCAGATCCCGAGTTGGCAGACAACCACAAGGGGTTTGCCAGGGCATCGGGAAGGTAGGACTGGGCTCAGATTATTTGGGCTGGATGTGTAATTTCAGTACTTGTACTGGGCTCTTCTTCCTGGGGTCTGGCACTCCTGGTGCTAGGCAGGTCTTCTGATCTTGGACCTGATCTAGATCCCAATCTCCTTATTCTTTTAGGAGGGGCGGTTTCCTCCGCTGAGGGTACTTATGGTGGGACTGTGCATCGGTAGTGATAGCGGTACTGATGGCGGCCCTGTGTGACAGATGGGCTATGACAGATGGGTTGTGACAGATGGGCTGTGACAGATGGGCTGTCAGATCCAGATGGTACTGATGGTGGTACCGATGGAAGTACTGACGGTGGTACCATTAGCGGTATGGATGGAGGCCTGTGACAGATGGGCTGTGACAGATGGGCTGTGACAGATGGGCTGTGACAGATGGGCTGTCAGATCCAGATGGTACCGATGGCGGTACTGATGGCGATATTGATGGCGGTGCTGATGGTGGTACTGATGGCGGGACCATTGGTTGTACTGATGGCGGCCTGTTTGACAGATGGGCTGTGACAGATGGGCCATGACAGATGGGCTGTCATATCCAGATGATACCAATGGCGGGACTGATGACCATACTGATGGCGATGCTGATGGCGGCCTGTGGGACAGATGAGCTGTAACAGATTCAGATGGGCTGTGACAGATCCAGATGTTCTGTGTGACAGGTTCTCTTTATTGGGGGGGCGTGTTGTGCAGACAGTAATGTAGTAAAATGTTTCACTCACAGATCACAGATCTCAGATCTCTCCTTCTCTCTCCTCACACGATCGGTTTGTGAGCAGAGAGAAGGAGAGATTCCTGGAAACCACCACAATGTTTATACTTGTGGCTGGCTGTGATTGGACACCTTATTTTATGAGTCTGTCAGCGCTTCATACAAAGCTATTTTCAGGGTATGCATCAACTCTTAATCTGTGCATCTTACAAGGTAGCTTACTGTTTTTGGTGTAAAGACTGTGGCTGTTACAAAGTAACACATGAAGTGGCCCCATATCAGGTTGTCTAGAACCCTATCAATTTAACACAAGCTGCTTATTTCAGCAGCTTCTCTGGAAGAGTCTGAGCCCCTGCTTGAACATATGTCACATGTACTGGCAATACATTCATTTTACACCAAGATCTTGGCAGATATCTTAGGAAAATATTCATGCCACTCAAAAAACTATCCTTGTATGTTTGCTTCCAAAAACATTCATTAACTACTTCAATACAGGGCACTTACACTTCCTTCCTGCCCAGGCCATTTTTCAGCTTTCAGTGCTGTCATACTTTTTTTTTTTTTTTTCAAACAATTTTATTGTAATATAACGCATTGACAAGTAAAGATAAGCAGAGATATCAACCATTGTACAAAATTTGTAGAGAGTTGATGAACAAATAAGCAAGTAATGCCCGAGTACATAAAACAACTTAAATTACTAGTATAAACAACATGTGGACCTGGCATACAACTGCTGCATACTATGTATTCTTTATAGCTAGATCCAGGAGGTCCGGAGGCATCCCGTCCCCTCCCAACACTCCCATGGGCAGAGCCGAGAGGGGACGCCATGCCCAACCCCAGTAGAATAAAATGTGAATAGCACGTAGTCCCAAAGTAATAGTAAAGGAGAAAAAAAAAAGAACAAACAGGGTAGGAAAAGAAGTCGGTTGAAATGACTGAGTCAGATAACAGAACTGCAGGAGAATCACAGCTAACTTACATATAATATATCAAGATTAGTACATTAAACCAGTGACTTTCACTGCCGGCTCTACCTGGTCTGAGGGTGTTAGATTATGTGTTACCCAAGCTTAACGCAGCTCGGGTGTGTTAACCAGGGAGACCACTGTTTGTTGAATCTAGATTCTGTCATGTTTACTCTAGAGAGGAGAAATTCCATGCGACAATGAGTATTGAGTGTGTTGAGAAGTTCAGGTAGTGTTGGTGGGAGAGGGTTTTTCCACGCACGTGCTATAAGCAGGCGCGCAGAGATTAGTACATGGTGCACCATAGGTAGACTGGTAGGAGGCCAATATTGGGTATCCAGACCAAATAGAGCCATACGTGAAGTCAGCTGGTAGTGAGATTTGGTCAGTGTCTGAACCAGAGAGGAAACTTGTAGCCAGAAGGACCCAATAACCGGGCAGCTCCACCAGATGTGTAATAAGTCTCCAGTGGAGTTGCAATTCCTCCAGCACTTTGGAGAGTGGGTGGGAAAAATGGTCGCCAGCTTTTGCGGTGTGTAGTACCACCTATGAAACAGTTTCATGACCGTTTCCCAGTGCGTTATATTTTTGGAGACGACTGTTGGAGTTCGTAGTGCACGATGCCAGTCCTCCAAAGGGAAGGAGCAGTGTAACAGGGATTCCCAGTAAAGAATGTTTGAAGATTTTGAGGATGTAGCAGGATTGGAGAGGAGTTTGTAGATGAAGGATATGCCCTTCGAGATAGCGAGAGGACGATTATAAAGGCAGAGAAGGTCCCTGGAGATAGGGTCTGTAGATGTCAAGCTTTGGGAGATTATATGCCTAAGCCTTAAGTAGATGTAAAAGTCCTTATGTGAAAGACTAAATTCCGAGATCAGTTGTTGAAAGCTTTTTAGATCTGTACCCAGCAACAGGGCTCCAATTGTTTTGATTCCTGCAGCATGCCAATGCTTAATTGGAAGGTCTAGAGAAAGAAGTTGTAGTGCTAGTAAGGGTAGATTTTTAAGTGCGTCTCTGTGTAGGCCATGATGATCTTTGCATATTGCACTCCATTGCACCAAGCAGGCACGTACAGTTGGAAGGATGGAACGTTCGATAGGGAAAGACAGCCAAATTGCCGCTAGGGTCAGTTGTGGATCGAGCGCTGTCATACTTTTAATGACAATTGGCACGGTCATGCAACACTGTAACCATATGAAATTTTTAGCATTTTCTTCACACAAATAGAGCTTTCTTTTGGTGGTATTACTTCTGGGTTTTTTCTCTTTTCCTAAACAAACAAAAAAATGACTTAAAAAAAAAAAAAAAAAAAAAGAAGATTTTCTTAGTTTCTGTCAGTAAATTTTGTAAATAAGGAATTTTCCCCCTTCACTGATGGGCGCTGATAATGCGCCACTAATGGGCATTGGTGAGGTGGCACTTATGCGCACTGATGAGGCGGCACTCATGGGCACTAATTAGATGGCACTGATGAGGAGGCACAAATATGCCGCACTTATGGGCACTAATAGATGGCACTGATATTTGGCACCAATGAGCACTGATAGACAGCACTCGTGGGCACTGATGGGTAGCACTGGTGGGCACTGGTGGGTGGCACTGATGTGCACTGATGGGCGACACTGATAGACACTGATGGGTGGCATTGATGGGCAGCAGTGATGGGTATTGATGGGCAGCAGTGATAGCCAGCACTTACTGGCATCACTAATGGGTACTGATCATTGGCACTTGCGGGCACTGTTTGCTGGCACTGGTGGGCACTCACTGCTGGCACTGGTGGGCACACTGCAGGCACATACTTCTGGTTAGTGGGCTCTTTATTGCAATCAGGGCACTGATTATAAGTGCCCTGATTACATGTCTAGATGTCCTCTGTGAGGAGATGCTGCTGATTGGCTCTCCTGTCCTCACACTTTGTCAGTGTGAGGTGAGGAGTGCCGATTACCAGCATCTCCGTGTTTACATGTGACGGACTGTGATTGGACACAGCTGATCACATGGTTAAAGACCCGCGGCTGTGGCTCTTTGCAGAGATCGGGGTCGCACCATATCCTAGCAACACCGCGTGGCCACGATGGACGCTCTGCGCGCCCCCGAGGGTGCGCAAGAGTGGCCGTTCTGGGCGCCGCCATATGACGTCCACCCAGAGTGAGAGCCACACTGCCCCGCCGTCATTTGACGGTGGACAGGCGGTGAGTGGTCAAAACAAAATTTTAGTAAATAGCATTCAATGGCTATTCTCCATATTCAAAAAGCATACATGTGCCAAGATATAGAAATTGCTTTGCCAAAAAGAACATCCCAAAGGAAAGTGTAACTAAGGGAAAGCTGTTGTTTTTTTTTTAATTTTGGATCCAATAATGGAGTGTTAGAACCCCTGTCAGTCTGTTTTTGCCAACTGTGTCCCATTGGTGAGATTCACCCTCTCTTGTTTTGATGACAAAACAAATGTTATGTTGTTAAAGTTCTTTCACTCTCACTGATATGGACAAACAGTAGAAATAGAGAGAGGGAATCTCCCTAACAGGGAACAGACAGTAAGAAACAAAGGACAGATGTTCTAAACCCTCTCTGTTGTATCCAATAAAAAAAAAAAAAATCACCATCAGTTAGGCCGCGTACACACGCGGGGACTGTTCGCCCAACTTTGTCCGTCAAACAGTTTCGGCAAACAGTCCGCTCAAAATTAGCATGGACGGACATGGCCACACACGACGGACGAACAGTTTGCTGAAACCGTGCGCGATGACGTGAACGGCACGTACGACGGGACGAAAAATACGATGTCCTATACACTGCATTATAACTTTCGGCGTGAAAATCCTTTCTGAGCATGCGCGCAACTTTGTTTGACGAACAAGCCTACACACGCGGGGACTGTCCGCTGAAACAAGGTTTCAGCGGACAGTTTTTCTGAATTTCCGAAAAACCTTGTTCAGCGGACTGTTCGCTGAAACTGTCCGCTGAAAGCCCACACACGAGCGGACTGTCCGCTGAAACTTGGTTTCAGCGGACAGTTTCAGCGAACAGTCCCCGCGTGTGTACGCGGCCTTACACTTTCTTGCAGTGCAATAAAAAAGTCACATATAAAAAAAAGACACATTAGTGTGCATGCGCAGCAGCTCCTAGGATGGCGGTGTATCCCTGAGGCCCCTGTTCACTCCACCATGGCTACTATTTAGTACAGCTCTGATTCCTGCTGGCATCCTGAGACAGAGGAGGTACTGAGGACAGCTCCCATACCTGGAGGTTTGGCCAGAAGAGGCCACCCTCCAGCTGAACTCCAGCACTCCGAAACCTGAGGCTTCCAAAGATGGCACCCACAGTTCAGCAAGGCGATGGCGTGGAGGGAGAGGACTCCATTGCCAACATGGACTCATCCACCCAGATAGCAAACACTCCGGAGAGCCCCACAGTGAGTACCCACTCTCCACATGTACCCTCCCTGGCCTCAACCGAGTCCATCCTGGCGAGATCTCTAGATGAACAATTATTGTTGCTTATGGGTGATATCTCTGCAAGCCTGCTAATGCCATATCAGAGCACACCACATACATCTGCTAACCACATAGAGCTGACATCTATGGTAGCCACCTTTAAGAAGAAGCTGTCATGTGGACTGGCCCAAACTGCCATGCAGATTACCTCTGACTTTCAGGCAGATTTTCAAAATCTGAGAACATGGATAGAAGCCATAGAACAGAAAGTGGACAACACCATGGCCAGAGCCAAACAATACCGCTCATATTCAGGACCTGCAAGATCAGTTAGATGTTGCCTTATCTAAGATTGACAAACCTCAAAAAAAGATCTAGACTCTATAATTTTGGATCAGAGGTCTACCTGAATCTATCAATGACATTGGTACGGTCATCTGTACCTTTATTAAAGATCCCATCTCAGATATACCTGAACATTGCTTGGAACTTGACAGAGCTCACAGGGCCATACAACCACCATGCTCGGATGGTCTACCAAAGAACATGTGGTCAAACCCCCCTATATAAGCTTATGGAAAAAATTATGTGAATCTCCAGGAATGCAAAACAACTCACCATTAGGACTGTCCTATTCAGGTCTTCACAGACCTTTCACCTACCACTATTCAGAAGTGGCGCTCTCTGAAACCTTTGTTGCTGGCCTTGTCCCAGAAAGCAGTCAAAAACTAGTGGTTCTTTCCATTTCGTCTACACTTCATCTTCCAGAATAAAACGCATGGGTTCTCATTATTTGCTGAATGTGAAAGTTGTCATCTCCAACAGGAGCTCATTTCACATGATCCTCATACATCTTCTTCTCATAAAGGCTCCGGGAACTTCTAAAGGACCCTCTCCTCCAGGAGTGAACAGCCTTAGGGCACAAATAAATTTCTGTTGTTCAATTGTTCTATGTTTTTTTTTGCTTTTTCTTTTTTTATCTTTTTTCATTGCCAATCCTAATTAGGGGGCTGTTATTTGCCCTGGAAGGTTTCCCCCATTTTTTTTTGTGATGTTGTAGACGTTCTCATATGATATTGGTACCTTCTGATAAGAAACCTTGGGAGGACCGTAGCCTAGAGGGATCTAGTCTTTGGAAGTCTATGTCACTTCTTGGGAATTCTATTTACTATGTATGTAACCAGGGGTTTAGGTTCTACTGAGGATGCCCTGTACCTTCTGGAGTCCTTCTGGGGTCCTGTTATTATGGTGGTTTGGAGGCTGGAGCGGATTCCATACTCCTCCACCTGCCTCAGCATAGTGGATGTTTCTTCTTGATGTAACAGGTCCTTGTCCCCTCAGTTGGTGGACGTTACCTTGGTTTTTCACTTCAGCAGGGATAGGCAGATCCTTTTCTGCTACTTTGCAGTTTGTGGGGGTTTTGGTTTTGATGTTATTGTCTCATTCTGCTCTCTCCTTCCTCTTATTTTCTCCTCTTTTTCTGTTCTCTTTTTTTTCCAGTGAGATGCTGCCCGGATGCCGGACTTTTGGTCCCTTTTGATGCGGTCCATCCTGGTTTGTCTATCACACACTGGGTTGGTTTCTCTTCTTTTATGTGGTTCTTCTTCCCTCTGTTCCATGACTCCAAATGATCCAGATTTTTCTCCTCTCCATATTGTTTCCCACAATACCTTGGTTAAATGCTGTAAAGTTTTTCAACACTACCACTTTCAAAAGATCAATGTGCTCCTCCTGCAGGAAACACACTTCCCTAAACAATTCAGTCTTTCTTTTATCCACCAGAAATATTAGACTTTCTACTTACCCAATACTGATGACAAAACGGGAAGTGTATCTACATTTCTCTCTAAATGATTATCCTTTTCCCTATCACAGGAAATAAAAGACCCTGCTGGCAGATTTATTCTCCTAATTTTTAGATGGCAAAATGTATACCTTAATTTCCTATTATGCCCAGAATCTTGGTTTTTCACTTCTGTGTTGGAAACCCTAATGCCCCATTTAGAGGTAACAGTGGTGTTTGGTGGAGACTCCAATATAGCTTTAGACCAGTCCCTGGATAAATCTGGAATTGGAAAATCCGGCCAAAAACATCCCCCAAACAAAGTTTGCATATTGCTAAGTTAGTACATACTCATGGATTGGTGGATACAGCGTATGGAGGGAACTCAAGCTGAGATTATACACACTATTCCTCTCCCCATTAGACTTACACCAGGATTGATCATATTTTCCTTTTATCTTCAGATATTCCATTGGTGCCAAAATCTTTGCCAGAAATACTGTTTGGCCGGATCCTTCCATAGTCCTTCTGATACTTCGGTGTCCCCAGGGTTCTAAAGGCCCTTTCCGTTGGAGCCTAAATGATTCCTCGCTCAGTGACCCTGTCCAAAGCACCACATAGGAAAAGGAGCTGAAGGAGTTCTTCCATATGAATGATAATGGAGAAGTCGCTCCTAAATCATTATTGGCAGCCCATAAGTGGTAATCAGGGGGAAACTCCTTCAGATAGCCTCCCAAATTAAACATGAGCATTGAGCGGATATAGCTAAACTTGAAAATGATTTTTAGCTGTTTAGTAAACATTACAATTGAAATCCCATGACTCCCTATCTCAACTAGAATCTGCGCATTTGGCAGTGAATATGGCTCTGACCATAGAGGCATAAAAAAGCCTTCGATGGACTGGGGCGCATTTTTGTTTCCAAAATAAACAAGATTTGGTCGAAACTGGTGGCCAGATAGACATCCAAACTCCATTCTTTTTTAGTCCCTCAAGAAGGCTTTCTGTAATTTATTGACCTCTAGAGATCCTTCAATACCGTTGCATATCTGTACTTATTCTGGGTGCTGGACAGATGGGGCCTCAACCGTCATTTTAATCCTACATTCCCTTTATTCAAATCCATCTGCCCAAGTGTGGCTACAGGGCTTTTACTCTGAATCCTTCAATATATCCAATAGTGTGAAGCAAAGATGTCCCCTTTTCCCTCTAATTTTTTGCCATTGTAATAGGAACTCTGTTTGCACTCTGTTTGCAGATGACCTTCTTTTTGTGTCTTTCCCCCTTATCTCGATGCCTAAATACCTTTAAATTATAGCAGGAATTTGGTAGGGCCTCTAGTCTTCAGGTTAATATGTCAAAATCCCTTGCACTAAATGTTACTACCCCGACTTTGCTGGTCAAACTTTTGCAAAACCATTTTTCATTCACTCTTTTATTCTGTACTTAAGTATAAATCTGACCACCAGTATTAACCAAATATGTAAGACCAATTACCCCCCTTTATACAAAAAATTAGGTGAGGATTTGGCACAGTGGGTATAATATAATTTATCCTGGCTGGGTCGGATCAACGCTATAAAAATGACTCTCCTGCCGTGTATACTTTGTTCCATTCGCTACCCATTCCGATCGTGAGATCCCACCCGAAAATTTCCAATCCAAAATTACCGTATTCTTTTTATTTGGGGAAACAAGGGCCACCGTTGCCCTCCTGAACCTATTGTGGTAATATCAAGCAGCATAACTGACACAGATTTCTATTGTTTACTCACCTGGTTCCAAACCAGATGGGGTGAAAATGGAAAGACAATCCGTCCCTCGACACACTATGGATTTTTTGCTTTGGAGTTCTCCTAAATGACGGTTTACAATTTTAACCCCTACTCTCTTGCATTCTATAGCCTTATCTGATACCCTCCACAGGCAAGCTTTGTTAATCTCAACATTTCACCCCCTAGCACATCTTTTCCATAATCCTTCATTTCCTGCAGGTATGGATATTAAAGCCATTAAATGGTGGTTAGTTAAACAAATGACTGTTCAGGATTGGCCATTTTTTCAGGTCAACTGGGCCTCTCTCCATGGGTTATTGTGTTAGCAAGCTGGATATTCTGGATACTCACAAATTTAAAATTTTATGGCTTACCATAGGCTAACAAATGTGAGCCGCCAAGGAAAACGGCCTACGAGCAGTGGTGTGCATAGATTAATGACCAGAGAGGTGGTATCTCAACAATGAATGCTTCTTTAGCCAAGGCTATGAGGGAACCTGCCTATGTGTTGAAATGGGAACAGGATCTGGTGGAAGAATGGGAGCTAGAAGTTTGGCATCAATGTTTTATTCTCTCCTTAAAGGAGTCCTAAATGTCTCTCTGATTGAGACAAATATAAAAAGTTTCACACTCTGGTATTGGGTTCCCATGTACTTAGCAAAATTATATCAGAATTCTTCCCCTCTTTGTTTTTATAGATATGGTCACCTGGTCACCACATTTGGTGGACATGCAATTCCTTGCAAAAGTATTCACCCCCCCCCCCCCCCCCCCCTGGCTTTTTACCAATTTTGTTACAGTACAGCCTTTAGTTCAATTTTTTTTAAATCTGAATTATATGTAATGGATCAGAACACAATAGTCTAAGTCGGCGAAGTAAAATTAGAAAAATATATACAAAAAACTATTTTTCAGAAATAAAAAAATGATAATTGGCATGTGCATATGTATTCACTCCCTTTGTTATGAAGCCCATAAAAAGCTCTGGTGCAAACAATTACCTTCAGAAGTTACATAATTAGTGAAATGATGCTGACCTGTGTGCAATCTAAGTGTCACATGATCTGTCATTACATACAGTATACACACCTTTTTGAAAGATCCCAGAGGCTGCAACACCTAAGCAAGAGGCACCACTAACCGAACACTGCCATAAAGACCAAGGAACTCTCCGCACAAGTAAGGGGAAATGTTGTTGAGAAGTACAAGTCAGGGTTAGGTTACAAAAAAGTCAACATTTTTGATGATCCCTAGGAGCACCATCAAATCTATCATAACCAAAGGGAATGAACATGGCACAACAGCAAACTTGCTAAGAGACGGCCACACACCAAAAATCACAGACCTGCAAGGAGGGCATTAATTAGAGAGGCAGCACAGAGACCTAAGGTAACCCTGAAGGAGCTGCAGAATTCCACAGTAGAGACTGGAGTATCTGTACATAGGACGACAATAAGCTGTACGCTACATAGAGTTGGGCTTTATGGCAGAGTGGCCAGAAGAAAGCCATTACTTTCAGCAAAAAACAAAATGGCATGTTTTGAATTTGTGATAAGGCATGTGGGAGACTCTCAAAATGTATAGAGGAAGGTACTTTGGTCTGATGAGACTAAAATGTAACTTTTTGGCCATCAAAGAAAAAGCTATGTCTGGCACAAACCCATCAAAAAACACCATCCCCTCAGTGAAACATGGTGGTGACAGCATCATGCTGTGGGGATGTTTTTCAGCAGTCGGGACTGGGAAACTGGTCAGAGTTGAGGGAAAGATGGATGGTACTAAATACAGGGATATTCTTGAGCAAAACCTGTACCACTCTGTGTGTGATTTGAGGCTAGGTTCACCTTCCAGCAGGACAATGACCCCGAACACACTAATAAAGCAACACTTGAGTGGTTTAAGGGAAAACATGTAAGTGTGTTGGAATGGCCTAGTCAAAGCCCAGACCTGAATCCAATAGAAAATCTGTGGTCAGACTTAAAGATTGCTGTTCACAAGCGCAAACCATCCAACTTGAAGTAGCTGGAGCAGTTTTGCAAGGAGGAATTGGCAAAAATCCCAGTGGTAAGATGTGGCAAGCTCAAAATGTGGCTCTACAATGTATTGACTTTAGGGGGGGGGGGGGGGGGGGGGTGAGTAGTTATGCACATTGACTTTTTCTGTTATTTTGTACTATTTGTTATTTGCTTCACAATAAAAGGTTGTGAGGCAACAAAACACAAAAAATGCCAAGGGGATGAATACTATGGCAAGGTACTGTATCCTTGAATTCAAGGATTTTGGAATAGAATCTTCTACTTGCTGTGCAGCATTACAGGGAGCGTCATCCCTAAAACTCCTCAGATTGCGCTATTGAACCAACGGATGGATTTGTCAGAAACCATGAATCAGACCAAGACAGAAGTACAGTTAAATCACACTTGTTTAATAATAAAAGTAAATAGAAAGAATGTAGTCAAAACATAACAAAAGTTTTGTAACCGGGATGGATAGTCGGATAAGCCAGAAAGTCAGGAAGCCAGAGATCAGCGTAGTGGAACAGCAAGCAGGATCTGGAGCCAAAATGAGTGTCAGCCAAACAAGTCTTTAACAGGAACAAGGCGAAGGCAGAGATCATCTGGGCTGGATGGCTTTAGTAGGCAGGACTGACGAGCAGGATATTAACAGGTGAGTCACTGTGGAGAGATAGGAGCTGGCAATTAGCCGACAGCTGAGAAGCCAGCTCAGAGAAAGGAAGGGCTGAGCCCAGCCCTGACAGGATAACACCCCTAAGAGCACACAGTTGCTTATCTTCTTTGTATTCTTGGGTGCTATAATGTTAATAGCCCATCCTTGGATGCCACACATGTCCGTCGCAACAGTAAAGAGGAGGATTTCTTAGATAATGCTCCAAGAAAAGTCTGTGAGCATTCTACTGGACAATGTTCAGAAATGTAAACGTATATGGGAAACTTGAGCCCTTTGTGTGAAAATCTCTCTGTGACTGCCCTCCCTTTTGTGCATCCTCCCTCTTCAGTGACTGATCATTACTTGTCTTTGTTCTTCTTCGTAAGTCTCTTCTGGTTCCCAACTTTCTCTTTTCTCTCCTCTCGCAGGGTTCGCTTTGTACTCATATAGCTTACCCTCTTGCTTAAAGTGGGATATGATCTTCTTTGTTTAGTATTGGGTTGTGTCTTGGGGTTAGTGAGATCCTGCAGTTCTGATTGATATGATCCTCTCATTTTAGCTAAGGCTTACTGTGACCCCAAGACACTCTATCCCTGTGTTGCCTATACCACACTGACCCTTCCCGCAAATTACTCTCTTTTATTCTATGTCTTCTAGTTGAATGAATAAAGCATATAATTATTCATTTAGTCACAGTCTTCAACCGTTAATTCATATCTGACTGTGGTCATAGCTCAGTCAATAGTGCTAGCTATGGTTTTATCAGCTACTAAATTACTTTTGGGCAGTTCATTACTTTGCCCTGTGATATATATGATTGGCTTTGCTTCACGTTTCCTTATATTACTGATACAATTACTGATACCATTTCAGGTGTATACTCAAACTCACCTACGAAGATGGTGTAAGCTGGTGGGAGGATCTCAGTGGTTGTAGGTATCCATTCGATGTTATATTATGTTATATTATTTTTTGTTATCATTTCTTTACAATTTGTTACCAATTGTGGATGTATTCCTGATCTTTTATAGTTCTGTATGTGCATTCTATTTTGGAAAAAAAAACATTGAAAGTAGATTGTCTGTACTCACAAAATGTCCAGGGACAGCCAGTTCACTCCTTCCAATTTCCAAATGACACTCTCTGTAGAACCAGGGTCACTCTCTTTGACTTTAGGCCCTCAGGTCACCCACCTGGGGCACCATGGCAGCAGGCGCCTGGGAAAGGCAGTGTGCCCCCTCCCAGGCTAGAACTCTTCTCTACAGGAAATACCTTGTGCTTAGTGAATCCAAAGAATAAATACCCTCTCCCAGCATCCCTCAAGGCCACCCTCCCTGGGACTGGCTGGAGTGGCAATAATTATTCATGTTGTATTCTGCATAATGTCCACCTATTTATCCAGAACCTTCCTAGGTTACTTGGATACAGAGGAGGCCAGAGGCAGAGAGACCTAATCAGCAGCTGAGCATACTGAGCAGGCTACACTAATCACTCACAGCTCTCTGTTAAGCAGAGAGCTACGTAAATTTGCCTAATAATTCTGCTGTTAAGCAGTAGAACTAAAACTATATGATATTAATCCTAGCACCATATATGTGCTACATATATTACCATATACGTATGCAACAGTATATAGTATTTTACACATTTCACTTTAAAAGGATTTTCAAAATACAAAAGCAAAATGACTAAGGTTTTAATATGAACAAAAAAGGTAAATGATTAATGATTTCACTGTAAATGTAATTATTTAACATTTGTACATGTGTCTTGTTAAAAGGTAAGTACTGTAGGCTCATAGCTACAAGGTTTTTAGGAGGAACTGATGAAGTTGACATCTGAATAGTATATATATGATATATTATATATAGTAAATAATAGTAAATATATTTTAATATTGACATGCAAATGTACTTATGTATGAGGACAGTTGTTTACATGTGTAAAGACATCACATTTATTTTGAACCATAATAATCAATTCATATTTCTTTAATCTTTTTTTATGTTTTTCAAGAATAATACATTTTCTCTCATATGAATGGACTCCTTCTTTAACTTTTTACATTCCTTGATTTGTCTTCTGATGAGCAGAAATATACTACTGTATTTTGCTACTTAGAGCCAATGGCTATCTGAAAAGTAGAATTTTTCTGTAAAAGTTTTTTTTTTTTATGTACTATGGAACATGTATTGTTTGTGTGCATAATTTGTAAATATACAGTATGTGTACTAGGAGACAGTCACATTTTTTCATTACAAGTTCAGACCTTGATTTCCACTTAGGCAGGCCATACATGGTAGTTCAGCAGGTACTAGCCAAGATTCTAACCGTGCATGGGCAGGCTGAATGTACCAAGTTGATCGATCAATTTGGGTACAGCCAGAATGCAGTGTTCTACCTGCGTTTACCACTAGCGGCCGCTATACTCCTGTTGCGAGAAGACAATAGCCTGGCAGGAGGGATTCCCGGATCAACACTGTCTGTTTTGATGGGTAATCAAAACAAATTTCTATTCTGCAACTCGTGGTTGCAAGAAAGACATTCACTCCATGTATGTAGAGCTACACATCCATTTTGTTTTACTGTTACATAACCAGTGCAAGTCCACTAGTCTGTTAATTGATCCCAGCTGTCATTTAGCAAGACTATTGATTGTACGATTCAAAATTAGAGGGAGAATATACTATGGAAATAAATTGTAGTCTATTAAATATGGAAACAGCAAGCAACTAAACATTTTAAAATCCCATGAAAAATTATGTTTAGGTCATCGTTGAGATAATGACTCAAATATATATACTAATTGATAATATGTTTCCCTTTATATCAGAAAGTGCATTCATCCTACCATAAAAAGATAGCACCTACAGTTTGTTGATGATCATTCCATGATCAGAAACAGGTTCTTGTGCTGAGGAAAATGTTATCTACATTCCCAGTTTGACACCTATAAGGGATCCTAGTTGTCAGGCTATGCTGTCTTGGATCACCTCTTCCAGCTATCAACAAACAGTATACAGTATATTTCTGTGCATGTTCTGGTAACGTGTTTGTACTTGTATGTGGTTCTAAAGGTTTGGGAAGCATTAGAGATTAATTTAGAAGGATCAGTGGTTGTTCTAAAGTGTGACTGCATTAGATATATGCCAAGACAGGTTGACATGAATGACCAAATATGTCCATATTTGGTCAATGACATCACCAGGGAGACCCCATCCCTTTGCTTACATTTAATGGTGAAGCATGTTAGTCGTCATTCATAGCAAGTGTCCAGACCTTGGACTAACGCCAAATCAAAGAACTATAAGGACGGATACCAAATCCTATCACTAGAGATCTAATTGATTTATAATAGACTTTCTCAGTACCCCATAGACATATGCAGCAATTTATTCCAAAACATACATTTTATTATACAAATCAAGTTAAAAAACACAAATTATTAAAAAAAAATCTCTACAATCATGGAAAGCATTTACTTCAACTATACAGGTATAGATCCAATACCCCAATCCCGGGATGAGGTACAATCCAAGGAAACACAAACTCCAACCAAATTATGGTCCTCTACGTGTTTCACAGTGTGAGTCGCTTCTTCAGGAGACAGAGATGGAGGTGTAGTTTAATAGTTGATCTAAACAGACATAATAAAACATTAGTACTAATAAAAAACAACAATCACATACACAAAACAGTGAGTTATCAAATGCCAGGCTGAGTCCACTTACCCACTGGTTGAATGGCAGGAAAGTGATTTCGCCTGTAGGAGCCGCCACCCCACAATGTTACTAACAGTACAGGCTGCTTCCCATTTCTAGTGTAAATGATTGTTGGATCTGGGAGCAGGAAGATACAAACTAGGGCAACATCGGTGAAGTTAATTCTTGAAAAAACACTGACAGGTTGGCCTTTTATGGTAAAAGACTCTGGAGTATACGTTTATAATCTGGGCATGATTCTATGTCAAATGCCATGGACAAAGTAACTCCCTTGTACATGAGCAGGATTTATTTCATCCTAGTTTAGCCAATCAAGGTGGCAGGGGGCTTATGAACCTGGAAGAAGGGTGGGTGAGAATGAAAGCACCAGTAACAATCCTACGGCCATCACATCACTGGAAAAGGGAATTTAGAGGTTAAGCATACCATGTAATGCAAATGTGCTCAGTATACTTTCATATTATAACAAAATTTCCTGGAGCCCACAGCTTTCCTAAATAGTTTACTTCCACTTCTAAGCTAAAGTTTATTACGTTTACATTTTGCCTTCCCTGGTTCCTTTTTTCCCTCTTAAATCAACGTGTTAATGACATTTTTAAACAATTTTTTTTTTCAGTTTTAATTACATACCTTATTTTAAACCCAATGATTATCACTGGATTTCAATGATTCTTAAAGCAAGGAGGGCAGATAATGGCTGGTGGGAAGGGCAAGAAGAATGCTATCCTAGCATCTTGAAAACATCTCAAGAGCTCTCAGTAAAGATGAAACCAGTGGACTGTTCCCTGAGAGGATTTATATAAATATTACAATGCCTTGGTGAGTGGATGTCAGTCTGGAGGTGTGGGAATTCCTAGACAGACTACCCACGCGTGATGCTGAGCCTCCATTATTGAAAGAACAGAAATCCAATGAATAAAAAGGGTTAGTCAGGGACAGAAAAGCAGGTGCTTGGGTCTGTTACCTGTCACCTGATTGGCTGAAACGACAGGCACCGCTATTGGAAGCCTATCAGGAGAAGAGGCTGGGCGATAAGGACAGCAGAAACGCATGGAGGGCCCCGCTCGTCGCCGTCACCCGCTGCCCCACCAAGACAGGGTAAGTGCTGGGCAGATGGTGAGAGGGTGGGGGTCATACTGAGGGCATTCAAGGGCACACTGGCAGCTTTTAATGGGCACACTGGCAGCCTTTGATTGGCCCACTGGCAGCATATGATGGGCACACTGGCAGCATTTGGGCACACTGGTAGCATTTGGGCACAGTGGCAACGTTTGATGGTACAGTGGCAGCATTTGATGGGCACAGTGGCAGCGTTTGGCACATTGGCTACGTTTGATGGCACAGTGGCAGCGTTTGATGGCACAGTGGCTGCATTTGAGGGCACAGTGGCTGCATTTGAGGGCACAGTGGCTGCAATTGAGGGCACAATGGCTGCATTTGATGATTTTTTTCAAAAACATTTTCTGCCCTCCCAAAAATTTTGAGCACCAACCGCGACTGTTTATGTATGCACATTTCCTCTATGCACGTTTAATCCTGACCCCTTATATGTGTACAATCAAAACTGTTTTTTTTTCTTGCTTGTTCAAAGTAGCAGCAAAAAAATGCTGTGCCTTTGAAAAGCGATCCATGCTCAATTGCTTTTCAGAGGCATTTGACAGCCAGTAAAGAGGCAACATGTTGCCTCCTGACCACCTGTTTTAACCCCTTAAAGTGATTGTAAAAGTTTTTTTTTTGTTAAATAACAAACATGTCCTACTTACCTCCATTGTGCAGCTCGTTTTGCACAGAGTGGCCCCGATCCACCTGTTCTCGGGTCCCTCGGCAGCTCTTGTGGCTCCTCCTCTTATTATATAACCCCCTAGGAGAAGCGCTCTCAGGGGGGGGGGGGGGTTACCTTGCAGGCACATTCCCAAGTCCAGCATTTACGTCCATTGATATGAATGCCGCACTCAGCCCCACCCCCCAGCTCCTGCATCATTGGATTTGATTGACAGCAGCAGAAGCCAATGGCTGTGCTGCTATCAATCTATCCAATCAAGAGCTGAGAACCCCCAGGCAAAGAAAGAGTGCATCTCCACCAGGTGAAGTTCCAGGGCTCAGGTAAGTAAAACAGGGGGGCCGGTCACTGGCAGGTGTTTTTTAATCTTAATGCATAGGATGCATTAAGGTGAAAAAACACAAGGGTATAACAGCCCTTTAAATGCATCATCACTATGCTGAAACTGTATGCAATGAACACAGTTGCAGGGTGGTTACAGTGCAGCCCCATTCATCTAGGGGTATACTTCAAGGGTGCCCTGACTAGAAAAAGATTGAGAAACACCAACATAGAGGAACCGGTCTCTCCATTTTCCTCATGCAGCCGCTGAATGCCTGCGGGAGGGAGAAGAGAAGAAGCAGGGGGAAATGTAGAAATCGGTTTCTCTATATGCAGCCACCCATTTACGACCAGGCCCTGTTGTTCCGCCACTGGACTTGGAGGGAAGGGTCCTGTCCGGGGGGTCAGGGGGGTCCTTCATGGTTTCTTACATCGAGGGCCCTGAAGGTTATAGTTATGCCACTGTGTTTATTACAGCAATAAATATATTCAAGCCCTAAATATTTATCATTATAAGGTATTAGTCATCCATGGAAACCTAAAAACGCTAATTTCTTTGGCACTGATGTATCTACGAATAATGTCAGTCAACATGCCAAAAAATGAATTTTAAAGTGTTAATTTTTGTAAATAGGAAAAATTTTCTGTACACAATTTGTACAGTAATAATTGCTCTTTATTCATGAAAACAAACAACGTCAAGTGGTGTTTTGAAATACAAATTACATTGGTTTGACAACCTTATAAGCATATACTTAGTAGAAAATTCATGACTGTTCCTCTAACCTGGATAACATAATAAAAATGAATGAGAAATGCATGCTGGAACTTATACATGCTGGAACTAAAATCTTATCTGAAATGACTTTGCATTATTAATTGGGCAGACAGCATGCATCTAGAAACACATCTAGAGGGATCATGTTTCCTGATTGACTTTATTGTTCCGTGTCTACATAACACTGGCAATTACAAGGAATATAAAGAAGCTTGAATTACATGACAGTGAAAATACTGCTTGTGTTGTGACCTGGTTATCATAAAAATTAACTTTGTCTTTGATATAGCTATAAATTATACAAGACAGGGGTTATAGCATTTCTGATTGAACAAACACTGTTATTTTATTTTAATTTAGATATGCTGAAAAGATTTCTTTTCTGAAAGCACAATGCATCCTTTTATTTAAAACTGATCCCCATCTATAAGAAAAGAATAGTGGTATTATTATTAAATTAAAAAAAAGTGTTGCACTAAGGTTAAAAGTGAGGTTCAGGTTTCATAAAAAAAAAAAAAAAAAAAGTATATATATATATATACTCACCTAAGTGGATGCAGCATCAGTCTCCCACTGGCTCTAAGGCCAAGAACTGAGAAATTAAAGACCACTGATTGCTCAGCTCTCAGTCTTCAAGCTGTAGAGAGCTGGTGACTTTCTGGTTTGTCCCTCCAGCGCTCACTGGAGCATTGAGCTGTGGAGGGGGCGGTAGCAGCTGGCTCAGGCTCTCTCCATGTCTTCCTGAGAGGCTAAGCCAGTTGCTGGTCCAAGCATTTAGGTGGATCCTGCGATGGTAGTACAGAGAGGCAGAATGGGGATCTGCCTATGCAAACAAGACGGATACCCATCAGTGGTGGCTGGTGCTCAAACTTTTTGGGGGGGCGCAAACAAACTGAAAAAAAAACCCCATCAAGTGCAGCCACTGTGCCCATCAAGCGCAGCCACTGTGCCCATCAAACACAGCCACTGTATCCATAAATTGCCACCACTGTGTCATCAAACACAGCTACTGTACCCATCAATTGCTGCTAGTGTGTCCATCAATTGCCGCCAATGTGCCCATCAATTGTCGCCACTGTGCCCATCAATTGCCACCAGTGTGCCCTATCAATTGCTGCCAGTGTGCCCATCAGTTGCTGCCAGTGTGCCCTTCAATTGCCGCAGGTGTGCCTATCAATTGCCGCAGGTGTGCCCCATCAATTGCCGCAGGTTTTCCCCATCAATTGCCGCAGGTGTGCCCCATCAAATGCTGCCAGTGTGCTCCATCAATTGCTGCCAGTGTGCCCCATCAATTTCCATTAGTGTGCCCCATCAATTGATGCTCCTGTTCCCTATCAAATGCTGCCAGTGTGCCCCCCCCCCGTCCTACACTTACCTGTTTCGGGACTGTCCTCCACGCTACACGCAATGCATGAATCTATCTATTGGTGATAGAGCAGTGCAGAAGAGAGGGGCGCTCTATGGACTCACCGCCACTGATTCCCATTCTGTCAGGAGACAACATGGAGATCTGCTGTCCCTAGTGTTCAGGAACAGCGGTCTCTGTGTTGTCCCAGTGAGCCCACCCCCTACATCACCAACTTTAATAACCCTCAAAATGCTGATCCATTGTGTGGTTGCAAAGCAGCTGTTTAATTTATCATGCATCATTGCTGTAACATGTATAGAGCCTTGAGCAGGTGCATTTTTGTGTTTAGGTGGGCATTAGGGGGTCTTTGGGACCCATTTGCAGAATGGTATAGCACATGTGCATAGCCAGGAATAAGTAATGCAAATTGTGCAGGTGTACATAACATACAGAGTGATGGGGGCAGAAGTAAATAATACACATAAGGGGTTATTTAGTAAAGGAAAATCCACTTTGCTCTGCAAGTGCACTTGGAAGTGCAGTCGCTGTAAATCTGAGGGGTAGATCTGAAATGAGGGGAAGATCTGCTTATTTTATCATCCAATCATCTGCAAACTGCATTTTTTTTAGCTTCCTTGCATGTCCCCCTCAGATTTACAGCGACTGCACTTTCAAGTGCACTTATAGTGCAAAGTGGATTTACCTTGCGTAAATAACCCCATTGTCTTGTGGCTATAATAATTTTCTCTAATAAAGGTCTGATGTATATTTGAATCTTTTAAATCTTATTTTAGGAAGATACCTGAAGATTTTATATATGTCCTCCCTTCAAATAATTTTGTGAAGTGAGGGTACCCCTGACATAATCTTGTTTTGACTATATACATCAAATATCTATCTATCTATCTATCTATCTATCTATCTATCTATCTATCTATCTATCTATCTATCTATCTATCTATCTATCTATATATATATATATATATATATATATATATATATATATATATATATATATATACACATATATACATATAGATAGATAGATAGATAGATAGATAGATAGATAGATAGATAGATAGATAGATAGATAGATAGATAGATAGATAGATAGATAGATAGATAGAGGTTAAAAATGATTATCTCCCTTTTTCTGAGCAATTATTTCTGTCTGTGTCTTCCTGTACTTACTGGTTATAAATTTACTTTTTACAAATCTATCCAAACCTAAAAAAAATAAAGCAGGTGTAGAGTTTAAAGGGTTAGGAGATTAATATTGTATGCCACGTTTAAGTTCAAGAATAGAAGATGAAGGTTAGCTAAGGCTTATGGAGGGGGATTCATTCAATAATTACGTTAAGTGTTGGGGAAAATTATGTGTTGAGATTATGTTAAGGGAAGGGTTAAGGGTTGGATCAGGTTAATTTTGTTGAAAAAAAAAAATCCCCTCAAGATAAGCTACTGAAGATATACTGTATGTTGTGCACTGTGTACCTACATACGTTCTCCATGCAGTACAGTTTATCTTTATAGAAGATGTACTTTGCTGAAATCTTCTTTTAACAGAAGATGTACTTTGCCAGAATCTGTTCTTAAGCGAGCACATCTAGATTATTCATGGATAGGCATATACTGTAGATGCACTTGTTTATTATTTCACAGTTTGTTCTAAGGGATTGAGTTTATATAGCTAATTAATACTGTGTTTACATTATTAGCAAAAGATTGAATTAGACCACAAATTACTGAAATCATGTTGCAAGAGTATTTTCAGCTGAAAAGCAGTGAATTGCTTCTTTAATACCATGCGACAAATGACCTACCTATCAGTTAGACCATGTGAGAACAAGTATGAAAACTGACAGGTCTTATACTGGCAGTATGAGCAGGGAATCCATAATATTAGCAGAAGCTGATAATTCATCTCCTTATCTGATTTTAAGGAATACTTATCACTGCTTCCCAGTACTGTTGCAATTGCAAAATAAACTGCCCATTCATTCAATTGCTTCTATATAAAGCTTGGTCTACACGTATGAAATGGCTTGCTGAGCACATTCTAAGGTCATTGCAAACTATGAAAATAATACTAACAGCAATGGGGGAGATTTACTAAAACTGGAGCATGTAAAATCTGGCGCAACTCAGTATAGAAACCAATCAGCTTGCAGGTTTTATTGTCAAATCTTAATTGAACGAGCTGGAGTTAGAAGTTGATTGGCTACCATGCACAGCTGCATTCGATTCTGAGTGCTCCAGTCTTAGTAAATCTCCCCCAATGATATCTCAAGTTGCAAAACAATTGTAATCAATATTTGTTTTTGATAAAATGTTGATCCCTGAGAACTAACAATTCAACAACCTACAGGAAAAGAATGAACTGAACATATGAAACAATGGGAATCAAATTTCTTGTATATGTTATTAAGTAATACACAATTATTTAAGTTCCCAGGACCGCTGATCTGCTGAAAAATGTAAAAAGAAAAATTCCAGGTATGAATATTTTTACATACTTCCATATAGGACCAAGGTAACGATGAATATACCGTACCTGTAGGATCTCCCTGGAAGCTGAAAAATTATAGTAGGCACTGCTATAACAGTGATTTCCATTAGCTGCCAGGTCCCATGCCAAGCAGCTGCCCTGCTGCATTCAAAGGAGGTTGCCTGCTCATCACAGGCACCATTCAGAGAATGCTTTGCATTTTCCCAATGAATGCAAAACATCCTCTGATTGGACAAGGTGTATAGCATAACATCACTGCCCCATCTCTCCACCATGTCCAAGCAGACACCATTTTGCATTAATTGTGAAAATGCAAAGCAATCTCTGAATGGTGCCCATGTTGAGCAGACGACTTCCTGTGTTCACAATGTAGCAAGGTGGACCCAGAAGCTAATGGAGATCACTGTAGTAGCAGTGTCTACTACAGTGATTTACAGCTTCTAGAGGGATCTTACAGGTATAGTACAGGTAATGCTTAGTTACTTTGGACAACACTGAACCAGTTTAACTATATAAAGATATCAATACCTGAAATTAATTTTTAGGGGACTTACTCTTCCTGTGAAACTTTTTTCTCTGTATATCACAAAGAATGAGTCATGTTTTTCCTGCAGAAAGAAAATGAGATTTGGCAGCTGCAATGCAAAAATGAAAAGATGGTTATTGAAACGTTGTTCCTGCTCAGTTCCTTGTACCAAGTGCCATGACTGCCTGCATGGCTTTAGGCTGGGTTTACACTCACAGCAGGGGTCTGGTGTGTCCCTGTTCACCGTTTCAGGTCCGCTTTCGGTGTGAATTTTTGGCTGAATTTGGACCTGAATTGGACCAGAAGATTCCTGTGGAATTCGCTCCACAGCTATCCCAGAGCTGTGTGAACTGGCTCCATTGAGCCGGTCACAGTCTCCTGACATGAGAATTGGATGTTGGGGAAATCCGCATCCAATTCGCCATAGTGTGAACCCAGCCTTAGGACTGCTGAAGAATTCAATCCAGCACAATTAACACAGCACTTCTGAGAGACTAAAGAGATCTCTAAGCAGCAAACAGATAAAAAGACAAAAGGGCACAAACAGTGTAGTGTGTGTGTGAACATTTGTTGAAGGAATATAGCTAGAAACTTACATAAAAATACGATGAATTATTCTTATCATAGTTCTCAAAAGGATTCCCAGCTGGGGAAATTGTCACAATGGATACACTGGATATGGTCTGGATGGCAGCTGCAATAGAGTGTGTGGATGATCTCATGCATTACAACCATCGGTGCTTCTGCAGTTGGCAAGAGGAGGCATCCAGGATCCAAAGATAGAGCTGCTGCTAGGAGTGGAGTGTGGTAGCTGGGGTGAATCAATGAAGCACATGCAAGGACAGGAAGTGATGAAATATAAAGGGATGTCATAGGGCTGCAACATGTTTCAAAGCTGACACCTGTTTTTAAAGCCAGGAAGTGGATGCAAATAGCAGCTGTATTTATACTCTATGGGTTATGCAGTGTGAGACTACACGGCTTAACAAGCATAGTGACAAATGCAACAGGAGCACAAAAAGAGTGTGAAAACTTACAAAATTGGAAAAAAAACATGATAATAGAAAAAACCTGATATTAGAGAAAAAGTAAATGAAAAAGCATGCACCAGGGAGTGCTAAATATATAAGTAAATACACAAAAATAATGTCATAATGTACAGAAGGGGAACAGGAAAAAAATAAAAATAAAAATGAATTAAATTGAATTAAATCTCTGACAGCCCATATCACCATCATGACCAAACCCGGCAAGGATCCTACACTCTGTGGCAGCTATCGCCCCATATCCCTATTAAATTTAGACATCAAAATTATAGCCAAAGTTATGGCCTCCAGACTGTTACCTCTTATACCAAAAAGGATCTTGGCAGATCAAACCGGATACATCCCAGCTAGAGAGGCCAGGGATAATTCGATTTGCACAAACCCATGTTCAACTCGAACACTGTCTGCTTGTCCTTTCGGCGAATTCCGAACATTATGGGCAATTCGGGCTAAATTCGAGTGGCGTGTCATGGCCCAAAATTCACTGCAGCATCGCAGTGCATTGCTGGCTGATGATTGGCCAAGCATGCACTATGACCCACATGCTTTGGCCGATCACAGCGTGAAAAAACTGAGAGCCATAATTGGCCAAAGCCAAAGTGGCTTTGGCCAATTATGGCTCAGGGGGTTTAGTACACTCCCCACATTATTTATAGTCGAGACAGTGAGATTTAATTTCATTTGAAGCTGTTGCAAATACAGTCGGTGTATTGTACCATCTGCACAGTGTACGCCTAAAGCCACCTCAATTGCTGGTGTTCTGCTGATCCTATCCACAGGCAGCTGTAGCAATTACAGTCAGTGTATTGTGCCATCTGCACAGTGTATGCCCTAAAGGCACCTCAATTGCTGGTGTTCTGCTGATCCTATCCACAAGCAGCTGTAGCAATTACAGTCAGTGTATTGTGCCATCTGCACAGTGTACGCCTAAAGGCACCTCAATTGCTGGTGTTCTGCTGATCCTATCTGCAGACAGCGGTGGCAATTACAGTCAGTGTATTGTGCCATCTGCACAGTGTACACCTAAAGCTACCCCAATTGCTGGTGTTCTGTGGATCCTATACCGCAGGCAGCTGTAGCAATTACAGTCGGTGTATTGTGCCATCTGCACAGTGTACACCTAAAGCCACCTCACTTGCTGGTGTTCTGCTGATCCTATGCACAGGCAGCTGTAGCAATTACAGTCAGTGTATTGTGCCATCTGCACAGTGTATGCCTAAAGCTACCCCAATTGCTGGTGTTCTGCTGATCCTATACCGCAGGCAGCTGTAGCAATTACAGTCAGTGTATTGTGCCACCTGCACAGTGTACACCTAAAGCCACCTCAATTGCTGGTGTTCTGCTGATCCTATACCGCAGGCAGCTGTAGCAATTACAGTCAGTGTATTGTGCCACCTGCACAGTGTACACCTAAAGCCACCTCAATTGCTGGTGTTCTGCTGATCCTATCCGCAGGCAGCTGTAGCAATTACAGTCAGTGTATTGTGCCATCTGCACAGTGTACACCTAAAGCCACCTCAATTGCTGGTGTTCTGCTGATCCTATACCGCAGGCAGCTGTAGCAATTACAGTCAGTGTATTGTGCCACCTGCACAGTGTACACCTAAAGCCACCTCAATTGCTGGTGTTCTGCTGATCCTATCCGCAGGCAGCTGTAGCAATTACAATCAGTGTATTGTGCCATCTGCACAGTGTACACCTAAAGCCACCTCAATTGCTGGTGTTCTGCTGATCCTATACCGCAGGCAGCTGTAGCAATTACAGTCAGTGTATTGTGCCATCTGCACAGTGTACGCCTAAAGCCACCTCAATTGCTGGTGTTCTGCTGATCCTATCCGCAGGCAGCTGTAGCAATTACAGTCAGTGTATTGTGCCATCTGCACAGTGTACACCTAAAGCTACCCCAATTGATGGTGTTCTGCTGATCCTATCCATAGGTAGCTGTAGCAATTACAGTTGGTGTATTGTGCCACCTGCACAGTGTACACTTAAAGCCACCTCAATTGCTGGTGTTCTGCTGATCCTATCCGCAGGCAGCTGTAGCAATTACAGTCGGTGTATTGTGCCACCTGCACAGTGTACACCTAAAGCCACCTCAATTGCTGGTGTTCTGCTGATCCTATCCGCAGGCAGCTGTAGAAAGTACAGTCGGTGTATTGTGCCATCTGCACAGTGTGCACCTAAAGCCACCTCAATTGCTGGTGTTCTTCTGATCCTATACCGCAGGCAGCTGCAGCAATTACAGTCGGAGTACTGTGTCACCTGCACAGTGTGCACTTAAAGCTACCCCAATTGCTGGTGTTCTTCTGATCCTATACCACAGGCAGGCAGCTGCAGTAATTACAGTCAGTGTATTGTGTCATCTGCACAGTGTGCACATAAAGCTACCCCAATTGCTGGTGTTCTTCTGATCCTATACCACAGGCAGGCAGCTGCAGTAATTACAGCCGTGCATTGTGTCATCTGAACAGTGTGTGCCTAAAGCTACCCCAATTGCTGGTGTTCTGCCGATCCTATACCACAGGCAGGCAGCTGCAGTAATTACAGTTGGTGTACTGTGTACTCTGCACAGTGTGCACATAAAGCTACCCCAATTTCTAGTGGTCTCATACCAATAATACTACAGGCAGGCAGTTGATTCTTCTAGCTGCAGTATATCAGTATATACATCCCAGCTTTGTGCAGCTACATCTCCCTGCAGGCCATTAGTATGTCTGGAAGGCCAATAAGGAGGGGCAGACAGTCATGAGCCAATAAAAGAGGGCAAGCAGGCTCTGTGTCTAGAGGCAACAGTGCTGGTCGTGGACACGGTGCATCCCCATCAGCACGTGGCCATGGGACACGCTTGTCCTTATTTTTGGCAGCTGGATGTGTTGAGCCGCAACATGCTGAAGACTTGGTAGAGTGGATGACCAAGCCGTCCTCATCCTCCTCATTCTCTCTTACCCAGGTTCAGGTTACTGGCAAAGCAGCTGCCAACGCGGCCTCTTCCCTCGGCTCAATGGCATCAGTCACTCCTTCCCTAGCCCCACCATGTCCTAATAAGGAGTCCCCAAACTGTTTGAGCACAGTGTTGGGTACATGCTCCATGAGGATGCCCAGCGTTTTGAAGGCTCTGATGATGATACCCAGCTAGAGGAAGGCAGAAACGTGAGCCCAGAGAGAGAGGATGCCCAAGAAGGACAGCAATATGGCAGTCATGTACCCCCAGCTGCAGCATACTGCCAGGTTTGCTCCAGTGATGAGAAGGGAGGGGATGATGAGGTCACTGACTCCATGTGGGTGCCTGATAGGAGAGAGGAGGAGGAGGAGGCACATCTCCAACAAGGCAGGATGCCCTCCAGGGGCCAGGTTAAGGGCAGCACACAACTGCATCACACCGCAGAGCTCCGCATATGCAGGGCGCTGCCTCTGTGCGTTATTCCAAAAGTTCTTCGGTGTGGGCCTTTTTTGTGACAAGTGCATCAGATGGAACCACTGCTATTTGCAACATATGTCTCAAGCGTATCTCACGTGGCCAAAACATCAGCCAGTTGGGAACCACATTCTTGACCAGACATATGTCCACCTGCCATGCAGTTCGTTGGCAAGCGCACCTAAAAGGCCCACACCAAAGAACAAAGTGGACCTCTCCTTGCTCCTCATCAGCTGGGATCTCCAACCCCACTATACCTTCAGTCCTCTCTGAAACATACACTGAGAGGAAGGAAGGTGTAGAGTTAGGTGTGTCACAGCCAAGTACTTGCGGGCAATCTGCTATTCGTACACCGACGTCCGATTGTACCAGGCAAATTTCCCTGCCCCAGCTGCTGCACCACCGAAAGAAGTTCTCTACCAGCCATCCACATGCCCAGTGGTTGAATGCTAGCTTGGCTAAATTGTTAGCACTTCAACTGCTGCCTTTTTAGATGGTCGACTCTTCCCCCTTCCGTGAGTTTGTGGAATGTGCGGTTCCTCAGTGGCAGGTTCCCAAAGGTCACGGCTCTCTACCGGCATGTGGAAGGCACGTTATCTATCTTTCACGGCGCATTGGGTGACTCTTCTGGCACATGAGAAGGATGAAGGACAAGGTGCAGTAGTGTTGGAGGTTGTTCCGCCACCATGCCTATAAAATGCTACTATTGGTGATTCTGACACACCTCTCTCCTCCACTCCCTCCTCTTCTTCTTCCTCCATGGCCTCTTCATGTGCTTTGTCCTCAGAACCAGTGGTGCTCCGTAGGTGTTCAAGGGGCTATGCAAGTACTCAGGCAAAAAGATGCCATGCTGTGCTTGTGCTGGTGTGCTTGGGGGACAGGAGCCACACTGGGGCAGAGATTCTGTCAGCTCTGCAGGGGCAAGCTGAGAGGTGGTCGATGCCATGCCAGCTTAAGCCAGGAATGGTGGTTTGTGACAATGGCACCAACCTCCTCTCCGCCCTCCAACAGGGACAACTGACCCATCTGCCCTGTGTGGCTCACGTCCTTAGCTTGATGGTGCAGCGGTTCTTGGGCAGGTACCTGGGCTAACAGGATGTCCTGAGGCAGGTCAGGAAAGTCTTTGTTCATTTCCGCCAGTCATATAATGCCAGTACACAGCTGGCTGACCACCAAAAGGAATTTAACCTGCCCAAGAACCACCTAATCTGTGACATGCCCACCAGGTGGATCTCAATGTTGGCCATGCTGCAGTGGCTGCAGACAAAGCAGAGGGCCATAAATTAGTACCCGTGCGACTACAGCACCAGGACAGGGTCAGGGGAGCTTGTTTTTTCCCCATGCCAGTGGGTTATGATCAGGGATGCATGCATTGTCCTGTCACCATTTGAGGAGGCCATGAGGATGGTGAGCAGTGACAGTGCATGCATCAGTGACACTGTCCCTCTTGTTCACCTGTTGGAGCCCACGCTGTGTGGAATAATGGACAGGGCACTTGAGGCAGAACAGAGGCAGGAAGAGGAGGACTTCCTTACATCTCAAGGCACCCTTTATCCAGACAGTGTTCCTGCTGGCCCACCGATCACACAGGAAGAGGATGATGAGGAAGAGGAGGAGGATTGTGTCAGTATGGAGGCGGATCCTGGCGCTCAGCATCAGCAGCAGTCTTTTAGGGATAATTTACAGTCCCAAGAAACTTGTGGACTTGTACGTGGCTGGGAGGAGGTGGGTGTGGATCGTGTTGTCCTTAGTGACCCAGAGGACTCCGGACCGAATGCCTCAGCTAACCTACGCTGCATGGCCTCCCTGACCCTGCAAAGGCTGCGGAAGGATCCTTGTATTTGAGGGATCATTACTGGCTGGCAACCCTCCTTGATCCATGTTACAAGGTTAAGGCCATTGCAAAAGGAGCAGAGGATGAAATATCTTCGGAAGTCCTTGCAGAAAGGTCTGTGCAACGCGTTCCCAGAGACTGGGAGGTTACAAATTTCTGGTCCTTGACAACATGTAGCTGAGGCTTCTGTCAGTCACAGAAGGAGTGGTGGAGAAGGTGGCCGTCTGACCAAGGCATTCAGACATTTTTTAGTCTGCAGCCCCAAGGTATTATCAGTTCCAGCAACCATCGCCAGTGTCTGATTTCCATGGTGCAGGAATACCTAGGGGCAAGATTAGAATTGGACACCTTTCCCACTGAAAATCCTCTAGGTTACTGGGTCTTGAGGATGGTTCACTGGCCAGCGCTTGCACAGTATGCAATTGAGCTACTGGCCTGTCCAGCATCCAGCGTTCTTTCGGACACATTCAGTGCTGCTGGAGGCTTTGTAACCGATCACAGGGTGTGCCTGTCCACTGACTCGGTTGATCGACTGACCTTCATAAAGAAGAATCAGTCTTGGATCACCACCAGCTACCAAGCACCTGAAGCTGATGTAACTGAATAATTTTTTTGAAATGTTACATCCCTTCAAGACTGCCTATTCTGATGCTGAGTGTCTATCCTGTTATGCTAAATGACTATGCTCTTCCTCCTCAATGATCATGCTGACAGCTTGGAAGAACATTTTTGGTTCTGGGCACCGCCACCAGTGGCTAAGGCTCAATTTTTTAGCCCCTGTTTAACAGGGGCATGTAATTACAATTTTTGATGCAATATTTTGCAGGAGGGTCCTTTGCTGTGCGCAACTACACTATTTGTGAGTGGTTGCAGTGTTGTGGCACCAGTGCCTAAGGCACAAGTTTTCAGCACCTGTTTAACAGGGGCATGTAATTACAATTGTTGATGCAATATTTTGCAGGAGGGTTCGTTGCTGCGCTCAACTACAATATTTATGAGTGGATGCAGTGTTGTGGGACCAGCAAGCAGTGCCTAAGGCCCAATTTTTCAGCCCCTGTTTAACAGGGGAGTGTAATTAAAATTTTTGATCCAATATTTTGAAGCAGGGCTCATTCCTGCTCTCCAACTAGAGTTTCTGTGAGGTGTTACAATGTTGTGGCACCAGTGCCTAAGGCCCAATTTGTGTGCCCCTGTTCAACAGGTGCATGAAATTACAATTTTTGATATAATATTTCACAGCAGGGCCCGTTCCAGTGCCCACCAAGAGTAACTGTGAGGACTTACAGTGTAATGGCACTAGCACCACCACCACCAAAGGCCCAATTTTTCTACCACTGTTCAACAATGCCATGTAATTACAATTCTTGATATAATAGTTCACAGCAGGGCATTCCAGCACCCACTAAAGCCTCATACACACGGTCGGACTTTGTACAAACTTTTCCGTGGACTTTTGTACAAAGGGCGTGGTCCACAAGTTTGTATTGCATACACACGGTCTGACTTTTTGACAACAAACACGAACATAGTGACGTCACAACATACTGACGCCACTTCAAAAGAGGACGTTCAATGACTCCAGCGCCACCTTTGGTCAACTTCTGTATTGTAGTCTGATCTTTTGCATTGGTTCTGAGCATGCGTGTTTGTACCTTGTACAAAAGTCTGATGCTTTTGCGTACACATGGTCGGACTTTGCTCCATCGGACTTTTGTTGCCAGAAAGTTTGTCTGTTCGCACAGCCAACAAAAGTCCGATGAAAACAGAAAAAGTTTGTCCGATGGAGCGTACACACAGTCGGATGTTGCTCCAAAACAGCTAATTTGCATGTTTGTTGTCAAAAAGTCCGACCGTGTGTACGGGCCTTTAGAGTCACTTTGAGGGCTTACAGTGTTGTGGCAACACCAGCACCTTAGGCCCAAATTTCTGAAGAGCATATAGGGCAGGCCCCTACTTTCAGACATCCAACTTACAAATGTCTCCTACTTGCAAACGGAAGGAAACAACAGGAAGTGCGATGAAATCTACCCCTAGGAAGGGAACTTCTCTCCTGTAAGAGTTGATATGGGAAAAACGTGTCTTCTCTCCACTGATGCTTTATCCCAATCCTTGTTTTACTAAAAACATTTGTCATTGGGATAGAAAGTGAGGTGAAATCTTCTGAAGAGGTGCACAGACAGCAAAACAAATGTTACAGGGGTGATAACCCTTTCCCATGTTTTCCAAAAAGCTTAAAAATAGAATTTTTGACTGGAGCTACACTTTAAAAATGCACCAGTTCAAAATTACAAACAGATTCTACTTAACCACAAACCTACACAGTCCCTGTGCCATTTTTCTCAATGATTTTATCAGGGAAGTAATTGGTATCAAACTCACCATCTCCCTGCGCAAAGACGCACACAAATTTGCCATGGATCGGCGCTCCGGCACACGCACATTCGCAGCCCTACTGAGAGGCGTGGGCGAGTGCGCTCAAGCACGCGCATAATGTGAATTCCCTGACCAGCCTATAAAAGGATCCTTAGCACACAGACAAGTTGCTGGTTTGTCTCAGCTCACCTGTGTTTCCCTGCTTCCTGTTCCTGTTTGCCACTTCCTGTTTTGACCCGGATTGCCTGAAGACTATGCTGATTCTCTCCTGACCTGACCCCTGGCTTGTTTAAACTGACTTCCTGCTCTTAGCCTTGCTGCACACTGGACTGATACTTGTGTTTGACCCTCGGCCTGCCTCTGGATTATTCTCTGTCTTCTGCACTTAGCCTTGCTGGTTCCAGGACTGATCACCTGTGTTTGACCCTCGGCCTGCCTCTGGATTATTCTCTGTCTGCTGCACTTAGCTTTGCTGGCTCCAGGACTGATCACCTGTGTTTGACCCTCGGCCTGCCTCTGGATTATCCTCTGCACTCAACCTTGCTGGCTCCAGGACTGATTACTGGTGTTTGACCCTCGGCCTGTTTCTGCACTTTCTTTACTTGTTTTACAGACCTGCTGGCTGCTTACCTTCTGGTCCGGTCCATCCTGCACAAGCCTTCTTCCAGACCTTCACACAAGTCAGGTATCCCGCTGGAGGCTTGTGCCTCTTGGTGCAACCCATTCCCTGTATCACCTCCAGGGGTGGTGTGCGCTGAGTCGCAACAGCCACCGCTCTCTGCATCTTGGCCTCGGTGAGTACCTCTTTGCTGATAGATTTTCATCCATATTGCCGGGACCAGACATTACATTTAAACCGCAAGCAGTTTTAAATGACTTTTTTTCCATTAGAAATTTAATTTTGTGCAGGGACTGTTCTAAACACAGGAAACATGTGCCACTTCACAGGCATACTATAGACACCCGCCAGACGCGATATTTAAAGGAATATTTCACTTTTTTTTCACTTTAAGCGTCATTCAAATCAGTGCTCCCAAAAAAATGACCCTTTTTAAAACTTTTTTTGCATTGATACATGTCCCCTGGGACAGGACCCGGGTCACCAAACCCTTTTTAGGACAATAACTTGCATATTAGCCTTCAAAATTAACACTGTTGATTTTGAACGTTCGAGTCCCATAGACTTTAATGGGGTTCTAAATTTCTCATGAATTTTCGGTCCGTTCACAGGTTCTGGTGCTAACGGAAACGGGGGGGGGTTTGGCTCATCCCTAACTGGGACTTCCTTAAGATGACTCTCAGATATTTTGGTCTAGGCCCCAAAATGTTCTATAGCATCTCCTCCTTATATTCTCACCCAACGGCTCAAATTCTAATTAACGGAATTGCTTAAAAGGATCGCTTAAAAGGGAAAGACCACTTAGAGCCTGGCTCCTATAGACCTTTTAAACCTAGATGTCAAGATACTCTCAAAAATTGTAGCGACCAGACTAGCCAACATCATCCCCTCTCTAATCCACCCCGTTCAATCTGGTTTTGTCAAGGGAAGAACAGCCACTCTAAATATCTGCAAATTAATGATGGTTTTGGAACATGCTAGAACCAAGCCAGGTGGGGAATTCGCCATCATCATACTGGATGTGGAAAAAGCCTTTGACAATGTCAGTTTTTTTTGTCTCTCTCTAGTTCTGGCAAAAATAGGCACCTGGTTAAATCAATGTATACTTCTCCGACAGCCAGACTGGTAGTGGCGGGTCTCCTCAATGAGGAATTTAGACTTTATAAATGCACCAGACAGGGATGCCCACTCTAACCACTACTATTTACCTTAGACTTGGAACCCCTATCCAAATTCCTGACTGATAAGGCTCACCTAAAGGACATCTGCTTAGGAGACCTGGAATTACGCACATCGCTCTTTTTGGATGACATACTCATTTTTAGAGCAGACCCCATCTCAGATATGATCTCCATCAAGACCATCATTGATGAATTCAGACAGTGTTCAGACCTCCATATCGACTATAATAAAAGCAAAATCTTACTCCTCTGTACATCTCCAAACCCTATCTGGACACACTGCTCTCCCTTCTAGGTATCAAGATATGCAAGATTCCTTCCTCCCTCTATACATTAAATTACCCTCCTTTAATTAAGAGTATCGTACAGGAGCTTGAAAATTGGATGGATCTTCCCCTATCACATCTGATGAGATGCAACTTACTTAAAATGGTCTGTTTTGACAGATTATACCCCTTACAGACCATGCCAATTCTCCTAACACATATTGACATCACAAATATTAATAAAGCTATATCCACATTCATTTGTGCTAAAAAGAACCCTTATATTGCACTCTCCAAATGTTATCTCCTCAGAAGCGAAGGAGGCATACGTCTTCCCAATATCAGGGTTTATAATATAGCATGTCTGCTTTATACAGGCTAAAGCCCCGTACACATGATTGGATTTTCCGATGGAAAATATTGGATGTCAGGCTGTAGGTGGAAAATCCAACTGTGTGTATGCTCCATCGGACAATTGTCAGACTTTCCACAAACAAATGTTGGCTAGCATGTCTTCATATTTTCCGCCAGCAAATGTGTGTTGTCGGATTTTTCGATCGTGTGTACACAAGTCAGTCAGACAAAAGACCAAAGTACAGACATGCATGCTTGGAAACCAAAGCGGTCGGTCTTGTAAACAAATGTTTGTAATGGAGAATTAACATTTGTGACATGGCAAATTATAAAATCTCAAAATGCAATGCATAATTCTCTTCTTCTTTAATGGGATAATATTGAAGCTGCTTTGCTGGTGATATTGATGGAGTCATTGCAAACAAATTTTAAAAGGCTTTTTTTTCTAGTGATATCAAGAACAATATACAGGACCCCTTTCCTCACTAGCCAACAATCCTGACTTCATACCTGGCCTTAATAACCCAAAGATGTACACTACATTCCCTTCCGAGCCGTTACTCATAAAACATTGTATCCACAATAACTACCTAAAACCTAGACAAGAACTTAACAAATCATTTCCATCACATCCCCTGTCAGACTGGTCATACAGACAAATACATGACTTCATAACCAACAACAAACGCAAAGATCAATTCTTTAGACCCCTGTCCTCCTTTGAACTAACATGCTTAAAGAAAAACCCAATTAGGAAAACAACTTCTATACTATATAAATGGCTTCTCTGTCAAAGCAAAACGGAAAGAGACAAATATAAAACCAAGTGGGAAAAAGATCTTGATACCCAATTCTCCACTAAACAATGGGAAAAAGCAAATGTCTTTACACACAAGTGTGCACTCAGTACAAAAATGCAGGAGGTTTCTTATAAGATACACACACAATGGTATATCACCCCTCTCACCAAGCATAGCTGGTCCCACCAAAACTCCAGACTCTGCTGGAGATGTAGCTCCGAAACAGGCTCCTTCCTACATCTTTGGTGGAATTGTGAACACATAAGACCCTTCTGGAACCAAGTCCGATATTGGACCAACCACATCACAGGTACACCTTCTAACCTTGATGCTGCCTGGTGCTTATTGCACATAAACAGCTTATCATATAGCGCTTACAAAAAATCCCTAATTAGACACTTCCTCAACGCAGCCAAAATCCTGATCCCACTACATTGGAACTCAAGCTCCCTACCCTCAGTTGGAGACTGGCTCCGTAAAATCCATCTTATCCACGACATGGAAGAAATCATTGCAATCAAAAGAGGTGCTATCACACAATTTCGCCTTCTGTGGGTACCATGGCGTAATTTCTGTAAGACACAATTATACCGCAATCTCATGATATGATTCATACACATGTTTATTTCCTACTGTCATAACTGAATATTCTTGCGAAAGTTTCATTATTTTATCTGTTATTTGCCCCTATCCACTAAGTAGATTTTTCAATATGACAACTTAACCTTCAAATATTCTCACCTAGACTATCACAGCACACTAATAGGTTTATTTCTATTAATATCCATATATATTATGGCATATACAAACTACGTACGGTTGTGATTTTATTCATAAGACGCTTCTATAGGATGTATTTCAACAGATATTGATGCCTATAATGTCTATAACTTACCTTCCCCCTTTCCTTGTTAATTATACAATTTATGTAATGCTTTTATTCCTATGTTTGTACCTCATTTTCTTTAATAAACTTTATTGTGATAAAAAAAGAACAATATTATGTTGTTTTTTTAAAATTATTATTTGGGCAAGTTACCACAACACCATTATCCCATAAACTTTGTTGGTGTCCCTTGTCAATTTTACGTTGTATTTTTTTAAATGTAACTGCCTACTCCCAAACTGTCATTTGAAGTAAAACACATAGCCAAGTATTATTCTCCACAATTTTTTTATTGTGCTTTAAAAAAAAAAAATAGACATGCTATTTGACAATAAAACTTAACCAAAAAGTGCATTCTATGCATCCAAAAATATAGAAAAAATACGAAGTCAAATCAATATTCAATCAAAAAAATAATTTCAAAGCAATAACTCCGAAGCCAATAATAGATAATGCATTATCTCCTCCGATTCCGAAATGAACTGAAAAGCACAAAATGAAAAGCGCTAAATGAAAAACGTGAAAAGAAAAGCACAAATGAATACTCCCCATACTTCTACTAACACAAAATCATCAGAAGGAGCCCAAAGGGTGACATTAAAGAGCTGAAAAACCATGTAGTATGTCTAGTACGTCACTATGTTTGTAATTGTTGGCCAACATTTGTGTGACCGTGTGTATGCAAGACAAGTTTGAGCCAACACCCTTCGGACAAAATTTGTTGTCGGAAAGTCCAATCGTTTGTATGGGGCTTTAGACTGGCTACTGAAAGCATCATGATACTTCATCTACCATATGGAATCTGAGATGGTACACCCCTATTCTTTGGAGACCCTCTCACATGCTAAGTGGAAATCTTCAATACAATTTCTTACTATGGGACACTGTGAGGGAAATGCGGAAAAAAACTCAATCTTACCCCCTACATTTCCAGACATCTCCCGATTCACGGCAATCCCATGTTCCCATCAGGAATGGAACATAAGGCCTTCTTCCTGTGGCATCAACAAGGCCTCACCAAATTCTCTTCCCTGTATGACTTAAGCACTGGCACACTATACACCTTCTCAGAAATAGCAAAAAAATTCTCTCTTCCAATGGCTCACGCTCTCTACTACGGCCAAAGTGACAGTTTTGTGTCAGTGTCTCACTGCAGAAACAGTGACAAGAGATATCAACCCTCAATTCTAGACATCTCTATCTCAGACATTTACAAACCATTTACAAACCACCGATTCAAAAAAAATCACCCCTACACTTGCTTCATCATCAATGGCTAACTGGAGCAAAGATTTCTCTGACCCAGAGATCCTGGACAAAATTCTTCAAGTCTATAAACACATACTGTGCCTTATCCCAAATAAGCAGTGGAGAGAAACACAGATGAAAATTCTCCGCCGTGTCTACATTCCATTCATATCAGATGCGGGCAATCCTCAAACCGCTTGATGTCCTCTCTGCTCTCACTCAAGGTCATCTCTCCCGTTTGTGGTCATGCAAATCCATTTCAACCTTCTGGGATCCATGAAGTCACTTCAGTGCAATTGCCAATGGACCCTCTCTTACTAGTCTTCAGATACTGCAACAAACAACTTTCCTCAGGATGTCCAAACATTACCAACTCTAAGCTCAAATCCTGGATTCTGATATCGCTTTTAGTCGCACAGAGAACTATTCTAAAAAACTGGACTTCCTCCATCGGTCCAACAATCTCTCTGACTAATAGGGAACTTTAGCTACTACTATACAGAGAAAAAGTAAGTACTGACTTTTCCCTTCCCTCCTGAAAGGCAAGCTATTATAAGAAATGGGAGGTGTTCATGTCCTCCACTGTGCCCAGAAAGGAACTTGATACCTTTGAGGAGTCCTTTTTCTATCTCCAATGTCTCCAAAAACTATGACGAGGATGATACCTTTTAAGAGACTTATTGCCTAGAGTGCCTTATACAGTTTTGATTACTAAATGCTCAGTCTGCCTGAAAATGTGCAACTTCCCATTTTTTTTGCTCCCTTACTCATTATCCTTACAATTAAGATCCATCCTTTTTCAACTAAACTTTATTGTTTAACCACTTTCAGACCGGACCATTTTGCTGGTCAATGACCAGAGGTCTTTTTACAATTTGGCACTGCGCTGCTTTAACTGGTAATTGCGCGGTCATGCAATGTTGTACCCAAACAAAATTTGCGTCCTTTTTTTCCCACAAATAGAGCTTTCTTTTAAAGGTATTTGACTGACTCTGCGATTTTTATTTTTTGCGATATAAATGTAAAAAGACCGCAAATTTTGAAAAAAAATGATATTTTCTACTTTTTGTTATTAGAAAAATCCAATAAACTCAATTTTAGTCATACATTTAGGCCAAAATGTATTCAGCCACATGTCTTTGGTTAAAAAAAAGTCAATAACTGTATATTTATTGGTTTGCGCAAAAGTTGTCACATCTACAAACTAAGGTACGTTTTCTGGAATTTACGCAGCTTTTAGTTTATGACTGCCTATCTCATTTCTTGAGATGCTAAAATGGCAGGGCAGTACAAAACCCCCCCAAATGACCCCATTTTGGAAAGTAGACACCCTAAGGAAATTGATAAGAGGCATGTTGAGCCCATTGAATATTTTATTTTTTTGCCTCAAGCGATTGAATAATGACAAAAAATTTTTATTTATTTTTTTTTACACAAAGTTGTCACTAAATGATATATTGCTCACACATGCCATGGTTATATGTGGAATTGTACCCCAAAATACATTCTGCTGCTTCTCCTGAGTACGGGGATACCACATGTGGTCGACTTTTTGGAAGCCTAGCCGCGTACAGGGCCCCAAAAACCAAGCACCGCCTTCAGGATTTCTAAGGGCGTACATTTGTAATTTCACTCCTCACTACCAATCACAGTTTTGAAGGCCATAAAATGTCAAGATGGCACAAAACACCCACAAATGACCCCATTTTAGAAAGTAGACACCCCAAGCTATTTGCTGAGAGGCATGTTGAGTCCATGGAATATTTTATATTTTGCCACAAGTTGCGGGAAAATTACAAACTTTTATTTTTTTTAATTTTTTTTCACAAAGTTGTCACTAAATGATATATTGCTCACACATGCTATGGGCATATGTGAAATGACACCCCAAAATAAATTCTGCTGCTTCTCCTGAGTACGGGGATACCACATGTGTGAGATTTTTTGGGAGCCTAGCTGCGTACGGGGCCCCGAAAGCCAAGAACCGCCTTCAGGCTTTCTAAGGGCGTAAATTTTTGAGTTCACTCCTCACTACCTGTTACAGTTTTGAAGGCCATAAAATGCCAAGATGGCACAAAACCCCCACAAATGACCCCATTTTAGAAAGTAGACACCCCAAGCTATTTGCTGAGAGGCATGTTAAGTCCATGGAATATTTTATATTTTGCCGCAAGTTGCGGGAAAATTACAAACTTTTATTTTTATTTTTATTTTTTTCACAAAGTTGTCACTAAATGATATATTGCTCACGCATGCCATGGGCATATGTGAAATGACACCCCAAAATAAATTTTGCTGCTTCTTCTGAGTACGAGGATACCACATATGTGGGACTTTTTGGGAGCCTAGCCGCGTACGGGGCCCCAAAAACCAAGCACTGCCTTCAGACTTTCTAAGGGCGTAAATTTTGGACTTCACTCCTCACTACCTGTTACAGTTTTGAAGGCCATAAAATGCCAAGATGGCACAAACCCCCCACAAATGACCCCATTTTAGAAAGTAGACACCCCAAGCTATTTGCTGAGAGGTATGTTGAGTCCATGGAAGATTTTATATTTTGCCACAAGTTGCGGGAATATTACAAACTTATTTTTTTTTTTTTCACAAAGTTGTCACTAAATGATATATTGCTCACACATGCCATGGGCATATGTGAAATGACACCCCAAAATAAATTCTGCTGCTTCTCCTGAGTACGGGGATACCACATGTGTGGGTTTTTTTTGGAGCCTAGCCGCGTACGATGCCCCCGAAAACCAAGCACTGCCTTCAGGATTTCTAAGGGTGTAAATTTTTGATTTTACTCCTCACTACCTATCGCAGTTTTGAAGGCCATAAAATGCCAAGATGGCACAAACCCCCCCCAAATGACCCCATTTTGGAAAGTAGACACCCCTAAATTTAGGGGTACACTAGTGAGACTCACAGGTAAGAAAGCACCTAGGCTGTCAGCGACTGTATCAAAACGCTACAAAAAAAACTGTCAGCGATCGCAGGGATCAAGCCTGACTCTGCGAACGCTGCAGTTATGTGTGTTGTGTTTTGTAAGTGACAGTGATCGATTGATACTGCACTTGGGTGGGCTGGTCTGGGCTTGGCAGAGGGGCTAAACGCAGGTGCTAGCAGGTATCTGGGCTGATCCCGCTAACAATGCATTTTGGGAAACCTAAACTGCTGGCGACGCTAATATAGATCTGATCAGATACTATATTACTAAGGGAGGTGTATGCTTTGCGCATGGGTGTTAGTGGTACTGGCACTAACCTGACGCTGCCTGGGGCGACGCAGACCTTATCTGACCCTCAAACTTATATCACCCGCCGGGGGATCAGGGGGTTAAACCTTTATTAGGTAATAATGGCGGGTGCCCTGAAACTATAAAAAAATAACTAACCAACCAGCGTCACCTGTAACAGTTATATGGTGATCACTGGTGAAAGGGTTAACTAGGGGGCAATCAGGGGGCTTTATGCGGTAGTATATGGGGGTCCCTGGCGCTATAAAAAGCTGCGGCGAACCTAAATACCTACCTGCCTAACTAGCGTCACCTGTGACACTAATACAGCGATCAGAAAAACGATCACTTATTAGGCTGGGTTCACACTGGAGCGATGCGGGAACGCCACGAATCCGCGGCGGGTTCCCGCATCACACTGCCCTATGCGAACTGCTGGGAGTGTCAGTGCAATGTTAATGACACCCCCAGATCAGTTCGCATATCGCAGTGCGATCTGCAAACTCGGACAGGAATCGGATCGCATGGTGTGAACCCCCATGCGATCCGATTCTGCTGCGGACCAAAAAAAGGGTCCCGTGCGAGTTTGCGGCGGGTGCGGCGGGGGCGACGCGAATTCAGCCATACTATCTGTATGGCTGAACTCGAATTGCACAGAGATCGGATGTGATTTGCACTGCAGTGCGGTGTGAATCCCATCCGTTCTCATAAACCGCTGCAATGTGAACCCAGCCTTAGTGACACTGGCGACGGGGGTGATCACGGGGTTAAACCTTTATTGGGGGGGTTAGGGGGGTACCTTAGAACTAAAGGGGGCTAACCCTAACTGCCCTAACAGTTATTACAGTCACATATGACACCTATGCAAAAATAAATAAAAAATGCAATTGGTGTCACTGTGACTGGGGGTGCAGGGGTGATTGGGGGGGGTGATCGGGGGGTGAAGGGGGGTGAGAGTATGCCTGGCATGTTCTACTGTACGTGTGGTGTGTTGTTGCAACTCACCAATCCTCTCTCCTCGGTGCCGGAACGAAAAATACCGACACGGAGGAGAGATCACATCACTTCCTCTGCCTGTGTTTACATTACAGGAGAGGAAGTGATGTCACGCTTCACTTCCATCCGTCAGGAGCGATCGCGAGGGGGTGGCCATGAACGAATGGCCGCCCCCTCATCCCGGATCGCTGCTGAACGGATACCGACCGCCGCTGGCACCGGGGGGGGGGGGGGGTGATCGGGCCCCCCACCCGCGGGAAGGCAGGGACGTACATGCCTGCCCGTGCCATTCTGTCGACGTACATCGTCGTGCGGCGGTCGGCAAGTGGTTAATTGGTTTTATACTTAGTGTACTTCAATTAATGGCTGTGTTGCAAGCCTTTTCTTGTATTGTATTGCATTTCATAGTAGTAAACAATACTCGATGTATGAAAAAGAAAGGAAACGAAAATTCCAGGTGACACTTCCCCTGTCACTTTGTGTCAGGATCAGACAATACATTACAGCAACGAGCAGTTTTAAAAGCCATTTTTTTTCCTTAGAAATGTCATTTTGCTGTGGTACTGTTCTAAACGTGAGAAAGATGCGCTACTTTACAGGCATACTAAGGACACACCCATGCACGATATTTAAAGGAATATTTCATTTTTATTGTTTCACTTTAAGCATTATTAAAATCACTGCTCCTGAAAAAATGCAGTTTTTAAAACTTTTTTTCCATTGATACATGTCCCCTTTTTATGGCAATAACTTGCATATAAGCCTTTAAAATGACCACTTTTGATTTTTAATGTTCGTGTCCCATAGACTTTAATGGTGTTTGTGTGTTTGCACAAATTTTTTGTCTGTTCGTAAGTTTTGGTGCGACCCGAACCAGGGGTGTTCTGCTCATCCCTACTCAATAGCCACTGGCACCTGAGCATGGTTGGTACCATAATAGTAATGCCTCAAATGCAAAACATTATTGTATAGAATGAAAAGAATCAAACATTAGTAATACAGTATTTTCTATGTATGATTGTGCTCAGCTCCATAGCACCGTGGTATGCTCTGCTACCTTCAAAGGTTCAAGCCATGGGTTTGAATCCCACTCAATGGTATCACCTCCTGAAAACATACATTGTACTCAGCAGCATAATAAGTGAATGCACATCAGTTTGGTTTATTCCATCATTTTAAGTCTTCAAATGCGTGCAATGGTATGTAATTATTCAATAATTTTATGGCGTAGGATTCCAAAAATCCAACTATTCAAAAATCAAGGAAAAAATGATGTAGAGCCACCCTCCTTTTTCCTTTAGAAATTAAATTTGGCTGCACTACAATAATAAACCCAAGAAAGATGCGCTACTTTACAGGCATACTAAGGACACTCCCAGGCATGATATTTAAAGGAATTTTGAACTTTTATTGTTTCACTTTAAGCATTATTAAAATCACTGCTCCTGAAAAAACTTAATTTTTAAAAACATTTTTTCAATTGATACATGTCCCCTGTGGCAGGACCCAGGTCCTCATATACTTTTTATGGCAAAGAACTTGTATATAAGCCTTCAGTGAGAACTTTGGATTTTGCAGATTCGAGCCCCATCGACTTCCACTATTGTCGCATATGTGATCTGACAGGAATGTTCACCGACAATAGCACTTCTTTCCATTTGCATTTGTGCCCAGTTTCTGAGAGTTGAAGTTTTAATTAGCCTTAATTTGTCGCTATTTTCCGGGACTGCAGGATCATTTATTGGCGCTATAGTAAATGTTTGCTTGTATAAAAATTTCACGTGTCAGAGAAAATAATACTTGACCCCATGGATTGAAAGTATCTTGATGCCTTTACAGATCTTTGAGGACAGATGGCAGAACACAAAGAAAATGTGCTTTAGAGGCTGGAATGTGTATTGCTTTCAGCTTACAGAGTAAATGTTTTTTTTTTTTCTGGAAAACATTACTTTAAATAGATGCAGTACATAAGTAATTAAGAGAGTTTAGAAGAATTCCATAAAAAGATATGTCTGTAGTTCTCTAACTTTGCTTAAAGGCAAGCTGTACTGGTTAAATTACATGCACAGTCATTGCTGATCTCTACTGAAAATCCTATTTTCCAGACTTTAATGCTGATTCATTGACTTCAGTTCCTTTTAAATCACTGACTTTTGAAAATGTATGCAGATCAGGTGTTCTCACTTTGCATCTTTGCAACTTAAAGTGGATGTAAACGTTCAATTTTTTTGTTAAATAACAAACATGCTTATACTTACCTGCTCCGTGCAATGGTTTTGCACAAAGCACCCATGATACTCTTCTTCTGGTTTCACCCACCGGCGCTCAAGGCAACCCTTTTCATCGGGTGCCCCTACGGAAAGCCGCATTCCATGAGGGTACCCATGCGGGCTTGCTCCCGAGTCCCACTACTGCGTCCATTGACACACGACAGTGGGACTCGGCCCCGCCCACAGCTTCCGTGTCACAGTTTTTGATTGACAGCAAAGGCAGCTGCTATCAATCTGCCCAATGAGGACAGTGACAGTGGCTGGAGCCGCTGTGCTCATGCACATCGCTGGATCAAATCAGGCTCAGGTAAACAAAAGGGGAGGGGGTCGGAGCTGCAGCACATTTTTCACCTTAATGCATAGAATATTATCCAACACAGACAAGGCAATCTGCTTATCAAGTTGAGATTACCCATATAGTCAGTAAACAAATATCCTCCCCTGGACCACATTATCCCCTGATTTCCATTAAGGGGGTTCAACCAGTATACACTAATAAAGGATTTGTCCTCCGTCCATCATATATCTTGGACCTTCCGGATTTTCCTTTGCTCTATCAAACGGCTTACATTCTCAGATTGCTGCCATGGACAATTCACATATATAGGTCAATTCCCAGTCCAATCGAAGAACTTTTAAGTGGTATCACCAGCCTCTGGGTTGTGTCCAGTGGCGGCCAGTGGTTATTTTCTTTGGGGGGGGCACAAAAGTAAACCCTCCCCGTTGGTCAGCCAGCGGGTCTGATGCACTGACTTCTAATCGGTGCTTCTCCTCTACCAGGCCCTCTCTTGGTGGCGGCAGCTCTCTGTCAGTTTCCTCCCTCCTGTCTCTGGCTTTCATTTTCTCCGTCTTTCCCCTGCTCTCCACGGGAGGACAATCCAGAGCCTTCTCTTTTCGGGCCAATCAGAAAGCAGCTCTTACACCTGCTTCTGATTGGCCGGATTGAGGATCAGTGTAACAACAGTGAATATTCATTCGCTGTTGTAACACCTGGGTGATCTCATAGCCCAATGCTCTGTGTCACGAGTCCACCTTTTGTGAAGCCTATTAGAGCCTATGGCTCTAATCAGGTGCTTCAAAAATATACCACTGCCGCTGTAATTCAGGCTCCTACCATCCATAAAGGAGACGGATGCCTGAATAGGGGATGGCAGCAGCAGCTGTGGATAGATTCATGCTATGCATGAATCTATCCATTAGTCATATAGGGTTGGCTGGAGAGAGGGGACGGTGCCTAATGGATGGGCCGCCACTGGTTGTGACTCCGTGACCACAGCCTGACAGGATTGGTTAACTATAAATTTGTAAAATAGACACCCAATTTCATTCTCACCTGACAAGATTAGATGGATATCACACCTCTTACTGCATTCGCTCCAGCCAGGTTAGGCCTCTCTTGGATGGAAGTCTCTCTTGTACAGTTTCTAAAGGAGCTATATGGAGAGAAACCCAATATGATGGTCTCGGAGGCCATCACCTTTTCTGGCATTTTACAAGCTTTAAAGAAGCTTCATACTTTGCAGTGTACTCCTACCTTTTCTTTCCCACACAGGGTGTTCATTTACCTTTCTTTTCTTTTTCTTTTCCTTTTTGTGGCTATTCTGGGCCTTGTAGTCCCACAGTCAGCTGGATCAGGGCCAAACATGGCAGCCGCATCCTTCACCACGTTCTGCACATGCGTGAGAGCAAATGAGGTAGCCAGTAGTCTTCTCTGCCCTTTTCAAAGATGGCACCGGTATCGACGGACCGCTTCTGTGCATGCTCGATGATGTCATTTCCACAGCAATGGTGACGGCGGATTTAAAATGCTCAGTTCTCCTGTCAGTATAATTCTGGCTGGTTTATGAATGATTCTGCTGCACAGGAGTCTGACGTCTTGTTGCTATTCCCATTAGGCCTCTTGCTCCTTTCTTTTCCTTTCTTTGTATATAGTGGTATTTTCTAATCTCATCTAATGGTGTATTTTTGTCCTACTACTCTATTGCAGGTTCTAATACCTAGTTTTACTGCTCATGGAGGCCACTGTCCAAGCATGCCACCCACATGATGTAAGGTAAGAGGTTGTCCTCCATTTATTGGTACGTATTGAAGAGAGAAAAAGAGAGCATAACCACTAATGCTGTGATTTCAGGGCAGCTCTACCAGGTCAAGGCCTGCAAGCTCCAGGCATAAAGATCACTCAAGCCATGCCTCAAGCCATAGAATATCTATGTGAATCACACCATGCACCATCACATCATAGCCACTCACATCATAGCCACTCAAGTCATAGAATTTTACCTTCATCCCATTGCACTAGGAGTTATCACACCCTTCCTGCAGCAAATGCTTGCTGGGTGTGTGGTGCTCCAGCTTTGCCAGTGAAATTAGCTTGTCGCACATGATTCAATTAAGCAACAAAAGACAAAGAGTCAGATGCCAGAAAGGTAACAGGCCTCATCAGAGAGTTAGTGTGGAAATCTATCCTTGAAACTTCAGCACCTGAAACAGACAGGGTAGCTTCAAGCACATCATCTGCAGCCCCTCTTTAGCCTATAGATCCCGAGTTCTCATCAGAAAATGAGGCTCCAGGGGCGTCAGCAGGATTTGACTTTACCCTAGTCAAACCTTTTGCTAAATCAGTGAAGGAGGCCATAGTTTGGGAAGAGACTAAGGAAGCACTCCGAAAGGTCCAAAAATACTTCCTGAACTTGAAGAAAGAACCGGGATGCTTTCCTTTCATTGAGACATTGTAGGATCTCATTAAAGATGAGTTGAAAAGATCAGGTGAAAGACCCAGCCTTAAAAAACAGGCTAGCAAAATTATATCCCTTAAAAGGAACCCAGTGTAAACCCTCTAATTTATGCACCAGTCATCGGTGCCTTTTTAATGCAACTTGAGAAACATGTTACCTTACCAATTGAAGCTGCAGTAACCTTCTGAGACATGCTTGATTGGAAAAGGAAAAAGGGACTAAATAAATACCATTATCTAGATGACATTCCACTGCTAGTGGACAGCTGGGAAACTTTACTCAATCATCAAAGAGTACTGGTCACGACTCTTCAACCTTCAGCCCACACAAAATATGGTCTTTTTAGGGACAGAACTGAATACCAAGATGAACAAAGTGTAGCTTCCTCAAGAGAAGATATTTCCTCTAATTCTAAAGATGAAGGTGTTAATGTCAGCAACGTTTCTGCCAGCCAGAGTTTATATGAGCATTCTGGGCTACATGTCCGCCACTCTCCCAATTGATCCAGTGGGCTCAATGTCACATGAAAGTGCTGCAAATCTAATTTCTGATGCAGTGGGTTGGAGCATCAATGCTTCAGATGATTCTCATCGACAAGAGGGTGAAGCAGTCAGTATGGTGGTGGGCGCATGCGTACAACCTTAGGAATCACAGGCCTATAGCCCCTCCAGAGCCAGAAGTGATCACATCGGATGCCATCCAGGAGGGATGGGGAGCTCTCTACCAAGATCAAGTAGCTCAGGGACAGTGGCAGTTCTGGGATCAGGGCATTGTATTGAATAGACTACAACTCAGAGCAGTTTTTAGGCTCTCCTAACCTTTGGCTCATCCTTGAAGGGGAAGAATGTCTTAATACGGATGGACAACAAAGTGGCGGTGGCTTACATCCAGAGGCAGGGAGGTACCAAGAGCTACACACTGCTGGAGGAAGTACGCCCCATCTTGGAATGGGCCCAAATATATCTAGCCGATCTGAGAGCTGTGTATGTCTCGGCAGCACAGAACCTGTTTGTCGACTTTTTAAGCTGGGAGTTCCTGTCAAACAACGAATGGTCTCTGATCAAGCATTCTCTCTCCTGACAGACACTTGAGGAATTCCGTATATCGATCTGGAAGCAACGCCTACAAATACTAAGTGTCAGCGATTCCTGTCGAGAGCAGCTTACCCAACAGCAGAGGGAATAGACTGCCTTCTCCATCCTTGGAGCTTCCTTCTAGGATACATATTTCTACCAATGCCGCTAATCACGAGATTCCTCTCCAGGCTCAGGAGGTCATCTGCCATGGTGATAGCAGTAATCCCTTTCTGGCCAAGGAGACCTTGGTTCACGACCTTGCTACAGCATACACTACACACTACTACAAGCTAGGAAATGTACCACTAACACCACCTACAGGAAAATAGGTTTTCATCTGTGGCTCAGCAAAGAAACTGGTATTCATTGTTGCCAGAACCCCCGCAGATCTTGGAATTTCTCCAAGCAGGCCTATAGAAGGGTCTAAGCTCAAATACTCTTATGGTCCAGATTTCCGCCTTATCTGAAAAAACAGGCATCAGGTGGGCATTACACCCCCTCATGATTCAATTCATGAAGGCATACTTAAAGATCACGTCTCCCAGAAGGCCTATGTTTCCACCATGGGATCTCTCAATAGTTCTGTATGCGCTTTCAAGTTCCCCTTTTCACCTGGCTGAGTCCATATCATTATGGGACTTAACACTAAAATAACATTCCTCATCGCCATTACCTCAGCTAAAAGAGTCTCAAAAATGCAAGCATTAATGATAACAGAACCCTACCTATTTTTTTTACCCAGACAGAGTGGTACTAAGACCTTCAGACCGTTTTATTCCGAAAGTGGCAACGTCATTCCATTACAAGCAGGACGTCAGCCTCCCGACCTTTTCTAACAATCAGGCTGAACCTCATGCCTTAAGTATAAAATCTGAAATTTCCATTATGTGACAGCTACAACATCCTTTAGGAGGACAGACAGTCTCTTGGTGATTCCTCATGGGACCAGAAAAGGACAAGCGGCAGCACCATACACTATCGCATCATGGCTAGTCAAGTCCATCAGGAAAGCATATTCCATTCAACAACCAGTACCCAAGGGCATTAAGGCTCATTCAACTAGAGCAGTGGCAACCTCATGAGCAGCATACTGTAAGGTTTTGCCAGAGACGATATGCAAAGGGTCAACCTGGTCATCCATATTTATGTCCCACTATAAGGTAGATTCTGCTCAAATAACAATGGTAGAATTCGTAAGAACCGTTATCTGAGCTAATTCTTCAGCTACATGTTAAATAAAGAGTATTTACTTGCACCCACCCAACTGGTGAGTTATTTCCCAGTGTGTGCTGCCATGATGGAATATATATATATATGTGTGTGTGTGTGTGTGTGATTCTGCATAGCGCAGCTGCCCTGTAGCAGTAAATCTGTTATTGGGTGGTCACCAAGTGGATAAACGGAGGTAAAGATTTGTAACATCACCCTTCAGAAACTTACAATGACATAATAACCTCTTTTCCTTCTTTCAGTTACATAATTTAGTAACTCCTACCTAAATGGGGTGCATGTTTAACAACAATTCACACCTTGAGTTATGAACACCATCTAACACCCCCTTTATGTGCATGATATTACAGTAATTGGATTTAGGTAATTGGAAAACTCATAAAGGTATTAAATGCAGAGGAATTCTTTATTATCAGATTAACTGAAAAAAACAAAAAAAAAACTCTTGGACAAGTGGTGAAGTGTGTTCAAGAGTAATCAGCAAGTCCGCGTGTCAGTGTAAAGATGATGTCAGAGGGAGGTGGGGGGAGTGGCCGGATGTGCAAGGTGCGGAGGGCGTGTGCGGAGATGTGAATGAGGTTCTGACAGGCTCTCTCCCTGTGTCTCCGATGCTCCGCATACAGTGGCTGGGAAGACGGAGCGGCTGAGCGGCTGAGTGGAGCGGTGACTGGCGGGACGCGGATAAAGTGAGGAGACAGTGGAGAATCCGGAACCCGCCGAGGGGAGCCGAGGCATTCCGAAATTCACCGGAAGTGGCCGAGCCCCGCCGAAGCACGCCGATGTAAGGACACGCTGTGCGAGAGACACCCGCGGGATGCCTTACAGTCGGGTACTGTCTTGGGGGACACGTTGAGAGCGGTGAGAGGAGTTGCGAAAGGCTGTGGTGTGGAGGAGATCTCAAAAGCCCTGAGGTATGTGAGGGGGGACTGGGGGGACTGGACGGAGGCAGAGGAGCCAGAATAATTAATAGCAACGAAAGGGGATATCTGTCCCCTCTATTCCAGACCCCAGACCCAGCTGCTCAGTGGTAAGAAGAGTTGCATGTGTATATACTAGCGTTGTGTATTAAGGGAGACTCCAACTCACATATTAAGCGGATTGATATCTCACCATCTCCAAGTACCCCAAGCTGGTTAATAACGGACAATCCAATCTGAGAATCATAAAGTACAAGGTCTGTGTGAATGTTTGAACTGTTGGAGTTTCTCTTTTTTTTTTTTTTTTTTTTCTTCTTTGAAATCGCATAAGCGAGGTATACCCTGTTCACAAAGATATCGGTACTGAGCTACGTCCTTAATGAGGGAAAAATGACTGATTTTGGCTGGATGCATACCTAGTTAGCCAACCCAGCATACGGGTTTTTCTTGTCCCCCCCTCCTCCATTATAGTCTCCCCCCCCCTCCCTCTTGCCCGGGCTCCCTTTGAGGTGTTAAGGAAACATTCACCTTATCTTCCTAAGGTTCTTTGGACCATAATATTGGTTTTCTTTTTTTTCTCTACTATCACTGTAATTGTGCTGCCTTACTGATTAAAGCCTCCACCTTAGTAGTGACTTTGGTAGTAATCCTGAATAAAAGATGTCAAGGCGCCGAGGAGAGGAACATGTGCTAGTGGAGAATGAAGGGACACAACATCCTCACTCCTCAAAAGAAAAGAACTCACAAGTAGCACAAGCAGCTTCAGCAAAATTAGAGCGATACACTCGCACACAAGGTCAGTCTCCAATAAAGGGAGAGCAATCGATACTATTGGGCCAACCTACACAAGCGAAGCCGCAACAGGGGGGCTCAGTGGATAGAAAAAGCCAGGGTCAACCCTCAGCATTAAATACTACTGGTGTACCAGGCCTAAAGTAAACGTCAAGGGGAAACCCATGGTGATACGGAAATTATTGCTAAGAGTATTCCCCCCGTCGAGGAGGACCCAACCCTAAGAGAGGTTTTTCAAGCCATTAACGTATGCAAAACGTCATTGGGAGAGTTATGTGGTCAGTTTAAGAGTATGAAGGAGGAGCTGTCATTGATCAGACAGGACATGCAAAAAGCAGCAGAAAGAACAGCACTGCTAGAAACAAGGATAAGTCAAATGGAAGATGATCTGTACCCAGTGCAGCAAGAAGTTAATAGCATGAGGAAACAACTAGTCAACCAATCTACCAGAATGGATGAAATAGAAAATAGACTCCGCAGAGATAACATAAGGATGTTGGGACTACCCGAGGTATGTGAAGGCCCTGATCCTATAAGATTCTTAGAATCATGGTTTATAGAAAAGTTTGGTAGAGAAAAATTCTCAGCTTTTTTTCAATAGAAAGGGCGCACTGAGTCCCTTTTAAGCCCCCACCTACGGGGGGTCGTCCCAGGCCAATGATCCTGAAATTTTTCAACTATAATGACAAAGTGGTATTGATGCGTAGGGCAAGAGACTTGGGTAATGTTATGCATGATGGTGTGAAGATCTCCTTTTTTCCAGATTACTCGCCAGAATTACAGAGGCGTAGGGCTGAGTTCTTAGAGGTTAAACGTACCTTACGGTCCCATGGGATTACATACGCCCTCTTATACCCAGCGCGTTTGCGAATAGCGGCGCTGGGGGGAATACAGCTGTTTGAATCCCCGGGTGATGTAGTCTTATGGTTGGAGGCTAACAAAGAGTCATTATAGATATGTTAGGGGGGTGGGGTGAGGAGGGGAGCGGGACTTCTTATGTTTCATTTTTTGTTATTGAGCATCTTTTTTGGAGCACGGGGAGAGAGTTGAGAGTGGTTTAAATGAAGTATGAAACATTGATAGAAGGGGAGACAGGGTTAAAGGTTGTGGTAATTTTTGTCACTTGTTTATTATCACTTTTGGTTTTTGTATCTTCCTCGGTGGAGGAAGAAGGTCATAAGAGTGGGGAAGGGAAGGAAGGGAAGGATGGTAGGGAGGAGCGTGAGAAGGCCATGTGTACCCCCCTGGGGGAGTGCCTAGATAGGTGGAGGGTTGGGGGGGGGGTGGGGTGGGAGGGGATTTTCAGGAATGGGTGGGAAGGGAGAGAGGGAGGATTGGATCAAGTAATTTTCGAGTTAGGGGATTATAAGAAGTTGAAGGTTGAACACTGTATAGCGGGTGCACAAACAGTAGTTAACTCAGAAGTTAATATTATAAAGATGATACACTTGTGGGGATTTCGTAAATTAGGAGGTTGGGGATGGAGCACGTATAGTGTATTTTCACCCTTTTGTTTACCTTATTGTTTTTTTATGTTAAATAATGCAGGATAAAATACTTAACGTGGCCTCCTGGAATATAAGAGGCCTGGGGAGCCCAATTAAACGAGCGGCGGTCTTCTCGATGTTGGAGAGGCATGGGATCGGACTGGCTTGTCTGCAGGAGACACATTTAACAAAATCAACCATACCCCAACTTAAAAATAGGAGGTACCAAAATCAGTATCATTCCACTTATACATCTTACTCGAGAGGAGTGAGCGTGATGATAGGTACGGGTGTGAGGTTCTCCTGCAGACAGGCCAGTATTGATGAACTCGGTCGTTATGTTTTTTTATATGGTAGTTTGGAGGATAAACCTTATGTTTTAGCGGGTGTCTATGTACCGCCCCCGTTTAAGATGGAGGTGGTGTACAGACTTATGGACTTCTTGGTGAACAAGGAGGAGGTTCCAGTTATAATGCTGGGGGACTTTAATGAAGTGCTCAACAGATGGACTGATTGATTCCCCATTAAATGCCAATTGGGAGAGACAGGGTCAACAAGATTGAGTCACTTCCTGAGGGAAGTGGGACTGTTAGACATGTGGAGAGTGAGGAATGTGAACGTTAAGCAATACTCTTGTTTTTCAAGTTCGCACTCGACACTCTCCAGAATAGATCTGGCCCTGGGTAACGAGGAAGCGCTGCAAGATGTAAGGAATATAGAGTATTTGCCTAGAGGGATATCGGATCACTCATTACTGAAAATAGCATTGAGTATAGGGGAAAAAAAAAGATTAATAGCGGGGGGCTGGAGAATTAGTCCATTCTGGCTGGAATTATTGACGGACGTAGAAGAAATTCCAATAAGAATAAAAGAGTTCTTAGTATTTAATATAGATACGGCCCCAGATAATATAACATGGGACACACTAAAAGCGTATGTCAGAGGCATTTTGATCCATCAGGTAGCTAAAATTAAACAGAAAAATAGGAGGTGGGAGGAAAAGATTAGGAAGGAAGTAATAGAGGCAGAGGAGAACTATGTTAAAGAGCCCACTTATGAAAAGAAAGGGATATGGTTGAATAAACAGCAGGGGTATAGATCATTCATTATAAAAAGGGAGGAAAATAAGCGGTTATTTCAGAAGCAATGTTATTTGGAGAAGGAGAGAGTGTGGGTAGGATGTTGGCTCAGTTAGTAAAAACTAACTCCCCCCTATCTATAATTCCAGTGATTAAGTCTACGAACGGGACAGTCCTCACAAATGGGAAGGAGATTGTAGAAACATTTAGGGCCTTTTATGAGGACCTATATAGAACCCGAGGTCAGAGAAATGAAGAAGATATGGGTGCTTTTCTGGAGAAAGTGAAACTCCCAACCCTCACACAAGAGGAGAGGGAGGATTTGGAAGCCCCTTTAACTTTGAGTGAGATACAGCAGGCGGTGTTAGGTATGGCCAATCAAAAATCTCCAGGGCCAGATGGCCTCCCGGTGGAGATATATAAAAAATATAGTGAAATCTTACTTCCAGAATTACTTAGGACTTTAAAGGGGGCAAAATTAGAGGGGAGACTACCCGCATCTATGAGGGAGGCGACCATTATTGTGATACCTAAGGAAGGGAAAGATCCCCAAGAGGTAGCCTCGTATAGGCCGATATCACTCTTATGCTCGGACGCTAAAATTTTAGCTAAGGCACTGTCAAATAGGTTAAATAAGGTAATTAAGAGGCTTATACATATAGATCAGACAGGCTTCATTGCAGGGCGATCAACCAGTATGAACATAAGAAGGGCATTTTTAAATATTCAGGACCCTCCGGTGGGTGTGGGTTCGAGGGCCATTCTGTCCTTGGACATGACAAAGGCCTTTGACAGCTTAGAATGGGAGTACTCCTGGAGGGGTGTGGGTTTGGTCCCACATTCATCGGATGGATTAAAATGATGTCTAGTGCCCCCAGTGCGAGAGTAAGAATAAATAAAGAACAATCTGAAAGGATAGAAATGGGCAGAGGGACAAGGCAGGGGTGCCCACTTTCCCCAATGCTCTTTGCTATCGCAATGGAGCCATTAGCGATTGCTATTAGATCAGAACCGGGGATATTAGGGTTTCAAATGGAAGAGGGCAGGGAGGAAAGGATCGCATTATATGCGGACGATGTTCTCCTATTTTTAGGGGACACTGGTCAATCTCAGGTAAGGGCAATTAAATTAGTGGAAAACTTTGGAGGATTTTCGGGCTTAATAATAAATTGGGGAAAGTCAGAGCTGCTTCAATTAGATAATCCAGGCGTGGGAATCGCAAGGGGGATACCGCGGTTAGAGGTGGTAGAGGTAATGAAATACCTCGGCATATATTTAACAGCTGACCTAGAGCAGTATGTTGATAAAAACTTGGTCCCGTTAATGGGTAAATTTAAGCGAAGCTGTGATGCCTGGAGTCGACTCCCACTGTCAGTAGCGGGCAGATGCAGTCTGATAAAGATGATATGGCTGCCACAATTGTTATATGTCCTGCACAATGCCCCAGTGTGGATAGGGAAAAAGTGGTTTAAAAAATTTGAGACCCTCTTCCGGAAGTTAATCTGGAAGGGGGGACAGGCGAGAATTCGACTCCAGGCATTACAGCAGCCAACAGACAGGGGGGGATTAGCGGTGCCTAGCCCCAGGAATTATTATTTGGCAGCTCAGCTGCAACACCTGGTGGGTTGTGATCAGGAGGGGGAGGTTAACCCAAATGGCAGTGCAATGCTGATAGGAGCCCCACATAAAACCATGGTGGAGGTACTAGAGGCAAGTTCTTTTCACCGTAAGGACCCCATAACAAACATGGTAAGCAAAGTATGGAGAACGGTAAAAAAGATGCTGGGATGTAAAGGATGGTCAGAATACACCCCATTATGGGATAATATGAATTTGCAAGAAGTACTGTCAATTGGGAAAATCAGTACCTGGGAGAAGAAGGGTATAATTAGGTTAAGTCAAATATATGATGGTAGAACTTTGAAAACATTTATGGACTTAAAAAGGGAATTTGATGTACCGCAAAAAACATTTTACCGATACTTGCAGCTTCGGCACGCCCTGACAGCGCAGTTTGGCCCACAGATACCTGAATGGGATAAGATATCCCTACCCCAGGAGATAATGAAAATAGATAAACCCCAGGGAGCTATATCCGCCCTTTATGAATTACTATGTAAGACCCCTGAAATAGAATCAGGCCTAGTTAAGCAAAAGAAGAAGTGGGAGGAGGATATAGGTGAAATCACAGAGGAACAGTGGAAGAGAATATTGGAACTAGGACCATGGGTATCGGTTTCCCCGTCACAGAAAGTATCACATTTAATGTTGATATATAGGGCCTATTTCACTCCTAAGAGACTGCTACTATTTGGAAGGAGGATGGACGCCGACTGCCCTAGATGCCGAGGATATGGGGATCTTATACACATGATGTGGAGGTGCCCAAAGCTTTTTCGATATTGGGAAGGTATAGTAGAAATCATAAATAAAACCTTTGGGACTAAGCTGGATCTAGACCCCAAAACCTGTATTTTAGGATATAGGAAAATAACGGGAGAACAAAAAAAGTAATAAAAAAAAATGCTGGTTAAATGAAAACAGAAAATGCTGAAACTACCCAACAAAAGAAATATCTTTGTTACCGTTCAGCATATAACCTGTTTTTATTTTATGAAACTTTTATCTTTTTTTTTTTTTTCTGTATGAAGTAAAATAAATAAAAAGAACTTAAGTATTAAAAAAAAAAAAAATGCATATGATGGTCCAGCAGCCCAGCCAATTTCACACAAGTGGTGACAATAAACTGGTTAGTAATATGGGGCATCCGTGCCACGGCGGCTGCTGTAATCAGTACAAATTGCTGGCTGTCCTCTGATGCAAAAAAAAAGAGTAATCAGCAAGTCCAGTTGGGTTTTATATTTGCTACCACTAGATAAGCTCAGTTGGAATTAATTAGTAAGCTAGCTCTAACGAGCAGGGCCCCCTCATCCTTCCTGTATTGATTTGTATTGTAAGTGTACTGTCCGCCTTATGTTGTAAAGCGCTGCGCAAACTGTTGGTGCTATATAAATCCTGTATAATAATAATATAATAATAATTAGACACCATTTAGCAAAAATAGCACTTTAGTAAAACCCAGAAAAAAAAGTATGGCGATACCACTTAACCATAAACCTTTAGTTTTGCCCTGTGAGAAGAAAAATAATTTTATGGATACAAGGATACAGCCAACCTTGGATACCACCTTGGTTTCTAGCTTCACATGTACATGGCTCAATAGAACAGACATTTTCATGAAAAAATTAAAAATAAATGAAAAAATACATTATAGCAGGATATTACTTTGATTTCATTGGGTACCTACATGTGATTTTGAGTTAATTACAATAGTCAGACAGTCATTTAAATAAATATTTCCACATTGGCTTTATCACTTTCTTACCAGATGTTAATGTCAACTCATAAGATTTCAGAGAGTCGAATAGAGGAAGGAAACGAGTTTTCAGCTCTCTATATGCAGCCTGATGCTTCATAAATATGGCTTTTGGGAATGTACTATTTTGAGGGAAAATTCAAGGTATAAACAGTGTGACGTGATATAAATATGTTTATTTGTTTTTTTTTTATGATCATATCACATCTGCTAAGACAATGTTCATGAAAAAAAAAGTTACTATTGACTACCATTATATATATAATAATAATTTTTATGTGTGCATGTTTTATTTTTAAATGTTTATTATCGATTTAGTTATATCAATTTGATAGATAGATAGATAGATAGATAGATAGATAGATAGATAGATAGATAGATAGATAGATAGATAGATAGATAGATAGATAGATAGATAGATAGATAGATAGATAGATCGATCATTTTTTGTGTAATATGGTTGGATTACAGAGTAGTCCATTTATTATGAGCTTTAGAATGTAATGTGCTTTAATAAACAGCATGATCTGGAATAAGACTTGCATAAGGTTTGCATCAATATTATCAAGCAATAGTAAACTTGTATATCTACATTTTTTTCTATGTGCAATAAACATGCATTAGAAAAATTCTGATTATAGGTCAAACTGTTGAAATGGGTATATTATAAAGAAAACAACATGCTGCAGCTTTTCAAGGGGGCTAATTTACTTTGCAACCTACTTCGACCAGCATTATGAATTATGTGTGTCAGTTGAACTTAAAGAATATGGTTATTATAGGAATTGAGATAAATACCCACAATTAATGTACCGTCTGCAATTTCATTCATTAGATTACATACACTAATGTTGCAGGCCATTACATTTAATTAGACATGGCTACACATGAAATAGAATAGCTTTTAATGCAAGTATAGCTATAATTACACATTAAATACATTAAAATAGCATTATCTAGAACAAATATTAAAGCAGAACTCCAGGGAAACAGCTAAGTATACAGATGTATAACATATGTTTACTTTTTACGTTCTATATGATGTAGAATTCTGTAACCCAATTCAAGTGATACACATGATACATCAACCTATGCCACAACAATGGTATACATATTTTCTAATTCAGCAATGGAGCTTCTTATTCCCCCTAATTATTTCCAGACTAATCACTGAATAATGAAGCAGAATCATCACCTTCAATAAGCAGAGAGTTTTTTTTCATGGAGTAAAAATTCTGAACTAGGAAATAGCAGAGAGATCTCCTGAGCTGTACAGTGTAGCACAGGTGTGTAAACAAAAAGACTGGCAGAACAAAATTATAAATCTTTTGGCAGATAACACAATACAGTACATGATATGTATCTTAATTGTTCAAGTTCCACTTTGAAAACCTGAACAGCTTTCGGAATATTAACAGTCCTTTAAACTTTCATGGCCATACACACTCACACAAGGTTCATAACATATTAAAAGAAGCATTTTCTTGTTTGTTGATTTATTTATGTATTAACCTCCCTGGCGGGATGATTATGTCTGATTTTTGAATGTCAAAATGGTACATTGTTTTGCATGAAAATTTGTTGTTTTATATTGTAGGCCTGTAATTCTTAGGAATAACTCACTTAAATTTGTCCAAACAAGAATCTAGTAGACATCCCGGGTTTGATAAAGTTTGAAACACAAAATCATAAATTATAATATAATAAATAACTATAAATAAATATAACAAATAATAATAATAGTAATAATAATATAATAATACATTTTATTCAATAATGCAATCAAATCAAAAACACTCAAATTTGTCCAAACAAAGGTGCAATATTACTAGTCACTGTAATATTAGGCACTGCATATTGGTTCAGTAAACATCACAAGTATGATATATTTTGAAACATAGGACTTCACAAAGTTCAATGTCACAATTAGGACAATGGAACCTGGTTTCCTTTTGGATTTTCTTTCCACTGTCATCTAACTTTGAGCAACAAACCATGAACATCCTTGTAGGTGCTGACTTTATCTCGGTTGGTGGGATATAGTCCATGAAGTGATGACCAGTCATGCATTCTAGATTGACAATGCCAACAGCACGACATCCAGCTCCAATCACAACCATTGATGGTGTTTGATGGTTCACAAAGATCCGTTTGCCAAATGTTCAAATGAACTCAGAACGAATCACAGGCTTCTCATTCTTTTGAGCAGAATGTAGGCATTCCACAAGCATTGCTCAATGTCACTTGCCTAGTGGTGAGTCCGGATTGCAGAAAGAGACCTCTCTTGAATCCCAGACTCGCCCCCTCGACCCCTGATAGTGGAGACAGCAGGCACAGGAGTCGAAAGTAGCATGAGTGCCTGGCAGGATCAACAGCCGAAGGATGGATCAGGCGGCTCTCAGGAAGCTGTATCAAGATCAGCAGGCCACTGATCCCAGAAAGCCTTTCCTTACACTCAAGAAGATGCCTGAAATTTTTCTAGTAGTACTTCTTTTGCTGTTTCCTCATTGCTGGGTAGAATGTCATTGCTTGGTCTGCTCTGTCAACACCTCCCCTGGTGTTATGGTAGTCCACTACTTGTGGCTTCATGATTTCTTTCCCACCTTTTGTGTGAACCATAGCAGTTGAGGTATTATAAACTGTACTCATTAGGTACACATCTTTCTTGTCATGCCATCGCAGTGCCATCATTTTGCCTTTCTGCCAGGCAACCATTTCTCCAGTCTTCAGCTTCTTATTGCCAAACATTGGTGGCATGTTGTGTCGGTTAGCCCTAACAGTTCCATAGGCATTTGTTTTGTTTTGCAGAAGAAACTCATAAAGTTCAGAAGACGTATAAAAGTTGTCGGTTGTTATGCAATAGCCCTGATTTAGCAATGGCTCAATGAGTGAAAGAACAGAAGATGTTTCCATTCCATAGTTGCTGTATTTGGATTGAACTTTGTTCCTTTACCAGTGATTAGGACTGATTTCTAAATGTAGCCAGTTGGCAATTTGCATAGCATGAAGGGTTTTACACCAAATCGTGCTCTCTTTGATGCAATGTATTGTACCCAGCTGAGATTTCCCTTGTAGGCCATTAGACTTTCTTCTATGCTGATATCTCTTTCTGGCACATAGCTCCATTGGAAAGTCTTTAGAATCATTTGAGATACTTCCCAAATTTTCTTGAGATTTGATGCAGGATGAGTAGTTTCATTAAAGTCTTCATTGTTTTCAAAGTGTAAATATTTCATGATCAGGGAAAATCTGTACTCTGCCATGACTGTGCCAAAGAATGGAGTGGCAGGTAATTTATTAGTTGTCCAATACCACTTCTGCAGGGGTTTCCCCACCACTCCCAGAAGTATTATTAGGCCCAGAAATTTCCAAATGTCATTATTTCGTATAGCAGGGACATTCCTTTGGTTTTGGGGTTAGAGGAGTTTGGGTATTTCCACAATGTGGTGGGAAATGGAGATTATATTTATTTGATGGAGCAAAGAGGATATCTGAAGATGTGTCAAGAATTCTGAAGATGGTATACTGAATTTGTTTTTGACCTCCTTGAATGACATAGGTTTTGTATCCTTCATAATGTCTTCTAAGTTGTGTATGCCCCTTTTCAGCCAGTGTGTCAGGGATATGTTTGGAATCAGCCAAAGTAATGATTCCATTGGTATGGGAATACTTGTGGCCTGGGCATTTGGGTGTGTTGTTTCTTTTAACTATATCTATGCATTTAACAAGGCTTGTATGATGGGGTGTTCTATTGATATTTTTGAATGTTGTAGGTTATGTGCTGGTAGAAGAGATAATGGAGATTTGGGATATAGCCATGCCTATTCTAGTTGGCATTATGGTTTGGTTTTATTCTCATCAAGGCAACCTCTAAGCTGTTCTAGTATTGCTGCAGTATAGTAGTCTTTCAGGATTGGGATACCCAAGCCTCCTACTCTTTATAATTTCCCTTGCATTTGAGAAGAGAATCTAGTTTTCTTACCTGACCACACAAAATTGATTAGTTGATTCTGCATAGATATAAAAAAGGAGGATGGAATGGGAATTGGAAGCGCCCTGAAATAGTATGTTAGTCTTGGCAATAATAGCATCTTATATGCTGCTAGGCGACTGTTCCAGGAAATGTAGTATTTCTGGATTTTTGAAACTTCCTGTTGGAATTTGTTTTGTAGGGGGTAGTAGTTGGCGTTGAACAGCTTTCGTAGCTGTCAACATTTCAGATGGGAAGTATGCTGTAGACATTGCAGCATCAAAGAACTGCTTTAAGTATTGAGATACATCATTTTGGAACAGCTGATAGTACTCAAATGAGTAGCCTTCAGGTCCAGGAGATTTATTGTGGGGCATGCTTCTAATTATTTTTTCAATTTCAGGGATAGTGAATGATGTGTTAAGAGTGGATAGTTATTCTGGAGATTGTTTAAGTAGGTGTAGTGGTTTTAGCAAGTCATTTAACATATCATAAGATGGTTGGAATGTTTCTGGGTCGTCCTTAAGATTATACAGGGCCTAATAGTAGTCTCTGAAAGCGTCTGATATTTCCTTTGGGTTTGAGACTACTTTTCCTGATTTGGAGTTTGTCATGCGTTGGAGTTTTTGTTTTACTAATTTGTCTTTCAGCTGATTTGCCAGCAGTTTCCCTGCTTTATTGCCGCATCTATAGTTGTTTGCTTTTAGTTTACGAAAGCGGTACTCCTGCTGGGAGATCAGGTGAGTGCGTAATTCTTGTCTAGTGAAGAATAATAAATCTCTGTTTTTTTAGTAGTACTTTGTTTGTTAATGGTTTCCATTTTTTGTATGTTAGATAGCAGTTTATTGAGCCGCTCTGTCTGTTGCCTTCTGAGCTTAGAACTCAGTTGTATTAGCAAACCTCTATACACTTTATGTGAATTCAAGACTGTGAAGGGGTCGCTTACCGAGTGAGCATTTAATTCAAATAATTCCTTTAAAGCAGATTTGATTGATTTTACATTTTCAGGTTGTGAGAGGGTGAATATATCATTCCTCCACCTGTTTGCTCTTGTTTCGGCACTTCAACCCCCCACAATAATGGAGATGGGAGCATGATCAGACCAGGATATAAGTCGCCACACACAATTACATGTCCCTGTTTCATGGATTCAACTTTTTTCCATATTTTCTTTAAGAAACAAATTTGGTTTTTGTTCGGTAAGTATAAGTTCACAAATGTATATTTGATTTTGGTGATTGCACACAACAAGATGATGTAACTACCCGATGTATCTAAACAAGTATCAAGGTAAGAAAAGTCAACAGTATCTCTGATTGAAATAGCCACTCTGCTTTTCTTTTTGGGGGCATGTGCCATGAAAATGTGAGGAAAGTTACGGTGGCTAAAAGTTGGAGGTTTGGATGAGTTCAAATGAGTCTCCTGGAAGCATGCTATGTCACTTTTTAGCCTGGATGCTTCCTTCCAAGCAATTTGTTTTTTATAAGGGCTACTTAGGTCTTTTACATTGAATGAGGTGATGTTTAATGCCATTTTGAGAGTAATTGCAGTACGTACCTTGCTGCTTTAAATGTTAGATTTGGGGATGTCTGGTGTCACCAGGCCTGTAGTTCTGTTGTTCAAAATTCGGTGATTAGTGAAATGAGGAACAGAATAGAGTTCACTTGTGGTGAATCCGTCCAACGTGGAAGTCTTTTTTTAATGGTCCTGTAAGGGTAAACAAAAAGGAGAAAACAGGAGGAGAGAATAAACAAGATTAAAAATAAACAGCGATTCTGTGAGGAATCTGTGCGGGTAATCAACCACTATATCTTGGGGGGGGAAACAATAAAATATCTTTGTGGCTTACTCCTGGGCCATCAGGGGCTTTAAGGAAGGAGTGTAAAGTTAGTAGACTTCAGCCTGTTTCAGAGTCAGAGCTGGCTCGAGTAGAGGGAAGAGAGTGCAGTGCATCCTCTTCGTTATTGTTGTGTGGGTCTAATAGTTCCCATTCTTTCAAGAGGCGCAGACCTTCCATGATGCTCGCTATCACGTGTGAATTTCCATCTTTGGTAATCAGCAGCTTGGCTGGGTAAAGCAATCTGTACATGATATGATGGTTGTTCAGTGGTTTTGTAATTGTGGCCAGATGCCTGCGTTGTTGCATGGTAAAAGCAGAAAGATCTGCATAGAATGATAATTCTTGCATTTCTGTAGGTAGATCATCACAGCGCCTCATGGCCATCATGAATTGATATTTGATATGGTAAAAATGCTGTGCAGGCTTGAAGTTGTCATTCATGGCAAGTAGTTACCAACCACACATGGTATTGAACCCTTTTGGTTAATGATGCCACTTGAAATGCCTGCTGGCCTCTTAGGAACCAATGATGTATTGTGGCTGTGAATGCTTTAAATAAGGCCCCTCACAGAATGACCTTATGGACCTTATGATACCTGAGTACTTGTCACTGTGGTGTAGCACAGGCCAAAAACGTATGGACTAGGGTGGTTCTATAAGCTGTAATGAGAATAGCTGTAAAGCCAGCAGTTTTGCAAAGCTGGCATCAGCATGCTAGATATGGGGTGGTTTAGGGACTCTTTTCCTTTTGTTTTTCTTTTGCTCCATTAGACACCTGCCTTGGGGGGGATGAGGCTGCTGGAGATGTTGGGGTGGGTATAACAGAATTCTGCACAGAGCTTTTCCTCCCTATCCCTAGAGGCTGCATATTTTGTGTAGGAAGCAGGAGAATGTTAAGGGGATGCAGAAATAAAGAACATGGAGAAGGAGTAGTGGGGGTTTCTTACTGCCAATTGTACTGCAGTGCCATGTGTCATGAATGTGGTACTCAAACAATTGGTGCTTTTACCACTACAGATACACTGCAGGTAGAGGGTGCATAGCACAATGGTGCTTTGGTAGCAGATTTGTTAAAAAGTCTCTGGACCAGCCCAGAGGAAAGCAGTGGCTTGGGACTGTGGGACATTGCTGGCAGAGGGATTAGGTCTGCTGATCCCTTCAGTCCTTTGCAAGCTGTCCCTGCCCCTGGACACAATCCTCCCATTTTGCTGTTTTTCCTTACCCTCTGAACTTTTCACATTTCCAATCAGTGGCACACATCTGGCCACCCTTTTTCATTGCCGAATATCACTAGGCAGTAAACTCCAGCTGCTGGAATATTACTGCTTCTTCCTACTTCCTGCCTGATGTCCTCTTCCTCAAAAATCAAAGTCCAAAGGCCATGCAGTGCACTGGTTGCAATAACATCAGGATTATGAAGTGGATAAAAGTGTTCAAGGTTTGAGATCCCAGCAAATTTATGGTGAATTTATTCTGTTCCATGAACCACAAACACGCAGGAAGAAAATTATTTGTGGATTAACTGTAAAGCCCCATACACACTATCAGTTTTTCTGCTGAGTTTTTCCTTTAGACTTACCAAAACCATATAATAAGAAGTCAAACCTTAGGAGTTTCAATTTGAATGCAATCAGGCAGGCCCTTGCACTACAGGGTTTTGGTAAACCTGAAGGAAAAACTCAGAAGAAAAACTGATAGTGTGTATGGGGCTTGAGTTGTATTTTGGCAACACTTTGGATAGCTCCAGCTACAAATCCTATAGCCATCCCCATTTTTAAAATAAGCATTTAAAAAGAAAGAATTTAATAGTGCAGCCTCTATCTCTACCATCAATGAGCTTTAGGATGCCTTTTTTGTTTTGCTTTTAGGTGGCCATAGTTAGATCGAAATTTGGCCAGTTCAGCAGAAAAGTTGCGGCTGTCAGCATTGATATGTAAATAAAGGCAGCATTCATATGTATATCATGCTCCCTTGCAGTGAGGAGATGATGTGCTACAATCTCTAGCAACTAATCAGTGAGCCGTAATCTGGTCTGTAACCTCTAGCAACCAGTCAGTAAGCAGTAATGATATGCTGTAACTGCTGGAAACCAATCATAATTTCTGCCTGATCTGATACAGTAAACTGATTTTAAGTCTAGCTTCTAGTTACTGTATGTCTCAGAGCAGGTGGAGAGTGAAATTGCATGGGGGGCCCAAGAAAATGTTTTCCCAGGGTCTAATCAATATTAAAGATGGCCCTGCAATCAGTGACTGTAGTCAATGGCTGCAGTGCTGATTTGTGTATTCTGGCAGTGGGGGTGCCTCTTGGCTGTCAGAATGCAATACTGCAGCAAGGAGGATTCCTCTCAGTGGGCTGAATGAAAAAACTGAGCAATGTTTGGACATCTTTACTCTCTGCCAAACACTTCTCAGGTAGAGAGGAATATTAACTAATTGCAGAATGAACAACCATGCATCATTATCTGGCCAATATTAAAGCTTTCCCTTACAATTATCTTCAAAAATTGTGAATGTTCTGAATTAGCCTTGAGTGAATTAATTGGTATTGGATCTGTTATACAGGAAAATAATTCCAGATCTAAAATTTGCAAGAACTGCCACACTCGCTCTGCTAAGACCCCACATTTTACACTTGTAGCATAAGGTAAAACATCAACAGATCTGATGCCAAGCTACGCGCTTGAAAAGTCCATCTGGATCACGTCACCTTAAAATGTTTAGCACATGTGGCTGGAACAACAGAAGCAGCTATGGCTTGCCTTAACAGACCCTGAGTACAAGCATTATCATAGATTAATTAAAGGCACTATACATTTTAATACAGTTTTATATAGTATATATGCAGTATATAAACATACACCATTTTGTTGTCTGAACATTATAGCCATCAAAGTACACTTTAGCATATTATTAAAAACTCTAAATATCTATATAATTCTAATGAGATGTGAAGATTTATTTTCCAATTTAGTGCTTTTACAATATCATGAAATAAATACCCCTTGATCCTGCAAGTGAATGGGAATGTCTTTTACAAGGTAACAATACTCAATGTCCTAAGATCACATTGACACCACTAACCCTCCTGCTCACTGCAAGTCAACATCCACAGCACTATGCACTATATTGAGGATCCTGCCAACTAACTGTGCCCAAAAGATGTCCTGCGTCTGAAGGAATTAACATAGGGGCCCCACTTTAGGGATCCCTCCTCCTGACTCCAGTGGTGACTTTTGCAGCTTTGTACTAAAATCACAGAGGCAAAGGTGAGGATTGCAGCTCTTCCAGGGCAAGGTAACTTAAAAAGAAAATAAACATTTGAAGGCATTTAATATGAGGGAGTATTTAAAGCGGAGCTCCACCCTAAAGTGGAGCTTCCACTCATTGGAACCCTCCCCCCCTCCGGCGCCACAATTGGCACCATTCAGGGGGGAGGGGGGTGCAGGTACCTGTACAGTACAGGTATCTGCACTCACTTCCGGCATAGATATCTGCAGAAGCTTTGCCCCTTTCTGCAGAATCTACGCCCCTTTCCACAGGTCCCCTGCTGTCTGCTGGGAAACACACGGATCCCAGAGACCGCGGGGACCATCCTTATTGTGCAGCGCGACTCTCGCATGCGCAGTAGGGAACAGGGAAATGAAGCCGCAAGATGGCGGCGGCAGCACCTGAGAGACGATCGAGAGATTGGCTTCGGGTGCCGACATCGGGGGCACACTGTGCGGGTAAGTGTCATTATTTTAAAAGTCAGCAGCTGCAGTATTTGTAGCTGCTGGCTTTAAAAAAAAAAAAAAAAATGGCGGAACTCCCGCTTTAACATATTTTAAAAAGACTGTCAAAAGATGGACTTAAAGAAAATGTTACTTTCTCTAAAATAGAGTAAAATGTTTTTACTTTGATAATTCATGTTGGTAGAATTATTACATTGTCAATATTAGCAGCCAAAATACACTCTATTAATAGTTGTTATAATTAGTATAGTTGTATAGTCAAATAAGTTTTCATTTAACGTTTTCAAAAAACAGGTTACAACAATTTGGTATTCGTTTTTAAGTCACATAGTAAATATATATAGATAGTACAGATAAGGGTCACAGAGAGGATTTTCCCTGAAAAAAAATGGAAAGCCAAATGCAAACACAATCTGTACAGCTGAACGGGTTAAAGTGAGGTCTTGTTATAATTTTACATGTATACTTATACTGGCCAATATTAAAAGATAAAACTGATGTGTAACATGCAGGTTTTTTTTTTTCAGTGGGAGAATACAGTTCTGACATCTCCAGCACTGAATGTATGGAGTAGGAAGGGTGTGGGGTGTGCTTAGAGGGTCTATTGATGCTGGGTGCTGAGGTATCTATTGTCACTGGTGGGGATCTGTTCTTGTGTGGGGGTATATTGTTTCTGGGTGGGGATCTATTGTTGATGGGGGTCCTATGTTGTTGGTAGAGATCTATTATTGAGGTAGGGGTCTATTGTTGCTGGATGCTGAAGGTTCTATTGATGCTTGCTACTGGGAGATCTGTTGTTACTGCTGGTGGTCTAATGTTGCTTTTGTGGATCTTTTGTTGCTGGGGCTGGTATCCATTGTTGCTGTGTGTGTGTCCATTGTTGTGTGGGCAACTATTGTTGATAGGATGGGGGTCTATTGTTGCTGGGGAGGACCTATTGATGCTGGGGTGAGGTATATTGTTGCTTGGGAAGTATGTTGTTGTGTGAAGGATGTATTGTTCTTGGGGTAGGCTCCTTTGTGGCTTGGGTGGGTTCCATTGTTGCTGGGGTGGAGTCTATTGTTGCTTGGAGAGTCTAATGTTGTGTGAGGGATGTACTGTTGCTGGCATAGGGCCTTTTGTTGCTGGGACATCTATTGTTGATTTAGGAGTCTTTTGTTGCTGCAGATCTATTGTTGCTGGGGAGGGCATCTATTGTTGCTTGGGTGGGGTCCATTGTTGCTGGGGGTCTTTTGCTGTTGGGGGATCTATTGTTGCTGGAGAGGGGTGTATTGTTGCTGGCTTAGGTGTATCTATTTTACTGCTTTTCTTGGTATTAAATAGAAAATGAATTCCATACAAATGATTTAACCACAAAATTATATTTGGGACTGTACAGTGAGGTGGGTACAGGGTGGAACCAAGGGACAGTGCTCATAGGTGGGTAGGGGGTGGAGTTCCTGAACATATTCTTTAAAAAAAAAAGTGACATGTAGTACAAAAGCTACAGATACAATGATACAATGAAAACTATTATTGAAAGGCAATACTTCCCAGGAATGCTAAAATGCTATGGCAAATTATCTCACTGGAGTAATTCTGTTCCGACTACATTGACATTTGAAATATCCAGAGAACAGCATGAATTTTTCAAGCTACACATTACATTATTCTCTGTTAAGATCAGTGTTGCTGATTGTCCCAGAGTTGCATATTTTCCAAAACAAATAGTTAATAAAAGTAACTAAACATTAGTTTGTTTTTTGTTTTATTATTGTATGTCATGTTGATGGGGACAAGGCCCTCATCCCTACAACCCTTGTCCGGTGGTTGTGGGGATATGTGGGTGGGGGGCTTATCGGAATCTTGAAGCCCCCTTTAACAAGGGGACCCCCAGATCCCAGCCCTCCCTATGTCAATTAGTAACAAGGTACATTGTACCCCTACCATTTCACAAAAAAAGTGTAAAAAATGGTAAAAAGACAAGAGACAGCTTGGGACAAGTCCTTTATTAAAAAATAAAAAAATAAAAATGTCCCACGAAGTAAGTTCACGCTGCCAAACGGACCCAAAAAGAAAAAAAAATCAAGCCGCAGACGAAACGAAAAAAAAAAAAAAAAGCAACACCTCTGCCTCCATGGGTGTCACCAATGGGAAGCGTCACTCGGCAGGAGCCTCCCATTGAGGCGGAGGTTTTGCTTTTTATTTTGCTTTTTTCGGTTCGTCAGCGGCATGATAGAAGATGAATGGACATCGCTGGACATTTTTATTTTTTTATCTTTTAATAAAGGAATTTTCCCAAGCTGTCTTTGTCTTTTTTACCATTCTTGACACTTTTATTGTGAAATGGTAGGGGTACAATGTACCCCGTTACCAATTCACATGGAGGGGCTTACCAATATATTGGCTTACCAATTGTTATATATGGTGGCTATATTAGCCTTCTGCTTTTAGGCTTTTTTTCTGCTTTTAGGCTTTTTTTTTTCTTTATATCATCTGGTGTTCCAGCCAGTGACATACAGGGTGTCTGCATTCTGGATGAAGTAGTAAGGCAGACACCTTTGGACAGCAACATTTTAAAGGGCTTCAGTGATTGGCTCTGTAGAGTTCCACATCCCTAGGTAACATAGAACAATTAAAATTTAAATCCTGGAGACAGGATTTTCAATGCACTAAACACAATGTAGTAGAAATAGATAAAAATATATGTACTTTTTACTAAACGCACATTGAATAAAAACATTTGCATGAATGCATGTATATAGCAGAAGTGACCAAAATACACAAACTGATGCATAAGAAAATGGTATCAAGAGAAAATCTCCACCTAATACGTTTCAGAGTTACATTATGGCTCCTTCGTCAGGGTTATTGGAGATATCAAGTGTAGCCACTTTCAATCTGTACATTTGAACATTCCACATTCTATTATAAGAAAAGACAAAGTCTCAAGAGCTCCTGCTCACCCAGCCCATAATCGCAAGAATCACAGTTTGTATGGTCGATGGTAGGATCATCGTTTTTTTAAAGGAGCATTGCCAAGTGCTCACCTCATATAAGGAAAACCAGAGCCCACTGAGGCCTACAGCAGTCTCGATGCAAGATCCTCTACAAGTGGTTACACAATGTCTGACAGACACCTTTTTGTATAGCAGCCATCACAGTGGTTCTGCCCTGGCAATTTATGTATGCTTGCAAGTTGCAAGCACCTTTTAATCACTCTCACAGGCAGGGCTGTCTTTAATATTGATTGGACCCGGGGAAAATTTTTTCTTGGGGGGCCCCCCTCCCCCATGCAATTTCACTGTCCACCTTCTCTGAGACATACAATAAATAGCAGCTACACTTAAAATCAGTTTACTGTATCAGATCAGGCAGTGATTGTGATTGGTAGCCAGAGGTTACAGCATATCATTACTGCTTACTGAGTGGTTGCTAGAGGTTACAGCACACATTAAGGCTCACTGATTAGTTACTAAAGGTTACAGCACATGATTTCTGCTTGTTGCTTGGTTGCTAGAGATTACTGTACAGTAATACTGCTCACTGGTTGCTATAGGTTACAGCACATCTTCTCCTCACTGCAGGGGGGCATGATATACATATGAATGCCAGCTGTATTTACATATCAATGTCACCGGCCTCAGATATTTACATATGAATGCCACTGATATTTACATATGAATGACGGTTATTTACATGTAAACACAGGGTCTGCAGGTGAGTCCTCTTTACACAACAATAAGGCAGAGCTGGGTAGCATTACTAGCAGCACTTCAAACTGAGATATCAGGACACAGCACAGGTCTAAAACTTCAAGGGACAAGAGAATTTAAACTGGGATAGTTGGCAAGTATGAGGCAGCTGATTTGGGCCCCACAACAATGACAGGGCCCAGGGCACCTGCCCCTTTTGCCCTGCCTTAAAGACAGTCCTGCTCACAGGATTTCATCCTGTAGGCCTCAGTGAGCTCTGGTTTTCCTCTTATGAGGTTAGCACTTGGCGATGCTCCTCTTTTTTTAATAGAACATGGAATGTTCAAATGTACACACTGAAAGTGGCTTCACTTGATATCTCCATTACCCGATGAAGGAGCTGTAATGTAACTCTGGAACGCGTTAGGTGGATATTTACTCTTGATACCATATTCTTATTCATCAGTTTGTGTATCTGAGTCACTCTTGCTATATGCATTCCATGCAGATGTTTTTATTTGATGTTTGTTTAAAAAAAGTACATATATTGTTATCTATTTGCACTACAATGTGTTTAGTTCCTTTAAAGTCCTGTCTCCAGGGCAATTTCTTGTTCTGGGACAGCAACATGATCAGTCTGGGGAGAGGATAGTATTAAGTTTGACATAGACTGATCACAATTTTGCCGGTTCAGAAGGAACTAGCCGAATTTCAATTTGTTCAAATAGACATGCTGGATAACTGTTGTCAATCAGTGAATCAGCTACTGATCAGTGTATTCTGACAGCAGAGAGGCCCAATGTCAGTATACAATGTCCTGCCAGGGAAATTCCTGCTGGCTGAAAATAAAAAAAGCATGCAGTCTATGCCCAGTCTTAGTTTAGCAGATTTGGAAGGACTTGACAAATAAATTGTAGTTGAACTCCAGCAAACATTTTATAAACAGTTACAGATTTTACATAAATGAAACAAGCTGAGTATTGTAAGCAACCCTGTCAGTGATAAATAGTTTTTCTTGACCCTCTAACTGTGTCTAAACAGCTTAGTCTGTTAAAATATGTTGAAAAAAAACAGGCCGCCACCTGAAAATATAGAACAAAAACCTACAAAAAAGAAAAATAATGCAGCCATCACAACCAAGAACCGGTGAGCTGCAATTTAAATCATTTATTTTTTTTTCTTTGGAAAAAAAAAATTTTTTTTGGGGTTTAAAGTGATATTAAAGTCTTGTTTTTTTTGTTTAAAAATTAAACGTGTTATACCTACCTGCTCTGTGCAGTGACTTTGCACAGAGAAGCCTAGATCATCCTCTTTTTGGGTCCCTCGTCTGTGCTCCTGGCCCCTCCCTCCTGAGGGTGCTTGCTATGAAGGCACCTGAGCCGCTTCTCTGTGTGTCCATTCAGACATGGAACTGTCAAGTGGCCCTGCCCCGTCTGCTTGCTGTGAGGGCACTCAGCAGGAGGGAGGGTCTAAGAGCTCCGGCAAGGAACCCGAGTACAGGAGGACCTGGGCTGCTCTGTGCAAAACCACTTCACAGAGCATGTATAGATAAATGATGGTGGAGCGGGGAGGCTCTTGTTCTGGGATGACGTCATATGTGGACGCCCAGTTTAGTTGCGACCACATGTCTGTGGGGGTGCGCAGTGCGACAATCGCAGGCATGCTGTGTCTCTGGAACACAGGGTGACCCCGATCTCTAACAAAGAGCCGGGGCTCTTTACCCATGTGATCAGATGTGTCCAATCACAGCCGATCACATGTAAACAAGGAGGCCATTTATTGGCTTTCCTCGGCTTACACTGACAGAGTGTGAGGCAAGGAGAGCTGATCAGCAGAATCTCCTCACAGGGGAGACATGTAAAGGTAATCAGGGCACTGATCATCAGTGCCATGATTACAATGCAGCCCCAACAGTGCCCATCAGTGATGCCAATCAGTGCCACCTTTCAGTGCCCATCAGTGTCTACCTATCAGTGCGCATCAGTGCCGCCCATCAGTGCTACCTATCATTGCCCATAAGTGCCCATAAGTGCAATCTATCAGTGCCCATCAGTGCTGCCTAGTAGTGCTCATCAGTGCAGCCTATCAGTGACACCTATCTGTGCCCATCAGTGATGCCAATCAGTGCCACCTTTCAGTGCCCATCAGCGACTACCTAGCAGTGCCCATCAGTGCCGCCCATCAGTGCTACCTATCATTGCCCATAAGTGCCACCTATCAGTGACACCTATCAGTGCCCATCAGTGCTGCATATCACTGCCCCCTCCTAAGTGTCACCCCCTCAGTGCCCTTCAGTGCTGCCTCATCAGTTCTCATCAGTGCTGCTTCATCAGTGCTCGTCAGTGCTGCTTCATTAGTGCCCATCAGAGCAGCCTCATCAGCACACATTAGTGAAGGAGAAAAAATACTTACATTGTGTTTTTTCTTCATTATTTTAGCAAAAAATAAAAAATAAAACAGGGATGGTTAAATACCACCAAAAAAACAATATTTGTGTGAAGAAAAAAAAAATTATAATTTGGGCACAGTTTCGCATAACGCGCAATTGTCAGTCAAAGTGCGACAGTGCTGAAAGAAGGCCTGGGCAGGAAGGGGGTGAAAGTGGTATTGAGGTGGTTAAACAAAAACAAAAAAAAAAGACTTTAGTATTACTTTAAGGATTGAGATAAAAAAATGAGAAAGAGAGAACAGAAGATAATCTGCAAATAATATCACAATAATCTCTTTTCTTGAGCACGCAGCAAGTAAGGGCTCCAGTGTTTACACAACAAAATTGGAGAAAGTGGTACCAATGAAAATAAAGAATGAAGATAGGATTCCATTGATTTATTCCCTAGACAATGACCCAGAATATGGAAACATAATTGAGTTCATCATATTTGACTAGATGCCAAGTGGCAGAAGTCCTATGGCAGTCCTATGATAGTCTATTGAGGGCCTCTTCCACTTTCGTAGACAGAAGAAGGCTTCCGATATACATATGTAGTGATTAATATCTCTCTTAGCTGTATATACTAGTAAATTTAGTAGCTTTGACCTGGCTTGGATGAGTGTCAAACCTTGCCAGAGTTTTTTTGTGCTGTTGTTCTAGTAGGGATATCTTCCTTGTTTGTTTTTCATGTATTTTCTTGAGTTGATTGCCAGGGAAATAAATTACCCTCTGAGTGTACCTTTGTGGGCCTCCCCAAAAGTGAAAGGATGCATTAAGGCAGTGTTACTTTGAGGAAATAATGAATAAGTGGATTTTCCTTATGGGAAATACGGTTAATACAGTTGGGTTGAGGTGCCAAAGTAAGTGCCTGGGGTTAGCTTTGTTCAAGGGGGATAGCTGATTTGAGTACATTTGTTGTTTTTATTTTTAATCAGTCAATTTATGAAAGAGAAAAAAATTTAATAATACAAAAAAATATATAAACTTCTAGCTTTCCAGAGTTATCAGCATTCCAGGGATTGTATTTATCCAAACAACAAAATCGTGTATAATATTAATAAATAAATAAATCACTTGCTCATATCACCGGTACATATTTATTATGCTAACAGAGACAGTTCTACCTTCTCCTTCTTTCCTTCCTGCAGATTACATATCAATCATTATCATTAAAGGCCCTATTATTATCTCCTAGCATTATATCGGATGGTGCCCCTCCCGGAGTATTCAACCATGCCCCCATATTCTTTCAACTTTATTTAATTCAACCACAGTGCTGGAAGATTATATGTTCATATTTGAAGATAGTAACCATATTACATAACCACTCTTCTGGAGTAGGGAAATCTTCCTTTTCCAATATTTCAAAAAATGTTTGTGGCCCTGAACTTATGCTCTAGAAATTGCCTCTCTGGTAGATATGTTTGGAACTACAGCACCCAATATGCCTAAAGGATAACCCAAGTATCTATTGCCAGAGCATATGTATCAGGTTCCCATGATCTCAGCAACATCTAGTACATGTTGATTCCCTCCATAGCCCCATAGTGCTTAATTTGGATGAGGTATAGTGTATGCATTATATTATATATAATTGGAAGAGCCTCTGAGACGTACTCAACCAACTCACCTGCACAGACTGTAAAGCCTCCTCCCACTCCTACCCACATCTCCCTCCCTCCCACTCTTTTTTGTAGTGGGAATCTGCATTAAATTGAAAATGGACATGGAAGACATATCGATAGGAAAATAAAATGCCACTCCAGGTGAGTGATGGAAACAGGTAGGCTGGGGAATGGACTCCTCTCCTCCCAGGGGTTCTAGCCTTGGCTCGCCGGCTGTGCAATATGGATAAAAGGAATGGATGGCTACACACCGAGGGAAATGATAAATCTCTTTATTGTAAAATCCGAACAAGTGATGAATGAATAAGTGCAGAATCACTGTGTGAAATGCATCTACCTGTACCTGTTTGCCTGTCCTGTGGTGTAATTTATGTTGTGATCATTTTACAATAAAGGGATTAATCACTACCTCAGTGTGCAGGGTTTAATATGTGGTACACAACTCACATTTTGATAGTGGTAAACAGGCATTTAATACACATCCACGTGGTCCCTGGCAACCACTGGGCGCTGGTGATCGCAAGTCCCAGATTCTCTGGTGGTGTCTGAGGATGCAGAGGATCAGCTGGGCAGGTAGTAGGCACATCAGCACTCGTGGTATGACGGATGACTGCTGATGTTCCTATTACCCACCCAGCTGATCTTCTACAGCCCCGGAGTCATGGACACCAGCGGAGTGGGGGGGACCTGCAATCACCAGCGCCCATCAGCCACGGATGCCAGGGACCACATGGATGTGTATTACATGCCTGTTTACCACTATCAAAATGTGAGTTATATACCACATGCTAAAACCTGAAGTTTTTAAACATCATGATGTTTAGAGAATATATGTAAGGAAAAAAAAGAAAAACTCAGAATTTGCTGTGGATTGACCATATGCAAAGTGTTAGAAATAAGGAAGTTATGTATAAACTGTATAAGTGATAAGTGACAGTAATGTAATAATAATGTATTTTGGTTTGTAATGATGAAAAATTTACAATAAAGAAGTAAGAAATTATAAGAGAAGAAAAAAAAAAAAACCTGAAGTTTGCTGCACTCAGATTGGTGCCGTTTCTCTGCTCTTTGAGTAACATCATATGCTTTCTATTTAGCACTATACTGTAACTTAGCTAGCTCATGGTATGTATCAATCAACCATATCAGATTGTACGAAATAAAGCCAGTAACATTTTTGCAGCTGCTTAGCTTTTTCCCATATTTCATGCATAAGTCTATATGTAGGAAACTTTTTGTTAGATCTGCACAAAGATAGAGGGTCCAGTCCCACTGTTAAAATTTTAGATTTTATAAAACAAGAGTAGGGTTGGAGAGGTTATTAGACCACGTTGGAGACATATCCATTCCTCCAATCATGTGTTGTAACTATAATATACCCAGGGATTTGGAATATCCACTCCCTCTTCCCATCTGTAGGTCACTACAGATGTTCCAGCTTAATCCTGGGCACTATATCCCTCCACAACAAAGAATTAAATATTGTTTCAATTTCATGAATTATCTTCAGTGGAATTACAACTGGTGTGTTATGTAAAAAATAGAGCAATTGAGGCACAAGGATAGTTTTAATTCGATTAGCCCTGTCAATCAGAGACAATCATAGCTTATTCCAAAGGTTATTTTGTCTCTAAGATGGGAGAGAAGCGGTAATACATTTAATTAACAATAATCCAACGAATGTGCAGTGACAGTTATATAATGAAACAGTCCGTATCCTGGTATCAAAAAACTACACCTCAGGCTCTACACCAAACTTCGGTCCCATACAGGAGTTAGGCTCCTCTATAGTAAGGATGCCAAGCAGGCCACAAGGGGGTTATCATCTCTGCTTGTCTGGGAGCTCACATTTGCCACACAGCTTGTGAGTCTCTCTTCCACTCACTTCTCTGATGCAGATGCTTATTTTTCTCTGCTGCCTTTCTAGCCTCCCCCACCTTGGACTTAACCTCTTCGGGACCAAAGTCCTTGTAGTAAAGGTTTGATGGCTCTTTTTACACACATATTTTTTTGAACCTACAAAATCATGGGTCCCTAATGCAAATTTAGCAATCTGGAAAAATCTGTCATCTCCAGCTATCCTTAAAGTGTTACTAAACCCACAACAGTAAAATCAGTTTGTATATGCAGTAAAGAATGCTTGTTATATTCACAGTGGAACCTAAAGGATTAATCCTGAGCATTGTTTAAAAAGCCTGTTTGATGCTGTCTTCTCTGAAGCTCCACTTTTTCAATTGTCCCTCAGTTTGATGTGTATTGCTAGAGAGCTTTTTTATGTGATCAACACAGGGCCAATCAGCACTGTTCAGACAGAAGGTCAGGGGTCCTGCAGCCTCATAGGACAGTCAGAGGAGAAAAACCCCTTCTACATGCTTTAACTAGGCATAGATAAAAGTCACAAGACTGCTATATAGTGCTGTTGAGAAAAGGTATTTAGCAGTTTATATTTGCTAAAATAATTGCAATTCCATGTTCTGTGTACTGCTGGAGATCAGATATACTGAATGCAGAGTCTTTAACTCTGGGCGCCTCACCCTGCATGGGTGAGAAGCCCTGAGTACCACAATGTCTCTGTAACTGTTCCCCTTAAAAGAACCCCAAACCAAGGGGTCTACAATCCCATCCAAAGGCAAAAGAGCAGTCTTGGACCAATTCACAGTTAGACCCAAATGTTTCCCAAACTGGGAAAGTGTTTCCATTGCCATTCTGAGTAATGGCCCTGTGTCGCCCAAGAGAAGAAATATATCTTCAGCATAGATCATAATTTTTTGCTAGATGGGGCCATGGAAGAAAACAATTGTTCCCTGTGAGACCTGATTAGGGCCGCCAACGTTTTCTACTGCTAGAGCAAATAATAATATGGAGAGAAGGCAGCGCTGCCTAATACATCTTCCCACAGAAACAAACAAAATGGAAGGTGCACATACCTAATGCATAACCAAAAAACATTAATTTGATAATAACATCAATAGAAATTGATTTTGGAATGGTAACTATCAATGAGCCATGAAACCACACAATGCTGAACTGTGCAGATACACTGCTCTGAGGAAGGGGGTGCGCCCCAAAACGCATCAGTTTTACACCCCTTTATGTGAAACTACATATGTGTGTCCGCACTGTTCAGCATTGTGTGATTTCATGGCTCATTGATAGTTGCCATTTTGTGAGTACCCTTTTTTTTTATCAAATACATTTTTTTTGGTGATGCACTAGAAGTGTGCGCCTTCCATTTTGTTTGTTCTTGTTGTATTAGTCGGATCACCTCGTCTGAAGAGGGCAGCATCCGCCCAGTCTCGAAATTACCGTTTTCTTTGCTGCTTTTCACCACAGAACACCCCATAGTTCTGCAAGTGATTGCTTTCCTTTGTAGTACTTCTTCCCAGCATGAAGGTGGGGGATAGACTCCCTGCCTCCTGTATAGCTGGTTGCTGGGTACAATATAGCAGTTTTACCCATGTGATGAACACCTCCCCATAAAGGTAAAACATTTTTCACATTAATGCATTTTATGCATTAAGGTGAAAAAATGTCTGACAATGCCGGCCCCCCCAGCCCCCCCCCCCCCCCGTTTTACTTACATGACCCCTCAAAAGTCCCGAGCTTGCCTCCGACATCCTCTTCGCTGCTCAGCAAGTCTTGTTAAATGTGTCGGGAACATTATTTTTGGAAATATAAAGGTAACTATAAGACTAGACCAATTCTGCCATAACCATTTTAGCGTTCAATGTTATCAAAGCACCAATAGCTTGTAGAGGGCATTGAGCACCAGAATGTTTTGCTAACAAATTGTTTTTTAGAGGAATTAAATAGTCAAGTCAGAACATCCTTTGCAGTGAGCCATGCTTCCTTAGCAGACTCTGTTGGGTCACCAAAATAGGCCTGTTTAAGCCTTTGTAATTGTGTCATAATTTGAGTTTCATGTTCCCTAGAAATGTTTTTAACTGCTTTAAATTAAAAAATAAACACCCCTCTAAGAAATGCTTTAAAAAATTCCCTTTGTACTAGAAAGTCTGGAAATTGCTTATGGATGGTAAAAAAATTACAGAATTTTACTTTTAATTGATTCATGAGAAGTAAAAATATGTAGCCGATAAGACTTCTTGTTCCAGGGAGATTTAAGCGATACAGGTGCAGATTTAGCAACAAATACCAATGGTGAATGATCTGAAACACTCCGGGTAACATATTGTATAATGGTGTTTGCAAAAGAACAGTAAATGGTGTCCCAAACATAAATCCATAATTTGTTGTTAAACTTTGACATTTGGTAACTTAGAAAGATCTTCTTTGAAGATAAAAAAAAATCTATTCTGATATATTAGTTAGGGGGCGGGGGGACAGAAGGTATAGTGGATAAGGCATAGGTCAGACATCAATAAGATGGGAGTTGTGCATTAAAAGAACCAATTACAGATAACTCGCTGAGCTATTGGTATAAATGTACCATAATACATTCTCTTTTCAGTTAGTTAACTTCTAATCATCTTTGATTTGTTTTTGTGTAGATATTTATTATCCATTTATTCATATCAGTTCATCCCTTCACCATTTGTGGTTATGACAGTTGTAATTTTTTTCATTTTTCATTTTTAGGGGTATGCCTCAATGTAAATAATCTTTAGGTGAGGGTGGTTACTATCACCCATTTGAATATATAAAAAGTAACTGGGGCTGCCCCAAATCTATAAATCTAGAACTCAGCATTCTTCTGTGTCTCCCGTGTCCGCCGTGGGGGGAATTGGGTGCCTCTGTTGTGCTGATTCGCTGCTGTGATTTTCCCGGGTAAGCGGTGTATGTCTTCCCCATAACATATGTTAGTTCTATACGATGTATTAAACTTAAGTGTAACTTTTTCCTTTTCTATTGTTGTATTTATACTACTTTTGTTATGACCACTTGAATATGAAATCATGAATATGATTTATCTTGTAGATAACTATGCTTGGCTCCTCCTGAAGAAGCGGCCTATGCTGCGAAACACGTAGGGGATTATTGTCAATATCTACTATACCCTGTTCCCTATGTCAATATTGGGGTTCACCAATTTCTTTCGCAACTTTTAAGTATCATGCACATCTGTAATTATTGATTGTAAATAAGCTTAATTGTGAATATGTCTTTCACTACATTACTTTTATAGTTTTTGTATTTTTAATTATAATCCTTGGGTACTAAGGAAGTCCAATTTTTCCCCCATTTCTCTGGCAGGGGCATACTTGGGGCAGCCTCAGGCACTTCCTTTTTATATAGTGGTTATGACAGTGATGTAGAGACGCCTAAATCTGTGGATTGGGATTTGATGTAGTGGTGATAGCAGGAAAGAAAGGAATGCAATGGAAGGGCAGGCTTTGTTGGGAAAGGAAGGTGAGAGCTCTAGGGCTGAAAAAAAAGGAGTGGTAAGGGAAGAAGGGAAAATTGGTAAAAAATAAGGAGCAAGAAGGCAGGAAATTAGAAGACTAGAGAGAAAGAGGGGCCTGAAAGAAAGAGAAGAAAATAAAAGTAAAAAGTATGTGGGAAATGAGACCTGGGTAGTTGAGGGATTATTGAAAGTGTGCCTGGCTCCAAAAAATAGGAAATTGGTCTGTAGGGGGAAGTAGGAGGTTTAAAAATGCATTTTTCATTTCCCACTACCACTTTGAGACTGTTTTGAAATGATAATGATTAATAAACACAAGAGAGAAACCAAACTCTCCAGAACTTGAACATGGTGATGTAGATTGCAATTTGAAGCTGAATGTATCAGTGAGCAGGAAGAGCGTAAAAACAATGAAACCGTTTAAAGACCAACAAAAAGTGATGTGTATGTGAGTCCAAATTATTGTCATTTCCTTAGCAAAAGGTCCCAGAGCATTAGTTAGAATATATATTATATAAATCTGTGGAAATCACTTGCTGTATGTTACTATGAGAGTTATTGGTGGATAGGAATCGTAAACAAAAGCTATAATTAAAGTGTTTGTAACCTTAACCACTACAATACAGGGCACTTTCGCCCCCTTCCTTCCCAGCCCAATTTTCAGCTTTCATCGCTCTAGCGCTTTCAGTGACAATTGCGCGGTCATGCTACACTGTACCCAAATTAAATTTTTATCATTTTGTTCGCACAAATAGAGATTTATTTTGGTGGTATTTATTCACGACTCCGTTTTTTATTTTTTGCGATATAAGCGCAAAAAAGCGGAAATTTGAAAAAAAAACAATATTTTCTTTTTTCTATTTTAAAAGAAATCCAATAAAATCAAATTTTGTCATAAATTTAAGCCAAAATGTATTCTGCTACATGTTTTTGGTAAAAAAAACTCCGTTAAGTGTATAATAATTGGTTTGTGTGATCACGGACATATGTACGCAAATGATCATGTACATATGTGTGCAGGTGATCACGTACATATGTGTGCACATAATCATTGGGACAAGTAATTTTAGTGGGACATATGTGGGGGACATGTTTTTATTATTAGGGACATGTGTTTTTATTTTTTGGGGACATGTATGTTTTGGGGACATGTGTGTTATGGGGACATATGTGGGGACTGTGTTTACACTGTGTGGTGTGTTGTGTGTTTACACTAGACTGAAGATCAGTGAGTAAAAAGCTGTAAAAAACAGCTCATACTCACTGATCATCAGCCGGCTGCAGCAATCTGCTCTCCTCTCCTCAGCGATGACTTCTGTGTGAGGAGAGGAGGAGCCGATTGCCTAGCAACCGGCTGTTTGTTTACATCACATGACGGCCGTGATTGGACACGGCCGTCATGTGATCAGGAGGGCCAATCACAGAGCCCTCCTACCGATCTGAGATGCGCCGTGTCCCGGTGACACGGGCGCATCGGGATCGCGCCGCTGCGCGGGCACGCGCGCGCGCGATCCCGCTCCTCCTGATGGACGTTCCTGAACGTCCTATCAGGAGTAGACGGCCCCCACCCGGCCGTATATGTGCATTGGCCGGGTGGGAAGTGGTTAAAAAATAAATAAATAAATAAATATAAAAAAAGAGAGATCCTGTTCCATCATAGCAGGTCAGCTTCTGTATCTGTGTAAGTTGTCTCCGCCCAGTCCCCCTCCTGCTGCTATTCATACTAAAATAATCTTTTAAAAATGTCACATCAAGCTGCTCCCTTTTATCCAGCGATTACTCGTGGTATAAGTGTTTTTTTAAACCGATCCCTCTAAATACCTTTTTTCACAGATCTTCAGGCTGGTCAGGTGAATCCCGGTCGCTCTACTACTCCAATCCAGGGCTACAGCGGGAGGGGAGGTGGTCACTTGACCTTCCCGGCTGATGTCAGAGGGAGATCTCGGCCCCTCCCACTGCAGCCCCGGATTGGATTAATAGGGCGGACGAGTCACCTGACCGGCCTGAAGATCTGTGAAAAAAAGGTATTTAGAGGAATCAATTTTAAAGAAGACTTATACTGTGAGCTATCACTGGATAAAAGAGAGGGGCTGGATGTGACATTATATAGTAAGGTTAAAACCACTTTAACCTGCAGAAATAATATAGCACTATTGTATCTTTTAGAGTGCTCATTGTTAAATACTGATACACACATCACTCAAAACGTACCTGCATGATCATTTGAACTGTGAGAAAGCCCTGACATTGGCAGCTGAATACTGCAATCTAAAACTACCACTCATAAATAAGATCAAAGACTAAGTAGGGACTATTGTAATGTAAAAACAGAAATAGACTAAAACAGATGTACGTAAGAAAAAACAAAAAACAATGTATTAGTAACTGAACAATGTTCTCTATATCTGTTAAAGCTGTTTATATTGCTTTTCATCACACAGTCAGGACATTGGGGTCGATTTACTAATACTGGAGAGTACAAAATCTACTGCAGTTCTGCATAGAAACCAATCAGCTTCCAGGTTTTTTTTTTGTGATAAAGCTTAATTGAACAAGCTGAAGTTAGAAGCTGATTGGCTACCATGCACAGCTGAACCAGATTTTGCCCTCTACAGTTTTATTAACCACTTCAGCCCCGGACGATTTTACCAATTGCGCGGTCGTGCAAAGTTGCACCCAAACAAAATTGACGTCATTTTGACGGCAATAGAGCTTTCTTTTGGTGGTATTTGATCACCTCTGCGGTTTTTATTTTTTGCGCTGTAAACAAAAGAAGAGCAACAATTTTGAAAAAAACACAATATTTTTTACTTTTTAACCTGAGAATTCAAATACAACCACTAACAGCTTTTTATTTTTATTGTTATTTTTATTTTTATTTTCATTTTTATTTTTATGTTTACTTCTAATCCTATTTTTATTTATTTATTTATTTTTTATTATTTTTTATTTCTATATTTATTTGTTTACATTTATTTATTTTTAGTTCTATGTTTATTTTTATTTTTATTTTTGTATTTTGGATTGTCAGATCCTATTGTGTTTTGTATATATAATGTAATAGGTATCTTTACCAAACAGTTCCGCTATACTCACATAGTATAAGATACCAGATATCATTGATATATGGCTTTATATATAATTCTGTATCATTCACCCATACAGATAAGGCTTATAAGACACTCCCTACATGTTACTAATGTGCATTAGGAGTTATATATCACTCCTATACTCTTATTGCACGTTAAATCATGGTCAGTGACAAGTGAATACACAGCCACTGACATGCATATTGTATCAAACAAGGAGAAAAAAAACGCACAGCAGTGTAATGATCTATTATACATCATGCAACAGTGTAACAATGTATGGAACAGATTTGAGAAACTTAATTATTTGAATGAGGCCAATTGATTCTTATCCAACTTGAACTACAATTGTAGCTCAGCAGGATGGATGGTTAGTGTTTACCCACACACAGCGATGTAGACGTAAACTCCCGGTGACATCGGAACCGGAAATAGACGTCACTTCCGGTCGCAGCTGAACCGGAAGTAGAACGGCCTAAGGGGAAGACAGGGAGATCACTCTCTGCTGACAGCTGCTGAAAATGGTGGGAGGGACAGACGTAACTGTGCAGGTTAGCGACGCCCTGGTTTTAAATACACATAACTATATAAGATTGCTTAGTATATCGTGTGATCACGCTCTCTGAAGACGTGAAAACACGAAACGCGTCAGGGCGGTGATCACACGAGCAAGAGGGTGAGTGTTAGCCGACAAGGACCCGGGTCCACACACGGAGACTGTGTTGGATGAGATCTGCAGCCTACCGGTGAGACGATCGTGCGGCAGCACTTACACCACATATGTTATACGCTGGTTTTAAGTTGTTTTAAATGTAAGCATATTATGTAAGGGGGGGAAAGGAATTTTTTAAATCCTAAATAAAAGGTATCACACTATATGAGACCCCTTGAATCTTTTGCATGTCTACTACCAATGTGAGAGCAATCAGCGGGACACACAGAACCAGACAGAGGAGTTCCACATAGTGGAGATAGGCTCTAAAGTGATTGGAATCTGGTAAGCAGCCATCTATATACATATTCACGGAGGTGGAACAGCTCATGGTGAAGGTGTAGGACCATACCCATACACATCCAGATATCTGAGACACCAATCTTGATAAAAGACTTGCTGGTTTTTTAAAAAGTACTACATGCTCAACATAGACAAATTGTTTGTTGTATATGGAGATGTGGTATCAGCGCTGTTAGTGGTTGTATTTGAATTCTCAGGTTAACCAATTCTTTTGTTTTTTATGCATGATAAGTTTTATTTTATAACGGCAGCTAAGTATTAAGAACCATCCCCAGGTGGGAGTAAGTTGACTGCACCCTTTGAGCGCTGGGAGTAGAGGTAAGCATATCAATTTTTTTGAGTGCATACCTCTGCCAGATTAGACTATTTTTTACTTTTTGCTATAATAAATATCCCATTTAAAAAAAAAAAAAAAAAAAAAAAAATGTCCCTCAGTTTAGGCCAATACATATTCTTCTACATATTTTTGGTAAAAAAAATCGCAATAAGCATATATAGATTGGTTTGGGCAAAAGGTTATAGCGTCTACAAAATAGGGGATATATTTATGGCATTTTTTTTATTTATTTTTTACTAGTAATGGCGGTGGTCCGCAATTTTTTTCATGACTGCGACATTGTGACGGACATGTTGGACACTTTTGACACATTTTTGGGACCATTCACATTTACACAGCGATCGGTTCTATAAAATTGCACTGGTTACTGTGTAAATGTGACTGGCAGGGAAGGGGTTAACACCAGGGGGCGCTGCAGGGGTTAATATGTTCCCTGTGGGAGTGATTCTAACTGTGGGGGGAGGGGACTCACAAGGGGAGGAGACCAATCAGTGTTCCTCTGTACTGAGAAAACACCATCGGTCTCCTCTCCACTGAGAGGACGTGGATCTGTGTGTTTACATACACAGATCCACGGTCCTGCTGTGTTCCCGGGCAATTGCGGGTGTCCGGCGGGCATCGCGGCCCCTGGGCACCCGCACTGGGTCCCGAGCGGTGCCGCGGGAGCGCGCATGCCCCCTAGGCGTCCGGGAGTGGGAGAAGGTCATATGACGCCCACCCAGGATGGGAGATCCCATCTGTGGGCGTCATATGACTATGGGTGGGTAGGGAAGTGGTTAAATCAACCCCTTTGTCTGACCCTATAAAAGGAACACTGAAACTGAAGGAAAATTTTAATTTTAAGTATCTATGGTCAAACTGTGAAAGGTTATTTTCATTTCTACACTGTATTTCAATTTTTTCTAGCCTATTGCTATTAATCTGAATGATCTTGAAGTTTGTAAACTTACTTTGTGAACAGTGCCCTGCGAATAGGTACTGCTGGGTCACAGATTTCACAGAACCTGCCTTCTGAACTACAGAGGAGATCAGAGGGTGCATAGAATGCATTAAGGTGAAAAACCCTGAGAGTTTACAACCCTTTCAAAGGTAAAAAAGCGGAGAAGCTGCAAAGCGTGCATTGAATTCAGGAAGTTGTGGAAAGAGATGGCTAGCAGACAAGCAGCAACTAGTAATAAGTACGTTTTTTACTGGATTAGCAAAAATAACTATTGTTTGCATTGTATTTTAATGCTGATGTTAGAAAATTGTGTATAAAAATTGTGAAAAAAAAGTGTATGCTGTGACCGTAGAACTCCTTTAAGGCATGTAAAGTAAAAGAAGAGTAAGGCCCCTTTCTCACAAACAGACTCTCCATTGTCCTCTATGGAGCAGCGTCTGTAAATGGATGTGTCTGTTTACACCTGCTGACATCCAATTCAATCAATCTGCTAAAACAAAATAAGTGGGGATCTGTTCCCCTTCTGTCTAGCAGATCACATGGCAGTTGAGTGTAAATGGACAGGTGGTCTGCTTACATCCGACCACCTATATAGGACAGCAGGCTTTGTCTGTGTTCGCTCTACATAAACACCCCCCTTTCCAGGCCTGCAGGGCTCCCATTTTGGCATGGGATTTCCCCTTAAAAACCACACCAGACCTAAGGCCCCTATCACATTGGGGCGGTGGGTGTGTCGACAGTAAAATGCTGCTAGAAAACAATTTTGCACTATTCGACCACTAGCGGGGCGCTCTTACCCCCCGATAGCGGGCGAGAAAGGGTTAAAACCACCGCAAATGTCTGCTCCAGCAAAGCTATGCCTGTGGTATAGCCGTGCTGCCCCATTGATTTTAATGGGCAGGAGCCTGCTCCTTTACCGCTCCAAAGATGCTGCAGGAGTTTTTTTAAAGTCCTGCAAACGCACTGCTCTAGTGTGAAAGCACTCAGGCTTTCACACTGGAGAGACAGTAGCGCCTGTAAAGTGCCTCAATGTGAAAGGGGTCTAAGCCCTTGTACACACGGTCAGGCATTCCGACAACAAAATCCATTGGATTTTGTCCAACGGATTTTGTCCAAAACTTGTGTTGCATACACACGGTAGGACAAAGTTGTCGGAAAATCCGATCGTACGTAACAATTGACGTTATTTCGTTACGACGGGACTACTTTCAGGCTAGTAGCCAATAGCTTTGGTCTAGGAATTTAATCTGAGCATGCGTGGCACTTTGTCCGATCGGAATTCTCTACACACGATCGGACTTTGTCCGATCGGATCATGTTGTTGGAAAGTTTTATAGCCCAGCTCTAAAACTTTGTCCGTCGGATATTGTGACGGAAACAGTCTGATGGAGCCCACACACGGTCGGATTATCCGACACCGCGGTCCGATTGGACATTTTCCATTGGAATGTCTGACCATGTGTGCAAGGGCTAAGGATCTGGTATGGATTTGGAATGAGGACCCAAAGCCATTTAATTTTTGGCATGGGATTTCCCCCCAAAATCCATACCATGCCCTTATCCAAGCATGCAGCCTGGCAGGCTAGGAAAGAGGGTGCTTATGCAGAGTGGACACAGACAATTACAGTATAGTAATTCATCAGGAACCATCTGAAATTCACAGTTAGGTCTGAATAGAACGCAGGTGAAATACAATTAAATATTGTCATATAAATAATTAGATTAGATCATTCTCCTTTCCTATGTTTCTTGTTTTTTGTGTGATATAAATTCAACTAATTTATATAACATGTGTTACAGTATATGAATTAACTAAGTGTAATTTTAAAATGTTTTCACTAAACTCTAAATATAGTTATTGGCGCTGTGAAAAATATAAATATGTATTGCACCCACACACAGCTTTATTTCTTTTATCCTAAGCCAACTGTAAATGAGGCAGTGTGTGGTTTCTTGGCAGCAAGTCTGCCCTGTAGAGCATAGGTAGTACAATGATTGCCTTGTGGAGTCCTTCTGAAGTTCTAATATATTCAGTTATAAAATTAGAAAGTAATGATGTTAGATGTGAAACTATGAGCATAAACTTTTTTGTATTTATTCTGCACAGCATATACAGGACAGCATGATAAAATATGTCTAAGGCCGCGTACACACGCGCGGACTGTTTGCCCAACCTTGTTCGTCAAACAGTTTCGGCAAACAGTCCGCTCAAAATTTGCATGAGCGGACTTGCCCACACACGAGCGGACTGTTTCAACGAACTGTTTGCCAAACAGTCCGCTCAACTTTTGAAATGAACGGACTCGCCCACGTAAGGAGGAGGCAAATCCGCCCATTTCGAGCGCGTGTACAGGTAGGCGGGGCCCGCGAAGGAGACGTCGCGGGCTCCGCCGCCTGGAATGGGCTTAAAGGGGAACCCCAACGCCGAAAAAAATCGGCGTGGGGGTTGCCCCAAAGTCCACACCAGACCCTTGTCCGAGCACGCTACCCGGCCGGCCAGGAAAGGGGGGCGAGCGAGCGCGCCCCCCCTCCTGAGCCGTACCAGGCCGCGTGCCCTCAACATGGGGGGGTGCCTTGGGGAAGGGGGGGCCGCGCGGCCCCCCCACCCCAAAGCACCTTGTCCCTATGTTGATGAGGACAAGGGCCTCTTCCCGACAACCCTGGCCGTTGGTTGTCGGGGTCTGCGGGCGGGGGGCTTATCGGAATCCGGGAGCCCCCTTTAAGAAGGGGGCCCCCGGATACCGGCCCCCCACCCTATGTGAATGAGTATGGGGTACAATGTACCCCTACCCATTCACCTGTGAAATAAAGTACAAAAAAAAACACAACACAGGGAAAAAATATTTTATTGCACAGCTCCGGGGGTCTTCCGTCTTCGGGGGTCTTCTCGCCGGACTCCTCCGCTATCTGTGTGTAGCTCTTTTACTAGCGGAGGAGTCCGGCTTTCTTCCTCCCCGCCGCCGGCCTCTTCTCCCGACTTCGGGGGTCTTGTCCCCCTCTTCGGTTCTTCTGCCGGGCCACCGCGCCTTCTTGTAGCTCTTTTGCAGGCGGTGGCCCGGTCTTCTGTCGCCGCTGCCTTCCGTTCTTCTGTCGCCGCCTTCGGTTCTTCTGCCGGGCCACCGCGCCTTCTTGTAGCTCTTTTACAGGCGGTGGCCCGGTCTTCTGTCGCCGCTGTCGTCGCCGCCGCCGCCGCCTTCCGTTCTTGTTCTTCTTCTTGTTCTTCTTCTTCTTCCCAGGAGATGTTGACTCGACGAGCTCTCCGGCCGGAATGCCAGAGCCGCGCTGTGCGGTCACTTATATAGTGACAATGGGGCGGTGTCACATGGTATATGTCACATGGGTTGGTCACATGGTGACCCCGCCCCCTTACGATGTCATAGTCCCCATGTGACATCAACCCATGTGACCAACCCATGTGACATATACCATGTGACACCGCCCCATTGTCACTATATAAGTGACCGCACAGCGCGGCTCTGGCATTCCGGCCGGAGAGCTCGTCGAGTCAACATCTCCTGGGAAGAAGAAGAAGAACAAGAAGAAGAACAAGAACGGAAGGCGGCGGCGGCGGCGACGACAGCGGCGACAGAAGACCGGGCCACCGCCTGTAAAAGAGCTACAAGAAGGCGCGGTGGCCCGGCAGAAGAACCGAAGAGGGGGACAAGACCCCCGAAGTCGGGAGAAGAGGCCGGCGGCGGGGAGGAAGAAAGCCGGACTCCTCCGCTAGTAAAAGAGCTACACACAGATAGCGGAGGAGTCCGGCGAGAAGACCCCCGAAGACGGAAGACCCCCGGAGCTGTGCAATAAAATATTTTTTCCCTGTGTTGTGTTTTTTTTTTGTACTTTATTTCACAGGTGAATGGGTAGGGGTACATTGTACCCCATACTCATTCACATAGGGTGGGGGGCCGGTATCCGGGGGCCCCCTTCTTAAAGGGGGCTCCCGGATTCCGATAAGCCCCCCGCCCGCAGACCCCGACAACCAACGGCCAGGGTTGTCAGGAAGAGGCCCTTGTCCTCATCAACATGGGGACAAGGTGCTTTGGGGTGGGGGGGCCGCGCGGCCCCCCCTTCCCCAAGGCACCCCCCCATGTTGAGGGCACGCGGCCTGGTACGGCTCAGGAGGGGGGGCGCGCTCGCTCGCCCCCCTTTCCTGGCCGGCCGGGTAGCGTGCTCGGACAAGGGTCTGGTGTGGACTTTGGGGCAACCCCCACGCCGATTTTTTTCGGCGTTGGGGTTCCCCTTTAAGCCCATTCCAGGCGGCGGAGCCCGCGACGTCTCCTTCGCGGGCCCCGCCTACCTGTACACGTGCTCGAAATGGGCGGACTTTCCGAGGGGGAACAGTCCGCTCATTTCGAAAGTACAGCGGACAGGCCCACACACGGGCGGACTGTTCGCTCAAACACGGTTTCAGCGGACAGTTTTTCGGAATTTCCGAAAGACTTTGTCCGTCCAACTGTCCGCTGAAACTGTCCGCTGAAAGCCCACACACGAGCGGACTGTCCGCCCAAACACTGTTCAGCGGACAAGGTTGGGCGAACAGTCCGCCCGTGTGTACGCGGCCTAACATGGATATAATGCAAACAGAAGAAGTCACAAACTACGTGTATTTATAGAATGAAACAGAATGTAATCTTATTACATAGACAACTTTGATGACCCACAGCAGAGCCTGAGGAAGGAGCACACATGCTCTGAATGCACACACCTCCCCACTGACCCTGTACCCGGAACTGACGTCACCTCGCCACGTTCCTGTGCATCGCTGAACTCTGTCCCAGCCTCCACCAGTGGAATCGGGTAATGGACAAGCACATAACCATTCCAGCCAGCGACACCAGGCACCCCCTGGGACAGCGTGGATGGCCCCAATATCAATGCCATTTAATAGTGCTCATTTGTGAGTGTTTCCAGTATGATTTTAACTCATTAAATGTCTGAATTGCTACACTTAGAAGGCGCTGCTTTGTTCCCTTTTTTTCTGTTTCAGCATTTCTTCTATCTGTAAGCTGGCAGCCTTCTTGGGGCAAGTATGTTTAATAGTTTTACATGGACTTTCCGTCATGGGCTTGATTAATTGCCCTATTTAATGACCCCATTCCCATGTTTATCTTTGTTAAGCCTTACCCAGAGCGTGCCATATTAACCCATTGTTTGTATGTTATCAATATATAAGTAATTATAGGATTCCTCTGCAAACAGAGTACTCCAAAAAGACTTGATCCTACATAAAGAAAGAATTGATCCTACATAAATCAGGGCGCCGAGAACATAACAGCTTTCATTTGAAAGCTGTGTGTTCCTTGCCGCACACCGGCATATACAGCCCCTCCTCTTTGTCCGGGGACTTTGATAGACAGATCATCTGTCCAATCCTGGAACGGTGATCTGTCTATCAAAGTTCCCTGGACAAGAGGGAGGAGCTGAATATGACGGCGTGCGGCGGGGAACACATAGCTATTGAAATGAAAGCTGTTATGTTCCTGCCACTCTAATCAACCAGGCAGCTCTCCTCTCTCTTCCCCTGCACTGGTAGGCTGCATTGGGGACACAGGCTGCATTAGTGACACAGTCTGCATTGGGGACACAGGTTGCATTAGTGACACAGGCGGCATTGGGGACACAGGTTGCATTAGTGACACAGGCTGTATTGGGGACACAGGTTGCATTAGTGACACAGGCTGTATAGGGGACACAGGCTGCATTAGTGACACAGGCTGTATAGGGGACACAGGCTGCATTAGTGACACATGCTGCATTAGTGACACAGGCTGTATTGTGGCACAGGCTGCATTAGTGTCACAGGCTGAATGAGTGACATGTTCTGCATTAGTGACATGAGCTACATTGGCGACACAGCTGCACTGGCAGACACAGGCTGCATTAGGTACACAGGCTGCATTGGGGACACAGGCTGCATTAGTAGCACAGGCTGCATTAGTGACACAGGCTGCATTGGTGGCACAGGCTGTATTGGTGACAGAAGCTGCACTGGCAGACACAGGCTGCACTGGTGGATAGAAGCAGGCTGCATTGCTGGACATGGGCAGGCTGCATTGGTGGACACAGACAGGCTGCATTGTTGGACATGGATAACGTTGTTGTTAATATTTATTTTTATAACTTAATTCTGCATAAAACAATTAAGTGTCATTTCATGAGATAATTTATGAGGGCGTGTTTAGGGGTGGGATTATGGGTGGGGCAGGGTAGGGGTTGGGCAAGGCAACTGTGGCAGGTAACCCTTGAGGCCTGGCTAATAGCTCAGGACTTGAAATTTTAAGCCCTGTTTATATGGTAGATTTTTATGGAGAGATAGATTTACAGGGGTTGGTTTACCAAAGGCAAATAGACTGTAAACTTTGCAAAGTGCAGTTGCACACTGCAAGAACAGTTGCTCCAGAGTTTAGTAAATGAGCGGGAGCTTTGCTGACTTCCATCATCCAATCATGTGCAAGCAAAAATTCATTTTTTTTTTATTTACCTTGCACTTAATTGAGTATTTGTTGCAAAGTGGAGCTTTACATCATTTACTAAGCACTGGAGCAACTGCAGTTTGAAAGGTACACAATCTATTTGCCTTTAGTAAATTGACTCCACAATCTCTATGTTACCACAAGTCCTACTATAAAACATCACATTGCATTTGAGATTGTGAACAAAATGGGATATGACCAAGTGGAGAATTAAATAAAAACCATGGGCTGTGCTTGTGTTGTGATCCTGTTTGCTTTGTGATTGTTTGTGATACAAGCGTTTTCTATTCTTTGAAAACTTTATTATTGGCTTTTAAAACAATTTTTTTCTGTTACTTTTTAAACATCATGTTTTTTCTAATTTTCTCTAGTTAGGGGAGTGGTTACCTACCTGTGTTATGAACCGTAACTATCTGTTTAACGCAAATTGAGCTTGCTTACATTTGGGATTGTGAACAAAGTAGGGTTTGATCAAGTGGAGAATTAAAAAAACAAAAGTTATGTCAAAGGGGGTCTTCTAGCTAGGGATGAGCCGAACACCCCCCCCGTTCGGTTTGCACCAGAACATGCGAACATGGCCCGGTGGTTGTGGGAGTCTGCGGGCGGGGGCTTATTGGAATCTGGAAGCCCCCTTTAACAAGGGGACCCCCAGATCCCCCAGTGTGAATTGGTAATGGGGCCCTTCTCCCCATCAACATGGAGACAAGGTGCTTTGAGGGGCTACCTCAAAGCACCCTCCCAGTGTTGAGGGCATGTGGCCTGGTACGGTTCAGGAGGGGGGCGCTCTCTCGTCCCCCCTTTTCCTGTGGCCTGCCAGGTTGCATGCTCAGATAAGGGTCTGGTATGGATTTTTGGGGGGTCCCCACGCCATTTTTTTTTAAATTCTGGTGCGGGGTTCCCGTTAATACCCATACCAAGCCTGAAGGGCCTGGTATGGAGTTTAGGGGACCCCCACACATTTTTTTTCTAAATTTTGGCTTGGGGTTCCCCTGTGGGGAAATCCCCATGCCGTTTTTATCAATTAACTTTTATGTGTATTGCGGACCGACAATTCATTGTAGCCGCGAGTAGTTTTAAATTACTTTTTTTCCTTTAGAAATGTCGATTTGCTGTCAGACTGTTCTAAACACAGGAAACATGCGCCCTTTACAGGCATACTATAGACACCCCCTAGGTACGAAATTTAAAGGAATATTACACTTTTATTGTTTCACTTTAAGCATTATTAAAATCACTGCTCCCGAAAAAATTGACGTTTTTAAAACTTTTTTTTGGATTGATACATGTCCCCTGGGCAGGACCCAGGTCCCCCAACACTTTTTATGACAATATCATGCATATAAGCCTAAAAAATTTGCACTTTTGATTTCTCCCATAGACTTTTAATGAGTGTTCCGCAGCTTTTGAATTTGCCACGAACACCCAAAATTGTTCGCTGTTCGGCGAACTGGCGAACAGCCAATGTTCGAGGCGAACATGAGTTTGACTCGAACATAAAGCTCATCCCTGCTTCTAACCTATATACAGTATATATAATTTCAAAGTTCCTGTAAGTCATAATAATATTGTACCTAGGATAATGAGCGCTAGAAAGGCTAAGGATTTGTACATTTTTAAAGTTGACTTAGAATCTGCCAGAACAAACTTGTCCATCACTAGTTGGAATATATCACATTTATGTTTACCATTACAATTGTTTTATAGAGAGTGTAGCGCCGACTCCTGACGAGCACGTGCTATGTGTTTTTTTTCAATTTAATATTCCTAAAACCACAGTTGGGTTTTAGGGTTAATTATGTCAAATTATGGTTTCAGTACCAGTCTAGCTGGATTGCACTGGGTTCTCCTTGGTCTCCGTTGGCAAGTGTGAGAAAGCAGTTTAGCTAGGCGTATTGAGTGCGTTCTTTCTCAGAACCAGCCCAGTAGGTGTTTCATCCTGCTGTGCATTCTGGGAGAGGTTATTTAAGGTACTGAGATCACGTGCTTCTGAGTTCCGGTCCAGAAGATCTTTCTGTCTGTTTGGTCCTGGTCCTCTGGACCAGCTCCCATGGCCCTCATGGCCTGGGTTGTGGATCCACCCAATATTGAGTCTCGGGGCTGGATGGCCCAAGGAAGAGTACTGAGAGGAAGATTCAAAGGTGGTCCGTGCCGTCTCATCTGTGGAGAGGCCCAGGAACTGGAGAAGCACCCAGGGGCGGACTCTTCGGGAGAAGGCCATGCATAAGGCTGGCTTCTCAGAAAGAGCCTGGAGGCTCAGTTGAAGGACACTAAGTGGATCTACACTCATACGGTATCGCTGGACTGGCTGCAAGATACTGGTACCGTATGATAGCTCTCTAAATTTACCTACGTCCCTCAGTTACACCCAAGTCTGTGGCAGAGACTTTGTTCAAGTGTTCTACATCCAAGTCTGTGGCAGAGACTTTGTTCAAGTGTTCTACATCCAAGTCTGTGGCAGAGACTTTTTTCAAGTGTTCTACATCCAAGTCTGTGGCAGAGACTTTGCTTTACTTAAACACTCTATCGGCTGCTAGGCCTAGTGAGAGGAGGTCTATCCGGTAGCTGTGAGAATCCAGTTGTGAACGGTAGTTCTCTGGATTTCAATAGTGAGAGACTCTCTATTTTTGCAGTTCCAAAGAGTACCTGAACTTTCCTTCCTAACCCTCTACCCTTCATTGAGAAACTGTTTTACCTATCTTTTCAAATAAATATCCAAAAAAGAGGATCCAGTGTCAGTTTCTACAATTCTTTGGGCCATCTACCTCGGGAAACCCCTAGACGCACACAAGGTCAAGAAGGTAACGGTAAACCCAATAAAACCAGCAGCTCCTTCGGGGGTCAGTGCTACAAGAGTAAGATCTTTCAATCAGGACTATTTAACAATAAGACACACCTATTATTTGCTGTACTACCCTTTTCATGTATAAGTGAAATCAGGCTCTAATTATCATTTTATTTTGGGACCTTTTAGGTAGTCCAATCAAACAGTAAGCACTACTCTGTCTCTTTGCCCAGGGCATGTTGAGACCGACCAATATAAGGCTTTACTTCGCAAAACATTGCAATAAAAATGATACCCTAATACAGTCTCTTCCTGCATAATGTTACAACATAACAAAATGCTACTATTTATCTTGAGGAATTGCATGTTTTAAAATGTTTTTATGTGCAGCCATTGATACTCTGAATGCATAGAGTGACTGTCATAAGTCTTAATATGCTTCATGTAGACAGAGTAGAAAGAGATTCAGTGGTGGCCGCTCATGCAGGGGGCATGGGCGCCTCCCCGCCTAATCCATATATGCACCCCTAATCTATATGCAGGGCACCAGATGCATAGATTTCAGCAGGTTTTTTTTGTGGAAGCACATGATTAGAGCTTGAGGCTTCAAAAAAGGGTGGGCTTGAGGCGCAGAGGACTGTGCCCGAGTCCACCCAGTTGTGTGACCTTAGTAAATTAATATTCACTATTGTCTTCCTGATTCTCCTCCCAGCCAAACAGGCATAGAGTCCTGAGACTCCATTGGCTGGATGACTGGGAGGAGACCGCCGAGACTTGGAGCCAGGACTCGGGGAGAGCGACACAGAGATAAAGGTAAGTGCTGGACTGGAAGTTGACAGGCGAGCCAGTGAAACAGCGATTGACGGGGGGTGGGTGTCAAGCAGCGATCCATCGAGCGATGTGGGTTGGGGGTTTGGTGGTGGTGGTATGGATGGCTGGCTGGGGGGGTGGCCAAGAAGTTTGAGCACCAGCTGCCACTCGAGAGGTTACTGCCTATACAGATTACATGAATAATGGGATATTGGAACAGGACACAAAAAGAAGGCTGATAGGAATAGAAAACAGAGTTATATGAGAAATATGAGGTCATCACCATGCTACTTCTTCAATAACCATTCAGCCATAGGCTGGGGCATGCCCAGGAGAACCCTGAACTGGCCATCAAACTGCAGATATCTAGTGCCACAGAAAAGTACTATGGGGAAAATCTCTGAAATGAAGGTGAATAATGTAACAAAAGCTTTTTTTTTTAACTTGTAATCTTTTAATAGGTTATTTATTTGAATCTTGTTATTTCTGGTAAAAGCTCTGCATTAGCAATGTAGATTCTTCTGCTAAAGTGGATTTTTCATGCAAAGTCAGTTTTAATTTAAGGTTTATATTTGTAGCTCAATTGATCCTGTTTCTGGCAATGCAATAAGGTATATAGATGGTGTGAACACAGCATGTCTAATACATGATTATAGGAACATTTACAAAGAAAATCATTGAGCAAAGAGTATGGGCAGGAAGTGTAATACAAGCTGGAACAAAAATGGTTTAGATGTGGAGTAGAAAGGCAAATAACCAAAAAAATACTGTAAACAAGTTTTTTTTTTTTAATTGTTTGTCATATATAAGTGACACCCTATAAAAGAAAGGCTAAATAAAACCTCCACCTCCCAGTGACTGAAGTGTATAATAAAATGATACAGAGCAATAAGTCCTCATTCACAGTAATAAATATATATAAAATATTGCTTGTCATCCTCTCCAGATCAGCACTGTGCATTAGGAGTGACACACTCTCCTTGTCCCACCTCACTCATCGCAAATATTTGCCTCTCATTTCTGATTGGCAAAATGTGCTCAATCACAGTACTGCATACACGTCTGGTCAGCATTCCCCGTTGGGTTGGTTCTCTAATTAGGTATTTTAAGTGTCTAGGGGAGGGACTAAGGGTACATTTAGATGCCCTTGAGGATTTTGTTGTTATTATTAATGTTTTCCAGGTTGAAGATTAGGGATGAGCCGAACACCCCCCGGTTCAGTTCGCACCAGAACTTTCGAACGGACCGAAAATTTGTACGAACTTTAGAACCCCATTGAAGTCTATGAGACTCGAACGTTTGAAATAAAAAGTGCTAATTTTAATGGCTAATATGCAAGATATTGTCCTAAAAAGGGTTTGGGGACCTGGCTCCTGCCCCAGGGGACATGGGTCTATGGCTAAAATGTTTTTAAAAACTGCAGTTTTTTCGGGAGCACTGATTTAAATGACGATTATAGTGAAAAAAAGTGAAATATTCCTTTAAATATCGTGCCTGGGGGGTGTCTATAGTATGCCTGTGAAGTGCCACGTGTTTCTCGTGTTTAGAACAGTCCCTGCACAAAATGACATTTAACGGAAAAAAAGCGGTTTTAATGTAATATCTGGTTCTGGCAATATGGATGAAAACCATTGAGAAAAATGGCATGGGTAACCCCCGCCCATTACCAGCCCCTTTGGCGCTTGTACGGATATTAAGGGGAACCCCGTACCCAAATAAAAAAAAGAAAGGTGTGGGGCCCCCAGACCCTATATACTCAGAACAGCAGTATACAGGCGGTGCAAACAAGACAGGGACTGTGTAGGTTTGTTGTGTTAAGTAGAATCTGTTTGTAATTTTGAACTGGTACATTTTTAAAGTGTAGCTCCAGTCAAAAAATCTATTTTTAAGCTTTTTGGAAAACATAGGGAAGGGTTATCACCCCTGTATAATTTGTTTTGTCGTCCATCTTTTTTCATCTCACTTGCTGTTGTCTCCTTCTGTTTGCAAGTAGACGTTTGTAAGTTGGATGTTTGAAAGTAGGGGCCTGCCCTATATGCTCTGCAGAAAAGGCAGAACAAGGTGTTGGTGTTGCCACAACATTATAAGCCCTCAAAGTGACTCTTGGTGGGCGCTGGAGCACCCTGCTGTGAACGATTATATTAAGAATAGTAATTACATGCCATTGTTGAACAGTGGTAGAAAAATTGGGCCTTTGGTGGTTGTGGTTGGGGGGGGGGGGAATAGACCTGGCGCTATACCATATAACACTACAAATCTGTGCGTGAGAACTCTATTATGTATAATTTTCAGCGTGCTGGCAATTATATAAAAACCATAGACTAAAAGTCAAAAAATAGGAAATGCTCAACCAAATATTACTATCAATGTTACTAAAGTGCAAGTGATAACCCTGTGCATGAACACTTTATAATTTTCAGTGTGCTGGCAATTAGATAAAATTCATAGAGAAAACATTAAAGTGAAAAATTATTCATCCAAAAGTGTCTCAGACAATATGCTGCTAAAGTGCTAGTGCCAGTGAGTATACACGTGCCAATACCTGTTTGTATCATACGTGAAAAAAATAATAAAATATGTTGTCTTTAAACCACTAAAAGGTGTCTGGTGACTATATTTTGTTTATAAGGTGTTTTACACAAACTGTCATGCAAAATATGATTAGAAATGATTTTGTGATAACTGACACACTGCTATAATCCACTGTTATCACTTGCACTTTAGTAACATTGATAGTAATATTTGGTTGAGCATTTCCTGTTTTTTGACTTTTAGTCTATGGTTTTTATATAATTGCCAGCACGCTGAAAATTATACATAATAGAGTTCTCATGCACAGATTTGTAGTGTTATATGGTATAGCGCCAGGTCAATTCCCCCCCCCCCCCCCCCAACCCTCTCAGTATCTTTCCACCCGTTTGGGTGGAAATAAATAGAGGCTGCTCTTACACAATTTTTTACATTTACACTTTTATATTCATATTTTTATCTTTTATATTGATTGGTCCATAGCGCAATCTAACCCCCTCCTTAATCTTTGGTGGTTGTGGTGGTGGTGCTGGTGCCACAACACTATAAGTTCTCACAGTTACTCTCGGTGGGCACAGGAACGGGCCCTGCTGTGAAATATTATATCAAGAATTGTAATTACATGCCCCTTTTAAACAGGGGCTGAAAAATTGGGCTGCTGGCACTGGTGCTGGTGTCACGACACTGCAACCTCTCCCATATACTCTAGTTGTAGTGCAGGAATGAGCCCTGCTGCAAAGCATTGCATCAAAAATTTTTATTACATGCCCCTGTTAAACAGGGGCTGAAAAATTGGGCTGGTGGCATCACCCAGAACCAAAAATGTTCTTTCAAGATATCAGCGGAGGAGGAAGAGGATAGACAGTCAACATAACAGGACAGTCACTCAGCATCAGCATAGGCAGTCTTGAAGGGATGTGATATTTCAAAAAAAAATATTCGGTTACATCAGCTTCAGGTGCTTGGTAGCTGTGGGTGATCCAAGTCTGATTCATCTTTATGAAGGTCAGTCGATCAACCAAGTCGGTGGACAGGCGCACCATCTGATAGGTAACAAAGCCACCAGCAGCACTGAAGGTGCGTTCCGAAAAAAACGCTGGATGCAGGACAGGCCAGTTGCTCAATTGCATACTATGCAAGCTCTGGCCAGTGATCCATCCTCAAGACCCAGTAAGCCAGAGGATTTTCGGTGGGAAAGGTGTCCAAGTCTGACCTTGCCCCTAGGTATTCCTGCACCATGTAAATCAGACCCTGGCGATGGTTGCTGGAACCGATCATACCTTGGGGCTGCGGACTAAAAAATTGTCTGAACGCATCAGTCAGACGGACACCTTCTCCACCGCTCCTTCTGATCAATGCCTCAGCAACACGTTGTCCAGGACCAGGAGTTTGTAACCTCCCAGTCTCTGGGAACACGTTGCACAGACCTTTCTGCAAGGCCTCCCGGAGATGTCTCATCCTCTGCTCCCTCTGCGACAGCAAGATAAGGTCAGCAACCTTACCCTTGTACCATGGATCAAGGAGAGTGGCCAGCCAGTAATGGTCCATCTCCTTGATCCGAAGAATACAAGGATCCTTCCGCAGTCTTTGCAGGATCAGGGAGGCCATGCAGCGTAGGCTAGCTGAGGCATTCGGTCCGGAGTCCTCTGGGTCACTAAGGACAACATGATCCGCAGCTACCTCCTCCCAGCCACGTACAAGTCCACGGGTTTCTTGGGAATGTAAATCCTCCCTACAAGACTGCTGCTGCTGATGCTGAGTGCCAGCCTCCACCTCCATGCTGACACAATCATCCTCCTCCTTCTCGTCCTCTTCCTGTGTGATGGGCGGGACAGCAGAAACACTGTCTGGATAAAGGGGGCCTTGAGAGGCAAGGAAGTCCTCCTCTTCCTGTCTCTGTTCTGCCTCAAGTGCCCTGTCCATTATTCCACGCAGTGTATGCTCCAACAGGTGGGCAAGAGGTACAGTGTCACTGATGCATGCACTGTCACTGCTCACCACCCTTGTGGCCTCCTCAAACGGTGACAGGACAGTGCATGCATCCCTGATCATGCCCCATTGGCGTGGTGAGAAAAAACCGAGCTCCCCTGACCCTGTCCTGGTGCCGTAGTAGCCCAGGTACTCATTGATGGCCCTCTGCTGCATGTGCAGCCGCTGCAGCATGGCCAACGTTGAGTTCCACTTGGTGGGCATGTCACATATAAGGTGGTTCTTGGGCAGGTTCAACTCCTTTTGGAGCTCAGCCAACCGAGCACAGGCATTAAATGATCAGCGGAAATGCACACAGACTTTCCTGGTCTGCTTCAGGACATCCTGTAAGCCCGGGTACCTGCCCAAGAACCGCTGCACCACCAGGTTAAGGACGTGAGCCACACAGGGCACATGGGTCAGTTGTCCCTGTCGGAGGGCGGAGAAGAGGTTGATGCCATTGTCTCAAACCACCAATCCTGGCTTAAGCTGGCGTGGCTTCAACCACCTCTCAGCCTGCCCCTGCAGAGCTGACAAAATATCTGCCCCAGTGTGGCTCCTGTCCCCCAAACAAACCAGCACAAGCATGGCATGGCATCGTTTTGCCTGTGTACTTGCGTAGCCCCTTGAACACCTAGGGAGCACCGCTGGTTCTGAGGACAGAGCACTGGAAGAGGCCATGGAGGAAGAAGAAGAGGAGGGGGTGGAGGAGAGAGGTGTGTCACAACCAGTAGTAGAATTTTGGAGGCGTGGTGGTGGAACAACCTCCAACACTACAGCACCTTGTCCTGCATCCCTCCCAGCTGCCAGAAGAGTGACCCAATGGGCCGTGAAAGACAGGTAACGTCCCTGTCCATGCCTGCTGGCCCATGAGTCAGTGGTAATATGCACCTTACCGCTGACCGCCCTGTCCAGCGAGGGAAGGACATTGCCTTCCACATGCCGGTAGAGAGCCGCAATTGCCTTCCGTGAGAAAAAGTGGCGTTTGGGGACCTGCCACTGAGGAACCGCACATTGCACAAACTCACAGAAGGGGGCCGAGTCTACCAACTGAAAAGGTAGCAGTTGAAGTGCTAGCAATTTAGCCAAGCTAGCATTAAACCACTGGGCATGTGGATGGCTGGGAGTGAACTTCTTTCTACGGTCCAGCAGCTGGGGCAGGGAAATTTGCCTGCTACAATCGAACGTGGGTGTACTGCTAGCAGAGTGCCCGCAAGCACTTGGCTGTAACACACCAAATTCTACACCTTCATTCCTCTCAGCGCAGGTTTCAGAGAGGACTGAAGGTCTAGTGGGGTTGGAGAACCCAGCTGATGAGGAGCAAGGAGAGGCCCGCTTTGTTCTTTGGTGTGGGTCTTTGAGGTACGCTTGCTGCATGGCAGGTCAACATATGTCTGGTCAAGCATGTGGTACCCAAGCGGCTGATGTTTTGGCCACGTGAGATACGCTTGAGACATATGTTGCAAATAGCAGCTGTGCGATCTGATGCACTCATTTCAAAAAAGGCCCACACCAAAGAACTATTAGAATAACGCGCAGAGGCAGCGCCCTGAACAGGCGGAGCTCTGTGGTGGGATTCAGTCAGTGTCCTGCCCCTAAGCTGGCCCCCGGAGGGCATCCTGCCTCATTGGAGATGTGCCTCCTCCTCCTCCTCCTCTCTCCTACCAGGCACCCACGTGGAGTCAGTGCCCTCATCATCCCTACCTCTTCATCGCTGGAGCAAACCTGGCAGTATGCTGCAGCTTGTGGAACATGACTGCTAGATTGCTGTCCTTCTTGAGCATCCCCTCTCTCTGCGCTCACGCTACTGCCTTCCTCTAGCTGAGTATCATCATCAGAGCCTACAAAACACTGGGCATTCTCCTGGAGCATGTACCCAACACTGTGCTCAAAGAGTTCAGGGGACTCCTCAGGAGGACGTGGTGGGTCTAGGGAAGGAGTCACTGATGATGACATTGAGACGAGGGAAGAGGATGGGTTGGCAGCTGCTTTGCTTGTACCCTGAGCCTGGGTGAGAGAGGATGAGGAGGATGAAGAGGGCTTGGTCATCCACTCTACCAAGTCTTCTGCATGATGCGGCTCAACACGTCCAGGTGCCGAAAATAAGGACAAGCATGTCCCATGGCCACGTGCTGATGACGATGCACCGTGTCCATGACCAGCACTGTTGTCTCTAGGCACAGAGCCTGCTTGCCCTCTTTTATCAGCTCGTGCCTGTCTGCCTCTCCTTGTTGGCCTTCCTGACATGGTAATGGCCTGAAGGGAGTTGGGAAAACCAGCAATTGGGTAGTGTATATTGTGCTGGAGGCACACAACACCCACTAACTCCTGCAGATGCCTTTATTATAGAAAAAACAGGAATTAGAACACCGGCACAGTGGTGTAGTGGTTAGCACTCTCACCTAGCAGTAAGAAGGGTCTACTGGTTTAAATCCCAACCACGATACTACCTGTCTGGAGTTTGCATGTTCTCCCTGTGCCTGTGTGGGTTTCCTCCAGGTACTCCGGTTTCCTCCCACAATCCAAAGACATGCAGGTAGGTTGATTGGCTTCTGTCAGGAATTGGCCCTAGTATATGAATGGAGACCTTGGATTGTGGGCACCTTGAGTGTGCAATGTACAGGGATAGGGTCTATTGTAGACACTCACTCAGGTTGAACTGGATGGACTGGTGTCTTTATTCAACCTTACTAACTATGAAACTATGAAAGGGTAGATACCAGTGTATATTATGCTGTGCTGGAGGCACACAACACCCACTAACTCCTGCAGATGCCTTTATTATAGAACAACAGGAATTAAAGGGTAGATACTGGTGTATACTGTGCTGTGCTGGAGGCACATAACATCCATTAACTCCTGCAAATGCCTTTATTATAGAACAACAGGAATTAAAGGGTAGATACCGGTGTATACTGTGCTGTGCTGGAGGCACACAACACCAACTAACTCCTGCAGATGGCAGATGGCTCAATTAGAGAAGAGCAAAATATGTAGATACAGGTGTATACTGCGCTCAGGGCACACAGACAACACCCAGAAACTCCTGCAGATGGCAGATAGCTCAATTACAGAAGAGCAATAACGCAAAATAGGTAGCTACAGGTGTATACTGCACTTAGGGCACACAGACAACACCCAGAAACTCCTGCAGATGGCTGATAGCTCAATTACAGAAGAGCAATAATGTGAAATAGGTAGATACAGGTGTATACTGCACTTAGGGCACACAGACAACACCCAGAAACTCCTGCAGATGGCTGATAGCTCAATTACAGAAGAGCAATATAGCTATATAGGTGGATACAGGTGTATACTGCACTCAGGGCACACAAACAACACCCAGAAACTCCTGCATATGGCTGATAGCTCAATTACAGAAGAGCAATAATCCTAAATATGTAGATACAGGTGTATACTGCGCTGAAGGTACACAGACCCACCCACTTACTACTGCAGACGCCAACACACTACACAAGGCCACCACGCTGGCGGCCTTATATAGTGTGGGGCGTGTACTACACAGCCTGAGCTATGATTGGACACAGGCATCCTGCCTGTGGCCAATCATGGCTCTCCTCGCTGCCGGCGCAGTGATTGGCCAAGCATGCGGGGGCACAGTGCATGCTTGGCCAATCATGAGCCAGCAATGCACTGCGATGGCGCAGTGCATTGTGGGCCGTGAGCGCCACATAAAATTGGCACTAGCGGCCCACAGAGTTCTGGCCTCGCCGAGCGGGCGAACAGCCGGTGTTCGAGTCGAACAGCAAGTTCATCCCTATTTAAGATAATAGATGTCTAATGCTGTCTGTGCCTCCCACGTTCATTCATCCAGAGTGGGGGCACTCTAATACAGGATGTTTGTAGTGTAGTTCTGTATTAAAGTATTAAAAATAAATAAAGAGCCCCCATTCTTACACTCTTAAACGCTACCACCCCGATCTGGGAGGACCCCAAATAAAAGCTAGGTGCCCAGGAGAATATACCAGCATAGGGGGTTATGTACAACCTATCTGCCCTATTTTTTAGACATACCTGGATGTTTTTCATTTACATTTAGGAAATGTTATGAATTTATGTGAATACTACCTGTGCTGCACTGAAAACTCAAGCAGTGTTATCAGCCTAGCCTAGTTCACCTCTGAGGACTACAGAAGATAAGGAAACGGGAAGATGTTCTGTAGTCTTAATCAAGAATGAACCGACTAAGACACCAATGGGGGTTTTTACTAAAGGAAAACCCACTTTGCACTGAAAGTGCACATGGAAGTAAAGTTACTGTAGATCCAAGGGGGGACATGCAAGGAAAATAATAAACAGCATTTTAGTTTGTACGTGATTGGATGATAAAATCAGCAGAGCTTCCACTCATTTAAGATCTACTCCTTAGATTTAGAGCGACTTCACTTCCAAGTGCACTTGCAGTGCAAAGTGGATTTGCCTTTCGTAAATAACCCACAAAGTGTATTACTAGAAGAATCTCTATGCAAAAATGATGGAAAGAAAAGAAAACAAATACAGCCATTAGAACTAAGGACTGATAATCTCTCTGTCATGTGCCTCCCATACAAATCAAGGGTTAACTGTTTATTTTGTTTGACAAGATTGGAATAAGCAGGGATGCACATATACAGTGCCTTGCAAAAGTATTTACCCCCCTTGGCTTTTTACATATTTTGTTACATTATAACCTTTAGTTCAATGTTTTTTTTTTTAATCTGAATTATATGTGATGGATAAGAACACAATAGTCTAAGTTGGTGAAGTAAAATTTGAAAAATATATACTATTTTACTATATATACTATTTTTCTGTAATAAAAAACTGATAATTGGGATGTGCATGTGTATTTACCCACTTTGTTATGAAGCCCATAAAAAAGCTCCGGTGCAACCAATTACCTTCACAAGTCACATAATTAGTGAAATGATGTGTACCTGTGTGCAATCTAAGTGTCACATGATCTGTCATTACATATACACACCTTTTTGAAAAGCCCCAGGGGCTGCAACACCTAAGCAAGAGGCACCACTAACCAAACACTGCCATGAAGACCAAGGAACTCTCCAAACAAGTAAGGGACAATGTTGTTGAGAAGTACAAGTCAGGGTTAGGTTATAAAAAAATATGCAAATCTTTGATGATCCCTAGGAGCACCATCACATCTATCATAACCAAATGGAAAGAACATGTCACAACAGCCAGAAGGGCCAGAAGAAAGCCATTACTTTCAGCAAAAAACAAAATTGCATGTTTTGAGTTTGCGAAAAAGCATGCGGGAGACTCCCAAAATGTATGGAGAAAGGTGCTCTGGTCTGATGATACTAAAATCAAACTTTTTTTCAAACGCTATGTCTGGCGCAAACCCAACACATCACATCAACCAAAGAACACCATCCCCACAGTGAAACATGGTGGTGACAGCATCATGTTGTGGGGAATGTTTTTCAGCAGTTGGGACTGGGAAACTGATCAGAGTTGAGGGAAAGATGGATGGTGCTAAATATAAGGATATTCTTGAGCAAAACCTATACCACGCTGTGTGATTTGAGACTAGGACGGAGGTTCAACTTCCAGCAGGACAATGACCCCAAACACACTGCTAAAGCAACAATTGAGTGGTTTAAGGGGAAACATGTAAATGTTTTGGAATGGCCTAGTCAAAGCCCAGACCTCAATCCAATAGAAAATCTGTGGTCAGACTTCAAGTTGGATGATTTACACTTGCTGTTCACAAACTCAAACCATCCAACTTGAAGGAGCTGGAGCAGTTTTGTAAGGAGGAATGGGCAAAAATCCCAGTGGTAAGATGTGGCAAGCTCATAGAGACTTATTCAAAACTTGGAGCTGTGATAGCCACAAAAGGTGACTCTACAAAGTATTGACTTTGGGGGGGTGAATAATTATGCACATTTACTTTTTCTGTTATTTTGTCCTATTTGTTGTTTGCTTCACAATACAAGAAAAAGCATCTTCAAAGTTGCGTACATGTTCTGTAAATTAAATGATGCAAATACTCAAACAATCCATGTTAATTTTAATTCCACGTTGTGAGGCAACAAAACACGAAAAATGCCAAGGGGGTGAATACTTTTGCAAGGCACTGTAATTCTTCATGTCTGGAGGCTTCCTCCCCAGTCTCATTCGGCATTAATTCCTATTCTCCAGATGTCAACCGTGGCCTCTCCAGTGTCATTATGTGTAATGCAGGACCAGTAGTCCTGCATTGTACATAAAGACATCGAGTACTGACCCACATACCAGGCAGGGTTGCCATCCGTCATAAAATTCAAGCACAGTTTGTAAAATCCATGATTTTTATATCTGTCCATGAATGTCCATTATGGACATGCATATCCATAATGGACATTCACAGACAGATGTAAAAATCACAGATTTTTCAAACCATTCATGAATTTACTGGCAATTAGCAACCCTGGACTGCAGGACAATGCTGACTTCTGGGAGGATGAGGAATAGTGTGAGAATTCCTGCTTATTTCTTACCCCCTAGAACAGTGATGGCGCACCTTGGTACCCCAGATGTTTTGCAACTACATTTCCCATGATGCTCTTGCACTCGACAGTGTAGTTGAGCATCATGGGAAATGTAGTTCCAAAACACCTGGGGTGCCAAGGTTCGCCATTACTGCCCTAGACAAAATAAGAAAAATAACTTTTGCTGAGCAGAGGAAGTGGGAGAGATGGGCACTGCATAGTTATTTTTGTGGTTATAGATAAACTATAGGTCTCCAATAAGACAACCTTATGGACTGAACTATGAATACGATAAGTTATGTTATAAATTTTTGAATAGTTGTGTGTTCTCTTCTGTTCATTTGTGAAATCTATTGCTTAGAAATATTTATTTTGTAAATATATATATTTTTTATAATATAATAACAAATTGATATTTTGCAAATAGTTTACCGTATATATTTTCAGATGGCTGACAATGCTTCTGTTCAGCTTTGTATAAGTACTTTCAGTGATTTAATTCATCACAAATGATTCAATGCACACATGTTGTAAATGTATTAAATAACAGCTGTGTTAATATAATGTTATTGGATGAAAGGTACTTTTTCATTTTGTTTTAAAGTACTCTTTTATTATCTAGTGTGTCTGTGGGAAACATGCTAGAAGCTCTCCTGGCTCCTTTTTCCACATTGAATTACAACAAATATGGTGAAACAGCAACTTTACACGTTCAGATTTCCTTTTTTATGAACTATTTTGTGCTTGGCTGACATGCTTGCACCTGATGACTACTTATTTGTAGCCAAGACCTCCTACATCCTGGAGAAGTGGAGTCTAAATATAAAATACAACTAATGAAAATATGTTATTTTTCACCAAACGTCAGCTATGTTTTCTCTTTCAATCGTTTTTATTAAAGATTTTGAAGGATATATAGTGTAACCTCATGCAGGTATTTAAAGCAGAAGTACAGACAAAGTTCGTTCTGGCTGTACAGTACTTGCATAAAATCTATCACAAAACCAGGTCACCAACAATTGTTTTCTACTCATGCGCACTTTTACAGGGTGTCTGGATTCATAGAAAATGATTGTTGGTGACCTGGTTTTGTGATGGATTTTATGTACCTGTAATTCTGCAATAACAGAGAAGTGACCTGCTATGAGTGCTCCATAATGCTTCTTTATAAATAGATACATGCAGTATATGTGTCATACCAGGTGAAGAGCCAAGCTTTTCTGAGGTTTAAAATCTATGTGTAGATAAGTTAAAAACAAAGCAGTGCTGCTGGCTTCCCTCCTTTCCTCACCTCTCCCTCTGCTGTTATGGGGGGGATGTTTCAGGATGCAGAGTTGGGGTAGGGGCTAATCATCATTCCATTTAACAACCCATTCCTTCTCTAAATTAACACAGTGAACACACTCGCTCACTGTGTTAAATCATATCTGAAGCATAGTAAACTGTATTTACTTTGCTTCCATTTGGGAATGAACAGGAAGCCACTCAGCACAGAGCACTTCTCATTTATTCACTTGCCAGTACAGCTGAGGCTCCAGAGAAAAAGGTATGTGTGTTTTAGCTTTGGGATGCACGATGCACACCCTAACTCAATGGGGTGCTTTTGCCTAACCACCACTGCAATAATACAGTGTGGCAGGGATTCATACAACTAAGAGGCTGTAACGGGGCTGTCATCAAGAGAGCCCAACTATGCATGCCCTTTCTGCCCAGTTTCACTTAGCTGTACTACACTAAGTATAAACTAATGACACAATATTAATGTATATACATGTGCACACCTCCTGCATGTATCCCTACCTTGCAAATGTCACCCCCTTCAGCAGTAGGAGCCCTGCAAAACTCTGGAATCGGTGGATGGGTCTCTTTGCTGGAGATTGGTGGGCGGAGTCTCCTACTGTATTCTCCTATTACTGAGTTTTGAGTAACATCCAGTCAAAACTCAGGAAAGCACCACATGACTTCAGCATGCCCAATCATGCTGAGGTATGAAGCAGCTAATCCTGGGAGAGCTTGAGGAGAAAGGAGGGGGAATGTAAAGCTTGAACTTTAACACTCTTTCTCTCTCATGCTGTTAATGAGATAAAGAAATCAGATGTCAGTCACAGCAGTGGGGGAAGTGGTGGCCCAAACTTATCCGTGTGTGTTCTTCAATCTTACAAAAAAAATACATTTTGGGGTATTGGTGGCCCCTGTGTTGGTCCATGGCTGGTCCATGTACGGCGTCGTTTAATGCGGGGCGACGCTCCCTATATTTTTCTTTGGTAGCTGCGCCGCTGCGCCTTTCTGTGTGGGGGTCCCTTTAGTTTCTACTCCTCTGACCGTTATTGGCTCCTTTTCTTTGATCAGTGGAATATCGTTATCTGTTGTATTAGCTGAGATTGTGTCCAGACCTTGGACTCAATTACATGTGTTTCTTTTTTTGGTCCATGCAGGGATGGAGTTCTGCGGCTGTTGGCGTTTATGTATGGGTATTATTGGCGATGGTATGCTGGCACATACTATTGAGTGCTTTCCATATACTCAGCGCATTTTCGCGCGTGGAATATAAGACACTTGGTTTTGAGTTATTATGTGCACGCGTGTGCGCCTTTACTCACTGCGGACTTGAAGCGGGATTGGTACTGCTGCCATACACTTGACTGCTATGCGTGTCCCCATATAATGCGAGGACGGCATTATACTTTGGACTCTATGCGCATGCACGAGTAGTTTCATTCGCTCATGTGCACTCTCCTCTACCCCATATTTAAGCCGATCAGCTGAGATCAGGATCAGCTATCGGTGTGTCACGCTGTTGGAATCCTTCAGTTACCCACTCTGCTGTTTTCATATAAACGGATTTATACAGGTACATACAGGTACATACAGTTTGTTGGGTGTTTATTTGTGAGTTTGGCTCTCTTTTGGTATATTGACACAATACTCTTGGTTTTAATTAGATACATATTTTTTCTTTTAGTTGCCCATAGTGGCCGAATACACTCTTGGTGCCGCATTTGCTCTGACCATTGTGTGCATTTACAAACCACACTCCCCTGTCCATGGGACGATATATATCTATGAACGTATTAAAATATGTACATTTACTTCTTTTGGCTATATGGGTGCATTTGTATGTATATGCATGTATCAGGAACGTTTTGATGGGTGTGAGGGTGGGTGTATGTATATCTATGTTTATGTGGATATGTTTACGCGTGTGGGCATATTTGTGCGTTCACATGCATGAACATAGGCTTATATGTATATGTTGGTCATGTAGGTGCAGGTGTGGTTGTGGTAGTAGGTATGTGGGTGTGTATGGGTGTATGTGTGCATGTATGTATATATATATATATATATATATATATATATATATATATATATATATATATATATGCAATGATTAATTGTTGTTGTTGTTGTTTTTGTTCCCCATATATAGAACATCTATTGGCCCTTTTTTGCGATTTGGGGTGGATTGTTTGTGTGACCCCTGTTGGGTTTCATTGACGTTCAGGGCTAAAGGAATATCAGGTTGCCTGGGTCTCAAATCATCACGTGTCATGTGGAACATCAGACAGATTCAAATATATTGGTAATGTAAAAAAATCTGTATATCTCCCTTCTTGTTTATGTCTTTGACCATGATATATTCTGTTAACTGCATATTTGAATAATGCAATCAATAATCAAATCAAGCACTAATGTTATATGTTTTTTTTTATTAGTGGGCTCTGTATAAGATCTATAAACTCCCTGAAGAAGGGCGGGATTTGCCTGATACGATCGTTGGGCTGGTTTGTTTGAGCCATTTTATGTATTATATTATGTTGTTTGTTATCATATATTTTTTTTAAATGCTTTATATGTATATTCAAAGAAACGTTTGTATTAATATTTGTTATCAGTGTTTTCAGTCACTTATAAAGTCCCGTTTTACTGGGGGATTCTCTCCTTTTCTGTACAACTTATCTGGGATGTGGTTACTGATAACAATATTATTTTCTGCGATTATTGGGATTTTCTTCTCCTTAAAAAAAGACAAGAGGATTGCTCAGAGCTGGATTAACTCTTTGTGGCAAGACTGGATGGAGATTACTTGACATCCTCTACTGTACCAGGTGGAAGTCTTCATAAAAAAAAAAAATCAGGTTTACATCCACTTTAAGGATTTCAATATAATAAAAAGCATGACATAAAGAGAAAGTATTCTATAATATACTTTTTTTTAGTGTTGGATAGACTTAGCAAAGTAAATACATACTCTATTCACATTTTCTCTCCATTGGGGAGGTGCACACTCACTTTCTGTGATAAGACTGTAACTGTGTCTTGAGGGGAAGAGTTGTCAGCAAAGACAGGAAGACAAAGATTAATGATGACTTGATGGAAATTCAACCCTTGCACATTTTACTTAAAAACGACGAAATCTCCATAATGTATACTCAGACTGTAATAAAAACCTTATGGCAGTGCTATTCCATTCACTCCAATGTCTACAGTTTAAAAAAAATAGTATTGCTTAAAGTTGGGCTTTAACTGCTTGACACCTAGGGCAATTTGTTTGCCCACATGTTAAATCCTGAATTAATATTTATTTTGCTAGAAAATTACTAAAAACCCCCAAACAAGTATATATTAAGAAAGTATATATATTTTCTAAAAGGTGAGGCTCTGTAAAACAAATTTGTGGCAATTGCAATTTTTTATGTCACACAATATTTGTGCAACAGAAAATACATACTAAACATGTGATGTCCTAAAGATGGTGTATGAAATATTGATTTTCTTCAACACCTTTTATTTACCTCTACTGTTATCACAAAGGGGAATAACAAGCCACACATGTGATAGCATGGCCAGGGGACAGGTTCTATTTATGGAGACATCAAGTGTCTATTAATTTAATAAAGTTTCCTTGTACTTGTATGGGTTTCCTCCCAGACTCTAAAGGTATACTCATTTTTTAAATGGCACTTGTTCAAACTGATTGTGGTATTTGAATATATGTATTTGAGGTAAGGACCTCAGGGGCTAATGTTAATGTGCAACAGGTAAAGCACTGGGTAAACTACAGGTAAATACCTGTGATAATAATAAATAAGAGTTTAGAATATATCAAGACCAATATGTCAGATGCCTGAGCCCTTGTACACACGGTCAGACATTTTGACAATCAAATCCGTTGGATTTTGGCCAACGGATCTTGTCCAATGGATTTTGTCTGAAACTGTTGCATACACACGGTCGGACAAAGCTGTCGGAAAATCCGATTGTACATAACGTGATGAAGTTATTTCGTTACGATGTTAAGGCTAGTAGCCAATAGCTTTGGTCTAGGAATTTGATCTGAGCATGCGTGGCACTTTGTCCATCGGAGTAGGCTACACATGATCGGAGTATGTCCGATCGGAGCATTTTGTCGGAAAATTTTACAGACAAGTTGGAAAACTTGGTCTGTCGGATACTCCGACGGAAACAGTCCGATAGAGACCACACACAGTCGGATTATCTGACAAAACGGTCCGATAGGACACATTCAGTCGGAATCTCCGACCGTGTGTACAAGAGGACTTGGGGAAGGGTACTTAAGATGTGGAAGTCACGTGTTCAGGGTTTTTCGTTAGTGAGGCCATAGATGCTTGCTCCTGATTCTCGACCGGGGTAGCCCCGCGAGGGGTCCCGGTCACGGGAGAGTGTGTCGCCCCAAAACAAGGTTCGTTTGACTAACCCCAATAGACCCGTCTGGTCTGGGGTGGGGATACGTCTGTTCCCGAGTCTTGGAACTGGTTGGTCCAAGGCACAGTAACTGAGGGAGCATTCAAGCCATCCGGTGTGCTCTCAGCTTGGAGGGGCACCGCAGCTCGTGTAAGCGACCGGGGGAGGACTCTTCGGAGGAGGGCCAACAAGCTGGCATCCCAAGAAGTGCCTGGTTGCTGAGTTGTTAAGGACGTTAACGAATCCACTTTTTTCCAGTACTGCCAAGGAGACAGAGAACGTTCCAGACTGACTGCCATAATCTCTGGCTAGAGATTTGTTCAGCTTTGAATTGCCCAGATGCGAGTGGCTACTCTCTGGGCTGTATTAGAGACTTTCTAGTGATTAGCAGTTCAAGGTACCTGAGTTTCTTCACCCTTGCCCTCTGTTCCCATATGAGGCTGTGTTTATTGGATGTTACCCCTGCAAATAAAAACATTTCTAAAGGACTTTTACGGTGTCAGCATCCAAAGTTGTTGGGTACTAACCCTGGGAACCCCTAGACATGGAAGAACAAGTCAAGTGGAGGTAACCGGTAAGCCCAAAAGTCAAGGCCGCCCTATCAAGGGTTATGGTTGCTACACGTTGGGGCTCGCAGTCCGGGATTTACAGTTACCTCGCAGGACCTTGGAACAGAGGGTGAAGTATTTTTGAACTGCACCATAAAGATCAGCGCCATTTTGGAGAGACTTTCACTGAGGTGCATAAGCATGGGAGGAGCCTGTACTAAAAGCCTGCAAAATTACACAGGATCCAGCACCCAGTGGGAGGAGTCTATGCTGATCTTTTTTCTCTGCACGAGGCACCAAGTAGAGTGTGTTGCGGAAGGAAGAGGCCATTTTTCTCGGAGTTTGGAGAAAAAGTTTTTCAGAATGTACCATGCTCCTGGTGTGCAGCCTGTACCAGGACCCAGGATGCCCCTTGGAAGGGGTCCCACAGGAATACAGCCATCTGATTCCGTGTTCACAGACACGGGCATTCGCTTGCTGCCGCAGGGGTGGTTCATACTCTACACTACTGGAGACATCAAAGGCCTGGGTATGTTGTGCAAGAAGTGCGACAGTCTGGAGTGGAGCAGTCAGCCACGTCACCAAGGGCTTACCGCATGGACTGGGCCATGGGTATGATAATCAAGGAGTCGGCCATTTTCGCTCCTTTGGTGAGGCCTTCCACAGAGGTGACACCTGTCGTCGCTGACATCCCAGAGGGAGATGCTGCTACGTCTGTTACGGAGACTGCTGAGGAAACCACTCTGGAGCAGATGGACACTGTTTCTACCCCCATTACGGAAAACACTATGCCTCCACTAGAGAAAGTGAGGCGTACAAAGTCTTCCCGGAGGCAACGTAAAGTTCCGCCACCAAGTGCAGCTGGATCCAATTGGCGGAAAAAGGTTGCTTCGGAAAAGAGTTTGACGCTGAGTACACCCTTGTCTATTTACCGGCAGAGGAATACAGAGATTCAGAGCTAGAGACCCTGTCGGATATGGAAGATGATGACATTCTGGGGGTATTGTCGTGGGCTGGAGGGGATGATGTAGCTGCCACTTGTACAGACGTTTCAGATTGGCTGGATCTAACCTCAGGGGATGGAACGCCAAATCATGGTAAATGTGACTCTCCCTAAACTTGTGAATTTGCCCACACCAAAAAGGGATTCTGCCACGTTGGTGCAACGGTCCCCAAACTCCTGCATACTGCCCGTGCATTACCGAAAACTTGCAAGGTCACAGAGGCTTCTTCATAGGAGAGTGGCTACTGAGTACGGGTTGGAGTTTCCCTATGTCTCAGGGGATATTGTGACTGTTATCAAGGAGAATCGTGAGGCCTGTTATGAGGACAATGTCTGGAATTACCTAAAAGTGCCAAAGCGGCTTCGGAAAAAGGCCTTTTCACCGGAGCTTTATGACCGATTCTAGGAATGTCTGTTGCATTGGAGCTATGGTTGGCATATCTATTGTGACAAAGTTGTGATATGCAGACCGGATAAAGAAAGTGCTATATACTTTATCATTACCATAGATGCACAAGGAAAAGATCTAACTTTGCCTGATCCACAGGTTTCATTGGTGAACTGTTCCTGGAGTCAAGTCTTTGAATATTTCGCAAAAATAACTTCTTTGTGTCTTCAGTTTTGCGATGTCTTTCTGCAAGTTACAAGGACTGTGGGGTAGTTAGGCAGGTTGTTGCTACAGGAAACTACATGTCAAGTTCTAAAGGCTTTTAGCCCACAGCGTTCTGGTTTCTAAAAGACTTGCAGTTACAGTGGCTTTGCCCACTAGGTGGCGTGAGTCGGCAGGAAAGAACAGTAATAGCAAGAGCTGCTCTTTTATAGCTGTTAGAAATATTAGAGAAAAGTATTTTACGTATTTTTGAAGAAGGAAATTCCATTGAAGCAGCAGTGGAATTTCACTCTTTAAAACAAAATGTATAGTGTACAGTGTTGTCTTGTATATTGTGTTTTCTTTTTCAGGATGCACCGAGATCGACTGTAAAGCTCATCAGAGATTGGGTGGGTTAGTCAGTTTATCTGGGTGGTATGTGTACAGCATTTGAACGTGTTGTTGTGAAAACGTAAAATGTTTTAAAGACGTTTCCTTTCTTTCTTTTCCACAACACCCACTAAGAACTCAGGCACTGCATAGGGTTTTTTTTATAGGATAGGATTTTTCCCTGGTTGTTGGGGGACATTGTCTAAATGACTGGGGGGATGTGTAGCGGTGGCACTTTGGACAAGGTGCCTGCTGTGTACAAATTCGTTTTTTGCCCCGGAACAGGGGTTCTGAGGGTTGTTTGTGCGAGTAGCTACTCTCTGGGCTGTATTAGAGAATTTCTAGTGATTAGCAGTTCAAGATGCCTGAGTTTTTTCACCCTTGTCCTCTGTTCCCATATGAGACTGTTTATTGGATGTTACCCCCTGCAAATAAAAACCTTTCTAAAGGACTGCTATGGTGTCAGCATCCAAAGTTGTTGGGTACTAACCCTGGGAACCCCTAGATGTGGAAGAACAAGCCAAGCGGAGGTAACAGGTAAGCCCAAAAGTCAATGCCGCCCTATCAAGGATTATGGCAGCTACAATTATAAATGGGGAATATGTATGTGGGCAGATAAATAGACCTATATGCTAAGTAAAGGAAATGTGTTTGGCAAGAAATTGATTTTTAAAGGAGAGGTATAGCCAAAGCTCATTTGGCTGTAATTTTCCTGTGAATCACAGGAGTGCAGTTCATTCTGCTCTCCTGTGACCAATTTTCAGCTGACACAGGGCTAAAGCCAGCTGTCAACTAATTTCACAGAGTCCAGGCTGGGCAAAGATCACAACCATATGGTGAGGATTCCCCCAGGAGCCTGGAGTGGCAACTGGCTCAGCCTCTCAGCTGTGCCACTGAGAGACTGAGCCAGGTGCTATATATAAAACATATAATACAAATTTTTTGCAACGATTTCAGAATATCCAAAGAGTGGTGAAGCTCACCATCAATGCACTCAAGGGGTTCATTAATAGGGATGAGCCGAACGGACCCCTGTTCAGTTTGCACCAGAACCCAATTAAAGTCAATGGGACCCGAACGTCAAAAACCAAAAGTGCCATTTTGAAGGCTTATATGCAAGTAATTGGGCATACAATGGTTATAGGGATCCAGGTTGTGCCCTGGAGGACATTTATCAATAAATCAATAAAAAGAAAGTTTGTGAAAAACATAATTTTTAAATGAGCAGTGATTTTTAGATTTTTAAAGTGAAAGCATAACATTTTTAATTTCCTCCCAATATAGTGCCTGGGGGGTCCCCTTAGTCTACCTGTAAAGTGGAAGATTTGTACCATGTCTAGAATCTTCTGCAGCAATAATTGCATTTATAAAGCCAAAAAAATGTAATTTTTCCTGCAAGCTGCCTTTATTTTGCTCAGCAACAGCTGGGGAGCTGTGTATGATGAGACCACAATAGTGCACTGGGAACAAGATTAGGTACTAGCAGTAACGCACACAGAACTTTATGGATTTAAACTGGCAGTAATGCACACAAAACTATATGGCGTTAAACTGGCTGTAACATACTCACAAGTAAATGGCGTTAAACTTGCAGTAACGCACAGAACTATAGGGTGCTAAAAACTGGCAGTAACACACACAGAACTATATGGCATTAAATTGGGAGTAACACACACAGATAAATGGCATTAAACTGGCAGTAAGTCACACTGAAGTAAATGGCGTTAAACTGGCAGTAACGTAAATGGCGTTTAACTGGTAGTGACGGTGTTCAACCATCACTACACTGACGCTATCTGAACTGTCCCTACCTAGCTATACACTAATGTAAATATTACTGACACAGTCTCATTACACTACACTGAAACTTTCTGAGCTGTCCCTATTCTACACTAATGTATGTATGAATGACACAATCTCACTACACTACAGTGAATCTATCTGAGCTGTCCCTACTCTAGCTGCACACTATGCAAAGCTAAATGATGGTCCTCCTCACTACACTCACACTATCCTTAGAGTGCCACTAAACTAATATTCTGCACTGACAATTGAAGCAAAACAGCACAGTATAGCACACTTACTAACTAATAGCACTGAACAGAGCCCTGTTCTATCTCTCTCCATGCCGAAATCACACTTGAAATGGCTGCCATTGAAAGAATACTTTTATACTGTGGGGCGGGAATGAGCCATGATTGGATAAAATCTTGATGACAGTGTCCAATTATGACTCTGACAGTGCTCTGTGTCCCGATTGGCTGAAGCTTTCACTACTTCAGCCAATCAGGGCTTGCAATGCATTTTGGTCTGTTCGGGGGCGAACAGACGGTCAAACAACCCATTCAAACAACCGCTGAACATACGAACAACGAAAAGTTTGGCACGAAGTTAGGCTGGGGCCGAACTGTTCGCCCATCCCTATTCATTAACAATGGGTACATGCACCAGGCCATGAACACCCACTGGGGGAAGGTTTGGGGGCACACAATTTAGGAATACTTCAAAGAAAGCAACAAAAAGTAAGACCATTAAATCATGCAGCATGAAGTTAAATTTGCATAATTGCTTTCATCATCAGACCTATTTTGGATTATTGCAAGTGTAACCTAAGTTTATTTATCTTTTATACATATTTTTTGCCCTTGTGGGGATAGGGCTGTTTTAGTTATGCAATTGCATGGTAATTGTGATAACCATCCTTGTGGGCTCCTGGGACCTATACTTATTTTTTTGTTTTAAAAAAAAATGTACGTATTAATGAAGATCAGAAAAAAACACCACAAAATATTACATGAATTAATAAAAGTTCAATGAACAATTAGGTCATTTTGAGTAAAAGTTTGAGACCAGTTTCAGCCTCCATTCATTCAAGGCTTGAAATAGCTTCATAATTGGCAAACTAGTCAAAATATGGTGAAAATGAAATGAAAGATAGCACATAACATCTATCCAAAGAATATTATAAAAACATTATTTCCTGTGTGAAACAGTAACAAAGCAATTATGACAAAAATATTTATTTTCTTATATATAATATCACTATGAGCCTGCTGAGATATTACAAGCCAAATATATCAGACATCAGTCAGATTCAAACTTGCTAAAAGTTTCAGCCTGTGTGGTGACTGTGAAAAAATTATCTCAATTCTTAATGAGAATACACTGAGATATCAGTTTTTTTTGTATGAAAAATGGTAATGTCCTTTGGAAAATAATGATATATCTTAAAGTGGTTGTAAAGGCTCAAGATTTTCACATTCAGTCATTGTGCATGAAGATAAAAAATTGATGTGCACGAGACCCTTAGCTCTCTAGGGACTTCCCCTCATTGGCTGAGACAGCAGCAGGAGCCATTGGCTTCTGCTACTGTCAAATCACAGCCAGTGAGCCAATGAGAAGTGAGAGAGGTGGGGGTGGGCCAAGCCGCAGCTCTGTGTCTGAAGTGATATGCAGAGCAGGCTCAGGAGAGAGCCTGATTGGGTGCCCCCACAGCAAGCTGTTTACTGTGGGGGCACTTGGGAGGAGAGAGAAGCCAGGAGAACCGGTGAGGGGCCAGAGAAGAGGAGGATCAGGGCTGGCCAGCACAGAGAAGGTAAGTATAAATATAAATCAATATAATGAAATGTTAAAATGTGTCCTTTTCGATATACTTGCAGAAATGTGAAAAAAAACCCTGAAGAAGACCGCAATATTTTTTTCCAAGGTTGAAATGCATTGGGGTATTGTGTATCATGTGGTCATATGGTCATATGAATTAAATGTTATGGAAATCTATTTGAATATAGTATAATCACTTTATAAAATGAATTGTAAATTATGTATGCACCTTCGTCTACCTGAAACTGTTCCTCCAACAACTCCATCTCCAACAACTAAACAATCATAGATACAGTGGTGTGAAAAAGTGTTTGCCCCCTTCCTCATTTCCTGTTCCTTTGCATGTTTGTCACACTTAAGTGTTTCGGAACATCAAACCAATTTAAACAATAGTCAAGGACAACACAAGTAAACACAAAATGCAATTTGTAAATGAAGGTGTTTATTATTAAAGGTGAAAAAAAAATCCAAACCATCATGGCCCTGTGTGAAAAAGTGATTGCCCCCCTTGTTAAAACATACTATAACTGTGGTTGTCCACACCTGAGTTCAATTTCTCTAGCCACACCCAGGCCTGATTATTGCCACACCTGTTCACAATCAAGGCATCACTTAAATAGGAGCTGCTTGACACAGTAAGGTCCACCAGAAGATCCTTAAAAGCTACACATCATGCCGAGACCCAAAGAAATTCAGAAACAATTGAGAAAGAAAGTAATTGAGATCTATCAGTCTGGAAAGGGTTATAAAGCCATTTCCAAAGATTTGGGAATCCAGCGAACCACAGTGAGAGACATTATCCACAAATGGCGAAGACATGGAACAGTGGTGAACCTTCCCAGGAGTGGCCGGCCGCCCAAAATTACCCCAAGAGCGCAGCGACGACTCATCCAAGAGGTCACAAAAGACCCCACAACAACGTCCAAGGAACTGCAGGCCTCACTTGCCTCAGTTAAGGTCAGCGTTCATGCCTCCACCATCAGGAAAAGACTGGGCAAAAATGGCCTGCATGGCAGAGTTCCAAGGAGAAAACCACTGCTGAGCAAAAAGAACATCAAAGCTCGTCTCAATTTCTCCACAACACATCTTGATGATCCCCAAGACTTTTGGGACAACATTCTGTGGACCGATGAGACAAAAGTGGAACTCTTTGGAAGGTGTGTGTCCAAGTATATCTGGCGTAGAAGGAACACTGCATTTCATAAAAAGAACATTATACCAACAGTAAAATATGGTGGTGGTAGTGTGATGGTCTGGGGCTGTTTTGCTGCTTCGGGACCTGGAAGACTTGCCGTGATAAAAGGAACTATGAATTCTGCTGTCTACCAAGAGATCCCGAAGGAGAATGTCCGACCATCTGTTCATGTACTCAAGCTGAAACGAACTTGGGTTCTGCAGCAGGGCAATGATCCTAAACCCACCAGCAAGTCCACCACCGAATGGCTGAAGAAAAACAAAATGAAGACTTTGGAGTGGCCTAGCCAAAGTCCTGACCTGAATCCTATTGAGATGTTGTGGTATGACCTTAAAAAGGCCGTTCATGCTCGAAAACCCTCTAATGTAACTGAATTAGGACAATTCTGCAAAGATGAGTGGGCCAAAATTCCTCCAGGATGCTGTAAAAGCCTCATTGCACGTTATCGCAAACGCTTGGTTGCAGTTGTTGCTGCTAAGGGTGGCCCAACCAGTTATTAGGTTTAGGGGGCAATCACTTTTTCACACAGGGCCATGATGGTTTGGATTTTTTTTCACCTTTAATAATAAACACCTTCATTTACAAATTGCATTTTGTGTTTACTTGTGTTGTCCTTGACTATTGTTTAAATTGGTTTGATGTTCCATAGACAACTGATTAAACTCATATCTTCAATTAATCAAACATCCAAACAGTCCATCATTATTGGTGATCTTCTCAGTGAAATATAAAGTTTCATTGTGGTTAAAGTGCTGAAATGTCAAACTGCTGTAAACATAATTTAGTGCAATCTGTGCTCCCCTCCTATGTGCCCACTTACACACCAGCTTCCATAGACTCCGATAACAGAAATCTTTTTGCACTTAAAAAATTAATCTCAGATGCTGGGCCTTGTAGTTCTCCAACGTGGCTCCTTGTTTGCAGGTAAGGGTTGGCTTGTAAAGTATTGAATGGCAAAACAGGAGAAAAGGTATATAGCGGAATTCCATTTATTTAAATCATAGTAAAAAAAAACAGTATTCCACTCACATTGGTATAAAACAAACAAGCATAAAACCGCAACCAGAAGTACGCCGTGACTTGCGCGTCACTGGCCGGATCTGACATCACCACCAGCGGTCATCTGACACATTTCATCCCTCCCATCCGATGTTATCAAAGGATATCCTTTGACACTACAGCACTTTAACAATGTTGTAAATTTTTATTTTACTGAGAAGATCACCAATAATGATGGAGTGTTTGGAACGTTTGATTAACTGAAGATATGATTTTAATCAGTTGTCTATGAATTTTTTTGATATGCATGGACATTAGTAATCCTTCTTAGTCACGTTTATTAGTAGGAACGCTCTTTTCATGTTTTCACATGATTTAAAGGAACCACACCTTTCAAGGAGCAGCAACCTAACATAAAATAAATGTTAATCCTTGTATATAAATTTTTTGATTTATACACATTTAATAGTTCACATATTTTAGTTTAATATTTAAATAGAATGTATCCATTAGCACGGGCGTATATACTTTAAGTATATATATATATATATATATATATATATACATTCATATTGTAGATATGTGCTTGAAAGGACATTTTTTTAGCACAAAAAAGTTACATTAGTACAAATTGTGTTATCATCGATTTCCGTGTTTCTGTTTAGAACTTATTAAGAGTCATGGGGTTGATTTACTAAAAAAAGTAGAAATGGTTTACTTAGCAAAGTGAATAACAGAAAGTAAGGTACATTTACAGTATTTTAACTTTGAATACCCAATCATGTACATAGTTATATAGTAGGTGAGGTTGAAAAAAGACACAAGTCCATCAAGTCCAACCCATGTGTGTGATTATATGTCAGCATTACATTTTATACACTTGTACTTATCAAATCTTCAATAAAAGGTCTTTTCATTTTATAAATAATATCTTTCTTCCAATGAGAAAACTGTACACTTTCACTAATGATCTTATTAAAATAAAACTGACCAGAAATTGTGTAGAGCCCTGTAAACCCATCATGGTACAGCTTTCATCTTTTCCTTGATCTCTCCATAAAATGAAAGCCTTATATCGGGTATTAGATTTAAAATTGTGATAGCATTTTGTTAAGATTATTAAACATTTAAAAACCTACATTGATCAGCACACGGATGCTAGTAAACATAAGCAAACGTTGAGGCCCCATACACACTATTAGATTTTCGTCAGATTTTTGTCTTCGGATTTATCAAAAACATCCAATAGGAAGTCAAACCTTAAGAGTTTCAATTTGTATACAATCAGGCAGGCCCTTGCACTACATGGTTTTGGTAAATCTGAAGACAAAAATCTGCAGAAAATCGAATAGTGTGTATGGGGCCTTACGCATAGCAGATGTTCTATTGCCTTGTATTCCGTACAGACAGAACATCTATCTGCACACACGGATGCTAGCAATCATAGGTGAACATATGGTGATGGTATATGTCCTTCTGGTTTGTGTTCAATACTATCTTATAACACTTGTGTATGTTTGCTACTACATTATTCCTATAATTCAGTAAATATTAACAATATCTGCCCCATTTACTAAAATATCTGAAACCTAATTGGGATGTGCTTGAATTTTCCAAAAGAGCAATAGTTTTCCAAAGTTTGCAATAAACATTTAAGATTTATAATGCTTACATTTCTAAAGTTCATTTAACATTATCATGAAGCAGCATCATTTACTAAACCTCTGACTTAATCAATAATAATTATACTGAAGTAAATAGCTGTGTTGGAAGCAAAGGCTGTGTATGCATGCTGTTTTTCTTCAATCACCAAATGTATTCAGGACTTGTGATGCCACGCCACACATGTACAAACCAATTTATATTCATTAAAATGTTATTCTATATGATGATCAGAATTTAAAAAAAGGTTTAAAAGTTAAGAATGGAAGGCCATTAGGTCAGTGAAATTGCCTTTCCTCCTTATCAACTTTTTATAAAAGGTAGAAATGTAGTACAAATCACAGCTGATTGAGTCACCTGCAGTTCCATAGTCAATACAACCGGAGAATAATCCAGAATGATTTCTAATTTAGAACCTTTGTGAGACATCAGCAGGACATTATTAATTCTGATCTAGTAATACAGCACAAAAATATCAAGAATTATTGAGGTGTAGCAAAACAACACAAACAATGTTACATCATTTCAAACAAAACTATAATGAGACATTTGAGCTATTTATCATGAGTGCAAAACTCATTTTATTCAGTTTCATACAATTGTACCTTAATAAAAAAAAATACGAACATACTGTATCTTTTAAAGATATAGTATATTTTATGAAGTTGTCGGCTGGTCAGCGCTGAGCAGTTTTCTCAGTATTGTGTCTTGTGCATGTGTCCTATTGATATCTAGCAATAGTATTTTTTTTGCTACTTTTAATGAAATGATATCCATGTAACATGTCAATTACTCTCAATAAAATTGATTTTTGATTAAGAACATGGTATAGAAGTATAGTTCCATTCAGAATAAAAACAATTTGGTGTGTTTCAGTGTTTTAAAGAGTTGATTGCCAAGGACATATTAAATATGTCATGGCTTTGCATTTTCTTAGGTGACGGATGGCATATGGAATACATCAAACATACAAGCAAATGACTAAAACAAGCTTACATATAGTGTATGTTCCTGAACTGTAAAAGTGGTTTGGGTGGACACTTCTATAGACTAAAAAAGCATTCATTATCAAGCTCCCCCTCTTTTTCCCCACATTCAACTCACTTATGACTACATGTCCTACCCTAGATGTTGCCAGGGTCACAGCTGGCTTTTATAGCAAATATGGCAAGTAGGGAGTTTAGGTAACATGACTTAAGTTCTTTGATGCCCTAGTTGCCTCTATTGTACACTTAAGTGCTTGGTGTATGTATGGTTCTGCGGGTTATAGCAGATGGAGTTCAGCCATCTTCGATCGACAACTTAAACATATAGGGGAGACCTTTAGGGTCAATTTAGCTCATAGATATCTCTATAAAATGGACGTGTCACCTTACTAATAACAGTAATAAAAATACATATGCAAGTATGTAAATTTTCAAAGCAAAGTTTAATGTAAATAAAAATAAATTAAAGAAACAAATTACCCCCACTCCCAAGCACACAGTTCACCTAGTAGTAATCCACCTGTGGGGCCTAAGTTGGGTAGGGGGCCTATTAGAGAGGCTGTTGAGTCAAAATAAACATGGAAAAGTTAAGTTACATAGTTACATAGTCTGGTTGAAAAAAAAGACACACGTCCATCCAGCTAAACCAATAAAAGGGAAAAAAAAAAAATACAATTTTACTATCCTATATACAAAATCCCATACCCACAGTTGATCCAAAGGAAGGCAAAAAAAAATCAGCAAAGCATGATCCAATTTGCTCCAGCAGGGGAAAAAATAATTTCTGGTCTCCAAGAAGCAAGTGCATATTCCCTGGAGCAACTTTACCTATAAATGTTAGTATCCATTTATATTATGTACATTTAGGAAAGAATCTAGGCCTTTTTAAAGCAATCTCCTGAGCTGGCCAGAACCAGCTCTTGAGGGAGTCCATTCCACATTTCCACAGCTCCTACTGTGAAGAAACCTTTATATATTTGGAGATTAAAGAGTGCCACTTGTTCTCTTTGATACCCTTAAAGTAAATACAACCCTGATAAAATTATATCTCTCTCTCTGGAGTCTATACCTCTTTTAATACAAAAAAGGATTTTGCTCCCTTTGAAAACCACCATTTGGTAGTGGGTTCCGTTTTGTAAGCTTATGATCTACCAGAACACCCAGATCCTTCTCCAACGTTGATTTCCTCAGTTATACTCGCCCTTGTCTGTATGATGCATACATATTCTTATCCCCCAAGTGAAAAACTTTAAATTCATTAAAGTGGCTGTACACCCTGTACAACCACTTTTACTTACAGGTAAGGCTATATTAAGGCTTACCTGTAGGTGCTGGAAATATCTACTAAACCTCCATGGTTTAGGAGATGTTTACAAAAAAGCCGAGTGCTGATGACTGCAGTGCATGTGCCAATGTCATAGGTGCATGCACACTTTAGAAAGGGCACTCCGTGCCATTTCTAATAGGGGTCATGCCGTGACTAGCGGCTCCCGCACGCTAGAGGTCAGGCCAGGGGTCAGGCCAGTCACAAAGCCGGAGTTTGCAGCCCCGGAAAGGTAGAGGGGCGAAGATGGACGCTCCCTGCTAGTGGAGACAATGGTGAGATTGTGGGCTTCCTTTTCAGGTAGTGACACATTATGGGCTACTATGCGATGCATAGTAGCCCGTTATGCTTTACCTTTGCAGGGAAATAAAGATGAAGTAAAACCGACCAGGGTTTACTTGCTCTTTAATATCAAACCTTATTGTCCCCATAGTTTACCAATTAAACAGTGCATTGAGATTGGTTTGTAAATTGGAGACATCCTGTAATGACATTGTTCCACTACATAGCTTGATGTCATCTGCAAAGACTGAAATTGTACCTTTAATCCCAGGTCCTATATAATTTATAAATATATTAAAAAGTAAGGGTCCCAATACTGAACCTTGGGGTACACTGCTGGTAATCTTAGACCATTCAGAGTATGAATCATTAACCGCTACTCTATGAATTTCTTCTTTTTGCCAGTTTTCTGTCTATTTACATACTGATTTTTCCAGGCCTGTAGACCTAACCTTACACATTAGCTGTGTGTAGGGAACTGTATCAAACGCTTTTGCAAAATCCAAGTATACTGTGTCCACAGATATTCATTTGTTTAAGGTTTTTAGTTGCTATACCTTCTCATAAAAAGAAATCAGACAACTTCTGTCTTTCATGAATCCATGCTGTTGGTTTCTTAACCACTTGCCGCCCGCCCTATAGGCAATTGACGGCTGCAAAGTGGTTGCATAATCCTGACCGGACGTCATATGACGTGATCAGGATTATGAGCCGCTGTGCGCCCCCGGGGGCGCGCATCGCGGCGATCGTTGTTGCGGGGTGTCAGTCTGACACCCGGCAACTACGATCTCGGTAAAGAGTCTCAGACGGAGACTCTTTACCACGTGATCAGCCGTGTCCAATCACGGCTGATCACAGTGTAAATGGGAAGAGCCGGTGATCGGCTTTCCCTCACTCGCGTCTGTCAGACGCGAGTAGAGGAGAGCCGATCGGCTGCTCCTCTGACAGGGGGGGGTCTGTGCTGATCGATTATCAGCACAGCCCCCCTGAGGATGCCCACACTGGACCACCAGGGACGCCACCAGACCACCAGGGAAAAGGTAATCCTCCCTAGACCACCAGGGATGCCAGTCAGCACAATGGGTGCCAATCAGTGGCCATAATGGATGCCAATCAGTGCCCACAATGGGCATCACTGATTGGCAAGCATTATTGTTTGGCACTGATTGGCATTCATTACTATAGTATAACACCAATGCCGCCTATGCGTGCCCACATGTGCCGCCTATGAGTGCCCACCTGTGCCGCCTATCAGTGCCCACCTGTGTCGCCTATCAGTGCCCACCTGTGCCGCCTATCCATGCCCATCTGTGCCGCCTATCCATGCCCATCTGTGCCGCCCATCCATGCCAATCCGTGCCAGCTATCAGTGCCAATTTGTGCCACCTATCAGTGTCCGTCTGTGTTGCCCATCCGTGTCGCCCATCCGTGTCGCCCATCAGCGCCGCCTATCAGTGCCACATATCAGTGCCACTTCATTGGTGCCACATTGGTGCCCATCAGTGCTGCCTTATCAGTGCCCATCAGTGTAGCCCCATCAGGGCCCATCAGTGAAGGAGAAAACGTACTTATTTACAAAGTTTTGAAACTGAAACAAAAAAAAACATTTTTTTTTCAAAATTTTCTGTATTTTTTTATTTGTAGCGCAAAAAATAAAAACTGTAGAGGTGATCAAATACCACCAAAAGAAAGCTCTATTTGTGGGAAAAAAATGATAAAAATTTTATTTGGGTACAGTGTAGCATGACCGCGCAATTGTCATTCAAAGTGCGACAGCGCTGAAAGCTCAAAATTGGTCTGGGCAGGAAGGTGTTTAAGTGCCCGGTATTGAAGTGGTTAAATATTTTTTTTCCAGCAAGACCTCATCTATGTGGTCTTTAATTAAATTCTCTAGGATATTCCCAACTATAGAAGTCAAAGTGGTTGTGAAGTCAGGATAATAAATAACTTGCATCTCATGTTTTAGCAAGATCTAAAGTACTATGGGGTTTATTTACTAAAGGCAAATCCAGTTTGCACTACAAGTGCACTGCAAGTGAACTTGGAAGTACACTTGGAAGTGAACTTGGAAGTGCAGTCTCTGTAGATCTGAGGGGGACATGCAAGGGAAATAAAAAACAGCATTTTTGCTTGCACATGACTGGATGAAAAAATCAGCAGAGCTTCCCTTCATTTCAGATCTTCCCCTCAGATCTAAAGCGACTCCACTTCCAAGTGCACTTGCAGTGCACTTGAAATGCAAAGTACTTTATCTCACAGCATTGATGCGCAGTCACAGGGCATTCCTCTGTTGTTTCCCCAATGAAAGGAATGCAGAGGGAGGGGCTGAGATAACCCTCTGACATCAGCTGGCCAGCAGATTTCAAGTGACCACTGTAAAATAAGGAAATTAGGATTAGAATTAAAAAAAACAGACACCTACTACTTTAGATCCTGATAAAAGATGGGATGCAAGTTACGTTTTAATAATATTTTCAAGCCACAGGGTAGAGCAGTTGGAGGGGAGAGGTGGGATGGTTAGAAGGCATCAGAACACAGGCATACGAGCTGACAGGCAGGGAGGGGAGAGAGGAGAGACAGTAAGCAGAGAGGAGAGACAGCATGATGATGGAGACACATAAATTGACCATGGTGTCAGGGCTCAGCGGCCATGATAAACCATGGTCAGTTTATGGGGGGGGTGGCAGAGCCAGGCAGGATCAGCCAGGTATTTCAGGTGATACAAGGGGCCAAATTGCACAGCATGTGCTGTTAAGCATGCTTTAAAAGAACAGGGTATCATTTTTTTAGGGTTACAAACACTTTAAACTAAAAAGGTCTATAGTTGCCTGGTAAAGACTGTGATCCCTTTTTAAATATAGGCACCACATTGGCCTTACACCATGCCAGTGGTACTATCCCAGTCATTAAAGTGGTTGTAAACCCACCTAAAATAAATAAATAAATAAATAAACCTGCAAGACAAAGGCATAATGAGCTAGTATGCATAGCATACTAGCTTATTATGAAATATTCACCTTAGATCGAAGCCCCACAGTGGTCCCTGTACACTGCTCCAGCCAGTGACATCACTCCCGGAGTTACTTCTTGGTATCGTGGGCTCTGCGTTGTGATTGGCTGGAGCCATGATAATGTCAGTCCCACACATTTGCATGGGAGCCGCTAGCAATGGCTCACTAACCGAAGCAACGGCTATTGCTTCAGTGGGCATGTGCCGATGATGTTGGCACATGCTGATACAGGGGATATCTCCTAAACCTGCACAGTTTAGGAGATATCCCCTGTATCTGCATGTGCCAATGTCATCGGCACATGCCCACTAAAGCAACAGTAGCTACAAGTAAGCCCTATTATAGGTTTTGTAATTTGCTCCCCCATATCTCTAATGTGCGCTTCCAGAAGGGCAACCCACTCACATCTATAACAGTGGTATCCATCCTGGAGCTGTATACATGCGGCACACTGTGCACTGCACGAAACCTTCAGCTTTGCTAGCACTCATTATCCCAGTTAAAAAATGTATATTACTAACAGGAAAGGTCCGATGTTACTATGTTACTTACAGGTCAGAAGACTCCTGTTATTATCTCCTGTTTTCAACTCTGGTTTTTAATTCACCACTTTCAAATGTCCCACTTGGTCAAAATTCCAGCAAGGAAAAGGTGGGCAAGCTCAAGAATGAGCAAGTGCATGTGAACATAACACAAATCCAGTAAGGGGAGTACTTGGGGGGGTTCAATGGGTTCAATGGTCTACATCAATGGTTCAATGGTCTACATCCTGTACCTTCACATGAGAGAGTTTGTGTTGCATAGCATTGCAGTGACTACAATAGCTGCTTCTATCGCCACACAGTGCCAATTCAGAGTAAAGAGGAAGCTCCTTCTCAGCCCCTGATCACATGACACAGCCAAGGGGAGGCTGCTGTTCACACTAGTCTTGTACTCCCTGTGATGTTTCTAATCAAGAAGAGAGAATGAACATCAGACACACAAAAAATTATTCAAGATTATGTTACCAGTAGAAATGAGGTTCAGATTTGCCCTAGATTCAGTCAGTTAAGATTTGAAGTCTCGCTGGAGAGCAGACGCTTGAGAGGGGACATGATAACGATTTACAAACACCTCAATGGTGATCCCAGCATAGGAAATAAGCTATTCAGTCTCAGGGGGTGTAAGAGGACACATGGCTACACAATAAGATTGAAGGAGAAGTGGTTTAACCTTAAACTGCGCAGGGGGGTTTTCACTGTCAGGGTGATAAGGATGTGGGACTCTCCTCCACAATTGGTGGTATCAGTGGGGAGTATTGATATTTTTAAAAGATTTTCGGACGTGCATCTTAAAGAACACAATATACAGGATTATGGCAAATGATTATCAACACTGACACACACATACCTACACAGGTTGAAATTAATGGAATATTGTCTTTATTCAACCTTACCTACTATGTAACTACAGTATATAGACATAAAGATGATTTAGTGGGATTTTCAGGGTGCCAGGCAGACGAAATTGCTAGTAGTACACCAGAATATAAAAAATATCAAATGTATTGCACATAAGACAATTTTAAAAGAATATATTGGCTTTACATATATTCCGCAGACATCAGTGCACATCTAATTAATTGATGGAGAAAGTCATTCAGGAATAGCATCCCAACATGTTTTGCCCCCCCCCCCCCCCCCGGGCTTCCTCAGTGAATGTTTATTAAGAGATAAAGGTAGATGTATCACTGCATAAGACAAAATACAATTAAATAAAAATACAGGAAAACAGAAAAGCACAAATGCAATCAAAGAATATGCTATTGACCATCCAAATCCAATGCTCATCAGCCACCCAACAAAAAATATTTACCTGTGACTTGATGTTGAGACAAAATGGTAAGACGGACACTGAGTTGCATAAAAAGAGACTGGCCGGGAGGAGCCAAGGGACAGGGCCAGAAGGCAGAGCTCAGTAAAAAAGGGGGAATGTGAGTATAGGATCCAATGAAATGTAAAAGTGCACTATGGGTGAAGAGGGAATGGAGGGGGGGGAGTGGGGGCAAGGTGACAGTAATAGGGAGGGAAAGGGAAGAGGAAGGGGGAAAGTGTGTTTGGAAAATAGGGAGGGGGGTTTGGGTAGAGGGGGAATGGGAAGGAAGCAAGAGAAATAAGATAAGGGGTGAAAGAGGAGGAGGGAAAAAAGAGGGAGGAAAGGAGGGGGGGAAGGAGGGGGGAGGAGGAGGAGGGAGAAGGGAGAAGGGAAGGGAAAGGAGAAAAAGGGGAAAGAGAAAAGAGGGGGAGGAAGAGGAAGAAGGGGGGGAAGTGTGGGACACACGAGGAAAGGAGGAGGGGGGAAGAGTTAATGTACAGGGGGAGGGGTTGAAAGAAGGGAGGGCATTGGAAGGGAGGGAAAGGGATAGGGAAAAGGAAAAGGGAAGGAAGGAAAATGGGGGGGTAGAACAAGGAGATGAGGGAAGTGAAGGAAGGAAAGAAAAGGAAACAGGGAAAAAGGAGGGGGAAGGTGTAGGTGGGCAGTGGGGGGAATGGTGGGGTAACGTGATGTGTGATAAGGTGAAATAGAGGTCCCAGCAGGGATATAAAGAGGGAGATGGGGCAAAAAAAAGGGGCAAAAATACGAAAAAGCAATGGACAGTGAGGAGATGAAGGTGGGAACGTATGAACAATGTGATAAAATATAGTGTACTTACAAACCACCAAACTGGGTCTAGGAAAAGGCCAAGGGTGCCAAAAAAACAAGGTATTATCTAATTGGAAAAGTATAAACCATAATGAATATCTATTTTAAAGATAGTATATAGGTTAAATACAAGCTGCAGCAATATGGTTAATTTAAAAGTGGCTATACTCTCAAGCAGTGTACATATATATTGGTCATCTTATGTATTGATAGACCATACTGCTGTTTACAGCTCATCAGTCCCCACTTTGAGAAGAGGTGGGGAAAAGATACAGACAGTAACAGGTAATTACAATAAATAAATGCACTGCATGAAGAGCATAGCTGATCAAATGCAACAAAGCTTAGAGAAAGGTCAAAGTCAAGGAGAAAATAGGAGAATGCTAAATTCAATGGTTACCTCGTGGAAAGAGATGTATCAACATGGCAAACCCATCCAGTGTCTGACATTGTGTGTGAGAGAAGGTACTTTTATATGTGCACACGCTGTGCACGTAAGATCCCTCGTCAAATGATGCGGGTGAGTAAACCTTGCGATCCATACACAAAACCTAGTGAGCACTGGGTAGAAAACTACACTACCCATAGAGCACTGTGTCCCGTGAGCGGACATAGATTTCCTCATCCCTTTCCCTCCCTTTGAATGCCCTTCCTTCATTCAGCCCTCCCCCTGTACATTAATCCTTCCCCCCTCCTTTCCTCATATCTCCTAAACGTTTCCCCCCTTATTTCTCCCTACCTTCCTCTCCCTCCCCCTCATTTTCTCTTTCCCCCTTTTTCTCCTTTCCCTTCCCCTCCTCCCCCCCTCCTTCCTTCCCCCCTCCTTTCCCCCCTCTTTTTCCCTTTACCTCCCCCTTTCACCCCTTATCTTTTTTCTTTTGCTTCCTTGCCATTCCCCACCCACCCAAACACCCCCTTCCTATATTCTAAACACACTTTCCTCCTTCCCCTTCCCTTCCCCTCCCTATTCTCATCACCTTGCCCCCCCCCCCCCTTCATTCCCTCTTCATCCATAGTACACTTTTACATTTCATTGGATCCTATACTATCATTCCCCCTTTTTTATTGGGCAGAGTTTGGCCTCCTGGCCCTGCCCCTGTGCTCCTCCCGGCCAGTCTCTTTGTATGTAGCTCAGTGTCCTTCTTCCCATTTTGGCTCAACATCAAGTCGCAGGTAAACATTTTTTGTTGGGTGGCCGATGAACATTGGATTTGGTCAGTCAATAGCATATTCTTTGATTGCATTTGTGCTTTTCTGTTTTCCTGTATTTTTATTTAATTGTATTTTGTCTTATGCAGTGATATATCTACCTTTATCTCTGAATAAACATCCCCTGAGGAAGCTCTAGGGGGCGAAACATGTTGGAATACTATTGCTGAGTGACCTTCTCCATCAATTAATTAGATGTGTACTTATGTATGTGGAATATATGCATAGCCAATATATTCTTTTAAATTTGTCTTATGTGCAATAAATGTTGATATTTTTTATATTCTGGTGTACTACTAGCAATTTCTTCTGCCTGGCACCCTGAAAATCCCACTAAATCATCCTTCTGCCTATATATTATCCAGGGTTGGCGGTGCCTTCTTGTTGACATTGTCACCTATCTATACCAATTACTATGTAATTATGTTTATAAAACTATGCAGTCCCTCTAAATTCTTGTCAGAAAATTGTATTTTATTTCGAATTGCTATTTTTTTTTTAGCAATCCTTTTACCCTTTTTTAATATTATTAGAGGCTTTTTGTCTTTCATTTTTATAAGGTGGTTTATTTGAGGTCATCAGTCACTTTCAGTCACTGTCTATATTTTTTTCTGCAAGGCCTCCCTTAAGAAATTAGGCTTTTCCTTCAAGAGGTGGTATTTTGGAGTGTTCACTTATTTTGTGGTTATATTGTCATGGCCTAATTTAGGTTAACTGTTTTTCCTGCAAATGTCCTTTTGTTTTAGGGGTGGTATTTTGGGTTGGGGCTAGGGCCTCTTTACATTTTGGGTTATTTCATTCATTTGCTACTAACCATCAATACCACAGTGAAAAATGTACTGAGAGTGTACGCTGAGAAAATAAAACTGTTCAAAATACCACAGTTTTTAGGCTTCCACTAAGCACATTATTTGAAGGATATGTGTGTATTCAATGCTGCTTTTGAAGCCACATGAAAATATCCTCAACCTGTTGTACAGTAATTTGTAAAATTACAATTTTACCCAGCTTTCTGTGCCTTTTTTTGCAAAATGTAATAACAACATTCACCCACAGCTTCCATTTCCGATAAGGAAGGAGCGGTGGACATGACAAAATATTTCAGGGGCATAGTTTGATGACGTCAGCGCGTTAAGCAGAAAGGAAGCACACTTGTATGTGAAATCCATGCTGGCATTGTTCCTTAAGTTGCCAATTTTTTTTTGAGTGAATAGGATTTGTGCACTGGAAGATGTAAGTATATTTTCTTTGAATTTTTTAATATTTTATTAAATGTATAGTGTTTTAATTACTTGCACAATAAGGAATCCTAAAACTAGTTTTACACTTTAGTGTAGATCCTGTTAATTTCTTTCTGGAGAATGTGGAGACCCCTGGTGGTGATTAAATTCCTAGGCACGTCTGAAGAGATCTGGAGAGCCCAGTTAAAGGGTAAGGCACTACACATAATTGAGGTAAGCAGCTAGTGTAATTGATCGTTCATTGCACTGGGTGTACACAATAATTTATCTTGAACCATTAAGATTATGTTTTTGGGAACTGAGCACCTTTGGAATATATCAACTGAACTGTGGATTGGACTTTTGTATACATTATATTTTATTAGCAGCTATATAATATGCACTTTATATTGTGGTATTTTTAGCTAGTATGATTTTTGACACATGTTAACACATGTCATTTGTTTTCAAATGAATTCATATCAGTTCACTCTAAAACGTTAGGTCATATTGCACTGAGAGAAAAGAAAAAAACTGTGCTATCCTAAAAACTGAAAATTTATATCAAATACTTACCGTAATTTTCCTTTCCTGATGGACTCCATGGCAGCCTACGTATGGGTTAACCCCGCCTCTCCTACCTCATAGGACCCCACTCCCATAAATCTTTGCTTCTAGTCAGAGACCACGTTCCGTAACTTAGCCTACTCCAGCAAATGGGAGGGAACTCCTGCTGCCATGGAGTCCATCAGGAAAGGAAAATTACGGTAAGTATTTGATATAAATTTTCAGTTTTCCTGACAGACTCCATGGCAGCCTACGTATGGGAAATGACTAGCCATACACACCCGGGTGGGCAATTGCTGGTTAAAGAAAAGAAGGTTTAATTGGCACTGTCAACAGATAAGACATTCAAACCAAAATTAACCGAAGACAAGGAAGCCGGTTCTACACAATAGTGTGTCATAAAAGTATTAATCGACGACCATGAGGCCGCTTTACAGATCACTTCCGGGGAAACATGACGGGAAGCTGCCCACGATGTAGAAACGCTCCTGGTAGAATGAGCAGTATCCGCTTCTGGGGGAGCCAGACCCTTAGCCTTATACACCCTTTGGATGGCTTGGACAATCCAAGATGCTATAGTTCTTGAAGAAGCACGTAAACCTCTATTCTTCCCATAAAAGTAGATGAATAAGCGGTCAGAATTCCGGAAAGGAGCTGTGGCTTCTAGGTATTGCTTTAAGACTTCTCCAACATCTAGAGGATGAATATTGGAGTCTTCATCTGCCTGGAAAATTGGAAGGACAATTGCCTGATTTTCGTGAAAAACGGTTGTTACTTTCGGATTTGAACCTAACATAGGAAAAGGTGAGAAATGGCTCCTTGCAGCCTAGGGAACTAATCTCAGAGACCCTTTTGGCTGATGTTATGGCCACAAGAAAAGTCTTAAGAGAGAGATCCTTAATAGATGCTTGTCCCATATGCATTCCTGAGAAAAAATCCAAAACAAAAGGAAGATCCCATTTTGGAAACCTTGGCTTTCTCTGAGGTCTGAGTCTTCTTGCCCCTTTGAAGAACTGCCTAGTGAGAGGATGCTTGGCCCATGAGATACCTGAAAATGCAGAGATCGCAGAGACCTGAACCCGCAAGGAACTTACAGATAGGGACAAGTCTAGACCCTTTTGTAGAAAACCAATAACATCCCGTATCTTCCGATCTCTACATGAGCCGTTGGATGTAGACACATAATCCGCAAATTTTGCCCAAATCCTCTGATAAACTTTGTTGGTACCTGGTCTTCTGGCACTTAGTAGAGTAGAAATGGCTGTGTCAGGACAGCCTAATGCCTTTCCCTTTCAAAAACCAAGCCATCAGATGGAGCTGAGATGGGCAAGGGTGATAGGTTGTTCCCTGTGACAAGAGGTCCGGCCTGAGAGGGAGCGGAACTGGATCCTGGTAGCTGAGTTGTAATAAGAGAGGGAACCATGGTCTGTTGGGCCAGTATGGAACAACCGCTACTACTTCGACTTCTTCCCATCTGAGCCTGGACAGAAATGGGAAAATGACTGGAACCGGGGAAAGGCATAAGCCTTGTGGAACCTCCACTGGTCTGTCAGTGCATCCACTCCGAAGGCCTGAGGACAACGACACCTCGTGTAATACTTCTCCAGCTTGAAGTTGCACGGGGAGGCAAACAGGTCCACCTCTGGTAGAACTCCCAGAGACAGAACCCAGTTGAACACCTCGATGTGGAGAGACCCCTCGTTGTTGTCCAGGGAAAACCTTGATAGAAAGTCCACCTGGACATTTTGAATTCCCGGAAGATAGACTGCCGTTAGATTCAACAGATTTGACTGAGCCCAAGCCATGATTGGCCTTACTTCCCTCAGCAAGGAAAGACTGCGGGTGCCCCCTTGTCTTTTGATGTAAGAAACAGCCGTCGTATTGTCCATCCTTAGAACGAATGAGGATCCTGATGTCAGGTGGAGAAAAGCCTGTAAAGCACGGAAGGCGGCCCGGAGTTCCAGCACATTTGAGACTACCTTCTGGGATGGGAAGTCCCACATGCCTTGGGCTACTTCTGACAAGCATAGAGCACCCCAACCTCTGCTGCTGGCGTCCGTTGTCACCGTTACCCAGGAGACCGGGGCTATTGAATGGCAATTCAGAAGGTTCTTCTGCTGTAACCACCAAGGAAGACTCTCCCTCATTGAAGGGGTTATCCGAACCAGATGATCTCGGGAGTTCGGATCCCACTGTTGGAGAAAGCCCTTCTGAAAGGGTCGCATTTTCCATTGCGCCCATTTCACCATTGGAGCTGTGGCCACCATGGTACCTATTATTATCAGACACTGTGAGGCCCTGAGAAGGGGAGATGACATTGCAAGATAGATTCTGTCGCGAATCACCGGAATCTTCTCTAGAGGTAAGGAGATTGTACTCTTTACTGTGTTGAATCGGGCTCCAAGAAACGTTAAGGACTGAGTTGGGATTAGATTACTTTTCTCCTTGTTCAATAGCCACCCGAATTCCGTCAGGGTAGAAATGACCTGATCTCGATGTGACAAGAGATGGTCTCTGTTTTGAGAGAGTAAGAGCAGATCGTCCAAGTAATGGAGCAATCGAATCCCTTTGACCCGGATTAGAGCCACGATAGCCAGTAAGAGCTTGGAAAACACTCGAGGCGATGTTGTAAGCCCGAATGGGAGACATGTAAACTGAAGGTGTGTTTGACCCACTGCAAAGCGGAGATACTTCTGAAACTCCCTTGCGATAGGAACATGAAAGTAAGCGTCTTTCAGGTCTATGGAAATAAGCCAATCGCCTGGTTGGATCGTCTGGCGTATTGTTAGCAATGTCTCCATCTTGAACCTTTCTTTCTTTATAAATGTGTTCAGGTGTGTCAGATCGATGACCGGCCTCCAGGAACCACTCTTTTTGAGGACCATGAAAAGGGGGGAGTAAATCCCTTTGAACCTTTCCTCGGTTGGAACCCAAATGGCGGCTCCTTGGGCCAACAGGGATTCTGTATAAGACAGGAGAATTTGTCTCTTTTCTTCTGAGTGTGGCAGAACTGTCGGAACAAACCGGTGTATGGGTGGGCTGCTGAAGACCCAGGAATGGCCCGCTGACACTGTTTTGATTGTCCAATAGTCTTTGACTGAGGCTGCCCAGACGTGCTGGAAAAGGAGTAACCGGGCCCCAACCCGCTCCGCCTGGACAGGCTCTATATCAAAAAGACTTGGAAGGCTCCCGTCCCCCAGATGTAGCTGACTTTGAGGACTTCTGGCCAGAAGGCTGATTTCTCCTCCAATTTTTTCTAAATTCGCGACCAGGCCTGTAGCGACGGGCATCTCTAGCATGTTCTGGATCTGACCTATATTGAGATCTCCTCTGACCCAGGAGATGGCAATCCTGGGGTAAGAACCCCGACTTACCACCTGTAGCGCGTGTAATGGCAGAATCCAATTTGTTCCCAAAAAGGGAAGATCCCTCAAAGGGAATTCTGCACCATGCCTGTTTGGAGGCAGGATCAGCAACCCAGGGGCGAAGCCACAGGGCACGTTTTGCCGTAACAGAGGAAAGCATAACACGTGCTACAAGGCGAATAATATCAAGGGACGCCTCCCCCAGGAAAACTGAAGCGAGTCTCAGCTCATGTATTGGTGATCTCCTGACCCACTCTTCGGACATACTGCCCAGGGTTGCACCAATTTCATCCGTCCAGGCCTCCATAGCTTTTAATAACGCTGCCAGGGCTAAGGCTGGTTTACAAGCCATACCTGCTGTTATATAAATACGTTTAAAGTCCGTATCAATCTTTCTTTCTAGGCCATCCCTGAAGGACACAGTATCTTCCAGAGGAAGTGTAACATGTCTCACTAGCCTCATCAAGGCTGCATCAATGAGAGGGGCCGACTCTAGATGTTTCACCTCATTGCTCTTAAATGGGTACATTTTTGAAATTTTTTAAATCAAGGAGTTTTTCCTCTCAACTTTACTCCATTCGTCCATGATAATTTCGCCAAGTTCACCCAAGAAGGGGAAGTTTGGGCGCTCCTTTTTGAGATGTTTAAAGTATTTCCTCTGTTTAGAGGGAGCTTCTACAGGATCTTCCCATCTCAATGTCTCCTTGACCGCCCTGACCAACTGCGGAACTAAGGAAAAGTCAAAACTGGCACCAGGTTCCAAACCTTCAGTCTCACTGTCGGAAGAACCGGAAAATTAGGGACTATGACGAGAGGGACCAGGAACCTCTGTATTCGAAATATCAGTGGCCAGAGCCGTACCGGAGGGAGGAATAAACGGTTGATCAGAATCTGCTTTATTCAGTGATTCCTGAACTACTCTCCTGACCAGAGCTTCCACTTGCTGGTCCCCAGCTCCTCTTTCCTCCATGGCTCTTCCATAGCATAGCTCGCAGAGGCATTTACCCTCTGGGACCTGAGCATTACATCCCCAGCAGGCTCTTCTCTCTGAGCGGCTGGCATGGCGGTGAGAATGGCGACCAGACACAGACTTAGGCCTTTCTTTACGGTGTCTGGATGGTGACCTAATATGTCTAGAACTTGACGTGGAATGGTGATGTTGTGAATCTTTATGTGCTGATAACTGAGATTCAGACCTGGAAGGGCTGGAAAGAAAAAAACATGCAAAACAAAGTCATCCTGATCCTAACCCAAGCAATACAGGCAGAATGAAAAGAAAAAGATTCATTCCTACTTGCGGCATAAGGGTTGGCCACTGGGGGGCTATTTGAATCTGCCGGCAAGTGATGACGTCATCGCACCCACAGCGTACTTGCGCCGAGGCTGACGCCGCCGTACGACGCCCGCGCCTGCGCAAACCAAGCCTCGATCTCAATCGAGACTCGCCAGCTGCGCAGATCAAAGCAGGAAGCAGCGAGGTGGAACGCAGGAGCGTCCCAGCGCCATAACCAGGAAGACCACGGACAGAAAAACGGTACAAACACACAAAAACTGCTGCCATAGATAAAATGTGTATACATTACCAGTCCCGCACAACACCTGATCCGACCTGGTACTGGGAGCTTGAAGTACTCATAGTGCATCCGGGGCATCATAAATGGGGGGGCCTCCCGCTAATAGCAAGGACGTTTGGCCAAATTGCCTCTTGCCAGCCAATGTCTGGTTAGTAAGCTCTTCATGGCATCGCATCAAATCGCCCGTGCCCACCCTGCTAATAGCTGGGGAATTGGGCTCCAGAAAGAACCGCCATCCTGAAATTCGTGCACAAACCAGCCGGCCTGGATCCAACTTCATAAGGTAAAACCTTGGTCCTAGGAGGAGGACAAAAAAGGAACGTGGTCTCTGACTAGAAGCAAAGATTTATGGGAGTGGGGTCCTATGAGGTAGGAGAGGCGGGTTAACCCATACGTAGGCTGCCATGGAGTCTGTCAGGAAAGAGAAAATTAAGCTGCAACTCTCAAATGTTATACGAAATTAACAAGAGAAAGAAAAAAAAAGGGCTGTGCTAAAGATTGACCATTATACAATAATTGAATATTACAGTGACAGCGTATGACTCCTCGTAAATGTAAAAGATAAATAAAGTGCCAAATTTATCACAAATAATCAATGAAAATTGCGTGCAAAAATAAATTTGCTCAATTACAAACAATTCATGTGTATAGTGATACTAAAACCATATATAAAAACTGCCCAAAAAAAACTTGGAATTAATATACAAAGAATATAGTGAAAATGAATACTCTACAGTGACACAATGGCAAAATGTATCATAAAACCACATATGTGCGTTAAAGAATAAAATAATAAACTCAAGCCAAAATTAAAATAATTATAAACACAGTCCATAGAAAAAGTCCCAAAGGAAAGTATATTCTTCCACGGTGAAAAAAGGTCAAATAAAAAATCCCAGAGACGTTTGCCAAACGTGAAAACGCACCTCCACCACAGTAAGTACTGCCGCTTACCGGACTATATGGTTCCTTATTACAGGGAACCACAATATGCAGGTAGGTTATAACCCCAGCCAAGGGTCTTGGGAAGGTGTGTCGGCGTAGACAAGGCTCCCCCAATCACTTCAACAACAGTCACCTCCAGTATTCAAGCCAAAAACAGCGAGCACCCACACCATCAGCATAAACATAAATGATAAAACTTGCAATAGTGTAAAACCATAGCGTTTATTTAAATAGTAAAAATGAATGGGCAATTACATTTAAAAAGATATATATAGCATATATTGATCGAGCCGGCCGTTCTTAATAAAAGCCTGATACTTCCGGGGCTAGGCGTACATCGGTGACTTCGCTCCTCCTCCCTATGCGTTTCGTCACTAACAGGACGTTGTCACAGGGTACGGGCAGCATCCTGACGCACCGCTTAAATAACCAAATATTACCAAGCCTTGGTTTGATTTCCAGAAGTGAAACGGAGAATCGCCATCTTGGTTAAGGGTAAATGTAATCCGAACCACAAAGGCTACCAATTTGATTCAAACAGTAAAAATAAAAATAATAAAAGGGATGCAAACGCATCTGCTCATACTTGTCAAGCATGTCAATCAAAACCTAGCAGTTGAGTAGTATTAATAATATCTGGCAGGTTCAAATAAGCTAATAGAGGACCCACCCCCCGCACTGCACAAACAGCACTACAAAGCTCAACCAGCCAAAAAATATTCTTGGTAAACACCACTTAAAAAATATAAAAAATTTGAGAAAGACAATGGCGATCAATATCAACCATACTTAAAATTATCAACATTCGGGGAGCGCATGCGCGGAGTCTCCCAAGATGGCCGCCGGCTTCTAGAGCTCCGCTCCACCACAGCCCTGTAAAGACCACCACGGAGCACAGAGCGCCCTAACGCACAGCAAACAGGCGGATCCGAACGGGGGAATACTCCGGGATCCCGCGGATGGCGACCCCGAACGCCAGGAAGGATCTATCCGGCCGCATGAAGGCTGAAAGCGGCCCTGTCAGCTATGCCAAGATGGCGGCGGCGTCACGAGGCCTCCCGGCCACAGCGCCACAGGACACCTCCATTGCGGATCAGGACCAAGAACATTTGCCTTTCCAAGGTACAGACTGTGCCCCCTTACAGATAGCTAACTCTCCCTCCTCCACTGAATCCCTGCTGGGTGGATTGAGCACAGGATATCCCTCCACCCCTATGAGGGATCCACATACAGGCCTGCTGCTTGCAGTCAGTGAGGCACAAGATGATCTCCCCCCCCCCACAGACTTTCCTTCCATGATGACTGCTTTCTCTCACATGTTGTCCAAAAGCCTTGCAGTGCAGGCAAACCAGATCACTACCTCTCTACAGGCAGATTTACAGCAGATAGGTCAGAGACTGGACACTGTGGAACGGAAAACTGACCAGGCAGTATCCCGGATCAACCAGAATTCGGCCAGATTAGAGGAGGTTCAGGACCAACTGGAAACAGCGTTTTCAAAAATCGATGACCTTGAAAACAGATCGAGAAGATACAATTTCAGGGTGAGGGGGATCCCCGAAACTGAAAAAGAGGTACACAAGGTGATGAGATCTCTCATTAAGAATTTGATCCCAGACATCCCAGAGCGCCATTTGGAATTGGATAGAGCTCACAGGGCTCTCCAGGCTCCCCGTACTGACGGCTTACCCAGAGACATTATAGTCAAACCCCATTATTACTCTGTGAAAGAAGAGGTCATGCGTAAATCCAGATATGCGGAGAACCTATCGTTTCAGGGTCACAAGATCCAGATATTCGCTGACCTCTCCCCATACACTATACAGAGGAGACGATCGCTCAAACCATTACTACAAGTGTTATTGGATAAAGAAATCGCATACAGATGGTCATTTCCTTTGCGGCTGAATTTTTCATATAAGAACAAAAGCTTTGGTTTCTCCTCGTTCCAGGAAGGCGAAAAACTTTTGAATCGAATTGGCCTGATACATTTGGAACCCACAACGGAACAATCCAACAGGGGGACCCCTGCATCAGTCAAGAGACCGTCCCCAGCGAGTCCGCTGCAACAGATCTGGCTGACACAAAGCTCCAAACGTTCAAAGGAAAATTTACCACCTTGAGACAGCTTTTGTTTCCCCTTCTGGGGATGCTCTTCTACCCCTTTTTTTTGAATGGATCCCCTGATTGTACCACGTGCTCTGGGACACAGGGAACTTTGGGAGCCCCCCTCACTCCCTCTTTGATGTTCAGGGAAATATGAGGGAGGTCTTCTCACATCTGGAGAAATACATGTTGGGCCTTTATTGCTCCATTTTTTGGATGTTTTTTTTTTTTTTTTTTTTTCCCTACAAAAAAGATCTGTTCTTTGCCATAGATCCAGGATGGCCTCTTTTACTTCCTGTCTGAAGTATCGGTAACTGACTCTCATAACTTTTGCAGTTGGTGAAACAGGCTATTTTCACAGCGGCAAGACCAGACATGTGACTATCCTGTTGGTGATAATATTGGGTCTGCTCTCAGCGGCTACAAGGGATGTCCCAGGGGGCCTGCTTTAGTTAATGTTTATGTTTATCTTGTTGTACATCTTAATACGGGTCCTAGGTAGAGATTCGATAGAGGTTGGGTCAGTGCATCACCATACCTATGTGCGGGAAAGGGGGAATGGGGTGGTGGGACTGGATCGACTTACCGGGTGCATACCTTTTGATATGGGTCTAGAATTTCAGTTACCCTGTTTCAGCTCATTATGGGCGCTCTGTTAGCAGTTAAATATGGGCCCTTACCGGCCCAATAGTTTATATATTTAAAGGTGGCGGGGTGGTGGTGGTTTCAGTGCGCTCCTCCTGGTTCAGAGGCACTTTCGGCGCTTCTGAGCCGCATTCGGGATACCCTCTTCTAGGGTTTCCCCGAATTTTTGCAATTAAGGGTTGGTTGGGGGGATTCTGACCTCTCAGGGGGTTTGATGGGGACTGGGGTCGCCTGTAGGAATTTATTTGATAGCATATTTTTCATGCGACATGGTTTTTCTCATGCTACTGTCCGTTCTCCTTTTGTTTTTCCTTTCTTCTTCATGTTCTTTTCTTCCCTTCTTCTCTCTCTCTATGTATTTTGCAGGTATCTCCAATTCAACTTTGACATCCAGCCTGCACTCCGGGACTTTTGTGGTTATTACTGGTGGCTCATGAATTGCAGACAGTGTGGCCCTCTTCATGGGAGCGGTGAGTCTTTGATCTTTTGTGTAGTTTGCCCTCCTCTGGTCCATGACTGACACACCCATTAGGCCGCCCACCCTTAAAATTCTCTCACATAACACTCAAGGCCTTAACTCCCCACTCAAACGACGGAAGCTCTTCGAACATTACCGCTCCGTACACGCGGACATTATCTTACTTCAGGAAACACACTTCCCTTCTACTTTCAAACCCACATATCTACATCAACATTATCCTCAATTTTTTCTAGCCTCCGCAGAGAACAAAACTAGAGGGGTAGCAGTGTGTATCTCCAAACATATTAACCTATCTCAACCTGAGACTTTTATGGACCCTCAGGGTCGATATATACTGGTATCCGGACACATAGATGGGGAATGCTACACTTTTGTTTCCTATTACGCGCCCAACAAGGGCCAAAGCACCTTCTTTACATCCATGCTGGGGAAGCTGCGACACCGCCTTAAGGGCACGGTGTTTATTGGAGGAGACTCGAATGTAGCATTTGATTTTTCTCTTGACAAGTTAGCATCGGGTAGGTCCAAACCTAAACGTCCGTCGAAACAGAGCGTTAACATTGCCCACACAATCCACTCTGAGGGTCTGATTGATACTTGGAGAGAGATGAACCCACGGGCAAAGGACTATACACACTTTTCGGCCCCACACCACACTTATGCTAGAATAGATCACATTTTTACAAAACCCCAAACGATCCCCTTGCTAGAACATGCGAGAATTCTCGACTCGTCATTATCGGATCACTCCATGGTGGTTGTAGTGTCCAGGAGACCTATGGGTTCAGGGAGTCGCCCGTGCTGGCGTCTCCGGGAATCCATTCTGAGCGATCCTGCACATAGCGCAGATATAGCGGCTTCTATCAGAGAATACTTTGAGCTGAATGATACAGGGGAAATATCGCCGGTTACACTATGGGCTGCACATAAAACTGTAATAAGAGGCAAGTTGATACAGTTGTCCTCTAATCTCAAAGCACAACATCAGGCCGACACTCTCAAATTCACAAAAGAATTCCGTTCACTAGCTAAGGCACATAAACAACGACCCACGGCAGATTCCCTAGCCAAACTAGACGAGGCCAAGGCCCGACTAAACATGTCCTTGACTACAGCGGCTGCTCAACATCTTACCTGGACGGGGGCCAGATTTTATTCTCAGAAGGACAGGATTGGCTCAAAATTAGCGGTAAAACTGACCCCCAAGCCACGTTCACACTCTTTTCCTAAGATCAGGGTTCATTCAGGGGACCTGTCTCAGAATCCCTTTAAAGTAATGGAAACTTTTATGCGGTTCTTCTCGGAATTATATAAACAAGGCCCTGTCCCCCCTACAAATGTCTGCGAGACATTCCTGAATGCTCTCCCATTGCCCGAGATATCCAAGGCACATAAGGATCTGTTGGAGGATCCGTTCACTCTTGCAGAAGTCCTTGACACTATTAAATCTCTTACCGTGGGTTCTGCTCCGGGTCCGGACGGATTCTCCAATGGGTATTATAAGAAGTTTGGCCCTGGTCTGGCCCCTTATCTGGTGAAAATGTTCAATTCTCTCAGGGATGGAGCCTCCTTGCACCCGGATATGAACTCGGCATTTATTTCAGTGATTCCGAAACCCGGAAAGGATGCCAGCGAGGTGGGCAATTATCGGCCTATTTCGCTTATGAATAATGACATTAAAATAATGACAAAAATTCTGGCGAACAGACTTTCAAGCTTTATCCCTAGATACATACACAAAGATCAGGTGGGATTCATCCCTGGGAGACAGGGACCAGACCAGATTAGACGTGCAGTAGATATAATAACACTCCTTAAGGCACAGTGGGATGGGGGTACCCCGCAACAAGGATTTCTGTTATCCATCGACCTTCATAAGGCTTTTGATTCCATTGACTGGTCATACCTAACTGATATTCTGGGGAGATGGGGGTGCGGCCAGTACTTTCTTAATCTTATATCGGCACTATATTCGCATCCTACGGCTCAGGTACGTCTAATGGGTAGGTACTCTAACGCATTTAGCATCGGTAGGGGGACAAGACAGGGATGCCCACTATCACCGCTTCTCTTTGCCATAGCCATAGAAACTTTAGCCATTGCCTTACGCTCCAACCCCGACATTAGGGGAGTCATGTGCGGGTCTTGTGAACACAAATGTGCTCTTTATGCGGACGACCTCCTCCTTTTTGTTACCTCGCCCTTAACCTCTATGCCCATAATTAACCGGACTTTATTGGATTTTAGTAGGATCTCGGGCCTAAAGGTCAATATGGAAAAATCTTTAGCTCTGAACGTTACGATCTCCGCGGATATGCTCTCCCAACTGTCGAACAATTTTACCTTCTCCTGGGCTCACTCCCAGCTTCCTTATTTAGGGATCAATCTCACTTCGGACATACACACGCTATTTCAAGCTAACTATCCTAACATGGCGAAAAAATGTAGAACGGATTTGACTCGTTGGTCTGGATGTGGGATTTCCTGGCTGGGTAGGATTAATGCGGTGAAAATGACACTTTTACCGCGTCTTTTGTACTTGTTTCGTTCCCTCCCAATTCCGATCCCCAAAACATTTCTGAACAAATTACAAACGGACATTGTGAGGTTTGTTTGGGGAAAGAAAGGTTACAGATGCTCCTCAAACACGCTTTACCGGCTGAAATCTCAAGGGGGTCTGGGTCTTCCCAACTTGTGGGGTTATTATCAAGCAGCGCAATTGGCCCAGATATCTATGGCTTTTTCCGGTTCGGTAAAACCGGATTGGTTGTTGATGGAAAGACAGTCTACTCCTCACCACACGATAGATTTCCTGATGAGTTGCAACCCTAAACGCAAACCGGCGATTCTAGCTCCCACCCTTTCACACTCCATGGCGCTGAGCTCTAACCTTTTTAAACGGGAATCGCTGATCTCCCCACTTAAACCGCTAACACACATTTTCCACAATGGGGATTTCCCCCCGGGGGAAGATATAGAAGCTTTTAAATGGTGGACGGATAAGGGGTTATACAGAATTGGACACTTCTTTTCCCCCACAGGCCCTCTATCCTTAGCACACTGCAGAAAGAAACTAGATATGCCCGATTCGGAATTATACAGATTTACACAACTCTCACACTTTTTAAATTCCATTTGGACCTCTAAGCCACTTCCCCCTTTTATGACACAATATGAACAATGGTGTGCTCAGGCTACGGACCAGAGGGGGGGCATCTCACTGATCTACACGGCTCTTTTGAAGACGGACAATAAGCCCCCTTATGCTCGGGCTTGGGAAGCTGACTTGGGCCACACCTGGGAGTCGAAACAATGGTATGGGGCTGCGATGAGAGCTCACAAAGGTATCCTGAATATCTCGCTCGTAGAGGCGAGTGTCAAAGTTTTATTTAGATGGTACTATGTTCCTTCCAGGCTGGCCAAGATCTTTCAGGGCTCCTCGTCAGTGTGCTTCAGGGGCTGTGGTCTGGAAGGTGACATGTCTCATGTCTGGTGGTCTTGCCCTCGCATCCGCACTTTTTGGCGGAAAGTGTTTTGCACAATTAGCTCCATTACAGGGACCACCATAGCCCCACATCCCAGTACAGCCCTGCTAAATCACATTATTCCGACTCTACCCAAACATTTGCAGCAACTGGCGTTTTTTATTTTTCTAGGAGCCAAAGTTACGATAGCTAAAGCCTGGAAGAAACACACGGTCTCCTTTAAGATGTTTAAAACCAAGGTAACTTGGACTATGGTACAAGAACAAATAGTGGCCAAATGGAAAGACAAAACAGAGAGATTCCGGTTGATTTGGGAACCTTGGGCAACAAAGTGTAATATTTCTCTCATTCCGGGGGTGCGGCCTGGAACCCTGGCCTATGGAGTGAGTAATGCCTGAATAGCAATTTACATTCTTTATTCCTTTTTCTATCATTTCCAACGTTTTCTCTTTTCCCTCCTTTGCCACCTCTCTTGGTGTACTATGTGGCACCCCGAAAGGGGTTAGAAGACAGACAGTAGCTATCTTTTGGATTAGTTGATTACACAATTTTCTAGCGGTACCTCAAATTTTGGACCTCGGATGAGATGGATGGGGAGTGCCCTGGTCTTGGTGAGCGAGCCCGGCCCCTGGTCTGCAGCTTGATCCCGTTTGGGGCATCAGGGGCTATGGGCTTGTGAGCCTTGCCTGGACATTTTCCACGGTTGGGAATTAATTGTATGCTATGGGTCCTTGACACTGCAGTTGATATGAAAACACCATGTCTGGTTGTTATACAGATCTGTACTGTTAGGTTTTTGTCTAGATCTATGTTTTTCTAGATTACCCTTGTATATGCAAAAGTGGATTTTACTTGCTTATTATAAGGAATGTTCATCTATTTTGCTTTGTTATACTGAAAATCTTCAATAAAAATTATTGAAATAAAAAAAAAAAAAAAAAAAAAAAAAATTATCAACATTCTTTTAGTGGTACTCAAATGAAGAGTAAAAAAAAGGGGAAAAATAGAGAACATGTCAGAATAATAATAAAAACATACAGACAGACTCCCAAATATAAATCATGAATAGCAGGAACAAAAAAAAGCCAGACAGGTTATTCTCGACCACCCAGAAACCGAACCGCACCAAAACCTAAACAAAAACTAAAAAAATATAAACAATGTCACTAGGAGTTATCAGGAGTTATCAATAAAACAATTGACATCTACATCTATATTCAAACCAAAGGGAACATAACTTTTTAGCTTATGTACCCAATCCATCTCCAATCTGGAAATGCTTCTAACCAAACAGCTGCCCCTCCAGTGTGGTTTGAATTTATCAATCCCCAAAAAGATTGTATTAGAGGGGTCCCTGTTATGGACAGCAAGATAATGCAGTTTACTATGCCTCAGTTATAAATGGGCAGAGTCAGTGATCAGTATGGATCACAGACTCTCTATTCAGAAAGGAAAGGGGCGTTTCCTCCCATAGCATTCAGTGGCTGTAGGAGGAAAATAGATCCATTTCTCTATACGAAATCCCTGCCAATCCTTTTATCCAGGCATACAAGAGGGCTGCACAGCCCCCTGCAGCATAGGGACAGGTCACAATTGAGACCCCTGCGACCGCCGTAGGTATGCTCCTGGTCCCTTGTTAGTTAACTGGTTTGTGGATATCTTTTAATCTCTAAACTGTCATGATATACAGTATGCATTCATCTCTATGCTCAGGTTTTTGCCTTAAATAAAAACAATACAAAAATACCCTATCTACATAAAATAAAAAAGAACATGACTGAAATAAAAACCAAAAAATACGAACAAAAATTTGACCCCACTGACCTCAAATCAACCACTAATTGAAAAAAAAGACATAAACATCTTCAACAGTAAGAAAAAAAGGCAGCAAAGAGATTGGTTGCCCAAAGAGCTAACAAACAAAATTAAGGTGTGCCGTAGTTTCCTAAAGGGCCACATCTTTCCCTATGCAGTTTATCAGCTTTCCCTATGCTTACAATTTACTATGGCTATCTTATCCTTTTATAGTAAGGAGGCTGGCCTTACCAAAATAATTCTTAACTGTTGCTCATAGTTCAAAGGCCATGCAGGTATAAACAAGTTCTCGTGAATTAATCTGCACATAAATTTGCTTGGACCATGGATCTCAAACTCACTGTATTAGCCTCAAACCTTTGGTAGCAGCAATCGTAAACCTCATCCTTAATTCCTCTACACATTGGAGGTTAAGGCATGATTTTAGGGGCATATTTTTATAATGATTGTCAACAAATTATGTGGTAGAGTATTTAGTGTAAGTTGTAAGTAAATGCATGAATTTAAATGTAAATGGACACTTTTTTATGTATTAACATAATGCAATTGCATTTATTAAGAACTTAGAGAAGGCTATACAGATTTTTTTACTTGCTTACATTTTAGAGAATCTTTATAAGGATATTGTTTTATAAACTATTTGTGCAACTATCTTACAAATCAACAGTACTATCTTGTAATGATATAGGTCCTCTTATATGTCCTTCCCATCTTTAAGGTATGTGTGAAAAAGTTCTAAATCAGTAAGTCCATGTGAGATATGAAATAGGACGTTGTAGCCAACATGGCAAGGGTTAAAGGAAAGATTGGTACTTACCTGCTGGTTGTAGTTTTAAGGTAATTGTAAAGCTTTAAATGTTTATTTTTAAAATTAAAATAATAAACATATCATACTTATCTGCTCTGTGCAATGGTTTTGTGTCCTCTTCTAAGGAGTATCCCAATGGGGATCCTGGCTCCTCCCCCAGGGCGATTGCCCCCATAGCAAGCAACTTCATATGGGGCACTCTTGGAGCTGGACCCTGCTGTCTGCTCACAGGTTTTGACAGACAGCAGCTTGAGCCAATAGTTCCGACTTCTCTCAGTGAAGCCTGTAAGACTCCAGCTACTGTCAATCAAATCCAATGAGGTGGGTACGGGGGGTGTGGGGGGGGGGGGGGAGTTGCACTTCTGTTTGTCAAAGAGCATTTTTTTATTTATTTATTATACTGGAACTTTTAGCCAACTAAAATGTACTAGGGATTTTAGTCAACTAAAATACGACTAAAACTAAAACAATTCAGTTGACTAAAATACAAGTAAAACTAAAATGGCATTTTAGTCAAAAGACTCTGACTAAAACTAAATAGAAATAGAAAAATGAAAAGCCAGCAGCTACACATACTGCAGCTGCTGGCTTTTAAAAATAGGACACTTACCTGTCCTGGAGTCCAGCGATGTCAGCACCGCAGCTGATGAATACAACAGGTGTTGGGTGCTGCCGCCTTTTGCGTAAGGGGACCCTGCAAAGTAGCCTTATGGCTTCACACTGGGAACCTTACCTGCGAGAGGCCCCGCTCCTCTCTCCTACTGGCCCAGCGACAGGGGGAGAAGGAGGGAGCCCTGCAGTGATGTCATGGTATGTGGCACGGACTCCCGGAAGTGGAAACAGGATACCTGCCAAAGACAGGTGCCCCCCCCCCCCAAAAGGTCACAATTGTGGCACCGGAGAGGGAGAGGAGACAAATAAGCAGAAGTTACACTTTTGGGTGGAACTCTGCTGTAAAATTACCACTGCTTTGAAGAACACATTATAGATGGAATTATTCTTACTTATGAATGCAGTAACTTTCTCTTCTTCAATTTGTGAGGGCCAAGTGTCTAACATTTGCTTTAAAAACAGCAAAAATGTCATTTTCTACATTCTCGATAATGCACAGTCACTGTACAACACTGCTAAGGCTTTACAGCCGAATGCCAAGCAGAACAAGCTAATTGCATTTTGCTGGCATAATTTATGTTGTAATGCAATTTACTAGTGTATTCATCTTTCCTGGAGATCTTTTCTAGCTGAAGGACAATAAAATAAGCACCAGATTTGGCAGACAAATATCCTGTAGAATATCTACATCCATCTAACTCTGTGGTAGACTACAACAATTACATAACAGGCTACAACGTGGCATCTACATATCTAGCTTATATAAAGTTCTAACACATTAAAAGAAAATGACATATTCTTTTGTCTGGGGATTCTCTCATAAAAATATTTCCTGACAGATAAGAATAGATAAAAAAAAAAGAGTGCTAATATGTAGTGATAGCAAGTGATAGATGTCAAAAAAAAAAATTGAAGAAATCTCATCAGTTTGTGGGAGGATATTGTGGAAGAGTTCAAGTCGTGATATCCATTTATATGTACAGTATTTGCTGAAAACGTTGATTGGGTCTGCTTGCCATACCATTCATTTATATGTGTAAGGAGGTAGTGTACTTTCAACATTAATGTATTTACAGCTTGCAGTTTTTTTGTGTCCAGCATGTTGTTAGGGTGCATTAGTTTAAAATGTCCTGCTCTGTGTTCCAGCTGTCATTTTGGCTATTGAAATGATGATGCAGTTAAAATAGAAGGAAAGCTGTGCCGTTGGCTAGGGATAAGTGAACTGAGCAAAGTTTATTTTGCTGGACATACACTCAACCCAGCAGGAAATGCGCAATCCCCAAACATAACGGTGATACATGCTGGCATGCTGTGGAAAAAAATGGCAGCTCAAAGAACAGATGGCATGTAACAAGTGAATGCTCTCATTTAAGCACCCCAAATGTAATAAGGACCCTATCAACATAAAATGAAAATAAAACGTATTTAAATAGTTTTAGTGACATCAATTTAGTATAATGATCACAACTTAGGCATTAGCGTTTTTAGTGTAAGTTTCTGATTTACCGTTTTGAATAATTATACAAAAATGCATCATTTTAAATGTAGACATATTTTTAAAATGTATAAACTTGATACAGTTGTATTTATTAGAAAGTTAAAATATTTTTTCTTACTTACTCACTAGGCTATTTTCTCTACAGTGCAGAATTTTTTTTATTCATAAAAATAGCGTGAATTAGGAAAATAAGATGTATTTATTTCCTATGATTATCAGCACCATAATGGCCATAATGTGGAATTTTCTTTAGTCACATTATTATGAATATTGAACATTAACTCTGGAGAAAAAATATCCTAGTAAAATTCAGCTTTGCTGGCATTCACACAGAACATATTTACGGTACATGCAATTTTGCAGGATAGATAGTTCTTCAAATTTTGTAAGCTATACTTCTAGGTGAGGTTCTTTAGTGGGCTTCAGTTTCACAGGTAGACAACAGGCAAATTTATTATCAAGATAGAAAAAATGTAAACTGCGCTAGGATAAATAGTGTAAAATTGACAAAACTAACAAAAATAGGCAGCAGCAATAAATGTGATATGACACCCAACAGTAATAAAGAATATACAAAGCCGCGCCAACCCTCCCCTACATATATAATATAAATACAAATTAAAAAATAAAGACTAGTACAATTAAGTAATAGGTTTCAAAAAATGTGAAGGTGACCAAAAAAAGCCAAAAATGGCATAAACTAAAAATACAAAGTCCAATTTAAGAAAAGTTCACAGGTGAATCCAAATGACGGACATAAGTGTTCTTAAATGACAGCACCACAGTGGTTCAACACTTTCCTAGGCGCGTGAGATACCCGTCACCATATATTGAATGCGCTTACCAGAAAATATATGGAATGAAGCATATATAAATGATAAATGGATGACGTCCAAGTTAACCTTCCTCAGCTGGGTCAGCACTCAATCCCTTAGCGGTGATTCCAAGGTAATAATCTGTTCAGTGGTCTCGATATGAAACACTTACAAGCTGTCTGCAGTCCCAGCGATCTCTGCACACATTCAAGAGCAGCAGAGGACCTCTGCTGCTCTTGAATGTGTGCAGAGATCGCTGGGACTGCAGACAGCTTGTAAGTGTTTCATATCGAGACCACTGAACAGATTATTACCTTGGAATCACCGCTAAGGGATTGAGTGCTGACCCAGCTGAGGAAGGTTAACTTGGACGTCATCCATTTATCATTTATATATGCTTCATTCCATATATTTTCTGGTAAGCGCATTCAATATATGGTGACGGGTATCTCACGCGCCTAGGAAAGTGTTGAACCACTGTGGTGCTGTCATTTAAGAACACTTATGTCCGTCATTTGGATTCACCTGTGAACTTTTCTTAAATTGGACTTTGTATTTTTAGTTTATGCCATTTTTGGCTTTTTTTGGTCACCTTCACATTTTTTGAAACCTATTACTTAATTGTACTAGTCTTTATTTTTTAATTTGTATTTATATTATATATGTAGGGGAGGGTTGGCGCGGCTTTGTATATTCTAAATTTATTATCAAGAAATCAAAATAAAATGTTTGTATTCAAATTAAAAAGGCAAAATAATGTACTGAATTTATGCACAACATTTATGCACTTTTTGTGCATTCATTTTGCTGAAAAAATCAACCAAATATTTCTAGTAAGTACATGCACTTGACTAGACACAATTTTGAACAGAACCCAAGCAGCCCCTTGAATATAAATAAATAATCATTGGAGTGTAATTATTTCAAAGATCCTTTTTAAGATGACCCCGCCAACAGTTTTCTTATAAAGAAATCAAAATTACAGTATAATATACTTACAGAAAAATTCCCCCAAAATATATTTTTGTCTACATGCCCAGTATTTATAATTTTTGACTAGACCTCCTCAGAGCATAACCTCCACCACCCATTGCAAAATCTATAAAACAACATTATTGTGCAATATATTCACAGAAAAATGCCCCCCCTCCCCCTTCAAAACAAAAAAAGAAAATATATTGTTGTGCCCATGAACCCAGGATGTAATTGATAGTAACAGTCATCATTTAAAACAGAACTGCCACTAGATATGCCAACAGTAGATTTTCTAGCTTTTTTTTCATAGGTAGAGAATGAGTATTATTTTTTACTGAAATAAAAATTACAGTGTACTGTGCTGACTATAACCAGTGTTTTGGACTGGGCAACCAATAATCTGAGGGGTACGCTACTCATTTTGCAGAGTGAATTGTATGACTTAGGATCATTTTATTTGATTTGCTGATGCAGAACCATCTCAACTCCTACTACCATGATTTTTTGAGTCTTTAAACAAGACTCCAGCAACTATGGTCATGTTTCAGATTGACTTCCAAAAGCAGTAGATTAGGAGCTGCTGAAAGCAAATCACTAGAGGAATCACTGGATCACCATCGAGTGGCAATCTGAGTGACTGGAGAGGCTTTAGGGGGGCTGTCGGGTTCAGGAATGAGAGGTACCTGGTGTGAGGCTGCTGCGGACTGGGTTAGCTGGAACAGGACTATCAGAAGCTGGGGTAGCTGAAGGTTGTGAGTAATGAAGGCGCTGTAAGTATTGAGGGTACTGTGAGTATTGATGACACTTTGAAAAATAAAGGCACTGTAAGTATTGAGGGAACTGTGAGTACTGAGGGCATTGTGAGTACTGATGGCATTGATAGAGCTGTTTATTGGGGCCACTGTGAGCACTGAGGGGCACTGTGTGTACTAAAGAGCACTGTGGGTACTGAGGGGCACAGCAAGTACTAATGGGCTACTGTGGGTACTGAGGGGGAGCTGCAAATACTGTAAGAATTAAGGAGCATTGTGAGCACTGAGGCCACTGTGAGTACTAAGGAGCACTGTGAATACTGAGGGGCATTGTTATTACTAAGGAGCACTGTGAGTACTGAAGGGCGCTGTGACTACTGAGGAGGCACTGCCAGCACTGAAGGTCGCTATGAGTATTAAAGGGCACTGTGGGTACCAAGGGCACTCTGAGTACTAGGAGCATTGTCATACTGATGCTGTATCTAAAGTGGTAGTAAAGCTCACTTTGTGATTTTTACCTACAGGTAAGACCATAATAAGGCTTACCTGTAGGTAAAATGAATATCTCCTAAACAAGCACTGTTTAGGAGATATTCACCCTGCTTGCAGCCAGTTACATCACCGGCACATGCGCTCTGAAGGTCTGGCATACCTTTCCAGAACTTCGGAGCTTCGTGGCAAAACCGAGGGCTTCCATGTGCATGCGTGGGAGTGACGTCATTACGGCTCTGGCAAATCACACAGCCTCAGCATGCAAACCCGAAAGACCAGGGGAAGAGTCAGCCCTCTCTGTAGTAACAGCACAATGATAGAGGGCTTTGTTGTAAGGTAAGCATTTCATAATGAGCTAGTATGCGATGCATACTATCACATTATGCCATTGTGTTACAGGTGTTTTTTTCTCTTTTTTTAAAACAGCTGCAGTTTACAACTGCTTAAGGAATCAACTGGCAACACTGTCAAACATCAACCACCTGGATAGGAGTGTGGACCATATCCGTAAGGTGCTGGCTACACCCAGTATAAAGGAGGCTGATGATATGGAGGTGAAGATACTAGAAATGGGTAGCTGGGTTACAGTTAGAAGATGACAAAGAGATAAAAGTGTTAGAGAAGCTTTTTCTGAGTTGATGCATCTGAATACTTATGTCCATTTGCATGATGTTAAGTATATCAGCTAAGGAGGGACTTTTCTACAGCAGAATACCTACCCTAGCTGTCAATCCATACTGAAAGCTTGTAATTTATTGAATGTAATGTACACATTTCATGTGTCAAATCGTGGAAGCCCCACCTAGAAATAATTCTCTGCTGGACCTATTAATTACAAAAAACCCAGAGCTGATTCCAGGTGTGGAAACAAGGTATACTTTAGGTAATACTGATCACAGAGCATTTACGTTTGCTATAAATTGAACTAAAGGAAGACACTATAGAAGGATAAGCACACAAAATTTCAATTAATTAAGCTGTGCTCCATACATACATACATTGTAAGCCAAACAAACAGGTGGGTAATGCTAGCCTAGAGCTCTGCAACTGAGGGGATTGAAACTACAGGCTGCAGTGCTCACCTGGCTACTACGCTGCCAAGGCCAAGCTCCTCACCAGCCAGAATCAGCCACTTACCCTCTGCGATTGTCCATACAGGCGTCTGTTCCAAACTGAAACCAAAATCACTGGCTTGTGCCTCCACTAAAATGGCACATTTTTCCTGCTCCTCTACAGCCCAACCTCTCTAACCTGCTGCCACACAGCTGGATGCAAGTGAGGAAGAGGACTCTGATCTTGAGATTGCTGACAGTTACACAGCCTCACAGGCATTATTGAGGCAGTAACCTCAGCCAAATCACAGATCACCTTTCTCAGGAAATACGTGCTCTTTGGCAAGGCATGGCCGACCTTAACCCCTTGGCACAGACATAACACAAATGTGCAGTCCTACTGCACTGGGCTTTTTGCCCTGAGGCCACATATTTGTGTACTACCCTTGCCACATTCTAACGATCGGGACCCTCGTGAAGACTGAGGAGAAGAATAAATTCAGTATCTTTGCTATCTCCCCATCCTTTGTAACCAGATGTCCTTCCTCATTCTTTATGGGGCTAATATGGTCTGTCCTCCCTTTTTTATTGTTTACATACGGTACATAAAGAATTTCTTGGGATTTTTTTTTTGCTCTCCTCCGCTATATGTCTTTCATGTTCTATCTTTGCCGTCCTTATTACACCCTTACATTTCTTGTTGCATTCTTTATACAGTCTGAATGCTGATGATAATCCCTCAACCATGTATTTTTTGAAGACCTTCTCTTTTGCTTTTGTATGCATGTTTACATTGGAGTTAAGCCATCCAGGACTTTTGTTTGCTCTTTTAAATTTATTACCCAATGGGATGCATTGTCTAGTGCCCTTATTTAATATGCTCCTAAAGCAAACCCATCTCTCCTCCGCGTTCTTTGTTCCTAAGATTTTATGCCAATTTATACCTTCTAGTAAGGTTCGTAGTTTCGGTAAGTTGGCTCTTTTGAAATTCAGTGTCTTTGTATTCCCCTTATGTTTCCTATTTGTGTGATTTATACTGAAGCCAATTGACCTGTGATCGCTGTTACCTAAATTGCCTGTATTTTCACATACAGGATCAGGTCTGTATTGTTGGTAATCAGTGCTATTGCTATTTCTAAGAGAATTCTGATTATCTGGTGCTCATTAGGCCCAAACCTTCCTTGATCCCTGTTATGTATACCCTATTTTACTCCCCTTCTGTGAAGGTCACAGCCTTCCTAGGCAAATATTCTCCATCTAACACCTTACAATTACCCTAGAAGACTTAAGTTCCCATTATCAACTGAAAGATCTACCTAGGATTATTCTATATCCTTGCCCAGACATATCTTAAATGCCCTTAGAAAGCTGTGAACTCATCTTTCAGGGCAACTATAGAATCTTTGTTACATCCCTATTCCATACTATGTTTCTCATTCATTTTACTATGATTGTTTTTTGCTCTTATCAAATTGGTCTCACTCTGTTAACATGGATATCTGGAGCATTTTACTAACTCTCTTATGTCCACTTCCCCAACCCTTTATGGGAAAAGGTTTTGGCCCTAAAATTCCTTCCTACCATTCCAAACTTTTGGGCTGTCGCCCTTCAATATTTTACATACACACTCCAGTTACATTAACACTTTTGTCCTAATTTTCATTTTGTTCTTTATCATATTTATGCCTCTGTTTTCTCAGGGGTCTGCAATCCTGGCTCAACTCCCTACCTGGAAAGTCCACTGGAAGAAGCAACATTTTGTTATTGAGATCCAGTTCAATGGACCTCAATCCTGCCTTATTGCATTGTAGTTTTTGAATGATAATAGTGACCTTTCTGGTTTGCTTGCATTATGTTTATACATGCTCTTCCTCCCTCTCTCTTGGTTTCTTTCCTCCGTCTCTCTACTCTCTGCTCCTCTCCACGGGATTCCTGGCCTTTGGCTCTTAGGATCAAGTCAGCTAATATTTTTCAAATAATCCAATAATCCAATAATATTTGGATACCATGACCCTTTTCAAACATATCTGTAAATAAGATCCCCATGCCCTGGGGCTCATATATAAAATATATTTGCTCTTTGCAAACATCTCGTATATTGATTCTGCACTTGTTTACAGAAGGCTTCACTCCATGCCTCATGCTCATTTGGCCACTATAAGTAGGTGGGGGTCTTAGTGTAGGCTATAATGTGCAAAATGTACGTGTCATTTTACACAGGACAAATTATAGCATAACATTTTTTTTCCATAAAGGTGGTACATAGAATGAAACAGTACAATACATGGTATGTTGTTACATTTATATCACAGTACATCAGTGTGCAATGAAACCCTTAGATCCAGTAGAGGGGCATTTCCAAATTGTAACACAGGGTTGTATCAGATGTCATGAGTCGTAAGCATAGATCAACTGGTGTACGAGTCCCCATGCGTGTAGATTGGAGTGTAACTCGTAATGAACTGTAGCTGTTACAGAGATCAAAAACAAAACTATAGAAAACTAGACGGCTACATCTGCAAACAGGGCTCAGATGGGCTAGACTAAGATTGAAGCAAATATCCATATAGGTCGACCCTCCGCCCCGGCACCCCTAATGGGAACACACTGTGCCGGGGGGAGGGTGACTGTAGACACCTCGAGTAAAACGTTCATAGAGGTGGTCTGTGATGTGTGAAAAAGTTTCCTCTGATCCCAGATCGACGTGCATGTCTAACTACGACTACTCAAGCCTGTCTGTGTTCATTAGAAGAAGAAGTGATTAACGGGGGGGGGGCTTGTTCAGGGTGTTGCATGAGCAACGACCAGGGTCACATGGATAAATTGTGCAAAGTCGGCGGCTTATGGGGATGTATGCGCTATGTTGTGGGACAGGAATAAAGTGTGTAAGTTCCAGAGAGACACGGGGTGTGAGAGAAGTGGAAGGGGGGATGTGTGTGGGGAAGGGAGATGGTGGACACCTCGACTCAGGTCAGGAAGCTATCACGTACGAGTTTAGACTATCGGTTCATGATGAAGGGTTGGGTGACTGTTCAAGTAGTAATGCCTTAAATTCTGGGGAGTCTCTGAAATGGAGCCAGCAGGCCCCTGTCTTACGGAATCTAGTTGGGTTATCTTTGGCTTGATGTATTAAGTCCTCCATTTCCTCTATTCTCTCTGTGCGTTTCAGCCAGTCTGCTATTGACGGAGGGGGAAAAAGCTTTGGAAAAAGTGTACAAGGCATTGCTTGAATATTTTAAAACTAAGAGGGGCAAGTGGATAAATGCAAGTGTACAGTGTGAAAAGATGTTGAAAGAGACGGAAAGAGATGTATTGTCCGTGAAAAAGATATATGAATATAGCTGTGAAGAATCTAATAATAACATTGATTAAATGATTGCAAGCACATTATATCCTACACCAAGACTACCCACCCATTTATAATGGCATGTGCAGAATCAATACAGGAGGTGATTGCAAAGAGTTACGCATCTGTGACGCATCTGTGTAACAGAGAAAAAGCAAATTGTTGAATGTACAATGCCTATGAAGTAAAACTAATTATGAGAGAGGAGATTGTGTTATGTGCACCAGATAGGAAAAAAAAATTATATAATATATTGAAATATGTAGAGTTAAGTTTTAGATAAGAAGAATGTGCAGAACTGCAGATGTGTTTGAAAAATATGAAGCATATGGCTGTAAAATAAGATATGTATAAAAATTGAAATTCTACTGTTTTTTGTTGTCTAGAGTTCTGCTTTAACCACTTATGACCGCCTGGCCAAATTGTACTGCTCGTACAGGCACAGTGATCTACCTGTACTTCGCTCCCTTATTCTGGGTTTAGTGTGTGCTTACCTCCCCCCGCTAACTTCTGCTGTGATTTGAGACAGAGACATTTTATCAGCCGGCTTTAGCCAAGAATTCATGGCTGACACCAGCTGATCTGCTGTGTCCAATCTTTGCTGACAAACATACAGGGCTTTTTACAGATTTAATGATCTGAAAAACAGTTTTTTTAGCAAAAAGCAGCACATATTATTTTGTTGGATATGTTTTATAGTCTTTTTTCATTTATATAATAACAAATATAAAACCCAGTGGTGATCAAATACCACCAAAAGAAACCTCTATTTATAATAAAATTATATAAACATATTTTGGGTACAGCTTTACATGACTGTGAAATGATTATTATTATACAGGATTTACATAGTGCCAACAGTTTGTGCAGTGCTTTACAACATTACGGCAAACACAATACAATTTAATGCAGGAGGAATCAGAGGGCCCTACTCGTTAGTAGTGATGGACGAACTTCCGACGGGACGTTTCGCGAACGCGAAACGCGAACGGGCACAAACGTTCGCGAAAACGACCGTTCGCCGCGGGCTCCATTGACTTCAATGGGAGGCGAATTTCGCAAACCTTTAGGTCGAATTTGCGGCCACGGGGTAATTATTAGGGGGTAGCACGTAGTCCCACCACCTGGACAATAGCATAATACATGTATGAGGTGAATTTGGGATCGATAACTACAAGCATTTTTTTTTTATTTGGGAAATTGTTCTGACAATTCAGGACTATGGAGCTAATGAAGGCAATGGAGGAGAGGGAAGGTCAGGGACCAGGGTAGGCAAACAAGAGGGTGCAGGAGATACAGAGCACTGACAGCAGCACCGTAATACAGAGCACTGACATCAGCACCGTGACATACAGCGCTGACAGCAGCTCCGTGACATACAGCGCTGACAGCAGCTCCGTGACATACAGCGCTGACAGCAGCTCCGTGACATACAGCGCTGACAGCAGCTCCGTGACATACAGCGCTGACAGCAGCTCCGTGACATACAGCGCTGACAGCAGCACCGTGACATACAGCGCTGACAGCAGCTCCGTGACATACAGCGCTGACAGCAGCACCGTGACATACAGCGCTGACAGCAGCTCCGTGACATACAGCGCTGACAGCAGCTCCGTGACATACAGCGCTGACAGCAGCTCCGTGACATACAGCGCTGACAGCAGCACCGTGACATACAGCGCTGACAGCAGCTCCGTGACATACAGCGCTGACAGCAGCTCCGTGACATACAGCGCTGACAGCAGCTCCGTGACATACAGCGCTGACAGCAGCTCCGTGACATACAGCGCTGACAGCAGCTCCGTGACATACAGCGCTGACAGCAGCTCCGTGACATACAGCGCTGACAGCAGCTCCGTGACATACAGCGCTGACAGCAGCACCGTGACATACAGCGCTGACAGCAGCTCCGTGACATACAGCGCTGACAGCAGCTCCGTGACATACAGCGCTGACAGCAGCTCCGTGACATACAGCACTGACAGCAGCTCCGTGACATACAGCGCTGACAGCAGCTCCGTGACATACAGCGCTGACAGCAGCACCGTGACATACAGCGCTGACAGCAGCTCCGTGACATACAGCGCTGACAGCAGCTCCGTGACATACAGCGCTGACAGCAGCTCCGTGACATACAGCGCTGACAGCAGCTCCGTGACATACAGCGCTGACAGCAGCTCCGTGACATACAGCGCTGACAGCAGCTCCGTGACATACAGCGCTGACAGCAGCTCCGTGACATACAGCGCTGACAGCAGCTCCGTGACATACAGCGCTGACAGCAGCACCGTAAGCAGCCCCAGGAGGAAGTCAGCACAGCACAGGGATGGTGTGATCCCCTCATAATAAGAACCCCCAGGAGGAAGTCAGCACAGCACAGGGATGGTGGGAGCCCCTCATAATAAGAACCCCCAGGAGGAAGTCAGCACAGCACAGGGATGGTGGGAGCCCCTCATAATAAGAACACCCAGGAGGAAGTCAGCACAGCACAGGGATGGTGGGAACCCCTCATAATAAGCAGCCCCAGTAGAAATATGACACCGCTCAACCTCTTCAAAGAGGAGGGTAGGGGCATATAGTACGGTGTGCTTTTTTGGGTCAGGGAAGTGAGCCAAATGAATTAAGAAGGTCTGTGTGCTTGATTCCAAAAATTGTTTATAGACATATACATGGTCTACTGATCACATGTGTTGAATTCCTCCGAGATCCATGCCTCATTCATTTTTAGAAATGTGAGGTAGTTAACACTGTCGTGAGCTAGGCGAGTACGCTTATCGGTCACAATCCCCCCTGCTGCGCTGAACGTCCTTTCGGACAGGACACTGGATGAGGGGCAAGCCAACAGTTCGATTGCAAATTGGGCAAGCTCTGGCCAGAGGTCAAGCCTGCCCACCCAGTAGTCTAGGGGTTCATCACTCCTCAGAGCGTCCACATCGGCCGTTAACCCAATGTAGTCGGACACCTGACGGTCTAGGCGTTCCCTGATGCTGGATCCGGATGACACCTGTCGATGGGTCGGCTGAAAGAATGACCTCATATCCGAAGTCACCAACACATCTTCAAACCGGCCTCTTCTTGCAGGCGCTGTTGGATTGGTACCCGCAAATCCTTCTCTGGGAGTGGGAATTGCTCCTCTGCCAGCGCACGCAAAAGCAGAATGCAGCATTTCTCGAAGCAAGGCCTGGAAGTGCTGCATTCTGACAGCCCTCTGCGACGGCGGTAACATTTCCGCCATTTTGTGTTTGTACCGGGGATCTAAGTACGTTGCCACCCAGTACTGGTCCTTGACCCTCATGCTTTTTATACGGGGGTCCCTATTAAAACACTGGAGCATGAAGGCCCCCATTTGCACTCAAGCGGAAGGTATGTGGTGGTGGTGGTGTTGTTGGTGGTAGTGTCTTTGGGGGTGCACATAGCAGAGAGTGAAGAAGAGGGTGCAGATCGAGAGGATGAGGAGGGTGCAGAAGAATAAGGCTGAGTGAGCCACTCAACCAAGTCTGGTGCGTCCTTTAAAGTAATTGAACGCACCTTCTGCAACTTCCCACTTTGGCTCAAGGCTGTTGCTCCTGCCCTACCCCTACCACCCCTGCGGAAGGGCCTGCCTCTTCCTCTGCCTGTCATTTTTTAAATCACCCTGTGACAAAACTCTTAGTCCCTATACCGCTGAAGGACTGCTGCAGTATAGGGCAGCGGTCAGCAGTAGTGCACGTCAACCCTATGTATTGTGGACCGATAGCGGTCCTTACAGAACAGCAGACTGTACTGCACTCAGGCCTATGTACCGTAGCACCCTATACCAAGTTACCAGTCCTTATAAAAACTTTTGTGGACCAAGCAGGTTGTGTGTTAGTGATTAGCAGACTGTACGTCAGTCCCTATACCGCTGAAGGACTGCTGCAGTATAGGGCAGCGGTCAGCAGTAGTGCACGGCAACCCTATGTATTGTGGACCGATAGCGGTCCTTACAGAACAGCAGACTGTACTGCACTCAGGCCTATGTACCGTAGCACCCTATACCAAGTTACCAGTCCTTATAAGAACTTTTGTGGACCAAGCAGGTTGTGTGTTAGTGTTTAGCAGACTGTGCGTCAGTCCCTATACCGCTGAAGGACTGCTGCAGTATAGGGCAGCGGTCAGCAGTAGTGCACGGCAACCCTATGTATTGTGGACCGATAGCGGTCCTTACAGAACAGCAGACTGTAACGCACTCAGGCCTATGTACCGTAGCACCCTATACCAAGTTACCAGTCCTTATAAGAACTTTTGTGGACCAAGCAGGTTGTGTGTTAGTGATTAGCAGACTGTACGTCAGTCCCTATACCGCTGAAGGACTGCTGCAGTATAGGGCAGCGGTCAGCAGTAGTGCACGGCAACCCTATGTATTGTGGACCGATAGCGGTCCTTACAGAACAGCAGACTGTACTGCACTCAGGCCTATGTACCGTAGCACCCTATACCAAGTTACCAGTCCTTATAAGAACTTTTGTGGACCAAGCAGGTTGTGTGTTAGTGTTTAGCAGACTGTGCGTCAGTCCCTATACCGCTGAAGGACTGCTGCAGTATAGGGCAGCGGTCAGCAGTAGTGCACGTCAACCCTATGTATTGTGGACCGATAGCGGTCCTTACAGAACAGCAGACTGTAACGCACTCAGGCCTATGTACCGTAGCACCCTATACCAAGTTACCAGTCCTTATAAGAACTTTTGTGGACCAAGCAGGTTGTGTGTTAGTGTTTAGCAGACTGTGCGTCAGTCCCTATACCGCTGAAGGACTGCTGCAGTATAGGGCAGCGGTCAGCAGTAGTGCACGGCAACCCTATGTATTGTGGACCGATAGCGGTCCTTACAGAACAGCAGACTGTACTGCACTCAGGCCTATGTACCGTAGCACCCTATACCAAGTTACCAGTCCTTATAAGAACTTTTGTGGACCAAGCAGGTTGTGTGTTAGTGATTAGCAGACTGTACGTCAGTCCCTATACCAATGAAGGACTGCTGCAGTATAGGGCAGCGGTCAGCAGTAGTGCACGTCAACCCTATGTATTGTGGACCGATAGCGGTCCTTACAGAACAGCAGACTGTACTGCACTCAGGCCTATGTACCGTAGCACCCTATACCAAGTTACCAGTCCTTATAAGAACTTTTGTGGACCAAGCAGGTTGTGTGTTAGTGTTTAGCAGACTGTGCGTCAGTCCCTATACCGCTGAAGGACTGCTGCAGTATAGGGCAGCGGTCAGCAGTAGTGCACGGCAACCCTATGTATTGTGGACCGATAGCGGTCCTTACAGAACAGCAGACTGTAACGCACTCAGGCCTATGTACCGTAGCACCCTATACCAAGTTACCAGTCCTTATAAGAACTTTTGTGGACCAAGCAGGTTGTGTGTTAGTGATTAGCAGACTGTACGTCAGTCCCTATACCGCTGAAGGACTGCTGCAGTATAGGGCAGCGGTCAGCAGTAGTGCACGGCAACCCTATGTATTGTGGACCGATAGCGGTCCTTACAGAACAGCAGACTGTACTGCACTCAGGCCTATGTACCGTAGCACCCTATACCAAGTTACCAGTCCTTATAAAAACTTTTGTGGACCAAGCAGGTTGTGTGTTAGTGATTAGCAGACTGTACGTCAGTCCCTATACCGCTGAAGGACTGCTGCAGTATAGGGCAGCGGTCAGCAGTAGTGCACGGCAACCCTATGTATTGTGGACCGATAGCGGTCCTTACAGAACAGCAGACTGTACTGCACTCAGGCCTATGTACCGTAGCACCCTATACCAAGTTACCAGTCCTTATAAGAACTTTTGTGGACCAAGCAGGTTGTGTGTTAGTGATTAGCAGACTGTACGTCAGTCCCTATACCAATGAAGGACTGCTGCAGTATAGGGCAGCGGTCAGCAGTAGTGCACGTCAACCCTATGTATTGTGGACCGATAGCGGTCCTTACAGAACAGCAGACTGTACTGCACTCAGGCCTATGTACCGTAGCACCCTATACCAAGTTACCAGTCCTTATAAGAACTTTTGTGGACCAAGCAGGTTGTGTGTTAGTGTTTAGCAGACTGTGCGTCAGTCCCTATACCGCTGAAGGACTGCTGCAGTATAGGGCAGCGGTCAGCAGTAGTGCACGGCAACCCTATGTATTGTGGACCGATAGCGGTCCTTACAGAACAGCAGACTGTAACGCACTCAGGCCTATGTACCGTAGCACCCTATACCAAGTTACCAGTCCTTATAAGAACTTTTGTGGACCAAGCAGGTTGTGTGTTAGTGATTAGCAGACTGTACGTCAGTCCCTATACCGCTGAAGGACTGCTGCAGTATAGGGCAGCGGTCAGCAGTAGTGCACGGCAACCCTATGTATTGTGGACCGATAGCGGTCCTTACAGAACAGCAGACTGTACTGCACTCAGGCCTATGTACCGTAGCACCCTATACCAAGTTACCAGTCCTTATAAGAACTTTTGTGGACCAAGCAGGTTGTGTGTTAGTGTTTAGCAGACTGTGCGTCAGTCCCTATACCGCTGAAGGACTGCTGCAGTATAGGGCAGCGGTCAGCAGTAGTGCACGTCAACCCTATGTATTGTGGACCGATAGCGGTCCTTACAGAACAGCAGACTGTAACGCACTCAGGCCTATGTACCGTAGCACCCTATACCAAGTTACCAGTCCTTATAAGAACTTTTGTGGACCAAGCAGGTTGTGTGTTAGTGTTTAGCAGACTGTGCGTCAGTCCCTATACCGCTGAAGGACTGCTGCAGTATAGGGCAGCGGTCAGCAGTAGTGCACGGCAACCCTATGTATTGTGGACCGATAGCGGTCCTTACAGAACAGCAGACTGTACTGCACTCAGGCCTATGTACCGTAGCACCCTATACCAAGTTACCAGTCCTTATAAGAACTTTTGTGGACCAAGCAGGTTGTGTGTTAGTGTTTAGCAGACTGTGCGTCAGTCCCTATACCGCTGAAGGACTGCTGCAGTATAGGGCAGCGGTCAGCAGTAGTGCACGGCAACCCTATGTATTGTGGACCGATAGCGGTCCTTACAGAACAGCAGACTGTAACGCACTCAGGCCTATGTACCGTAGCACCCTATACCAAGTTACCAGTCCTTATAAGAACTTTTGTGGACCAAGCAGGTTGTGTGTTAGTGATTAGCAGACTGTACGTCAGTCCCTATACCAATGAAGGACTGCTGCAGTATAGGGCAGCGGTCAGCAGTAGTGCACGGCAACCCTATGTATTGTGGACCGATAGCGGTCCTTACAGAACAGCAGACTGTAACGCACTCAGGCCTATGTACCGTAGCACCCTATACCAAGTTACCAGTCCTTATAAGAACTTTTGTGGACCAAGCAGGTTGTGTGTTAGTGATTAGCAGACTGTACGTCAGTCCCTATACCAATGAAGGACTGCTGCAGTATAGGGCAGCGGTCAGCAGTAGTGCACGGCAACCCTATGTATTGTGGACCGATAGCGGTCCTTACAGAACAGCAGACTGTAACGCACTCAGGCCTATGTACCGTAGCACCCTATACCAAGTTACCAGTCCTTATAAGAACTTTTGTGGACCAAGCAGGTTGTGTGTTAGTGTTTAGCAGACTGTGCGTCAGTCCCTATACCGCTGAAGGACTGCTGCAGTATAGGGCAGCGGTCAGCAGTAGTGCACGTCAACCCTATGTATTGTGGACCGATAGCGGTCCTTACAGAACAGCAGACTGTAACGCACTCAGGCCTATGTACCGTAGCACCCTATACCAAGTTACCAGTCCTTATAAGAACTTTTGTGGACCAAGCAGGTTGTGTGTTAGTGTTTAGCAGACTGTGCGTCAGTCCCTATACCGCTGAAGGACTGCTGCAGTATAGGGCAGCGGTCAGCAGTAGTGCACGGCAACCCTATGTATTGTGGACCGATAGCGGTCCTTACAGAACAGCAGACTGTACTGAACTCAGGCCTATGTACCGTAGCACCCTATACCAAGTTACCAGTCCTTATAAGAACTTTTGTGGACCAAGCAGGTTGTGTGTTAGTGTTTAGCAGACTGTGCGTCAGTCCCTATACCGCTGAAGGACTGCTGCAGTATAGGGCAGCGGTCAGCAGTAGTGCACGGCAACCCTATGTATTGTGGACCGATAGCGGTCCTTACAGAACAGCAGACTGTAACGCACTCAGGCCTATGTACCGTAGCACCCTATACCAAGTTACCAGTCCTTATAAGAACTTTTGTGGACCAAGCAGGTTGTGTATTAGTGTTTAGCAGACTGTGCGTCAGTCCCTATGCCGCTGAAGGACTGCTGCAGTATAGGGCAGCGGTCAGCAGTAGTGCACGGCAACCCTATCTATTGTGGACCGATAGCGGTCCTTACAGAACAGCAGACTGTACCGCACCCAAGCCTATGTACCGTAGCACCCTAGACAGACCAAGTTACCAGTCCTTATAAGAACTTTTGTGGAACAAGTGAGTTGTGAATGATTAGCAGACTGCAGCAGAAGGGCAGCAGTCAAGTATAATATTCTTTCTATATTTGGAAGAAAGAATATTATACGTGTACAAGCCTATTACCGTACCACTGATACCAGTCCTGAAAAGAACCTTTGTGGAACTAATAGTAACAGCAAGTCTTTAAAATTATCCTCACTGCCTGACAACACTGCTTCCTGCCTGTCCCTATACAAATTGGCAAAAAAGAGTAGGCTGGAACGATTAGCTGGAACAGCTCTTTTGTGGACCTGATAGTAACAGCTAATGATGATGATGATGATGATGATGAAGAAAGACTAATCTGGCTGAGCTGTCCCTAAAATAGCAGCATACAGCGCTCTGTCCCTTTATCTAAACTGACAAAAGAAACTCAGGCTGCTGACCTAACACCTATACCAGTCCTGAAAAGAACTTTTGTGTACCAAATAGCTAGCGTTTTCTCTGTCCCTACTCCACACAGGATCCTTTCCCTACAGTGACAGAAGAAAGAATGTAAAATGGCCACCGGATCGGGTGTATTTATAGGTTAGGGGGAATGTCCAAGTGTCCATGAGCTGTCATGTCTCAATTGGTTGTCCTGTAACACATGATAAACGTGTCACGAAAGGTTAAAGTTCTTGTATACATTAAACACGTAAGTCCGCCGGGGCGAACGACGGAAAAAGGCGTTCGAACCCGCGGACGGCGAAAGTCGGAAATTCGCCGCGAAACGACCGCCGGGCGAACCGTTCGGCCATCACTACTCGTTAGACCTTACAATCTAAAAGGTAGGATCAAGTGATACAAAAGGTAATACCAATTAAAGTAGCGCAGTGCTAAATAATAAAAAAATTCCTGGTCATTAAGGGGGTAAAGCCTTCCGGAGCTCAAGTGGTTAGGTTATGCTGCATACACACGGGCAGACTTTTTGACAGCAAAGGTCCGATGGAGACAATTCGATCATGTGTGTGGGCTCCATCGGACCTTTGTTGTCCAAAAATCTGACAGACTTTAGAAATAGAACACGTTTCACATTTTTCCGCCGGACCCAGTTCCTATGGAGAAATCCAATTGTCTGTATGCTGTTCCGACGGACCAAAAAGGACGCATGCTCTGAAGCAAGTACGAGACGGAAGTGCTGTCTGGTAAAACTACAGTTCCTATTGGATCTAGCACATTCATCATGATGCAAATTCTGTGATTGTTTAAATGTCAAGTTTTTTGTGTGTGTCAAGTTAACACAATAACCTTTTTTTATTTTTTTTTGTGTGTCAAGTTACCACAATAACCTTTTTTTTAATGTTTTTTTTGTGTGTCAAGCTACCACAATAACCTTTTTCTTTTTTTTTTTCTTTTTTGTGAAGTTGCCACAATAACCTTTTCTTATTATTTTTTTTGGTGTCAAGCTATCACAATAACCTTTTTTTTGGTGTCAAGTTACCACAATAACATATATATATATATTTGTTTTTGGAACCTCAAGGATGTTTCATATGCCTATTTCTGGACTCAAATTTCTGTATGCAAAGTATACCTTTTGTTTGATTCTCATAGGGCAGGAAATACTCTGTGTACCCAAGCCCCCCTGAGGATCAGGAGGAAGTGGGCGAGGTGGGCACTCCACCAGGTGAGTGTCTGACACCCCAGCTTTAGGTAATCTATGAATGCCTGCATATTTCTAAATACATGTTTTTTCATCAATTTTAGGTGATGTGCTGGTTGTGGAAGGGGGACCATTTACAAGTGACAGTGCCCAAAGATTGATTGGCCAGATCATGGGCTGGAATGCTGAGATTGATGCCATGCGCAAGAGCCTGGACATCATGTGCAATCGGCTGGACAATATGCAGCAGGAAACGAAGAACACGATCAATGTTTTGGGGAGAATCTAATCCCTTTTTCCCTAAAATTGATCATGTTCTTCATTTCCTTTTTAGATGAGCACATTCTGTGCTTTTACTTTTTTTAAATTTTAAAAGCCAAATTTTGAAGATGCACATGGTGTGTCAACATGTGCTATCTGCCATCAGGGGATCTCAATGTACGTGTTTTGTAGGTGAAAGCCCTTCCTCATAATGCTAGTAGGTGAGAGGAAGGGATTGCACCCACAAAACACGTCCATTGATCCCCCATGATGGGAGATAGCACATGTTGACATTACCCATTTGTAATCCCAATATGTGCGCATCTTCAAAATTTGGCTTTTACAGTGGAGTGACATCACCCCATCTGAACCCCAATGTTGAACTTTGTAAGTCCCAGAGTTGTGTATATGTTATGTTTGAAAAATGCCTGTTTAAAAAAACAAAAAAAAAAAAAAAAAGGTTTTAAAACCAAAAAAAATAATAAATGTATAATATATATATATATATATATATATATTTTATAAACGCACATGTGAATAAACAAAGATTAAAAAGTTTGATAATCAACAATGTGCGGCTTCTTCTTTCAATGCCCAATACCAGTTTTGTAAGTTATTTGGTGTTTACAGGGACAATGGAGCTTATTTACTAAAGGAAAATACACTTGGCACTACAAGTGCACTAGAAGAACCTAGGAGACAGCCAAAAAGAAAAGCAAGCAATAAATAAGTTTCTAGATTTTATCTGATCATTTTTTTATTCATAAAAATTAGACATCGTCTGGCATTGCAATGGCCCCCCTACCCAAAAAATAATTTACATATTTATCCCGAACTTCATGGGCACTTTGGGGGGCCAAGCCAGGATGGTCAGTATCCAGGCCTGGCCTGTCAGAGGATTCTCTGGAAGTCTGGCCTCAGGCCTAACTGATGCAAGATAATTTCTTGCATTTTTTCCTAAAAAATTGTGCAGGATGCAGCATGCTAGGACAACATGATTAAGTTTGTATTCCGCCAGATGTATGGCTGTTAGAAACAGGCAGAACCAGCTGGCCATTATACCGAAGGCATTCTCCACAACTCCTCTCGCTCTGGCCAGCCGGTAGTTAAAAACACTCCTCTCCGGGGTGAGGGACCTTTGGGGTATGGCCTCATCAGGTGCTTGTCCAGACCGAAGGCTTCATCTGCAATGAAAACAAAGGGGAGTCCTTCCACGTTCTCGGCATCAGGTGGCAATCCCAGGCCACCACTCTGGAGATGCTGGTAGAACTCCGTCTGGGCGAAGACTCCTCCATCCAGCATCCGACCATTCTTCCCCATGTCCACATACAGAAATTCATATTGTGCCGACACCACTGCCATTAACACGATATTATGAAACCCCTTATACTTAAATTAGTATGACCCGAATGGGGTAGTGGCAAGATGTGGATGTGCTTCCTATCTATAGCACCTCCACAGTTGGGAAAGTCTCAACAGGTGGCAAAATGGGATGCCACAGTCTGCCATTCCCGTGGTGTTGAAGGAAACTGGGGAGTCAAACAAGAAAAAAATATTTAAGTACTTTTGCACATTACAAAAAAAACATTCTTGCCCAACATCAGTATAACATTTATTTTAAGTATTATTTAAAGACTAAAATATAAGGTCCACTTCCTCCCTCCCTCTGATGGCCCATTGATAAAATTTAAGGGGGGGGCTTATAAATTAATTTAAGGACACACAGACGATTTGGACACATTTTAAGGGGGGGGGCTTATAAAATCATGTAAGGACACACAGACGATTTGGACACATTTTAAGGTGGGGGGGTCTTATAAATTAATTTAAGGACACACAGACCATTTGGACACATTTTAAGGGGGGTCTTATAAATTAATTTAAGGACACAGACCATTTGGACACATAATTTTAAGGGGGGGGTGGCTTATAAATTAATTTAAGGACACACAGACCATTTGGACACATTTTAAGGGGGTGAGGGGGGCTTACAAATTTATCTAAGAACACACAGACCATTTGGACACATTTTAAGGGGGCTTATAAATTAATTTAAGGACACACAGACCATTTTTACCAATTTTAAGGGGGGGGGGGGCTTATAAATTCATTTAAGGGCACACAGACCATTTGGACACATTTAAAGGGGATGGGAGGGGGGTTATACATGAATTTAAGGACACACAGACCATTTGGACACATTTTAAGGGGGTGTTTAGGCTAAAGCACTACAATAGAGCTGACAAAATACATTGTTAAGTGAAGGCAAATATGCATGAAGGACAAAAAAGGAGCATTGAAAAATTAAAGCATGCATGAGGACAAAGGGGACATTCACAGCATATTGCAATCATGGTAATTAGGGATTGAGGAAATAAATACAATACATTATCAAACATTAAATACAATAAAATGTGATAGGGGGACATGCCTGTCGAGAACTTGAGGTCCTGAAGGCTTCTCCCAGTCGCCAAGTACCGCAACGTGGCAACTAGCCTCTGCTCCGAAGTGATGGCTTGCCTCATGCAGGTTGTGGTCATACAACACTGTATCCAAATTAACCACTTTCAGACCGGACCATTTTGCTGGTAAATGACCAGAGGTCTTTTTACACTTTGGCACTGCGCTGCTTTAACTGGTAATTGCGCGGTCATGCAATGTTGTACCCAAACAAAATTTGCGTCCTTTTCTTCCCACAAATAGAGCTTTCTTTTGATGGTATTTGATTGCCTCTGCGATTTTTATTTTTTGCGATATAAACGTAAAAAGACCGCAAATTTTGAAAAAAAATGATATTTTCTACTTTTTGTTATTAGAAAAATCCAATAAACTCAATTTTAGTCATACATTTAGGCCAAAATGTATTCAGCCACATGTCTTTGGTAAAAAAAAAGTCAATAATTGTATATTTATTGGTTTGCGGAAAAGTTGTCACATCTACAAACTAAGGTACGTTTTCTGGAATTTACGCAGCTTTTAGTTTACGACTGCCTATCTCATTTCTTGAGGTGCTAAAATGGCAGGGCAGTACAAAACCCCCCCAAATGACCCCATTTTGGAAAGTAGACCCCCTAAGGAAATTGATAAGAGGCATGTTGAGCCCATTGAATATTTTATTTTTTTGCCTCAAGCGATTGAATAATGACAAAAAAAAAATTTTTTTTTTTTTTTTACACAAAGTTGTCACTAAATGATATATTGCTCACACATGCTATGGGCGTATGTGAAATGACACCCCAAAATAAATTCTGCTGCTTCTCCTGAGTACGGGGATACCACATATGTGGGACTTTTTGGGAGCCTAGCTGCGTACGGGGCCCCGAAAACCAAGCACCGCCTTCAGGCTTTCTAAGGGCGTAAATTTTTGAGTTCACTTCTCACTACCTATTACAGTTTTGAAGGCCATAAAATGCCAAGATGGCACAAAACCCCCACAAATGACCCCATTTTAGAAAGTAGACACCCCAAGCTATTTGCTGAGAGGCATGTTGAGTTCATGGAATATTTTATATTTTGCCACAAGTTGCGGGAAAATTACAAACTTTTTTTTTTTTTTTTTTTTTTTCACAAAGTTGTCACTAAATGATATATTGCTCACACATGCCATGGGCATATGTGAAATGACACCCCAAAATAAATTCTGCTGCTTCTCCTGAGTACGGGGATACCACATATGTGGGACTTTTTGGGAGCCTAGCCGCGTACGGGGCCCCCGAAAACCAAGCACCGCCTTCAGGCTTTCTAAGGGCGTAAATATTTGACTTCACTCCTCACTACCTATTACAGTTTTGAAGGCCATAAAATGCCAAGATGGCACAAAACCCCCACAAATGACCCCATTTTAGAAAGTAGACACCCCAAGCTATTTGCTGAGAGGCATGTTGAGTCCATGGAATATTTTATATTTTGCCACAAGTTGCGGGAAAATTACAAACTTTTTTTTTTTTTTTTTTTTTTCACAAAGTTGTCACTAAATGATATATTGCTCACGCATGCCATGGGCATATGTGAAATGACACCCCAAAATAAATTCTGCTGCTTCTCCTGAGTACGGGGATACCACATATGTGGGACTTTTTGGGAGCCTAGCCGCGTACGGGGCCCCGAAAACCAAGCACCGCCTTCAGGCTTTCTAAGGGCGTTACAGTTTTGAAGGCCATAAAATGCCAAGATGGCACAAACCCCCCCCAAATGACCCCATTTTGGAAAGTAGACACCCCTAAATTTAGGGGTACACTAGTGAGACTAGGTAATAAATGGCGGGTGCCCTGAAACTATAAAAAAATAACTAACCAACCAGCGTCACCTGTAACAGTTATATGGTGATCACTGGTGAAAGGGTTAACTAGGGGGCAATCAGGGGGCTTTATGCGGTAGTATATGGGGGTCCCTGGCGCTATAAAAAGCTGCGGCGAACCTAAATACCTACCTGCCTAACTAGCGTCACCTGTGACACTAATACAGCGATCAGAAAAATGATCGCTTATTAGGCTGGGTTCACACTGGAGCGATGCGGGAACGCCACGAATGCGCGGCGGGTTCCCGCATCGCATGCCTCCCGGCGGCAGTTCACACTGCCCTATGCGAACTGCTGGGAGTGTCAGTGAAATGTTACTGACACCCCCAGATCAGTTCGCATATCGCAGTGCGATCTGCAAACTCGGATCGCATGGTGTGAACACCCATGCGATCCGATTCTGCTGCGGGCCAAAAAAAGGGTCCCGTGCGAATTTGCGGCGGGTGCGGCGGGTGCGGCGGGTGTGGCGGGTGCGGCGGGTGCGGCGGGTGCGGCGAATGGCTGAACTCGAATCGCACAGAGATCGGATGTGATTTGCACTGCAGTGCGGTGTGAATCACATCCGTTCTCAAACCGCTGCAATCTGAACCCAGCCTTAGTGACACTGGCGACGGGGGGTGATCACGGGGTTAAACCTTTATTGGGGGGGTTAGGGGGGTACCTTAGAACTAAAGGGGGCTAACCCTAACTGCCCTAACAGTTATTAGTCACAAATGACACCCGCCGGGTGATCAGGGGGTTAAACCTTTATTAGGTAATAAATGGCGGGTGCCCTGAAACTATAAAAAAATAACTAACCAACCAGCGTCACCTGTAACAGTTATATGGTGATCACTGGTGAAAGGGTTAACTAGGGGGCAATCAGGGGGCTTTATGCGGTAGTATATGGGGGTCCCTGGCGCTATAAAAAGCTGCGGCGAACCTAAATACCTACCTGCCTAACTAGCGTCACCTGTGACACTAATACGGCGATCAGAAAAATGATCGCTTATTAGGCTGGGTTCACACTGGAGCGATGCGGAAACGCCGCGAATCCGCGGCGGGTTCCCGCATCGCATGCCTCCCGGCGGCAGTTCACACTGCCCTATGCGAACTGCTGGGAGTGTCAGTGAAATGTTACTGACACCCCCAGATCAGTTCGCATATCGCAGTGCGATCTGCAAACTCGGATCGCATGGGTGTTCACATTCTGCTGCGGGCCAAAAAAAGGGTCCCGTGCGAATTTGCGGCGGGTGCGGCGGGTGCGGCGAATGGCTGAACTCGAATCGCACAGAGATCGGATGTGATTTGCACTGCAGTGCGGTGCGAATCACATTCGTTCTCATAAACCGCTGCAATGTGAACCCAGCCTTAGTGACACTGGCGACGGGGGGTGATCACGGGGTTAAACCTTTATTGGGGGGGTTAGGGGGGTACATTAGAACTAAAGGGGGCTAACTCTAACTGCCCTAACAGTTATTACAGTCACAAATGACACCAATGCAAAAAAAAAAAAAATGACATTGGTGTCACTGTGACTGGGGGGCAGGGGTAATTGGGGGGGTGATCGGGGGGTAAAGGGGGGGTGTGAGTGTGCCTGGCATGTTCTACTGTGTGTGTAGAGTGTTGGTGCAACTCACCGATCCGCTCTCCTCCGTGTCGGAACGGAAAATACCGACACGGAGGAGAGAATACATCACTTCCTCTCCTGTGTTTACATTACAGGAGAGGAAGTGATGTCACGGGGGATTTCCATTCGTCGAGAGCGATCGCGAGGGGGTGGCCATGAATGAATGGCCGCCCCCTCATCCCGGATCGCTCTCGAAGAAATGCCGACCGCCGCAGGCACCGGGGGGGGGCCCGATCGGGCCCCCCACCCGCGGGCAGGCAGGGACTTATATATACGCCCATATGCCTGCCCGTGCCATTCTGCCGACGTATATCGTCGTGCGGCGGTCGGCAAGTGGTTAAATATTTATAATTTTTTCCCCCAAATAGAGCTTTCTTTTGGTGGTATTTGATCACCTGTGTGATTTTTTTTTACATTTTTTTAAAATGAAAAAGACAGAATAAAAAAAAAAAAATTGTTTTAAAATTTTATAACAGGTAATTTTTGCCTGTCATTGATGTACGCTGATGAGGTGGCACTGATTGGCACCGCTAGGTAGCACTGATGGGCACTGATGGGTGGCAGAGATGGGCACTGATCGATTACACTGAAAGGCAGCACTTCTAGGTGGCACTGATTGGCACCACTGGTGGGCATTGATAGGTGGCACTTGTGGCACTCATATGACGGCCTCCCGGGAATTCACAGCCACAGAGCAGATGTCAGGTGGTTAAAGAAGCCTATCCGGTTCTAACTAATAGACTGTTTTACTTTCTCCATCAGCTTATCCCCCACAATTATTACCTTTTCTATCCACTGACCCTCCCTCTTAGATTGTAAGCTCTAATGAGCAGGGCCCTCTGATTCCTCTTGTACCAAATTGTAATGTTACTGTAATGTCTGCCTTCATTTTTTTAAGCACTGCACAAACTGTTGGCGCTATATAAATCCTGTATAATATAATATTAATACATGCTTGGGATGCATTGGGATTCAGTCTGAGCAGCTACCGCTGATCTGAATACCTTGGATCTTGGTCACATGTATTCATAGCTATATTTTCCGCACAATGGGTCATTTAGGACATGTTAATGAGACCTAATTTTCTGACATGTCTTTGGGTGTAAATTGCTTATTGTGAGGCAGGTTGCTGAGTTGAGTGAAGTTTAAGAAGAACGTAAAATACTTGCAAATAGTACATTGATGTGTGCATTCACTCTGATCTGTTTGCTTTTCCAGAAGCAAATTTAAAAATGTTTCCATTTTATTCAGTGCAGTGAAGTATAAATTCCCTGAAAACAAATGATGAACATTAAAATTATTATTTTGCTCTGCTCATTGTAACCATGGTGAATCACATTTTTTATGGGATATCTTAATAAATAAATAGTATACCATAACAAACAAAATACATGTAGCATTACCTAGTATGAGCTAGTGCCCAGTTAAAACAAAGAAGAAAGAAACTTTCTGTATGCTTGCTTTCATTAACCACTTAAGCCCCAGACCATTTGGCTGCCAAAGACCAGACCGCTTTTTGCAGTTCTGCACTGTGTCTCTTTAACTGACAATTGAGCGGGCGTGCGACATGGCTCCCAAACAAAATTGACGTCCTTTTATTCCCACAAATAAGCTTTTTTTTTGCTGGTATTTGATCACCTCTGCCATTTTTATTTTATGCACTATAAAAAAAAAAAGAGAAACAATTTTGAAAAAAAACTCAATATTTTTAACTTTTTGCTAAATAAATATCCCCCAAAAATATCTAAAAAAATTATTTTCCTCAGTTTAGGCCGATACGTATTCTTCTACATATTTTTGGTAAATTTTTTTGGAATAAGCGTATATTGATCGGTTTGCGCAAAAGTTATAGCGTCTACAAAATAGGGGATAGTTTTATGGCATTTTCATGAATATTTTTTTTTTACTAGTAATGGTGGTGATCAGCGATTTTTATTGTGACTGCAACATTATGGCAGACACGTCGGCCAATTTTGACACATTTTGCATTGATTACTGTAAAAATGTCACTGGCAGTAAAGGCGATCGCAGGAGCCTGACGGTGATCGAGGCTACTGGGCACTCGCATCGGCTTGGAGAGCGAGCGGGGGGGCACGTGCGTGCACGTGCGTGCAACTTCGGTGGCGCACAAGCACCCCCCCGGTTGCCGTTTATGCTACCGACGTAGCATAACGGCGATTCGCACAGCTGAGCCATGCTGTCGCAGTACAACTGCGCTGGCTGGTCGGCTAGTGGTTAATTAACTACTTGCCACCCACACGCCTTAATTGCCTTCATGGACATCCTCTCGAGCAAGTGCTGTCTGTGAGTTCATGCGGGTCATGCACAGCTTGTTCTGTGATCATGAGTCTATGAGACTCTATGAGACTCGGCAGATCACAGATCCGAGTGAGGGGTCAATCCCGACCCCTTACCATGTGATCAGCTGTCAGCCAATAACGGCTGATCACATGATGTAAATATTTTTTTCCCCTGAGAAAAAAGCTGACTACCAGCTTTTGTCAGAGGGACATCAGTCCCTCACACAGAAAGCTGCAGCTGAGTTTTCTGTGTCAACCAGTGTCAGCTGCCAGTGCCCACTGTGCCACCTATCAGTTCCACTTATCAGTACCCACCAGTGCCACCTAACACATCACCACCTACCAGTGCCCACATTGCCATCTACCAGTGCCCCTAGTGACACCCACCAATGCCCACCAGTGTTGCAAATCAATGCCCATCAGTGTCATATAATCATTGCCACAGATCAGTGCTGCCTATCAGTGTCACCTTCCAGTGCCCATCAGTGCCACCCATCAGTGATCATCAGTGCCTATTAGCGCCGCCAATCAGTGTCACTTATCAGTGCCACCTATAAGTGCCCTTCAGTGCCATCTATCAGTGCCCTTCAGTGCCGCCCATCAGTGCCAAACATCAGTGTCCATCAGTGCCAATCATCAGTGCCTCCATCAGTGCCACCTATAAGTGCTGCTTCATCAGTGCTTATCAGTGCCACCTATCAGTGCCCATTAGTGCTGCCTTATCAGTGCCCATCAGCGCAGCCTATCAGTGCCCATCAGTGCAGCCTCATCAGCACACATCAGTGAATGAGAAAAATTACCTGTTTTCAAGATTTTATAATTTTACTATGAAACAGTTTGTTTTTGCTTTTCAACATTTTCTGACCTTTTTTTGTTTTATTGAGCAAAAAAAAAAAAACAGCAGCAATTAAATACCACAAAAAGAAAGCTCTATCTGTGTGAAATAAATGATAAAAATGTAATTTGGATACACTGTAGCATGACTGCGCATTTGTCATTCAAACAGTGACAGCGCTAAAGTTGAAATTTTTTTCTGGGCAGGAAGGGGGTTTAAGTGCCCAGTAAGCTAGTGGTTAACAAAGAGTTTATTTTTAGAAAAACAAAAGTAATTTTTAAAAAGGGCCCTTTATTAGTGTTTTTTTCAAGATAGATCAATACCCTGGTCTGATATGTGTAATGCTTTCAGAAGAGGATCATGTCCCCCATAAACAATTTACCCTTACCACTTATGTGCTTTTTGGTGCATCTTGCATTTTTCAGAAATGCATGACAGTCCATTTAACATGGTTTCCTATGGTACACATTCACATTTATACGTTTTTCAGCTGGTGCATTTTTGAAAAGTGTTTGAGGACTTTTGCGTATAATAGACTGCAATGGAGTCACACCAGAAGCGCAAGTGTTGCGTTTTTCATGCATTTCCCATTTTATTCCCCTTTAACCACTTGCTTACTGGGCACTTAAACCTCCCTCCTGACCAGGCCAATTTTCAGCTTTCAGCGCTGTCACACTTTGAATGACAATTGCACGGTCATGCAACACTTTGCCCAAATGACATTTTTGTAATTTTTTTCACACAAATAGAGCTTACTTTTTGTGGTATTTGATCACCACTTGTGTTTTTTATTTTTTGCTAAACAAACAAAAAAAGACAGAAAATTTTGAAAGAAAACAAGTATGTTTCATAGTGTATTATAAAATTTTGCAAACAGGTAATTTTTCTCCTTCATTGATATGCACTAATGGGGCTGCACTGATGGGGACTGATGGACTTCACTGATAGGTGCAAATAAGGCGGCAATGATGGGCCCTGATAGGTGGCACTGATGGGTGGCACGGATGGGCACTGAATGGCACTGATAGGTGTCAATGATAGATGGCACTGATAGATGGCACTAATGGGCATGGATAGGTGGCACTAATAGGAGGTACTGATGGGCACTGGTGCTGGCACTGAAAGGCAGCACTGGTGACGAGGCACTGATTGGTGACATTGATAGGTAGCACCGTGGGCACTAATAGGTGGTATTGTGGGTACTGATAGGTGTTACTATGGACATTTATGGATGGCACTGTGGGCATTGGTAGGTGGCGCTGGTGGGCACTGTTGGGTGGCACTGTGTTGCACTGGTAGGTGGCACTGGCTGGTGGCATTGGTGGGCACAGATGACTCCACAGGTCCTTTCCTTGATCGAAGCCCCTCTGACAGCCACCAGTGATCTGCTTTTTTTTCTCCTCATGCTATCAACATCGAGGAAAAGAAATAGTCGATTACCGGCTCTGTTTACATCGCACGATCATCTGTCATTGGCTGACAGCTGATCACACGGTAAGGGGACCCCTTACTCTGATCTGCGATCAGCCGAGTTTCAAAGACTCGCTGATTAGAGAACGCGCGCCACAAGCGCCCTGAAGGAAGCCCACTTGAGCACAGGAGGACGTCTATTGATGCCCTCCCGGCAAAGTAGGTCCACGCTGAAGCCATCATTCAGCTATAGTATGAATGGTAAGGTGTTAAAAACACTGAATATACTGTAGCTGGGTGCTAAGGAGTGGGCCAGGAAGCCAGCTCCCACATCCTTAACAACCAAAGAGTCATCAGCTGTCACCAAAAATAACAATTTTTTAACATTCCTCCAACATTATTTTCAGTATTAAACATACAATAAAATAAATAACAGAAAATAAATGTAAATGGTAAAAATTGTGGTGTCTCATAACACTTGTAATGAGTGCAAAAGTGACCCCTTACTTTGGTGGTTAGTATAGGTGAAAGATTAGTTCACCATTGTTTTCACCATTGTTTTCTACTCAATGAACCCCTTGCAAGCTTAGAAAAACCTTAGGGTTCCATAAAACCCCACTTGAGAAAGGCTGTACTAGATTCTTCCAAAACCCTGCATTTACCATGATGCATCTTGATTCCGAGCATGCGTGAACTTCTGCAAGAACTTTTGTGCTACGGATTTGTATATACACAATCAGAAATTCCGACAAAGTTTTGTTGGCGGAAAATGTGAGAACCTGGTAGCCAACATTTTTTTGGCGTAAAATGTCAGAAAACAAATGTCCGATGGAGCATACACACGGTCAGACTTTCAGCCAACAAGCTCACATCCAGCATTTCCCATCGGAAAATCTGATCGTGTGTACTCAGCATAAGAATTTTTATCTACTATTTTTGTGTTAGGGCTTAGAACTTCTGTGTTCAATATTCTGACCTGTCCAATATCTCTCTGTGGTTGTCCAGCTAGCCAATTCTATGGGCTGTATACTGAAAGTCCATCTGTAACTTCAACAGCTCTGGTAAAGAGCAGGTACTTCTGGTCTCTACAATCTGATGAGAGACATTTACCCTCAACTGGCAATGCAATGTATTCATGTCTGTCTCATCCCTGTTCTATATTAGATATCTTTTGTGATGACAGGTTTCATTGCTCCAGGAACTCCCCAAACTACCTAGATAAAGCCGGCAATCCCATATTACCAGCAACAACAATATTAAACATTTCCAATTTTATATTGCTTTTTTTTATATATATCATTGTAAGATGAAATCTTATTTAGGACTGCATTGAGTAATTTTTACTCAATGTTTACACCTATATTATATAAATAAATATATAAAATCCATGTAACACTACATTAGATGTTATATTCCTAGGGCGTTATTAGTGTAGAGTTGGGCCAAACACCCCATGTTTTGGTTTGCGCCAGAAAACATTGCAAAAGTTTGGACCTGAACCCAAAACCCTATTAAAGTCTATGGGACCTTAACTTGAAAAGTCCCCAGTTTAAAGGCTTATATGCAAGGTACTGGCCATAAAAAGGGTATGGGGGGGGGGGGGGGGCGAGTACTGCCCTGGGGGACATGTATCAATGTAAAAATGTTTTTAAAAAAAGATTGTTTTTACAGGAGCAGTGATTTTAATGATTCTTGAAGTAAAAAAAAAAAAAAAGAAGAAGAATTCCTTTATAGTTCCTGGGGGGAGGGGGCACTTTTACAGAGTGCAGGACTACAGAGCATTAATTTTGAACAGAGAAAACGACTTTTGCCCCTTTCTCCAGATTTTGGTATTTTCAGATGGGGCTCCATATTTTGGAGATTTCAAAGTTACTTGGTAGGGAAGAAACCTCCAACCCAGTGTTCAGATTTTGTGGACAACAAGCATGGTGTGTGCCTAGTTGCACACAACTCTCATAATGAAGGTCTGCTGAGAGTTGCAGGTAGAGGTGGAGTAGGAGTTGGTGTTGGAGCAGTTGCTGCAACCGGGAGGGAGGTCTGCTCCTGGTTAGAAACAAAGGCAATATCCTTGAGATGGCATTCCATTTGGGAGAGATTCCAGATCAGTGGAATGAGAGAGCTGGGCAAGTTGAGAGAGTCTGGGAGACTATAGCTGAGACAATTGGGAGAGGGTACTGGGGACCAGAGGAAACTGGGAGTCTCAGAGGCGTGAGAAATGCCTGGGATGTTAAGGGAACCCCTTCCTAGAGGCCAGGAGTGGGCCTTTGCAGCATGGTACTTCAAACGAGACTGAGTGAGCCTTAGGAACCAGGTGGCTCTGCATTTTCCATTGTATATATTTTACTGGAGAAGGTTCCCTGCATTGGAAACTTTTTGTTGGACTTCTATTTTATCTTCTGCTGGGCCTTAAACACAGTTGCATCTGACATGGACTCACTAAACAACGCATTTACCACTGAGCTAAAAAAATTCCCAGATCACAATGTGGATAGAGGTTTAAAGGCTCAGGAGGACCCAGCAGGCATAGCCAATGGTCTAGTTATACTCAGAAACTCATTACATTATGCGTAAAGATTATTATTTGCTTTCAATAAGCCTGTGTCTGTGGGCAGGACTAGAGCAGGTTGAAAAGGGATCCAGGGGTCCCTTTACACTTAGAGCATAATGGGCTACAAGACAGTTTATTTCTTGCTAACTGAACTGGTGTCAAACATGTACAATGAAATGTAAATAGGTGGGCGAGCTTATAAGTATGTTTCAGGGAGATAGCTGTTGGCTGGTAAGAACCTCTTCCCAGGTCTCATCAATCATCAATAGAACCCAAATCAGCCCCCCACAAAATCTTTCTATCATAAGCCTAGTCTAATGCCATGGGGTCCTGGAAGGCTGCACAGCATTCAAAAAACATTTTTTTTGGGACAAGCTTTAACCACAGCGACAGCCAAAAGATTATCTGCAAGCAGGGTTGCCAATAAGGCAGTACAACCAGTCTTGTACCAAGCCCCATTAGCTCAACACCTATGATGCAAGCAGTTTTTAATAGAAGACCAAGCTCCTAGGCTTGCCAGGACATAATATATATTTTCCCTGGGCTCCATCAGTTCAGCAGAGGGGCCCAGGAAGGGAGAGTGGAGAGGGGACTTTTTTTATATTTCGGTGCTCAGGCACATGAAGCTGGCAGCACAGTTCACAATAATTAAATTAAAGTTCTGGCCCACTGTAAAACGTCACTTCCAAGTCCTAGCATCACTGTCCCCATTATGGCCAGGGTGATTTGATGTCTCATTAAAGAGAACCTGTCTCCAAAAAATAATCATACATTTTTGTCCCCTATGTGATGTAAAAAAAGTTTAAAAAAATCGAAAACATGTGTAACAAATTAGTTACACCCAAGCACTTAAACCCCTCCGAAAAACTTTTTGAGGCTCACCACATACACATGAATGCAAACGTAAAGGTGTGCTTCATAGGCACCTACAGTATCCACAAAAAGGTTGATTACACTACACGTTACACATCACTGAGTACTCCAGAGTGGTAGGAGTAATTCTTGGCTCCTTATTTATAGTTAACTCTGAACTGATAACCTGTAGGGGCTTTAAAGAATTTCCTATGGAAAATATAGGGTACCAAAGTTTGTTGCCATTTAATTGGCGCATACAATTTTAAGGCTTGGCATGTTAGTTATATACCTGCAAAACCTCATCTTTTATATTGTACCAAAAAGTTGGGTAATATATTGTGCTTGTGTACCCTAAAATTATATTTAGTGTATTTTTTCTTGAAATTCTGTGTTTCAGAGATGTTGCACTAATTGCAAAAATGGCACTGAAAGTAAAAAAAAAAAGCAAAATAAAAGTACCTAAAGACTTGAGGGATGTCTATTAGGCCTTAAGATCAATTGCTGCATTCTCATTAGTAGGGGTGAACTTCTCTGTTCGAATCCTAATCTAAATGCACCTGAGCTATCCCAGTGGCAACTTGTGAAGCTCTGGTGAACTCCATGCTCAAGAGGGTTAAGGCAGTGCTGAAAAATAATGGTGGCCACACAAAATATTGACACTTTGGACCCAATTTAGACATTTTCACTTAGGGGTGTACTCACTTTGGTTGCCAGCGGTTTAGACAATAATGGCTGTGTGTTGAGTTATTTTGAGGGGACAGAAAATGTACACTGTTATACAAGCTGTATACTCACTACTTTACATTGTAGCAAAGTGTCATTCCTACAGTGTTGTCACATGAAAAGATATAATACAATATTTACAAAAAATGTGAAGGGTGTACTCACTTTTGTGAGCTCAAGATAATGCAAAAGCTTAGAATTTTGAAAATTCTAAATTCTTCTTTGAAATGTAAAAAAAGATTTGAGTCCCCCACATTTAAGATCTGAGCTAAACGTGTGAAACCATGTCTATGTCAGAGCTCAGGATGTGGCACCATACAAGGTTCAGGTAAAGTTTAATTATGTCAAAGTGTCTGTGAAGCCAAATAGTATATATTGCAGTCTAGCAGTGGCAAGCCTGTTATATCCTTAGGATGTTTCAGAGTGGAATATTTCAATTTGTTCCTGTTGGAGACCCATATTAAAGGTTCAAATAGGGTATTTAACTCGTTAAAGTATTCCAAGGGAAAATTGATTTGAGAGTGGCAAAGAATATAAAGTGATAAAAACAAATAGGCTGTGCTTTATAAAAAAACAAACAAATGTGTTCCTACAGATGCTCCTCAAAATAAAGTGCATAAAGCTCCCCAAATCAGTGACAAAAAATAATTAAGCTCAACCTGTGTGAAACCAAATACAACTATAATCATTAATTAAATGTACACACCTTTTTTTAAACCTGTAGTAAACTCACGTTTTTTTATTGTGTACCTACAAGTAAGCCTATAATAAGGCTTACCTGTAGATACAGAAAATATCTCCTAAAACGTTTAGGATATATTTACTGTACATGTGTAGCAGCTGGTAATGTCACTGAAACATGGGTACGCACTGCACTCTTAATGAACAGCATGCCGTCAATTGAGAGAGCTGTGCCATGGCCATAACTCCCACTCACTTGCGGGGGAGTGGCACCATCATGGCTCTGCCATTCAAATGGCCGGAGAGCTCAAACCTAGAAGAAAGATCGGGTAAAGATGGATTCAGTGGTGAGGGTGCACGATTTTTAGGTAAATCTGTCATAATGTGCTAGTATGACACATTATGACATGAGCCTGTGGGGGGGGAGTCAGTTTTAAAAAAAAAATTATGCGGGATACCATCGCCAACAGCCAAGACTGCAACACATAATATACTGTGAAAAAAACAATAAATGTATGTGAACCAAATGTCTTTTTAAGTGTCTTATAATTATAGCAAACATTGTCATCTTTTTTTCCAAAAAACATTTTGTATAGATAACTCCAGAAACAAAATGACCTTGTTGCCCACACCAATGCTTTTGTGGATGACTCACTAAAAGTAAATTACCTTTGTGTTAAGATTTGTCTAAAAGCCATTTATTTTTAGTTATTCTCCTGTGATCCAATTTCTCTTCCTCTGGACAGTAGTGCATCATCATCATCAATAGTGCAGTAAAAATTTTTTTCAAAGTATCTGAATAGCATAATATTGTTAAAAAACCAACTTTACAAAAAAAAAAACATAAAAACATTGCACCTATTTCTGTGCTGCTAAGAGCACTAGCGTATGCAAGTTAATCACAAATGTCCCCCTGATGCTACCTGCACTGACTTCACTGGCTTCAAGATGACTAATGCCCTTACCAGTGCTTCCTTGCAAACAAAAACAGGATGGAACTGTGAATGCATGCCGGAAGTCCTTTTTACGCATTTTGTCCTATGAATTTTTTCAAGGGATTTGCTAGTGCATACAAAGAAAATAAATAAATGCTCTGGTGGCCTGTGTGATCCTCTCCTGGTAACCCCTCAGTGTTCAAACCTGTCAAAATGAAAATTTTTGAATATAGAACATCTTCTTCTGCTCACATTCTTAACAGCATTTTCTTCAATGGCTGATGCTTTTGATCACAAGCCAGCAAGGAGATTCTAAGGCGAAAAAGCTCTCTGTAACCGCACTATACCTCCTCTGTTTGCAGAATCATTAACAAATGCCTAAGCCACTAACTACCCTAAATGGCCAGAAAAGTGCATATGCTATAATATATATATATATGTGTGTGTGTGCAGCACTGCCTACCTAAAGGTAGGTGCTAGAGTAGTATTTTTTTTAGCTGCAGGACTCAAGTGCAGGTATATTTAGCCAGGTCTGTGCTTTAGGTAAGGCCAGTTTTTTTTAGATTTTTGGGACTGGGAGTGTTTAGTGTAGTGGGGTGTGGGGTGTGGCTACCTGTACTCTGGCTCAGAGATGTCTCCTCTGCTTTCAGAAGGATGGTTCTGGAAGAGAGGTTGGACTTGAGACCTGAGTGGCTGGCAGCTCATGTGAGGAGCCTTGACCAATTATCTCTTGGTATTGGCAGGGGGAAGGCATCTCATATAAGCTGGGGTCACATGCTTCCAGAGTGGAGTTCTTTGGAGCAGAAAGACAGAATGGAAGATTGAGGTGCTGTTCCATGCTTCCCCACATGGGGATGCAGGTGAAAATGGAGGAGGGATGGCACTGGGAAGGAGCTAAAGATAATGATCTTTATCTCTAAGGAGACATGAGGATGCTGTCCTCAAATAGAGGAAGTAGCAGTCAAGCGGAGGAGAGTAGAGCAGCATTCTGTGACCGGGGGCACAGAATGGCCCTTTTAGGAGGAGAAGGTCAGTGCAACAGAAAACAAGTAGAAGCTGGTCAGAGCAGTGTAGAATGCTGTGGCCGGGGAACACAGCATTGTCAGTAACAGACTGGCTGAGAGCAGTAGTCCACTTATTGCCATGTGTCAAGTTATTGGGGGGAGATGTTGTGTAGTCTCTGGCCTAGTTAACGCACTGGTAATATCTTCCAAAGACTGGGTGACTGTCAGTTTCATGGAGTCTGGAAGAGAGAGTGTGTAAGCCTCTGACTCATATTCAGATTCATAAAGGCAATATAATTTTGGTCTACAAGTCGGAACTATTCAGAGTGATTCCTCTTGTTCCATTGGAAGTGAATTTAGTAACTTAGTAAAGGATTTGCAACAGAAAGAGAAGAAGAAATGATCAGTAGAGAAGTTAATGCACAGATGTACAGAATTACAAGGCCAAGGTCACGAGTAATGGCATGCATGTGCTTCTCATATTCCTTTTTTCCTCTCATCCAAGTTGTATCCCACAATAAAGCAAACAGGGTGATTGGTGGATTGCTAGTAACCAAATCAGCAGCCCGTACGGAGGTACCAGTATATATATATATATATATATATATATATATATATATATTTATTTTTTCTCCAGATTTTGGTATTCCTTGATTGGGCTCCATTGTTTGGAGATTTCAAAGTACCTTGGAAGGGAAGAAATCTCCAACCCATTGTCCAGGTTTGGTTTGAAGACCAGCAGTGTATGTGAGGGAAGCAAGGGGTTCCCCAATGACGTATGGGTGACCCCGCCCCCCTCTGATGTAACGCAGGTTTCCGTTACATCAGAGGGGGGCGGGGTCACCCATACGTCATGGGGAACCCCTGGCTTCCCTCAGCAGCATTAGAGGGGGTGGGGTCAGGTGATGGGTGGCCCCGCCCTCCTAATATAAGAAACGTCAGCGCTGGGATGCCTGCTGTGTCTCCTCAGTGGAGACAGAAGACGGATGCATAGATGGACTGCGCTGGACTGAAAATCACCCATCGCTGGATCAGATCAGCCATTGCTGGACCCCGGAGAGATGATCATCCATCGCTGGAGAGCAAGAGTGGATTAGCACCACTGGAATCTTTTTTTTATTTTTAATAAAGGAATTTTTCAAAAGTGTGTTTGTCTTATTTAATCATTTTTTACACTTTCTTTGTGAAATGGTAGGGGTACTTTTGTACCCCCTTACCATTTCAAACAGGGGGGGACTGGGATCTGGGGGTCCCCTTGTTAAAGGAGGCTTCTAGATTCTGATAAGCCCCCCGCCCGCAGACCCCCACAACTACCGGCCAGGGTTGTGGGGATGAGGCCCTTGTCCCCATCAACATCCCCCCCTCTTTTCCTGTGGCCTGCCAGGTTGCGTGCTCGGATAAAGGGTCTGGTATGGATTTTTAGGGGGACCCTCACGTCAATTTTTTTTAAATTTGATGCGGGGTTCCCTTTAATATCCATACCAGACCCGAAGGGCCTGAAATTGAATTTGGGGAACCCCACACTTTTTTTTTATCAATGAATGAATTGTCAGCTCCGTAATACAGCGAACACGCATACAGTTCGACAATTCAAAGTGATTTTAAAAGACTTTTTTTCCTTGCGAAATGACACTTTGTGCAGGGACAGTTCTAAGCACGGGAAACATGCGCCCCTTCACAGGCATACTATAGACACCCCCCAGGTACGAAATATAAAGGAATATTACACTTTTATTGTTTCACTTTAATCATTATTAAAATCACTGCTCCTGAAAAAACTGCCATTTTCAAAACTTTTTTTTGCATTGATTCATATCCCCTGGGGCAGGACCCAGGTCCCCAAACACTTTTTAGGACAGTAACTTGCATATTAGCCTTTAAAATTAGCACTTTAGATTTTGAACTTCAAGTCCTATAGACTTTAATAGGGTTCTAAAGTTCACACGAAGTTTAGGTCTGTTTGCAGGTTCTGGTACGAACCGAACAGGGGGGTGCTCGGCTCATCCTTAGACTTGACTTTAATTTTAAAGCCTGCACACCATAGGCATAAATACATTTGACCAGTGACAACGATGATATAGTTTAGACAAGTTTCTCTGCAGGAGATAATATCTGAAAAAATTCCTTCTTAATATTTTCATCACACAGCTTTCATTTGCTTCAGGATTTAACTGTAAATTGAGCACATTTTAAAAATACATCTATGTTAAACATATGATTACTATCCCTTTGAATAATACATATTATCACCACTCTTCTTATTAATTTTTTTACTTCTTTATTCAGTTATCCTTATTGACAAAGATAGCTCTTTGCATTCTCACTGTATAATATACAGGTAAAAAAAAATCTCGGTAGTGCCTAAAATGTCCTTGAAATGAAAAGAAAAAACGTTCTCAGGGCATAATTCAAAAGAGGATGTGTATGAATCTTCACTAGAAAGGGAACTGACTTTGTATTCATTTGGCATTCATTAAAATAATCTTCAATTAAATAGACAATGGATTACTAAGTCCTAAAAAGATAAAACCTTAATCTTATAGTACATTAAGTCATTTTTCTCTTATTACGACAGGATATCTCCGTCTTTATTGTAGATCAAGAACGCCTAAATCATTTTTTTTTACTTTGCAAACAAATGACAAAACAGATATGACTAGTTAGTCAGATAAACATCATGTGGATGAATCACTCCTATTTTTTTTTCCTTTATTGTGTACTCTGCAAAATAAACTTGCTTCATACCCTTATTGCATTTTATTTTGTATCTTTTCAGTTTTGAGCATTGATGGCTTATCCCACTGTTGACAGCACAGGGGCATTTTTCATACAGTTTAAAGATATCTGTATTTTCATCAATGTTTAATCAGCAATCATTATGTGGATAACAGAAGCTCAGCGTTAGCAGATTGCAGTCATATGACATCATTTGCCTATCAAAAGAGAAAATAACAAGGAAGGTTCAAAGACACAACTTTAACTTCAGTGAAACCTCAATAAGGTTGTTTGTGTAACCCTGAAATTCATTGCCATGTATAGGATCTATACAGTTCATATAACAAGCAAATGTGTGCATTCACAAGGGGTTATTCTACAAGTTATTGCTTTAGGACATCCTGTTTAACAGTGACACCCTGCACTGCAGAAGTCTAAAGGATAACACCAGTTCTTCTCTACAGCAAAGAGATCATGTATATTTTAGCAGGTTCTCGTAAAAATTCTTGTGAATGTGTTTAGATTATAGAGGATTGAAGTAAAGTTTTAGCTTTAATTTAATAAATAGCATGGGTCATAAATAGAGATGGTTCATAAATTAAACTTATTCCATAAAATATAAACATTAAATGTGACAAAGATTTACTAAATAATGATATAATACAGAATACAATATATCACCACTAATTAATCTCTTCTCTTTTTCTGAGGCACAGTGAATTATGTTTAAAATGAGTTCCAAAAAAATAATAAAATGCCAGCTAAGACTGAAATGGATGTTGACTGCAACCAGAAAGAGCAACTATTTCAAACATGTGGTTGTTCTTTAAGATATGATACAGAAATAATATTTTAAAATAATTAGAACATTATTATAATTCCATACATATCAAACACCAATAATATACACCTTTCTAGGGTCTAGATATGTATTTTTGTTTTAATAATTGGGGAACAGTTCTCTTTGGGCTGGTTTAAAAATGTATTAGCTGTAGATATACCAAAACTTGGTAGTCAACCAATAGATGTCATGATACTCTACTTTAGTAGCTTAAGATGAGTGTAACCATACTAGAGAACTTGCAACAACACGGTTGAGCACTGTCCATGATATCTTTTTATTTGCTCTAACTGGGGTATACAAAGCAATATTGATGCACAAGGCATTTACAAAATGTTAAGAGCAGCAATCTCTTGGGGGAAAAAAAATAAACAATCCATTAGAATTAAAGACAGAGAGAAAGGTAATCAGGTACGATGATAAGGAGGAGAGCTATGGAGCTGGGGGGGGGGGGGGGGCATTACACAGGGGAGAGGGGTCATAAAAACTGTTTGGTGTTGACTGACAATAATGAGGTCCTCATTAAGTCCATTATCTATTGTGTTAAACAGAATCATGTAGTCAATAAATTGGACCAATTATATGTAGATTATAAACCAGATAGTTGTAGCATAAAGATTGTAGGGAGGGGATAGGGAGGTATAAGGTCATTGGAATATTTCGTACTGTCCCAGATACAGAGTGAACAGTGATAAGATTTGATAGATGCAATCTAGCAAGTTATTAACTTTACTCCAGTTGGTATCAATACATTCAGCTGTAGTACAGGTACATCTTATAAAATTAGAATATCATCCAAAAGTTCATTTATTTCAGTAGTTCTATTAAAAAGATGATACTCATATATTTTATATAGATGCGTTCATTTTGATGATTATGACTTACAGCTAGTGAAAACTCAATATTCAGTATCTCAGAAAATGTAAATATTACATATGTAGCGATGTTGATACGTGTTACAGCATTCACACATTTCACCCTGCACCCAGACCTCCATTAGACACACTTCTCAGTCAATGAACAGTCTTTTGCTTGTTTTTGTTATTTTAATTAGGGGATTGAACTTGGTAGGGAAAAGGGGACATGGGATTCCCATAGTATAAATTGTACTTTGTAGAAAAAAAGTAACTGTGTCACACTTTTCAGAAGAACAAGATGGCTGACAGACTTTTACCTCAGAACACTTCCTTCAGCTCACTTCCTCCAGCACACTACTTCACTGTCCAGTTTTAGTAATCCTGTCACACCATCAGAACAGGACTAGGCCTCACTCTGAATAAGTCTCAGTGTCTTTACTTGATGGCCCTTTGTACCCTTTATGCAGTACCCCTTTGTGGTAGCAACCGATTTACTTGAGAAGAATAAATGTAGATGGACTACTGATCCCAGCAGGTCCAACTTGCAAATCCTGCCCGTCCTCCTGTCTGCAGCGACTTGAAACAAATCTCTGAAGTCCCTCCCTCTGGCTCTACATCCAGCTCCCCTGGCATGCCTCTTCCAGAGCTTTCCACTATGCTTTCCACTCACTGACACCTGCCCTGGATGCTTCCTGAATGACTTTACCCCGGACGTGTGGACCAACTGTCTCTTCCAGCTCCTGTTCAGAACACCTCCCCATGACTGTGTAAGGAAAGGCTCCCTCCCAGCCCCCAAGCTCCTCGCCTGAGGTACACCCCCCAGAAAGGGGGTTTCCTCAGACATGACAGTCTAACACTTCATCATCCAGTTCACTCAGCCGACAACTCCTCCTCCAGCAGGCTATGCTAAACCACGCTTCTGCCCCTGGATTACGCCCCCAGAATGTCTGGCCTGATGCGCAAGAGAAAAGAATATTGTCAACCTAAGAAACAGACAGATTTCTTAACACTGCCAAAAATCCAAGTTGGTGCCCGCGGTCCTGCACATGGAGCAACGGCAGCCTACACAGATCTCCCTAACGCTGATGGCCTGTAAATATCCCCACAATTTCACTCCCTGGATGCCTCACCATCCTCCCTCGCTTCATCAGCCAGCAACAGCCCAGCAAAATTGCGGATGCAACTGGATGCAGATTCAGCAGCAAACGAGGTGAGCCTTGTATCTGATCCCATCCCAGCTCCTCCATCCACCATCACAGCCTTCCCTACCACAAACCAACCTGTCTTAGACACTACCATGAAGGAGATGCTCATCTCCCTTCAGAGCTCCCTTCACAATGAAATTTCCACCATGTTCAGTAGATTCTCCTCACAAATGCACTGTATGGCACAAAAAATGCACCTTGTAGAAAGACAAGTGGGAGAGATGACTGAAACAGTTCTCTCGACTCAACAATCTCGTAGATGCCCAGGACTGCACACAAGAGGAACAACAATGGATGAGGGCCAAAATGGCATACCTCGAAGACAAGTCACATCGTAATAATGTAAAGATCAGATGGGTCTCAGAAATAGGGATGAGCTCGGTGTTCGATTCGAATGCATGTTCGACTCGAATATCGGCCGCTCGTCTGTTCGGCGAATTCAGAACTTTGTGGACTGTTCACACCAAATTCGTGTGGCGCGAACGGTCTACAATGCACTAAGCCATCGCAGTGCATTGCTGGCTCATGGTTGGCCAAGCATGCACTGTGACCCCGCATTTTCGACCAATCACAGTGCCGGCAGCGAGGAGAGACATAATTGGCCACAGGCAGGGGGTTAGTACACGCCCCACACAATATAAGGCTGCCAGCACAGCGGCCTTGTGTAGTGTGTTCCGGTGTGCAGGAAAAGAGCTAGATAGGCAGGGACAGTGTGTTCTTTTCTCGGGCATCTTAAAGTTAAAGTGGTGTTGAGTGCCTCCAGCACAGTATACACCTGTATCTACCCTTTATTGCTGTTTTTCTATAATTAAGGCATCTGCAGGAGTTAGTGGGTGTTGTGTGCCTCCAGCACAGTATACACCTGTATCTACCCTTTATTGCTTGTGTTCTATAATAAAGGCATCTGCAGGAGTTAGTGGTTGTTGTGTGCCTCCAGCACAGTATACACCTGTATCTACCCTTTATTGCTGGTGTTCTCTAATACAGGCATCTGCAGGAGTTAGTGGGTGTTGTGTGCCTCCAGCACAGTATACACCTGTATCTACCCTTTATTGTTGGTGTTTTCTAATACAGGCATCTGCAGGAGTTAAAGTAGGTGTTGTGTGCCTCCGGCATACACCTGAAGATACCCTTTATTGCTGGTGTTGTCTGTTGCATATCTTGCATATTAGCCTTTAAAATTAGCACTTTTGATTTTGAACGTTCGAGTCCCATAGACTTTACTAGGGTTCTAAAGTTCGTACGAATTTTAGGTCCGTTCGAAGGTTCTGGTGCGAACCGAACCGGGGGGGTGTTCGGCTCATCCCTACTCAGAAAGCTTCCTACCGTATGATCTCAACGCATAGACCAAGAAACAAATTTCCACACTCCTACCCAATCTCACCCCCATGGAAACTATCATTGATCAAATCCATCACCTTCCCAAACCCCAGCACCTCCCAGCAGAAGCCCGACGAGCTGTCCTGATGAGAATACACTTTTTTCATGCCAAAGACCAACTTCTGCTCAAGTCGAGACATCTTGGTCAACTCCCAGCCCCATATGTTAATGTCCAACTGTACGCTGATCTCTCGCAGCATACTCGCCAACTGCGGAGACTACTTAACAATTTTACGAAACCACTCAACAACCACAAGATCCCCTACCAATGGGGCTTCCCTACCAAAATCATAGTCACCAAAAATGGGATCAAACATAACATCTCCACAGTGGAGGAAGGCCTCAAACTACTTAACACCTGGGGAATCATCTCCGACCCGTCTCAGTCAGCACAACTCAATAGCAGGAGGAACATCCAAACCTCTGATGAGACCCACCATGCTGGTAAGCACTAACTCCTACCTGAATAGTGGGATCACACATGATCCATTCTACCAAACCTCCGGTCAGATGCTTTGCTCATTGCAAATTGCTCCACAAACTTGGAACACTTTGCACCCATGGATGATACACCACCTCAGCAGGTGCTATGGAACTATTATACCTGATGAACCTTTCCCTCACCTATTTCCATGCCATAGTAAGATAGATTAATTTTGATATACACAGAATTATAGTCTACTGTAGCTTTTTATCTTACTTATGTACTGCTTAAATGTGTACTAATTACAAATTGTCTACATTTATACTATACGCTACCATACTCTCAAATTAAACACATAATACTTTTCTTCAAGCATGTATAATATATTGCAGCAAGTTCTTTACAGACCAAAATAATTTTTATGTGGTTGCTTTTATGATGCAACACAGAGTAATTTGCCTACTGTGACAAAAGGTTTCAGCTGGTGTTGTAGTTTCATGACATGTAGCCAACATAAAACTAGTAGATGCCACAAAGATACCAGCCCCATGGGCTGTGCTGAGAGTATATAAACAAATGTTTTTGCAGGCATGTAAGAGGATATCTAGCCTCATAAAATTGATAACAGGTGGGATTCTGGCAAACTGTCTGTCTTGATAGTTGTTACAAACACGTAGATATTGTCATGGGAGTTCATGAGGAGAGTACTTCCAACCTATGCATTTTTTCACATATTTACTGTAGCTGAAATACCCATGACAACATATATCATTTATACAAGCTTGGCACAAGCCAAGGCCACCCAGAGCTTTAGGTATCATCCATCATTTGATGTGCCATCTTTGTGAAAGAAACACATTGGCCAAAAGACAACTGTTCTACAAATCAGAAACCATAAGTGCTCTTCTTTGATTATTGAACACTTTCAGTGGTTCCCTGACCTTCTGTGGAGAAATTGACCACACTGAATGTGGTAAGATCAAATACATCTATATAATGTATCAATAAACCATCTGTCATTAGCATCATAGCATCTTTACCACAAAATGGTCTGCCAATTTGCTGAAATTATGTTAACAGACTCACATTACAATGTACCAGGTGGATGGAAGACGCAGCACTAAACCACCCAACTGATGTTAAAATAATCTACATTTTACGTTGTTTCAGTTTAATACAAAGCATGTATAAGTTATGTAGTTTAACAGTTGGTGGATTGAGTTGGCAATATTTTTCAATTTTTTGTTTTTGTTTTTTTTTAAGAATAAAAAAATACAATGCCAGGCACATTCTATTGTTTCTTTGCTCATTTCCCCTTAACTTTCTAAAGACATCCCACTAATATTGTATTTGCATTGAGAGAAGGTAACATGCATGTTATTTTTTTTTTACTAATGGAAGTATAGTCACAAAAAATGAAAAAAATATACATTTTGGTGGCATTTTGCAGTACATTACAAATACATTCCTGATAAATGTTAAAAGTCCCATTCATTGTAATTATATGAAATAAAAGAAAATAGGGAAAATAGGTGATATTAGAATGATTATGTCTCTTTTAGCTAAACTCTGGTAGTTAGGATATTATGCCCACCAACAGCTTCTTGTTCCTTGCAACTACTGACCTGCATTGTATTAAATCCATTATTCATAATGTCAACAGTCCATTTAGAATGCCCAGAAAATCTATTTCCCATTCATCTTTTTGTAATATGAATGCTACAGACTAAAATTACAAAATACTTTTCTTTTTTGCCTGACAATAGTGCTAATGTAGGTTCCATAAGGTACAGGAAAAAATCTTTGATGTGAATATTTTAAAATATGAAAACAGATGAAGAAATTGCCACTGGAATTGAGATCACTATTTTTGTATTAAGTAGTTGTAAGTGTAGGGCATCTGTTAAGACCAGATGTCCCCTGCTGGTACTTGGGTACTTATAGAATAAAAGTTTTTATTCATTTATAATTCGTTCAAATTAACCGTTTCTATAGTGTGTAGGCAGTCAGCCTGGGGCAGGGCATATAGGTTGTTAATTTGAAAAGGCTAGTACCTCCCCTTCAGCCTGGGTTCACACTGCCGTATGGAGCGGCTCACAGCAGGGGTCCGGTGTGTCCCTGTTCATTGTTTCAGGTCCGATTTCAGTCAGAATTTTTGTCTGAATTCAGACCTGAAATGGACAAGAAGACACACAGAACTCCTGTGCAATTAGCACCAGAGATGATCCGGAGAAACAAATTGATAAACACAGGGATTTACATTTTTCTCTTTAGACTTTTTCTGATTGTCCTTGGACTTTTCATTTTATTCTTTTGTTGAAGAAAGCCCTTTTCTTTTGTTTTTGGGATGATATAAAATTTACTTTGATTTCCCCGCAATTGGTTGAGGATTTGGGCCAGTTCCATGTTGTGGATTATTTCCACATAGACTATAAAATCCACATAAAAAGAGATAAAAGAGCTGGTCAAGCAGGTAACATTAGTGACTATGCAAGGGTACGCACATCATGAGGAGGCTATGGAAAACAAGCCTAACAAGAGACTAACTGCTTGCTTGCTGTACAGATTGCTATCATACAGAATGCAATGACCAGCAAGCTGTATGGTGTTTGAATGCCAGATGGCCGCCAAAAGGCTGTGCAGAGAACCCTACAAAAACATTATGCTGCAAGCAGCATTGAAACTTTTCTGTCACTTTTTGAGGGGATTGCCATAGGAGAAGGGCTGCCCAAAACAGATTGAATAGATAAATTGGCCCTTTTTGTGCTTGACAATCTCAGTAGGCATTATTTTACTTGAACCAAAAATCCACATGCCACTGCAAGACTAAACCTGCATGTGAGCAGCTTTATGACCTGGTGCACCTACTCCGGGACTTTTACCAACTGGAGGTGCTGACCCTCGTTAAGATTGCAGAGCATGTCAACCTGGACCAGTTTGTGTGCAATCTTCTTCAGGATCTGTATTGCTGGATGCCCCAGGCTGAGCCCCAATCCCTGGCCAAAATGCAACTGAAGTAGAAAGGCCTGGGCTGGACATAGGGCAGAACGTGGCATGTTGATGATCAGGCAGCACAGTGGGAGGTAAGCGGCGACCGTGGCCTGGACAGAGCTAACACAGGCCACAGCCGCCGCTCGCCCACCGCTATGCGGCCATGCCCATATCTTCTCTGGCAGAACTAGCGGCTGCATGGGTTGAGCTGTGTGTCTCTCTCACACACAGCTCAGCCTCAGAGCCGACGCTGACACTACCACTCTCCGCACCTACGGACTGCTCCTCCTCCTCCAGCCATGGGCATCTGCATGGGGGGGTAAGGGGGGAGAGCTGCGGGCCGCTGTCAGGATTTTTCCCCCGCCCCCCTCCCCTTCTCATGTCGGCAGCATGGGAGAAGAGAAAGCATCCTCTTGTTATTCTTCCCTCCCCATTGGCCACAGCAGAGGGCCAATCAGAAGAAACTAGATGAGCATCATGGGAAATGCAGTCCCAGAGATTGGTGGCCCAATTGTTCTCAGCAGGGAACAGGCTACAGTCCCCAGCATGCACTCTGCTGGGGGGAAAAGAGAAAACCCTGAAAAAAGCTGAAGAGTTCTACACTGTAGCAGCTACTAAAAGAAGAAGAGGACTTTGCTGGGGGAACTAATAGCCCCAGCACCACCAGATAGAGCCATGTTGTACCCACACCACCAGAGAGAGAGCCACGCTGTACCAGCACCACCAGAGAGAGAGCACCACACTGTTCAGCACCACCAGAGAGATAGAGCCATGCTGTCAAGCATCACCAGAGAGAGAATGCCACGCTGTCCAGCACCAGAGAGAGAGAGAGTGCCACACCACATTACAGCTGGATGACCAACACCAGCCACTCCTGCGAATGTCTACCAACAACCCCCGACCAGGTCCCTGGAAAAGTTTGCTGCTCAGTCTAAAATCCTCTGGCCTATTTTTTGCCCCAGTCCAGGCTTGACTGTATGGAGAACGTTTTAGGGGAGCCTTTGTCATCCAGAGAGACATTCAGAAGCAAGGAAGTGCATCCTGGCCCATAGCTGTTGACAGAGAACCACAGTGTGTCTGCCTGAGGATGTAACACTGCCTCAAAGATCATCCCACCACCTAGCCCTCTTTAAAAATTAAAGTCCGGTGGGCTGAGAGAGAAACCCACAAAGTTCATTTCTAGACCTGACACAAACTGGGTCATCTTATGGCACAGTGCCCAAAGCAGAAAGAGGTGATGGAGTGTAAATTGGACTGACAATGCTCTGTGTATGCTTATGCAGCTTGCACTGCTGTAATTAGGAATCCAAAAGAGCGTGTGGTGCATGTTAATTGACAAGGGGTTTTCTGTACTCCTCAAATCCAAGAGTATTGATACCTATCTGTACCCAAACAATGTGCGGGAAAGCCGATACCTGGAGAATGAATGGGTGTCATGATGATATAATAGACGATCCATTAGCCCTATAACCTTCTCAACCCTGGTGGGAACTGCCCCACCAAAGTTTTGAGTGATGCATGGTCTGCAACAAGAACTATTGAGGGGCTAGACTGGCTCAAATTCTGGGATATGACAACTTTGAAGGTCCCAGAAACCTTCAATAATTAGGAGGAGCTGTACGATGAAATCCTTAATTCCACATTACAGCTTAAAGCAGAACTCTGGGATTTTCAAAAAATCCCCCATTAGTACACCCCCACACAAAACACTAAACAGTTATTACATTTGTTAAATTTCTTACCATTTAAGAGAGATTTGTGATTGAATTTTCAGGAAGTCAGCTATGTGATTCAAAAAATGATCTTTTCTGGCAGGTAGGAGGTGTTAAAACAGTGATTGCATCATATCCTCTTCTCTCTCTCTCTAACTGTAATCAGCCTCCATTTCCCGTGAATCCTTGGGATGGGATTGAATGTAGGAGGTACACTAGGCTTGTACATGTAAATGTGAACTCGCCCACTTCAACAGAAGTCACACCTCTCAAGCTGCAGCCAGCAAGCCACACATAACACACAGTATGATAGGTTACAGCCTTATAAATGCAAAGCATTTTAATATAAATGCAAGCCAGTGCAATGTGCCAGGGACCAGCAGTGCGCGAATGCCAGGGACCACCAGTGCCGAATGTCAGGGATCACCAGGGACCACCAGTCCCAAATTCCAGGGACCACCAGTGCTGAATGCCAGGGACTACTGGGACAAGTGCCAAATGCCAGGGACCCCCAGGGACCACCAGTGCCGATTGCCAGAGACCACAAGTGCAGCATGTCTGTCCCATCAGTGCAAAGTGTGGGTTATTATTAGAAATCAGTTGTATGACACAGTGGGGATCTCCCGTGGTGCTAGATATTGCATATGAGAACACTGTATGCTGATATCCCACCCAAGTATGGTGATTGACAGTGCACTGTGTCAATACTGGAGGGAGGTGGAGGTCAGAGATCGGTGTTCTGATATACAAAACCTGACACCGCGGGAGATCCCCACTGTGTCATACAACTTAGTTCTGAAAATAATCCCTGCACTGCAAAGAAATAGCCATAGTGGACGTGCTGCAGAGGGGGGGGGGGTGGTGCCTTGGGGACAATGGAAGGGTGGATTGCTGGCTGGGAGGAGAAGGAGGGAGGAGAGAGGAGAAGGAGGACACCCCCTCCATGGGCGGCACAGACTGGGGGCTGGGAGACATCCTGGGATGGACAAGAAGAGAGGATTGTCCGCCAGGGAGCAACGTGACATGAAAGAGAACTTACCACAGAAGCTTCCTGCACTACTCTGCATTTGAAGAAAAAGACTAGTAAATGCTGTGTCCCATGTGCTTTGATGTGCCCCATGTACCCTGATGTGCCCCATGTGCCCTGATGTGCCCCATGTACCCTGATGTGTCCCATGTGCTTAGATGTGCCCTGATGTGCCCCATGTGTCCTGATGTGCCCCAATGTGCCCCATGCACCCTGATGTGCCATGTGCCCTGTGCCCTTATGTGCTGTGCCTCGATGTTCTGTGCCTTGATGTGACCTGATATCCTGTACCCTGATGTGCTGTGCCTGTACCCTGATGTGCTGTGCCCCATACCCTGATGTGCTGTGCCCTGATATGCTGTGTCCTGTACCCTGATGTACTGTGCCCTGACTTGCTGTGTCCTGATATGCTGTGTCCTGTACCCTGATGTGCCCAGTCCTGATGTACCCTGATGTTCCCTGTCCTGATGTGCTGTGTCCTGTGCCCTGATGTGCTATGTGCTGTGTCCTGATATGCTGTGTCCTGTGCCCTGATGTGCCCTGTCCTAATGTGCCCTGTCCTGATGTGCTGTGCCATGTGCCCTATAGTGATGTGCTGTGTCCTGTACCCAGATGTGCCGTGTCCTGATGTGCTGAGCCCTGATTTGCTGTGACCTGTACCCTGATATGCCATGTGCCGAGCCCTGATGTGCTGTGCCCTGTACCCTGATGTGCCCTGTCCTGATGTGCTGTCTCCTGTACCCCAATGTGTCATGTGCCCTGTCCTGATGTGCTGTGTTCTGTGCCCCCATGTGCTGTGCCCTGTACCCTGATGTGGCCTGATGTTCTGTACCCTGATGTGGCCTAATGTGCTGTACCCTGATGTGCTGTGCCCTGATGTACCCTGTGCCCTGATGTGCTGGGCTCTGCACCCTGATGTTCTGTGCCCTTATGTGCACCATGCCCTGATGGGCTGTGCCCTGGGCCAGTCTGGATGAAGTTCAGGGCCACAATTTTGTCTCAGTTCAGCCCTGTATGTATTTGAGGGCTAAAACACAGGAACAGGTTTTGCAACATTTTGTCTGGCCTGGGGTATACTGGAAATCAGGAACTTCTATGCATCCTGCACAACCTGTAAAATTCTGCCCCAGCACCATATTTTTAGAGTCTATTAAGTAATACTTACAATTATCAAGGTACCCTTTGATCGCATAGCCATGGATTTGGCTGGCGCCCTAGTTAAGTCATCTAGGTGACACCATTATTTTTAGTAGTCCTTGACTATGCAACCCAATATTTAGAGGTGGTTCCTTTAATACTTCATCCAAGGTTATTGCATGGGATTTTTTTTTTTATGTTGATAAGAACAGGTCTCCTGTCTGAGATTGTGACCAACCAAGGGACCCAGTTTATGTCTAAGTTCATAGGGGAGCTCTGCAAATTTTTAAATGTTAAGCAACCCTGGAGCAATGTGATGGACAGTAAAACAAAACCCTAAAGGGGATGCTTAAACTGTGTTTTCAGCCAAGGAAGCTGCCATCTTTGTTTCTGTTTAATCTTCAACTGCCATGATGCTGCACATGTGATCAGTTATGACACCAGCCATTGGATGGTTTGAAATGTGACAGTTACATTTACAGAATGTGCTGAAAATTAAACTGTTTTGAAGCTTTTAATATGATGGGTTTACTTCCGCTTAAAGAAAGTGGTCACAGCTGGGATTGTTAAGGCTGCTTTCACACTAGGGCAGGTGGGCTTTGGCAGTAAAACGCTGCTAGTTTTAGGGGTGATTTACCGTTGTTTTAGTGGCAACATTCGGCTTTGCAGGTGCTGCGACAGTGGTGCCCCTACATTTCAATGGACAGGAGCGGACTCCTCCACTGCCCCAAAGATGCTGTTTGCAGGATTTTTTAACGTCCTGCCAGCGCAGCGCCCCAGTGTGAAAGCACTCTGGCTTTCACACTGGGACTGCGGGGGGGGGGGGGGGGGGGCATTTTTCAGACGCATTACAGTTTCTTTACAGGTGCTATTTTTAGCCCAAAAGTGCCTGAAAAATGCCTCAGTGTGAATGGGTCTTGCTGCCTCCATTGTTTTTTGCAATATGGAATATTTCACAGTAGACCACAGGGTTCTTACCCTTTTAGATAGTTTATTGGCAACAGCCCTGTGGACTACTTCATGTGGTTAACCACTTGACCTCTGGAAGATTTACCCCCTTTCATGACCAGGCCATTTTTTGCAATACGGCACTGCATACCTTTAACTGACAATTACGGGATCTTGCGATGCTGTACCAAAATAAAATGTATGTCCTTTTTTCCCAACAAATAGAGCTTTCTTTTGATGGTATTTGAGCTTTCTTTTGAAGGTATAAACAAAAAATCTTTTTTTTACTTTCTGCTATAAAATATATTCAATCTAAAAATAAAAAATAAAAAATGTCTTTATAAATTTAGGCCAATATGTATTCTGCTCAGTGCTAAAAATATTCACAGTTAATGAACTGATGACAAGGGGGAAGGGGTTAACATCAGGGGCGATTAAAGGATTAACTGTGCCTAGCCTGTGTTTTCTTACAGTGCAGGAGGTGCTTTTACTAGGGGAACACATGGATCCATATCTCTGATTTGCAGAGACACTGGATACGTGCCTTCCTTCCTGTCAGAACGTCGATTTGCCTTATATAGGCAGACCACCGTTCTGCCTCTCTGCTGGATCATCATTGGGTGCCAGTGGACATCGAGCCTGCAGTACCCGCTGCTGGGCACCTATTCTGTTTGATCACAGTGGTCTACAGGGAGGAGCCGGATCACGTATATATATATATATATATATATATATATATATATATATACGTGATATATATGCATATATATATGCAGTAAAACTGCTATGGGGTGGACCTGAGCTGGTTAAAGAGACATGGAAACAAGAATCTACACCCCATCTGCATTTAGTTAAAAATATGACACCAATATTAAAAAGTAAAAATAGGGGAGACTTTCTCCCCATCCAAAAGCAGCAGTCATGGGATTTCTGTCAGAAAAATCAGGAAGTTTCTCAGACTTGCCAGGTGTAGCTAATGTAATTGAGTAAGACCAATACAGACAATTAAATGAAGTCTCCAAGCTGGATACCTGTCCAATGTCCTAGGAAGACACTTGCATATATATATATATATATATATATATATATATATATATATATATATATATATATATATATGGGATATTGTTCTGATTTTTTTATCATCATTCTCAGGTAAGTTATTCATAATGATCTAATATGCTATGCATACTAGCTCATTATGCCTTTGCCTTTTTGCATTCACACTGATCAGTTTTTGATTCACTTTTATTGCACTTTCGATGCCTTCCTATTGACTAAGGGCCCTTTTAAACGAAATAGAAATTCAGGTAAAAAAGCTGGAGAAAGGCAGAAGAAAAAATGCATTAGACGTGCAGTTTGTTTCAATTTGAATTTAAATGCGGACGAATTTTCGTTTTTCAGAAAATTTGGATGTATTTGAATTTCTGAATTACTATAGTACTGAATTTCAATGGATCCGAAATAATGAAAAACATAATTTGACAAAATTCTAATTGGTTCAAATAGCTTTCGAATAAATTTAAATTGTTTTCAAATTCAAATAGTTTTCAAATGGAATTCGAAAAGTTTTCAAATTCAAAAAGTTTTCGAATGCAAAAACTATTCGAATTTGAATCGTTTTCAAATCTCCAAAGAGATTAAAATAGAATAGAAAATATAGGCAGAGAATAGAATAGAATAGAAAAGAATATAACAGAAAATTAAAGAATAGAATAAAATAGAATATAAATGAATAGAATAGAATAGAATAAAAAATATTGAATACAATAAAAAGAATGTAACGCTGTTCTGAAATTTGAATTTCAAATATAATAAATTTGAAAAGAATAAAAAAGAATAGAATAGAAAAAAAAGCATAGAATAGACTATAATAGAATAGAAAAGAATAGAATTATAAAAACAATAGAATAGAATAAATATAACCATTTCCCAAAATTCAAATAGAATCTATAGAATAGAATAGAAAATAACAGAATAGTATAGAAAAACAACAGAATAGAATAGAATATAAAGAATATAACCATCTTCCGAAATTCAAATTTTGAATAGAATAAATTTTAATTTGAATAGAAAAGAATTTAATAGTATAGAATAGAATATAACATGAAATAATAGAATAGAAAAGAATAGAATAGAATAGAATAAATTAATAGAAAAAGAATAGAATTAAAAAAACTATAGAATAGTATAGAAAGAATATAACCATTTCCCAAAGTTCAAATAGAACCAATTCTTTTTTTATACTATTCTGTTATTCTCTATTCTAATCTATTATTTTCTATTCTATTTAAATTCGAATTTCTATTCTATTCTATTGTTTTTTTTAACTCTATTCTATTCTTTCTATCCAAATTTCAGATGATGGTTATATTCTTTCTATTTTTTGCTATTCTTTTTATATTATATTCTATTAATTTCTATTCTACTCTATTCCATTCTATTCTGTTCTTGTTTTTACTATTCTATTTTGTTCTGTTTTACTCTATTATATTATATTCTTTAATTTTCTGTTATATTATTTTTTATTCTATTCTATTTTTTTCTATTCCATTCCTTTATTTTCTATTCTATTTTATTCTCTTTGGAAATTGGAAAACTATTTCAATTTGAAAACTTTTTGAATTCAAAAACTATTTGAATTTGAAAACTTTTTCGAATTTAAAACTATTCAAAAAATGTTTGAATTTGAATACTTTTCTAAATTAATTAGCAAATTATACCAATCAATTCAAATTTGAATTACAAAAATTTGAATCGATTTGAATAGTATTAAGGAAACGAATTTCGAAAATGAATGAAACAAATATATGTATATAACGAATTGAAACAGAACTAAACTAAACAATTTTTTTCATTCTGCAATCCTATGAAACTCTTCACACCGGTCAGTTACATTTTAGTTGCATTTTTAAAAGTCCTGCTTGCTGCATTTTTGGTGCATATTTAAATTAATGATTTTTTTCTTTTGATTTTGTATTCTTTTATTTATCTTTTTTTATATGAGCTGAATATCTGTACAACTCTTTTAAATATATTTATCTTTTCCTGTGGCCTGCCAGGTTGCATGCTCGGATAAGGGTCTGGTATGGATTTTGAGGGGGACCTCACGCCATTTTTTTTTACATTTTGGCATGGGGTTCCCCTTGCCAAAATGTCTAGTAATGGACTGTGGGGGAATCCCATGCCATTTTTTGAAATTACTTTTATGTGTATTGCCGGGACTGATAATTCATTATTGTCGCTATTTATTTGTTATTCGTTATTGATACATGTCCCCTGGGGCAGGACCCAGGTCCCCAAAGACTTTTTATGACAATAACTTGCATATAAGCTTTTAAAATGAGCACTTTTGATTATTCATGTTCATGTCCTATAGACTTTAACGGTGTTTGCATGTTCAAAAAATGTTTTGCCTGTTCGCATTTCCTGCTTCAAACCGAACCGGGGGGGGGGGGTGTTCGGCTCATCCCTAGTCTACAACATGAAAATTCAGCCACAGCGACCCCTGTGGTGGGATGACTATTGCACAACATACCTAAATCAGAGCTTGCAGCAGACATGCAGAATTTTTGCAAAGAACGTTGATCAGGAGTCATGCAATGCAGACTTGTTGCAATTGTGCAACACACTTGTGAAGCCTGGCAAGTCTAGCAATACCTTAGTAAGTCATTTTTGAAGTTGCAGTACAATTGCTTGCTATCTAAGAGCCTGTGCTCCTTGTCTTTAGTAAATCTGGGCCTAGTCTTTCTATTTAAATGTGTCTTACTGCTGGTCAGTTTTACACTTCTGTGTAAACTGAGGTCTCTTAACATGTATAGTAGCGCACCTGTCTTTACTCTTTTTCTCTAGTACATTTTGGCCAGTTTTACCTCATTAATATAGGAGGTAATGACTAAGCGCTAACATTTGCACAAAACACATCTACCTCTTTGTCCCCTGGTCCATCTGTTAACCACTTGTCATATGAAGCTTCAAGAAAAAGGATTATTGGAAGTGCAGCAACCCAGAATCATTTGCTTTATAATACATAGCATGCAAGCTGGGCTAGCACCTGACTAGTGTGTGTGGGGATTAACTAGAGACTCACTCATCTGGAGCAGCTTTTTTTGTTTCATTCTCCCTCATTTAGACCCCTTTCACACCACACCGCCCATAGCGTCGGTGGTAAAACGCCGCTATTTTTAGCGGCATTTTACCGGTGGATTTGTGGTGCATTTTGGGCGCTTTTACCCCCGCTAGCGGCCGCGAAAGGGTTAAAGGCTCCAAAGAAGCTGCTGGCAGGACTTTTTTCTGACGTCCTGCCAGCGCACCGCTGTAGTGTGAAAGCCCTGGGGCTTTCACACTACATACAATGGTGCAGTTTCTTTAGGGCGGATTGCAGGCGCTATTTCTAACACTATAGCACCTGAAAGGGGTCTAAAAACCTCCTTTTGCTGGCAGTTGTACACTGCTGTATCATCTACAATCTCCTAAATCCTAATGAGAGCTTGAGAGAAATTGGCCAGCAGAAGGACAGTTTTGCATCATCAACAACAGGGATGGCCACAATTATTTACACGCCAATTTCTATCTTCCACTCAAAGCTGGTCTAATCAATTTGATAAAAAAAGTAGGTGTACTATTAAGTCTACCTGAAAAAAAGTATATATTTTTTCAAACCAAAGTGAATAACATTGGGTTTCTGCTGCTCTATGTAAGCCATGTAATTGCTAAAGAAAAAAAATTATTACACAGCCAAATATGCACAACTAGTGTAATCTGTCACTGTGACTTGCAGGCATCCTCTATCATGCTATTCTAAGGATTTGTGAATTTTTCATGGTACCTTGTGGCAGGGAAAAAGCTTCCCATACCTCTTTGACAGTAATTTGTCTGATAGCCCACAAAATAGCCATAACAACAAGATGAACCCCATTAATCTTTAATGGTATTCACTTCTAGGTTCAAGTTCTCTAATTTTTTTTAACAAGATTTGCTGAATCCTTGGTAAACCAAACCCAGTGTGTTTCAGCCATCACTAAGGCCAAAAGCTGGAGGTGTAATCTGATCAGTGTGTCTGAGTGAAGTTTTCCAGGTCATAGGCAGCGTGCATTTCCAAAAACAGTCCTGTCACCTAGGAACCATGCTCCCCCACCTACAACGGCATCAAAAGTCACAGGAGCACAAGGCAGGTAAGTGTAAACTGACAACTAGCCAGTGGTCAGCCTCTCTACTTATTCTGTCAGTTGTAGTGTATTTAGCTGCTAAACCAACTATTGGGAACGCCATCATAAAGTTATTCATAGATGGTTGCTCACACTGTACAATCTTGCAACATTTCAATCCAGTAATTCCTTTAAATGCTAATGAGAATGTATTGACATGGCCTCCCTTATGCCGCATACACACAATCAAATAACCCGGTGGAAAAGTCCAGCGGACAATTTGCCCGTGTGTAGGCTCCGACTGACTTTTTTTACCCAAAAGTCCGGCGGACTAAGAAAGTAGTTTTGCACACCAATCTGTCTGCCGGACTCGCATTTCAGTGGACAGAACGGCCGTGTGTGTGCCAGTCCACCGTACTTTTGAAATGAACGGACTTTTCCCACCCGGAGAAAAGTCCGCTCATTTTGAGTGCGGCTCCAGGTAGCCAGGGCCAGCGAAGGAGGCCCCGTCACCTGGTATGGACTTAAAGGGGAATCCCTACGCCGAAAAATCAGCATGGGGGTCCCCCCTAGGTCCATATCAGACCCTTACCTGAGCACGCTACCCGGCCGGCCAGGAAAGGGGGTGGGGAGGAGTGAGTGCCCCCCTCCTGAGCCGTACCAGGCTGCGTGCCCTCAACATGGGGGGTGCCTTGGTGAAGGGGGGCGCGCGGCCCCCCACCCCAAAGCACCTTGTCCCCATGTTGATGAGGACGAGGGCCTCTTCCCGACAACCCTGGCCGTTGGTTGTCGGGGCCTGCGGGCGGGGGGCTTATCGGAATCCGTGATCCCCCTTTAATAAGGGGGCCCCCGGATCCCGGCCCCCCACCCTATGTGAATGAGTATGCCCCTACCCAATTCACCTGTGAAAAAAAGTAAAAAAAAAACACAACACACAAGGGTTAAAATAGCTTATTGCACAGGTCCGGGGGTCTTCTTCCGTCTTCGGGGGTCTTCTCGCCGGACTCCTCCGCTATCTTCTGCTCTTTTGCTAGCTCTTTCACTAGCGAAGGAGCCCGGCTTTCTTCTTCGCCGCCGCCCTCTTCTTCCGACTTCGAGGGTCTTGTCCCCCTCTTCGGGGGTCTTGTCCGCATCTTCAGTTCTTCTCTGGGCTTCTGTCGCTGCTGTCGCCATCTTCTGTTCTTCTCCCCATCATAATGGGCGGGGACATCATCCGGTGATGTCCCTATATAAGTCGCTGCACACCGCGTGTCCTGTCATAGTGCCCGGAGACAGCGACGAGGCAATATCTCCAGAAGAGAAGAACAGAAGAATCGAAGAACAGAAGATGGCAACAGTGGCGACAGAAGACCGGGCCACCGCTTGCAAAAGAGCTAGAAGAAGTACTTAGTCCGCCGCAAAAGTACCGCGTGTGGGCAAGTAGCTCGTTCAGAAAATCCGGCGGACAGTCCGCCAGACTAAGTCCGCCGGATAGTCTGCTACGTGTGTACACGGCATTAGTCACATTCTATGATGTTGCAAATCCCTGAGATCCAATTGGCACCAAGTTTTTAGGCATAATGTGTAATTGAATTCACTACCTATGAGGCCTTCTATTAAAATAGCTATTGTATTGTATTATTTTTTAGCCTTCAATAAAGCCATTTGAACAGAACTTTATTGCATAGCAATGTGAATGATGCTCTCCCTATCCATAGAACAATTATCATTCACATCCTCTACACAACTAAACTCAATATTACATGTAACTGGAATTCCTCTTCTCCACCTGAGTTGTAGATGTCATCAGTGATGTGAATCATCAGTGCATACAGGAAAACATGTTCTCCATTAAAAGTGATTGTCATGTTAAATTGATGCGCACTTGGGATAATTGGATTGCTCATCCCTATTGTCAAATGTGACCCAACAAGCCAGAGTAATAAATATTCTACTGCTAAATTCTATTTACATACTAACTGGGTTGTTCAAGCTGAAACTCAAACTGCTTATTATTGTCTTATTATGTTTTTCATATACCGGTAGTATTTCTGTTTGCTATACCACTGGTATGCCTTCCAACCCCTTTACTTGTAATGTTGGCTGTTGTGTGTTTATACATTATAATTGCTCTTTAATATACTTTCTGTTTCTCAACCTTGTCATACCTTATCTTGAGATATGCTTCTATATTTGGTGTAATATTTTTGTCTCAATATTAGAATACTCAATAAAGACACAATGATGATAAAGTAGGCTGTGAATGTAGAGCAAGCCCTGCACCAGGAGTAAACACAAAAACACAGTTGCTAAAACTTCATGAACAAGACATTGGGGGTTATTTACGAAAGGCAAATCCACTTTGCACTGCAAGTGCACTTGAAAGTGCCCATCCAAAAAAAGCTTTGACTTTACATACACCTTAGCACCCAAATATAACTACTGTATTGCAGTTTTAATCTTTGCCCGGTGAGTTAACAAGTGCTTATACAATATTCTAGCAGTAAAAAAATGTTATAGCTAAAAGACTGCCAAAGTGAAAGAAAGTATTTGATGCTTTTACCTATTTATTAATAATAGTAAATAGTAACCAAATGATCCTTTCACAATCCTCAACACGTTTCTCCCTGGTTCTGATCTTTCTAACTGTGGGACACAATCTTTTTACAATCCCTACCACCTTTTACCCTGGGCTTTGTCTTGATCCTGGTTTGCACTGATGAAACAATCTTTTGTAATGCATTGGCTTTCCCTCATATCTTCTTCTCTCTGGAAGAATGGCATTCCGCTCTTTTTTTTGGGGTGGAAAAATATATGTGCCTAGGCTGTACTCTAAAGAGTAAAGACTAAAGGTCTCCAGGTCTTGAAAAATGAATGAAAGGTCTATCCAGGAGCTACTGAAATTCTACTAGCTTCAGAAAAATTAAAAATTAGGAAATATGGGTTCAGACACTGTTCATTACTAATTACATGGCTAAAAGCAAAGGCATTTGGTCACATGCTCAGAAGAGGTTATAAGGCACAATGGATCCTCCAACAAAAAAATAAAAAATAAATAAATAATATGACTAAATGTCTTTAAGACACTGGACAAACATCTGAGTCACTGGAAGAGCATTTTCTCTTGGAAAGATAAGCATATCACTTCTCCATGATTCTTTATTTATCCATAAAAGACTGATATTATACCTTTACGTAAACATAGGCCTGAATTAAAGATTTGCAGCCAGCTACAAAAAATATATCCACATAGAACTGTTTTCTAGGTGCACTACATGCATAGCTAATTAGTTGAGTGGTTATTAGACATGTGCGACATAATTTCCAGAAATTCGTACATTTGTATTTTCATGCTTACGAATTTCATACGAAATATGAAATTTTATTAAAGAATTTCAGATCCAAATTAACAGAAACATGACTGGTGTTTTTTTCACCAATCAGAGGAAGTCAGCACAACACAGGGATGGTGGGAACCCCTCATAATGGACACACAGCAGGTGTACAGACCTGGGAAGTGGGAACTCAGCACAGGGATGGTGGGGACACCTCATAATGATAAATTCATCATAACGAACTTTCGTTATTTTTACGAAAAGTTAACAAAACTAAAGGTTAAAAACCCAAGAAGTCAACACAGTACAGGGATGGAGGGAGCCCCTCATAATGATAAATTCATCATAACGAATTTTCGTTATATTAATGAAAAGTTTACAAATCTAACGAAAATTTGTATATACGTTTTTTTTTTCATATGGAACAAAACGGAACGAAACTAAACAATTTTTTTTTTTTAAAGAATACCAAATTTTTTGACGGCACCCATGTCTAGTGGCTGTCAATAATTTCATCTACATTTTTGTACAATAACAGGTAAGAAAAAGGCTGAATTGTTTTGAAGTAAAAATATAATATAACACAATCATCTCGGTGCACCCAAACTGTATTCCACGAAAATCATAATGTGTGCTCTGTATCTCTAAGTAGCACATTACATCCACTTAAGTCTCAAGTTCAGATTTGCCAACATCAGTGTGCACTATACCACATAACTGGGTAAAAGAAAGATGAGCATACTGTATGTAAAGTAATATCTAAAATATTATGTAAGATATTCAATATCATTACCATCCTAAAGGTTTTTTCATATGTAGAGGATGTAATTGACACTCTTTACACGCTGTTTAATTGGCCTAATAACTGTAATTATTGTCTGTAAAAAAGATTGCCTAAAATGAATGCAAAGGAACATATGTGCATATATTTTGGCATCAAGAGAAAGATTGAGTAAGACTACACGGTCACTGATCCCATTATTTTTTTTTTTTGCACTCACCACTTCCTTTTAGGAAAATAAATAGGAGGATTATATTTCTTTCATCAGTATCGTGCAATGTTTCATCCAGTGCCAAAATGCCCCAAACACAAATGATAGCTATTTCTTTGAATATTCTGTGGAAATTCAGAAACTGAAATTGGAAGAGGTCTAAAGAGTAACAAAACATGCAGACATAAATGTGCTAAAATGAAGTAATCCAAACAAAATTTGGATTAAATTACTAAGTAGTGGGAAGAATATAAAAGTGCAATATTCAGTTGAAACCCATCATGATATAAATATGTGAGCTGCAATTCTTACTTTAAATGTACTATTTAGTCTAACTAACCCAACAATTATGTGCAAATCAGTAAAAACAGAGAGCACTTATCCACTTTTTAGATTCCCAACATATTTCACTCCTGTTTGATCTTAATAACCAAGTATACAATTTGCCCAGCTTTAAAGAAAGGAGACAGATATTTTAAATTACTTTGAGGTGAAAAATTGTTATCAATGCCTATTTACCTGTAAATTAAGGTAGGAAATACTCACCTTTCCTGTTGCTTGGGCTACCAATCTGTTAATATGTTCTTGTTCCCCAAAGTGCAATAGGAAAAAGGTAACTTCTGGAAATATACATTTCCTGGGTTCCATACAACCCTCAGTTGTTCCTCCCTCTAACCTCATGTCACTAAGATACCCAGAAGACTGACACTTCTAAAAGTGTACATTCCCAAAAGAATTTGGGGGATGAGAATACAATGATTGTATACTTGCTGCCCTGTCCATTTAAACCTTGACCTATTGATTGGCAGCTATGTTGCCTTCAATTGTCCTGTCTTAAGCAAAGGGGAGGGGACCTCCCCGACCTCTCTAGGATGTCTCTGTCCCTGTATTTGGTGGTGGGGTCTTAGGTGGGAGGTTCCTGGGGGGAGGTTCCTCAGGAAACCCAGGGACTACTTGAGAGGTGGTAATCTTGGTATGTTTTCCTGACCTTGTGGGAGTCAGCGGCAGAGATGAAACTGGTCTATGATGGCAGGTCATGACTCAGGTATGTAGAAGAAGCTACAGATATTCAGCGTATTACTGTTTTTTCATTTTGCGGTTGTCGATTTGTGGTATTTTTTGTAATGCTGGAATTTTTTTTAATGATTTTTTAGTTGAGGCCTGGATATTCATTGTTAAATCTACTAGTGGGGTGCTTTTACCATCACATCGCATCTGTTGTTGAGACATAATATATGCAATTTAATAAATACTCTGGGCTAGTATTATTTTTCCGTTACCTCAATAGCTCTGATTTTAAGACCATTATTTTGAAAATGAATTACTATATATGGAATCTTACAGTATATGATTTTCAGGTTGTTATGACTCTAGTAAATAGCAACTTTAGTGATCGGGGGTTGATGGCATTTCTCATGTTAGGTGAGTTGCACTGCCCTGGAGTATGGATGTGTATGGCAATTTGCATCCCTATGCAGAGGCCATTTATCTCTGACTGGTATTATCATGTAATTGGATTTAGTTTACTGCATTTCATGGTGTGTGGTACTGTGACCGTTTCTGAGGCTCATTTGACAATTTTCCCCATCGGATGCCTCCTACTTGCCTCTGTATATCCTGGGACAACGTGACTGTCTCTAAGCCCCTGTACACACAGTCGGAGATTTCGACAACCAAATCCGTCGGATTTTGTCCATCGGATCTTGTCCGAAACTGTTGTATACACACGGTCGGACTAAGTTGTCGTAAAAAACAATCTTTCAGAACGTGATGACGTAATTTCGTTACGATGGGACTACATTCAGGCTAGTAGCCAATAGCTTTGATGTAGGAATTTGATCTGAGCATGCATGGCACTTGGTCCGATCAAAATTCTCTACACATGATCGGAGTATGTCTGATCGGCCCAGTTGGTTTGAAAATATTTTCAACAAGTTGGAAAATTGGGTCCGACGGATATTCCCACGGAATCAGTCCGATGTATACCACACACAGTCGGATTATCCGACAACACGGTCCGATAGGACACATTCCGACGGATTCTCCGATCATGTGTACAAGGGCTAAGAGTTTTGTGAATGTATCCTATGTATCCTGCATTCTTACTTTATTCAGTTTTATTTTTTTTATTTACTATTGACGTCTGATTCCCTCTCTTTCATGGATAATTGTCTGGCATTATGAGGGGCTTAATTGTATGTCTGTGTAAATAAGTATACAATAAGCTGCGCTGTTATATATATATATTGGCTAACTAGTAAATAATCAATTGATAGATTGAGGTTTACAATAGATAAGACTACACTATTATATATAATATAGTCAATAAGTGATACATGAATAAATACAAAAATGATTATGTGCTACATAATTCATGCATGGTGGAGGTAAATAATTCATAAAGTGCTGAGTGCTAAAAGTGACAATGTGCATAAGATGAAATTCACATCAACAATGTTAAATAATAGTCTTGAAAGTGTATATGGGGAGATAGTGAAACCAAATGCTAGACTCTTTCCACAGTATAATATAGACTGAGACTTATCCTCTTCTGTACAAAAAAAGTGCAGATAAACACAATGTGCCAAGTGACTTTTTGTCTTCTCTGCAAAGAAAATATGCAAATAAATGTAAAGTGCAGTGACTTGTACTCTTCTGTGTGAAAGTCTGATCGTAAATTAACATCCAGAGAATACTCCTTAGCTTGATGTGACACTCTCAATGTAGTAATGTGTATCCGCTCCCTTGGAGCCAGTAACGGCAAAGGTGTCCCTCTCTCAGTTGGAATATGTAGGATATATAAGAAAGAAGAAGGGGGATTCCAGATAGTGTGGTAAAGTTTTTCTAATGCGTTATTATTTATTGAAAAACAGCTTCAGGTACTCACATTTCAAAATAAAGTAAAAATTATTAACCAGGAGCGGCGAGCTCACATGCTGACATCACTTCCGGTGCCTGCCTGTCCCGACATGTATCATCACAGTCACGTGACTTTATCAAGGATGTAGACTGGCACTGCAAGTGTCCTTAAATAGGTTAACCATTGAGCTAAATGGGCGGCCATTTTTTTGTAGCTCAGTGACGTTCTTTACAGGAAAAGGTTTTTTTCCTTGGAAATGGTGTGAGAACGGTGAGAAGAAATTTAGTTTTATGTCTACAAGTACAGGAAATACCTATGAGGTCAAAGACTTCATAGATTGTAATACGGAAGGGGCAGTATATGCATTGGAATGCAGCTGTGGGTTGCAATACATAGGATGCACTAAAATACCCTACAAAAATGTATCCCTATTAAGTCTATAAGTCACCAAAAATATGGCTGTGATGCTGTCTTGTATTGCTGGACCACTAAAAAAAGGCAGCGATACCTGATATATATGAGACTCTACTAAAATATGGCCGCCCCATCACTTCCTTTACACTGAGCTACAAAAAAGGCCGTCCAATTAGCTTAATGATGAACCTATTTAAGGACACTTCCAGTGAGAGTCTACATCCCTGGTGAAGTCACGTGACTGTGATGATACACGTCAGGACAGGCAGGCAACGAAAGTAGCGCTCGTGGTGAATAGTTTTTACTTTATTTTGAAATGTGAGTACCTGAAGTTGTTTTTCAATAATAAAGCATTGAAAAACTTTACACTATCTGGAATCCTCCTTCTTCTCTCCTATATGCCCTACATATACCAACTGAGAGAGGGACACCTTTGCTGTTACTGGCTCTAAGGGAGCGGAGACACATTACTACATTGAGAGTGTCGCATCAAGCTAAAGAGGATTTTGTGGATGTTGATTTACAAGCAGGCTATACTGTGAATACCCGCGATCCCTAAAAATATATATATATACATACTGTTACCTTACAGATATGAGGTAAGAGGCCACCTTACATCATAGTGTGTCACACAGAAGAGGACAAGTCACTGCGCTTTACATTTATTTGCATCGTTTCTTTGCACAGAAGACAAAACGTCACTTGGCACATTGCGTTTATTTGCACTTTTTTTGTATCATAAAGGATAAGTCACAGTCTATATTATAATGTGGAGAGAGTTCAGCATTTGGTTTCACTATCTCTCCATATACACTTTCAAGACTATTATTTAAAATTGTTGATGTGAATTGCATCTTGTGCAAATTTAAATTTTTAGCACTTTTATGAATTATGTAGCACATAGTAATGTTTGTATTTACTCATTTATTACTTATTGACTATATTATAAATAATAGTGTAGTCTTATTTATTGTATACCTATCAATTGATTATTTACTAGTTAGCCAATATATATATATACAGCGCAGCACTACTTATTGTATACTTATTTCTTTCTGTGATTATGGCTTAACCCTTCCAGTGCTTTGCAGTAGTTAGTAAGTTATTCTGTTGAGTAATGCGGGAATACGTATTGTGTTTCTCATGCCTGTGTAAATGCTCTCCATGACTGATGTAGAATTTACGCATGTACCTATGTAATATAGTTATGTGTATCTGTTTGTTTTTAGATGAAAATATGTATATACAAGGCATTTGTCATATGTAAACATGAAGTCCGGAAGAAGCATCTGTGACTGTAAAATGTGTTGACAGTGGGAGCTATGACATTAGCTATTAAAGTTTCATGAAAAGTTCTTTGTATAATACCAATGTAATATTGATTGTAATCCTTATCTGTATGTTTTTGTTTTTTAATGCGATGCTTATAATAAAATATGGTATTTTTAACCTCCCTGGCGGTATGATTATTTAGAATTTTAGGTGCTAAAAGCAGTACAATTATTTTGCATGAAAATTTGGTGTTTTATATTGTAGTCCTGTAATTCTTAGCAATAACTAACTTAAATCTGTCCAAACCAGAGTCTAGCAGACATCCCGGGTATGATAAAGTTTGAAAAATGAAATCATAAATTATAATATAATAAATAGTTATAAATAGTTATAAATAATTGTACCAAATAATAATATAACAATAATAAAAATTATTCAATAATATAATCAAATCAAAAACACTAAAATTTGCTCAGTTGCAGAATTGTCACTGTCATTACTTTTCAATATTTGATGACACAAATTGCTATCGCCCAATTTTGCGAGTGATTCCAATTTATTATCGCTGTTTTCTAGCTGGTCTAAAATCATTTTTGATGTAAAGGGACAGTTTTGGTTGCTATGGACAATCTCCAGTTTCCAGGCATAAAGAACAGTTTTCATAATATAAAACTGCATGCAGGACACTGGGCAGACCACTAGGGACAAAGGGGATGTGAAATAATTACATACAGCAATTTAATCTGTAAGATTACATTATACTGTATGTAATATGTGTGTTTTATTTTTTGAATTTGGCGCCTTTCTCCGTCCCCGTGTGTTGCAACGCTCGCAGGGAATGGAAATTGGCTCCGTGATAGATCGAGCGGAGGACGAGCCGCTCTTACAGCGGGGGGGGGGGGGGCATCGCTGGATCCAAGGGAGAAGGTAAGTAAGCGTCCTCCTGGATCCAGCGATGTGGTCCCGAGTCTGGCTCTGGGTTACCTCTTTTGGTATAAAAATTCCACCCCGAGCCAGACTCGGGAATACCGCCAGGGGGGTTAATTTGGTTGTGAGATAGGATTTAAATGCCAGCAGGCCATACTTGAACATCCTTTATATTCTCTCTTTTGTATATTGGTTCTCCCATAACCCCACCCACAAGAGGCTACCCATGCATGGCAACATGATTATTTAACAGCAAAGGTTGCAGGCAGAAAGCATCAGTGACAACACATCAAAAGGGGTTTGCTTGCAATACATAGCAACAGATTTTTTATTTTTTTTAATGCTGCTATACTATATCCCACCAAAATATAATTAAACTACTAAGATATACTATAAAATGTCTTTCTATAGCCTAGAATATGTGTTTTAAATGAAACTTGGAGTTCAGAAAAAAAAGAAAAAAACGATCTACTGATGTAACAGCTGGGCCTTGGTTATTATATGTGTTATTTATTTTATTTTCATGGGGATTGTTTAAAACTGTGCATAAGTATGAAAGAATTACACAACAATAGTATGAAAATCTATTTCTTTTGATGATGAGCAGAGTCAGTTAAGATGGTATTTGTGGATTACGTTTTTTTATATCTATATGCCTGGAGTACTAATAACCATGGAATTAACCTCATATTATCTACAATGCTATGGTGGTGAGAAAATTTAAACCTGAAAAGAACTTTGACATTTTTGTACCTTATAATTAGACTGCTATATCAGATCAAAGCAGAGTTAAGCAATGTCACGATTCATGCATACTTGAGAATCCTGCAAAGTGGTAAAGATGCAAAAGCTCACAATTATACAATGGAAAACAAGATTTTACATAGCGAACTTGTAACAACTGTTAGTATATTTTTTATTCTTATTTTTCTATTTATTTTATTTCTAGCATGAATACTGCAACTAGAAAAATCTAAATATAAAATGAATATACAAAATATGTTATTCTTACCAGTAATATTAGGGTTTATACATTTTAACAATATTATTTTATAATCCGGAGGCATACATGAGTATAGGTGGACTTGGTAGGTCCTTCATCATTGTTTTTAAAGTTTGTTTTATATTATTTGTATGAATAAAAATGTTTTTATTGTAATCATTTGTTTGTTTTTATTGGTACCTTAAAAGTCTCAATCTTCTTTTTTTTTACCTTTTTGATAAAAATTGAGGATGTGGTGTCATGATCTGGTGTTCCCACCTTTAAATTTTGCTGAATATAACTTTATAATGGCAACATTTTAAACAATAAAAAAGTTATATATTCTTGTTCTATGAGAATAAAGCTAGTGACGCATTATACAATTTTCTTATTCAATTCCCTTTAAATTTACCTTCAACTTGAAAGTGTTTAGCACATTGAAAGTGTTTAGGGTTGACCTTATATTATATAATTTTTTTTAAATTTATAGGTACAAAAAAATTGAATAATGTATGGCCAGCCTTATGCCTTGTACACACGGTCAGACATTCCGACCACAAAATCTGTTGGATTTTTTCAGACGGATTTTGTCTGAAAAAATCAGTACTGCTTGGACCTTGAAGAAGGGGACATACCCGAAAGCTTGTCCTGAAAAATTGTATGTTAGTGCAAATAAAAAAAGTATCACGGACAGTACTCAATTTTCTCTGTCGCAATTGCACTAATACGGCTACAATCACATTAAGTAGATCCTGCTCTCAAATTTTTTCAGACGGAAAAAGTCTGATAGAGCCCACACACGATCGGATTTTCCGACTATATAATCCGATCTGACCCTTTCCGTCGGAATTTCCGACCGTGTGTACAGGGCATAAGAGTCAACTGAATTGAGTGGTCTAAAGAAGAGCACAAATCACACGAAAAAGCAGGATTTTTAAGATCCATTTATCAAATACAATGCATAAAATGTAGGTTTATTCACAGATAAATGCTACTGACATACAGCTAAATACAGCATGAACTAAAGATAGAATTGTTGTTTTTTTTTTTTTCTGGAGCAATAAAATACAAGAAGGTTCATCTGTATTTTCTTGAACTGATTATTATGCTGTTAATGTAATAGGGCTTTTGATGGAAACAGAGGGATACTTGAGTGTCGGTCATAATGTAAGATTTTTCTTGTTATTGTTCTGCATTTTGAAGATTCAATACATTGTGGTACAGTAGCTCATAAAATAAACTTTGCTCACTATTATGGCTATTATTAGTAGTATTATATTATTATTTATATACATAAAATTGACAGAGACATGATCCAAATCCAAAAAGTTCAAAACCCCTTGTAGTTAGCATGTCTTAGGGAACTTACTTTTGCACTGATTAATAAGTACTCTAGTGGTGTCATATACTTTTATGTTTTCTCCAAATGTCAACATGCATATGTATCAGGTCACAATCAGCTGATTAGTGGGGTATGAAAAAATGTATTATAGAATTATTGGTATATGAAAGGGTAAAGGTATTTTTCATGACCCCCAAGATAAAAATAATCTCCCATTCCTCCATACAAATTGAAAACCTCTTTATATGTCATTGCCATCTCAGAGTGTGATACAGTTTATCAGTAAACATGGAAATGATCCTAGTGTTGTATGGAAATAGGAGGATGTATGGAAAGGGTCAGTGTGTCAGGCAGATACTTAGCATGGGTCTAATGGATGAACAATATTAATTCTAATGTTTACATTTACAAATGTTATTTGCACTCTTGTTGAACACTGAATAAAATGGAAATAGTGAACTGTGTTTACATTGTATGTACAGCTGCATTAGCTCATCTGCAGTAATAGCTGTGTGACACAAAGTCATTATTCCTATAATCTTAGCTACTTCTGCCTAGACATGTCAGTCGTATAGTTTCTAAAAGCCAGTATTGATTACAATGCTACAATTGTCCAGTTAGGTTTCCTTTCATGTCATCAATTGACATGCATGATTTCCAGTTCATGTTTGAACACTTCTTTTACTGTATTTTAATATACTGCTTTATTGTGGTGTCAACAAACCACACCACTTACAGTTTTATCAATACTTAAAATACATCACAAAACTTTAACATAAAGACTGTAAAAGGAACTTTTAAATGTGGTGAACCATGCTAATTGGAGTTTAAAAAAGGTCTTTTGATATTTTAGAATGTCAAATATGGCTGGCAGATATTAAATTCCCAGTCATTTAACTGTAGTAAATTTAGCTTTTTTTTTTTTTTATCTGGTGCTGAACATAAATGTTCTCCTAATATATTTTATTTAAAGAAGAACTAAAGGCAAAACTTTTTTATTCATTTTGGATAGAGTAAGGCAATAGCTATTGGTAATGTCAGTTTTTTTTTTGCCATCTGTTTCCAGTTGGGGTGATTGATTTTCCTTTACTGCTTGACAAACAAAAAAGGACTGGCCTGTAGCCACAACAAAAAGTGTGAAAAAGTCCCCCCAAAGTGAAGGAAACCCATGTTAGTCACCAGTATCACCTGAACTAGTGCCCCCCTCTTGGAGAATTTCTCCTCTAATCTTATTCTGCAACCATTTTTGACACACAATGGAGATTTTCTTTTATTTCCATTATGGGTGACACTGGTCACCAGGACATATAGAAAGAGTACATTTCCCTACAGCAATAAAAATCACTTTAACTAAATCAAAAAATATGTTTTGCCTTAAGTTATACCTTAAAGAACTGCGCTCTAAAATTATAATTCTGTTGTTTAAAATGTAGTTGCTACAAACAAAAATGACACATTTGTTCTTAAGCTGTTGAGATAAACAAAATTACACTGATAGAATTATTTATTTTGTTTTTAATTCTGCCCAGTATTTTCCTCCAAATGTATTCATTTTATAATGTTACACAGTTATTCAGGTTTATAGTTCAACCATAAAAATAAATAACTAAATAAATAAATAATATCATACAATCCCATATACACAATCCTATACCCACAGTTGATCCAGAGGAAAGCGCACAACCCCAGCAAAGCATGATCCAATTTGCTAAAGCAGGGGGAAAAAAATCCTTCCTGATCCCGGTACTGCCCAATTATCCTTAGTTTAATGTACCTTACTCACCAGACTCGTAGATGTTTCAGTGATGAAATATGTAATTTTGGTTGGATTGAAAAAGTTTATAAAATCACCTGATATTCATCTGGTTACATACATAAGAAACCAGTAAAAAACAGGTTTTTACAGAATATAAATGAATTAATGATGAGTCGATTGATAGCACTGTACAGTGTGAGTGGTGCACTTATTATTTTGCTACCCCAGTTCGGGAAAACATCATGCAGTAGGGTAAAGGTGAAAACCATTGTAGCCATCACAGCTCTAGGGCTTTTAAACAGCTGTATGAGAGTCTGTGGAAGTACTCTTACTGATATGAAGAGCACTGTAAAACGTTTTGGAAATTAAAAGAAAATAGCAATGTTTATTTCAGAGACAACACGGTTAATTTACTAAAGGAGTGCAGGCTGTTTACTTAGCAAAAAGAAGTTTGCTTTAAAAAGTTTGTGTCCATTGTGCAAGGTGAAGCTGTGTTCACTTCAAATACCTAATCATTTACAAGGGTGATCAATAAAACATGCATTTTGCTAGCACTTGATTGGTTGTTTGAAGTGAACACAGCTTACACAGTTGTACATTCCTCTAAGCCTAGTTCACACGATCAGAAAATAGGATGAAAGATTTTGCTTACAAAGCAATAGTACAATAATCTGATCATTAGTACACAAGTTTTGAGAGCCGGTCATGGAGAGCCGAAAAGGACAAACACAAAAAAATCTTGTTCAATCTGGTATTTTTGTTTAATCAGTACAGTATTTGTCCAAAAAAAATAAAAAATTGGAAGAGCAATACCATATATGCTCAGAAATGAAAGAATACATTAACAACTTCAGCCCCGGGAGGGTTTACCCCCTTCCTGGCCAGTGCCAATGTCATGTGACATTGCACCCAAACAAAATTGACGTTCTTTTTTCCCCAAAAATACAGCTTTCTTTTAGTGGTATTTGATCGCCTCTGCCTTTTTTATTGTTTGCTTTATAAACAAAAAAGGAGCGACGATTTTGAAAAAAAGCTATTTTTTTTACATTTTGCTATAATAAATATCCCCCCAAAATATATAAAAGAACAATTTTTTTCCTCAGCTTAGGCCGATATGTATTCTTCTTTTATGTATTCAAAAATATGGCCATGTGGCCATGTGGTTAAAATACAATACAACACATTACATCACTTCTGAAGTTGTATTCTGTTGTATGAGAATTTCTTAAGTTTAGTAACCTCTTTTTCTATATGAGACTAGCATGCAAAAAAATAAAATAGACGATCATTTGTCCAAGATTCTCATTGTATGTATGAGGCTTTAGCTCAAGGATATGCAATTAGCGGACCTCCAGCTGTTGCAGAACTACAAGTCCCATGAGGCATAGCAATACTCTGACAGCCACAAGCATGACTTCCAGAGGCCGAGGCATGATGTTTTGCAACAGCTGGAGGTCCGATAATTGCATATCCCTGCTTTAGCTAATTGAACAGTTTATTTTTGTACATTGATTGCAAAGAGCCTTATTATAATCCTCTTTTTTCACTGCCCATGCTCAAATCCCAACATAGTCAACATGAATGAAACCAGATAAGATTCTTGAATTGATCATTTACTCTAGAGCTGTTGAACGACTGGAAATTGACTGCTGCCCTCACACAAGTCTTTATCTTCGGTGTTTATCTTTAGTCAGTCTACTGCCAGAGACTGAAGCTCAATTAACCTCCCTGGCTGTTTTCCCGAGTGTGGCTTGGGGTTAAATTTCAGTACCATTAGCGGTAACCCGAGCCACACTCTGGATTGCATTGCAGGATCCTGGTGCGGGTTACTTACCCTGTCCCCAGGATCCTGCGGTGTTTCCCCGCTGTGTCTGTGGGCTCCTTCAACCGCCCGAAGCTCTGTGTGCTGCGCTCCATTCCCTGCGAGCATCGCAACGCACAGGGCAGAGGCTGGCAGCAAATTCAAGTAATTGAAAATTCATAACACATACAGTACATTGTAATCTTAGAGATTACATTGCTATATGAAATCATTTCACCTCCCTTTTTTCCCTAGTGCTTTGTCCAGTGTCCTGCATGCAGTTTTATATTATATATACTGTTCTTTCTGCCTGTAAACTTGAGATTGTCCATAGCAACCAAAAAGTGTCCCTTTACATCAAAAGTGGTTTTAGACCAGCTAGAAAACAGTGGTAATAAATTAGAACACTTGCAGAACTGAGCGATAGTGAATCGTGGGGAAATTCATTTTATTATTATTATATTATTATTTTTGATAATTATTTATAGTTATTTATTATATTATAATTTATGCCTTTGTGTTTCACACTTTACCATACCCGGGATGTCGACTGGACTCTTGTTCGGACAGATTTAAGTGTGTTATTGCGAAGAATTACAGGCCTATAATATAAAATGCCAAATTTCTATGCAAAACAATTGTATCGCTTTGAGACACAAAAATCTGACATAATCATACTGCCAGGGAGGCTACAGAACAAAAAAGTAAGACTTTTAAAAATGGATGTTGTTATACACCCTCAGTTTTTTTTTGTTTGTTTTTTGCTATTATTAGTAATTGAGCTTTAATTTTTTAAGACAAAAACCTGCCCTTACTACCCTTCAATAAAGTTGAAAAATAGCATGTGGCCCAGTATCAGATCATTTTGTAACAGGCACTTACACATACATGGGACTTGTGACACATATAAGCATACAATGTTCTGGACTTGGCCTTTAGACAAAAAACTGCTTACAATTTAATTGCTCAGAAATCGGTTTTACAACACCACACTTACCTAATCTTTGTTCACAGTTCATCTAAAATAAGCTGCATTAAAAATAAATAATTAAATAACAACACTGTCATGTATTTATGATGTACTGCCCACAGGTTTCCCATGGTATAGTGATATATAGTCAACTGAAGCTCAAAGTGATTTAAAACTACATTAGGTTAGTGATAAAGATAAGCCTTCTTCCGTATTTTAATAGTAATACTGCTAATACCAGCTGAGATTAAAGAACTAAATGCTCCTTAAAAAATCCCTCTCTAGTGAAAAGTGAGAAATCAAAACCCATACACACCCTGATGCCGGAGGACACAATTGATAGCTACATTTATTTTTTATTTTTTTACCTGGTTTCTCTTGTTGCTAATCTCTTTCCATGCTTGAAGGGAATTTGTATTAGAGTGCACATACATAACAATGTAAAGGTTATTTACATTTGTCTTTGTTTTGTCTTGAAATATATTGTCAGAAATCTTGTTGTATGACACTGAAAATTAGCAGACAGGGAACAGAGAAATCAAACATAAGAAAGTTAAATATAAATGTACAATAATTGCTACTATAAACTAGTATTTAGCATGGTTTACAAAAAAGAGTGGGCTTTAAAGATTATGTATACTGATTTTGTATATACAGCATGTACAGGACAAAAAAATACAATTATATTTTTTTTAGTCATTTAAATAAGCACTATTGTATAGAAATATATGGAGCTCTGTGCTCCTTTTCTCTCCTTACCTCCTCTCTTGTGTTGATATAGTGTAGTGCTATAGTGCTTGATCTCAGAATTTTATGATCAAATCCTAAAGAGTTCTAAAATTGTCTGTTAATCTTAACTTCACTTACACTGACCCCTAGAAAAATGATATATGTGATATATGTGTATATATATGTATATATATATATATATATATATATATATATATATATATATATATATATATATATATATATATGGTTTGGGGAGCCAGTCTGTATGATGAGGCCACAATTTAGTGCACTCGCAACGAGATTAGAGATTTTCTTGTGTCTCTTTCAGACATTGGATAGAAGTAATAGACGTAACAGGTGTGGAAAAATTGGTCTTTGAATGTCGGTGGTGCCTTCACACAGTAACCCTACAGAGGTACTCTTGAGGTACTCTTGATGATAGCAAGAATTGGCCTTGCTGTCAAAAATTGCAATGATATGCACCTGTCAAACAAGTGTGTAAAAAATGGTAATTGGTTGTTGGTGGTGCCTTCACACAGTAATGCCATCAAGGTACTCCCGATGAAAGCAAGAATTGGCCTTGCCATCAAAAATTGAAAACATATACACCTGTCAAACAGGTGCTTAAAAATTGGTCCGTGGGTGTTAATTATGCCCATGAAACCTACACCAAATATTTTCTTCCAGATGAACTCAACACCCACAAAGCCAGGCAGTCTAGACAGTCTTTCAGAGATTTAAGATCCAGAAAGCACTTAATCAGTGACATTGGCATCAGTAGCTTGATACCTGCTGCTAATCCAGGACTGATTAATTTTGAGACATGTCAGGAGACACACAAAGCTTTCACAAAACCTCCAGCAGCACTGAATTCCCATTCAGAAAGCATACTAGGTGCAGGGAAGCCCAGCAGCTCTATTGCATACTGGGCAAGTTCTGGCCAGTGTTCTAATCTCATGGTCCAGTAACCCAGTGGATCGTCAACTGAAAAGCTCTCCATATCTGATTTCGCCCCTAGATAATCTCCCACCATGATGAAGACACTGCCGATGGGATGTGGAAGCTGACAGCCCTGGGCGAGGAGGATTAGGAAAAATTTGAAACACATCACTAAGGTGGACCCCTTCTTCACTGCTCCTCTCTTGACCAACAGAAGCCTTCAAATTACATTTTGTACGAGACTGTGACCTACCAGAGTTGGAAAAGGCATTACATACACTCCTCTTTGAGGTGTCCTCAAGAGATTTCATCTTCTGCTTCCTCTGTGGGGATGGGATGAGTTCTGATACTTTTACCTTGTAATGGTGGTTGCCAACCAATAGTGATCGTTCTCCTCGATGCCACGTATTCTTGGGTCCTTTTGCAGGCTTTGAAGAATGAGGGAGCCCATGCAGTGCAAGTTTGCGGAGGCATGAGAAGCAGACTCACGACTCACGGGGTCACTGAGGATTACAGAATCTGAAACTGCCTCCTCCCAGCCATATACTACTCCCAAGGGTTCTGGGGATGGAAAACCATCTCTTAAGGGTTGACCTATGTCTTGCTCTGCTTTAATGCCTCCAAAGCTGCCAGAATCCTCCTCCTTCTCCTCCCCCTCCCTCTTCTTTTGTGTATTTTTGACATAGGAAGAATGATGTCAGCATTCAGCCAGCTGAGCACTGGCTGTATATGCCTGCTTGAAATGGTTACAGATTCTTCTGGCCTGCTTAACAGATCTTCCAACTCTGGGTACCTATTTAAAAAACTCTGTACCATCAAACTGAGGACCTATGCCAGGTGTCAACTTTCCCTATATAAGGGCAGACAGGAGGTTTGTGCCATTATCACACACAACCATTATTGGCTCCAGCTGGCATGGCATCAACCACCTCTGGACCTGCTCCTGCAGAGCGGCAGGAATCTCTGTTCCAGTGTGGCTCCTGTCCCCTAGACAGAACAGCTGAAGCACTGCATGGCACCTTTTAGCCTGACTCATTGAATAGCCACTTGAACACGTAGGGGGTACTCGTGTTTCATGGGACATTTGAGCAGAGGAAGGCATGAAGGAGAAGGAGACAAAATCTTGCATGATCACCACTAGCTGTGTGGAGATGTGGCGGCACAACAAGCTGCATCATTGACCCCTGTCCGGCATCCTTTCGAGTTGCAGAGTTACTCAGTGTGCTGTAAATAAAATATATTGCCCCTGATCATGCTTGCTGGATCATATGTCAGCAGTAACGTGGACCTTGCAGCAGACTTCCTTGCCCAACTATGCCATAGCATTGCCTTCCATATGATGGTAGAGAGCTGGCCTTACGTGAAAAGAAATAGTGACTGGGAACCTGTCATTGTGGTACAGCACATTCTACAAATTCATAGAAGGGGCAGAATCCACCAGCTGCAAAGGCAGGAGTTGTAAAGCCAGCAGATTTGACAAGCTTGAATTTAGCCCTTGGGTATGTGAGTGGCAGTGACTGTATTTTTTTTCTAGGTGCGGCAGATGGGGGCGAAATTTGCCAGCTATAGTCTACAGATGGTGGTGTGCTTCTGGCAGATGGTCTACAAGGACCTGGCACACCCTGTGCTATACCATCACCCCTGTCGGAGGCTGCCAGAAAGACGAGTAATTAGGAGGAGCATAATAGCGTCCCTTTTGTGTGGCATCAAGTGCTCTTGCCAATAGGCTGAGTGCTGGGAGGTTAAATGCCTTGTCAAGCATGTGGTACCTAAATGGCTGGTGTTTTTGCCTTGATGTGTTTGAGGCAAAGTTTGCAAATTGCAACAGTGCAATCTGCTGCATATGTGCTAAAAAAGGCCCAAACAGCTGTGCTGTGGGTTGTGGGCCAGGGGATAACAGCTCCACAATCTGGTGGAATAGGGTGGCTGCTCTCTACTCTTCCATGATTGCTGCCACTTTGAGGTTTTGCCTCACACTCACCTTCCTCATCTGCTCTATCCAGCACCCAAGTTGCGTCAGTAACCTCATCATCATCATCTCCTCCATCCTCATTATCAGTGGAGACAACTTGGCAATACACTGAGGCTGGGAGAACATGACTGCCAATTTGTTGTTTACCAGTGTTCTCCTCTCTCTGTATGCTCATGTTCATACCTTTCTCAACCTCAGAACTAACATCAGAATCAAGTAATGGTTGTGCATCTTCAAGGAGCAAGTGGTGATGCTATGTTCAAATAACTTATCTGACTCCTCCATGCCTTATGCTGGGGCTATGGCGTGAGTAGCTGTGGAAAAAGATGCAGAATAAGCCACTTTGGCAGCTGCAGTCAACTGCACACTAGTCTCTGCTTGGATAACAGAGGGTGAGGAGGATGATCATGGTTTAGTAAGCCAGTCCACTACCTCCTCTGCATGCTGTGGCTGGATGGCATGGGAAACATCACTAAACAGAGGAAAGGATGCCTTGCCTGAGGACGGTCCATGTCCACCTTTGCCTGTGGACACATACACTGCTGTCCCCCCCACAGTTTGCCTCTCCTTGTTGGACTCCGAGACATGATGGGGGCACGTATTAAGAAAATTTAATAAAGATGTGGAAATATGTATGTGGATGCTCTTTAATCAATGGAAAGTGGGGTTTAGGGCACTTTAACTTGAGTACTCCACTGACACACTACAATATACTGCAGTAAAAGTGCACCGACACACTGCAATATACTGTGGTAAATGTGCAGCAACGCACTCAAATGTACTGCGTCAAACGTGTTGTAATGCACTGATATATACTGCGTTAAATGTGCAGTAACACACTGAAATATACTGCATTAAACATGCAGTAATGCAGTGAACACATGGCCGGACTTTTCAGTGGACTGAACTCCAAAAGACTTTTCAACGGAGTTCCGATGGAGTTCCGCCAAAACTGACTTGTCTACACACAATCACACCAAAGTCCGATGGATTCAAATGTGATGACTTACGACCAGACTAGAATAAGAAAGTTCATAGCCAGTAGCCAATAGCTGCCCTAGCATCAGGTTTCGTCCGTCGGACTAGCATACAGACAAACTGATTTTTCGACCAGACTCCATCGGAAAGATTTGAAACATGTTCTAAATCTAAAGTCAGTCTGATTTGTTGACAGAAAAGGTCCAATGAAGCCCACACATGGTCAAAACCTTTGCTGTTGAAAAGTCCGGCTGTGTATACACAGCGTAACACACTGAAATATACTGCGGTAAACACTAAGTAGCACACTGATATATACTGCGTTAAACGTGCAGTAATGCACTGATATACACTGCGTTAAATGTGCAGTAACGCACTGAAATATACTGCGTTAAATGGGCAGTAATGCACTGATATATACTGCATTAACTACTTCAGCCCTGGAGAATTTGGTTGCTCAATGACCAGGCCATTTTTTGAGATATGGCAATGTGTCGCTTTAACTGACAATTGCACAATTGCAAAATTTACGTCCCTTTTTCCCACAAAAATAGCTTTCTTTTGTTGGTATTTGGTCACCTCTGCGGTTTTTATTTTTTGTGCTATAAACAAAAGAAGAGTGAAAATTTTGAAAAAAACACAATATCTTGTAGTGATGCAGTAATGCACTGATATATACTGCATTAAACGTGCAGTAACTCATTTATATATACTGCGTTAAATGTGCAGTAATGCACTGATATACCAAATTTAAAATGCAGTAATGCACTGAAATATACTGCATTAAACCTACAGTAACGTACTGATATATACTGCATTAAACATGAAGTAACACACTAAAATATACTGTGTTAAATGTGTAGTAATGCACTGATATATACTGCATTAAACGTGCAGTAATGCACTGAGATTTACTGCATTAAACATGCAGTAATGCAGTGATATATACAGCATTAAACATGCAGTAACGCACTCATATATACTGCGTTAAAAGTGTAGTAATGCACTGATAAATACTGCATTAAATGTGCAGTGATGCACTCAAATATACTGGATTAAACAATCAGTAATCCACTGAAATATCCTGTATTAGAAGTGCAATACTGCACTGATATATACTGCATTAAATGTGCAGTAATGCACTGAATTATACTGCGTTAAACGTGCAGTAATGCATTGATATGTACTGCGTTAAACGTGCAGTAACGCACTGAAATATACTGAGTTAAACACGCAGTAACGCACTGATATAAACTGCATTAAACATGCAGTAATGCACTGATATAAACTGCATTAAACATGCAGTTACACACTGATATAAACTGCATTAAACGTGCAGTAACGCACTGATATATACTGCTATAAACAAACTGTAAAGCACTGATACATACTGTTAAATGTACAGTAACGCACACTTATATATACTGCATTAAACGTGCAGTGACACACTGATATATACTGCAGAAACATAAAAAAACAGAGGGTGACCTGATATATCAAATGTAGATAAAACATGATAAAGTAAACCAATAGCATAAATAATAACTGAAAATCATATACTGTGACATGTAACTAAAAATCATATACAGGCATACCCCACTTTTAAGTACACAGTGGAGTTTATTTACTAAAGCTGAAAAGTGCAAAATCAGGCTCACTTCTGCATATAAACCAATGAGCTTCCAGGTCTTATTACCAAAGCTTAACTGAACAAGCTGGAGCTAGAAGCTAATTGGATTCTATGCAGAAGTGAGCCTGATTTTTCACTTTCCAGCTTTAGTAAATAAACCCCATTGTGTACTTACAAGTGGAATATGCCTGTACTGTGACATATTAGTTCAAAAACAAAGTCCACAATAAAGCAAAAATTCTGAAGTGATTTCTCAGTGAAACAAAAATACAGGTGGTGACTAGGGATGAGCCTAACACCCCCCGGTTCGGTTCTCACCAGAACCTTCGAACGGACCAAAAATTCATACAAACTTTAGAACCCTATTAAAGTTTATGGGACCTGAATGTTCGAAATCAAAAGTGCTCATTTTAAAGGCTAATATGCAAGATATGCAACAGACAATACAAGCAATAAGGGGTATCTTCTGGTGTAAACTGTGCTGGAGGCACAAAACACCCACTTTAACTCCTGCAGATGCCTATATTAGAGAACACCAGCAATAAAGGGTATATACAGGTGTATACTGTGCTGTGCTGGAGGTACACAACACCCACTAACTCCTGCAGATGCCTGTATTAGAGAACACCGTCATAAAAGGGTACATACAGGTGTATACTGTGCTGGAGGCACACAACACCCACTAACTCCTGCAGATGCCTGTATTAGAGAACACCAGCAAAAAAGGGTAGATACAGGTGTATACTGTGCTGGAGGCACACAGCACCCACTCTAACTCCTGCAGATGCCTGAGAAAAGAACACTGTCCCTGCCTATCTTGCTCTTTCCCTGCACGCCGGAACACACTACACAAGGCCACCACGCTGGCGGCCTTATATAGAGTGGGGCATGTACTAAACCCCCTTAGCTATAATTGGCCATAGGTATCCTGCCTGTGGCCAATTATGGCTCTCCTCGCTGCCGGCGCTGTGATTGGCCAAGCATGCGGGGTCACAGTGCATGCTTGGCCAATCATGAGCCAGCAATGCACTGCGATGGTGTAGTGCATTGTGGACCATTTGTGCCACATGAATTTGGTGTGAACACAAAGTTCTGAATTCGCCGAACAGACGAGCGGCCAATGTTTGAGTCGAACATGCATTCGAAACGAACACCAAGCTCATCCCTAGTGGTGATGACATCCAAGGGTGATGAGTGGTTATTTAAAAGTAAAAATAGATATGTGAATACTTGTCCAAACAATGAAGTGACAAGAGGAATCCACCACCATAAATATTAGCCACTTACCAGAAAGCGTGGACACACACAGGTATACACCTGGTGAGTCAAACAGGTTTTATTAGGTTGGTCCTAAGGATCCAGATTCACAGAAACTTGATATAGCCACTGTGGCAAGCCTCCATCCTTAACTTCATGTTTTTACAGAGAAAAATTGGTCATGGGATTTTGAAGGAAGCATGTCATTCTGCCTTCCTTTCTCCCCATGGGTGCTTGCATGACATTGGCGTGGACCGGCCCACCATCTTGTGTATTTGTAGCGTCTAATGTCCAGCATTTCAATTCCCATGCCTCCACTGCAGAGACATTTTGATTTTTGTTCACTCAGGCAATCACCCTACACAAGTATGTTTTTCTTGTAGAATTTTTTGTTCATATATTCCTTTATTTATTTATTTTTCCCCTCTTTCCATTTGTACCTTGAGATAATTAAATGTTTAAGCTTGTAAAATAAATATTTTTACTTGTGTACTCTATTCAATTATATTTTCGAGTTACTTTTTCATTTGTAACACACTTCATTCAAAGTCCTATGTCCAATTTTTCTCTGCAAATACATGAAATTAGGGATGGAATCTTGCCACAGTGGCAGGTCACACTCTGTTTTTATATGTTCAATATTTGGGTGGAAGACAACCGGTCTCTAGTGATCTGACATGCCACTATTTTTATTTTATTTTGCATATATACATATATACTTTATACATTTATCTATATGAACAGTTATGATTTAATTTCTCATGATATCATATTACAACATTTCATGGTTGGTCATTTCTTGGTTTTACATTTACCAGCTCTGACTCATCCAGGGGGCAGAGAGTGCCATCCTCTGTTGGTTTCCGGGGCTACAATGCCTAGCAGTACCTCTCTGTCCCTATCTTGGGAGGCAGGTGGGGAATATCCTCCCACACATCGGCGACATGTGCATGCTCTGCTTGCAGCGACATTTGATGTTTTTTTACGTTTTTCCATCTAGTGCTGGTGTTAGGGTGGCAGTGGACTCACTTCCGATGTTCGCATGGGTTTTGTGATTTACTATTCTCCCCATTGGTGCTTGCATGACATTGGTGGGGACTCTACCACCATCTTGGGTATTTATAGCGTCCAACGTCCAGCAATTCAATTCCCATGTCTACACTGCAGAGACGCTTTTATTTTTGTTCACTCAGGCAATCACCCTACACCAGTAAGTTTTTTTTCCCCATATTATTTTATTTATTTATTTATTTTTCCCCTCTTTGCATTTATTATGGGTCACTTGTTCATTCCTGTTTTTTACATGGCCGATTTTACTAATATACACCCATTTCAGGGGTTATCATCCCAGTTATCTCATATTTATGCAGTGGGGCATTTTTCACTTGGGATTTATTTACTTGGGGCAGAACACATTTTCAGATGCAAGCACTTTGTCACATTTGCTCATCACACTTTTTATATGTGTACAGTTATACTTTCAGATTCAGTGTGGATCAGGTATGTCCTCCCCCCTTCCCCTGGCATTACCACTTAATGGTTATCTGGTTCGTTGCATTGCTGCACCCTTGCTTTGGGTGGGGGGCCACCACCTTAGCCCCGGACCTAGAATTGTATCTGTTGTCCTCCATTTTCTCTAATCAGTGGTTGGGCTGGCTTTCTGAGCTGGCATGTAAGTATGGGATTCCTTGCACCATTTTTTTTTTCTAAACCTAGGTAACATTTTACCAATACACTATTTTTCATTTAGAGCTATATCTATTTGTGGCATTGTACTCCTGACGAGTAGACAAATCCACAAAACGTGTGTAGAGTTCACCTCCTGCCCTCAATCTTCCGATTTTCCATAAGGAACACTAATCATGTACCTATAGCTGCAAACATCATTATGTATTTACAGGTATCTCTATGAATTCATTTGTTATTTATTGTATGTATCAGCTTAGAATGGCCTTTTTGGGATCTGTTCTTATACCAATTGTATTTTGTACATTGAGATATTGAAATGTTTCAGCTTGTAAAATAAATATTTTTACTTATGTACCCTTCTATGCAATTTACATTGTTACATTTTCATTTGTGACACACCTCATTCAAAGTCCCATGACCAATTTTTCTCTGTAAATAAATATATACTGCAGGAAACCTGCCACAACAAATTAAACTGACACTGAAGTAAAAATGGATGGTTACACTACACTCACAAAAACTGACACTAAAGTAAAAAATTAATGGTTAAACTACACTCACAAAATCTGACACTACATTAAAAATGAATAGTTACACTACACTCACAAAAACTGACACTAAAATAAAAATTATTGGTCACACTACACTCACACTGAACTATCACTAGATTCACACTACACTAATATTTTACACTGACAACAGAATCACAATAGCACACTATAGCACGCTAACTCCTTAGTAGCACTGAACAGAGCCCTGTTCTATCTCTCTCCATGCCAATATCACACTGAAAATGGCAGCTATGGGAATAATATTTTTATAGTGTGGATCGGGACTAAAAGCAATGAGCCATGATTGGATAGAGTCATCATTAATTTCTCCAATCATGGATCTGATAGTGCTCTGTACTCTGACTGGGCAAAGCTTTCACTGCTTCAGCCAATCTGGGCTTCCAATGCACTGTGCAGCGGCGCAGTGCATTGTGGTCATTCGGCGAGTTGAACAACTGGGTGTTTGTCAAATGGGGGAACAGTCAATGTTTGGCCCGAACTTAGAATGTCTGAACAGTGTTTAAGAAACACTGGAGTTTGATATACTATAATTGGAGAGTGCTAAATCTGGTGCAGCACTCATAGAAACCATTCAGCATTTTTTTTGTCAAGGCTTTATTGAACAAGCTGAAGTTAGAAGCTGATTGGCTACCAAGGACAACTGTACCGGATGTACTCTTTGTACTTTTAGTAAGTCAACCACAATATTACCAAAATAAATCATTATTTATCCTAAAAACTGATATATATATTACTTTGTTGTCTTACCAAGCAGAATATATATTTTAATATATTGTATAATATATAATAATTTCTCTGGTCTATAGAGGGTGTACAGGTGAAAGAGCGGAAGTAGTTAAACACAACAATACATCAAAGAGAAAAATAAACTACATAAATAAAAACACATATTGAAAGCAACGTGCTGCCATTCTAAAAAGCCTGCATATAAGCTGGAGCAATTTATGATTTCAATAAAATGTTTGTGCATGGAAATGGAATCTATAAACTGTCACTCTGTGTAAGTTAAAAGCTTTTTTGAACTTGCGGTTGAATCAAGCCAATTCAAAATGTCATCTTTTACACACATCAAATCCAAGAACGAAAAAGAGCTCAGCAATGATTCCCCATAGCATTTAATGGGTTGCTGAGGTTGCATGTTGTTCTGAAGAAAAACTTTAGCAAGGAAAATATGACCAGAATGGGAAGCTCAGCAATAAAGAGCTACTCAATCTGTCTCATATTGCTTACAATAAAATAGCTGTCAAATGGCAAAACATCAGGTATAGTAAAATTGTAATATGTGTCCAAAAGAGTGATATGAGATTTTAGCTTAAACATCATTATTGACTATTTATGTTCATTCCAGTATTTGTCTAGACACAATTTTCCAGGGAAACTTTTCTCAGCTGAATAGATAAGCTATACATGGTAATAGGTAAGACAATGTATAGTTTCTAGTTTTCATTCTTTTGAGGCGATTTGGCTCTGTATAGCAAGATATTAACAAATGTTAGAAGAATGGATTTTAATATTCTATAGAACCCCCCATTTGAAAAATCCATATGGTCATTTAAACAGGTGCATTTTCTCAAAATGTTGTTTAAAAAATAATAATTTATTTGTGGGGGAGATAATTATTCAATTTACTCGTACGGTATTATTATCCTTTATAAATAATGACATGCATTATTTCTTTATTTTAAAGGAGAAGTATAGCCAAAGCTCAGTTCCTTCTACACTCCTGTGACCCATTTTAAGCTGACAGCAGGCTGAAGCCCGCTGTTGGCCGACATCACAGAGCCGGTCAAGGCTGGAAAAAGATTGTGACTATATGGTTGGGATCCACCCAGATGGCTGGATCGGTACCTGGCTCAGCCGCATCGTAAGCTGGGCTGAGTTCAGGCGAGCTGCTCCTGCCCCCTCCAAAGCCCAGCGATACAGAATATACCAACATTTTAGGAAAAGTAGCAATAATAACATCACAGGTGCACTAGCATGGATATCCCACAAGGAGTTTTTTGAAGTTGTAATTTTTTGTCATAGTTCTTTTGGAAAATTAAGAAATAAAAAATGAAAAAAATCTAACTTTTTCTTTACATATTGTCACCATTACAGTACAGGGTCATCAAATAACTGGTGTGTCAGTGATCAGGGACACTGACAGATGTCAGTAGGAAAAAAAAAAAAATAATGTTTGCTTCTTTTTAAAAAAAAATTATTACATGTTTTAATTTTTTTTTTTTTACAATTTTTTTTTTTTTTTTTTTTACACATTGTGACCAGAGCAATATAAAGTTACCAAAGTAACATTTTAATACTCTGTGATCAGTATTTTTTTTTACACGTTATGATTGCTTATACCAATGAATTTAATTGCTGTAAGCAACCATTTTACTGAATTAAAATGATTCAATCAGTTCATTTTGTATTGATTAGCTGTGATTGTCCACAACTAATCACATGTTACAGATGGGCGGTGATTGGAATTGTTTGTATCATGTGATCACTGTGACCAATCACAGCCAACAACACAATGGTAACAATGAATGGCATGAATCAAAGCCATACATTGTTTACACTTGTCATGTGATCTGCTATGTTTGGTCACAGCAATCACATAGTACTGCCAGTGGGCCGGTACACTGATCAGTCATTGGCCGTGTCCAGTGAAAACAGCCAGGGACAGATATTGCCAGTAGGGATGAGCCGAACACCCCCCCGGTTCGGTTCGCACCAGAACTTTCGAACGGACCCCAAATTCGAACGAACTTTAGAACCCCATTGAAGTCTATGGGACTCGAACGTTCAAAATTAAAAGTGCTAATTTTAACGGCTAATATGCAAGATACTGTCCTATAAAGGGTTTGGGGACCTGGCTCCTGCCCCAGGGGACATGGGTCAATGCATAAAATGTTTTTAAAAATGGCCGTTTTGGCAGGAGCACTGATTTTAATGACGATTAAAGTGAAAAAAAAAGTGAAATATTCCTTTAAATATGGTGCCTGGGGGGTGTCTGTAGTATGCCTGTGAAGTGCCACGTGTTTCCCGTGTTTAGAACAGTCCCTGCACAAAATGACATTAAACAGAAATAACACCATTTAAAACTGCTTGCGGTTTTAATGTTATATCTGGTTCCTGCAATATGGTTGAAAATCATTGAGAAAAATGGCATGGGTAGCCCTCCCTGCCCATTACCAGCCTATTTGGGTCTTGTACGCATATTAAGGGGAACCCTGTACCCATATTAAAAAAGGGAAATACGTGTGGCCCCCAGGCCCTATATACTCAGAACAGCAGTATACAGGCGGTGCAAACAAGACAGGGACTGTGTAGGTTTGTTGTGTTAAGTTGAATCTGTTTGTAATTTTCAACTGGTACATTTTTAAAGTGTAGCTCCAGTCAAAAAAACTATTTTTAAGCTTTTTGGAAAACATAGGGAAGGGTTATCACCCCTGTATAATTTGTTTTGTCGTCCATCTTTTTTCATCTCACTTGCTGTTGTCTCCTTCCGTTTGCAAGTAGGAGATGTTTGTAAATTGGATGTTTGAAAGTAGGGGCCTGCCCTATATGCTCTGCAGAAATGGCGGAACAAGGTGTTGGTTTTGCCACAACATTGTAAGCCCTGAAAGTGACTCTTGGTGGGCGCTGGAGCGCCCTGCTGTGAACTATTATATCAAGAATTGTAATTACATGCCATTGTTGAACAGTGGTAGAAAAATTGACCTTTGGTGGTTGTGGTGCTGGTGCCACAACACTATAAGTCCTCACCGTTACTCTGGGTGGGCACAGGAAGGGGCCCTCCTGTGAAATATTATATCAAGAACTGTAATTACATGTCCCTGTTAAACAGGGGCAGAAAAATTTGGCCTTAGGCACTGCTGCTGGTGCCACCACACTGCAACCTCTCCCATATACTCTAGTTTTATTGCAGGAATTAGCCCTGCTGCAAAGCATTGCATCAAAAATTGTACTTAAACGCCCTGTTAAACAGGGGCAGAAAAATTGGGCCTTAGGCACTGGTGCTGGTGCCACCACACTGCAACCTCTGCCATATACTCTAGTTTTATTGCAGGAATTAGCCCTGCTGCAAAGCATTGCATCAAAAATTGTAATTAAACGCCCTGTTAAACAGGGGCATAAAAATTGGGCCTTAGACACTGGTGCTGGTGCCACCACACTGCAATCTCTTCCATATACTCTAGTTTTATTGCAGGAAATAGCCCTGCTGCAAAGCATTGCATCAAAAATTGTAATTAAACGCCCCTGTTAAACAGGGGCAGAAAAATTGGGCCTTAGGCACTGGTGCTGGTGCCACCACACTGCAACCTCTTCCATATACTCTAGTTTTATTGCAGGAATTAGCCCCCCTGCAAAGCATTGCATCAAAAATTGTAATTAAACGCCCCTGTTAAACAGGGGCAGAAAAATTGGGCCTTAGGCACTGGTGCTGGTGCCACCACACTGCAACCTCTGCCATATACTCTAGTTTTATTGCAGGAATTAGCCCTGCTGCAAAGCATTGCATCAAAAATTGTATTTAAACGCTCTGTTAAACAGGGGCATAAAAATTGGGCCTTAGGTACTGCTTCTGGTGCCACCACACTGCAACCTCTTCCATATACTCTAGTTTTATTTCTGTGGATACACAAATCACAATCCCTTTACCTAGTGTATCATCACAGCGCTCAAATTACCCAAATTCTAAACCTTAGCTGCCACTTTTCAAAAAAATATCAAACATATATAGGTGCATACAAACTAATTCTGAAACATCAATCAACTAACTGGTGGCACGTAGCGCTATTACCAGTGTTGCCTTTCAGCAAACACTACCTCAACTCCTAAGGGATCCTATATGGATCAATGTGCTATAGATTACAAACAGAAATCACATAAATTACACAAATCACTATCACTAAGTGAATATATTAATTTGCATCTAAATTATACACACAGTGACTGGTATAAACAAAAAATGTGAATATAGTCCATCCACCAAAAAATAATAAGATTTCCAGACTACAAGAGTCCTTCTATAGGTGCGTGAACAAATCTCCAGTGTCCAAATCACTTTTTACAAGTAACTCCTTCACCACACCATCCGTGCTTGTGATCCCCCCTTCGTTAAAAACACTCACCGACTGATAAGCCTTACACTCTCGTGTAAGGCCAAAAGAGCTTTCAAAAACCTCTCAAGAGGTGGTTCAGACACCAGCACATCCGATTGGATATTCTCCACTTGGGCACTTCAATGCATATATATATATATATATATACCTCAAAGAGAAATCAAAGAGGGAGCCCCCAATAGTGTAATACTGTAATCACTTTTTTATTTTTAAAATCTCACTCTTTAAGCACTCACATGAACACAAAACGGTTAAATCCCTTCAAAAGGGTAAAAAGCTCGCTTCACACTTCCACTTCACAAAACTGCTCTGAATACGTCGGGGCATTGGTGGTCACAGCGGACTTATTAAATAAGGTGCTGGATCGCTTTCTCTCACCCCTCCTCGTGCGTCCCGCCTGGTCCCACACAGCAGGTCCGTTCGAAAAGGGCGCCTTTAAGCTTGATGATTTAGTCCTCTCAGTCCAAGACCTCCTTCCCAGCTCCGTGTATGTCAGCTCAATGTTCGCCAGATAGCCAGATAGTGGTGCTGGTGCCACCACACTGCAACCTCTGCCATATACTCTTGTTTTATTGCAGGAATTAGCCCTGCTGCAAAGCATTGCATCAAAAATTTTAATTAAACGCCACTGTTAAACAGGGGCATAAAAATTGGGCCTTAGGCATCACCCAGAACCAGAAATATTCTTCCAACATATCAGCGGAGGAGGAAGAGGATAGACAATCAACATAACAGGACAGTCACTCAGCATCAGCATAGGCAGTCTTGAAGGGATGTGATATTTCAAAAAAAATTATTCTGTTACATCAGCTTCAGGTGCTTGGTAGCTGTGGGTGATCCAAGAATGATTCATCTTGATGAAGGTCAGTCGATCAACTGATTCGGTGGACAGGCGCACCCTGTGATTGGTAACAAAGCCACCAGCAGCACTGAAGGTGCGTTCCGAAAGAACGCTGAATGCAGGACAGGCCAGTAGCTCAATTGCATACTGTGCAAGCTCTGGCCAGTGATCCATCCTCAAGACCCAGTAAGCCAGAGGATTTTCGGTGGGAAAGGTGTCCAAGTCTGACCTTGCCCCTAGGTATTCCTGCACCATGTAAATCAGACGCTGGCGATGGGTGCTGGAACCGATCATACCTTGGGGCTGCGGACTAAAAAATTGTCTGAAAGCATCAGTCAGACGGCCACCTTCTCCACCGCTCCTTCTGACCGATGCCTCAGCAACACGTTGTCCAGGACCAGGAGTTTGTAATCTCCCAGTCTCTGGGAACGCGTTGCACAGACCTTTCTGCAAGGCCTCCCGGAGATGTCTCATCCTCTGCTCCCTCTGCAATGGCAAGATAAGGTCGGCAACCTTACCCTTGTACCGTGGATCAAGGAGAGTGGCCAGCCAGTAATGGTCCCTCTCCTTGATCCGAAGAATACGAGGATCCTTCCGCAGGCTTTGCAGGATCAGGGAGGCCATGCAGCGTAGGTTAGCTGAAGCATTCGGTCCGGAGTCCTCTGGGTCACTAAGGACAACATGATCCGCAGCTACCTCCTCCCAGCCACGTACAAGTCCACGTGTTTCTTGGGACTGTAAATCATCCCTACAAGACTGCTGCTGCTGATGCTGAGTGCCAGCCTCCACCTCCATGCTGACACAATCATCCTCCTCCTTCTCTTCCTCCTCCTCATCCTCTTCCTGTGTGATGGGTGGCACAGCAGGAACACTGTCTGGATAAAGGGGGCCTTGAGAGGCAAGGAAGTCCTCCTCTTCCTGCCTCTGTTCTGCCTCAAGTGCCCTGTCCATTATTCCACGCAGCGTATGCTCCAAGAGGTGGACAAGAGGTACAGTGTCACGGATTCATGCACTGTCACTGCTCACCATCCTTGTGGCCTCCTCAAACGGTGACAGGACAGTGCATGCATCCCTGATCATGCCCCACTGGCGTGGTGAGAAAAAACCGAGCTCCCCTGACCCTGTCCTGGTGCCGTAGTCGCACAGGTACTCATTGATGGCCCTCTGCTGCGTGTGCAGCCGCTGCAGCATGGCCAACGTTGAGTTCCACCTGGTGGGCATGTCACATATAAGGCGGTTCTTGGGCAGGTTCAACTCCTTTTGGAGCTCAGCCAGCCGAGCACAGGCATTAAATGATCGGCGGAAATGCACACAGACTTTCCTGGCCTGCTTCAGGACATCTAGTAAGCCAGGGTACCTGCCCAAGAACCGCTGCACCACCAGGTTAAGGACGTGAGCTACACAGGGCACATGGGTCAGTTGTCCCTGTCGGAGGGCGGAGAGGAGGTTGGTGCCATTGTCACAAACCACCATTCCTGGCTTAAGCTGGCATGGCGTCAACCACCTCTCGGCCTGCCCCTGCAGAGCTGAAAAAACATCCGCCCCAGTGTGGCTCCTGTCCCCCAAACAAACCAGCGCAAGCACGGCATGGCATCGTTTTGCCTGCGTACTTGCGTAGCCCCTGGAACGCCTATGAAGCACCGCTGGTTCTGAGGACAGAGCACTGGAAGAGGCCATGGAGGAAGAAGAAGAGGAGGGGGTGGAGGAGAGAGGTGTGTCACAACCAATAGTAGCATTTTGGAGGCGTGGTGGCGGAACAACCTCCAACACTACTGCACCTTGTCCTGCATCCTTCCCAGCTGCCAGAAGAGTGACCCAATGGGCCGTGAAAGACAGGTAATGTCCCTGTCCATGCCTGCTGGACCATGAGTCAGTGGTAATATGCATCCTTACCGCTGACCGCCCTGTCCAGCGAGGCAAGGACATTGCCTTCCACATGCCGGTAGAGAGCCAGAATCGCCTTCCGTGAGATAAAGTGGCGTTTGGGGACCTGCCACTGAGGAACCGCACATTGTACAAACTCACGGAAGGGGGCCGAGTCTACCAACTGAATAGGCAGCAGTTGAAGTGCTAGCAATTTAGCCAAGCTAGCATTCAACCGCTGGGCATGTGGATGGCTGGGAGTGAACTTCTTTCGCCGGTCCAGCAGCTGGGGCAGGGACATTTGCCTGCTATAATCGGACATGGGTGTACCGCTAGCAGAGTTCCCGGAAGCACTTGGCTGTGACACACCTAATTCTACATCTTCATTCCTCTCAGAGCAGGTTTCAGAGAGGACTGAAGGTCTAGTGGGGTTGGAGATGCCAGCTGATGAGGAGCAAGGAGAGGTCCGCTTTGTTCTTTGGTGTGGGTCTTTGAGGTATGCTTGCCAACGAGCTGCATGGCAGGTCAACATATGTCTGGTCAAGCATGTGGTGCCCAAGCGGCTGATGTTTTGGCCACGCGAGATACGCTTGAGACATATGTTGCAAATAGCAGCGGTGCGATCTGATGCACTCGTCTCAAAAAAGGCCCACACCAAAGAACTTTTAGAATAACGCGCAGAGGCAGTGCCCTGCACAGGCGGAGCTCTGCGGTGTGATTAAGTCGGTGTGCTGCCCCTAAGCTGGCCCCCGGAGGGCATCCTGCCTCGTTGGACATGTGCCTCCTCCTCCTCCTCCTCCTCCTCTCTCCTTCCAGGCACCCACGTGGAGTCAGTGCCCTCATCATCCCCTCCCTCTTCATCGCTGTAGCAAACCTGGCAGTATGCTGCAGCTTGTGGAACATGACTGCCAGATTGCTGTCCTTCTTGAGCATCCCCTCTCTCTGCACTCACGCTACTGCCTTCCTCTAGCTGAGTGTCATCATCAGAGCCCACAAAACACTGGGCATCCTCCTGGAGCATGTACCCAACACTGTGCTCAAAGAGTTCAGGAGACTCCTCAGGAGGACGTGGTGGGTCTAGGGAAGGAGTCACTGATGATGACATTGAGAGGAGGGAAGACGTTGCGTTGGCAGCTGCTTTGCTAGTACCCTGAGACTAGGTGAGAGAGGATGAGGAGGATGAAGAGGGCTTGGTCATCCACTCTACCAAGTCGTTGGCATGTTGCGGTTCAACATGTCCAGCTGCCGAAAAGAAGGACAAGCGTGTCCCATGGCCACGTGCTGATGACAATGCACCGCGTCCACGACCAGCACTGTTGTCTCTAGACACAGAGCCTGCTTGCCCTCTTTTATCGGCTCGCGCCTGTCTGCCTCTCCTTGCTGGCCTTCCAGACATGGTAATGGCCTGAAGGGAGTTGGGTAAAACAGCAGTGTAATGGAGTCACACAACACCCACTAAGCCCTGCAGATGGCTCTATTAGAGAACAGCAATAAACAGTAGATACAGGTGTATATTGTGCTGGAGTCACACAACACCCACTAACTCCTGCAGATGCCTTTATTATAGAACACCAGAGATAAAGGGGTATACTGTAATTGAGTCACACAACACCCACTAAGCCCTGCAGATGGCTCTATTAGAGAACAGCAATAAAGGGTAGATACAGGTGTATATTGTGCTGGAGGCACAAAAAACCCACTAACTCCTGCAGATGCCTTTTTTATAGAACACCAGAGATAAAGGGGTATATACAGATGTATACTGTGCTGTGCTGGAGGCACACACAACTTCCAATAACTCCTGCAGATGGCAAGTGGGCTCAAATAGAGAAGAGCTATGTAGGTGGATATAGCGGTATGTACTGGGTACAGAGCACGCAGACAGCACGCACAAGCTCCTAACACTACTGACTGCAAGCTCTATTATAAAAGATAGATCACTAGCTATATAGGTGAGATGAATATAGCGGTGTATACTGCGGTCAGGGCAAGCAGACAACAACCACTACAGAAGAGCAAGATCGAAAATTGGCCGAAAACGATCGGTGTGTACTGTGTTGAAGGTACACAGAACACCCACTAACTGCTTCAGACGCAACACACTACACTAGGCCGCCGCGCTGGCGGCCTTATATAGTGTGGGGCGTGTACTACACAGCCTGAGCTATGATTGGCCAGAGGCATCCTGCCTGTGGCCAATCATGGCTCTCCTCGCTGCTGGCGCTGTGATTGGCCAAGCATGCGGGGTCACAGTGCATGCTTGGCCAATCATGAGCCAGCAATGCACTGCGATGACGCACGAATTTGGCGCGAATGGCCCATAACGTTCGGAATTCGCCGAACGGGCGAACAGCCGATGTTCGAGTCGAATGTATGTTCGACTCGAACACGAAGCTCATCCATAATTGCCAGCAGCATGGCCACATGTAAGCATGGCCGCATGTAAGCATGGCCGCATCGTTCCAGAAAGGACGTTGTTAAGATATCGAATATCTTGAGTCCGGATTTTCACTTATTATTGAACTACTGTATATATTGAATTGGTTCTCATGAGTGCGGGGTTCCACCTTTCATATGTTCTCAACGGTTTTTCTGTATTAGACAACATTGTGAAAGGAAATGTACTGTCAAATGATGTCTGGACTAGTTTGGCTGTAGTTTGACCCTTTTCTGGGAAAGACGCAAACATAATAAAGTCAAGTTGGATGAACCCTCATGTGTCACTATAAGATTGATTAAGTATAACAATATAATCTAGAGGTCAGTATGACCATATGTAATGTAGAAATAATTAGTTAAATATGAATTGTAGAGATTACTTGTTTTTTGGTATCATGCCATACATAGTCCACCATTTTGTCTGTCTCTGTATAAAATCTGAAGATATGTTTGTTTAAGTACCACACCTGATTGAGCAATGGTCCGATGTACACTGTAACCCTGTATTCGTATGTATGACATTTACCCTGAAGTAAACCTGATTTGAGAAAAGAATGTTTCCTGGCTTTAATTAGAAAAGACCAAACAAAAGCCGATATTAACAATGCCATATGACATAAACCTGGAATGACAAAAGTCCCACTACTAGAGGAGACAGGAGGTGAGACGGTGCAGAGATTTATGTATAGGTGTGCTCTGCACCCAGACTCTAGTAGAGTTCAGGGTTAGCTCCTGTGAATTACCCCTCTTTCAAATGCCAGAATCCCTGCGCCAAAGACAACTGTGCCAGACTCCCAGCGCAAAAGACCAAACCACTCCTCTGTACAGCATTGAAGATTATCTGTTACTATATAAACTGGAAAAGAGCCATTCTTTCAAATCGAAAATTTTTCATTTTTCTTCTCTGTCCTAGTGATGAGCCCTTTAGTCCTCAAAAGTGATGAATCTTAATACCAGCCTGAGAAGGAAGCTGTCACATTTAGCAACAGTGGTAATATTGGAAGTCCAGGGTACTTAATTGACCATTTTCCTTGATGTATGTAGATAAAACCACAATGGAATACCAAAAAACAAACATCTGGTTAGCACTTCAGGGCGTTAACTTCCAACCACTGATACACCAGTGGCTAGTCATTAATAAAGTAGATCTTTAGTTGTTACCACTAAGTTTAATCGTTTTGGACACTGCACTCTTAATAAAATAATGTCACAGTGTTAGCTTACATTATATATTTTTTGTTATTATGCAGAATAGACAAACCTGATGCAATGCATATAAAAAGGGAAACAGTTGTATTGGTATAATTAGTATCAAATTCTATTTATTCCAAATTAGCATGTGATTTATAGTTTAAATACATTTTAAGCCTAAACTACAAACCAAAATGTTGATTTGAGAATTATTTTTATTTTATATGCATGTGTTATGTGCCTAAAAACTGATGCTAACTTCCCATCAATTTTAAATAGCGATATTTCTAAGCTAAAGAATTAGAAACAATGGGTTTGATTTACTAAAATGGGAGAGTGCAAAATCTGGTCCAACTGTGCATGGTAGCCAATCAGCTTCTAACTTCAGCTTGTTCAATTAAGCTTTGACAAAAAAACAATTCTGCACTTGATTTCGCACTCTGCAGTTTTAGCAAATTGACACCAGCATGCAGTGGCGTTGCTAGGGAAGTGCGGTCCGCACCCGGGTGACACCTGCCGGAGGCAATTTTTTTTAGTCTGAACACCTCTGGTGCTGCGGCTGCGCCTGGCCTGCTGTGCTTTTCTCTTCCTACTTCACTGCTGAGCCTCAGGACGCGTACACACGGGCGGATTGTCTGCCCAACTAAGTTCGTCAGACAATCCGACAGACAGTCCGTTCAAAATTTGAATGAACGGACTTGACCACACACGATGAGCAGACAGTCCGCTGAAAGCGTGTGTGATGACGTGTACAGCACGTACGACGGGACTAGAAAAACGATGTCCTATACACTGCAATGCAACCTTCGGCCATGTAAATCCTTTCTGAGCTTGCGCCATACTTAGTCCGTCCAACTTGCCTACACACGAGCGGACTGTCCGCTGAAACCAAGTTTGGAGGGACAAAACCAAGTTTGAACGGACAAAATTACGGAAATTCCGTAAGACTTTGTTCGTCAGACAGTCCGCTGAAAAAGTCAGCTGAAGCCCACACACGAGCGGATTGTCCGCTGAAACACGGTTCAGCGGACTAAGTTGGACAGACAATCCGCCTGTGTGTACGCGGCCTAAGACACATCTATTCTCTACCCAAGCAGCGTGGCTTCCACTGCACACTGTGTCCTCTCCAGCTGCTACCCAGGACTGAGCTGGTGCAGTAAGTGTAAGGGGGGTGGTGGATTGCGATGGGGATGTCCTCTGCTGCCCAAACCTAAGGTGAGCTGCTGTGATAAGTGGGGAAGTGGGTTGGTATGGTGCCGCTCACCATACAAGCCATATGAGCTGCCAAGAGTTGGTGTGCTAACAGGGAGTGGATGTGCTGCTGAACACAGCTATAATATATCTATATCTATATATTGATCTATAGTTATAGATATATATTTATATATATCTATATCTATAGATATATATAGTAGCTCAGCTGCCCCCCTGAGCTGGTCTGCTAAAGAGTGTGGGGAGGGGTGAGGATGGGGGTGCAGCTGGACACAGCTATAATATATTTTTTTTTCTTGGGACAGCTGCTGAGGGTTTAGGCTGGTCACTCCTTGCACAAAGTGTAAGCCCTTGTACACATGGTCGGACATTTCGACAACCAAATCCATCGGATTTTGTGCGACGGATTTTTTTCTGACGGATTTTGTCCGAAACTGTTGCATACACACAGTCGGACAAAGTTGTCAGAAAATCCGATCGTACTTAACGTAAGGACGTTATTTCGTTATGACGGGACTACGTTCAGGCTAGTAGCCAATAGCTTTGGTGTAGGAATTTGATCTGAGCATGCGTGGCACTTTGTCCGATCGGAATTCTCTACACATGATTGGACAAAGTCCGATCGGAGCATGTTGTCAGAAAATGTTATAGACAAGTTGGAAAACTTGGTCCGTCGGATACTCCGATGGAAACAGTCCAATGGAGCCCACACACTGTCGGATTATCCGACAACATGGTCCTATCGGACATTGTCCATCGGAATATCTGACCGTGTGTACAAGGGCTAACGCCTGAAAAAAGTGTTTGGCACTTGTACATGGGAACTTCTTCTTCTAACAAGACCGCCTGTCATCTTCACCATCTCCTCACCATGCCTTCTCTGCTCTACACTTTCATGTAACTGCATCGATCTTCCCTGCAACACAAAGTCGCTCTATCTGTCTGTTTTTCCCACCTGACTCCTCTTCATAACCTCTGGTACCTGCAAAGACTCCACTCTTAAACATTGGACTACATTGCCTAACTGAACTTTAATTCTGCCTTACTAAGAATTTGAAACTACTGTCTATATTTGCTTGTTTTTGAAAGTGTCACTTATTTTGTATTATGCTGTCCTGAACAAAATCAAAATCAAACATTTCACCTTATTCTGTTGCCCCCTCTTGCATTGCTCTCTGTCCAGGCCAGTTGTAACCCCGCCCCCCACAAGCCTGGTTTTATCAGCTTCTATTAGAATAATTTTGAATCATCCCCCCCATACCTTCCCAGTATAAATGTAGTTAATTTCTTGGGACGGCTGGAGAGGGTTTAGGCTGGTCACTCCTGCACAAAGTATCACGCCGGCAACAAGTGTTTGGCACTAGTACATGGGCACTTTGACTAGGGCAGTGCTACAAAAAAGTAAATACAGACATTATTGTTCCACTGCTATTTGGCAGGAAGTTCCTCTTAATATTCTAATTTACCTCAGCCTTCCTTCTATTCCCCTCTCCCCAACCTCCAACATGCTCACACTAATCTTTGTTATAACTTCCTCTCTCCTCAAACTCTCATTTCTTTATCCCCCATCTCCAGCCCCCAATCTGTACATATCTCCATCTCTTCTGCCCACTCAATATCAGTCCACTTACCACCTCCTGCTCATTCTAAGCCCACAAAGTATCACCACGTTCATTCCACCACAGCATCTGCCCTCCTATAAATCCAACTCCTGCCTTACCACCCTTACCCTCCAACTACTCCTAATGTCTGCAGACATTGCACCAAACCCGGCCCTCCCACACCCAATTCCCACCCCCAAAATTGGATGTCTACCTCCTCCAACAGTCGTAACTCCCACCTTCTCATCCCAATTCCCCTGATTCCACAAGTCGACCCCCCTGTTTCTTTTTAACAGAAACCTGGCTCCAGGAATTCAACGCTACCTCTCCAGCTGCCCTGACCCACAGTGGCCTCCTTTGGACTCACTTCACCAGACCCAGTGGACGAAAAGGAGGTGATGTCGGACTTCTCCTCTCCCCACAATGCACCTTCCAGGTACTTCGCACACCTCCCTCTCTTTTCCCCTGCTCTTTTTCGAAATGCACTGCATGGGTTGCAGTTATTTATCCACCTCCTGGACCAGTGTCACGCTTTCTGGATGACTTCTCTGCATGGCTAACCTATCTTCTCTCATCTGAAGTGCCTGCTATCATCCTAGGTGACGTTAACATTCCAATCAATGTTAATACTGTTACCACTTCTAAACTACTCAACCTAACCTCCTCATTTAACCTAACACAATGGACACAAACCGCCACTCACTCAACAGTAACACTCTCAACCTCGTATTTTCCCATTGCTGCATTCCCTGCAATGTCTCTAACTCACCCTTTCCTCTGTCTGATCACAACCTTATATGTTTAACTCTCTCCTTGTCTCCTACATCCCATGCTGCCAACGCACAAACCACTACCCACAGAAACCTTCCCAACCTCAACCCTTCCCTTCTTCACTCTGCTACTGATGACCTTTATGACAAAATCACACCCCTCTCCTGCCCAGACCTAACCACTTCCATCTACAACAACACGCTGTCATCCTCCCTAGACGTACTTGCTCCTCTTTCTACATGCAGAACCAGGCCCCATCTGCCACAACCCTGGCAAACAGATGACACCAGAAGTCTCAAGAGACACAGCCGTGCTCTTGAGCGAGCATGGCGTAAATCTAAGTCCCTGCAAGACTTTACCCTCTACAAATTTGCCCTTCTCAAATACAACTCCTGCCTCCACACTGCTAAACTAAACAACACTCTCATCAAAACCCTCTCATCCAAATCCCGTCAACTCTTTTCTACCCTTAATTCCTTACTTCACCCCCCACTGCCCCCCACCCACTAACTTGCTTACCGCTCAACAGATTGCCAACTATTTCAATAGTAAAATCGACACAATTCTCAAGGAGATATCCAGCATTCAACTTCCTCCCCTACCCAACACAACAGGTCCAACACCACACTCAATACTCTCCTCTTTTTGCCTAGTTACCACAGATGAAGCTGATAAACTCCTCTCCATGGCCCACCTCACTACCTGTTCCGTGGACCCTGTCCCCTCACAATTACTGTGACCACCTTCCCACTCTACTCTCCTCAACTCTCTAACCCACATCTTCAACCTCTCCCTCTCCTCTGGCACCTTATCTTCCCAGCTAAAACATGCACTGGTTACCCCCATACTCAAAAAACCCTCACTAGACCCCACCTGTTTGAATAACTTAAGACCCATCTCCCTGCTCCAGTTTGCCTCCAAGCTCATCGAACGCCTTGTCCATGACCAAATGAGTCGCTACCTCATAGACAACAACCTTCTCGACCCCCTACAGTCTAGCTTCCGCCAACAACATTCTACTGACCTGCCCTACTAAAACTCACCAATGACCTACTAACTGATAAAACCAATGGCCACTACTCCATACTCATACTTTTAGACCTCTCTGCTGCTTTGACACAGTTGACCATCTGCTCCTTCTCAGCAAATTACACTCCTTTGGCCTCCGCGATTCTGCTTTATCCTGGTTCTCCTCCTACCTATCTCAGCGCACTTTCAGTGTCACTTACAACTTCATCTCCTCCACTCGCCTTCCTCTTTGTGTTGGGGTACCCCAAGGTTCCGTCCTTGGGCCCCTCCTATTCTTGCTCTATACCTCTTCCCTGGGCCAGTTGATAACCTCCCATGGTTTCCAATACCACCTCTATGCCGACGACACCCCGATCTATCTTTCCACTCCTCAACTCACCCCCTTGATCTCCTCACAGATCTCAAACTTACTGAATGACATATCAGTATGGATGTCACACCACTTCCTCAAACTCAATCTTTCTAAAACTGAGCTTGTTATATTTCCTCCTTCATGATTCCCCCCCCCCCCCCCCGTGACTTTGCCATTAATATCAACAACACAACCACTGGTCCCTCCACATATGCCAGGGTCCTGGGTGTAATCCTTGACTCTGACCTCTCCTTCAGCCCCCATATCCAATTACTGGTTAAATCCTGCCACCTTCACCTCTAAAATTTCTCCAGAATTCGACCCTTCCCGACTAATGACATCACAAAGCAACTCACTCATTGACTATTTCCCGCCTTGACTACTGCAACTCTCTCCTTAATGGCCTACCCTTAAGCAGGCTACCCCCCCCCCCCCCATTCAGTCTATTATGAATGCTGCTGCTAGACTAATACACCTCACTAATCGATTTGTGACTGCTGCCCCTCTCTGCCAATCCCTTCACTGGCTTCCCCTACCCCACCGTGTAAAATTCAAAATGCTAACCATAACATACAAAGCCACCCACAACATCGCCCCATCTATATCACCAACCTCACCTGCAGATATCGCCCAAATCATCACCTCTGCTCCTCCCAGGACCTCCTGCTTTCTAGCTCCCATGTTACCTCCTCCCATGCTCGCCTTCAAGACTTCTCCAGAGCCTCTCCCATCCTCTGGAACTCCCTACCCCAGTCTGTCCGATCAGCCCCTACCCTGTCCACCTTTAGGAGATCCCTGAAAACTCATTTATTCAGGGAAGCCTATCCCACACCCACCTAACAACTGTCCCTGAGCCACCCCCATCAAATCATTCTCTGCAGCTATTACCTTTGTACCACCACCCCTCCCTTTAGAATGTAAGCTCTATGAGCAGGGCCCTCCTGTACCTTTTGTATGGAACTGTACTGTAATTGTGGTGTCCCCCCCCCCCCCCTGTACATTGTAAAGCGCTGCATAAACTGTTGGCTCTATATAAATCATGTATAATAATATATATATATATATATATATATATATATATATATATAATATACAAATAGTAGTAGCTGAGCTGCTCCTCTGTGCTGGTCTGATAATGAGGTGCGGCTGGACACAGCTATAATATATATATATATATATATATATATATACAGTAGCTGAGCCACCAACCCTGAGCTGATCTGATAACAGGTGACACCATTTTTTTCTGCACCGGATGACACCAATTCTAGTGACGCCACTGCCAGTATGTATTAGTAGCAGCACTTTGCAAATGTTTGTTGCTAGGAGGTAGAGTTTTTGGTAGAGATTCTTTAAGTTATTTCTGACAAAAAGAGTTTTCCCCTTCCCTACTAGTCCCAACATATGCAACTTGCATACTTACACATTATGGCAGGCTTACTTCCTTTTTTGTTTTTAATACAATAACTTTTGATTTTTTTTGTACATACACAAAAAATACATTACAGACAAACTGCATACTATCTAGATACAGATACCAACAAAAAAAAACCGCCCAAAAAAAAAAAAAAAAAAAGCTTGCGTCCTTAAGATCCAAGCTATAACCACTGTCATCTTTCCAGCTGCGTCTTCTGGGTCCAGCACCTTCCTTCTTTAGTTATTGGATGGTCATTGAAGATCCACCTCCTGCTCATGTGCATTATAGTTACATCTTCCTGACACATAGATCATTGTATTTTAAAATACAGTACATACATCGGGAAGTAAATGTTATATTCACAGGGAGCTAAGTGGATTAAATATGAATTAGAAAGGGCCAAACATAGAAGAAAATAATTAAAATACCTTTTGTAACACTAACCCTTTCGAGTCAGCCTAAAGTAATCAAAACCTTCATGGTGAGACCACCAAATTATGAAATTTTGTTATGCAACAGTTTACCCAACATTAACTTTTTAACCACTTTGCACACTTAAAAGGATTTAAACCCTTTTCTAGAACTCATGGGGCCTTCATTTCATAGGTTGTTTTCAAAAACAGAGTAACTATATTTTTATTACATATACTATTCAAAATATTTCATTCAAGTATTTTATCCTATTAACCTGAGTACAAGGACCCTGTATGTGTGTAGCTTTTAATCTACATTTAGAACTGCATGGTATGTACTGTAAGTGCATACAGTATACTATATAAGGTTAGATATTATACATTTTCAGTACAATGGCTTTATTTCAGTGACTGGCTTGAGATCATGATAATGTATAGCCAGGCTACTGGGAATGGATTAAGCATAAAAATTAGACTGTTGGTCTAGTATATTACAAATATTTGTAGGCCAAAAACTGTATGCATTGGCAAAACAGAGAAGAACAAAGATACTCAAAACTATAGGGCTGAGTTCACACAAGTGCAATTTCAGATACGACTTGAATTGCACAGAATGACATGACAAGGAAAATCACATTGTTTTCAACAGTGCCTGTTTACATAAATGCAACTCAGAAAAGCACAATTTAGGAAAAGGTTCCTGTACCACTTTTGTGCAATCCCAGTGCAATTTTGATCCCATACAATATGCAAAATTAATCCAAATTGTACTGCATAATCACGCTGAAAATCAGATCAAATATGGATTGTAGCAGTGTGATCCTAGCATTAATGATCAACATGTCAAAAAAATACAACAGTGTTATGAATTATGGCTATAAAAGTAATCTTCTACCTCTGGTGTGGGCAAGAATGTCTACTAACATGTAATCAGCGATTATGTATGTATGTGCACCCTGACTGCATCTGCTTATGTTGGGAGGTGTTCTTTATATATTTTTTATTTATTTATTTGTACATTTTACTTTTTATGTCTATTTGCTACTATTACAAGAGTGCTCGTAAGCCTCTATCTGATAATACAGACAGATCTTTTCTATGGAGACATCAGTGGTTTCAACACCACCACCAAAACAAATCTCTGCAGGCAGCATGTAGAAGTGATAAAGTGACTGTACATCAAATAGGATCACTCCTGCATTGCAACTGGCAATCAGATGTAATTAATGGCAACCTCTGTCTTCTTTAAATGCATGTTTCCTTTAAGGCAGCAGCCCTCTGCTTTTTTCCTGCAGTTACAAAGACTATAAAAAACAGATGCAGCTTAATTGTCACCTGTCAGTATAGCCTGCCACCAGATGCAGCTTGTCACTTGCCACTGTAGCCTGTCACCAGATGCAGCTTGTCACCTGCCACCATATGCAGTTTTACTACTTGTCACTGTAGCCTGCCACTAGATACAGCTTTGTTACTTCCCACTATAGCCTGCCAGTGCCACCATATGCAGCTTTGTTACTTCCCACTATAGCCTGCCACCAGATGCAGCTTTGTTGCTTGCCACTGTAGCCTGCCACTAAATGCAGCTTTGTTACTTCCCACTATAGCTTGCCACCAAATGCAGCTTTGTTACTTGCCACTGTAGTCTGCCACCAGATGCATCTTTGTTACATGCCACTGTAGCCTGCCACCATATGCAGCTTTGTTACTTGTCATTGTAGCCTGCCACCAGATGCAGCTTTGTTGCATGCCACTGTAGCCTGCCACCAGATGCAGCTTTGTTACTTGACACTGTAGCAAGCCAACAGATGCAGCTTTGTTACTTGCCACAGTAGCCTGCTGCTAGATGCAGCTTTTTTAATGGCCACTGTAGCTTGCCACCAGATGCAGCTTTGTTACATGCCACTGTAGCCTGCCAGCAGATGCAGCTTTGTTACTTGCCACTGTAGCATGTCACCAGATGCAGCTTGTCACTTGCCACTGTAGCCTGTCACCAGATGCAGCTTGTCACCTAACACCATATGCAGCTTTGCTACTTGCCACTGCAGCCTGCCACTAGATGCAGCTTTGTTACTTCCCACTATAGCCTGCCACCAGATGCAGCTTGGTTGCTTGCCACTGTAGCCTGCCACTAGATGCAACTTTGTTACTTCCCACTATAGCCTGCCACCAAATGCAGCTTTGTTACTTGCCACTGTAGCCTGCCACCAGATGCTGGTTTGTTACATGCCACTGCAGCCTGCCACCATATGCAGCTTTGTTACTTGCCACTGTAGCCTGCCACCAGATGCAGCTATGTTGCATGCCACTGTAGCCTGCCACCAGATGCAACTTTGATACATGCCACTGTAGCCTGCCACCAGATGCAGCTTGTCACCTGACACCATATGCAGCTTTGATACTTGTCACTGTAGCATGCCAACAGATGCAGCTTGTCACTTGCCACTGTAGCCTGTCACCAGATGCAGCTTGTCACCTAACACCATATGCAGCTTTGCTACTTGCCACTGTAGCCTGCTACTAGATGCAGCTTTGTTACTTTCCACTATAGCAGTGATGGCGAACCTTGGCACCCCAGATGTTTTGGAACTACATTTCCCATGATGCTCTTGCACTCTGCAGTGTAGTTGAGCATCATGGGAAATGTAGTTCCAAAACATCAGGGGTGCCAAGGTTCGCCATCACTGCACTATAGCCTGCAACCAGATGCAGCTTTGTTACTTGCCACTGTAGCCTGCCACTAGATGTAGCTTTGATACTTCCCACTATAGCCTGTCACCAGATGCAGCTTTGTTACTTTCCACTATAGCCTGCCACCAGATGCTGATTTGTTACTTGTCACTGTAGCCTTCCCCCAAATGCAGCTTTGCTACTTCCCACTGTAGCCTATCACCAGATACAGCTTTGTTACATGCCACTGTAGCCTGCCTCCAGATGCAGCTTTGTTACTTGCCAATGTAGCCTGCCACCAGATGCAGCTTTGTTACTTGCCACTGTAGCATGCCACCAGATGCAGCTTGTCACTTGCCACTGTAGCCTCTCACCAGATGCAGCTTGTCATCTGACACCATATGCAGCTTTGCTACTTGCCACTGTAGCCTGCCACTAGATGCAGCTTTGTTACTTCCCACTAAAGCCTGCCACCAGATGCAGCTTTGTTACTTGCCACTGTAGCCTGCCACCAGATGCAGCTTTTTTACTTCCCACTATAGCCTGCCACCAGATGCAGCTTTGTTACTTCCCACTGTGGCCTGCCACCAGATGCAGCTTTGTTACACGCCACTGTAGCCTGCCACCATATGCAGCTTTGCTACTTGCCACTGTAGCCTACCACCAGATGCATCTTTGTTACTTTCCACTGTAGCGTTCCACCAGATGCAGCTTTGTTACTTGCCACTGTAGCCTGTCACCAGATGCAGCCTTATTACTTCCTACTGTAGCCTACCACCAGATGCAGCTTTGTTCCATGCCACTGTAGCCTGCCACTAGATGCAGCTTTGTTACTTCCCACTATAGCCTGTCACCAGATGCAGCTTTGTCACTTGCCACTGCAGCATGCCACCAGATGCCGCTTTGTTACTTGCCACTGAAGCCTGCCACCAGATGCAGCTTTGTTACTTGCCACAGTAGCCTGCCGCCAGATGCAGCTTTTTTACTGGCCACTGTAGCATATCACCAGATGCAGCTTTGTTACTTGCCACTTTAGCCTGCCACCATATGCAGCTTTATTACTTGCCACTGTAGCCTGCCACCAGATGCAGCTTTGTTACTTCCCACTATAGCCTGCCCCCAGATGCAGCTTTGTTACATGCCACTGTAGCCTGCCACCAGATGCAGCTTTGTTACTTGCCACTGTAGCATGCCACCAGATGCAGCTTGTCACTTGCCACTGTAGCCTGTCACCAGATGCAGCTGGTCACCTGACACCATATGCAGCTTTGCTACTTGCCACTGTAGCCTGCCACTAGATGCAGCTTTGTTACTTCCTACTATAGCCTGCCACCAGATGCAGCTTTGTTGCTTGCCACTGTAATCTGCCACTAGATGCAGCTTTGTTACTTGTCACTGTAGCCTGCCACCAGATGCAGCTGTGTTACTTGCCACTGTAGCCTGCCACCAGATGCAGCTTTGTTACTTGCCACTGTAGCCTGTCACCAGATGCAGCTTTGTTACATGCCACTGTAGCCTGCCACTATATGCATCTTTGTTACTTGCCACTGTAGCCTGCCACCAGATGCAGCTTTATTACTTGCCACTGTAGCCTGCCACCAGATGCAGCTTTGTTACATGCCACTGTAGCCTGCCACCAGAGGCAGTTTTGTTACTTTCCACTATAGCCTGCCACCAGATGCTGATTTGTTACTTGTCATTGTAGCCTTCCACCAAATGCAGCTTTGCTACTTCCCACTGTAGTCTATCACCAGATACAGCGTTGTTACATGTGACCCTTAGCCTATCACCAGATACAGCTTTGTTATATGCCACTGTAGCCTGCCTCCAGATGGAGCTTTGTTACTTGCCAATGTAGCCTGCCACCAGATGCAGCTTTGTTACTTGCCACTGTAGCATGCCACCAGATGCAGCTTGTCACTTGCCACTGTAGCCTCTCACAAGATGCAGCTTGTCATCTGACACCATATGCAGCTTTGCAACTTGCCACTGTAGCCTGCCACTAGATGCAGCTTTGTTACTTCCCACTAAAGCCTGCCACCAGATGCAGCTTTGTTACTTGCCACTGTAGCCTGCCACCAGATGCAGCTTTGTTACTTCCCACTATAGCCTGCCACCAGATGCAGCTTTGTTACTTCCCACTGTGGCCTGCCACCAGATGCAGCTTTGTTACACGCCACTCTAGCCTGCCACCATATGCAGCTTTGCTACTTGCCACTGTAGCTTGCCACCAGATGCATCTTTGTTACTTTCCACTGTAGCGTGCCACCAGATGCAGCTTTGTTACTTGCCACTGTAGCCTGTCACCAGATGCAGCCTTATTACTTGCTACTGTAGCCTACCACCAGATGCAGCTTTGTTCCATGCCACTGTAGCCTGCCACTAGATGCAGCTTTGTTACTTCCCACTATAGCCTGTCACCAGATGCAGCTTTGTCACTTGCCACTGCAGCATGCCACCAGATGCAGCTTTGTTACTTGCCACTGAAGCCTGCCACCAGATGTAGCTTTGTTACTTGCCACAGTAGCCTGCCGCCAGATGCAGCTTTTTTACTGGCCACTGTAGCATGTCATCAGATGCAGCTTTGTTACTTGCCACTTTAGCCTGCCACCATATGCAGCTTTATTACTTGCCACTGTAGCCTGCCACCAGATGCAGCTTTGTTACTTCCCACTATAGCCTGCCCCCAGATGCAGCTTTGTTACATGCCACGGTAGCCTGCCACCAGATGCAGCTTTGTTACTTGCCACTGTAGCATGCCACCAGATGCAGCTTGTCACTTGCCACTGTAGCCTGTCACCAGATGCAGCTGGTCACCTGACACCATATGCAGCTTTGCTACTTGCCACTGTAGCCTGCCACTAGATGCAGCTTTGTTACTTCCTACTATAGCCTGCCACCAGATGCAGCTTTGTTGCTTGCCACTGTAATCTGCCACTAGATGCAGCTTTGTTACTTGTCACTGTAGCCTACCACCATATGCATCTTTGTTACTTGCCACTGTAGCCTGCCACCAGATGCAGCTTTATTACTTGCCACTGTAGCCTGCCACCAGATGCAGCTTTGTTACATGCCACTGTAGCCTGACACTAGATGCAGCTTTGTTACTTCCCAATATAGCCTGCCATCAGTTGCAACTTTGTTACATGCCACTGTAGCCTGCCACCAGATGCAGCTTTGTCACTTGCCACTGCAGCATGCCACCAGATGCAGCTTTGTTACTTGCCACTGTAGCCTGCCACCAGATGCAGTTTTGTTACTTTCCACTATAGCCTGCCACCAGATGCTGATTTGTTACTTGTCACTGTAGCCTTCCACCAAATGCAGCTTTGCTACTTCCCACTGTAGCCTATCCCCAGATACAGCTTTGTTACATGCGACCCTTAGCCTATCACCAGATACAGCTTTGTTATATGCCACTGTAGCCTGCCTCCAGATGCAGCTTTATTACTTGCCACTGTAGCATGCCACCAGATGCAGCTTGTCACTTGCCACTGTAGCCTCTCACAAGATGCAGCTTGTCATCTGACACCATATGCAGCTTTGCTACTTGCCACTGTAGCGTGCCACTAGATGCAGCTTTGTTACTTCCCACTAAAGCCTGCCACAAGATGCAGCTTTGTTACTTGCCACTGTAGCCTGCCACCAGATGCAGCTTTGCTACTTCCCACTATAGCCTGCCACCAGATGCAGCTGTGTTACTTCCCACTGTGGCCTGCCACCAGATGCAGCTTTGTTACTTGCCACTGTAGCCTGCCACCATATGCAGCTTTGCTACTTGCCACTGTAGCCTACCACCAGATGCATCTTTGTTACTTTCCACTGTAGCGTGCCACCAGATGCAGCTTTGTTACTTGCCACTGTAGCCTGTCACCAGATGCAGCCTTATTACTTGCTACTGTAGCCTACCACCAGATGCAGCTTTGTCCCATGCCTCTGTAGCCTGCCACTAGATGCAGCTTTGTTACTTCCCACTATAGCCTGTCACCAGATGCAGCTTTGTCACTTGCCACTGCAGCATGCCACCAGATGCAGCTTTGTTACTTGCCACTGAAGCCTGCCACCAGATGTAGCTTTGTTACTTGCCACAGTACCCTGCCGCCAGATGCAGCTTTTTTACTGGCCACTGTAGCATGTCATCAAATGCAGCTTTGTTACTTGCCACTTTAGCCTGCCACCATATGCAGCTTTATTACTTGCCACTGTAGCCTGCCACCAGATGCAGCTTTGTTACTTCCCACTATAGCCTGCCCCCAGATGCAGCTTTGTTACATGCCACTGTAGCCTGCCACCAGATGCAGCTTTGTTACTTGCAACTGTAGTATGCCACCAGATGTAGCTGGTCACCTGACACCATATGCAGCTTTGCTACTTGCCACTGTAGCCTGAAACTAGATGCAGGTTTGTTACTTCCTACTATAGCCTGCCACCAGATGCAACTTTGTTGCTTGTCACTGTAATCTGCCACTAGATGCAGCTTTGTTACTTGTCACTGTAGCCTGCCACCAGATTCAGCTTTGTTACTTGCCACTGTAGCCTTCCACCAGATGCAGCTTTGTTACTTGCCACTGTAGCCTGCCACCAGATGCAGCTTTGTTACATGCCACTGTAGCCTGCCACCATATGCATCTTTGTTACTTGCCACTGTAGCCTGCCACCAGATGCAGCTTTATTACTTGCCACTGTAGCCTGCCACCAGATGCAGCTTTGTTACATGCCACTGTAGCCTGACACTAGATGCAGCTTTGTTACTTCCCAATATAGCATGCCACCAGATGCAGCTTTGTTACATGCCACTGTAGCCTGCCACCAGATGCTGATTTGTTACTTGTCACTGTAGCCTTCCACCAAATGCAGCTTTGCTACTTCCCACTGTAGCCTATCACCAGATACAGCTTTGTTACATGCGACCCTTAGCCTATCACCAGATACAGCTTTGTTATATGCCACTGTAGCCTGCCTCCAGATGCAGCTTTATTACTTGCCAATGTAGCCTGCCACCAGATACAGCTTTGTTACTTGCCACTGTAGCATGCCACCAGATGCAGCTTGTCACTTGCCACTGTAGCCTCTCACAAGATGCAGCTTGTCATCTGACACCATATGCAGCTTTGCTACTTGCCACTGTAGCGTGCCACAAGATGCAGCTTTGTTACTTGCCACTGTAGCCTGCCACCAGATGCAGCTTTGCTACTTCCCACTATAGCCTGCCACCAGATGCAGCTGTGTTACTTCCCACTGTGGCCTGCCACCAGATACAGCTTTGTTACACGCCACTGTAGCCTGCCCCACCATATGCAGCTTTGCTACTTGCCACTGTAGCCTACCACCAGATGCATCTTTGTTACTTTCCACTGTAGCGTGCCACCAGATGCAGCTTTGTTACTTGCCACTGTAGCCTGTCACCAGATGCAGCCTTATTACTTGCTACTGTAGCCTACCACCAGATGCAGCTTTGTCCCATGCCTCTGTAGCCTGCCACTAGATGCAGCTTTGTTACTTCCCACTATAGCCTGTCACCAGATGCAGCTTTGTCACTTACCACTGCAGCATGCCACCAGATGCAGCTTTGTTACTTGCCACTGAAGCCTGCCACCAGATGTAGCTTTGTTACTTGCCACAGTAGCCTGCCGCCAGATGCAGCTTTTTTACTGGCCACTGTAGCATGTCATCAGATGCAGCTTTGTTACTTGCCACTTTAGCCTGCCACCATATGCAGCTTTATTACTTGCCACTGTAGCCTGCCACCAGATGCAGCTTTGTTACTTCCCACTATAGCCTGCCCCCAGATGCAGCTTTGTTACATGCCACTGTAGCCTGCCACCAGATGCAGCTTTGTTACTTGCCACTGTAGCATGCCACCAGATGCAGCTTGTCACTTGCCACTGTAGCCTGTCACCAGATGTAGCTGGTCACCTGACACCATATGCAGCTTTGCTACTTGCCACTGTAGCCTGAAACTAGATGCAGCTTTGTTACTTCCTACTATAGCCTGCCACCAGATGCAGCTTTGTTGCTTGTCACTGTAATCTGCCACTAGATGCAGCTTTGTTACTTGTCACTGTAGCCTGCCACCAGATTCAGCTTTGTTACTTGCCACTGTAGCCTGCCACCAGATGCAGCTTTGTTACTTGCCACTGTAGCCTGCCACCAGATGCAGCTTTGTTACATGCCACTGTAGCCTGCCACCATATGCATCTTTGTTATTTGCCACTGTAGCCTGCCACCAGATGCAGCTTTATTACTTGCCACTGTAGCCTGCCACCAGATGCAGCTTTGTTACATGCCACTGTAGCCTGACACTAGATGCAGCTTTGTTACTTCCCAATATAGCATGCCACCAGATGCAGCTTTGTTACATGCCACTGTAGCCTGCCACCAGATGCTGATTTGTTACTTGTCACTGTAGCCTTCCACCAAATGCAGCTTTGCTACTTCCCACTGTAGCCTATCACGAGATACAGCTTTGTTACATGCGACCCTTAGCCTATCACCAGATACAGCTTTGTTATATGCCACTGTAGCCTGCCTCCAGATGCAGCTTTATTACTTGCCAATGTAGCCTGCCTCCAGATGCAGCTTTGTTACTTGCCACTGTAGCATGCCACCAGATGCAGCTTGTCACTTGCCACTGTAGCCTCTCACAAGATGCAGCTTGTCATCTGACACCATATGCAGCTTTGCTACTTGCCACTGTAGCGTGCCACTAGATGCAGCTTTGTTACTTCCCACTAAAGCCTGCCACAAGATACAGCTTTGTTACTTGCCACTGTAGCCTGCCACCAGATGCAGCTTTGCTACTTCCCACTATAGCCTGCCACCAGATGCAGCTGTGTTACTTCCCACTCTGGCCTGCCACCAGATGCAGCTTTGTTACACGCCACTGTAGCCTGCCCCACCATATGCAGCTTTGCTACTTGCCACTGTAGCCTACCACCAGATGCATCTTTGTTACTTTCCACTGTAGCGTGCCACCAGATGCAGCTTTGTTACTTGCCACTGTAGCCTGTCACCAGATGCAGCCTTATTACTTGCTACTGTAGCCTACCACCAGATGCAGCTTTGTTCCATGCCACTGTAGCCTGCCACTAGATGCAGCTTTGTTACTTCCCACTATAGCCTGTCACCAGATGCAGCTTTGTCACTTGCCACTGCAGCATGCCACCAGATGCAGCTTTGTTACTTGCCACTGAAGCCTGCCACCAGATGTAGCTTTGTTACTTGCCACAGTAGCCTGCCACCAGATGCAGCTTTTTTACTGGCCACTGTAGCATGTCATCATATGCAGCTTTGTTACTTGCCACTTTAGCCTGCCACCATATGCAGCTTTATTACTTGCCACTGTAGCCTGCCACCAGATGCAGCTTTGTTACTTCCCACTATAGCCTGCCCCCAGATGCAGCTTTGTTACATGCCACTGTAGCCTTCCACCAGATGCAGCTTTGTTACTTGCCACTGTAGCATGCCACCAGATGCAGCTTGTCACTTGCCACTGTAGCCTGTCACCAGATGCAGCTGGTCATCTGACACCATATGCAGCTTTGCTACTTGCCACTGTTGCCTGCCACCAGATGCAGCTTTGTTGCTTGCCACTGTAATCTGCCACTAGATGCAGCTTTGTTACTTGTCACTGTAGCCTGCCACCAGATGCAGCTTTGTTACTTGCCACTGTAGCCTGCCACCAGATGCAGCTTTGTTACTTGCCACTGTAGCCTGCCACCAGATGCAGCTTTGTTACATGCCACTGTAGCCTGCCACCATATGCATCTTTGTTACTTGCCACTGTAGCCTGCCACCAGATGCAGCTTTGTTTCTTGCCACTGTAGCATGCCACCAGATGCAGCTTTGTTACTTGCCACTTTAGCCTGCCACCAGATGCAGCTTTATTACTTGCCACTGTAGCCTGCCACCAGATGCAGCTTTGTTACATGCCACTGTAGCCTGACACTAAATGCAGCTTTGTTACTTCCCAATATAGCCTGCCACCATTTGCAATTTTGTTACATGCCACTGTAGCCTGCCACAAGATGCAGCTTTGTCACTTGCCACTGCAGCATGCCACCAGATGCAGCTTTTTTACTTGCCACTGAAGCCTGCCACCAGATGCAGCTTTGTTACTTGCCACAGTAGCCTGCCGCCAGATACAGCTTTTTTACTGGCCACTGAAGCATGTCACCAGATGCAGCTTTGTTACTTGCCACTGTAGCCTGCCACCAGATGCAGCTTTATTACTTGCCACTGTAGCTTGCCACTAGATGCAGCTTTGTTACTTGCCACTGTAGCCTGCCACCAGATGCAGCTTTATTACTTTCCACTATAGCCTGCTACCAGATGCTGATTTGTTACTTGTCACTGTAGCCTGCCACCAGATGCAGCTTTGTTACTTGCCACTGTAGCCTGCCACCAGATGCAACTTTGTTACATGCCACTGTAGCCTTCCACCATATGCATCTTTGTTACTTGCCACTGTAGCCTGCCACCATATGCATCTTTGTTTCTTGCCACTGTAGCATGCCACCAGATGCAGCTTTGAAACTTGCCACTGAAGCCTGCCACCAGATGCAGCTTTATTACTTGCCACTGTAGCCTGCCACCAGATGCAGCTTTGTTACATGTCACTGTAGCCTGACACTAGATGCAGCTTTGTTACTTTCCAATATAACCTGCCACCAGTTGCAACTTTGTTACATGCCACTGAAGCCTGCCACCAGATGCAGCTTTGTTACTTGCCACTGAAGCCTGCCACCAGATGCAGCTTTGTTACTTGCCACTGTAGCCTTCCATCAGATGCAGCTTTGTTACTCGCTTTTGTAGCCTATCACCAGATACAGCTTTGTTACATGCCACTGTAGCCTATCACCAGATACAGCTTTGTTACTTGCCTCTGTAGCCTGTCACCAGATGCAGCTTTGTTACTTGCCAGTGTAACCTGCCACCAGATGCACAGCTGCAGCTTTGTTACTTGCTGGTCCAAATTACCTGCCCAGGTTAGTGAATTTGTTAAATATCTGTTAGTTCTAAACTGGTGAGATTATATTATATGTACTAATTTTCAATATACAAACGCTTGTGACAATTCAATATTTGTGGGGTGGCCATAAATGAGTGCATTCAAGCCATGTTTTTCTGGCAGGCCAGCATCCTATATATTTTAATCTATAATGAATGGCTATGAAAAGTGTCTATCATGGAAAGCAACCACTAATCCAGCATTTTCTAAAAGGAATTTAATGGCACATTTTGCAATAATTACTATCAGTGTTAATGTTTGCGGTAAGTAATTTATGTGACAATTTTTCAATAAATTTCTTTATCTTAATGTACTACAAGTCACTTAATCTACATTAACATAATGTATTTAAAGGCGCTAAAAACATTATTACATTGCATAAACTAAAAGCATTACCAATGAAACTTTAAATCACTTGTAACTTTACTGCATTGTCCGGGACAGATAAGCAGTTTAAAAGAGCTATTTGAAGTGTTATATCATATGAATTAGAATGAAATTCGACACATAGAAAAAATAGAACTTTCATAATAAATCTGTGGAATCAGACTACGAGTTAAGCTGGCATTAAATTTTAATTTACATCAAGAAATCACATAGCTTTGCTTTCAGCTGGGGAGATCATGGCCTGTTGTAGATAACACCATGTTTCAATATGTGTAAATGCATTAAAATGTTCACAAAGAAAGGAACTAAGCATTAAGAGGGCCCATGTTTAAAATTCAAATTATATGGGAATGTATTATTGTATCCAAATCACATTATTATTTAATCTATTATTATTTGTATTATCATCACCACTGTAAATAATGCATTCTTTATTGTGTTGTATTTATTTAGCTACTGCTTCTAAGTTTTTCCCTTGGGGTACATCAATCATCATGCTGGCCTGGCCAACACTACCTAATGATATTGCAAAGCTTACAGACTTACATATATTCTCTTGCATTAGGTACAATTAGGAACCTCCACATAAAGTGTTTACTTTATGTAGCCCAAAGTTAGGAGAAAGTTTGCCCTTTGGTCCATGACCCCAATGGTAAACCATAACATAAACAGATCATGAATATATTCTCCTTCTGTCAGTCTGCTGCATGTTGTTCAGTGTTTTTATGAACAATATTCCAATATCAATCCAGGAGTATAAATCATATGGTAATTTTTAGAATAGGCAGATTCACTGGTTGGACTATGGCAGCAAAGGTTCTTAACAGCAATTCAAAAAATATGATTTCTTTGATACATGAATGGAGATTATTTCATCTTTCTGTAGCACATTTTCCTTGAACAGCTAGTTTTACCTTAATACAAATTGCAGACATGAGGCTCTTTCTTGCTGCTAAGGGAAGAGCTGTATAGTTTTATAACATGAATAGAAAAGTACACAACACCCAGAATTACACTGCTGCTAACATAACATTTGTATTCATTTTGCGGTGAAGGTAGTAGACATTTACTATAATATGGCATATTTATGGGAAGGAACACAGTGCAGTTCACCTGCTACCATAACATCAAAATATTTTATGAGGTTTAAAGCTACTTTAAAAGCATTCCGATTGTTTAGATTTACATTTCCATCTTAGCTTCATTATTTATTTCTAGCTAGCTCCGAATGTTCCTCCTGAAAAGTTTCCAGTACCCCGGATCTTTCATGACCACTAATTTAGAGAATGGTGCTTTGTTAGCCAATAGAATAGAGAGAACAATGATGAAGTGAATCTGATACCACTCAAACAGTAGCTAACTGAAATTAAAAAGTGTAGTCTTTCAGTACCACTCGGATCCCTTTCTCTGTTTGGCTTGCATTCTTTTTTTAAAGTAAACATGTACTCAGGAAAGATTAAAAGAACTTGAATCCACATAGAATTGTTGGTTCCTTAACATACATTTGCTTTGTATATAGTGTTCTTAAATACCCTAAACAACTCTGAAGAAAGGGTTCATGTTTTATGCTAGTAGATTAAGGTAGTGTCTGCACTGCATTCGTGGATATGGGCGCATTCTTAAAGCCAAACTCCAAGTAAGCAACTAAATACATAGTTTTATCAATAAATATGAACTGGTTTGCCTGTCAAATGATGTGCAATTATATTCAGCTAGTCTTGTGATCAAGGTGACAGGCAGCGCCTCCATGTCTGAACCCTCACTTTACCCATTAGAGTTATACAGCCTGTAAATGATTTTCTCCAGCTGTCAGAGCTGGGCTCAGCCCTTCCTTCTCTTAGCTGGCTGCTCAGCTGTCAGCTGGTAGCTCCTATCTCTCCACAGTGTATCACCTGTTGATGATATCCTGCTCATCAGTCCTGCCTACTTAAGCCGCCCAGTCCAGATAATCTATGCCTTCGCCTTGGTCCCATCTCTAGAGATGCTCTCCTTTGTTCCTGTTAAAGACTTGTTTGGCTGACATTCCTTCTGGCTCCAGATCCTGCTTGCTGAACTCTGGCTATGTTTTGACTAGGTTTACTCAGTTTTTTATTGATGCCGCCCGCTGTCTTGCGACACTGTGTGGGTTGATTTCCAGGCATCCCCTATTCAATTCATTCACAGTTAGGGCATCTACCAAACTAAAGATGGCCGCATGGCGGGCGTTGACGCGATCAGCTTCGGCCGTGCATGCGCAGTAAGATATGGAAGCTAGATTTGATGACAAGTTAAAGTGTTTCCTCTTTTGTGGAGCTTTGCGTTTGCATCTTATTAGGGGTCCCGCTGTGATTGCTGATGCCGCCCGCTGTCTTGTGACACTGTGTGGGTTGATTCTCAGGCATCCCCTATTCAATTCATGATTGACCAAACTAAAGATGGAAGCTAGATGTGATGACAAGTGAAAGTGTTTCCTTTTTTGAATCCGCCCACAGCCTGGCAGTGATGTCAGACGCCGCCCGGCTGGAGAGGACTTATAATCTCATCCCCCAGTCAGTTGCCTGTTGGCAATTGAAGGAGGATGAACTGCTGAACAGGCTACTCCACAACAGGTGCCTCTGTACACATACTGATCGGTATGTAGGCTTTAACCTATACACTTTATTTTCCTATAACTATCCTTGATGAATTTATCATTGTCTTTTCCTGTCTATTACATTTATCTTATCCAGCTGACTATGTCCACCTTTCTCAAGTGATAGTATTCATTTTACCTGTTTATTACAGTGTTTATTTCAATAAGCCATCTGGCAACATTGCTGGCATTTCCCTATACTGGTCATTTGTAACCAGTCTACAATCCTATTGATTCAACCATCCAGGTAACATTATGCTGAGATCTCCTCTATACCTATTACAGGTTTTTTATCCTAATACAAACATCACTATCACGCTTATATAAAGTTTAATGTTCCTCTCTACAGACCTGATTTTTGGTTGATGCGTCACTACCCATCCTGTGTAGTTACTGCTCAGCAGGTGCATTGATTGCACCTTCTTTTCAATTCCTTACTTACTCACTATTAACGGCAAATATATGAATAGACCTGCGGCAACTCTGATGCAATTGGTAAGATTAAATTAAATGACATAGTTATCAATATGTGTTGTTATGTTAGACATGTTGACTACTGTATCCTGTAATAGGGAATTTATGTTTTGACATTTTTCACATTTATTGATATATATATATTTTTTTTGATTACTTTTTCCTCTGTATATTCATCTGCAAAAATATGTGTGTTTTGTAAATGCTTACTATAATATATTTTGTGATATACTTTTCATGAATTTAATATATGTTGTTTTTCTTACTCTATTAGCTATGATCTGCTGCTGCTGCGCCAAGTTCTGATGAAGCTCGAGTTACGAGGGAAACATGTTGAATAATCACAGCATAGCGTTTTTGTTTTTGTGCATCAATGTGGGGTAATTTTGGAGCTGATCTACGCCTAATCCAGCCTCACCATTGATTTTTATGACTGTATATTGTTTTTTTTGCACATCTTTGATGGATGTTGACTGAATAATAATAAAAATATTTTTGCAATTAATAGTTGATTGCATACTTTGTTGATCTGATACCGTTAAAAATCCCGGGGTTGGCGTTTTCCAACCCGTTTTTGCCCCTTCTTTTGTCCTATGTTTTTTATTATTATTATACAAGTGTGATTTAACTGTACTTCTGTTTCAGTCTGATTCACGGTATCTGACACCAGCCCACTGATTAGACACAGTACCACATTTATGAGGTCATCCCTCCACATGCACCACAATCTGTTAAGTATGAGAAAAGAGACTTTCCATGTACTCCCGATTAAAAAAAGGAGGACAATGGGAAGTTAAAAGGTGATTTATGTGCCCACTCAAAAATCAAGACACATAATCCAAAAATGACATGTTTATTTCTACAATAAATTTGAAACAACATAAAAACATATATCATCAGCTATGGTCAGATACAAAATATATAAATGCATCCAAATATGGAAAGCGGATAGGTGGATCGGTGCATTTCACTTGAAAAAAAGCTTCCTCAGGACACACTTAGTTGTCTACTTTTTACAACATGTTAGCCAATGCTATGGTGAAAATTCCATGTCGTATTTACTGTATGTTATCAGAGTAAAACTGCGTTAGGATCCAAAGTGTTTAACAATTAATAGCAGCTAGCACATTACCCTAATACATGGTATGCATAAAGTAGAAACCAAAAGCGCAGGACTATACAAATCACATTAGTGCCTCTTGCAAATGATAAACAATATATATTGCAAAAAAAGTGACTACAAATGTAAAAAATAAACATATATAAGTGCATTGAAATGATAAACCAAAAAGTCCCAATGAAGAGGCAGAAAATAGGTCTAGCGGTCTTCTCTATATGTGACAGGAGGAAAACAGATGTAAATCCAGACAGCCTCAAAGCTTTTCAAAGCAATAGGACTGCAAACAATCACGGTGTATAAAAAGGTGGGGGCTTACCAGAATCAGACGACTGTCAGTGAAGAGAAGTCAGACAACACTTGTTTTATAACCCACATAACCTCTGACTTTCTTCAAGTGTCTTGCCATACAGTTACACCGAGATTTATTCCACAGATCAATATGCAATAAAACTCAATGTAGGAATGGTATCATAAAAAAAAAAGAAAGAACAATCTCCATAGCGTAAACTGATAGGATAGACAATATTTAATAAGGTAAATGCACTTACAATGGGTAGGTAGTGTACAAATAATTCACATCACATGGATAGTCTGTTTGCCCAAAATCAAGATGTCTGTGGCTGTTTTGCACATGTGCAGGAAATCAATATCATTAAAGAGAAATTAGCTCCTTTTAAGGAATAGTCAAACTATGTGTCCAGATCTGAAACCCTCCCCCCAAAAAAAGAACAGACATCTAACAAAAAAGGAAGTATAATAGGAATATGGCTGACTATAAATGAAAAATTGTCTTTAAATGGCAAGCTGACAATTCTGACCACATCAACAAAGGAATCAATTAGAAATGTGTAGGGTCCTGAGGCGGTCAATTGAGTCCAACAGCAGAATCTAGGACATAATAGTACCCGTCAGTCTTCTCCCAGAATTAATGACAAAACCCTTAGAGGATTATAATTATAGGCCCCCTCCTAAGCATTTTTCTGTACCTAAAAACAGAGATGGGTCCTTTTATCTGCAACAAAATTCTAACCCCAATACTGGTAGGGGAGAGCTGTTCACCTAATTTCCATAGGGGTTACTCTAGTCTCCACTGAGGGATAACAGGAGAAGTTCGCCAGTTTATGATAGAAGTTTTCACCCAGGCACAATTATTGATTTCTTGTTCATAACAGATATGAACCACTGAGAAAATAGGTTCATAATGGATCATCAACTTGTGGCTATTTCAAGCTCCAAGATATAATGACTCCTCTGGTGAACAAGTATATAGGTGACATCAGGATTTACCATCAGGACCTAGAGGAGACCAAAAAAGAAATATTGACTTAAAAGAGGGTCCAGAGGAGGAGGTGATAATACTCCAAGAGAAGGAGAATGTAGACAATGGGGGGTATTTTTAATTTTAGTTCAGTTCAACTGACAAAGGAAGAAAAAATTCTACTTGGGACATGATTGAATTATGCACCTCCATGGAATCTTAAAAAAATTCAAACTTTTATAGATGTGCACAAATACATAAGAAACTTTTAAGTAAAGAGATATTTTTTACTAACCCAGTAAGAAACACTGGAGAAATTACACCAGAAGTCATTCATTCTAATTTATTGAATGTTTCTTTGTTTAACTCTCCGGGATACATTTATCAGTCTTTGGCTGTCATTAGGGATTTGGTCTTGAATGATTTGGACTCAATAAACATCAAAAAGTACAGAGCACAGAGGAATGTGCAGTTAGGATTGGCGCAATTGTGTTCTACGAACAATATTATTATTCACCCCACAGATAAGGGAGGGGGATTGTTGTCATGTAGATATGACACTGAGATTAATAGAATCTTGGCAGATAGGGAAACATACATCCCACTAGCAAGTAACCCTACTGTGGACTTCAAAAGCCAGCTAAAAAGAATGGTGGAAAGGAAATACAAAGATTGCATCTTGAATAAGAACGAAAAATCTTTCCTAGTACCATTAGCCTAGAGTACTTCTGATATATAGTCTCCCAAAAATTCATAAGAGTAATCCTCCTGGAAGACCTATCATCAGTGGTATTGATTCTGTAACTTACAAAATAGACAAATATATTGATTTCCACCTGCAGCCATTGGTGTTACATAAACCTGTCTTTTTGAAGAACACTAAGCATGTTCTTAATATACTAAAAGATGTTGAGTGGAGACAGGATTATTTTCTGGCCACTGTTGATGTGTCATCACTGTATACTTCAATCTTACATGAATTGGGACTTGAAGAAGGTGATTATTTTCTACCACAGACTACCACACTTCAGGAAAGTCAGAAGAAATATATACTGGAGAAGTTACAATTTGGGATGAGCCACAACTATTTTTGGTATAGTGGCACCTACTATTTACAGGAGAAAGGGGTTGCCATGGGGGTCAAATTTAGACCCAGCATGGCCAACCTCTTTATGGCCAAATGGGAGGGGGATGCAATCTTTTCTATCCAGAGACCGAAATTGGTACTCTGGAAAAGATATATAAAAAACATCCTCTTTATTTGGAAGGGGAGCACAGATTCCCTGGATTCATTTATAGCATTCTTAAATTTAAATCAGCATGGTATTTCTCTTAGCCATGAAGTCAGTCCTGTACAAATATACTTTTTGGACTTAACCATATCAGTAGTGGAAGATAGGTTTAAGCCCTTGTACACACGGTCGGAGATTCCGACAACCAAATCCATTGGATTAATTCCGGAAGAGGTCCGGAAGTGATGTTGCATACACACGGTCGGACTAAATTGTCGGAAAATCCGATTGTACATAACATAATGACGTTATTTCGTTACGACGGGACTACGTTCAGGCTAGTAGCCAATAGCTTTGGTCTAGGAATTTGATCTGAGCATGCATGGCACTTTGTCCGTTGGAGTAGGCTACACATGATCGGAGTATGTCCTCCGATCGGAGCATTTTGTCGGAAAATTTTACCGGCAAGTTGGAAAACTTGGTCCATCGGATATTCTGATGGAAACAGTCCGATGCAGACCACACACAGTCGGAATATCCAACAAAACAGTCCGGAATGAAAGATTCCGATAGATTCTCCGACCGTGTGTACAAGGGCTAAGACTTCCACATATTTTAACGGTCTGTTGTAAATTTTTACAACAGATCGTAATGTGTTTATACAAATGGGTTCAAGGCATCATCCTTCCTGGTGCTCTTCTGTTTTCTAAGAGCCAATCCATGCCAGTGTAATTGCACCACCACTGATGACTATTTTTCCAAAGTGCTACTGATGAGGCAGAGTTTTGTGGAAAAAGGATATGAGGAAGTCACATTGGATCAGGTGATTCATACTGTTGGCAGCTTGGACAGAGGAGATTTGACTGGTGAGAGCAGTCGTTCTTTATATGGTTCCAATAATCACGATCTTTCTTTTATTACAACTTTCTCAGTTTAACACCAAAGGATTATAAAAAACATTGAAACATTTAAAAAACTTATCAAGTATTGGGTCCATTATAGCCTAAGAATCCCTCCCCTGGTATTTAGAGGAGCAACTTCATTGAGGAATCTGATTGCTCCCAATGTAATTGACCCTCCTAAAAGATCTACCTTTTCCCATAATATGGAAGGTTTCCATTTTTGTAAAAGATGGAGCGTGTCTTGGAATGATTTCATCAGGGAATGTAAACTGTTACAATTTTGTTCCACATAAACTTTGTATGCTATATGATCAAATATCTCCTGTCACATTAAGAATGTAGTTTATATGCTTCAATGCCCATGTGGGTAACAACACGTGGGCTGTACACTAAGGGAATTACACAACGGGTTAGAGGAACACATAGAGAATATTAAAAATGGTTTTCAGGGATACATTGCTTCTAAACTCTATGCCCAAAAGCCTGCTTTTACAATCTTCTTGGTGATTGACAAACATAATCCCATTAGAGAGGATCTAATGCATGCAGGGATATCTCCTGTCTTGAGATCAGGTGGATTTACGATCTTAAGTGTTTCACACCATTTGGTCTCATTATAGAATGGGACATTAACTGTTTCATCAGCATTAACTGAGATAGTTTGAATTCTCACTAATATTAAGAATACTATTGGTCTCTTTTTATACCTCTCCTTTTCACTCTCCTCTCTCTTTCACTTTTTTTGGGTTTATGAGTATCTTTTTTATTTTTTCTGGGTTCACGAGTATTGTTAAGAATATATGAGGGCATATTTAAACGTGGAACTTGAAAATACTTTTTTAATAATTGTAATAGTCTTTTTATGAGTATGCTACTATATACACTCTTGCGCGTTTCTGGAATATTTTTACTGGAATATATTTATATTTAAAATTTTTATTTTAGTAAATACAGTTTATTGCTGTTCTACTTTATTTTGTAAAACATAGGACTGCATACTGTAAGTGCTTTTTATATATGTTTGTTTTTTTATGGATTAATGGATGCATATAAATGCATATGAAAGCAAAGGAGAAGGCCTTCAAAAAATATAAGGCTGATGGATCATTATCAGCATTCCAACTTTACAATGTATGCAAGAAATGTAAGGGTGAAATCAGGGAGGCCAAGATACAGCACATAGCAGAGGAGAGTAAAACAAATCTCAAGAAATTCTATAAGTATATACCGTATTTATCGGCGTATAACACTCACTTTTTTCCCCTTAAAATCAGGGGAAAATCGCGGGTGCGTGTTATACGCCGATACTCCACGATTTCCGCACGATTTTTTGGGCTCTCGGCGGCTGAAAGCCCTTTCAGCCACCCAGAGCCCTTCTCGCGGCTTTCGGCAGCTCTCGGAACTTCTCGGCGGCTTTCGGCCGCTCTCAGGACTTCGCCGAAAGCCGCCGAGGTCCGAGAGTGGCCGAAAGCCGCCGAAAATTTCCGAGAGCGGCCAAAAGCCACCGAGAAGTTCCGAGAGCAGCCAAAAGCCGCCAAGAAGTTCCGAGAGCGGCCAAAAGCCGCCGAGAAGGTCCGAGAGCGGCTGAAAGCCGCCAAGAACTTCCGGGTGCCGCCGAGATACACGGGAGATCTCGGCGGCACCATTTTTAAAAACATAAGCGGACAATGCACTAAGATGGACAAGCTGCATGACGAGGCTGCAATGAGGACAGGCTGCAATGAGGACAGGCTGCATGACAAGGCTGCAATGAGGACAGGCTGCATGACAAGGCTGCAATGAGGACAGGCTGCATGACAACGCTGCAATGAGGACAGGCTGCATGACAACGCTGCAATGCGGACAGGCTGCATGACAAGGCTGAAAATGACGCTGACGAGGCTTCAGATGGACACTGATAAGGCTGCATTGATGGGCATTTAAATGTAAGTTTTTTTTCCTTAAATTTCCCTCCTAAAAGTTTTTTCCACAAAATTCCCTCTAAACTTGGGGTGCGTGTTATACGCCGGCGCGTGTTATACACCGATAAATACGGTAAATAGTAAAAGATGGAGGTCAGATCATATTGGCCCCATAAAGAATGATGGAAGGAATCTGGTTACAAAGGACGGAGAGATGGCAAAGGTATTGAATTTATTCTTCTCCTCTATCTTCATGAGGGAAACTGAGGCTTCAGTAACCAAAACTGCAGGGTTTATCACCATGACACGTCACAGGAAGCACCCTCATGGCTAACAGAGGATAGAATTAGGGGTAGACTTAAAAAAAAATTAACATTAAAAAGTCACCAGGACCAGATGGCTTGCACCTGAGGGTCCTTAAGGAACTCAATCAAGTAATTGCCAGAGCATTGTTCTCAATTTTTACAAACAGTTTATTAACTGGAATTTTGAGAAAAGCCAAGATTTGTGGTACCAATATTTAAATAAAGGACCAAGATATATCCCTGGAAACTACAGACCAGTTAGCCTAACGTCAATAGTTAGCTAGCTCTTGGAGGGAATGATAAGGGACTGTATACAAGATTTTAGTAATGAAAATGGTATCACTAGCAGTAATCAGCATGGATTCATGAAGATTTGTTCTTGCCAAACCAATCGATTAACCGTAGATGTGGTTTTCTGGATTTTGCAAAGGCATTTGATATGGTTCCCCATAAACATTTACTGTTGTAATGGAAATGTGTAGGTTCGTATATAATTGTATTCTATTTTATATGTATTGCACAATGCCCTCACTGTGCACACGGCACTAATAATGTTTTCAGCACATGTTTTGCATTCTTTACAATCCTGATTAGAATTAGGACTCGAAAGAATGCAAAACATGTACTGAAAACATTATTAGTGCCGTGTGCACAGTGAGGGCATTGTGCAATACATATAAAATAGAATGCAATTATATACAGAACCTACAAATTTCCATTACAGTCTACAAATTTCCATTACACTGTACAAACTAAGGTCTGTCAGCATGGACCAAAAGGTGAGTAGATGGATTGAAAACTGGTTACAGTTTAGAGGGTATTGATAAATAGGGAGTACTCGGAATGGTCTGGTGTGGAAAGTAAGGTCCCATAGGGTTCTGTCCTGGGACATATCTTATTTATTTATTCATAAATGGAGGATGGGATAAACAGCTCAATCTTGGTATTTGTGGATGATACCAAGCTAAGTAGGTAAAAAAATTCTCTGCAGGATGTGGAAACTTTGCAAGAAGATCTGAACAAATTAATGGAGTGGGCAAATAGGTTTAATGTAGAAAAATGTAAAATAATGCATATGGGTGACAAAAATATGAATGCAATCTACTCATTAGGGGGAGAACCTCTGGGGGGAATCTAGGATGGAAAAGGACCTAGTAGTCCTAGTAGATGACATTCTTAGCAATGGCATGCAATACCAGGCTGCTGCAAGCAAAGCCAACAGAATATTGACAAGCATTAGCAAGGGGATTAACTCCAGAGATAAAATGAAAATTCTCCCACTCTACAAGACTCTGATTCGGCCGCACCTCGAGTATGCTGTCCAGTTCTGGGCACCAGTACTTAGAAAGGATGTACTGGAACTAGAGAGAGTCCAGCGAAAGGCAACAAAGCTAATAAAGGCACTGGAGGACCTTAGTTATGAGGAAACATTATGAGCACTGAACGTATTCTCTCTGGAGATGAGACGCTTGAGAAGGGTGCTGGATCAGGCTTCTAACAATGTTGTAAGGCATCAGATTGCCTCTAGGGTGGGTGACTGCAGACAAAGAGAAGGCGCATTTATTAAATACATTCTTCAGTTCTGTGTATACATAGGAGCATGGGAGAGATCATGTCCAGAATGGGGGTGGTAGTGACAAGGCCCAAATGATCCACAATGGCTCAAAAGTGATATGGTCCAGAAATATTTAGACAGAATAAAGGTAGATAAAGCACCTGAACCAGATGGTATCCACCCACGAATCCTAAAAGAATTGAGCCCTGTCATTTCAAAGCCATTGTATCTAATTTTTAGGGACTCATTAATGACAGGGATAGTACCACTGAATTGGTGTAGGGCCAATTTGGTGCCTATATTTAAAAAGGGAACAAAGTCTTTAGCAAAGTCTTTATGCCTAAAAACCCCGTTGGTGGGGGAATTTGTTTTATTTTTTCGATTTATAGGGGTGAGCAGCACCCTCCCCGCTCTTGTTAGCAGTGTGTTCTTCCCAATATCACAAAGTCTTTAGCAAGTAACTATAAACCTGTTAATTTAAATTCTATAGTGAGGAAAACAATGGAGAGTTTAATAAAAGACCGTATAGATAAGTCATTGGTGGCTAGCGTGTGTGCGCCCACCGTTGGAGTGTGCCCGCAGGTCCCATGTACTCGATGTCCAGACATTTCCCTGTTCTGCCTAGCAACATGACAGAGATCTACGGCTCCCTGTCATCAGGAGCAGTGATCTCTGTTCTAGTGAGCCCATCCCCCCTACAGTTAGAACACACTGAGAGAGCACAGTTAACCCCTTGATCTCCCCCTAGTGTTTAACCCCTTCCCTACCAGTGACATTTACATCAGTACATTTTTACAGCACTGATCGCTGTATAAATGTCGATGGTCCCAAAATAGTGCCAAAAGTTTCTCATCTGTCTGCCGCAATGTTGCAGTCACGATAAAAATTGCAGATCGCCACCATTACATAAAAAAAAAATTATAATAAAAATACTATAAATCTATCTCCTATTTTCTAGGTGTGATAACTTTTGTGCAAACCATGATCAAATATCACCAAAAGAAATCTCTATTTATGGGGAAAAAAAGGACATCATTTTTGTTTGGATACAACATCACACGACTGCGCAATTGTCAGTTAAAGTGACGCAGTGCCATATCGCAAAAAAGGGCTTGGTCAGGAAGAGGGTAAATCCTTTCGGGGCTCAAGTGGTTAACTGGTAAGCCTTTAAATAGTGCAATTTTTTTTAGAAGGGCAGCTTCTCATTCTAGCAATGTCTCTAATGGTGGACATACACATAACAATTTTATTGAACAATTCTTCATGGTATCAAATAATATGATCTGATTAGGGATGAGCCCGATGTTTGAGTCAAACGTAAATTCGACTCGGACATCGGGTGTTCACCAGTTTGCCAAATAGCGAAAATGGGAGAAATCAAAAGTGCTAATTTTAAGGGTTTATATGCATGGTATTGTCATAAAAAGTGTTTAGGGACCTGGGTCCTGCCCCAGGGGACATGTATTAGTGCAAAAAACGTTTTAAAACTGCAGTTTTTGCAGGAGCAGTGATTTTAATAATGCTTAAAGTGAAATATTCCTTTAAATTTCGTACCTGGACGTTGTCTATAGTATACTTGTAAAGTGGTGCATAATGAATTGTCGGTCCCGGCAATACACATAAAAGTCATTGAAAATAACGGCATGGGATTCCCCCACAGTCCATTTTAAAGGGAACCCTGAACCAAAATGTAAAAAAAAAATCGCATGGAGGTCCCCCCAAATTCCATATCAGGCCCTTCAGGTCTGGTATGGATATTAAGGGGAACCCCGGACCAAACTTAAAAAAAAAATGGCATGGGGTCCTCCTCAAAATCCATACCAGACACTTATCCGAGCATGCAACCTGGCAGTCTGCAGGAAAAGAGGGGGGATGAGAGAGCGCCCCCCTCCTGAACATACCAGGCCACATGACCTCAATATGGGGAGGGTGCTTTGGGGTAGCCAAAGCACCGTGTCTCCATGTTGATGTGGACAAGGACCTCACCCCCACAACCCTTGCCCGGTGGTTGTGGGGGTCTGCAGGCAGGGGGCTTTAACAAGGGGACCCCCAGATCCTGGCCTCCCTCATGTGAAATGGTAATGGGGTACAAATGTACCCCTACCATTTTTAGAAAAAAATGTGTAAATGGTAAGAATGACATGACACAGCTTGGGGACAAGTTCTTTATTAAAAAATAAAAAATAAAACTGTCCCACAAAGTCTTCTTCTTCTTCTCTTGCTCCGCCGATGGACCGAAAAAGAAAAAAAACACGACCGACCCGTCTCCATGGGAGGCTCCCCTCCATATGATGTGTCTTCACTTTGACAGTACGTTTATAACTGAGGGCGGGGCCACACGTGACGCCCCTGGGATGGCCCTGCCCACACTGATGCACGGGGAAATCCCAGAGTCGGTTGTGTTTTTTGTTTCAGTCCGTCAGCGGAGCAAGAGAAGAAGAAGAAGACTTTGTGGGACAGTTTTATTTTGATTTTTAATAAAGGACTTGTCCCCAAGCCGTGTCATGTAATTTTTACCATTTTTCACACACTTTTTGCGAAATGATAGGGGTACATTTGTACCCCATTACCATTTTACACGGGGGAGGCCGGGATATGGGGGTCCCCTTGTTAAAGGGGGCTTCTAGATTCAGATAAGCCCCCACCCGGGCAAGGGTTGTGGGGATGAAGCCCTTGTCCCCATCAACATGGGGACAAGGTGTGTTAGGTACCTGGTGATGAGACCGACTTGATGGGAAAAGACTTCTCTTACAGCTCTGGTTCAGGGACCACTGGAATGGAGACAGTGGCCCTGTGAGCGCAGCGGGGTAGGAGTGTCTGACTGGAAGCAGCGGCTGGTTACTTCTGAATGCTGGAACTGCAGACAAGATGGTAGACAGGCAGGCAGCGATCAGCAGGCAAGGCAGCGACAGCAGGGACCGGGTGCAGCACACTTGAACAGCAGAAGAATAGTCAGGCAGGCCGGGTCACAATGGATAAGCAGACAGGTAAGTACAGCAGGCAGAAGAGAAGTGCAGGCAGGCAGAGGTTCGGCAACAGAGGTACAGTCCGAAGCAAGGTCAGGCAGGCTGGGGTCAGAGCAGGAGAGGTCAGCGAGGTCAGACGGTAGCCGGGTCAGATATCACAACAGCAGGCAGATAGCAGGTAGTTTGGGTACAGAGCTGCAGACAAACAGTACCGAGTAGATGCAGCAGCCTCCTTTAAATAGGCCCACTGGCGCCAAACCACGCCATTTTTTTATTTTGGCGTGGGGTTCCCCTTGATATCCATACCATACCTGAAGGGCCTAGTATGGAATTTGGGGGGACCCCCACACAATTTTTTTTTTAATTGTGGTAAGAGGTTCACCTTAATATTCATACCAGACCCAAAGTATCTGGTAATGGATGTGGGGGAATCCCATGCTGTTTTTTTCAATTACTTTTATGTGTATTGCCGGGATCGACAATTTATTATAGTGGCAAGTACTTTTAAGTGACTTTTTTTCCTTTAGAAATGTCATTTTTCTCGCAGACTGTTCTAAACATGGGTAACATGCGTCACTTTACAGGCATACTATAGACACCCCCCAGGTATGAAATGTAAAGGAATATTTCACTTTTATTGTTTAATTTTAAGCATTATTAAAAGCACTGCTCCCGAACAAAGGCAATTTTTAAAACTTTTTTGCATCGATACATGTCACCTGGGGCAGGACCCAGGTCCCCAAACATTTTTTATGACATTAACTTGCATATAAGCTTTTAAAATTAGCACGGTGTTTGCGTATTCGAACAATTTTTTTGCCTGTTCTCATGTTCTGCTGCGAACTAAACCGGGGGTTGTTCGGCTCAATCTGATCTATGGATTATTGAAAAGGCTCATACTGCAATTTTTATTGATTTTGAGCAAAACTGATCAATTTAATCAAAATATTTCTGATAGATTAGGGAAAAGAATCAAATTGTAGAAAAGCAGATAATTCAATATGATCATCAAGTGTATGGTGTATTGAATCTTGTGATTGCAATTTCAAGTAAATTTATTGACAATATGATCAGAACTACAATTGTTCCATGTATGACCACCATCAAACTCTCTCAGTCTCTCCACATGACAATTCATCTGTATGGTAGCTAACAGGGAAACTTCTATAACATGGCAGTCTTTTTAACAGTATACCGTAATTTTGTTAACATGACAGCTTCTTTATTTGCCAGTCCCTCTAGTGGGACAATGTCTTCTGATAGCAGTCTAGTTTTAACACTGCAGTGTTTTTCCACTGGGGTGTTGTATAATGTGGCTGTTTTGATGTGATAAGAAAGTGTTTCTAAAAAAGCATCCTACATGTCAGTCTCTGTGAAAACATAGCAGTCTCAAATGGACATTGATTTAAATTGGGTGTTTATTTAAATACAACTGTGCAAAGAAAGGTTAATAAAAATGTACTGTAAAAGTCATACTAACCTCCATGGGATATTTTTATTGCTTCTTTGAAAGCTGTGCACATATTAATTTAATGAAGTAGCACATAAATTGATCAGGGTATTCCATTTAGCTGGTGCATTTTATTGATTGTATTTGGGGAGTCTATTTTTAATGTACAGCAGTGTATGGTAACATGTATTTTAACAACACTTGTGTTGTCTATGCATTGAAGAAAGCCAGGTCGCAGCAATACTCACATTGCATATAGTATAGAGTGCACATGATGTTATATAATATTGTATATACATTAATTAAGTATTTACACATTTCCAGATTCTTGTTTACAGAGCTCAATATCTCAAGATCAAATGTTTACATACACAGCTGAATATAGGTACCCCTCCCTGTCTGTTATAAAACCCATAATGCTTTGTAAAACCAGGGGTCTAGTTGACAACTAAGTGTAGCTTTGGATTCAAACTATTTAACGTATGCCCTCTTCTGGACCACTATTAGTTAAATGGGATTATGCACACACATTCAGCAAGGAACGCATAGTACAAATGTATGTGTTATAAACATTAAAGTGATATTAAAGGCAAATGTTTTTTTTCAATATTAACCATATCATACTTACCTGCTCTGTGCAGCTTGCTCTGGGGGCACCCAAGTAGGCTCACTCCCGAGCCGCAGCTCTGTGTGTCCATTCACACACAGAGCCATGGCTCAGCTTCTTCCCCTCACTCTCCTCATTGGCTCACTGGCTATAATTGATAGTCAATAAAGAGGGAGAGTCCCTAGAGAGCTGAGGCTCTTGTGCACATACAGTGGTGTGAAAAAGTGTTTGCCCCCTTCCTCATTTCCTGTTCCTTTGCATGTTTGTCACACTTAAGTGTTTTGGAACATCAAACCAATTTAAACAATAGTCAAGGACAACACAAGTAAACACAAAATGCAATTTGTAAATGAAGGTGTTTATTATTAAAGGTGAAAAAAAATCCAAACCATCATGGCCCTGTGTGAAAAAGTGATTGCCCCCCTTGTTAAAACATACTATAACTGTGGTTGTCCACACCTGAGTTCAATTTCTCTAGCCACACCCAGGCCTGATTATTGCCACACCTGTTCACAATCAAGGCATCACTTAAATAGGAGCTGCTTGACACAGTAAGGTCCACCAGAAGATCCTTAAAAGCTACACATCATGCCGAGACCCAAAGAAATTCAGGAACAATTGAGAAAGAAAGTAATTGAGATCTATCAGTCTGGAAAGGGTTATAAAGCCATTTCCAAAGCTTTGGGAATCCAGCGAACCACAGTGAGAGCCATTATCCACAAATGGCGAAGACATGGAACAGCGGTGAACCTTCCCAGGAGTGGCCGGCCGCCCAAAATTACCCCAAGAGCCCAGCGACGACTCATCCAAGAGGTCACAAAAGACCCCACAACAACGTCCAAGGAACTGCAGGCCTCACTTGCCTCAGTTAAGGTCAGCGTTCATGCCTCCACCATCAGGAAAAGACTGGGCAAAAATGGCCTGCATGGCAGAGTTCCAAGGAGAAAACCACTGCTGAGCAAAAAGAACATCAAAGCTCGTCTCAATTTCTCCACAACACATCTTGATGATCCCCAAGACTTTTGGGACAACATTCTGTGGACCGATGAGACAAAAGTGGAACTCTTTGGAAGGTGTGTGTCCAAGTATATCTGGCGTAGAAGGAACACTGCATTTCAGAAAAAGAACATTATACCAACAGTAAAATATGGTGGTGGTAGTGTGATGGTCTGGGGCTGTTTTGCTGCTTCAGGACCTGGAAGACTTGCCGTGATAAAAGGAACTATGAATTCTGCTGTCTACCAAGAGATCCTGAAGGAGAATGTCCGACCATCTGTTCGTGTACTCAAGCTGAAACGAACTTGGGTTCTGCAGCAGGACAATGATCCTAAACACACCAGCAAGTCCACCACCGAATGGCTGAAGAAAAACAAAATGAAGACTTTGGAGTGGCCTAGCCAAAGTCCTGACCTGAATCCTATTGAGATGTTGTGGTATGACCTTAAAAAGGCTGTTCATGCTCGAAAACCCTCTAATGTAACTGAATTAGGACAATTCTGCAAAGATGAGTGGGCCAAAATTCCTCCAGGACGCTGTAAAAGCCTCATTGCACGTTATCGCAAATGCTTGGTTGCAGTTGTTGCTGCTAAGGGTGGCCCAACCAGTTATTAGGTTTAGGGGGCAATCACTTTTTCACACAGGGCCATGATGGTTTGGATTTTTTTTCACCTTTAATAATAAACACCTTAATTTGCAAATTGCATTTTGTGTTTACTTGTGTTGTCCTTGACTATTGTTTAAATTGGTTTGATGTTCCAAAACACTTAAGTGTGACAAACATGCAAAGGAACAGGAAATGAGGAAGGGGGCAAACACTTTTTCACACCACTGTATCTGGATTGTGATGGGGCTCAGGTAAATATTAGGGGGGCCTGGGAGGACTGCTGCACAAAGAAGGTTTTTTATCTTCATGCATAGAACAACTTTAACTGAAACACCGAGTTGTGTAGAAATAGAAATAGTATACACCATAAAATACAATTAAAACCTATAAACATTTGTAATCAAAAATGTATCCACCACCAAGTAATTAGCTTAAAGTGTATGTAAAGCCAATACTGCTTTGCTATACTTTGTATAGAATATGCTGTATTTGTCCTATGACCAGTGTTATCAATAGGGATGGCTGAACTGTTCACCCGGAGGTCTGTTTGTGATGAATTTTGAGTGTTCGCGATTCGTCAAACCGGCAGACTATTGCCACTGTTCGCCCGGCGGACATATGTGCTTACAGTGTGAAAGAACTTTGACCTATGATGACACATCCATCATGGGGTACAGGGCCGCCAATTGAGACATTTCAGCACATGGACAATTGGACATACCCCCTACCTTATAAATAGACCTGATCTGGTGGCCATTTTACATTCTGTCTTATGTCAGTGTAGGGACAGGACGCTGTGTGCAGCAGGGAGAGACTGTAGTGACACAAATCACTAGCTATTAGGTCCACAAAAGTCCTTTTAAGAACTGGTATAGGTGTAGTACAGTATGTAGGGTTCAGTGCACTGCTGTGCTGGTGATTGCAGCTGTCTTTTGTCAGTGTAGGGACAGGGCGCTGTGTGGAGCAGGGACAGTCAGTTTAATCACTAGCAAGCTATTACTACTAGGTCCACAAAGGTCCTTTTAAGGACTGGTATAGGTGTAAAATATATAGGGTGTTGGTGAACTGCTGTGCTGCAGATTACTGCTTGTTTCTGCAGCTGTCTTTTATCAGTGTAGGGACTGAGGGACAGTCTGCAAATCACTAGCTACTAGGTCCACAAAGATCCTTTTAAGGACTGGTATAGGTGTACAATATATAGGGTGCTGGTGCACTACTGCTGACTGCTGCAATATTCTGCAGCAGTCTTTTATCAGTGTAGGGACTGAGGGACAGCCTGCAAATCACTAGCTACTAGGTCCACAAAGGTCCTTATAAGGACTGGTATAGGTGTACAATATATAGGGTGCTGGTGCACTGCTGTGCTGCAGATTACTGCTCGTTTCTATAGCTGTCTTTTATCAGTGTAGGGACTGAGGGACAGTCTGCAAATCACTAGCTACTAGGTCCACAAAGGTCCTTTTAAGGACTGGTATAGGTGTACAATATATAGGGTGCTGGTGCACTGCTGCTGACTGCTGCCCTATTCTGCAGCAGTCTTTTATCAGTGTGGGGACTGTCTGCAAATCACTAGCTACTAGGTCCACAAAGGTCATTTTAAGGACTGGTATAGGTGTACAATATATAGGGTGTTGGTGCACCGCTGCTGACTGCTGCCCTATTCTGCAGTAGTCTTTTATCAGTATAGGGACTGAGGGACAGTCTGCAAATCACTAGCTACTAGGTCCACAAAGGTCCTTATAAGGACTGGAATAGGTGTACAATATATAGGATGCTGCAGATTACTGATAATTTCTGCAGCTGTCTTTTATCAGTGTAAGGACTGAGGGACAATCTGCAAATCACCAGCTACTAGGTCCACAAAGGTCCTTTAAAGGACTGGTATAGGTGTACACTATATTGGGTGCTGGTGCACTTCTGCTGGCTGCTACCCTACTCTGCAGCAGTCTTTTATCAGTATAGGGACTGTCTGCAAATCAGTAGCTACTAGGTCCACAAAGGTCCTTTTAAGGACTGGTATAGGACAATATAGAGGGTGCTGGTGCACTGTTGCTGACTGCTGCCCTATTCTGCAGCAGTCTATTATCAGTGTAGGGACTGTCTGCAAATCACTAGCTACTAGGTCCACAGAGGTCCTTTTAAGGACTGGTATAGGTGTACAATATATAGGGTGCTGGTGCACTGCTGCTGACTGCTGCCCTATTCTGCAGCAGTCTTATATCAGTGTAGGGACTGAGGGACAGTCTGCAAATCACTAGCTACTAGGTTCACAAAGGTCCTTTTAAGGACTGGTATAGGTGTACAATATATAGGGTGCTGGAGCACTGCTGTGCTGCAGATTACTGCTCATTTCTGCAGCAGTCTTTTATCAGTGTAGGGACTGAGGGACAGTCTGCAAATCACTAGCTACTAGGTCCACAAAGGTCCTTTTAAGGACTGGTATAGGTGTACTATTTGGTGTGCAGTATATAGGTGTGTAATACATGTATAAAATACTTGCACATATAGAAAGCATAGTATAGTGCATTTCCACTGTGCAGCATTGTGACTGCAGAGCATTTCTGCAGCGATACTACAAAGAGTGACAAACGCAATAAAAAAAAAGTATTATAACTGGTGTGATAGACCAGTGGCCCCCAAAAACTACAGATTGAAGTGGGGTGTTATATACCTTCTTCCACATACATACTGCACTTCTCTAGAGAATTTTGTCACAGGGTCATTTAAAAAATGACAGGCAGAGGAAGAGGCAGGCCATTCCTCAGGGGTGGTAGGGGTAGGGCAGGAGTAACAGGCTTGAGCCAAAGTGGCAAATTGCAGAAGGTGCGTGCGATTACGTCAAAGGATGCGCCAGACTTGGTTGAGTGGCTCACTCAGCCTTACTCTAATGCACCCTCCTCAGCCTCTCGATCTGCACTCTCTTCTTCACTCTCTGCTATGTGCACCCCCAAAGACACTACCACCAACACCACAGCCACCATTTACCTTCCGCTTGAGTCACAGGAATTATTTTACGATCCATATTAAGACATTTCCGATGCGCAGCCACTTTTGGCATTGGATCAGGAAGAGGAGGTAGCAACAACCGCCACTCAGCAGTCTGACGGCAGTACCCAGATCAGCCCAAGGAGGAGGTTGGTCCCCGAAAATTTTGTTTAGTTTCGGTTCGTTGTCATTCGTAAAATACACCATTTAGTTCTGTTATATTCGTTATGTTACGTTAATACATTTTCGGATAATTCGTTATTATTCGTAGAGGGTCGAATTCATTTGTTCGTATTCGTTGAAATTCGCTATTTATGTATGTATAGACATTCGTGATAATGATTTGTAGTTTGGAAAGTCGTTTGTTTATTGAATCTTTTAACACACACCTTCTAACTCAGTTCTCAGGAAGGCACTTTGCCAGTAATCCATCCTCCAGCACAAAATTAATTAGCTGATTGGACTATAAGATTTACTTTGAGCTGACCTTTTGTTTCATTAGATCTTTAAAGAATTACCGAATCATGTCAAATTCATTTGAATTCATTCGTTATATTTCTTTCGTATTCGTTGTTATTCGTTATTTTTTTATTAAGATGAAAAATTCAGCCGAATTTCGATTCGTTACGAAACGAATTGCACAAGCCTAATGAGTTCACAGCAAATCCTGCGGGTTCAAAATTCACAGTCTAAGCACATTTGAGTTCAAGTTCAACCTGGGCAATTTTTTAAACCATAGTACACTGCATGACTTTTGAACCATGGCCAGCAAATTAAGAAATGCCAATAAAGAGGGTTTTGGATTAGCAAGTTCCCTCACTATAAGACTGGATTCACACTTTACTTATTGCATGGTGATCATGTTTATTATTATTGTTATTTTTTTATTATTTATTATGTTTTATATGCATTGTATTAAGGCAGCCCATTCTGAAAGCTAATGTACTGAAAGCTGCTGTGGGAGAGAAAAGGAGGGAATTACAAACTGCACAGAGAAGGATTGCAAACGGCATAGGGGTCAACTAGGAAACTGTGATTTATTTCTGATTGCTAGTACTTTGGTGGGAAATCACACGCTTGCTACTTTTCTTGTTCTCATTATTAAAGGCGTAATAATAATAGTGTAGCAGTTGCTGTGCAATCTTTCAAGTGCATGTGTATTGTTCTGATTCTAGCCACTGTTTACCAACCCCATACCTGAAATCTATATTTTGACCATTTTAGGAATAATTTGGGATACATGGATGGGAGGGAATTCATTAAATGTAATTTTGGTTTTAAAGTGTTTTTTTTTTTTTTTTTACATTTTATTAGGCATATAAAATACAATATGGTGTGGTACTTTAAAAAAAAAAGAAGCTTGCAAACGATACAAAAAAAATGTTTTTTTTCACTGGTCTTTTGGTATAAATTTGAGGATTTTAACTTTATTTTCCAGACCAATCAAGTTGCTTACATACTGTACCACTGTAGAATATCAATATGTGTAGCTATTGTCTCTCAGAAAATATGCTATCATTTTTTGTTGCAAGATAAAACCTTATTTTGTCTTTTTTTAATTTGTTAGCACTGTCACACTTTGAATGAAAATTACTCATGCAACACTGTACCCAAATTAAATGTTTATCTTTTTTTAAAAATAGAGCTTTCTTTTGGTGGTATTATTTAATCAGCACTGGGTTTTTTTACTTTTTGCTGAAAAAGGCCAACAATTGGTAATAAACAATTTGCAATAAAAAATCTGTCTTAATACATTTAGGCCTAAATGTATATCTTCTACTGTACAGTTAAAAAACAAAAACAAATATGTGTATATTATTTAGTATGTGTGAAAGTTCACAAACTAGTATGGCATATATATTTGATTAATCCTGATGTACTAATTACTAATTTCTTGAGGTCCTGAAATGCTAGAAAAGTAAAAACACCCCCAAATGACATATTTTTGAAAATTAGACAGTCCAGGGTTTGAAATAGTAATTTTTGTGCCATAGTTTTTAGGAAAATAAAGACATTTAAAGTGGAAGTAAACTCCCCTATCGTTTTCAGCCAAGGAAGATGCCATCTTTGCCTCTGTTTAATCTTCAACTGCTATGGTGCTGCACATGTGATTCGTTATGACACCAGCCATTGGATGGTTTGATAGTTTGGCTGAGAGCACAGCCAATGTGCAGTTAGCATTCCCGGCATGCCTTTTTTTTTAACTGTTTAAATCGATGGGTTTACTTCCACTATTACAATTTCTTATTTACACACAACAAAACCCCTAAACACATTCTGCAATGCCTCCCAAGTAAGGTAATATCAAATTTGTGAGAAATGTTCACAACACAGTTGCATAAAGGGGCCCAAATTTCAAAGAACACTTGGGCATTCCAGGGGCATAAAAGATGCATTTAATTTCCTGACAACCTACCTGTTTGAATACAGAATTGTATTTTGTGCAACAACTACTGTACATCAGTATAGAGTAGAGAGGTACGCTCCAACCAGTAGATGGCAGTGTTTAGAAGTTTGTAGCTGCATCTATGGCACTGTAAACTCTATGTCTTTTCAATTAATAAAGTTCCTGTTTTCTGTCTGTAGTTAAGTAGCAAAGCCCATGTGGACTGTCCACTGTCTGTTCTGTAGGGCTATATACAGAATCTGTAACACTATACCATTTGTGGAGGCCCAAGAGCGCCAGGACAGTGGAAATACTCAATTTTTGGAAAGCAAACACTTCCAGGTATGAGATGCATTGTGAGTCTTTTGAAAATGTAATTTTGTGCCACAATTTTTTGGGGCAATGCAGGAAAGAAAATGAAAAAGTATATATTTTTTTTACACAAATTTGTTAATTAATAAGATATTTCACCCCACATATGTTCCCAAAGAAGTTGTGAGGGTTAGTGGAAATCCATAAGCCACCTTTATAATAAGGGGGCTACCAAATAACCACTCACCTCAGGGGATTTAGTACAGGGTGTTAGCTGATTATTGAAATCATGCGCTGGAAGCTTCTTGTTTGCAGAAATAGCTTTTCTTCTATAGAGGATTACAGAACATGTCTTACAGCATGAGAATCATGAAACAGGAACAAGAAGCATACAAGTACACAGTGAGGAAAGCAAATACTTCCTCTCATTACATTACCATATAATTCACATAATACTACAGTGCCATCTGCTGCATATGTAGGTATAATGCACACAGTATTGTCAGTTTATTAGCAACCATACTGTTGTTCTTTGCAACATGGTATGGTAATAACCCTATTTACTAATTTTCTAAAAGAAAAAGGGTCAAAATAAATAAAGACAACCACATCATGAAGCAGTCATGTATTTAAACAAAGTAAATTGTGTCCCATGGTGTAATTGCAGCATCAGTCATGTTTTCAGCAATAAAGCTTCATTGTCAATTATGACAACCCACCCCACTACTGCCACAAGACCACAGTCAGATCCTTATCAGCTGTACAGTAAGTAAAAAAAAAATCAGTCATGGCAATATTTGATCAATGATATCGATTGGGGTCCTGGGTTGATTTGTTTACAGAAAACAGCACAGCCAGGAATTTGCACTGGTGAGCCAGATAAATACTGTATGGCCATTATGTATGGTGAATCACCCAAACACAAACAGGCTGGGTTTGGGTCAAACTCTCATTCAACCCAAACCGAGAACACATTTCTTTCCATTATCAGGTATAACTCCCCATGTTAACCTTGACACAAACGATGTTTCTGCACTTGGACCTGCTCTTGGATCTGGTATCCAATTAGATTTACTTAAAGAGCAACTTCACATTTATTTAGAAGAAACAACCCTTTCTTGGTGATCAATGTGCATTACAAGGGTTTTAACAAACTTTGAGGTAGATTCATACCTTTTTCTGGTCTGAAGGAACTTTGATTGTATATATGCAGAGTGGATCTGAAGGGGAGTGACTTTTTCATTGTTAATCAATTGATTCACTTGCAGTGTTCTAATGAGGAAAGTTGCAGTGTCAACATTCATTTTCAATTGATTAATCTTTTCTGAGTATCTCACCCAAAATGTCATTTTTGTATTCCTAAAATCTGACTTATATCGTAGTGCAGACTTCTTGAAAAATCAGAAAGCCAATCACCCAAGCAGGAGATTATATTTCCAGGGAAATTCTGTACACCAACTGTGTACAGAAGGCCTCCAAATTGCCACATTGAATTGAATTTTGCAGAAAATTACAGTGCTAGAGATTGAAAAGGAAAAAGGTAGTTTTTAAAAATATTCAATTATAATAATTGTGTAGTAACTGTATATGTGTGTATATATATATATATATATATATATATATATATATATATATATATATATATATATATATATATATATATATATATATATATATATATATATATATATATATATATATATATATATATATATATATATATATATATATATATATATATATATATATATATATATATATATATATATATATATATATATATATAATATTTTTTTTTTTTTTTTTTTTACCCTTTAAGTTTGAATTAGGCATGATCATGCCACTATTGGTTCCTGGTAAAGTGCTCTTTAATAATCATATCATTAAAAGATTAAAAGTTATTTATAATTACAGAATTTTTAGAATTCCAATTTAGTACAGATACTGTGTAACAACGCACAAAGATCATACCATGTTTGAATATGCCCCTGGATGACGCAATTTTGTTGCGAAACGCGTAGGGCTGAGCGGTACGCTACTTATCACCTCGTGTTTGTGACGGGTTCCAGGAGAACGGGTCTGTCCGTGTGCGTCCGGCCGGCGCCACGGACTTAAGGCGTATTTTCTTTTACACATCTGTAAGTGTATTTTTATATTTTTTATCCCAAAATAAAAGGGTTTTACACTATTTTGAGTTTTATCTCCCTTTATGATTTTGATGCCCCTGCCTTTGAGTCCTTCTTTTGGACCTTGAGCCAAGTATACGGGAGCGAGCTTTTCTTCCCAAGAGCTTTTGAAGCAGCAAGGTCAGGAGGACATCGTGGAATCCCCTCCCCCGTGGCTGGAAGTGGTGCACAATTTCATAGAGCTCTGTGTGACCCTCTGTAGTGGGGGGTCATATTCGTCTGGTAAGCAGCAAATCTCAACACATGTTGGTGGTGGATTGAACACGACTTTTCTCAGTTTGGATTACATGAAAATTATGCTTTATTTTTAGAGGTTTTATATTTACAGCCTTACGTCAATCATTTTGGCGTTCTATATACGGACTTATTGTTTATACACTGGGTGTTGATGTTTTATATATTTTTCGTATTTATAAGTTATGTCATGTATTCTTATTATATATAGTGAATCACAGCAGTGAGATTTTGAATCTGGAACATTAATACATATGTGTTCTATATTACGCACACATTTTTAAAGGGTTGTTGTACCCTATATAGTGTATATCCTAATACTACTGTACCCTATATAGTGTATATCTTAATACTACTGTACAAGTAGCTGATCACATTTTTCTTTGTTTAAGCGCGGCTTATGTTTTTTCATGTTTGAATATGTTTTGGTAATACTGATATTGCAAAATTCTGTTCAGATTATGCTTTTGTTGCAATGCTGAAGAATGTCAGGCTGACAAACATACATTTTTTTTAATTAATAAAAATTAAAGACAGCAGTATTTTAATGGATTTCTATTATCACAAATGTATTTGTAATTAAAAAGCATACTAAATAATTGTCACATATTTTCAAGCAATGTCACACATGTCACATAAATTATATTTTTCTTAATTCATGGCATGGAAGCATCAAATATTCTCTAAATTAACTGATGGATACATAAAAATAATTCAAATATTATATGCAGCATGTATGAATATTCTGGATGAGTATGGAGACACAGAAATGATTTACTAACAGTCCGTGCTCGCAAAGTTAATTTTCACATGAGACAGAGCAGTGAGTTACAACCCGCAAGGTTGCAAAATGTGATAATAGAAGTCAGCAATTGTTAAATTGATTTACTGCAGCAACATTTGCTTCAACAAGTATAGAGTGTGGTTTTATTAATTCTGCAATAAGTGCTCCCGATAAGTGATAACCTTAGTTGACCAAACAATATAGTGTTAAAGGATGAATAAAGCTTTCTTCCAATAAACCTAGTACAGTACACATGGAAAATCATTTTTATACAACACATGTATTATACAATATCTATATGGAACAGAATAGCTTAACAAAAATACCTAAATGAGAATCAGCATGGTTGCATTTAATAAAACAGTCACAACCCAAATTATTTGAAACTTTTTATAGCCATGATAATAGACATGATATCTAGAGGAGAGAAGAGTAGAACATCTGCCAGGTCTTTTCTGAATGTATCCCTATTGGGGTAATATTCTGATCTGTTTCAAAGATAGAGACATAATCATTGGAAACCAAAAGGTAACTTGAGGACATTCAAGGGGTAGGGAGCCCTTGATTCCAAAGGTGAAGCACTTTAACAGTTCATTGACTAAGGGGCGGTTCACACTAATACAATGCCAGACATCGCATGTGATTTGCCCCACATTGCTGGTCAGACTACATGCAATGTCTGTGCAATGTGAATTTATCCATGCAAACTCTATGGCTAAATTCGCAATGCATTCAGACCAAACTCGTACAGGTCCCTTTTTTGTCTGCACCGGACTTAGACATGTGCACACTGAAATATTTGGTTTCAGAATTTCGTTTTCGTCTGAAAAATAAATTTATTTAGTTACTCCCAAAATGTGTTTTTATTTATTTAGCTTCGTTAAAAAATGCATTCGTCTGAAAATAAAAAATAATTAAAGAGGGAGTCCTCCTGAAAAAAATATTAAAAGCCAGCAGCTATAAATACTACAGCTGCTGACTTTTAATAAATGGACACTTACCTTTCCTGGAGTCCAGCCATGTTGGCAGGCCGATCGATCACTCAGCTTTCGGCTGCTGCCGCCGCCATTCTCTGTGAGGGAATCAGGAAGTGAAGCATCGTGCAGCGCAATGGGAATTGTCCGCACTGTCTTTGAGACCTGTGTGTGTCCGGGACAGGAAGACAGTCATAGACTCCCATGAGAGTCTATGCCCAGAAATGGGTGCAAATACCTGTCTTAGACAGGTATCTGCACTCCCCTCCCCCCTGAAAGGTGGCAAATGTGACACCGGAGGGGGGAGGGTTCCGATGAGCGGAAGTTCCACTTTAGGGTGGAACTCTGCTTTAAGGTCGAATCTGTCATTGAAGGCTTATGGTGTCTGTCGAATGTTCTAAGAAGATTCGACGAAGCAGCTACACTGTAGGACGCCTACAAGCTATAGTAGAATTCTAATATTGTATGACACTAGTAATAATTATATATTTACTAGTCAACCAACATTAGAATTCTTTTATAGCCTAATGGGCGGAGCATTTGACCATAAATGTCCACTCGCGACGACTGTTTCGTTGTTCATGACGAATAATCTTGGACTAATAGAGTTAGGTTAGGCACATTCGACCTTTTTTGCTATTGTCTCTATAATTTCAAATCTTTTCTCTCTATGTCGAATCTTTTCTCTCTATGTAGAATAATCTTGGACTAATAGAGCTAAGTCTAGGCACATTCGACCACAGGTTCGATGGATACAGATGGCTATTGAATCTCCTATCTATATCGAACTGTTGTCGCACCAAAAACAAAAATAATGCATTTGTTTAAGTCAGATCTTTTGGTTTTCAGATTCTGCACGTTCATTATTGCTTGTTAAAACGATAATGAAAATCCCCAAAATTCGGAAGAAAATGCATTCAGATGAAAACGAATGCACATGTCTAACTGGAATTGGATTGCATGGGTGCTTACACCCATGCGATGCGATTCTGCAAATCACGCTGCATTTTGCAAACTGAATGCGGGGTGATGTTAACATACACTCCGCAGTCAGTTTGCATTAACAGGTTAACAGGTTGTGGTTTTGATGCAGTGAATCAACCCTAATCAGGTTCCCCAGCATAGCAAATAGGGCCTTACCAGCAAACAAGCTGTATTTAGTTAGTATGGACTTATCAATTTATTTATTTTTTTAAAGATATTTTAAGGTTAAAGCGGCGTTCTGACGAAAATAAAAAATTTAAGTCAGCAGCTACAAATCTTGCAGCTTCTGACTTTTAAAATAAGGACACTTACCTGTCCTGGGAGCCTTGCAATGTCCTCACCCAAAGCAGACCTGTCTCTCTGCTCCTGGGTGGAGGCACTGACATCTTTGGTAAGTCGCGAGTTGCACTGTGCATCCTGCCTGGTCCCTGCTGTCTTCTGAGACCACCATGTCTCCCAGAAGATATCGGGGGGACAGAGGAGGGGCCGGACATGGTATTTGCGCCCACTCCAGATCCTGCGGCAATCTATCGCCGGAAGTGGGTGCAAATACCTGTTTTAGATATCCCCCCCCACCCCCCCGAAAGATGCCAAATGTGACCGGGGGGGGGGGGAACGGATAATCGTAAGTTCCATTTTTGGGTGGAACTCCACTTTAACTATATTTTTTTAGCAAAATCATAACTGCTTTCTTCATCAACCTGACCTTTGGAAGGTTTTACCACTTCAGGACCCGAGAATTTTCTTCGCTATTCAGCAATATGCTACTTTAACTGACAATTGTGTGACTATGCAACAGTGTAAGCAAATTTAATTTTTATAATTTTTTTCACACAATTAGAGGTTTCTTTTGGTGGTATTTGATCACCACTGGGTTTTTATTCTTTGGGATATAAACAAAAAAGACAGAAGTGTTTGGAAAAAAAAAAATTCTACTTTCTGTTCGTAAAACATATTTAATAAAAAAAATGTAAAAAATCTTCATCAATGTAAGCCAAAATGTATTCTGGTAAAAAAAAATCCTCTTAAGTGTATATTAAAGTGGATGTAAACCCTCACATATACCCAGTAGAGTGAACAGTCTCAGATGATACACAGGGATGAAAAAAAATCATCCTTCATAAGTTGTACATGTATATCTGCTCTCTTCAGCTTTATATACTGTTTAGAAAGTGTACATAGTGTTAGAGATTTTATCTTCCTCATTCAGCAGTAGCGGTTTAGTGTTGGGAGAAAGCTGATTGGAGGAAAGGCACACAACCTCCTCTACATAGACAGAGACTTGCAGAGCTGTGCTGTGAGTAGAGCAGCTTTATGCTAATCTATTTATAGCACACATCCTGACACAAAATTCAGGCTGGTTTTATCACATGTGTGTGTCAGAGAACTTGTCAGAAGTTATCACACTGATAACAGAGGAACGGAGCAGGAGAAAGCCACGAGACTTAATGCTTTGAAGAGAGATAAAAAAACACTATAGATATATGTGCCCAGCTCGAATTTCATGAATCGGGTTTACATCCACTTTAATGCAGGTTCAGATTCAGAATACTTTATTAATCTCATAGGGAAATAACTAAGATGCAGTTACATGCAATAAAGACAGCACAAAAATCACAATAATAAGGCACAAACATAATAAAATGACTAATAACAGCAATTATTACCACATAAAATGAAATGAATACTATACTGTAATCAACAACACCATCCTATTAAAATATTACATAGAATAAATAACACCAATTAAAAAGAAAATCGACCTACCAACATGCAGATATTTTACCACTTTCTTTAACATTACCCAAAAATAATTACACATCGTTAACCTAATACCAACATAACATAAATACTACATAAAAATCTGAATCATAAACCAGATGAAATCCTCACACCCAGCACTCACAGATAAGAATGATATAATTTGGTGGCCACAGGCAAAAAAAAAATCCTGCGTCACTCTGTGGTGCATCGTGGTTGTAACAATCTACCACTGAAGGTATTCCTCAGACTGACCAGTGTATTGTGGAGTCGGTGAGAGGAGTTGACCAAGACTAAATGTATCTTGGACAACATTCTGCTCTCCGACACTGTTGTTAACCACTTGCCGACCGCTGCACACTGATATACGTCGGCACAATGACAATGGTGAGCAAATGGGCGCACCTGTACATCCCCTATAATTGACGGGGCTAGCGTGACCATGCCCACGGGACCTGCAGACTCGATGTCCTCCGGTGTCCTGGCAGTTGTGTCACAGAGCCGCAGAACAGGGAGATGCCTATGTAAACAAGGCATTTCCCCGTTCTGCCTAGTGACGTGATAGCGATCACTGCTCCCTATCAGGAGCAGTGATCCTTGTCATGTGAGTTTAAGCCCATCCCCCCACATTTAGCTCCCCCTAGTGGTTAACCCCTTCCCTGCCAGTGTCATTTACATAGTAATCAGTGCATTGTTATAGCATTGATCGCTGTATAAATGGCTGATGTGTCTGCCATAATGTCGCAGATTGCTGCCTTTACTAACAAACAAAAAATTAATAATAAAAATGCCATAAAACTATCCTCTATTTTGTAGACGTTATAACTTTTGCGTAAACCAGTCAATATATGCTTATTGCATTTTTTTTACCACAAATATGTAGAAGAATACATATTGACCTAAACTGAGGAATTTTTTTTTTTTTTTTTTTTTCAAAATTGTTGCTCTTTTTTTGTTTATAGTGCAAAAAATAAAAACCACTATACTATATGAAGATATTTTTATAGGATTTTTTTTAAAATGTATTATATGATCAATTTTAATAGTCAATATTTAATAAAAATTTGCAACTTTGTTTTATATACATTTATTAGTTCTTGTACTAATTGGTACTGTACAATCCCAAAAATCCCCCTCCTTGTGCTTTCATTCTTTGTGTTGACTCTAACACCACTAACTCATCTACATTATTCGACAAAGATCTTGCATTCCCTATGATAATTGTGCAAATATTTGATCCTTGCTGCAATAAAGTCAAGTACTGACTATATGATAACTGACTTTGCAACCTAGTGCTTGGTTTCTATGCAGAGCTTCACCAGATTTTACACTGTCCAGTAAATCTACCTCATAGCGTGCCTGCACTTTTTGCAAAGTTGCTGAATTCCTTCAGCTTTAACCACTTCCAGACTGTACACTGCGCATATACTGCGTCAGGGCTGCCTGGCTGCATAAACAAACATACCCATACATCAGCCCATGCATTAGTTACAGTGGGAGAGCGCCTGCCACTGGAAAAAGTCAGAACGGGGATCTGCCTATGTAACCAAGGCGGTTTCCTGTTCTCACAGGGGAGGAGCGAGAGATCAGCTGTTCCTATTGATCAGGAACAGCAATCTCACTCTACTCCCAGTCAGTCCGTCCCCCTGAGAGTTAGAAAGCACCTCCCTAGTCTTAACCCCCTGATCACCCCCTAGCGTCAACCCCTTCTCTGCCAGTGCCATTTAAAAAAAAAATTATTTTTCAAAATTGTCAGTATTTTTTGTTTATGGTGCAAAAAATAAAACCGCAGAGGTGATCAAATACCACCAAAAGAAAGCTCTATTTGTGGGAAAAAAAAGGACATCAATTTTGTTTGGGTACAACGTCACATGACCACGCATTTGTCAGTTAAAACAACGTAGTGCCGTATAGCAAAAAATGGCCTGGTCATTAAGGGGGTAAATCCTTCCGGGTCTGAAGTGGTTAAATAGTCAACTCATCAGTCAGATGAATAACAATGAATGCACCAATCTAAAAGCTCTACTGACAGCAATGTAATTTCTTGTTTAAAAAAAGCATGTCTGCATTTTTACACAATGCACTGAAACCCACTTGAAAGTCATATTAAATGCTTTCTTTTTATAAATAAAAAACAAATAAGCAAAAAAAAAATTCACACTTACCTGCTCTGTGCAGAGGTTTTGCACAGAGCAGCCTGATCCGCCTGTTCTCGGGTCCCACACTGGTGCTCTTGACCCCTCCCTCCTGCCAATTGCCCTTAGAGCAAAGAGCTTGCAATGGGGGCACCCAAGCAGGCTCGTTCCTGAGCCACAGCTCCGTGCTTCTATTCACACACAGAACTGTGGCATGGTCATGCGCCCTCTATCTCCTCATTGGTTTACTGACTGTGATTGACATCAGCAGGAGCCAATTGATCCTGCTGCTGTTTCAGTCAATGAGGAGGAAGAGTCTCTGGAGATCTGAGGCTCTCATGCACATCGTTGGATTGAGATCGGGCACAGGTAAGTATTGAGGTGGAGGGCTCCTACACAGGGGAGTTTTATTACCATCAAGTACAGAATGCATGAAGATAAATAATGTTTAGAACCACTTTAAGGCAGCTTTGCGGTGTGAACAGGGCACATAGAAAATAATTGATTTCTGTGTATCCTGTTGTTGAGTCTGTGTTCGTCCACAAATATCAATTAAACATAACTGAACTGTTGTTAACGAGCCCTAAGAGCAGTACTAAAAGATAAAAATATTCCCTATGTGTAGGAGAAATTGGACACTATTCTTAACCTCTTGCCGTCAGCGCTATAGCCAAATGATGGCAACAGCGTGGACCTGAATTTCCGGGACGCCCTACCCTTTGCACGCTGTGATCACCGAGTCACTGAGACTTGGGTGATCCCAGATCCCAGAAAGGGGCCATTCCCGGCCCCTTACCACATGATCAGCTGTCAGCCAATGACAGCTGATCACATGATCTAAACAAAATCTCTGTAATCTTTTTTTTCTCCTTACGCTGACAGCGTGAGGAGAAAAAAAAGCTGATCAGCTGCTTATTTGCAAGGGACATCGGTCCCGAAGAGGAAGAGGCAATTTTACCTCATCTGTGCAACCAGTATACCCTGCCATTGCCACCTGCCAGTGCCCACAGTGCCCACCACTGCCACCTATCACTGCCCATGAATACCACCTAACAATGCCCACAAGTGTCACCTATCAATGCCCACCAGTGGTGCCAATCAGTGCCACCTAGCAGTGCTTGCCTATCAGTGTAACCAACCAGTGCTGATCAGTGTCCATTATTACCACCCATCAGTGCCCATCACTGCCGCCTCATTGGCGTACAATAATGAAGGAGATAAATGACCTGTTTGCAAAATTTTATAACAAAATATAAAAAAAAAAAAAAAAATTTGGTATTTTTAAAATGTTTTAACAAAAAATAAAAACTCCAGAGATTATCAAATACCACCAAAAGAAAGCTCTATTTGTGGAAAAAAATTATAAAAATGTTATTTGGGTACAGTGTTGTATGACCACGTAATTGTCATTCAAAGTGCATCAGCGTCAGGCCCGGACTGGGCAAGGGCATTTTAGACTGAGCAGCCCATTTTTATGATTTTCTTTAAACCAAATTACAAATAATGACAGCTAACCCTTTGTCAATGTATTTTTGTTATATTTAGCCTGGTTCAATCACTGTGACAGGGATGATGGGATTCTCACAAACTTACTTTGAGGACCAAGACCCCTCTGGGCTTATTAGAGGGCTGTACAGCCAATCAGTTCCACTAAATGCCACCCAGCCACCCTCCTTACCAGCAGGTTTCCAACAGTTGCTTGCCCACAGATTAGGGTGTATCCAGACATACCCCATGTGCACGCCTATGGGACCTGTCTTCAATTCTTACTGTGCAGAGGAGTTGGGAATTTGCTGTGTACATGCTTTGGGGGGATGCAGCTAAGCTGATTCTGCCCACCACACCTATACTTCAGCCCACCAATACTACAGACAACTACACCAATACTATGGACCACCACACCAATATAACTGAACACCAAGCGAGGAGGCAGGGCAGCACAATGTGACATTTAAAGTGATATTAAAGTCGCTTGTCATAGTACCTCCTCTGGGTAGTGGTTTTGCACAGAGCAGCCTGATCCACCTCTTCTTGGGTCCCTCGTCAGCACTCCTGGCCCCTCCCTCCTGCCAAATGCCCCCACATCAAGCAGCTTGCAATGGGGGCACCCATGCAGGCTCGCTCCTGAATGGCATGTCCATTAACACACAGAGCCTACTCTCTTAATGTTTTCCTCCCCAACAGAGACTTAGGGTGGCCATAAACTTCACAATCTGATTGAACAATCTCCTTTAGATTTTATAAAAGCAATGTAATATGAGGACACATCTAAACAATACTATATATTTCCTGGTAGATCTAAAGTAGATTGTACAATCATACTGTTTAGTGTATGGTCATCTTAAATCATAACTTGTGAGTCTGAAATACTTGCATTACAGCTTGTTGACTTCTATATCTTGTTTGCATCTACAGTAGGCCCTGTGACTGCTGTCTGAGTAAAATATGTCCATCTTTGCTATCAGCAACTAAAATCACATCATAACTGTCACTAAAATAATCCCCATTGTTGGTGTCAGATCCAACTTCCTCTCCCTTCCTATAGGGTGTTTCAGAGTCTTCAAATTCCCAAGCTGACTAAAGTGATAAGGGATAAGAGGCTTTAGCACTATGGTGGCTGCATGCAGCAGGGGGAACTGTACCACTGCAATATTGCCACAAAGTCCTACCCCCATAGTTACATGGTAAAAAAAGACCATCCACCTCAATCAACATAGAAAAACAAACACAAATAGAAAATATCCATATATACAATCCTATACCCACAGTTGATACAGAGCCCCCAGTAAAGTATAATCCAATGTGCTCCAGTGGGGGGAAAGAAATTCCTTCTTGATCCCCGAGAGGTAATCGGATTTTCCCCGGACCAACTTTACCTATAAATATCAGTACCCAGTTATATTATTCTGTACATTTAGGAAAGAAAGAAAGAAAGAATCCAACCTTTCTCCTAAAGAGAAGTATGTTTTTTTTGTTTTGTTTTTTTGCTATTTATACTTACCTAGGTGGATGCTGCATCTGTTCCCTGCCGCCTCTTCACTGAGAACTTAGCCACTGAACACTGCTGATGGCTCGGTTTTCTAACCTTCCTGAGTGGAGAGCTGCTGCCCATCAGTCAGGATCTCTCCTGCTCAGCTCCTCCACGCTCATTGGAGTGTTGAGCTGTGAAGGGGTGGGGACCGTCCGTCTCAGCGGCTCACTGAGACTGCCATCAGTCCAGGCAGTTGGCAGATCCAGACTTCCTAAGTTGGGATGATGCAGTGCCTGGACTGATCCTGGTGACGTCATCAGAGAGCGGACTTCAGACCGCTCTCTTCTGAAAACGGGTCACAGGAGTGCAAAATGAATTGCACTATTGTGACCCATAGGAGAAGTACATCCAAATGAGCTCAAGCTGGACTTCTCCTTTAAAACAATCTACTGTGCTGGCCAGAACCAGCTCCTGAGGAGTCTATTCCACATTTTCACAGCTCTTAGCCCTTGTACACACGGTCGGAGATTCCAACGGAATGTGTCCGATCAGATCGTTTTGTCGGATATTCCGACTGTGTGTGGTGTGCATCGGACTGTTTCCGTCGGAGTATCCGACGGACCAACTTTTCCAACTTGCCGGTAAAATTTTCCGACAAAATGCTCTGATCGAACATACTTCGATCATGTGTAGAGAATTCCGATCAGACAAAGTGCCACGCATGCTCAGATCAAATTCCTACACCAAAGCTATTGGCTACTAGCGTGAACGTAGTCCCGTCGTAACGAAATAACGTAATCACGTCGGATTCTCCGACAACTTTGTCCGACCGTGTGTATGCAACAGTTTCGGACAAAATCCGTCGGACAAAATCTGACGGATTTGGTTGTCAGAATCTCCGACCGTGTGTACAAGGGCTTACTGTGAAGAAACCTTTCTGTATTTGGAGATGAAATCTCATTTCCTCCAGACTTGTTCAGAGCTGTTTAACCCTCAACTCTCCTTCAAGGCAAAGGAACAGTAGCAGTGCCTTGACTACTAGGAATACAATTGCACTAAAATGGTACAGGAGTAAAATCGCTCACAAGTTGCACTGCAAAATCACCCTTCAAATCACAACACACATCACACTAGTGTGAACGATGCCTAAATGCTGGACAAATACCCTGCAATCAAAAACAGCCATGTATAAAAACTCTGTGTCCTCTTCTTGATGATACTATATGCATCTTTAACAGGGTGAATTCCCATTTACAAAACATTGCATGCTTACAGGCTGTGTGCACATAACACTTGAGGTTTGGAGTGAGTTGGGACTGTAGTCCTTGCTTCAAATAAAGTTCAGTGACAAGCAGATCTTGAAGCCCTCAAATCCCCCATACGATTGATCTGCTCTTGTTTGATACAAAGCTGGTCATGTAAAGGTTGACATGGTCACACAATAGTATTGTTTTGCCCCATGCAGACACCATATCATATCACCACAACTGCCCCAGTCAATTTTATGCAGCCACCTCTCACCCCCTTCACATTTAGGCAGCTGCATTACAACACAGGAGAACACAGACCTTGTAAACTTCACTGCAAGCTCCAGACATTCTCTGCTACACACAGGGAGGGGGCATGGCTGAGCCGAGGACATGGACAGCAGAGACAGCCCACAAGGCAAGGAACACAATTAAGCTCAGACAGTATGTGGAATCAAAACGCTGCTCCACACACTCCAGCATCACTCACTTGTCATGTATGGGCTGCAGGTGCGGGTGGTAGGAGAAATTCTGAGGGTGTTGAAGTACTCACCTGCCACTGCTTCTGCCTGCTCCCAATTGACCACACCCCTCCTCTCTGTGGGGAGCTCTGCAGCCAAGTGACTCTGGCTGTACACTAGGTGCTGATGCCAGCACACAGTGCAGACTGCTGGTTGTGGGGGCCACAACCACCACTCATAGGGCCCCCTACTGCCAGCCCAGGTAGTGATTGCCGCATCCTCCTGCGCTGTCCCTCTGTCTGACATCATCGCTGTACTCGCACTTCCTATCTGTGAGCGGCAGTCAGCACAGAGTAAAGACAAGCCTGTGCGGCTTCTCTGCTATAGCGGCCCTGGCCTGGCCCGGCCCACCGGGCAAATGCCCGCTGTGCCCAATGGCCAGTCCGGGCCTGATCAGCGTTGAAAGCTGAAAACTGGTCTGGACAGGAGGGGGTTTTAAGTGTCCAGTAAGCAAGTGGTTAAGTCAGCAAGTCTAAAATAGATTGTTATTCAAATGAGAAACCTTCATTGAATATCCTTTTGTTCATGATGTACATATCATGATTAAAGCTGAACACCAGAAAAAATAAGATATTTGCTATGTAATAGTAATTCACCTCTGATGATATGTGTTCCATTTGGGGAGATGCTGCTGCAGTATGTAAAACTCTTCATTTCATTTCATTTCATTCAGTAACTCGTGTGGGTGCCAAACATACCTTTCCAGCTCTTATATAGTACATTCAGCTCTCACTCCACATAATAAATTCACAAAATATAATGCATTGATTTTCCCCTTCATCCAATCTCTGATTGGATGAAGGGAGGTTGTGATGTTTATCCACCCTTCTGCCTTGGATTCTGTGAAAAGAAGTGGAAGCAGCCTATTGTCCTTCACTATATGCACTGTATTCGAGCCAGTACTGTAAGTTTCAGTGCCCGAGGTTCGAATTTTACACTATTGATGACATCCCTACACATAAAGGTGATTTATTTTTACAAAGCAAATATCTAACTTTTTTTTATGGACGTCAGCGTCAAAGTGTATTCACACTTTTGGATAGATAAGAGAAGGATTAGAAGAACCACTGTCAATTATTTTGCTGTCTCAGTCCCTGCTGAGTACATTAACCCTCTATGTTTGTTCTGACCACTGTCATCAAGACAGAAAGTGATAGTAAATCCAACATTTTAACAGAACGGGGAAATCTTTCAATAGGGAAAGTTGTGGCTATACATTGTCATAGGTCACTCGGCAACATTGAAAATGCTTGAAGTCAATGCATCTACTAGTGATTGAACTCTGAAGAAGAGCAGATTTTTATTTATTAGTGAGTAACTGGCAGGGTGGAAGAACACAGCAGATGGAGAAGACGGCGGCAGCAAGAGAGATGGCTCAGGGAGAAAATAGTGGTAGGAGAGACAGTGGCAGGAGTAAACTGCTCTGAGCTATTTTACAATAAAGGACTTGTCGAAAACCAGCTATTGTTTTTTTGACATTTCACTGTTTTTTCGGTGAATGGGTAGGGGTATGATGTACCCCATACCCCTTCACATATGGGGGGCAGGATCTGGGGCCCCCTTATTAAAGGGGGCTTCCAGATTCTGATAAGCCCCCTGCCCGCAGATACCGACAACCACAGGCCAGAGTTGTTGGGAAGAGGCCCTTGTCCCTATTAACAAGTCAAAATTAAAAGGTGATGTGGGGGGACCCAAAAGCACCCTCCCAATGTTGAGGGCATGAGGCCTGGTACTGTTCAGGAGAGAGGGGGAGCTCGCTCGCCCCCCTATTCTGACCTCCACGGTGCATGCTCGGATAAGGGTCTGGTATGGATTTTGGAGGGCCCCACATCAATTATTTTTACATTTTGGTGTGGAGTTCCCCTTAAAGTCCATACCAGACCCGAAGGGCCTGGTATGTACTGGGGGGGATGGGGGCCCTACGAAGTTGTTTTCCTTGATTTTTGGAATTCCACACCATAATATTATTGAATAATTACATACCATTGAATGCATCTGAAGAGTTAAAATTATGGAATAAACCAATCTGATGTGCATTGGCTAATTATGCTGCTGAGTATAATGCATGGTTATAGGAGGTGATACCGTCGGTGGGATTTGATCTCAAGGCTTGAAGCTAGCAGGGCATGCCACTATGCTACAGAGCTCAGCACAAACCTACACAGAAAATACATTTACTAATGTTTGATTCTATACAATAATGTTTTGCATTGCAGGCATTAATATTATAGTAACAACCATGCTCATGCTGATGTGGTATTGGGTAATAGGCGTTTTCGGGCCTCTTTTCAGCATGTGCTGCTGAGTACAATGCAAGCTTTCAGTAGGTGATACCATCTGTGCAATTTTCAGCCATTTGAGCACAATTATATGGAGAACATACATTAACTAGTGTTTGATGGTGGGACTACTTTATTGTCTAGGTATAATAGTACTCAGCACAGTAACTTAGGCCCCTTTCACACTTGTGTGACCTGAAAGTTGCGCAATTTTGCAGCAATGCCTGTGTAAACTTGAGGTCTAGGGACTTCAACTCGCATCAAAGTCAGACCAGAGTAGTACAGGGACTACTTTGAAGTTGGCGTGACTTAATGTCACACAGATCTGAATGGTACTCATTGAAAATCATGGGGTAAAGTCACACAAGTGGGAAAGGGACCTCAGCCCCAGAACATATAAACTTCAACATAAGCATTTGCATGTTGGAGAATTGAACCAGCATCCCCAGTGCTGATAGATAGAATTGCTACCCACTTAGCCAGTGGGCAGCCTCAAACATGTAGTCTGCATCTCCGTGGTGTGAACCAGCCCTAAGTCCATAGCCATGTTCACTGTCACAAGCAATATACAATATATTGTCCTAAGTATTGGGACGCCTGCCTTTATATGCACATGAACTATAATGGCACCCCAGTCTTAGCCCCTAGGGTTCAATCAAAATTTATTTGGACCACCCTTTGCAGCTATAACAGCTTCAACTCTTCTGGGAAGGCTGTCCACAAGATTTAGAAGTGTGTCTATGGGAATGTTTGTCCATTCTTTCAGAAGTGCATTTGTGAGGTCAGGCCTTGATTTTGGACGAGAAGGCCTGGCTTATGCCTCGTACACACAATCAGACTTTCCAACAACAAAACCGTGGAATTTTGTCTGAAGGGCGTTGGCTCAAACTTATCTTGCATACACACGGTCACACAAATTTTGGCCAACAATTACGAACGTAATGACGTGCTAGACATACTATTAGCCGATAAAAAGGAAGTTTACTAGTCATGCGCCACCCTTTGGGCTCCTTCTGCTAATCTTGTGTGAGTAGAAGTTTTGTGCTTATCCATTAGTTTCTGTTTTTCAGGTTGTGCTTGTCGGTTCATTTCTGTTTTTCCGTGCATGATTGTCAGTTTGTTTCTGTTTTTCAGTGCGTTCTTTTTGGTTCGCTTCTGAGTTTCAGTGCGTGCTTGTCAGGTCCTTTCTGATTTTCAGTGTGTTCTGAATGGCCATTCGTATACTAGCCATGTTGCATTCTCGTCAGAGAGATTGTGCTACTATTGTTGGGCTTGGAGTTATTGCTTTGACCCAAGTCTGGTCCAGGAACAGGGGGAGGAGGAGTCCTTGGACCAAGAATTGGTTGCTTAATCGTGACCATTTCTCTCATATGCCTTTGCTGCAGGAGCTCCAGGAGAATAATCTTGATGATTTCAGGAATTATATCCGAATGATGGACCCCTGCTTTCACCATCTATTGGCTTTGCTGTCCCCCTATATTACTAAGGATGACACATGCATGTGGCAAGCCATCACTCCCGAGCAAAGGCTCGTCGCCACCTTGTGGTACTTCACAATGGGGAAAAGTCTCCAGGACATCAAGTTCTTAGGGACACCCCATAAGACTATGGTAGAAGCTCTTGAGGCAAACTCATTTCCCCAAAGAACACCTACAATAAAATTAGCGTTAAAAGTGTGGAAGGCAGTAAAGGCGATTAAAGGTCTAGGAGGCTTAACCAAATATGCCCCTTTGTGGAATAACCAGAACTTGCAGGAAATGGAAAAGATAGGAGGATATAACGATTGGAAAATAAAGGGGATAGACAAGCTGACCTAGTTATACACAGGAAATATATTAAAATCATTTAACGCATTAAGAACGGAATTTGATATACCAAAACACTCATTTTATAAATACCTTCAAATTAGACACACGTTAGGGAAACAATTTCAGAAGCAGGGACCAGTCTGGAGCAATTCCCCTATCTATTGCAGATTAAACTCCCAAGAAAGGGCAAGAGGATTTATAGCAGATGCTTACCACTTATATGTGAAGGAAGTATAGAAAGTCCAGAAAGGTTTAAATGTAGAAGGAAATGGGAGGAGGAATTCGGAACATTTACGGATGAGCAGTGGATGAGGATATTTTAGGGTGGGCACTCAATCTCAGTTTCGCCTGCCCAGAAGATGTCACACTTGATGCTGCTACATAGATCATATTATACACCAAAGAAATTGTTTGGCTTTGGGCGTAGAGCGGATGATGAATGCCCAAGATGTCAGGAGTCTGGGGACCTGACACACATGTTCTGAGGATGCCCAAAATTGTTTCGCTACTGGTCAGAGATTGTTACCATTTTGAATGAAACATTAAGAGTGGCGGTCAAGGGGGACCCCAGAGTATGTGTGTTGGGTCTGGATGAAGGAATAGGAGGATCAGCATGCATAAATAAAGCAGTATTGAGGTGTATGCTTCAAGCAAGAAAATTGATAGCGCAGAGGTGTTAAGCAAAAAACCCCCCTCCAGTAGCAGATTGGCGGCTGGCAATTACAGAAACAATATGGAAGGAAAGGGTAATATATCTAAGGAGAGGAAACTTTAAAGAATTTAAAAGGATGTGGAAACCCTGGTTGGACAGACTGAGAAGGGAGGTTGGAAGAAGGGAATAGTAAAAAAAAAAAAAAAAAAAAGGAGTAAAAAAGGAAGAACATCTGAGCAGTGAGAAGAAAAGTGGGTTGATAGTAGAAGAATTAATGATACATCATGGACAAAAGTGTTTTTTAAAGGCCTACCCTGTTATGCAGAAACGTTTTTTGTTCTTTTTTTTTTATCTTTCTCATGCTTTTTTCGATAGTAAGGATGAAATAAGTGGATATATTTTTTATAAAGAATGTTTTTTTCTGTAAAATACTGAAGAAAATAAATAAAGATTATGAAATTAAAAAAAAAAAGTTCATGACTGGGATCTTCCCCCAGGCTAGGGGAATCATTATTCCAGAGACCTGTTCCGCCATCATTCAAGTCCTGTAGAAGGACTATATACATGTAAGTTTTATCCTTTTACATCACATTCTATGTATTTAATGTTTGCTAATGTATTGTATTAATTTCTTCATTCCATAATTACAATTATTGTAATATGCTGTGAATGTCCTCTTTGTCCTCATGCATGCTGTAAGCTTATAATGCTCCTTTTTTGTCCTTCATGCATATTTGCCTTCACTAACCTCCTCAGCTGCTCCTCCTGATCTCTCGGAGTCCAAGGCCGTATTGTGCTCCCTATTAAAAGGACTCCTCAGGTTACCAATTTTGACAGCCAAGTAATTGATGTCTACCCTGGGGCATAAACGCTTCACCAATTCCAACTCTTTCTCCATCATTGACTTCCTCTTGATTTTTATATGACCTTGTTCACCCTATTGAATTAAAATTTTTGATTTTGCAAAATACTTTGCTATGTGTTTTACCTAAAGAGGAGCCATACCTTAAAAAAAATATTAAAAGTCAGCAGCTACAAATACTGCAACTGCTGACTTTTAATAAATGAACACTTACCTGTTCCAGGGTCAAGCGATGTTGGCAGCAGATGACAAGCAGATGACAAGCAATCGCTCATCTCTTGGCTGCCCCCGCCGCCATCCTCTGTCGTTGCAGCTTCACTGCCTGGTTCCCTACTGCGCATGCTCGAGTCGTGCTGCGCGTCTCCACTGGACCCCGCTGTGTCCTGGGAACTGTGTGTTTCCCAGAACACAATGGGGGGGGGCATCTGCGGCTAGCTGGGGCTAGCTTTTCCTGGAAGTGGGTGGATTATACAGGTATCTGCAACCCCCTCCCACCTGAAAAGGGGCAATTGTGGCACCGCAGGAAGGGAGGGTTCCGATGAGCAGACCTTCCACATTAGGGTGGAGGCCCGCTTTAAAAAAGGACAGTTTGTTTGTGAGTAGGCAGGTACATTTAAAAATACAATGTCAAATTAACAAGGGACACCAACATAGTTGTATCTTTGAGGTTAAAAAATACAAGATAATAATGGTGTTGTGGTAACTTGGCACAAAAAAAACAATTATTCTGGTGATCACTAGAAAAAAAAAAAAAAAAAAAAAAAAAAAAATATATATATATATATATATATATATATATATATATATATATATATATATATATATATATATATATATATTATTCTGGAGATCACTAGAAAACAAAAAAAATATATATTATTATGGAAATCACTAGAAAAAATATAATAATAAATATGTTTGTCAGAACTCTGTGAATATCGCCAGAAAAGCAACGTTATTATTATACCATTATAAAGTAGAAGAGAATGCATTGCATTGAGAGATTTCATAATCTGGTGCGTCACAAATGTGATACCTCCATTCCAAATACTAGTTTTACAAGACGGAGAGCTTCCGGGTCATCCTTGCTTCCGAGCATGCGTGTTTGTACTTTGCACTTTTGTCCTACGAACTTGTGTACACACAATTGTAAAATCTGACAACACATATTTGTTGGCGGAAAATTTGAAGACATGCTAGCCAACATTTGTTGCCGGAAAAGCCGACAACAATTGTCCGATGGGGCATACACACAGTTGGATTTTCTGCCAACAGCCTGACGTCCAACATTTCCCATCAGAAAGTCAGATTGTGTGTACGGGGCTTCACAGTCTCCACTCTAATTCTTTCCCAAGGTGTTCTGTTATGTTCAGGCCAGTCAAGTTCCTCCACCCCAAACTCACTCATCTATGTCTTTATGGACCTTGCTCTGTGTACTGGTCCAAATCATTTGGTGGAGAGGGGGATTATGATGTGGGGTTATTTTTCTGGGTTTGGGCTTGGCCTCTTAGTTTCAGTGAAGGGATCTCTTAAGACATCAGAATACCAATGCATTTTGGACAATTTCATGTTCCCAACTTTGTGGGAACTGTTTGGGGATGGCCCCTTCTTGTTCCAACTTGACTGCACACTAGTGCACAAAGAAATGTCTATAAAGACAAGTAAGGGAGTTTGGGGTGGAGAAACTTTACTGGCCTGCACAGAGTCCTGACGGCAACCCGATAGAACACCTTTGGGCTGAATTAGAGCAGAGACTGCGAGCCAGGCCTTCTCATCCAACATCAGTGACTGGCCTCACAAATGCGCTTTTGGAAGAATGGTCAAACATTCCCATAGACACAATAAACCTTGCGAACAGACTTCACAGAAACTGTTATAGCTGCAATGGATGGGCTAAATATAATTTTAACCCTACAGACTAAGACTGGGCTGCCATTAAAGTTCAGGTGGGTGTGTAAAGGAAGGAGTCCCAATACTTTTGGCTAGATAGTGCATCCGGCAAGGTTTACAATGGGGGTGGAACCCTCCTACACATAAATACTACATTTAGACATAGTTTTAGGACCTGATTCAGCAGTTATGTTTAACAACATAGGGAGATTAGACAACTTCGCTACATGAAGCAGCATGTTTGAGATTCAAACCCAGACCCTCAGAGATGCTATCAGAAGTTCTAACCTCTAAGCCAAGGAGCTGCCACGTATGAGAACCTCCTACACATAAATACACATATACTGCATTTCTTTGGACATATAAGTGGTGGAATTACATTACTCAAGAGTTTTTTTCTTGATTTATTCTGAGATATTTGGTTGTTCTTTGTGGGTGAGTGTAGAATAGTGATGTTACCCTCTAATTTGTGTGAATTATATGTTGATTTTTGATGTTGGTACACATATCAAATTTTTTGGGCTCAAATTATGATTATTTGGAAATAATAAAAAAACACACAGAATTGTGTTACTTATTTTAAATTTGCATCAGCAATGGTATTGTTTGTGGTTTGTAAAGACACCTGTGTGGGTTTGGGGAAAGATTTTTGTGAGATAGAGAGTAACCAGTGAAAGTGACAGAGAAAAATATATTTTACCAAAACATCAAAGCATTCCACATTCTAGCATTCTTAAAAACAAAATAGTTGAAGTAGAAGCAACGTTGTTGCAAAGGAAAATTTATTTTAGAGAAAGATACATTTTATCTCAACATTAAAAGTATTTATTTGGGGAAGCTACACTTGTACCATTAGAATCAATGGCTGAAACTTGCATTGGACTAAATAAAGCTGAATTTCTCTCTTAAAAATGGATTTTAACTCAGCTCTAATTTTGGAATTTACTATAGCGCCCTGTGAAAAAGCCATAGGAGTTAAAATGAGAGTAGTCTGGAGGTCTGAGCATGCTCAATTGTTCTGGCACCTAGTACAAAAACAGGGAATTTATCTATTCTAAGAATTTTAAAGATATTTCAGTGTAGAAATAATTGTTTCACACAGTTTAAAAGAAGATTATCTTTAAACAATATACCACACATTTCAGTTCCATTTAGGCAATTATATCATGCTCTAAACATTATTTCCATGTGCACTACTCCAGGTTTTAGCAGAGTAAAGGTTTGGGTGCTATTTGATTTCAGGGAGCTATAGTAAATTAGATTTTGGGAGTATTTCTTCAGCAGTGCTATAGTGAATATCATTTTAGCACTAGTTAGTCCTAATTGCGCTAATTAGCACTAAAACGGTATTCACTATTTGCGCTAATTAGCACTGAGGTATTATAGTAAATTACCCCCTATGTGTAGGGTGTTTTTTTTTTGTTTTTTTTACTTAAAATATTGTTATTGAGTTTCAATAACATTACATGACGTAAGAATTTGAACAGCAGATAATGGTTAGTTACAAAGTCATATTTTTGGCTCTTCCTGTCAGCATGAACTATTGCTTACCGCAACTTCCCAGTTCACGCGATGATCAGCTTGATTGGTCACAGCTGATCCCATGGTAAGAAGCCTCTGACAGAGGCTTCATACCACAATCTGATTTGTCGTGAGTCAGACTGACACACAGCACCTCCGATCGCCACGCTGCATGACCCCATGGGCGCATGCCAGCTCTGTTATCTTGATCACATCATATGACGTCCAGTCAGGATAACACAACCACTTTGCCACCATAATTTTGCTATACAGCAGACGGCAAGTGGTTAAGTTCACCAAGGTGGAGGAGCCAAGGTTTCCAGTTTTTAGTGAAAGATTGCAACTTTAGATTTGCCTTAGTGAAAGCATAATCAAGAAGGCAGTTTTCTATGTGTAGGCTGTTATCAGCGTTTTTTGGTAGGGGCATTTTCTGGCTGGAAACTAGTGGATTTTAAGAGTTTTTTAGCTCTATTAATGCTCTAACGTTGATAAAAGCTTAAAAACACTGAAAAACATTGCGTTAATCAGCGTTTTTGAGCCATTGTGGGAGCATAGCTAAGCTAAAAAAAAAGCTAAAAACACTAAAACATGCTGAAAAACACTACTGCAAAACACTGCAAAACTCATTCTACAGCTAACATTGCTGGTATTTTTATATCGTCCAGTGTGCATGAAGCCTAATTCTTGGAGTAGACGGAGCAATGTGAAGTCTGTGAATCAACAAAATATTGTGGTTCCCACATTGCCTTGAAATCGCCAACAGACACCTATATATAATTGTAAACTTCCTTCCTAAATGGTAAAATAGTGCAACTTCTCCTATCAAGGAATAGTTTGTTTTACTATTATTTACTTGTTTTCTGCCTAGAGAAAAAATGTAAGGCAGTAAAGCTATTCATCCATCAGTGATAAAGGAAACCCAAAAAGCTGCCAAGAAGTAAAGGTGCTGATGGGATTGCATAATAAAACATCTAAAGGCTCTACCTAAATGTCTTCCCATTCTTCTACAGCCCAAAAAGCATGTGTTACCAGCCTTAACCCTAAGTCCTTTATAGATGCCCATTCCTGACTTGTTTTGAGCATGCATTGTTGAATTGTGTTAAATTCTTGTGGACAGTGCTTAATTTCCAGTCACAGTTTGAATGCTACCAACCTTTCTTCTTTGCCATTGTTTTTTAATCATCCTCTGGAGAATATTTGAGCTATTTGTACAAATTTCACTAAAGAGATCAACCAGTGTTTTTATTGTAAACTGTCATGTTCATTGATTGTATACTGATATCCCGCATTGCATTTTCTGCCGATATACTTCACATATTACTTTTATGCTTCATATCAGCTTTATACACAAAAAACATAGTTCAAATCTAAAAATACAGAGGTCCCAGAAGAGGATGTTAGTTACTGTTGTTGTGTTCCATGACTTTCATGGTTTTTGAAAGTCATGCATTGTTCATGCAAAAGTAATATGGAAAACACAGATTTTTTTTTTTTACCTTGTCAACAACAGGAATTTTAAATATTTCCTACACAGCTATTAAGCATTCATCAAGAGATGCACACAAGCTCTGCACCATTCTGACTCCGGGATAAAAGGAATTGCAGAAACGATCTGCATAGAATATATATATATATATATATATATATATATATATATATATATATATCGACAATATTGTACATATCCAGCCCAGCACATACAATTGTTTATTTGAAATAAGACAGCATTTTGTGTTATTATATACAATGTTTTTGGATTTCTGCTTTCTTTATAGATGAGAGCCTCCCTGGATCCCTGCGGGGGATAAGGAAGCAGCAGTGTCTTTTCTGACAGGTCTACTGAAGTGCTTCTTTACACTTGGCCTGTGAGCTGTTAATAATTGATATGCTCTGCAGCTTACCCAGGTGACTGCTGTGAGAATCCTGGGCTGCAGAAAATATGTGATGCAGGCTGTTTTGAAAAAGGAGATTAAAGTATCTAAAGCGGTCAGTTATATGGTATTTCTTTAGATTCATATGCGGCAGTTGCTGATCTTGGTCAACAAAGATACTTCCTAGGAGGTAATGTTTAAAAAAAAAAACTCCTTTCAGTACACAAGAATGAAGAAAAACGTCTACTTCTAAGTGCAAGTGAAGACAACTTGAAATACATATGTGTGAACTGTCTTATCGGTGAAAAAATGTTGTCATTTTGCTTAGCCACACTTCTAATCTAGATATCCCTGCAAGACATCAAACTCCTGAAAATGTTCTTTTCTCTGTTCCAATCAAAGCATTGCAGTTTAGCTAAAATTGTGACTGGACAATGATAGAGCAGCAGCTTGTTGATGAGATCTTTACTATGCTCTCTCCCCCCTAATAAACCAGTTCTATTATCAGATTCACTGCACCCTGCAATGCATTTATGCGCACAGCATTCCTCCTGCTTCTCAAAGTCAGAATGTTGATGTGCAGGATTAGAGAAGGTTAATATAAGAGCATTATTAAAGTTTTTTTTTTAAATGTATTTATGATTTAAAGTGTTACTAAACCCACAACAGTAAAATCGGTGTGTATATGCTATAAAACATGCTTGTTATACTCACTGTGGAACTTAAGGGGTTAATCCTCTGCATTGTGTAAAAAAAGGCTGTTCTATCCTGTATTCTCTGATCATGTCCTTCTTCCACTGACCAATATATTTCCTGATATTTACAGAGCCGGGGGACAGGCTGCACATGCTCAGTTTGGTGTGTTTCTGAGTTATTTCTTTCTTGGGAGAGTGCATGTGATTAGCACAGGGCCAATCAGACAGAGAGTCAGGGGTCTTACAGTCTCATAGGACAATCAGGGGAGAATGAAAACTTCTCCCACAAGCTTTAACCAGACATTTATAGAATTTACAAGACTTTTATATACTGCTGATGAAAAAAGGTATTTAGCAGTTTATATTTACTAAAATAATTGCATTTGCAATTTGCATGTTCTATGTACTGTGGGAGACCGGCTATAGTGAATGCAGGGTCCTGGGCTTAGTAACACTTTAAGTGGATTCTTTTAGTGATGATCTGCTGAAACAAAGATCAGCAGCTTGACCACTCCCCCTATTAAAAGCCCATTTAAACATTTGTCCTCAAAGAAGAGTTCCAGCCTGGGGGAAAAAAATCAAAAGTTAGCAGTTACAAATACTTGGGTATACATGCTAAGACTGTACACTAATCATGGTTCAACATACACTCAGCAAGAAAAAATACTGACAGGAAGGGAGAAGTATTTATGACACAACATACAAAGTTTCTCACCTGTGAGACATTTTTATGCAAAAAAATTACATAGCCGCTTTCATAGTTCAAAGCAATGATATACATAGCCAAGCATCATAGCTACAGTGCAGAGTAAGTGCAAAAGTAAGCGATCGCAGAAAGGTCATGGCTGGAAGAGTTCAAGTGAGGTCATGACAAACCATGACAGCAGATGACAAATCAGTCTGAGAAACAGAAAATAGGTAAACCAAAAATGTAACAATCTATGACAGGCAACATGTCCCAAAAGGCAGTCTGGCCAAAAAGGACATGTGTCAATGTCCACTGTCATGTGGGGTTTATAGCCATGCCCTGCTGGATGGACAAAACACCTGGGGGCATAAATGGAGGAGCCAGTTAGGGAGCTGAACAACAAGAAACACGGGTAAAGAAGCACACTTGCACCCACAGAGTATTTTCATAAGCATGAGCCAGTGGGCACTGATTTATACTTGACTACTCACTGCATGATTGTAACTCACATGGCAAGCCGCTGCACAGATGACTACTGACCACCCAGCTAGCTGATTGTACTGCAGCTATATGCCCGAGTGGCTACACAGTTTTCCCTGCCGATTGGTGAATCACTCTGTTTTTAAATGCACATCTACTGTCATGTTCAGTTTAATATGCTTTTGGAAGCCTGCTGTTCCAATGAAACTTTATATGGTATGAAAATGGCTGGAAATGATAACCTTGAGACACTAATGTCTACTTAAGCTATCGGGTGTACTGTGGAAGGCAGTTTTATATGAAAAAAATCTACAAAGAATCCACAAGAAAGGCAGAATCCCTTTGTGTATGATCAAATTTTACTACTGTCTACACACTCTTTGTTATACACATTGTTATAGATTTCAATGAAGGTAGGAACGGTGGCTGCAGAGAAAAATGTTACTAAATAAAAAGGTGTATTCATCATGACAGCGTTTGCAACTGCAAAAAGGTAAAACATTTAACCTAATGCCCTGTACACACGGTCGGACATTCCGACTACAAATTCCATCAGATTTTTTCCGTCAAATTTTGTCCGAAACTTGTGTTGCATGCACATGGTCGCACAAAGTTGGCGGAAAATCCGATCGTTCTGAACGAGGTGACGTACAACACGTACGTCGGGACTATAAATCGGCCAATAGCCAATAGCTTTCATCTCTTAGTTTATTCTGAGCATGCGTGGCACTTTGTCTGTCGGAATTGTCTCACACGATTGGAATTTATGCAATCGGATTTTGTTGTCGGAAAATTTTAGAGCCTGCTCTCAAACTTTGTGCGTCAGAAAATCCGACAGAAAAAGTCCGATAGAGCCCACACACAATCGGATTTTCCGATGACATAATCCGATCTTACTTTTTCCATCTGAATTTCTGACCGTGTGTACAGGGCATTACACTATTATCCAAATAATAAAAAAATATATACAAGTACCGTATATACTCGAGTATAAGCCGAGATTTTCAGCCTCTTTTTTGAGGCTGAAAGTGCCCCCCTCGGCTTATACTCGAGTCATCGCTGTCTGCCTGCTCGATCAGCGTGTCGAGCAGACAGACAGCGGACATTCTACCATTCAAACGCCGCGCCTCCGCCTCCGCCTTCGCCTGTGATAGGCGGAACACTGAATTTCCCAGCAGCCTGTGTTCCGCCTATCACGGACATCGTCTCATCCTCGTACTACGGACGAGGATGAGACGATGTCCGTGATAGGCGGAACACAGGCTGCTGGGAAATTCAGTGTTCCGCCTATCACAGGCGAAGGCGGAGGCGGAGGCGCGGCGTTTGAATGGTAGAATGTCCGCCGAGGCGCCGACGAAGAGCGGCGATCCTGGCAAGGCACGGGACGGAGGCAAGGCAAGGCACGGCACGGGACGGGACGGAGGCAAGGCACGACACGGGACGGAGGCAAGGCACGGCACGGGACAGAGGCAAGGAGGCAAGGCACGGGACGGAGGCAAGGAGGCAAGGCACGGGACACAGGCTCGGGACACAGGTAGGCTGGACACACACACACACACACACACACACACACACACACACACACACACATGGACACACACACACAGGGATGGATGGATACACACACACACAGGGATGGATGGATGGATGGAGACACACACACACAGGGATGGATGGATGGAGACACACACACACAGGGATGGATGGATGGATGGAGACACACACACACAGGGATGGATGGATGGATGGACACACACACACACAGGGATGGATGGATGGATGGACACACACACACACAGGGATGGACGGACACACAGGGATGGACGGACACACACACAGGGATGGACGGACACACAGGGATGGACGGACACACAGGGATGGACGGACACACACACAGGGATGGACAGGCATGTCTCACCCTCGGCTTATACACGAGTCAATAAGTTTGCCAGTTTTTTTGGGGGTAAATTGGGGGCCTCGGCTTATATTCGGGTCGGCCTATACTCGAGTATATACGGTATATACAAAATATATAAATATAACATAAATATATACAGTATGTGGTTCATCCATTGTATAATCAATGTTTTACTGAGTCCTCACTGCTTGTGACAAACATAGCACTGTTTCTCGGATCATTATCTTACCTTTCTTGAGTGTAGTACTATGACAATTCCTATTGTTTATGTCTTTGTCAAGTATTACCATGTTATAAAACTGAAATACATATATATAAAACTCATAATATATACAGTATGTAAGTCCCTTGTATTTACTACAAAAGGCAGTAGGGTTGATTTACTAAAACTGGAGAGTGCAAAATCTGGTGCGGGTGCAGATAACCAGACAGCTTCTTCTGGTGCACCAGATTTTGCACATATGCATATACTTACCATATTTTTTTTATATGCCCATTGAGAGATTCAGGAATACAGTCAGTCCCAGACATTTGGTATATTGCTGCCTACCGGAGGTTGAGACACTAGCAAAGAAAAAAACAAAATTAAGCCAGTCCCTGAATAACCCTGACTTTACCCATTATAGCCCAGGAATGGGAGCAAACAGTACATGTGCCCCTCAATTTTCTTATTGTTCATTGAGGGACAAAGAAACATAGTAATTCTTTGATATATGAGATGTCCAAAAACAGTCCAACTGCGAGGGAAAAAACCTCTTAAGCTAAGAAAAGTATAAGGTTAGGGGCCCTTAATCCTTTTGAAGGAGGAGGTGAGGTGAACTACAATGCCTGTATAAAAAAGGGGCAGTAGGACTAAAGAAATATCATATGCAAAATGGTATACAGGAACATCAGGACTAGTAAGATGCGAGAGAGTCCCTTTGACATCCAGGGATGTGAGCTTTGCACTGTAAACTTGCCAGACCAATTATGAAATACATGATTCTAGGAATCATAAAACTTACCCCTGTAAAAGGCAAATATTCTGTAAGGTGCGCCCCCCTCCTTAGCTCGAGCTGGACTTTAGTGATCACTGGAAAGCCCTTTCAATCGATTGCGTAAAATCAGACAATCACATGAGTTGAGGATTATCATGACTACGTTCTTTTACTTCCTGTATACTACTTTTTATGTGCTTCAAATTGCATTGTCAGCCAATCAGGATTAGACAAGACATTCAAGACATTTGACCAATCATGAAACATTAACATCTAGTGCGTCATACAATAAGCAGAGTTTTTTAGGGGAATTCTGATAAAAGGTCTCCAGACATACAGACATATATTTATATACGGTAAATGACCTTAAGAAATCATCTATAATTAAACCACATAGCTTCATTTCACCTTATGAATATTTCCTACTTCCTATAAATTCTAACAGCTAGCTCTGACCACAAATGCATCCTGTTTCTTGCAGACTTCAGAAGTAACTTGCAAAGCATTATGTTTCACTAAACTTCAGTAAATATCTAAATGTAATAAGAAAAGTATAAACTTAAAGGGTGACTCTCCCTACCCTTACAGATCTAGTGGTAGAAATTCTAATGCCCCATACACACGTTCGTACATTTCAACCACAAAATCCGTCAGATTTTTTCCGACTGATTTTGGTAGAAACTTGTGTTGCATACACACGGTCGCACAAAATTGTCTGAAAATCTGATTGTTTAGAACGAGGTGATGTTAAAAACATATGATGGGACTACGTCCCAGGGCCAGTAGACAATAGCTTTCATCTCCAAATTTTTTCTGAGCATGCGTGGCACTTTGTGCGTCGGAATTCTCTACACACGATCAGAAAAAGTCTGATCGGATTTTGTTGTCGGAAAATTTTAGATCCACCTCTCAAACTTTTTCTGTTGGAAATTCCGATGGAAAAAGTCCGATAGAGCCCACATAAGATCAGATTTTCCGACAACATAATCCGATCTGACTTTTTCCATCTGAACTTCTGACCGTGTGTATGGGGCATAATACTATCACTAGGAATGCAAGCTTGATAGAGAATAGGAAGAGGAAGGAATGAAAGGAGACCTCAGAAGACCACATTTTGGCCATAGAAGAAGATCTAAACAGGTCCTACGAAGACTTCCAGATTTACACTATGCCACTTAGCAGAATTATGCAGCAGGGTAAGAAAGTGCCCTGGCTGTTGACCCTTCCAGAAAGTGCCTGACTTATCAGCAATGGATACTTCCTTGAATATTTAGAAGCCTCATACCGCGTACACACGATCAGACTATCCGGCAGACTTAGTCTGGCGGACAAACCGGCGAAAAGTCTGCCAAATTTCCGAATGCGCAGACCTGCCCACACATGGGACTATCCGCTGTACTTTTGAAATGGACGGACTTGCCCACACACGGAGTAAAGTCCATTCATTTTAGGTTACAAATCAGTGGCTATAAAGGGCAGCCCTGGCGAGTCCCATTCGTAATATTAAATGAAGTGGAAAGAGCTCCCATTGTTAGGACCTGAGCCTAGGGACTGGTGTAAAGGGTCATAATTGCCGAAAAGATAGGGCCAGCAAAGCCAAACACAGTGAGGGTACTAGCTAAGTACCCCCAATGTATGCAGTCGAACACCTTCTCCACGTCCAGTGACAGGAGCAGAGAAGGCGTTCCCCCCACGTTTACACCGTGGATGATGTTGATCAGGCGCCTGGTGGCGTCCGATGTTTGCCTACCCTTTGTCCTTTGTGAACCCTGATTGGTCTGGGTGAATTAGACCCGGGAGAATATCTGTTAGACGTATCGCTATCAATTTGGCGTAAAGCTTCACGTCCTTATTAAGTAGTGAAATTGGTCGAAAGTTTTGTGGGCTGGTCGAGTCCTTCCCTGGCTTGGGTATAGTTACTAGTAACGCTTTAAGCATCTCTGAAGGGAAAGAGGCAGAGGCAACGTTTTGTAATATTCCCCTATGAAGCCATCAGGTCCCGGGGACTTGTTAGATGGTAATGTGGCTATAGCTTTGTTTACCTCCAACATGGTGAAAGGTAGATTTAGCTGATGGAATTGATCAGGAGTTAGCCTTGGGAGGGCAAGTTGTGCCAGAATAGATATGTTAGATAGGTAGATATGTTGTCCGGGTCTGGTTGAGGGGTGGAGTGATTTTTTTTTAGGTTGTATAGGGAGCTATAGTATTCCCCGAATGTCCTTGTAATCATTGTGCAAGAAATTTCCCCGCTCTATTACCACTAGCATAGTGTGTCATTTTCATTCTCCTGGTAGCCTTCTCAAAGTCCCCCAGGAGACTAAGCCTCAGATCAAGTCTAAGTAACGAAATGGAGTTGGATAGGGCAATTGAGGGTTGTTTTTTGTTTTGTGCTTCTAGGGAGCGAATACTATCAGTAAACTCTGTTATTTTCTGTTGCCTCTGTCACCTCAGCTCCGTTCCTATTTTTATGAATATACCCCTCATAAATGCCTTGCGAGCATCCCACAATACAGCATGGTTAGATACAGAACCCACATTATCATCAAAATACACATTGAGCTGTGTTTCCAATTGTTCCCTGGAACCCTGATTCTGAAGAACATATGGATTCGCTCTCCAGACTGGGTTAGGCCCAGGGACAAGTGGGTCAGCAATAGTTAGGGTAACAGATGCATGATCCAACCAGGTAATAGTGTTGACTATCATCCCGGTGGCCCGCACCAGAAGGGATTGGTCCACCAAGAAGAGGTCAATGCGAGAATAGGAGTGATGTGCTGCTGAAAAAAAAAGTAAAGTCCCATTCTCCCGCATGACAATGCCATACGTCATACAGATCATTTTTGTGGATAAAATCCTGTAACGAAGATGTGGTGCATCTCGCTGTAGAGGTGGTGTCCATAACCATATCCGGGGGTAGGTTAAAGTCTCCACATAGAATTAAAGATCCCCTCTTGACCGACTCAATTCTTTTCCGTCATTTGTTAAGAAATTTAATCTGGTGCGAGTTCGGTGCATAGACGTTCACTATCGTATAAGTGTGTGAATTAATGTCACATACTATTATAAGATATCTGCCATTAGGGTCTTTGACTTTCTCATGGACATGGAGGGAGACCATGTCTCTGAACGCCGTGAATACACCCCTTTTCTTTGCGTCTGCGTTAGCTGTGAATATAAAGGGGTATTTTCTATTTTCTGTGGGAACATTTAGGCTGCGCATTGGCACAAAAATGGGTTTCTTGTACACATAGTATGTCACTATCATATTGAGAGGTTTCAGTCCACAGGGCTTTCCTTTTAGCAGGGTGATTGAGACCCTTGGCGTTGATGGATAAAAATGTCACTCCCATTTACCGGGTCTGGTTGTGCTTGGACAGTGTCCCCCTGCTAGGTACTCTGGGGCACATGATGGGCATTGTTTGCTAGGTGATAGCAAGGGGTGTTCCTGACCATTGAAAGGATATAGATAGATGGAGTGTAAGTTACTCACATGCGAAAGACCCTCCGCGGTAGGCATGGTGTAGAAATAGACAGTGGCGTAGGACATTCCTTTGTGGAAGACATTGTTTCGTGGAAAGGCATCAGATGGAGTAGGCAAGGAGAATTGAGCATTATCTGTGAAGTTTACAATTAGCAGACATTTCAAACTGTGGTGAGCAGTAAACAAAAAGAACAAAATAAAACAACAGAACCTCCGCTGTAAGCAAAGAACAAAGTAAAGCTGTAGTGGTATTTTCTGAACATTGGTGAACATTTCGGGCTCATTGTCAATGAACGGTCCAAGACAGTCAACTGTCTATTTGAATGCAACTAGTGCTATTCAAACATAGATTGGGGCTCAAGTTCGTGGCAGAGAGGGTTAGCCCCTGCTGCAACGGAATGTGTGGTATCCCGAGCACAGTCCGTAGGTTTAGGCGTGTTTTTTAGTATTGTCAGGCATGACAGTTTTCCATCCTGTTTCCAGTTGTTGTGTCTTCTTAGCAGGGTTGGGGTTGTTTGCCAGGTCTGGGACTATGTGCCAGTCTCGAAGCAGAGCAAGGCCTTTCTCTAGAGAATGGACCACGTGAGTAGCACAATCCTTAGTGATAGTGAGGTTGGTTGGGTATCCTCATTTGTAGGAGATCTGGTGGTTTCGGAGAGCTTGGGTAATCGTTACTAGGCTTCTCCTCTTTTTCAGTGTGTACTGTGAGAGGTCTGCATAGAATTGCAAGTGTTGGTATTGGGCAGGGACGAGGTCTTTTTTCCACATAGTGGCCATAAGTTGTTCTTTGACATGATAAAAGGTCAATCTCAGTATGACATCTCTTGGAGTATGATCGGGGAGGTAGGAGGGCTTGGGGAGGCGGTGTATCCTGTCTATGGTGACATCCATCTGTGTAAGGTCAGGTAGGAGGCCTATGAATAAGGTAGTGGCGAATGACCGCAAATCGCTCTGTTGAACCGTTTCCGGTATGCCTCTAATCTTCATGTTGTTTCTCCTACTTCTGTCCTCCATGTCCGCCATTTTTGCCTGTATGGCCTCTATCTCCCCCTCTGCCTCCTCTTGGGCATCTACTAGGTCTTTAATTGTGGTAGCGAATTTGCTCATTTTGCATTCAATATGATCAACTCTAGTTTCCACTTCTTGGATGTCTGTGCGAAACTTGTTCATACATGTCATCATATCAGCCTGTATAGTACTCCATAGGGAGAGCAACATGTCTTTAAGAACAGTGTCTATGACAGGTTGGTTGTTCATGGGGAATTTCTCAATGCTATCAGGCAGAACCCTAGTGTCTTCCCCTGAGTCATCCTCATGGCCGCTCAGTGAGCTGCATCCAGGGCCATCCAGCCTTGGTCTTGCTTGGCTGGACTGGCCAGTTATGGGGTATCTGGGCAGGAACGGGTGCTTTTCGGAGAGCCCTCATTTCCATCCCGGGTGGCCGAGGGAGAGACAGGGTCCCGCATGCTGACGGCCGGCATGGAAGTAAAGCCGGCACCATTTTGCCTACCTCCATCCTGGCAGTACTGGTAGTATTATGTCAGTCTCTGCGGTTTCCTTTCGCCTTTCCGTTTGTTAGCCATGCTCCGCCGCGGTCCGCCGGTGGTCAGAAGCGAGGTGGGGTGGGTATATGCCTCCGGGAGAGCCTTTATGTGCCGCTGTATATCAAGTCCATTCATTTTGAACACGGCTCCAGGTAGCCGGGACCAGCGAAGGATTGACACGTCGCTGGCCTGTCACCTGGTATGGACTTAAAGGGGAAGCCCTACGCTGAAAAAAACTGCGGAAAAAACTGTGGAAACTCTGTGAAAAATTAGTGCCTATTTGCTTTTAGTAAAATTAACCCCAATGAGTCAGTAACTAATGAATAAGGTAATCATAACCCCTAGCATTGATGCCAGTTTACATAATAACAACCCATACCTTGGATGGCCGTTTCCACAATAATAACCCCAAAGCATTGGTGTCAGTAGCAGCAATAAAAATCCCCAGCATCAGTTCTAGTTTCCGCAATAATAATCCCCAGCATTTGTACCAGTTTATGTAACAATAACCCTCAGCATTGGTGTCAGTAACAGCAATAATAACCCCCACCATTGGTGCCAATTTTGCAACAAAAAAAAACCAGCATTGGTGCCAGGTTTTTGCAATAATAATTCCCAGAGCATTGGTGCCAGTTTTCGAAATATAATCCCCAACATTGGTGTCAGTTTTTTCAATAATAATCCCTAGCATTGGTGTCAGTAACAGCAATAACAATCCCCAGCACTGGTCACTAATACAGCAAAAGGCAGTTTGTTACCGCTGCCACTGGTCACTAATGCAGTAAAAAGGGGTTAACTAACTGACTAGTAAATTAACCCCTTCACCCCCCTACACACACATATCCACCCCCCCCCCCCCAATTGTTAACCAATTTCCAGTGGGAACACCAAAAAAACTTTGATAATGTTTATCCTCCTCAGCATGCTACCCTTGAGTTATTGCCACCTACCTTCATTCAACCAACATAGTCCCTTGCAATGCCACTCTCTCTCCTTCTCTCTCCCTGTCCCCGGCCTCTGAATGACGTCACATCAGAGGCCAAGGCTAGCAGTCATCTGTTGGGCAGAGATCATTTCACCTGATAGATGTGATATGCTGTCTTCTAGTGCTGGGCACCTAGCTGTTTTTCTGCAAGCTCAAGATAACAAGGTGCTCTGTTCAGGGCAGAATTGATAGCAATCTGGCAGAGATCTGGTAAGCATCTTCAACCATCCTTGGGTAGAACTTCATTGGCAGCTGGCAGCACTCACTCTACTCCACCTATGGCTTCCCCCTTCGCATGGAACATGGAACGCCAAGGGCATGTGCCCCCTTGCCCCCTAGACCCCCCCCCCCCCCCCCCGGGCCCATTATGATCCTGTCCTGTTTACTTCACCTGCTTTGTTTAAATATGATTTTCTTTATTTCTCTCTCCCTTTCTCACATTATCGTAATTTCTTTTTTGGCTTAGTGTTATGCCTCTGCCGTTTGGAGCCATACAGGTAGTGCAATTCTTTCCTATTCTTATACTGATTCAGATTAGCAGCTATGATTATGTGACATGTTTTTATATAAAGTTATCCTGGGCATTCTTTCCCAATAACTTAAAAATCTATACTTGGTCCTTGTCATCTAACCTGTCACTAAATCCCTGCAGACACTCCAATTCAATGTAACCACAGCTGTAGCCTCTATTTCAATAAAAACAGTACAAATACATAAAAGCATATAATTGCTGTAGGAAGTGTTAAAAGAAATGATTTAGAAAATTGCTTTATTTACTGTTCACCTGACCAGTCTGTAGTGACAACCAGTTTAAATATGCAAGTTGGCACATGTTATAAGCTCCTTTTATCCTTTTATTGTTTGCTGCAATCTTCCTTAAGAACCTAACTTATAGACACTCACCATGAAACAGAAGAATCAAAAAGAAGGCTGAGAGTATTGTAACTGCAGACAGGTGAGAGACTTGTAAAATATAAAGAAGCAAAACTGGGTTGGAGATCCACTTACAGACAAGTCATTTCATGATTTCTGTGTGCTTTGGGAACTTAGATGAACTTCTAAGCTCTTGGGGTCAGGATGTCACTCTTTTGCAAACAATGCTTTCCTTCCGTGACTTTAGATAATGTTAAAAAGGAAAAAAAAAAGTTTTATTTCTAACATACTCTTTCAGGTAGGGTTGAATTTGTTTAAAGAATGTTAGTCATAAGGGAATTATTTGTAAAGCGATGTTTTTAAGTATATTTATCAATCAGCATTCTGCTTTAAAAGTTAACTCCACTTTCATGGGGAAAAAAATAGAAAATAGAGAAAAAATAATATAGCAACACAAGTCATATTGTAATTTAATGTTATTAAAAACTACCTTTCCTTTTCAGTCTGCAGCCGCTGAAATTTTCTAAAATGCAATGCAATACGCTACCTGGAGATTTTCTGTACATAGAATGTGTACTGACCACTCCCCAGAAACATAATTTCCTGCTTGTGTGATTGGCTTAGTGATTTTCCTAGAAGTCTGCACTAAGATACAAAACATATTTAATTTTTGGTGAGATACTCCTAATAGGAACACATCTAAAGGGATGCAGGCCCAGTAGCTTTCCTCATTAGTATCCTGCAGGTGCACAGCTGATTGATAATTATAAAACCCTCCCATTAGATACACTTCCCCACATAGGCACAGAGAAACACACATGGATTTCTTCAGAATAACAAAAGGTAGGAATCTGCAACAAAGTTTGTTCAAATCCTTGCAATATACACGGGGGGGGGGGGGGTTGTCAATCAATTAAAGTGGAGTTACGCTTTAAATAGATAATTGAAAGCAAAAATCTAGGCAGATTTAAAAGATACAAATCTATGCTTTCTGTATTTATTAATACAGCTTTGAATTTATTAATTTAAAAACAGTGTACCTTGATTTAACATGGTTTCAGCTTCTTATAGTCCCTCAACAGAAGCTGATTAGAAGGAAAATTAGCTGCAGTCCAAGGAGCATGCTGATAGGATGAGAAAACAGAGAGACAGAAATAGATAAGCTCATCAGGGTTTTATATCCTCTTTTACGAGATGTTGCTGAGCTGTAGCAGATAAATGTCAGGTGCCCTCTCCTGTAAATTTTAGAACTAGATGGATATAAACCCTTTGTGCAACCGAACTGTTGTCAGAAAGTATTTAAAATGTATATATGTTACAGTGTGAAATCAGGCATTCTACAGAATGCCTGGCTAAAATATGCAATGGCAAATTTGACACATTGTAAGATATACTGTATGCTGTATACTGTATATGTGTTCACATTCTTACAGTATAAGCAATTTGAAAACACGAGTAACATGCCTGGGTATTATCTACAATGCTTGTACTGTATATACAAAAATTTACCATTTTATACTTTGCCTATAGATTCTATAGAATGCCTGATTGAACAGATTGTCTGTAGCATATACAATAAAGCCTCTGTAAAATGGAATTGTTTCTATGTGCATAAATTTCTGTATCGTGATACTTATTTAGAATTCATAGGATAGTAAAAGGCAGTAAAGATCTGTGTAAGCTTAAAATGATTAAAAATACCTAGCATCAGAGTTACCATGGAAACTTTGTCCTGACTGCAAATTTTGGGATACAGATGACAGAAGAGAAAAAAAATTGACAGTTCGAACTTCCATTTTAGGGATTTTTTTCAGAAAAATGATGGGCCTGCACAAGTCCAACTCCATTGAATATTTAGTATACACCTCTATAAAAAATAGAATTTATAGTTAAGTAACACATTTGAAACTACAGTAGGTGACCGCGATATTGTGTCAATCTCGCCGCTTTTATCAGCGAGATTGACACCCTGACAACCTTGTGGGAGCCAGCGCCGAGCTGGCTTGCATTGGGAAAGGAAAAATTAGTTTTTTTCCTTTCCCAATAAGCGACAAGCATTGATGACATTGAGGCCGGGTTTCACACTGGTGCGGGGATCTGACTTGGAACCCCGCCAATACCAGGCACTGTGTTTGGTATAAATCTTGAGGGGGAACTCCACGCCAAATTTTAAATAAAAAAACAGCATGGTACTGTTCAGGAGGGGGGGGGGGGGCGCTCACTCATCCCCACCCCCTTTCCTGACTGGCCGGGCTACGTGCTCAGATAAGGGTCTGTTATGGATTTTGGGGGGACCCCCACGCCGTTTTTTTGGTGTAGGGGGTTCACCTTAAAATCCATACCAGACCTAAGGCCCTAGTATGCCCCTGGAGGGGAACCTATGCCAGTTTTATTAGAGAGGTGACATTGTCGCTTCTTTCTCGCGCTGGCTGCAATAGGAAAATGTGACATTTTCCTGTTGCAGCCAGCGCGAGATGTACAGTACCCTGTCGCCGAGAACCAGCGCAATGGGATCGCACTGGAAACACATTCTCGCTGTCAGGTACTGTAAAACGTCTTAAGCAAAGCTTACTATGACATAAACCCACTCCATTCATATATCTTACGCCATGTGTCTGGGTGTGGGATAACCATGATCAGTTAGCCCACACATGTAAAGCCCCATACACACTCAATTTTTCTGCTGAGTTTTTCCTGCAGATTTACCAAAGCCATATAATATGAGGTCAAATCTTAGGAGTTTCAATTTGTATGCAATCAGGCAGGCCCTTGCACTACATGGTGTTGGTAAACCTGAAGGAAAAAATCAGCAGAAAATCTGATAGTGTGTATGGGGAATAAGTATTAACAGAATATCAATGACCTATTAACAAAAACCACACACCCTATTACAAGGGGCATGAATTTCCAAAAAGACAGCATCAGATGACAATCTGTATAATAAAACTATAGCAATGAACTAATGGCATATGCTTCAGTCAGCCTGAATCTTCAAGGATTAAAACTACAAGCACATATGTTTTAAATATTAAATGTAAAAAAAAAAAATACGTAAAACAAAGCAGAAACATACAGTATACAGAAGGATATAACATGCAATAGTTTAGTTGGCAAAACCACTTGAATGTATGAACATAATAAATCATCATTTTAAATGTCCCATCTGTGACTGGGCTCGGGGGGATCCTGGAGCGTAATTTCTATATCCAATATACTTCTTGCTCCGGGAGCCTCCTGCTTAGGTTTCCAACCTAATGGGCAAAAATACCCATGCTATGTCACAGAGAGAAAAGAAAAATATATTTCCATTATGTGTTTCTAAAAAAAATCTTTGGACACATTGTGGGGTGTTAAAATCTTCGATAACCAAGACATATTAATTTCCTTTACTTCTAGATAGATAGGAGACAGCATGCTACTCAATCCTACACCCATGGGATCACCCACCTGGAAAGACACCGAACTTCTCCCCCAAGCCCATGTACAGGTTGGTGGGAGAGGAGGAAAACTTGGCCCACATTGAAGCTCTGCACCTCTGCAGATAGAAGACCCCACCAAACATTTTTGAAAGTCGCAAGAATAACTACTATATTTCTTGTGGTGTAACTGCAGGTCTATCAGGGCCAGGTGATAGGGGTCACAAGAATATAGCAAACATACATTCATTATTACCCAAACTCTAACTTTCCAAACAAGCTTGTGAACAGCGCCTAGAGGCGATTCAGTTCGCATTGTGCGCTATACAAGTATTTCATTCATTCATTCATTCAATATCAGATAATGCTGTTTTTGGTTCTTGTAGACCCTGGGTCAAAGACGGAACATTCCAGTAATGGATGGCTGCACTGTTAACTGTTTGGTGGTTTCCTTACCAGACCGTCGTGAGACAGGTTCGTTTTACCCTACTGATGATGTGTTGTCGCAATAAACTCCAATCTGTTTGGCATGTACTTCAGCTTTGATAGGCTTAGATGCCTCTACTGATTTGGATATGTCTTTAAGACCCATTCTCTACTTACTTAATAATATCATGACATCTCTCAACAGCTGGACTCCTAGCTTGAATGGACAAAAAATATTTGTCACTATACTTTCGTTTTATAATTTTCCACAGATGCAAATCCTTTGCCAGACTCTTGATGTAACTGCTGTAATATCAAAACTATCTTAATTTCCTGAAAATGAATGTGTTAGTACACTCTGTCAGCGTTGTATGAACTGTATATAGGTTCAGATACATACAGTTTACAGGGCTGTGTTCCAGCAGTCAGAAGGGAGGCTTCCTGTCCTAATCCTGGAACAAAATTGAGTCAGGCTGAGCGCTGTTCATCTGTTCCATGAGGCCTTGTATTTCATGAATAAATACACAAGCATCCTCTGATTGACTGAGGCAGAGATTATGCATCCACCTACCTCTCTATCCCAGCAAACCTATATACTCTGAACCAAGTTGTCCACCCTGCTCACACACACAGGATTTCTATGCAAAGTTAAACAGTGCAATAATCCCTACCTTCTACCATTGTTGGATGAGTGAAACATCACTCCCTCTATGAGGCTGGATTCCCACCTAGGCATTTTTTGTGCTTTTTGCATTTTGCAGATTTGCACTACGTGTTCCATAGGAAACCATGTTAAATGGACTGTAGTGCAAATCTGCAAAATGCAAAAAGCACTAAAAATGCATAGGTGTGAAGCCTTATGGAGTGTCACATAGTAATAGGATAGTAATAGTTTTTACTGATCCATAGCAGACTTTTTTTTTTATTATTACCACATATAGCCTTATATTTTCTCAGGTACTGAATTAAATTGTATGAACCCCTGACAAATGTTATAATCTGCTAAGAGATTTTTTACTTCTTTACTTCCAAGAGACTGATAAATGTTTTTTTCATGCTTTGCTATTATGGCGTAATAATACTGTCTTTCTTGCATTTAAAAGTTTACATCGCATCTGTTTACTAGTGAAGAAATGCCTCCTGTTTGAAAATGCCTCTAATGAGCCGCGCATGCGCAGTGATGATGTCACTCTAGCTGATCGATAGACCAGATGGAGTGACGCTCTGTACAGCACATGCGCAAATCATCAGATTCATCTGACGAAAGGCATTGTAAACTGCAGGAGGCATTATTCAATAGAACATGGGCATGGTGTTTGGGCGGGGCTCTGCGCTCTGTCATAGGTAGAGGGAGGGTCCTTACAGGATCCGAATCTAAAGAGGAGTGATTAGAGAGGGGCACAGGAGTCCCAGAGCGACTACAACTAACAGCATGTCCTGTCACTGTCCCCCAGAGGGACAACAACTGCCAGCATGTCCTCTTACTGCCCTCTGGAGAGATTACAACTTTTTTTTACTGCCTATTACCAGACTACTTCCTTAGACACCCTGTTGAATTGTTATCTCCACCCAGTGGCGATGTGTCCATTAAGGGCGCATGTGCGCTGCCCACTCTGTCATGCCATCCCCCTATATGTAACATGGAAAGATTCATGCATGGCATGAATCTATCAATGGCCGCTGTAGCCACCCCCTATTCATGTGTGCCACCCCTTTTCGGATGCCAAGCACCTGAATTAAAGCAGCAGGGTGTTTTTTTGAAGCACCTGATTAGAGTCATAGGCTCTAATAGGCTTCAAAAAAGGTGGACTAGTGTGTTAGTGTAGCACTAATACCCAAAGGAACTGTTGGTTTTTGTTGGGCTTACCATTGTCTCACCTGTTCACTGTGTCCATCTTAGGGGTCCCGTTGTAGAGTGGATTAAAGAATGTTAGCTCTGACACTTTTTCCAAAGATTTATTTGAAAGAACATGAAGTTTTGCAATAGTGGGATAGGGGGTTAAGGGGGATTCAGGTACATTGTAATTGCGGGTTAGAGGAAGATCCAGAGGACAAACAGCAGTCAGTATAACTAAATTGTTGTGCAATCCTCTGCCACAGGAAGGTACAACCATCAGCTTATTGAGAAATTAAAGAACTGTCACACAGTACCAGGTTCTTTCAGCCAGTTCAGCGGTACTGTGTGGTAGGTGACCCAGGATGCATCCTTCAACTGAGTCTCCAGGCTATTCCAGAGATACCAGCCTTGTTGCTCTGTCCTCTACTAAAAAAGTCCTCCCCTGGATTCTCCAGTTGCTTGGCTTCTCCCCACAAGCAGGACAGCACAGGACCACCCCTGGATCGGTAGGCCCCAAGACTTTTGGGGCCACCCTTTAAGTTACAAAGCCTCGGGCCAGTGGGCTCCGAGACATAGAGATAGGAAGCACACACCTCAGGCCAGGAGGGCCACGAGGTCGGGATAACAAACCCCAAAAATACGGCGCCTGTACCTTAAGTACCCTTACCCAGAATTCACAGCGGGTGAACCACTCCAACTGGGCTATTTCTGAGTAAAAGGGGTACCCAGTGCATTCAGCCTGTTGCATTTCCAACACTTACCGGTGGTGACAGCGACACCCATGGCCAAGTGTAAACTAGCACAACCCAGCTGAACTGGTACAGAAACCAGAATTTTGACATAATTAGTCTGAGCCAAACTGCAGTGCCAGACAAACTTAAATTTACATAAACAATAGCGTCTGCTCATTAGGAGCAGGGCTCTACATACTCCCCCCTCTGCATTAGATGCAGGTTTCCATTACATCAGAGGGGGGCGGGGTCACCCACACGTCATTGGGAAGCCAGGCTTCCCCATTTGCGTCAGAGGGGGGTGTGGTCAGGTGACGGGTGGCCCCACCCTCCTCATATAAGAAATTTCAGACTGCCAGGATCCCGCAGTGTCTCCGCCAGTGGAGACAGAGGATGGATGGATTTGCTGCGCTGGAGGGTGAGATCACCCGTCGCTGGATCAGATCAGTCATCACTGTACTCCAGAGAGATGATCATCCTTTGCTGGATAGCAAGAGTGGAATCTTTTAAAAATATATATTTTTTTAATAAAGGACTTTTTCAACGGTGTGTGTGTCTTTTAGCATTCTTTTACACTTTCTTTGTGAAATGGTAGGGGTACTTTTGTACCCCCTTACCATTTCAAACAGGGGGGGCCAGGATCTGGGGGTTAAAGGGGGCTTCCAGATTCTGATAAGACCCCTGCCCGCAGACCCCCAAAGCATCCTCCCTATGTTGAGGGCATGTGGCCTGGTATGGTTCAGGAGGGGGGGTGCTCTCTCGTCCCCCCCTCTTTTCCTGCGGCCTGCTAGGTTGCGTGCTCAGATAAAGGGTCTGGTATGGATTTTTAGGGGGAACTCCACGCCATATTTTTAAAAAAAATTGGCATGGAGTTCCCCTTAAAATCCATACCAGACCCTCAGGTCTGGTATGGATATTTAGGGGGCACCCCACATCATTTTTTTTTAATTTAACGCGGGGTTCCCCTTAACCACTTCAATACCGGGCCATAGTCAAATGATGCCCACAGATGGGATCTCCCATCCTGGGTCGGCGTCATATGACATCCTCTGTATTTTGACGATCCTGCGGGCTTCCGGGGCCCACAGCACGGCGATCGTGGATGAGGTGTGTCCCTCAGACACAGCCCATCTCCGATCTGTGGGATTTCCATCCCCATCCACCCTCCCCGATACACGTGACCGGCCGTGTCCAATCACAGCCGGTCACATATATTGTGCACATTCACAGCGCTCGTGCACGCGCCTAGGACGCGTGCAGAGCGGCGATCAGGGATGAGGCTTGTCACCCTGACACAGCCCAACCCCGATCGCAGTAAAGAGCCAATGAAATTGTAAACAATGTAAACAAACCGTGGTAACGAGATGTTCGGGTGTGAGGAGGAGATTGCGGTAACATCTCGTTACCACCTAGTGTACACCAACACACACTGATTACCCCCCAATAAAGAGAACCTGTCACCAGCCATCAAAGTACCTGTCATCACCCATCAAAGTACCTGTATTCACCCACCACAGCCCCTCAGAGTACCCGAGTACCTGTCCCAGCCCATCTGAGTACCCGAGTACCTGTCAGCCCATCTGAGTACCCGAGTACCTGAGTACCTGTCAGCCCATCTGAGTACCCGAGTACCTGAGTACCTGTCACAGCCCATCTGAGTATCCGAGTACCTGAGTACCTGTCAGCCCATCTGAGTACCCGAGTATCTGTCCCAGCCCATCTGAGTACCCGAGTACCTGAGTACCTGTCACAGCCCATCTGAGTACCCGAATACCTGTCAGCCCCTCTGAGTACCCGAGTACCTGAGTACCTGTCAGCCCATCTGTGTAACCGAATACCTGAGTACCTGTCACAGCCCATCTGAGTACCAGAGTACCTGTCACAGTCCATCTGAGTATCCGAGTACCTGAGCACCTGTCAGCCCATCTGAGTACCCGAGTACCCGAATAGCTGTCCCAGCCCATCTGAGTACCTGAGTACCTGTCTCAGCCCATCTGAGTACCCAAGTACCTGTCCCAGTCCATCTGAGTACCCGAGTACCTGTCCCAGCCAATCAGAGTACCCAAGTACCTGTCACAGCCCATCTGAGTACCCAAGTACCTGAGTACCTGTCACAGCCCATCTGAGTACCCAAGTACCTGAGTACCTTTCACAACCCACCGGAGTACCCGAGTACCTGAGTACCTGTCACAGCCCATCTGAGTACCTGTCACAGTTCATCTGAGTACCCGAGTACCTGAGTACCTGTCACAGCGCATCTGAGTACCTGTCACAGTTCATCTGAGTACCTGATTACCTGTCACAGTTCATCTGAGTACCTGATTACCTGTCACAGTTCATCTGAGTACCCGAGTACCTGTCACAGTTCATCTGAGTACCCGAATACCTGTCACAGTCCATCAGAGTACCCAAGTACCTGTCACCAGCCCTTCAGAGTACATGAGTACCTGTCACCAGCCCGACGGAGTACCCGAGTACCTGTCACCAGTCCGTAGGAGTAATGGAGTACCTGTCACAGCCCATCTGAGTACCTGTCACAGTTCATCTGAGTACTTGATTACCTGTCACAGTTCATCTGAGTACCCGAGTACCTGTCACAGTTCATCTGAGTACCCGAATACCTGTCACAGTCCATCAGAGTACCCAAGTACCGGTCACCAGCCCGTCAGAGTACATGAGTACCTGTCACCAGCCCGACAGAGTACCTGAGTACCTGTCACCAGCCCGTAGGAGTAACGGAGTACCTGTCATCTGCCCGTTGGAGTAACGGAGTACTTGTCACCAGCCCATCAGAGTACTCGAGTACCTATTTGCAGACCATGCCTCTTAGAATACACATTAAGGTGTTTGCTTTCCAAAATGGGGTCATTTTGGGGGTAATACCATTGTCCTGGTGCTCCAGGACCTTCAAAAATGTGATAGGTAGGAACGAAATGAGATGTATAATTTATACTCCTAGAACGCCTGAACGTACCACTTCCATGTTGGACCTCTGTATGTGGCCAGGCTGTGTAAAAGTCTCACACATGTGGTATCGTAATACTCAAGAGGAGTAGCAGAATGTGTTTTGGGGGTGTAATTTTTGATATATACATGCTATGTGTTAGAAATATCTTATAAATGAACAACTTTGTGTAAAAAGAAAAAAAGATTTTCATTTTCTGTAAAAAAAATAACCGGTCAAAAGACTCATAATTCTTCATAGAATATACTTTGGGGTGTTTGTTTTCCAAAATGAGAAGAAAAAATATTACAGCGCACACATGCAAAACTAACATTTACCTCCAGCAAGGCTTTTTAAAAACACCTAGACATTTTCAAAAAACATCAACAAATATGGGGATTTGGTCACACCATATTGATATATGGGGCTTAAGCCCACTTACTGCGACAAAGTACCCCATGATTAGTGGGTCCTACACTATCCATAGATTGGGAGATCCTACTTCTCTGAACCATGGGAGGGAGCTATACTCCTTTATATGGGAGAACGTGAGGTCTCAACCATGACACAGATGGTCACTAATGAGAGGTACTTAACCCCCCTAGCGGTAATCCCGAGTCTGGCTCGGGTTGGGATTTTACTAACAGGAGCGGTAACCCTGAGCCAGACTCGGGATTGCATGGCTGGATGCAGGGAGAGTTACTTACCTTGTCCCCTGGATCCAGCGATGTCCTCCGCACTGTGTGATCGAGCTGTCCTCCACTCGATTCACAGTGCCGAATGCTGCCGAGCTCCGTTCTCTGCGACGCTACGGCGAGGGAGCACGGGAGCGGAGAACGGCGGCAAATTAAAAAAAGTAAAAAGACACAAAACACACACAGTACCGTAATCTTACAGATTACAGTACTGTATTAAAAAATACACACCCCTTTGTCCCTAGTGGTCTGTGCACTGCCCTGCATGCACTTTTATATTATAAATAATGTTTTTTCTGCCTGAAATTTGGAGATTGTCCATAGCAACCAAAAAGTGTCCCTTTTTCAGTGTTTTAGGATTTGATTACATTATTGAATAATTTTTATTATTATTTATTATATTATAAACTTTATCATATCCGGGATGTCTGCTAGACTCTGGTTTGAACAGATTTAAGAGAGTTATTCCTAAGAATTACAGGACTACAATATAAAACGCTAAATTTCCATGCAAAATAATTGTAACACTTTCAGCACCTAAAACCAGACTGAAGCATACCGCCAGGGAGGTTAATGAGGGAGTGGGGTGCTCCACCCAAAAGGATTTGGTCAGAATCCATACAATAGACAAACAAGATATTTGGGGGGCACACCCTAAAAAAATGCATAAAGATGGTGCTGGCATAAGACCATACAACAGAAGAAAAAATATTACAGCGCACACATGCAAAACTAACATTTACCTCCAGCAAGGCTTTTTAAAAACACCTAGACATTTTCAAAAAACATTATCAAAAAATACGGGGATTTGGTCACACCATCTTGCTATATGGTGCTTAAGCCCACTTACTGCGACAAAGTACCCCATGATTAGTGAGTCCTACACTATCCATAGATTGGGAGATCCTGCTTCTCTGAACCATGGGAGCTATACTCCTCTATATGGGAGAACGTGAGGTCTCCACCATGACAAAGGTGGTCACTAATGAGAGGTACTTAATGAGGGAGTGGATGGACTGCGCTGCTCTGGACTGAGAGATCTGTAGAAATGACACTTTGTGCAGGGACAGTTCTAAGCATGGGAAACTTGCACCCCTTCACAGGCATACTATAGACACCCCCTAGGTATGACATTTAAAGGAATATTACACTTTTGTTGTTTCACTTTAATCATTATTAAAATCACTTCTCCCGAAAAAACAGACGTTTTTAAAACTTTTTTTTTGCATTGATCCATGTCCCCTGGGGCAGGACCCAGGTCCCCAAACACTTTTTAGGCCAGTAACTTGTATATTAGCCTTTAAAGTTAGCACTTTAGATTTCTCCCATAGACTTGTACAGGGTGTTCCGCGGCTTTTCAAATTTGCTGTGAACACCCCAAATTGCTCACTGTACGCCGAACAGGATTGATTCATTGCACAACCATTTACTCATAAGTCTGCAGTCTTATTTACCACTATTTGTCCTATTTACCACTATCATTGAAAGTAAAAGAAAATCCCACATTTTGGGTTGTCCACAGAAATGTAGTAGAGGGGAAATCTTCCAATTGGGCTATAGGTAAGGAAGTAAAGAAAATATCCCCAACAGGACAGAGATGGCAAAAAAAATAACTGACAGGTATGGGAAGGGATTTTACTGTATAGCTAGTTTCAGCTCAGGGTTTAATAATCAGAATATAGGCTACAGACAGGTAAGGCATCCAACAGCTCTCAGGCAGTTAGAGGTCCAGTTGCATGACACATTAGAAGTTACTATGGATTAATACATCTAGTCAGTACTCTTACACCACGGTTACTGCTGGTGAGAAACTATGTTCCAGGCTGATTGGATGAGGATTGGAGGATCTTCTCATCATCACTGATGCTGTCTTCAGGTCTTTGACACCAAGATGAATGCCACATTGTGATCATCCTCAGGGTCCCTTCAATTAGAACTTGTTGCAGCATTCATCTGGAGCATTCATTCCAGAGGTATCTATAACCCCCCCCCTCCCCCCCCCAAAAAAAACAGGGCTAAACATGCATAAAATCACTTACTGTTGACTAACTCCCTATTGCTGTCAGAAGTCCGTACAAAGCACCAACTACTGTTGGTAAAATAATACTTCTACGGTTAGTCTTGACCTCTTGATTTCATTTTTGCAATGGATTGGTTGAAGTACTTCACTGTATCTTTTTTTTGCCTATAAACACATTTTTTCTAAGCAAGTCATACAGTACAAAAGGGTTCTTAGAGTTCTTAGAAACAATAAACAGAAATGTTCTCATGGAAGCATATTTGTGTCCACATAAGTACTGCATAGTACAAGTAACAAGCAGCCTTTTCAATACATGCTCTAAACAACTAAAGCTTTTTTTTTTTTTTTAATACACATTTTTTAAGTGCATGGCTAATAGCATAAAACATGTTTTAGATAATAAAGATAATAAATGAATTTTGTTGAACCTTTTGTATGTATTACTGTTATGCATTCAAGTTACATATTCTGTTAGTTTTGTTTTTTTATTTAGTTGCTGAAAAAGGGCAAAATACCCTGGAGAGACCAATGCTCTAACACATACACCGACTAAGTTTCTACTGCAATTCCAATGTGTCCTTCCTGCACACTATTTCAGTTCCCTGCAATACTGTTGATTGGAATGGGGAAGGGGGCAGCAGCAAGACAGTTTTGCATCAGCATGAACAAGGACAACCTCAGAAAACCACTGGAAATTTTCTCTCTGTCACTTAAAGCAGGTCTATTACTGATGGGCAAAGCACATGTCCATGGTAAATCTTCCTGAAAAATAAATCTACCTGAAAAATGATCAGATTCGCTGTCGCATGCAAGCCAAACTAATTGTGTAAGAAAAAAAAAAGAAAAAATCACTTCCATAGCCCCATATATGATGCCAGTGTACACTGTGACTTACAATGTTCATGAAAATTGTGCTTTCTGCCATAACATGTACAGATTTAAGGCAGCAACATTTATACATTTATTTCTAGGATTTGTTTATTTTAAATCCTGTCCTTGCAGCAACTTAAAAGACCCTCTCCTCACTGTTTGTTTATATATAAATATATATATATATATATATATATATATATATATATATATATATATATATATATATATTGCATTGTTACATGTCTTCCATGGCAGTACCTTTCTATTCCTTCCATTATGTACACACGATCGGACTTTCCAGCAGACTTGGTCCAGAGGACCGGAATCCGGCGGACAATTTGATCGTGTGTGGGCTCCAGCAGACTTTTTTTCCCCAAAAGTCAGACGTACCCAGAAATAAAACATGTTTCAAATCTATCCGACGGACTCAAGTCCGACGGACTAAAAATCGGGAAAACCATTCATCTGTGTGCTGGTCCGCCGGACCAAATACAACGCAAGGGCAGCTATTGGCTACTGGCTATTGAACTTCCTTGTTTAGTCCCGTTTATATCATCACGTTCAAAACGAATGGATTTTCGAATGGACTTAGTCCAGTCGTGTGTGGCCAAGTCCGTTTTGTTCAGAAAGTCTGTCGGACCTCTGCCGAAAGTCCGTCGGGAAGACTGTCGGACCTAGTCCCTCTCAAATTCCAGTCGTGTGTTTGTGGCATTAGAGTTGCTCACCCGTTGGCTCTAAAAATGGACAGAATTTAACAAGATTTGCCCCCATAGATTTCAGTGGGATTTACCCCTAAGCTGTCATTTACTGGGTTTCAAACAAAATTCACCAAACCCTTGGCAAAACGAACCGGGGCAGATTCAGCCATCAATTTGTGTAAATACTGCTCAGACCCAGGGGTCACAGGAAGTAGACACAAGGTTAGTGACATCTATTAGTAGAAAGAATTTACTTTGGGAAAAATTTTCAATTTTTAAAACTCAGAAGAAACTTTTTAAAAAAATTAAATATTGTACATTAGTATTTTGAATGAAATATTGAATATATGTTTTGGCTTCTTATATCCAGATAACAGGTGGAGCTTCATAGGTTTTCCAGTTTCTACCTACCAAATATTGTAATCAGTACAAGGGAATAAAGGCAATTAGCATTAACATCATTTAAACAAATTTCATCCTAAGTCATCTGCAAGGTCAATATTGTTAACATAACATATTATGTGGTTATGGATAAAAGTGTAAACAACAAAAATAATGTTTTAGCAAATTTTGGAAGCCATTTTGTTTGTTTTTGGACATCCACTAAAAGTCATAGAAATACATGATTTGTTGCCACAGAACTTTGAAGCAATGTCTGTGTGATGCAAAGTCAGCCATATGGCTTGTATGGCTACATTTGCATCGCGTTCGGACCAAAACGTTGCAGGACACTCTTTTTGGTCTGCACTGGAATCGGATCACATTGGATGTTCACACCCATGTGATCCAATTCCTGCACCATTAGACAGTTTGCACTGGCATCTGCAAATTGATCTGGGGGTGTCATTAACTTGGTATTGACACCCGCAGTGGTTCGCATAGGGCAGTGTGAACTGCCTACAAGAGACATGAGATGCAGGAATCTGCACGGAATCGCACAGGTTGCCGCATCACATAAGTGTGAACCCAGGCTAAAACATTTTTTTCACTAAATCAAAAAATGATTTTTTTATATGTATTGCCAATATGTACCTTCTACAGATATGTTTGTACCTGGGTAAGTTTTGATCAACCGGGGTTTGATTTTCCAATCTAATATTGTTTTTCTTTAAAAGAAAAATTGGTGCTAGGGATGTCCTTCTGATTTCCCATTTCTCCTCCATAAGCATACACATCTGGGCCAATGGTAAGGCAGTACAGCCAGCCCTCCCTTCTGTACCTGGCTCAGGCCCCATCAGTTCAAAAGGGGGGCCCAGGCACCTGCTGAGCAGGGGGGTGGCAATACTGCCTTATTGCTGACACTTGTGACTTCTGTGAATCTCCCTGCAATGTTGCTGGCTTCTTTGTTTCAGGATAGGGAGGTGGCAAATATGTAATATTTACTGGTCCCTTCCTTTCCTGAATGAACACAGTGAGCAATTAGTACTGATTTCTCCTGTGTCCATTCATCAATGAAGCATGGTAAACTGTGTTCACTATGCTTTGATTTGTGAATGAACAGAAAGCCGCTCAGCACAGATCACTTCTCATTTATTCACTGTCCAGTTCAGCTGAGGCTGCAGAGAAAAGGACTGATGATTTTATTTCCTCAGTCTTTTTCTCTGTCTCAAAAATGAGACATTAAGGTCTGTTTAGACCCCTCATATTTCACTAAAGACTCCTCAGGGCCGGTTCACACAGCGAGGCGAGGCGAGGCGACACGGCTCGCCTCGCCTCGCTCCCGCAAGTCGCCCCCATTCAGTACAATGGAACCGTTCTGAGAGGAGCGACTCGAGTCGCTCCGACTCAGAAAAAAGGTTCCTGTACTACTTCGGGGCGACTTCGGGGGCGACTTGCATTGACTTCTATACAGAAGTCCTCTGCAAGTCGCCGCTGAGCTCCCCGCAGGTCGCGGCGAGGTAAGTCGGAGACGCCTCGCCGCGCCTCGCTGTGTGAACCGGCCCTCAACAGGCATTTAAAATTGTAAATAAAAAATAAAATAAAATAAACAATTCAAAAAAAAAGGGAATACATTTATTTTATTTTTTTCAAAATAATACAAACATTAAGGACTTGTTCAAATGTGCTTTGCTCTTTGAAGAGCAGTCAGCATTTTAATTGCACTTCAGAGAGCATTTTAGAGGCAGCAAGAAGGCAAGATGCATCCTCACCGCCTTCTCTAACCCTGCACTAGCGCAGCATGACCCATGCTTTTTTTGTGGTTGTGGGGTGCTTGCAGAACAGCACTATTCAATTGAATGTGTCCTGATCGATGAGGATGCAATTTATTTCATGATTGCAAAGCATAGCAACGTTGGTGTGGCATTTTAGCAAAAATATAATTTGATCAGGTAAGCTGTAGGGGGCCCTCGTGATTTCCAGCAGCAGCCCTGATACACATGCATGTTCAGGTATTTATGTAGAGAGAGGAGTGCATGTCTTTTGAAAGATCTTTTAAAAGAATTGAATTTAAGAGGATCACGCGTGCATGCCTGACTAACATTCTATTTTCTTTTATTGTAGAATGAGTCATACAAAACACAATACCCACTTGATCCTTTATCAGTATTGTACATACTACCTTATTTCAGTTCCTGGAAGAATTAATATATAAAGCTTGAGAACAATTTTTCTTTATTACTTCCTACACATATTTTCGCTTCCAGCTTATCTTTTGAATTAGGTGACTGATGTCTAGATCTTAGCATACAATGCAAGTATAGTTGGTAGATTGTGTTAAACCATCTTCAACAAAGGTTGATCATAGAGGCGTTAACTTTCCTAGAAAGATTACATAACTAATTTGGATTAAATGATTCCCATAATAAATTGAATATGCAGTGTACACCTTGTCAGAGCACATTTCATACCTGAAACCATTTATCTACGTGTCACAAAGGTATAAACAACGTATTCCCTGACAACAAAATCACAAGAAAACCCAAATACAAAGAACCAAGCTATACATAATTTTGGTGCAATAATTTCGGCAAAGAAAAAATAATTTACATAAGTAAATAGTCAATTAATTCAGTGAATAAATAAGACAAGGCATTAATGGGTATTATTGCTGGCAGACTTAAAATAAAATTCCAGTGAAATCCTAACTATACCTAAACATCCATTCTAAGCTTATTTTAACTATTTTGCAGAGGAAAGATGTCTATACTTATCTATTCTGAGGGTGCTCCGGGCCGGTCACATGATCTCTGCAGTGGCCAGCTTCAGTGAAGAGGAGAAATAGCCAACAATGACTGCATACCCTGGGCAATGATGCTATCCAAAGGCTTACTATGGTGCATCCATTGTTATGTGTCCCTGAAGCTAGCACTGCGGGCCAATCATTGGCCAGGACCGGAGCACCCTCAGAATAGGTAAGTATAGACATCTTTTCTTTACAGCGTAGTTAGAGTTGACTTAGAATGGGGTGGGAGCAGGTTTAGGTATAGTTAAGATTTCACTGCAATTTTACTTTAAGTCTACCAACAATAGTACCCATTAATGCCCTTAATGTATTCTCTAAATTAATTGACTATTTACTTAGATGATTATTTATTTTTACAAAAATTACTGCACCAAAATTCTGTATATCTTAGTTCTTTGCATTTTCAGTTTTCCTGTGATTTTGTTGCCAGGGTGTTGCCACTTTCATAAACGTTTTATTAAGAATAAAGAAAGCAGATATCTTTTAGAACAGGCAAAGATAGTAAAATACATGTTAACATAAGTTGTAACCTCTACATACAGTGTTGAAGATAACAAGAGGCTATAAAAGGTATAAAACATTTAATGGTGAGGCTTATTAAGGATGGTCAACAGGTCCATCGCTAAATGGAAAGTTACATGAATTTTAATCTTTTGAGAGAGTCATATAGATACCAAATCTTGTAGGTGTCTCTCGGGGTTAGATGAGGATCTACTGTATAATGTATGGATCACGTATTCCATGGCTTTGTGATGAGGTTTTAGGGTTGTATAGTCTTAACTCATTACCCAAAGAGTAAATGGCCTCTAGTGAGGCATGAGGGCTTCGAGGGAGCTAATGTGAGGGAGATATAATTTCCCTTATACTTTTCACTTTCCTAACAACTAGTTAAAAGAGGGTGGGGTTTGAAAAGCAGGATGAGCACTAATGTATTAGTCTCACTCGAGGTCCTCAACCGTCTCAGAGAATCTTGGCATAAACACAATGCAATACAATATAACCCAGTAAACAACGTGTTGAATGATTCAAAGCAGGCTAATAAAAATAGTTTACGACCCTGGCCCTTTTGTACACTTTTACTTGTTTACCTGCTTCTGGTTGATTGCTAACAAAGCTGTAAGCATGGCAACCATGAGTATAAAGGCCTATCTTTGGTATTAATGTGAAAAAGAAAAAAAAAGTAACCGGGGGGTTTGAAACCTGAATAGCTAATAATCTCCTATTCCTTTGTCTATTGTTTTTAGGAAAATTGTGATGCGTGGATGAAGATGAAGATGTGGGGAAGATATTGGGATCTCCAATAGGAGCCAGATGGTAGTTAGGAAGACCAGAGCTAGTGAAGTTGAACATCGGTGGAAGCAGGAGTCTCTTGCAGTAGTCGTTGGAAGTAAATTGAAATAAGGTGGTACAGAGCATTGTGTGTCTAGTGGGTGCTAGGAGCATTGATGGATAAGTTCCAAGGAGAGGTTATCCTGGCAATCTTGACCTGGTGGTGTTGAAGTGGTTTAGATGAGCGAGATCAAGGGTGCGATCCAGGTTAGCGATAAATTTTGTTCATGTCTTTGATTGGGATGATAAGGGCTTACTTAATTCCCTATACAGATTGCAGTGGTGGGGAACTGTGCAGGTAGAGTTAGGAGATGATAGTAGGTGCATACCGATAGATGTTCTAGGACAGTTGGGATGAGAAGCATAGAGTGCAATTCAAGGTTCAATTGAGTAAAAAAGAGGAGTTTAAGGGTTGCCATTGTGAGTAATCAGTGGTGGTATTAGCATTTCATGGAGGTAGGTTAATGTGCGATTGGGGGCTGAGGGAGCCAGACATAGTTCCAGAAACGTTCAAGCAATCAACTAAAGAAGTGTATTGACCTTGTGTTGGAACTGCAGGAGGGCGCCACGGTGCAGGCGGGCGCTACAGTGAGCCAGAAAGGCTGTGGGACTGCCGTTCCTTGGCGCTCCTTGGGCAGTTGAAGGAGAAGCATGGAGAGGTAGTGAGCAACGACAGCTGGGGCCCCGGAAGCCAGCTTCTTATATGTCATCCATGGAGTTGACATATCTTAATTGTGGTATGTGAAAATTGCTGTATCAATCTGGCAGATCTACTAGAGGTATTTTCAGGGTGTCGCAGAAATGTTTTAAGTCTTCCGGGACACTGAGATTTGATGTGTGTCCTGTGAGGTGGCCGAAAGGCAGAAAGGGTATTTCCAGCAAAAGGTAAAGGAACTGGCATGGAGAAGGTCTAGTAGGGGTCTGAGTTCTCTTCTGATTTGCAGGGCAATGTTAGAAACATCCTGAATGATCTTAATCTCTGTGCATTGGCGTAGGAGATGATTATGGTTGTGAGCTTTCCTGAGGATTTCTTCCTTCAGGGGGTAGTTGACTAGACAGCAGACCACATCTCTCGGTGGGTCTGCTGCTGGGTCTCAATGCTCTGTGTATATTTTTCTATAGGTGTGTCATGTGGTCTTTCTTAAAGGTTATTAAAGACCTTCGTTACAGTCGGTGTGAGGCTGCTAGGTTCTATGGATTCGGGTAAACCTCTTAACCTTAGATTAGGGCGCCGACCCTGATTATCGAAATCTTCGATGTGGCGTTAAAGTTCCCTGAGGTGTATAGCATGGGACTCTGTGACTTGTTGCACATTGCAGAGGGTTGTATCATGGCAGGGGGTTGTTCTTTACCCTTCCCCTACCCCCCTGGAGGCAATGTCTTGGATATCTGTGCGCAGATTGGAGATTGCTGCTGACAGGGTGTTTTTAATGTCAGCAGTTATCGCATATCAGTCAGGCAGGACTTGTAGAACCAGCAGGAGCTGTATTGGGACCCGAGGCTCCAAAGTACTGATCTTCTTGTGAGTACAGTGGGCTTCTGCTAGGAGAGTGGGATCTCCATGAGGAGGCATTAGAGGAAGACATGGTGTCCCGCTGCTATCTGGAACAACTCCAGAATATTGCAGCTCAGTTGTGTACCCTGATCTTGGGGTGAGCGGGAATATGATGCCGAGGCACTCCGACGTGTGCTCCCCATAATTAGGTAGTGTGTCATCTTTAGGTTGAAGAATGCAGGACCTCGAAGTGTCGGTGATAAGAGATTAAGCAGCCATCTCTGACAGGGTCCAGACCACGCCCCCCATACATTTGTAATACATAGATACATTTTTTTCAGGTGTGAAATGTACCCTGACAAGATTATATACACTGCATATTAATTTTATTATGGAAAGCCTTTAATTCAGGTTAGTTATGTAGTCTGTCCAGGAAACATTAACCCCTCTCTACATCCAGTTAATTGTTAATAGTTAAATTGTTAGGGTGAATTTGGTTTTGCAGACTAGCTGATAAGTGTGCTGGGTAGGGATGAGCTTCGTGTTCGAGTCGAACGTACGTTCGACTCGAACATTGGCTGTTCGCCCGTTCGGCGAATTCCGAACGTTTTGGCCGTTCGCGTCAAAATTCGAGTGACGCGCGCGCGGACCACAATGCACTGCGTTGGCGCAGTGCATTGCTGTCCGATGATTGGCCAAGCATGCACTGTGACCCCGCATGCTTGGCCAATCGCAGCGCCGGCAGCGAGGAGAGCCATGATTGGCCACAGGCAGGATGCCTGTGGCCAATCATAGCTCAGGCTGTGTAGTGCACGCCCCACACTATATAAGGCCGCCTTTAAGGCGGCCTCCTGTAGTGTGTTACTTTGCATCTGAAGCAGTGGGTGTTCTGTGTACCTTCAACACAGTACACACCAATCGTTTTTGGCTGATTTCCTATCTTGCTGCTGTGTAGTGGTTGTTGTCTGTGCCCTGACTGCAGTATACACCACTATATTCACCTCACCTATATAGCTAGTGATCTAGCTTTAACCACTTAACAACTGCCCATTGCCGATTAATGGCTTCAGGGCGGTTGTTTAACTCAGAGAGGCCGTTAATTAACGGCCTCCCAGAATTCTGCTCTCGCGTGCCCCGAGGTGTGCGCACTCGAGAGCATCCGTGACCGCCGGGTCCATAGGACCCGGCGCATCACGGTAAACGGCCGCTCATAGCAGCCGTTTACCACGTGATTGCTCCGTCAAATGACGGAGTGATCACTTGGAAACAAACCGGCGTCATGTTATGACGCCTGTTCCTCCCTCCCCTTTCTGTACCGATCGGTACAGCGGAGGGGAAAGAGATCGGTGTCAGCAGCGATGTGGGCTGCATCTGCAGTGCCCACATCGCTGCTCACCGAATTTAACCCCTCAATTCCCTGCCAATACTCTGCAATACCAGTGCATACTCTGCAGTACCCTGCCATTACTCTGCAGTACCCCCCATTACTCTGCAGTAACCCCCATTACTCTGCAGTACCCCCCAATACTCTGCAGTACCCGCCATTACTCTGCAGTACCCCGCCATTACTCTGCAGTGCAGTACCCCGCCATTACTCTGCAGTGCAGTACCCCGCCATTACTCTGCAGTGCAGTACCCCGCCATTACTCTGCAGTGCAGTACCCTGCTATTACTCTGCAGTACCCCCAATACTCTGCAGTACCCTGCTATTACTCTGTAGTACCCCGCCAATACCCCGCCAATACTCTGTAATACCCTGCCATAAATTGCCATACCCAGCCATACTCAGAGATACCCAGCCATACTCGGTGATACCCTGAAGTACCCAGCCATAGACGCCCCCCACCCCTCACCGCCCTCCGGTGCTTCTACCAACTCGCCAGTACGATAGGTGAGATGTGGGGTCATATTGACCCCCCAGATTTCACTGTAAAGAGGACCTGTCACCCCATATTCCTATTACAAGGGATGTTTACATTTCTTGTAATAGGAATAAAAGTGATCAAAAATATATTTTTGGGAAAAAAAATGTCAAACTAAAATAAAGTAAAATGAACAATAAAAAAATAAAATAAAAATTAAAGCGCCCATGTCCCCATGTGCTCGCATGTGCCACACATGTGAGGTATCGCCGAGAATGTTAGAGCGAGAGCAATAATTCTAGTCCTAGACCTCCTCTGCAACTCAAAACATGTAACCAGTAAAAAAATATTTAAAGCGTCGCCTATGGGGATTTTTTAAGTAGCGACATTTGGCGCCATTCCACGGGCATGTGCAATTTTGAAGAGTGACATGTTTGATATCTATTTACTCAGCATAACTTCATCTTTCACTTTATGCAAACATTGGGCTAACAAGTGGTTAATAATAGAGCTTGCAGTCAGTAGTGTTAGGAGATAGTGCGTGCTGTCTGCATGCTCTGTACCCAGTACATGCCGCTATAATCTAGGGCAGGCCCCTACTTTCAAACATCCAACTTACAAACATCTCCTACTTGCAAACGGAAGGAGACAGCAGCAAGTGAGATGAAAAAAGATGGACGACAAAACAAATTATACAGGGGTGATAACCCTTCCCTATGTTTTCCAAAAAGCTTAAAAATATTTTTTTTGACTGGAGCTACACTTTAAAAATGTACCAGTTGAAAATGACAAACAGATTCAACTTAACACAACAAACCTACACAGTCCCTGTCTTGTTTGCATCGCCTGTATACTGCTGTTCTGAGTATATAGGGCCTGGGGGCCACACGCATTTCCTTTTTTTAATATGGGTACGGGGTTCCCCTTAATATGTGTACAAGACCCAAATAGGCTGGTAATGGGCAGGGAGGGCTACCCATGCCATTTTTCTCAATGATTTTCAACCATATTGCAGGAACCAGATATAACATTAAAACCGCAAGCAGTTTTAAATGGTGTTATTTCCGTTTAATGTCATTTTGTGCAGGGACTGTTCTAAACACGGGAAACACGTGGCACTTCACAGGCATACTATAGACACCCCCCAGGCACCATATTTAAAGGAATACTTCACTTTTTTTTTTTCACTTTAATCGTCATTAAAATCAGTGCTCCCGCCAAAACGGTAGTTTTTAAAACTTTTTTTTGCAGTGACCCATGTCCCCTGAGGCAGGAGGCAGATCGCCAAACCCTTTTTAGCACACTATCTTGCATATTAGCCGTTAAAATTAGCATTTTCCAATTCGAACGTTCGAGTCCCATAGACTTCAATGGGGTTCTAACGTTCGTACCGAACGCGGGGGTCGTTCGCAAGTTCTGGTGCGAACCGAACCGGGGGGTGTTCGGCTCATCCCTAGTGCTGGGAAATCTTTGCTTGTTTGTGATGTCCGTTGGCCATCCTTGCGAACCTTACTGCAATGGCTAATTATAGGTTGGGATGGTTACCACTTTTTTGTATGCGCTGGATGCCTTCAGCGGACATTATGCTTTTGCTGGGTGTCCCGTGCGTCCCTGTGCCTTTAAGGAGGAGTGGGCTCCCTCCAGCCAAACCTGCCCTACCATACCTATACACTGCGATATGTGCTCCAATTTGGCAGACTCTGAAAATCATAGAGTTGGGACTGCACTACACAGAGGAGCCTTGACATAGTCACTGCGGAATAAACATACAGTATATTTGCAAATGTGTGAAAAAAAACTCTGTATTTTAACATTAACTGTTAGAGAGGGACACATTGGTTGTTTTCAGACAAGCTGGTGAGGATTCTGGGAAATCTTTGTTTTTTTGTGATGTGCATTTCCCTTCCATGTGTACCTTACTGCAAAGGCTGGTTACAGGTTGGGGTGGCTGCCACTTTTTTTTGTCTACAGTTAGGTGTAGGTAGGAATAGACTGGGATGCTATTTTTAAGAAAAACTTTCACCAATTTAAGACAGAATAACAGTGCTTCCTGATAGCCCAACCCACAGCAAAATATACTCACCCATCCTTGCTGCCTACTCACGGCAGGAGACCACAATATGCTAGATGGTGTTTTGGCGCATACATGGGTGAATGACAAATTTGCTCTCCACCACCACATGACAGTTTTCAAGCCTGATGACTGGCCACTCAAGTCTGAGCACTGTCATGTAGTCACGTGGCTCTGTTAGTGCAACAGAGTTAGGGCTCAATGGAGTGTGGAGTGTGGAAGGGAGCACTAATGGGTTAGTATATCTTGAAAGCCCAACTTCAGCCAAAACCCATTTGTATGTGATATGAGTGGAGTATGGAAAGGTTTAGCTTTAACTTATTTTGGGGTATTACTGTTAACTCCCACATATTTGTGAGGTCAGACACTGATGTTGGATGCAAGGGCATGGCTCACAGTCTCTGCTCTAATTCATTCCAAAGGTGTTCTATCGGGTTGAGGTCAGGACTATGTGCAGGCCAGTCAAGTTGCTCCACCCCAAAGTTGCTCATCCATGTATTTATGGTGGAGGAACTACTGTTCTCATTGCAACAGATCATCCACGTATCCAATGACTTGAATACTTCAGAGACTCAGAAGGCCTAGAACTGGTGCACGGACCTTTGAGAACACTCTCATGGTCAAGGCAAGGAGTAAAAACGATTAATGATTGTTGCCCACAATAAAGCAAAGAAATGCTGATGTCCTTCATGTATTGCAGGATTTATCTTGGCTTGAATCCTTTGGTTGTTTTGATGTTTTGAAGCTTCTGAACCTGAGGAAATGGAAGAGGGCTTGTGGGTCCAGGAACTAGAACATGACTTAAATGAACAAAAGGAAATTTTTGATGCAGGATAAGGAGATTGACTTGTGTCATTGACCCTTAGTTTAGCATACCTGGAGTGAATACTCTTACCCCATCACCACATACCCCACAAAGAGTAGGTGTAACAGTGCCTTCTTACATGCTCGCCAATCAGCACTTAAATCCCAGTCCTGTGGATATGAACAGAAGGAAGGGTTATCTGAAGCCACGTACACACGGGGCGGACTGTCTGGCCAACTTAGTCCGTCAGACAATCCGACGGACAGTCCGTCATACTTTCGAATGAACGGACTTAACCACACACACCACTTTTTGAGCGGACTAATACGGCGTACTAAGTCCGCCATACTATCCGCCCTACTTTTGAAATGAACGGACTCGCCCACACACGCGGAGGAAAGTCCGCTCATTTCGAGCGCGTCTCCAAGGAGACGTCGCTGGCCCCGCCGCCTGGTATGGACTTAAAGGGGAACCCCAACACCGAAAAAAATCGGCGTGGGGGTCCCCCCCAAGTCCACAACAGACCCTTGTCCGAGCACGCTACCCGGCTGGCCAGGAAAGGGGGGCGAGCGAGCGCCCCCCTCCTGAGCCGTACCAGGCCATGTGCCCTCAACATGGGGGGTGCCTTGGGGAAGGGGGGGCCGCGCGGCCCCCCCACCCCAAAGCACCTTGTCCCCATGTTGATGAGGACAAGGGCCTCTTCCCGACAACCCTGGCCGTTGGTTGTCGGGGTCTGCGGGCGGGGGGCTTATCGGAATCCGGGAGCCCCCTTTAATAAGGGGGCCCCCGGATACCGGCCCCCCACCCTATGTGAATGAGTATGGGGTACAATGTACCCCTACCCATTCACCTGTAAAATAAAGTAAAAGAGCTATAAGAAGGCGCGGTGGCCCGGCAGAAGAACCGAAGAGGGGGACAAGACCCCCGAAGTCGGGAGAAGAGGCCGGCGACGAGGAAGAAAGCCGGACTCCTCCGCTAGCAAAAGAGCTACAAGAAGATAGCGGAGGAGTCCGGCGAGAAGACCCCCGAAGACGGAAGACCCCCGGAGCTGTGCAATAAAGTATTTTCTCTTGTGTGTTGTGTTTTTTTTCGTACTTTTATTTTACAGGTGAATGGGTAGGGGTACATTGTACCCCATACTCATTCACATAGGGTGGGGGGCCGGTATCCGGGGGCCCCCTTATTAAAGGGGGCTCCCGGATTCCGATAAGCCCCCCGCCCGCAGACCCTGACAACCAACGGCCAGGGTTGTCGGGAAGAGGCCCTTGTCCTCATCAACATGGGGACAAGGTGCTTTGGGGTGGGGGGGCCGTGCGGCCCCCCCTTCCCCAAGGCACCCCCCATGTTGAGGGCACGCGGCCTGGTATGGCTCAGGAGGAGGGGCGCTCGCTCGCCCCCCTTTCCTGGCAGGCCGGGTAGCGTGCTCGGACAAGGGTCTGTTGTGGACTTGGGGGGACCCCCACGCCGATTTTTTTCGGCGTTGGGGTTCCCCTTTCAGTCCATACCAGGCGGGGCGGGGCCAGCGACGTCTCCTTCGTGGGCCCCGCCTACCTGGATACCCGCTCGAAATGAGCAGACTTTTCTCCAGGCGGGAAAAGTCCGCTCATTTCAAAAGTACGGTGGACTGGCACACACACGGGCGGATTGTCCGCCGAAATGCGAGTCCGACGGACAGTATTACGGAAATTCCGAAATACTTAGTCCGCCAGACTGCACGCTGAAAAAGTCCGCTGAAGCCCACACACGAGCGGACTGTCCGCTGAAATGTGTTTCGGCGGACTAAGTAGGCCAGACAGTCCGCCCGTGTGTACGCGGCTTGAGACATAACCTGGCTAGCATTTCAAAGTGCCAGTAACCACTTAAGTGTTAGGAATTGTTTGTCTTGGTGATTTCAGTCTTTGTAGATAAAATGATCAAATATGGAATAATGAGGAAAACACCTTGGTGGAGCTTAAGGTCGATGAGAACCAAGCCAAGAAAAATCATAGAATAGTGGAATTTTGAAATCTAAATCTAGAGTAGAATAAACTTTTTCAGTTAGAAAGAACATAAAAACGTCCTTCTGTGTTTGTGAAACCAGTGTCGATTAAAATCTGTCCAACACAATATTTTCTTCTAGGAAAGGATGTGATGGGGCATCGAAAAAAGAGTCCTCAGGAGGGTTTGAGACATATTCAGATATATTAGGCACCTCTTTTTCACACTTTCTTAGTAAAGTAAATGCCTCATTCAACAGGAAGAGGAATGAGCCCTTGGGGAGGAACAGGCGGTCAGAAATGATCCCAACACAGGTGGATATTATTGGCATCTGTGAGAAATACAGAGGTTACAATCCTTATTTGCAGTAAGCTCAACCTTGCACATAGTACAAATTAGGTCTTGATTAGCTGGGTCACCCACAGTCACAGGTTGACCACCCATCCATCCCCATAAGCTCCTGTCTGTAGATACATAGCTTCCATACAGCACTGAGAATAAGATGTATTTTTTTTTGGTATTCTGTAAATGTACATACACTATAAATACGTTTTATCAGAGAGATATGCCTAAATTGAATAATCCTTCCATTCTTTTGCAAAAGTATGCTTAATACCATGCATAAGATTAAAAATAAATATTATAATGCAAAATATAAAACAATGTAAAAAAGTATAGTTATGTTTGTTGAGATAAAAATTGTGTGTGTGTCAGCAAAACTCCTTGTGTGCCCATGTGTACTCCAAAGTTTATTTTGTTCTCTCCTTTTCTCCAAAAGGAGTACCTTCAGCCCAACCTCTTCTGAGGCTTTGTATTGTAGTCCTCCCAGTCTAGCTACCACGTACACTGGTCCATTCCTAGTGTATAATTACCTTGGGGTGTCTGGCAATGCTGGGGTAGGGGAATGGAAGCATACACACATACAGTATAAAGTCCACATACCAACACCTGTATACTCAATGCAAATTTATTTCCCATATTAATATCTTAAGTAAGAAATATTACAGCTTTAAATTTGCACTCTTAACTTATATATACTGACAGCTTCAGAATATTTGACTACCGCGGAACCAATAGTTTCTGCCTCCTCTGGTGTGGCTTGAATGTTGCCAGTATTCACATGTGTTTCTTCAAGGTAACACAGGGTATCTTTGGGAAATGAAGAAAGAGGATCCCAGTGCTTTTCATCTCCTTCTGATTGTTGGCAGAGGAACTAGCAGAGGTGTCCTACACAACATAGCTCTCAGTTTTCATCCAGGATTTTGATTATGATAAATCTGCAGCGGATGCATTGGTTGACAAAGTGAGCCCGAAGGTCAAACCTGTAGTACTTTGGGTAGGTAAGTGGCCAGAAGAAAGATGAACAATGGTCTGTACTGTGAACATTAAATTATGTATTACTTGTGCATCTTGATAACTACAGAGCTGTAAGCCTGGTTGCTGAACTTCAGGTAAGATGACAATATAACTCCCAGGGACATCACCATCTTGGTCTACAGTGCTCTACAGTGCTTGTGAGGACAGGCTGTTAACAGGAGATGACACATTTCTACTTGCATTTTTCACATGCCAGAAACTTGACCATCTATTGAAGTGGGGACCACAGAGTGCTCTGCATGACTGTAGCAGCTTTACCAGGCGTGAAAAGAGTCCCCAGGGACTCTTGGTTCATAATGTGCTCTGTAAAAAAAAAAATTTTGTCAAAAGAAAAGTCAGCTCTGCATGCTTGCTGATGTGCTCCCTAATCATCACAGTGCTACATTACAAAGAAAAACAGTGAGGAAGAAGAAGGTGGCAGACAATTAAAAATGTCAGTTTGGGCATAAACTGTGCCCAGCCATCAACCCAAAAAAAAAGAAAGACTTAAATTAAAATCAGAGTTCTCCCATTTCCAGAGAACCATGCTCAGTTTTTTAAACCACTACTAGGGATGAGCTTTGTGTTCGAGTCGAACATACGTTCGACTCGAACATCGGCTGTTCGCCCGTTCGGCGAATTCCGAACGTTATGGGCCGTTCGCACCAAATTCGTGTGGCGCTCACGGCCCACAATGCACTGCGTCATCGCAGTGCATTGCTGGCTCATGATTGGCCAAGCATGCACTGTGACCCCGCATGCTTGGCCAATCACAGCGCCAGCAGCGAGGAGAGCCATGATTGGCCACAGGCAGGATGCCTGTGGCCAATCATAGCTCAGGCTGTGTAGTACACGCCCCACACTATATAAGGCCGCCAGCGTGGCGGCCTTGTGTAGTGTGTTGGCGTCTGAAGCAGTTAGTGGGTGTTCTGTGTACCTTCAACACAGTATACACCGATCGTTATCGGCCGATTTTCGATCTTGCTCTTCTGTAGTGGTTGTTGTCTGCTTGCCCTGACCGCAGTATACACCGCTATATTCACCTCACCTATATAGCTAGTGATCTATCTTTTATAATAGAGCTTGCAGTCAGTAGTGTTAGGAGCTTGTGTATGCTGTCCGCGTGCTCTGTACCCAGTATACACCGCTATATCCACCTACAAAGCTCTTCTCTATTTGAGCCCACTTGCCATCTGCAGGAGTTATTGGAAGTTGTGTGTGCCTCCAGCACAGCACAGTAATCATCTGTATATACCCCTTTATCTCTGGTGTTCTATAATAAAGGCATCTGCAGGAGTTAGTGGGTTTTTTGTGCCTCCAGCACAATATACACCTGTATCAACCCTTTATTGCTGTTCTCTAATAGAGGCATCTGCAGGGCTTAGTGGGTGTTGTGTGACTCAATTACAGTATACCCCTTTATCTCTGGTGTTCTATAATAAAGGCATCTGCAGGAGTTAGTGGGTGTTGTGTGCCTCCAGCACAATATACACCTGTATCTACCGTTTATTGCTGTTCTCTAATAGAGCCATCTGCAGGGCTTAGTGGGTGTTGTGTGACTCCATTACAGTATACCCTTTATCTCTGGTGTTCTATAATAAAGGCATCTGCAGGAGTTAGTGGGTGTTGTGTGCCTCCAGCACAATATACACTACCCAACTGCTGTTTTACCCAACTCCCTTCAGGCCATTACCATGTCCGGAAGGCCAGCAAGGAGAGGCAGACAGGCGCGAACTCTCCTTCAAGCAACACATCCAATCACTGTCCAAATCCTGCCGCCTCAACCTCCGCAACATCTCCAAAATACGCCCCTTTCTAACCAATGAGACAACAAAGCTCTTAATTCACTCGCTGGTCATCTCTCGCCTCGACTATTGCAACTCCCTTCTCATTGGCTTACCTCTACATAGTCTATCACCTCTCCAATCCATTATGAATGCCGCTGCCAGACTCATCCACCTTACCAATCGCTCGGTGTCTGCTACTCCTCTCTGTCAATCCCTCCACTGGCTTCCACTCAGCCAAAGAATTAAATTCAAAATACTAACAATTACATACAGAGCCATCCACAACTCTGCCCCCAGCTACATCACTAGCTTAGTCTCTAAATACCAACCTACTCGTCCTCTTCGTTCCTCTCAAGACCTCCTGCTCTCTAGCTCCCTCATCACCTCCTCCCATACTCGCCTCCAGGACTTTTCCAAAGCCTCCCCAATCCTATGGAATGCCCTACCCCAATCTGTCCGCTTATCTCCTACTTTATTAGCTTTTAGACGATCCCTGAAAACACTTCTCTTCAGAGAAGCCTACCCCACCCACACCTAACTGTATTTTCATTTTCTCCATCAGCTCATCCCCCCCACAGTTAATACCTTTTGTTTCAACTTGACCCTCCCTTCTAGATTGTAAGCTCTAATGAGCAGGGCCCTCTGATCCCTCCTGTATTGATTTGTATTGTAAGTGTACTGTCTGCCCTCATATTGTAAAACGCTGCACAAACTGTTGGCACTATATAAATCCTGAATAATAATAATAATAATAATAAAAGAGGGCAAGCAGGCTCTGTGTCTAGAGACAACAGTGCTGGTCGTGGACACGGTGCATTGTCATCAGCACGTGGCCATGGGACACGCTTGTCCTTCTTTTCGGTAGCTGGACATGTTGAACCGCAACATGCCAAAGACTTGGTAGAGTGGATGACCAAGCCCTCTTTCATTCTTCTCATCCTCTCTCACCCAGTCTCAGGGTACTAGCAAAGCAGCTGCCAACGCATCGTCTTCCCTGCTCTCAATGTCATCATCAGTGACTCCTTCCCTAGACCCACCACGTCCTCCTGAGGAGTCTCCTGAACTCTTTGAGCACAGTGTTGGGTACATGCTCCAGGAGGATGCCCAGTGTTTTGTAGGCTCTGATGATGACACTCAGCTAGAGGAAGGCAGTAGCGTGAGCGCAGAGAGAGGGGATGCTCAAGAAGGACAGCAATCTGGCAGTCATGTTCCACAAGCTGCAGCATACTGCCAGGTTTGCTACAGCGATGAAGAGGGAGGGGATGATGAGGGCACTGACTCCACGTGGGTGCCTGGTAGGAGAGAGGAGGAGGAGGAGGAGGAGGAGGCACATGTCCAACGAGGCAGGATGCCCTCTGGGGGCCAGCTTAGGGGCAGCACACCGACTGAATCACACCGCAGAGCTCCACCTGTGCAGGGCGCTGCCTCTGCACGTTATTCTAAAAGTTCTTTGGTGTGGGCCTTTTTTGAGACGAGTGCATCAGATCGCACCGCTGCTATTTGCAACATATGTCTCAAGCGTATCTCGCAAGGCCAAAACATCAGCCGCTTGGGCACCACATGCTTGACCAGACATATGTTGACCTGCCATGCAGCTCGTTGGCAAGCGTACCTCAAAGACCCACACCAAAGAACAAAGCGGACCTCTCCTTGCTCCTCATCAGCTGGCATCTCCAACCCCACTAGACCTTCAGTCCTCTCTGAAACCTGCTCTGAGAGGAATGAAGGTGTAGAATTAGGTGTGTCACAGCCAAGTGCTTCCGGGCACTCTGCTAGCAGTACACCCACGTCCGATTATAGCAGGCAAATGTCCCTGCCCCAGCTGCTGGACCGGCAAAAGAAGTTCACTCCCTGCCATCCACATGCCCAGCGGTTGAATGCTAGCTTGGCTAAATTGCTAGCACTTCAACTGCTGCCTTTTCAGTTGGTAGACTCGTCCCCCTTCCGTGAGTTTGTACAATGTGCGGTTCCTCAGTGGCAGGTCCCCAAACGCCACTTTTTCTCACAGAAGGCGATTCCGGCTCTCTACCGGCATGTGGAAGGCAATGTCCTTGCCTCGCTGGACAGGGCGGTCAGCGGTAAGGTGCATATTGCCGCTGACTCATGGTCCAGCAGGCATGGACAGGGACGTTACCTGTCTTTAACGGCCCATTGGGTCACTCTTCTGGCAGCTGGGAAGGATGCAGGACAAGGTGCAGTAGTGTTGGAGGTTGTTCCGCCACCACGCCTCCAAAATGCTACTATTGGTTGTGACACACCTCTCTCCTCCACCCCCTCCTCTTCTTCTTCCTCCATGGCCTCTTCCAGTGCTCTGTCCTCAGAACCAGCGGTGCTCCGTAGGCGTTCCAGGGGCTACGCAAGTACGCAGGCAAAACGTTGCCATGCCGTGCTTGTGCTGGTTTGTTTGGGGGACAGGAGCCACACTGTTGCGGATGTTTTGTCAGCTCTGCAGGGGCAGGCCGAGAGGTGGTTGACGCCACGTCAGCTTAAGCAAGGAATGGTGGTTTGTGACAATGGCACCAACCTCCTCTCCGCCCTCCGACAGGGACAACTGACCCATGTGCCCTGTGTAGCTCACGTCCTTAACCTGGTGGTGCAGCGGTTCTTGGGCAGGTACCCCGGCTTACAGGATGTCCTGAAGCAGGCCAGGAAAGTCTGTGTGCATTTGCGCCGATCATTTAATGCCTGTGCTCGGCTGGCTGAGCTCCAAAAGGAGTTGAACCTGCCCAAGAACCGCCTTATATGTGACATGCCCACCAGGTGGAACTCAACGTTGGCCATGCTGCAGCGGCTGCACACGCAGCAGAGGGCCATCAATGAGTACCTGTGCGACTACGGCACCAGGACAGGGTCAGGGGAGCTCGGTTTTTTCTCACCACGCCAGTGGGGCATGATCAGGGATGCATGCACTGTCCTGTCACCGTTTGAGGAGGCCACAAGGATGGTGAGCAGTGACAGTGCATGCATCAGTGACACTGTACCTCTTGTCCACCTCTTGGAGCATACGCTGCGTGGAATAATGGACAGGGCACTTGAGGCAGAACAGAGGCAGGAAGAGGAGGACTTCCTTGCCTCTCAAGGCCCCCTTTATCCAGACAGTGTTCCTGCTGTGCCACCCATCACACAGGAAGAGGATGAGGAGGAGGAAGAGGAGGAGGAGGATGATTGTGTCAGCATGGAGGTGGAGGCTGGCACTCAGCATCAGCAGCAGCAGTCTTGTAGGGATGATTTACAGTCCCAAGAAACACGTGGACTTGTACGTGGCTGGGAGGAGGTAGCTGTGGATCATGTTGCCCTTAGTGACCCAGAGGACTCCGGACCGAATGCCTCAGCTAACCTACGCTGCATGGCCTCCCTGATCCTGCAAAGCCTGTGGAAGGATCCTCATATTCTTCGGATCAAGGAGAGGGACCATTACTGGCTGGCCACTCTCCTTGATCCACGGTACAAGGGTAAGGTTGCCAACCTTATCTTGCCATCACAGAGGGAGCAGAGGATGAGACATCTCCGGGAGGTCTTGCAGAAAGGTCTGTGCAACGCGTTCCCAGAGACTGGGAGGTTCCAAACTCCTGGTCCTGGACAACGTGTTGCTGAGGCATCGGTCAGAATTTTTTAGTCCGCAGCCCCAAGGTATGATCGGTTCCAGCAACCATCGCCAGCGTCTGATTTACATGGTGCAGGAATACCTAGGGGCAAGGTCAGACTTGCACACCTTTCCCACCGAAAATCCTCTGGCTTACTGGGTCTTGAGGATGGATCACTGGCCAGAGCTTGCACAGTATGCAATTGAGCTACTGGCCTGTCCTGCATTCAGCGTTCTTTCGGAACGCACCTTCAGTGCTGCTGGTGGCTTTGTTACCGATCACAGGGTGTGCCTGTCCACTGAATCAGTTGATCGACTGACCTTCATCAAGATGAATCAGTCTTGGATCACCCACAGCTACCAAGCACCTGAAGCTGATGTAACCGAATAATTTTTTTTGAAATATCACATCCCTTCAAGACTGCCTATGCTGATGCTGAGTGACTGTCCTGTTATGTTGATTGTCTATCCTCTTCCTCCTCCGCTGATATGTTGGAAGAACATTTCTGGTTCTGGGTGAAGCCATCAGCCCAATTTTTCTGCCCTTGTTTAACAGGGGCGTTTAATTACAATTTTTGATGCAATGCTTTGCAGCAGGGCTAATTCCTGCAATAAAACTAGAGTATATGGGAGAGGTTGCAGTGTGGTGGCACCAGCACCAGTGCCTAAAGCCCAATTTTTCTGCCCCTGTTTAACAGGGGCGTTTAATTACAATTCTTGATATAATCTTTCACAGCAGGGCGCTTCAGCGCCCACCAAGAGTCACTTTGAGGGCTTACAACGTTGTGGCAAAACCAACACCTTGTTCCGCCATTTCTGCAGAGCATATAGGGCAGGCCCCTACTTTCAAACGTCCAACTTACAAACATCTCCTACTTGCAAACGGAAGGAGACAACAGCAAGTGAGATGAAAAAAGATGGACGACAAAACAAATTATACAGGGGTGATAACCCTTCCCTATGTTTTCCAAAAAGCTTAAAAATAGTTTTTTTGACTGGAGCTACACTTTAAAAATGTACCAGTTGAAAATTACAAACAGATTCAAATTAACACAACAAACCTACACAGTCCCTGTCTTGTTTGCACCGCCTGTATACTGCTGTTCTGAGTATATAGGGCCTGGGGGCCACACGCATTTCCTTTTTTTTTAATATGGGTACGGGGTTCCCCTTAATATGCGTACAAGACCCAAAGGGGCTGGTAATGGGCAGGGAGGGCTACCCATGCCATTTTTCTCAATGATTTTCAACCATATTGCAGGAACCAGATATAACATTAAAACCGCAAGCAGTTTTCAATGATGTTATTTCTGTTTAATGTAATTTTGTGCAGGGACTGTTCTAAACACGGGAAACACGTGGCACTTCACAGGCATACTACAGACACCCCCCAGGCACAATATTTAAAGGAATATTTCACTTTTTTTTCACTTTAATCGTCATTAAAATCAGTGCTCCTGCCAAAACGGCCATTTTTTAAAACATTTTAGGCATTGACCCATGTCCCCTGGGGCAGGAGCCAGGTCCCCAAACCCTTTTTAGGACAGTATCTTGCATATTAGCCGTTAAAATTAGCACTTTTAATTTCGAACGTTTGAGTCCCATAGACTAATGGGGTTCTAAAGTTCGTTCGAATTTGGGGTCCGTTCGAAAGTTCTGGTGCGAACCGAACCGGGGGGTGTTCGGCTCATCCCTAACCACTACTGAAGATATATGCAAAAGGCCAAAACTAGGTATTTTATCCCCCTCACACAATGCCCAGCTAGCTACAGCTGTTCTGTGATTATATTTGTACACACAAAGCATTACATTAAGAGGAAAAAAATCCCAAACATAGCATGAGGGCTGCTTCAGTGTCTCCAGCGGGTTACCCACACCTGTCAAACGGTAGAGCAGGTGTCCTAAGGTGAGTTCAGGGAGGCATCTAAGGCTAAACTTGGGTGCGAGACCAATAGCAGACAAGTGCCTTAAGGGGAGTCTTAATAGATGGAGACACGCAAAACTGCCACAGCTTTGGTCCCGATATCCCCAGCAAAGAATTCTCAGTTATAGTGGCCTGACCTGAAAATTGGAGTTCTGTGTTATCGGAAAAACACATGGGTTGTCATTGCCAAATGTACAACCATCTCAGAGAGAACACCAATATAGTTAGTGGACTGTCAAATGGAAAAACGAGAAAAAAACACTGCCCTGTCCCTTTAAACAATACACAGCATCCAGCAGTTGCAAACACAAAAGACAAATATAAGTGCAGAGCTAATAAACAATCTCATAATAAACTAAGATTGGGTAGTGGTCATGTGACAAACATATGAATAAATAAATAAATATCAATAAATAAATATATATAATGAAACCTGTGAAGGGTCAAATGAGTCCACAATACAAAAAAGTTGTGTATATAAAGTGAGTGTGAAGTCCACAGAAAAAATAAATCAAACGTGTGAATAAGTCCAGATACATAAAATGAATTATGACATCCTTATGGCATCAAAAAATGAAAATAGGTATGAAGAAAGGTTACAAGTAGATTACCCAAAGCACCAAAGTACTTTTTTATCTTCACAAATGTGAGTGTTCATTTTTTATTCAATAAATACACATCTACTCAATGTAATTACACTATGTGGCCCTTTATTCTTCTTTCTGACCACATTACATGGGGGAGTTTATCCACTCCACTCCTTGATTGACTACCCTGCGAGTTACTGTCCTGGAGAGCCCTCGGAAGGACCATAGTAATACTTGATCCCCAGCCAGATGTGCCTACACGGATACCTTAATTTCTTGGTGTACTTCACCACAAGCTTGGTTGACTCATCAGGCATCCTTTTGAGTCCAAGCCCTCCGGTAAGCCTTCATCCAATTGGTGGTGGATAATATACTTTCAATCTTTCTTCATACCTATCTTCATCTTTTGATGCCACGTTTGATTTCTTTTTTCTGTGGACTTCACATTCACTTTATATACACAACTTATTTGTATTGTAGACTCATTTGATTATGTCCCTTCACAGGTTTCATTATATATTTATTAGATTTATATAATTAACTCTCTTCACAGGTTTATCATATGTTTGTCACATGGCCACTACCCAATCTTAGTTTATTCTGAGAACATTTATTAGTGCTGCACTTATATTTATCTTTTCTGTTTGCAACTGTCTTTTTGCTGTGCTGGCTGCTGTTTATTTTTTAAAGGGACAGCGTGGTATTTTTTCCCTTTTTTACATGTGACAGTGTCAGTAGGGCAGTGGATGGGGTCAGTTGTTGTTGTTTTTTTTTTTTTTTTTTACTATTTAGGAGCCTCATTAGGGAACTTTGGTGAAATATCAGGGGTCTGAACAGGAGAGATCTGCACCACATGGGGTAATTAGTGTGACTCCTGGTATACCTGGCATACCCTGTGAGCATGTCTATGATCCAACTTAAATTTACCAGTAACTGCTGACAAATCTTCCAATTCAAGCAAAAAATTGAAATAAATAGGGAAAGGATCATCCATTCACCAAAGGGCACTAATCAGAACTGGGCAGGTGTGAGGTAGGAGGGGTTATAGCCTCAAGGGGGATGGCTTTCAAGCTTTTATGTTCTTAGCATCCTTTTCAACTGTGGGCAGAAGTATAACCTTAGAGCTCTTACTATGAAGCTGTGTCCTTCAATTGATGATGAAGAAAATCATCTTGTAAAAAAAAAAATATGATCAGTTTACAGAGAAGGATGGCACATTTGTCTGAGCAGATGTTTGACTCCATTTTGATAAAAGATTAAACCAATCTGAGCATCACATGCAATAATCAGGCAGTGCTTGGGTTAATAAGCAGGTGATAACAAGCACATGCCTGCTTCAAAAATGCTTGCTATCACTTGCAAGAATTATCTACTATACAGTGTCTGTGATCAATGAAGAACTGTTTTCTTTCCTGTTCTGTATGTGCTATGAAATGAAATGTCAAATGTGTTTAAAAGCTATAGGTTCAGTAATGTGCTGATCGGGACAAGGCTATGCTGGTCATTCCTGATGACATCTATGGCCAACTTGGGAACCATCCCCATTCCACTGAAGTCATTTAAAAAAAAATTACTTTGGTAAAAAAATGTGTTTCAGAAAGATTACCATGCCACAGTGAGCACATGATAAATGAAGTCTATTATCAACAGAGAAATCCAGAAAAGTCACAATTCTGGTAATTTTGTATTACTTCAATAAGAATGCCAGTCAAAACAGACAGAAAACACAATTTGCAAGCCATCAACATATATATTTTATGAACCAGATTAAATAATTCATCAGGGTTTACATGCATTCAACATGGGTACATGGGTGTACAAAACATCAAAATGATGTAAGCAACAATTCATTGTTGTTATAAATACATTTATAAGGCAGTCATTTTCCATACAAGTTTATGGTAGAATTGTAAGATTAATTGTAGTTATACATTAAAAACGTGTTTCCACTTTTGATGCAAATTTTCAGAAATCCCTATTATATGCTTATTATATGTTCCCATTTACACAACAGACCAAAAAATATTTTAAGAAATATTTCTTAACTTTCTCATTTCGTTCAACCACAATTATAAATTGGAAAATATGGGAAGCTTATTTTTCTTTGAATAGAGAAGAAATAAAATGATAAAAGACAACATTGCGGGACAGTGTTTTTTTTTTTTTTAAACTGTTTATTTAAAAACCACTTGCTGCTGAGCTGAGCAGAATCATGTATATATACGTGATCTTGCACTTCCGGGAATCTGGCACGAATGCGCACTGCTGGGGGCTGACTCTCCAGCTGTGATTTTACACACCAGGCCTCACATACCCGATGCCTGCTGGCACCCGCTGATCATTCGGTACACAGGCAGAATGGCAGTCTGCCTATGTAAACAAGGCAGATTGCCATTTTGTCAGTACAGAAGGCATGGATCCTGTGTTTCTGTAAAGCAGGAACAACAATCCAATGCCTTACACTGGTAAAAGTACCTCCCCCACTAAAATGAAAAATTAGCTAGGCACACAGTTAACCCTTTGATCACCACTTATTTTAACCCCTTTCCTGCCAGTGTCATTGGTACAGTGACAGTGCCTATTCTTAGCACTGATCACTGTAATAATGTCACCGGTCCCCAAAAATGTGTCAGTTAGATGTCAGATTTATCCACTGCAATATCGCAATACCACTGTGAGACGCTATACTAACTAACTTTTGCAAAAATTAATCAATATACACTTATTGGGATTTTTTTTTACCAAAAATATGTAGCAAAATACATATTGGCCGAAATTGATAAAGAAATTTGATTTAAAGGGAAAAGAGAGAATATTGGATATGTTTTATAGCAGAAAGTAAAAAAATATAGTTTTTTTTTTTTCAAAATTGGCAGTCTTTCATTTTGTAAAATATAAAAAACAGCAGAGGTCATCAAATACCACCAAAAGAAAGCTCTATTTGTGAGAAAAAAACAATATATATTTAGGTGGTGGTCAAGAGAGGACAATAGGTAGGAATAGTGGGGAATAGGAAAATAGAAAGACAAAAGTAATGTCTAGTCTCTAGAGGCCCCAATACTAACAGAATTATTAAGGGTGTAACTCTAAGGTCTAAATTAATGAGATTCCGGGGTTCACATATGACATTCAAAAAGTTTACGGTGTTGTGGAGTTTGACTGTTAAGTGTTCAATTAATTCTCGCCAATATGTGAACAGAGACCTTTTTGCAATGATGGAAACGTTCTCATCCAATGCATTGTTATCCAGTATTCCAAATCAGTCAGGATGTGAGGTATGAGCTGGTTCATCTTAGGGAAAACAAATATTATGGGTAGGACTACATGGTAGTGTGAAGAATCTGTAGATAGTTTGTAAGTGAGTTTTGAATACCAAGCCATCACGGTATGCCAAAATGGTACTATTTTGTGAAAGATACAAAATGGTGAAATAAAGTGCCCATTACCTCTCCAAATCCCCAGCATAGGTTGTAAGGAGCGCAGGAGTACCACAAGGTATTGGTATCTTTAACCCCTTGTTAGGACAGACAGTCCTGCACATCTAGTTTGAAATGGATAATGAAATATGCCAGCACAGTTCAGACATTGCCCTAGACTCGTCATAAACATCACACAGAAAGAGACAACTAAATGGGAGCTTTCAGCATAGAATATATCAAAAAGAGAGATTGCAAATTTTAAATATTTTTTTTAATTATACTATCTGCATGGGATTATGTGTTATCACAATTTGGCTGCAAAAACAGAAGTGCAATTTAAAGTATTGTCAGTGCAAACAATTCCACAGATATAATATGACAGCAAATTTCAGATAGTTTGAAAAACTATTTTAAAAACGTAATAAAAAAAAAGTGAGAGAGATTATTACTATACTGTATCTAGCTTAGTCCATGTGTATTGCTGCTACTACCAATACCATATTAATAGGCATTAACCTCCCTGGCGGGATGATTATTTCGGATTTTAGGTGCTGAAAGCGGTATAATTATTTTGCATGAAAATTTGGCGTTTTATATTGTAGGCCTGTAATTCTTAGGAATAACTCACTTAAATCTGTCCAAACAAGAGTCTAGTAGACATCCCGGGTATGTTAAAGTTTGAAAAATGAAATCATAAATTATAATATAATAACTAACTATAAATAATTATACCAAATAATAATATAACAATAATAAAAATTATTCAATAATGTAATCAAATCAAAAACACTGAAATTTGCTCAGTTGCAGAATTGTCACTGTCATTACTTTTCAGTATTTGATGACGGATCTCCCCACAAATCACTATCCCTCAATTCTGCGAGTGATTCCAATTTATTATCGCTGTTTTCTAGCTGGTCTAAAACCATTTTTGATGTAAAGGGACAGTTTTGGTTGCTATGGACAATCTCCAGTTTCCAGGCATAAAGAACAGTTAGATTACATTATACTGTATGTATAGTGAGTGTTTCACTTTTTGAATTTGGCGCAGATCTCCGTCCCCCTGCGTCGCAACGCTCGCAGGGCACGGAGATCAGCTCAGTGATAGATCGAGCGAAACACGGCTCGCTCGTACAGCGGGGGGACATCGCTGGATCCGAGGGAGAAGGTAAGTAAGCGTCCTCCTGGATCCAGCGATGCAGTCCCGAGTCTGGCTCGGGGTTACCGCTTTTGGTATAAAAATTCCACCCCGAGCTAGACTCTGGAATACCGTCAGGGGGGTTAAAGTAAAAATATGGGCAAAGTAAAAGAAAAACATATTTATTACTTCTCTGCAATATATATGCACATTTTTCTATATTTTGTCTCTTTAGGAACGCTATGGGGGTCATTTACTATAGCGCCACTCACTAACTAGCACTAATCGCGTTAATTAGCACTAAAACGGTATTTACTATACTGCTGATGCAAAAAATACTCTCAAATTTTTTTTTACTATAGCTCCCTGAAAAAAAATAGCACTCAAACCATGACTCTTGTTAAGACCATGACTATTGCACATAGAAATAATGTTTTGTTTAGAGCATGATATACTGTATTTATTGGCATATAACACTCACTTTTCACCCTGAAAATTGGGTGCAAATAGAATAGCGCATGCGAGTTATTCACCAATACTTCAATTTTAGCTGCCTCGGAGGGGACAGGGAGGGGGCGGGAGCGCCGTCAGATTCCATACAGTGAGAATCTCCTGTTTACTTGGTGGCCTCTGTAAGTCCCCTCTCCTGGGCCACCATTGGACCACTGATCTGTCTATCATAGGAGATTCTCACTGTATGTAATCTGTTGGAGCTCGTCCTGCTCACCTGCCTGTCCCCTCTAGGCTGCAGATGGGTAGGGATGAGCTTCGTGTTCGAGTCGAACATACGTTCGACTCGAACATCGGCTGTTCACCCGTTCGGAGAATTTTGAACGTTATGGGCCGTTCGCGCCGAATTCGTGTGGCGCTCATTGGCCAAGCATGCACTGTGACCCCGCATGCTTGGCCAATCACAGCGCCAGCAGCGAGGAGAGCCATGATTGGCCACAGGCAGGATGCCTGTGGCCAATCATAGCTCAGGCTGTGTAGTACACGCCCCACACTATATAAGGCCGCCAGCGCGGCGGCCTTGTGTAGTGTGTTGGTGTCTGAAGCAGTTAGTGGGTGTACTGTGTACCTTCAACACAGTATACACCTATCGTTATCGGCCGATTTTCGATCTTGCTCTTCTGTAGTGGTTGTTGTCTGCATGCCCTGACCGCAGTATACACCGCTATATTCACCTCACTTATATAGCTAGTGATCTATCTTTTATAATAGAGCTTGCAGTCAGTAGTGTTAGGAGCTTGTGCATGCTGTCTGCGTGCTGTGTACCCAGTACACACTGCTATATCCACCTACATAGCTCTTCTCTATTTGAGCCCACTTGCCATCTGCAGGAGTTATTGGAAGTTGTGTGTGCCTCCAGCACAGCACAGTATACATCTGTATATACCCCTTTATCTCTGGTGTTCTATAATAAAGGCATCTGCAGGAGTTAGTGGGTGTTTTGTGCCTCCAGCACAATATACACCTGTATCTACCCTTTATTGCTGTTCTCTAATAGAGCCATCTGCAGGGCTTAGTGGGTGTGGTGTGACTCCATTACAGTATACCCCTTTATCTCTGGTGTTCTATAATAGAGGCATCTGCAGGAGTTAGTGGGTGTTGTGTGCCTCCAGCACAATATACACTACCCAACTGCTGTTTTACCCAACTCCCTTCAGGCCATTACCATGTCTGGAAGGCCAGAAAGGAGAGGCAGACAGGCGCGAGCCGATAAAAGAGGGCAAGCAGGCTCTGTGTCTAGAGACAACAGTGCTGGTCGTGGACGCGGTGCATTGTCATCAGCACGTGGCCATGGGTCCTTCTTTTAGGCAGCTGGACATGTTGAACCGCAACATGCCAACGACTTGGTAGAGTGGATGACCAAGCCCTCTTCATCCTGCTCATCCTCTCTCACCCAGTCTCAGGGTACTAGCAAAGCAGCTGCCAACGCATCGTCTTCCCTCCTCTCAATGTCATCATCAGTGACTCCTTCCCTAGACCCACCACGTCCTCCTGAGGAGTCTCCTGAACTCTTTGAGCACAGTGTTGGGTACATGCTCCAGGAGGATGCCCAGTGTTTTGTAGCCTCTGATGATGACACTCAGCTAGAGAAAGGCAGTAGCGTGAATGCAGAGAGAGGGGATGCTCAAGAAGGACAGCAATCTGGCAGTCATGTTCCACAAGCTGCAGCATATTGCCAGGTTTGCAACAGCGATGAAGAGGGAGGGGATGATGAGGGCACTGACTCCACATGGGTGCCTGGTAGGAGAGAGGAGGAGGAGGAGGCACATGTCCAACGAGGCAGGATGCCCTCCGGGGGCCAGCTTAGGGGCAGCACACCGACTGAATCACACCGCAGAGCTCCACCTGTGCAGGGCGCTACCTCTGCGCATTATTCTAAAAGTTCTTTGGTGTGGGCCTTTTTTGAGACGAGTGCATCAGATCGCACCGCTGCTATTTGCAACATATGTCTCAAACGTATCTCGTGTGGCCAAAACATCAGCCACTTGGGCACCACATGCTTGACCAGACATATGTTGACCTGCCATGCAGCTCGTTGGCAAGCGTACCTCAAAGACCCACACCAAAGAACAAAGCGGACCTCTCCTTGCTCCTCATCAGCTGGCATCTCCAATCCCACTAGACCTTCAGTCCTCTCTGAAACCTGCTCTGAGAGGAATGAAGGTGTAGAATTAGGTGTGTCACAGCCAAGTGTTTCCGGGCACTCTGCTAGCAGTACACCCACGTCCGATTATAACAGGCAAATGTCCCTGCCCCAGCTGCTGGACCAGCGAAAGAAGTTCACTCCCAGCCATCCACATGCCCAGCGGTTGAATGCTAGCTTGGCTAAATTGCTAGCACTTCAACTGCTGCCTTTTCAGTTGGTAGACTCGACCCCCTTCCGTGAGTTTGTACAATGTGCGGTTCCTCAGTGGCAGGTCCCCAAACGCCACTTTTTCTCACGGAAGGCGATTCCGGCTCTCTACCGGCATGTGGAAGGCAATGTCCTTGCCTCGCTGGACAGGGCGGTCAGCGGTAAGGTGCATATTACCGCTGACTCATGGTCCAGCAGGCATGGACAGGGACGTTACCTGTCTTTCACGGCCCATTGGGCACTCTTCTGGCAGCTGGGAAGGATGCAGGACAAGGTGCAGTAGTGTTGGAGGTTGTTCCGCCACCATGCCTCCAAAATGCTACTATTGGTTGTGACACACCTCTCTCCTCCACCCCCTCCTCTTCTTATTCCTCCATGGCCTCTTCCAGTGCTCTGTCCTCAGAACCAGCGGTGCTCCGTAGGCGTTCCAGGGGCTACGCAAGTACGCAGGCAAAACGATGCCATGCCGTGCTTGCGCTGGTTTGTTTGGGGGACAGGAGCCACACTGGGGCGGATGTTTTGTCAGCTCTGCAGGGGCAGGCCGAGAGGTGGTGGACGCCATGCCAGCTTAAGCCAGGAATGGTGGTTTGCGACAATGGCACCAACCTCCTCTCCGCCCTCCGACAGGGACAACTGACCCATATGCCCTGTGTAGCTCACGTCCTTAACCTGGTGGTGCAGCGGTTCTTGGGCAGGTACCCGGGCTTACAGGATGTCCTGAAGCAGGCCAGGAAAGTCTGTGTGCATTTCCGCCGATCATTTAATGCCTGTGCTCGGCTGGCTGAGCTCCAAAAGGAGTTGAACCTGCCCAAGAACCGCCTTATATGTGACATGCCCACCAGATGGAACTCAACATTGGCCATGCTGCAGCGGCTGCACACGCAGCAGAGGGCCATCAATGAGTACCTGTGCGACTATGGCACCAGGACAGGGTCAGGGGAGCTCGGTTTTTTACAAACTCCTGGTCCTGGACAACGTGTTGCTGAGGCATCGGTCAGAAAGAGCGGTGGAGAAGGTGGCCGTCTGACTGATGCTTTCAGACAATTTTTTAGTCCGCAGCCCCAAGGTATGACCGGTTCCAGCAACCATCGCCAGTGTCTGATTTACATGGTGCAGGAATACCTAGGGTCAAGGTCAGACTTGGACACCTTTCCCACCGAAAATCCTCTGGCTTACTGGGTCTTGAGGATGGATCACTGGCCAGAGCTTGCACAGTATGCAATTGAGCTACTGGCCTGTCCTGCATCCAGCGTTCTTTCGGAACGCACCTTCAGTGCTGCTGGTGGCTTTGTTACTGATCACATGGTGCGCCTGTCCACCGAATTAGTTGATCGACTGACCTTCATCAAGATGAATCAGTCTTGGATCACCCACAGCTACCAAGCACCTGAAGCTGATGTAACCGAATCATTTTTTTGAAATATCACATCCCTTCAAGACTGCCTATGCTGATGCTGAGTGACTGTCCTGTTATGTTGATTGTCTATCCTCTTCCTCCTCCGCTGATATGTTGGAAGAACATTTGTGGTTCTGGGTGATGCCATCAGCCCAATTTTTCTGCCCCTGTTTAACAGGGGCGTTTAATTACAATTTTTGATGCAATGCTTTGCAGCAGGGCTAATTCCTGCAATAAAAATAGAGTATATAGGAGAGGTTGCAGTGTGGTGGCACCAGCACCAGTGCCTAAGGCCCAATTTTTCTGCCCCTGTTTAACAGGGGCGTTTAATTACAATTTTTGATGCAATGCTTTGCAGCAGGGCTAATTCCTGCAATAAAACTAGAGTATATGGGAGAGGTTGCAGTGTGGTGGCACCAGCACCAGTGCCTAAGGCCCAATTTTTCTTCCCCTGTTTAACAGGGGCATTTAATTACAATTTTTGATGCAATGCTTTGCAGCAGGGCTAATTCCTGCAATAAAACTAGAGTATATGGGAGAGTTTGCAGTGTGGTGTCACCAGCACCAGTGCCTAAGGCCAAATTTTTCTTCCCCTGTTTAACAGGGGCGTTTAAGTACAATTTTTGATGCAATGCTTTGCAGCAGGGCTAATTCCTGCAATAAAACTAGAGTATATGGCAGAGGTTGCAGTGTGGTGGCACCAGCACCAGTGCCTAAGGCCCAATTTTTCTGCCCCTGTTTAACAGGGGCGTTTAAGTACAGTTTTTGATGCAATGCTTTGCAGCAGGGCTAATTCCTGCAATAAAACTAGAGTATATGGGAGAGGTTGCAGTGTCGTGGCACCAGCACCAGTGCCTAAGGCCCAATTTTTCTGCCCCTGTTTAACAGGGGCGTTTAATTACAATTTTTGATGCAATGCTTTGCAGCAGGGCTAATTCCTGCAATAAAAATAGAGTATATGGGAGAGGTTGCAGTGTGGTGGCACCAGCACCAGTGCCTAAGGCCCAATTTTTCTGCCCCTGTTTAACAGGGGCGTTTAATTACAATTTTTGATGCAATGCTTTGCAGCAGGGCTAATTCCTGCAATAAAACTAGAGTATATGGGAGAGGTTGCAGTGTCGTGGCACCAGCACCAGTGCCTAAGGCCCAATTTTTCTGCCCCTGTTTAACAGGGACATTTAATTACAATTCTTGATATAATATTTCACAGGAGGGCCCGTTCCTGTGCCCACCCAGAGTAACTGTGAGGACTTATAGTGTTGTGACACCAGCACCACAACCACCAAAGGTAAATTTTTCTACCACTGTTCAACAATGGCATGTAATTACAATTCTTGATATAATCGTTCACAGCAGGGTTCTCCAGGGCCACCAAGAGTCACTTTCAGAGCTTACAATGTTGTGGCAAAACCAACACCTTGTTCCACCATTTCTGCAGAGCATATAGGGCAGGCCCCTACTTTCAAACATCCAACTTACAAACATCTCCTACTTTCAAATGGAAGGAGACAACAACAAGTGAGATGAAAAAAGATGTACGACAAAACAAATTATACAGGGGTGATAACCCTTCCCTATGTTTTCCAAAAAGCTTAAAAATAGTTTTTTTGACTGGAGCTACACTTTAAAAATGTACCAGTTGAAAATTACAAACAGATTCAACTTAACACAACAAACATACACAGTCTTGTCGTGTTTGCACCGCCTGTATACTGCTGTTCTGAGTATATAGGGCCTGGGGGCCACACACATTTCCTTTTTTTAATATGGGTACTGGGTTCCCCTTAATATGCGTACAAGACCCAAAGGGGCTGGTAATGGGCAGGGAGGGCTACCCATGCCATTTTTCTCAATGATTTTCAACCATATTGCAGGAACCAGATATAACATTAAAACCGCAAGCAGTTTTAAATGATGTTATTTCCGTTTAATGTCATTTTGTGCAGGGACTGTTCTAAACACGGGAAACACGTGGCACTTCACAGGCATACTACAGACACCCCCCAGGCACCATATTTAAAGGAATATTTCACTTTTTTTTCACTTTAATCGTCATTAAAATCAGTGCTCCCGCCAAAACGGCCATTTTTAAAAACATTTTAGGCATTGACCCATGTCCCCTGGGGCAGGAGCCAGGTCCCTTTTTAGGACAGTATCTTGCATATTAGCCGTTAAAATTAGCACTTTTAATTTCGAACGTTCGAGTCCCATAGACTTCAATGGGGTTCTAAAGTTCGTACGAATTTGGGGTCCGTTCGAAAGTTCTGGCGCGAACCGAACCGGGGGGTGTTCGGCTCATCCCTACAGATGGGAATCGATCAGTCTGAACTGATGGCAATGGTGAGGCTGCTGCATTGATGGCATGTGGAGGCTGCTGCATTGATGGCAATGGTGAGGCTGCTGCATTGATGCCAATGGTGAGGATACTGCATTGATGGCACTTGTGAGGCTGCATTGATGTGGACTGATGAGGCTGCATTGATGGCACTTGTGAGGCTGCTGATGGGCATTGATCAGGCTGCATTGAATGCAATGGTGAGGTTGCAGATGGGCACTGTCCACTGCCTGTTTCCCTTTGTTAAGCTGGTGGCACCGACAGCCGATCTGATGGATGGATCGGCCTCGGGGGGGGGGGGGGGGGGCGACATCACAGGCTCAGGTAAGTGTCCTTATTAAAAGTCAGCAACTACAGTGTTTGTAGCTGCTAGGGATGAGCTTCGTGTTCGAGTCGAACGTACGTACCGCTATATTCACCTCACCTATATAGCTAGTGATCTATCTTTTATAATAGAGCTTGCAGTCAGTAGTGTTAGGAGATAGTGCGTGCTGTCTGCGTGCTCTGTACCCAGTACATACCGCTATATCCACCTACATAGCTGTTCTCTATTTGAGACCACTTGCCATCTGCAGGAGTTATAGGAAGTTGTGTGTGCCTCCAGCACAGCACAGTATACATCTGTATATACCCCTTTATCTCTGGTGTTCTATAATAAAGGCATCTGCAGGAGTTAGTGGGTGTTTTGTGCCTCTACCACAATATACACTACCCAACTGCTTTTTTACCCAACTCCCTTCAGGCCATTACCATATCTGGAAGGCCAGCAAGGAGAGGCAGACAGGCGCGAGCCGATAAAAGAGGGCAAGCAGGCTCTGTGTCTAGAGACAACAGTGCTTGTCGTGGACGCGGTGCATTGTCATCAGCACGTGGCCATGGGACACGCTTGTCCTTCTTTTCGGCAGCTGGACATGTTGAACCGCAACATGCCAACGACTTGGTAGAGTGGATGATCAAGCCCTCTTCATCCTCCTCATCCTCTCTCACCCAGTCTCAGGGTACTAGCAAAGCAGCTGCCAACGCATCGTCTTTCCTCCTCTCAATGTCATCATCAGTGACTCCTTCCCTAGACCCACCACGTCCTCCTGAGGAGTCTCCTGAACTCTTTGAGCACAGTGTTGGGTACATGCTCCAGGAGGATGCCCAGTGTTTTGTGGGCTCTGATGATGACACTCAGCTAGAGGAAGGCAGTAGCGTGAGCGCAGAGAGAGGGGATGCTCAAGAAGGACAGCAATCTGGCAGTCATGTTCCACAAGCTGCAGCATACTGCCAGGTTTGCTACAGCGATGAAGAGGGAGAGGATGATGAGGGCACTGACTCCACGTGGGTGCCTGGAAGGAGGGAGGAGGAGGAGAAGGAGGAGGAGGAGGAGGAGGCACATGTCCAACGAGGCAGGATGCCCTCCGGGGGCCAGCTTAGGGGCAGCACACCAACTGAATCACACCGCAGAGCTCCGCCTGTGTAGAGTGCTGCCTCTGCGCGTTATTCTAAAAGTTCTTTGGTGTGGGCCTTTTTTGAGACGAGTGCATCAGATCGCACCGCTGCTATTTGCAACATATGTCTCAAGCGTATCTCACGTGGCCAAAACATCAGCCGCTTGGGCACCACATGCTTGACCAGACATATGTTGACCTGCCATGCAGCTCTTTGGCAAGCGTACCTCAAAGACCCACACCAAAGAACAAAGCGGACCTCTCCGTCCGATTATAGCAGGCAAATGTCCCTGCCCCAGCTGCTGGACCGGCGGAAGAAGTTCACTCCCAGCCATCCACATGCCCTGCGGTTGAATGCTAGCTTGGCTAAATTGCTAGCACTTGAACTGCTGCCTTTTCAGTTGGTAGACTCGGCCCCCTTCCGTGAGTTTGTACAATGTGCGGTTCCTCAGTGGCAGGTCCCCAAACGCCTTTTTCTCACGGAAGGCGATTCCGGCTCTCTACCGGCATGTGGAAGGCAATGTCCTTGCCTCGCTGGACAGGGCGGTCAGCGGTAAGGTGCATATTACCGCTGACTCATGGTCCAGCAGGCATGGACAGGGACGTTACCTGTCTTTCACGGCCCATTGGGCACTCTTCTGGCAGCTGGGAAGGATGCAGGACAAGGTGCAGTAGTGTTGGAGGTTGTTCCGCCACCACGCCTCCAAAATGCTACTATTGGTTGTGACACACCTCTCTCCTCCACCCCCTCCTCTTCTTCTTCCTCCATGGCCTCTTCCAGTGCTCTGTCCTCAGAACCAGCGGTGCTCCGTAGGCGTTCCAGGGGCTACGCAAGTACGCAGGCAAAACGATGCCATGCCGTGCTTGCGCTGGTTTGTATGGGGGACAGGAGCCACACTGGGGTGGATGTTTTGTCAGCTCTGCAGGGGCAGGCCGAGAGGTGGTTGACGCCACGCCAGCTTAAGCCAGGAATGGTGGTTTGCGACAATGGCACCAACCTCCTCTCCGCCCTCCGACGGGGACAACTAACCCATGTGCCCTGTGTAGCTCACGTCCTTAACCTGGTGGTGCAGCGGTTCTTGGGCAGGTACCCCAGCTTACAGGATGTCCTGAAGCAGGCCAGGAAAGTCTGTGTGCATTTCCGCCGATCATTTAATGCCTGTGCTCGGCTGGCTGAGCTCCAAAAGGAGTTGAACCTGCCCAAGAACCGCCTTATATGTGACATGCCCACCAGATGGAACTCAACATTGGCCATGCTGCAGCGGCTGCACACGCAGCAGAGGGCCATCAATGAGTACCTGTGCGACTATGGCACCAGGACAGGGTCAGGGGAGCTCGGTTTTTTCTCACCACGCCAGTGGGGCATGATCAGGGATGCATGCACTGTCCTGTCACCGTTTGAGGAGGCCACAAGGATGGTGAGCAGTGACAGTGCATGCATCAGTGACACTGTACCTCTTGTCCACCTCTTGGAGCATACGCTGCGTGGAATAATGGACAGGGCACTTGAGGCAGAACAGAGGCAGGAAGAGGAGGACTTCCTTGCCTCTCAAGGCCCCCTTTATCCAGACAGTGTTCCTGCTGTGCCACCCATCACACAGGAAGAGGATGAGGAGGAGGAAGAGGAGGAGGAGGATGATTGTGTCAGCATGGAGGTGGAGGCTGGCACTCAGCATCAGCATCAGCAGCAGCAGCAGCAGTCTTGTAGGGATGATTTACAGTCCCAAGAAACACGTGGACTTGTACGTGGCTGGGAGGAGGTAGCTGCGGATCATGTTGTCCTTAGTGACTCAGAGGACTCCGGACCGAATGCCTCAGCTAACCTACGCTGCATGGCCTCCCTGATCCTGCAAAGCCTGCGGAAGGATCCTCGTATTCTTCGGATCAAGGAGAGGGACCATTACTGGCTGGCCACTCTCCTTGATCCACGGTACAAGGGTAAGGTTGCCGACCTTATCTTGCCATCGCAGAGGGAGCAGAGGATGAGACATCTCCGGGAGGCCTTGCAGAAAGGTCTGTGCAACGGGTTCCCAGAGACTGGGAGGTTACAAACTCCTGGTCCTGGACAACGTGTTGCTGAGGCATCGGTTAGAAGGAGCGGTGGAGAAGGTGGCCGTCTGACTGATGCTTTCAGACAATTTTTTAGTCCGCAGCCCCAAGGTATGATCGGTTCCAGCACCCATCGCCAGCGTCTGATTTACATGGTGCAGGAATACCTAGGGGCAAGGTCAGACTTGGACACCTTTCCCACCAAAAATCCTCTGGCTTACTGGGTCTTGAGGATGGATCACTGGCCAGAGCTTGCACAGTATGCAATTGAGCTACTGGCCTGTCCTGCATCCAGCGTTCTTTCGGAACGCACCTTCAGTGCTGCTGGTGGCTTTGTTACCGATCACAGGGTGCGCCTGTCCACCGAATCAGTTGATCGACTGACCTTCATCAAGATGAATCAGTCTTGGATCACCCACAGCTACCAAGCACCTGAAGCTGATGTAACAGAATAATTCTTTTTGAAATATCACATCCCTTCAAGACTGCCTATGCTGATGCTGAGTGACTGTCCTGTTATGTTAATTGTCTATCCTCTTCCTCCTCCGCTGATATGTTGGAAGAACATTTCTGGTTCTGGTTGATGCCGTCAGCCCAATTTTTCTGCCCCTGTTTAACAGGGGCGTTTAAGTACAATTTTTGATGCAATGCTTTGCAGCAGGGCTAATTCCTGCAATCAAACAAGAGTATATGGGAGAGGTTGCAGTGTGGTGGCACCAGCACCAGTGCCTAAGGCCCAATTTTTCTGCCCCTGTTTAACAGGGGCGTTTAATTACAATTTTTGATGCAATGCTTTGCAGCAGGGCTAATTCCTGCATTAAAACTAGAGTATGTGGCAGAGGTTGCAGTGTGGTGGCACCAGTGCCTAAGGCCCAATTTTTCTGCCCCTGTTTAACAGGGGCGTTTAAGTACAATTTTTGATGCAATGCTTTGCAGCAGGGCTAATTCCTGCAATAAAACTAGAGTATATGGAAGAGGTTGCAGTGTGGTGGCACCAGCAGCAGTGCCTAAGGCCCAATTTTTCTGCCCCTGTTTAACAGGGGCGTTTAGGTACAATTTTTTCGATGCAATGCTTTGCAGCAGGGCTAATTCCTGCAATAAAACTAGAGTATATGGCAGAGGTTGCAGTGTGGTGGCACCAGCAGCAGTGCCTAAGGCCCAATTTTTCTGCCCCTGTTTAACAGGGGCGTTTAATTACAATTTTTGATGCAATGCTTTGCAGCAGGGCTAATTCCTGCAATAAAACTAGAGTATATGGCAGAGGTTGCAGTGTGGTGGTACCAGCACCAGTGCCTAAGGCCCAATTTTTCTGCCCCTGTTTAACAGGGGCGTTTAAGTACAATTTTTGATGCAATGCTTTGCAGCAGGGCTAATTCCTGCAATAAAACTAGAGTATATGGGAGAGGTTGCAGTGTGGTGGTACCAGCACCAGTGCCTAAGGCCCAATTTTTCTGCCCCTGTTTAACAGGGACATGTAATTACAATTCTTGATATAATATTTCACAGGAGGGCCCCTTCCTGTGCCCACCCAGAGTAACGGTGAGGACTTATAGTGTTGTGGCACCAGCACCACAACCACCAAAGGTCAATTTTTCTACCACTGTTCAACAATGGCATGTAATTACAATTCTTGATATAATCGTTCACAGCAGGGCGCTCCAGCGCCCACCAAGAGTCATTTTGAGGGCTTACAATGTTGTGGCAAAACCAACACCTTGTTCCGCCATTTCTGCAGAGCATATAGGGCAGGCCCCTACTTTCAAACATCCAATTTACAAACATCTCCTACTTGAAAACGGAAGGAGACAACAGCAAGTGAGATGAAAAAAGATGTACGACAAAACAAATTATACAGGGGTGATAACCCTTCCCTATGTTTTCCAAAAAGCTTAAAAATAGTTTTTTTGACTGGAGCTACACTTTAAAAATGTACCAGTTGAAAATTACAAACAGATTCAAGTTAACACAACAAACCTACACAGTCCCTGTCTTGTTTGCACCGCCTGTATACTGCTGTTCTGAGTATATAGGGCCTGGGGGCCACACGCATTTCCTTTTTTTAATATGGGTACAGGGTTCCCCTTAATATGCGTACAAGACCCAAATAGGCTGGTAATGGGCAGGGAGGGCTACCCATGCCATTTTTCTCAATGATTTTCAACCATATTGCAGGAACCAGATATAACATTAAAACCACAAGCAGTTTTAAATGGTGTTATTTCTGTTTAATGTCATTTTGTGCAGGGACTGTTCTAAACACGGGAAACACGTGGCACTTCACAGGCATACTACAGACACCCCCCAGGCAGCATATTTAAAGGAATATTTCACTTTTTTTTTCACCTTAATCGTCATTAAAATCAGTGCTTCCGCCAAAACGGCCATTTTTAAAAACATTTTAGGCATTGAGCCATGTCCCCTGGGGCAGGAGCCAGGTCCCCAAACCCTTTTTAGGACAGTATCTTGCATATTAGCCGTTAAAATTAGCACTTTTCATTTCGAACGTTCGAGTCCCATAGACTTCAATGGGGTTCTAACGTTCGTACGAATTTGAGGTACGATCGAAAGTTCTGGTGCGAACCGAACCGGGGGTTGTTCGGCTCATCCCTAGTAGCTGCTGACTTTAAAAAAAAAACACATTGCGGCCGGTACACCCCTTTAAGAATGCTAGAATGTTGAATGTTTTCATGTTTTGGTAAAATATATTTTTCTCTGTCACTTTAGCTTGTTGCTGTCCATCTCACGAAAATCTTTACCAAAACTCATTCAGGTGTCTTTACAAACCACAAACAATGCCACTGCTGCTGCAAATTCAAAATGTGTCACAATTTTGTGTGTTTTTTATTATTTCCAAATAATCATAATTTGAGACCCAAGAATGTGATATGTGTACTAACATCAGACAAAAAAAAATGTAATTTCCAAAAATCAGAGGGTCACATCACTATTCTACACTTACCCACCAAGAACCACCAAATATCACAGAATAAATCAAGAAGAATAACACCTGAGTAATGTCAGGAGTCTAGGTTCAGATCCAAAACATGCCACTTCATGTAGAGAAGTTGTCTCATCTCGCTATGTTGTTAAACCTGACTCAGATACTACAATTATGTCTAAATGTAGCATTTATGAGTAGGAGGGTTCCCCCACCATTGTAAATCTTGCCAGATACACTATCTAGTCAAAAGTATTGTGACACCTGCCTTTACAACACATGGACTTTAATGGCAGCCCAAACTTAGTCCATAAAGTTAAAATTTGATTTGACCCACCCTTTTCAGCCATAAATGCTTATGGGAAGGCTGTCCACAAGGTTTAATGTGTCTATGGGAATGTTTGACCATTCTTCCAGAAGCGTATTTGTGAGGTCAGGCACTGATGTTGGTTGAGAAGGCCTGGTTCGCAGTCTCTGCTCTAATTCTCCTAAAATATGTTCTAGCAGTTTGAGGTCAGCACTCTGTGCAGGCCAGTCAAGTTCTTCCACCCCAAACTCCCTCATTCATGTTTTTATGGACCTTGCTTTCTGCACTAGTGCAAAGTCATGTTAGAACTGGAAGGGGCCAACCACAAACTGTTCCCACAAACTTGGGAGCATGACACTGTCCAAAATGTCTTGATATGCTGACACCTTAAGAGTTCCCATCACTGGAACTAAGAGGCCAAGAACAACCCCTTAAAAACACCCCCAATCTAATACCCACTCCCCCAAATGAATTGGACCAGTGCACAAAGCAAGGCCCATAAAGACATGGATGAGTGAGTTTGGGATGGAGGAACTTGACTGGCCTGCACAGAGTCCTGACCTCAATACAGAACAACAGAACACCTTGGGGATGAATTAGAATGGTGACTGTAAGCCAGGCATTGTTGTTCAACATCAGTGCCTGACCTCACAATTGCACTTCTGGAAGAATGGTCAAATATTCCCATAGACACACCCCTAAACCTTGTGGATAGCCTTCCCAGAATTGTTGAAGATGTTATAGCTGCAAAGGGTGGGCCAAATGAATTTTGAACCCTACGGACTAAGACTGGGATGCCATTATAGTTCCTGTGTGTATAAAGGCATGTGTCCCAATACTTAAGAGGAAGTAAACCCTGATGAGTTTACTTCCTTTTTCATTCCCTGCAAAGGCAAAGCATAATGGACTACTATGCATCACATAGTAGTCCATTATGTGTCACTTACCTGACACAGGAGCCAGCGAAGTCACCGCTGCCCCCTGTAGTCTGGCGCATCCATGTTGTCGGTGGGGTCTCGCAGCTCCGCCGCTGTCATTCGGCGAAGCCGCGATGACGTCACTCCCACGCATGCGCACGGGAGCCGACACGTGCGGCAGCTCCGTTTTTGGAAATGCCGCGCTCAGTGCGCCTGCGCGCCGCTGTCTACGGCGCGTGCGCCGTAGACAGCGGTGCCTGTCTTTGGGCAAATATCTCCTAAACCGTATAGGTTTAGGAGATATTTCTTGGACCTACAGGTAAGCCTTAATCTAGGCTTACCTGTAGGTCAAAGTGTGTTGTAAGGGTTTACAACCACTTTAGGACAATATATTGTATATTGCTTGTGACACTGAGCATGGTTCACACCACAGAGATGCAGCCTACATGCATGAGACTGCCCACTGGCTAAGTGGGTAGCAATTCTGTCTAGCAGCACCGAGGTTGCTGGTTCGAATCCCCAACAAGTTTATCCATGTGTGTGTTTCTCACCACAATCCAAAGACATGCTTGCATTTTATTTGTCTCCTGTCACAATAGTTTCTGATGTAATAAAGTTCATTTTGGACTTTAGATTGGAAATTCAGTGCAGCCAGTAACTGATGTTAATGTTTGTAAGTACTAATCATGCCCAGGGACTTGTACATTTAAAAGTGTAGGTTTTACATTGCACAGGTACATATGCTTAGAAAACTGTTGCTTTGTTTATGTGCATGCAAATGGACTTTGATCTTTGACCTGTAGTTGATTTGATGCACATAGCCAAGGGCTAACACAGTTGCAAATAGTATTATGTGTTCCTGCTCATCAGGTGCAATCACATTAGACACACATGAAGAGACAGATTGAAAGATACTGGTGGGCGTGTACTTCTATTGGGCATATGTCAGTGTGCTAACAATACAACCTAGCTTATATAAAGGACTGGGGGGTGGTTGGTCTGAGGAGAGTTTTTTTGCTGTGATTTGTGTGTGGGGGGGGGGGGGGGGTGAACGATATTGGGCATAATGACAAACGCCCCACTAGTGCTGTTTGTTTTCTGAAATCCTTGTGAATTTTTCCTTCAATGTGGCCATGCTGTCAATGTTGTGTGTCTATAGGACCTGATTGCAGCCGCTGGATCAGACAGAGGTGTGTCCTTAACCTCCATGATGAGAAGGACCAGGTAGGAGAGCATTGTAGGGAGCTTGCACCCTGTCTGTTTACTGTACAGCCAGCAAAACATCCCCTGCAGCGTGTGTCCCTCAGCCGGTCCTTTTCAAACATGAAGAGACTTGACGTCCGGATGTGTGTGACATCACTTCTGGTTCCGGTGGCGAGACCGGAAGTGCACTCGCCACCATCTTGGTACACCCAAAATGGTGTAAAGGAAACTGTCTCTGGGTGTACCAAGGCAGAGCAGGATGCTGGGGGGGTGGAAGTTGCAGAAGCTTCCCTAATGCACGTAACCACCAAAAAAACCCTTCTCAGACTGCTAAAAACAGCAGAAAATACTGCAGACATGGCCACAACCAGTCTGAGTATTCTGAACAAGGTGGGTCTGCTAACTACAGTCACTAGACCAAACAAAAGAAACAAACATGATGGTGCGTACTCCTGGAGGTCTGGAAACACAAAACAACTGAGGGTCAGGGGAAAGGAAGGGCCTTTTTAAATTGTGTGTGATTTATGTTTCCTGTAGAAGGCAGAGCCAATCATCTCTCAAGTAGCTGTCCTGGAAGATGAAGGAGGAAATCTTATTTATACTCATAGAAAATATATAATTGTGCACCAAAAAAACAATCTCTTCAGCATACCTGCAAGTAAATGATAAAGGTGTTTAGGTGGAGTCTTTGTATATAACATCTTTAGAGAATTGCAGGTAATGAATTCAGCTGGTCGAGGCAGTGTTGTATGTGTCAGCCCTGGTTCACATTGGTGTGATTTGACATGTCATATCGCATGCCAAATCAACGGCAATTGCACTGTCCTAATCGGTGCAGCGCCGCAATTTTGAAAAGTACCGTAGTTTCTGTACCACTTTTGGTGACTTTGGGTGCAATTTCCATTGACATCTGTGCATAAACTCACACAGATGTCTCAGAAATTCTCAGTCGGGACTGATATGCAGGAATGAAATGGGGCAATTTCCTCCCGCTGTCAAGTGTGAACCAGGGCTCAAACTGGGCCTTTGTCTTTGTCATTTACCTGCTGCAATTACAGGGACACCATTTCTTATCAAACTCCCTTAAGTTTGCCTTCAAATATCTTTATATGTAGAAATACAGATTCACATATCTGCAAATAAAAAATTCTAATTGTGGTTGCGATTAAATATTCACAGCTGTGATCATGAGAGCATGGTTTCACCTTCTGATGCGGAAATCAGTCATTGTAATCACCCGGAAGTTCCTGTCCTGGTCAGGATCCCCATCTAGGTGGACATAAAGAGGTCCCTCTTTAGGAAAGAGGAGGTGCTTCTCATTTGCCGGGTAGGTGTAGGATATGTACTTGTGCTTACTCAATGTGGGGGATGGATATGGTATTTAGATGTGGTGTGTTTTGTTTATTTGACATCACCACACATTTGCTTCTGGCCCATGTGCACACATCACTTCCTGCATGTGCTCTTCTGATGTAAACCAGTAAGGACTATGCAAATATAAATGAGAGCTTTTTTTATATATATATATATATATATATATATATATATATATATATATATATATATACATACATATATATATATATATATATATATATATATACATATATATATATATATATATATATATATATATACATATATATATATATATATATATATATATATATATATATATATATATATATATATATATATATATATATATATATATATATATGACTTGTTTCACACTTGGGTGACTTTTCCAGCAAGTTTGGACCTCCGAGTTGCATGACAAGTTGTACTCCATGATTCTCAATGATAACCATTCATATCTGTGCTATTTCAAGTTGTGACAACTTCAAAGTAGCCCCTGTACTACTTTGGTCTGACTTTCATGTGATTTGAGATACATAGGGCACACTATTACACAGGCATCCCCAGAAGTTGAGGCCAAGTTTCAGCAGCAAAATAGTGTGACTTTCAGGTCACAGCAGTATCAATGAGATTCATGGATAATAACTTTGAATTAGGCCATATTCTCACTTGTGCATCCTGAAAGTGGGCCAAATTCATCCCTGCACTACTTTGGTTTGACTTTGATGCTACTTGAGGTCCATACACCGCAAGATTACACAGGCATTGGTCACAAGAGTGCACATGGAGCCTAATTCAAAGGTGTTATCAATCAATCTCATTAGGTTCCTTTCACAATTGGCTGACTTTTCATGCAACTTGAGGTCCATAAGGCCCCTTTCACACTTGTGCGACCTGAAAGTCCCACGATTTTGCATAGTTTTTTGCTGCAAATTTGATGTGAATTTAAGCAATGCCTGTGTAATCCTGAGGCCTAAGAATGCAGGACAAATCGAGAAGTGCTATGCTGTCCGGGATATGGTGGCCCCCTTGTTAAAGATTCTCATAAGCCCCCCACCCGCAGACCCCCATAACCACCAGGCAAGGGTTGTGGGGATGAGACCCCTGTCCCCATCAACAAGGTGCTCCCCATGTCGAGGGCAAGTGGTCTGGTATGGTTCAGGAGGGGGTATTTGCTTCCCCCCCTTTTTCCTGGCCTGCCATGGCTGCTTGCTCGGATAAGGGTCTGGTATGGATTTTGGGGGGACCCCATGCCATTTTTTTTTTTACATTTTTAATCTATATTCCTGGGACCTGACAATACATTACAGCTACAAGAAATTTAAAATTAAATTTTTTTTCCTTTAGAAAATTAATTTTGCTGCAGCAATGTTCCATGCATCGGCCAGATGCACTACTTTACAGACAGACTAAGGGGACCCTCAGGCACGATATTTAAAGGAATGTTTCATTTTTATTGTTTTACTTTAAGCATTATTAAAATCACTGCTCCTGAGAAAAACAACAAGGAGGCACGCTACCGGCTTGAATTTTGTCAATGACATTGCTAAAATCGCGGTACTCCTTCAGCTGAGAGGAGAGTGAAGAGGTGCGCAGCACCTTGTCTACCTTCTGGAAGCATGCCTTACTGCATTGTGGTGACCAGGAGAAAACCTCAGCATGAAGCCAATCAAAAGAGGGGTTGTGCCTCTGTAACCAAGGATAACCTATAACCAGTGGAAACTTCCTTATGGCTTTCCCCATGGTGTCAGAGGGGGACGGGGTCACCCATTTACGTAAACGGATGACCTTGCCCCCCTCTGACACTATGGTGGAAGCCAGAGGAATCTCCCCATGCGTCAGAGGGGGTGGGGGTCACAGGGTGGCCGCACCCTCCATTATATAAGAGCTTTCACCTGAACAGAAGCGTCACACAGTGGGAGACTCTAATTGAGGTGGATAATCCATGCCAGATGCCAGATGAGAAGACCGGAGGAAGAAGCGGAGGAAGATAGAGATAGAAGAAAGGGGAAGAACAAGATGGAGGAAGAAGGAGAACACAGAAGGAAGACCAGAAGAAGATGGAAGAAGAAGTGGGGAAAGAAGAAGACATTAATAAAGGAATTCTCAAAAACCGCCTATTGTCTTTTTTTAAACATTTTTGACAATTCTTTTGTGAAATGGTAGGAGTACCCCCATTACACCTGCAGACTCCCACAGCCACAGGGCAAGGGTTGTGGGGACGAGGCCCTTCTCCCCATCGACATGGGAACAAGGTGCTCTGAGGGCTATCCCAAAGCACCCTCCCAATGCTGGGGGCATGTGGCCTGGTACGGATCAGGAGGGGGCGCTCTCTCGCCCCCTCCTCTTTTCCTGCGGCCTGCCATGTTGAGTACTCAGATAAGGGACTGGTATGGATTTTTGGGGGGACTCCAAGCCATTTTTTTCACATTTTGGTAAGGGGTTCCTGTGTTTTTATCAATGAACTTTTATGTGTATTGCTGGACCAACAAATCATTATAGTCGCGAGTACTTTTAAATTACTTTTTTTCTTTAGAAATGTAATTTTGCTGTCAGACTGTCTAAACACAGGAAACATGCGCCACTTTACAGGCATACTATAGACACCCCCCAGGTACAAAATTTAAAGGAATATTACACTTTTATTGTTTCACTTTAACCATTATTAAAATCACTGCTCCCGAAAAAATTACTGTTTTTAAAACTTTTTTTGCATTGATACATGTCCCCTGGGGCAGGACCCAGGTCCCCAAACACTTTTTAAGACAATGCCATGCATATAAGCCTTTAAAATTAGCACTTTTAATTTTTCATGTTAGTGTCCCATAGACTTTAACGGTGTTTGCGCGTTCAAACTTATTTTTTGCCTGTTCGCATGTTCTGGTGTGAACCGAGCAGGGGGTGTTCGGCCCATCCTTAGTCAAAAGCCTCAATGGCAAGTGGAGTGTCATGCAACTGCAGTGGAATTGAGTGATTCGATACAATGGCAGCATCAATGAACAGAACTGCAGCCCCAGACTCAATTAGAGCCTGTATTTCGATGGAAGACTCAGCCCAAGTAGGGTAATCAAAACCAGGGGCTTATCCTTCTGGATAACTGGGGACGAAACAACACCACCTAAGGCATTCCCTGCATGGATAGGACAAGACTACAAAAAGTGACCTGCCTGGCCACAATAAAGACACAATCTCTCCCTCCACCTAAGGGTTCTCTCATCTGCAGAGAGATGCGTGAAGCCCAAGTGCATGGGTTCATCTTCACAGACCAATTCGGTACCAGGAGGCATGGGAGGTGAGGGAGGCAAGGAGGGGACTGCAAAGTTCAGAGACAAATGTACAGGAGGCTTCCACAAGAACTACTTATCAACTTCATTCCCGGGCTATAGTAATATGACGTCCACAGATGGGATCTCCCATCCTGGGAGGGCGTTATGTGACTTCCTTGGTTTCTCGCCGCTCCTTGTCTCTTTACCAGGTAACCGACTGTGTCCAATCACAGCCGGTCACAGAATGTCAACAAACCGTGGTAACGAGATGTTACCTGGTTCTCCTTCTCACGCACCGATCGTGTGTGAGGAGATTGCAGTAACATCTCGTTATCGCTTATAGTTCACACCAACCACACTGACTTCCCCCCCTAATAAAGAGGACCTGTCATCACCCATCATGTCATTGGCCATCAGAATACCTGCCACAGCCCATCTGAGTACCCGAGTACCTGTCACAGCCCATCTGAGTATCCGAGTATCTGAGTACCTGTCACAGTCCATCTGAGTACCAGAGTACCTGCCACAGCTCATCTGAGTACCCGGGTACCTGTCACAGTATATCTGAGTACCTGAGTACCTGTCGCAGCCCATCTGAGTACCCGAGTACCTGCCACAGTATATATGAGTACCTGACTACCTGTCACAGCCCATCTGAATACTTGAGTACCTGTCACAGCCCATCTGAGAACCTGAGTACCTGCCACAGTATATATGAGTACCTGAGTACCTGTCACAGCCCATCTAAATACCCGAGTACCTGTCACAGCCCATCTGAGTCCCCGAGTACCTGTCACAGTATGTCTGAGTACCTGAGTACGTGTCACAGCCCATCTGAGTGCCTGTCACAGTCCATCTGAGTACCCAAGTACCTGTCACAGTTCATCTGAGTACCAGAGTATCTGAGTACCTGTCACAGTCCATCTGAGTACCCGAGTACCTGCCACAGCCCATCTGAGTACCCGAGTACCTGATTACCTGTCACAGTATATCTGAGTACTTGAGTACCTGTCACAGCCCAACTGAGTACCCGAGTACCTGCCACAGTATATATGAGTACCTGAGTACCTGTCACAGTTCATCTGAGTAACCGAGTACCTGTCACAGCCCATATGAGTACCCGAGTACCTGTCACAGTTCATCTGAGTACCTGTCACAATTCATCTGAGTATCTGAGGGCCTGAAACGGCCCATCTGAGTACCTGTCACTGCCCATCTAAGTACCTGTCAGCACCCAGAAGAGTACCCGAGTACCAGTCAAGAACCCATCAGAGTACCCGAGTACCTATCTGTAGCCCATCAGAGTACCCGATGCCTGTCACCAGGCCATCAGAGTACCTGTCACCAGGCCATCAGAGTACCCAAGCATCTATCCCCAGCCCATCAGAGTACCCAAGTACCTGTTACCAGCCCATCAGAGTACCCAAGGACCTGTCACCAGCCCATCAGCGTACCCAAGTACTTATGTGCAGGCCATGCCTCATAGAATATACGTTGGGGTGTTTGCTTTCCAAAATGGGGTAATTTTGTGATTAATTCCACTGTCCTGGTGCTCAAGGACCTTCAAAATTGTAATAGGTTGTTAGGAAATTAGAGGTGTAATTTATGCTCCAAGAATGCCTGATGGTGCTCCCTGCATTTTGGGCCTCTGCATGTGGCCCGGATCAACCAATGTTATTAATGATAATTAAACATCATTGATTATTAAATGAATCAGCAACTTAATTCTAGACCAAGAGAGGTCAGAAAAGGTATCTCCTCTGATCTTAAAACATAACACACAAAGAGGGGGAAAAAATTCCACCCAAGAAGAGCAGTGAGAACCATTGCTAGATTAAATCAAGTAAATTTTATTATATCAAAAAAATACCACTATAATAATAATACACAGCAAACAGGGATCAAAGTCACAATGCACAAACAGTTAAAATGAGACAACGTTGTCTAATTAAAAAGGGGGAGATGTGCAGCTGCACACATTCTTACACACATCTTCACCATTATAGATCCATATGCACACCTATGAAAAAAGCCCTAACAGGCTATTACAACACAGGGACATATAACTGTTAGCCAAATATTGGTGTTGTGTAAGTGTGGTTTAACCAAAGCTCAAAATTAAACATCGCAGACACATTCAATTAGTGCATTATACTCAGACATAGTTAACACATACTGTCCTTCCATGCCAGTTCATGAATTGGCTTTAGTTAGATAAGCGGTTTTAGGCAGGCTGAATTGTCTATAATTATAAGCATATATGCAGAGCTAGCAGACTTGGATGGGTATTGTTGTGCAACAGCACTCATACTCAGCACATTGCATAGGAGCAAGCAGGCCAAGCATATCAAAAAACAGAAGCACAGGTAGAGCAACAGATGTATTTCTATCTCTCCTTAGTAACACTTTGAGGTAGTCTCTCCTTCTTGCTTTCACTGTATGCTTACAGGGAATAAATCAAGCTCCTATTGCTCCTATTCAATGTGCTGAGTATGAGTGCTGTTGCACAACAATACCCATCCAAGTCTGCTAGCTCTGCATATATGCTTATAATTATGGACAATTCAGCCTGCCTAAGCCCCTGTACACACGGTCGGAGAATCTGTCGGAATGCGTCTTATCGGACCGTGTCGTCAGATAATCCGACTGTGTGTGGTATGCATCGGACTGATTCCGTCCGAATCTACGTCCGACCCAATTTTCCAACATGTTGGAAATATTTCCCGACCAACTGGGCCGGTTGGACGTAATCCGATCATGTGTATAGCATTTTGATCGGACCAAGTGCCACGCATGCTCAGATCAAATTCCTACATCAAAGCTATTGGCTACTAGCCTGAATGTAGTCCCATCGTAACTAAATTACGTCATCACGTTCTGAAAGATCGGATTTTTTGTCAACTTGGCCTGACCGTGTGTATGCAACAGTTTCGGACACAATCCGTCGGACTAAATCTGACGGGCAAAATCCGACGGATTTGGTTGGCAAAATCTCCGACCGTGTGTACAGGGGCTAAAACCGCTCATCTAACTAAAGCCAATTCAGGAACTGACATGGAAGGACAATATGTGTTAACTATGTCTGAGTATAATGCACTAATTGAATGTGTCTGAGATGTTTAATTTTGAGCTTTGGTTAAACCACACTTACACAACACCAATATGTCGCTAACAGTTATATGTCTCTGTGTTGTAATAGCCTGTTAGGGATTTTTTTCATAGGTGTGCATGTGGATCTATAATGGTGAAGATGTGTGTAAGAATATGTGCAGCTGCACATCTCCCCCTTTTTAATTAGACAACGTTGTCTAATTTTAACTGTTTGTGGATTGTGACTTTGATCCCTGCCTGCTGTGTATTATTATTATAGTGGTCTTTTTTGATATAATAAAATGTACTTGATTTAATCTAGCAACGGTTCTCACTGCTCTTCTTGGGTGGAATTTTTTCCCCCTCTTTGTGTGTTATGTTTTAAGATCAGCGGAGATACCTTTTCTGACCTCTCTTGGTCTAGAATTAAGTTGCTGATTCATTTAATAGTCAATGATGTTTAATTATAATTAATAACATTGGTTGATCCGGGTACTAATTCTATTGTTTTTATTGATACATTTCAAGTCATAAAAGATGTTCACTTATTCGCTAGAAGACTTCTTTTTAAAAGTCTCTATTCCAAAAACATTAAACCCACAGACCCCTCACAGAACGAGGAAGCACTGAATGAGTTACTTCGTTTACTAGAGGAGTCTGACCCCACCGATCTGATTGATATGGTGGATATTGAGACTTTCCTGCAACAAAATATTGACACTAAAAAGAACCAAAACCAATACAATCAAAGAACAAATCTGACAAATTTCCTCTTCTTGTCCGACAAGCCTAATTTGGCTGCATTTGTGAACTTTGTAGCCGCAGATATCAAAAAAATACAAGCATAAGCATAAAAAGAATTTAACAAAGGAAGAAACGGCTGATTTGTAGTCCCTTGGTGCTCAACATTCTCTTACCATTAAACCTGCAGACAAGGGGGGAAACATAGACATTTTGACAAATGCACAATATAAATCAATGTGTACAAAAATCCTCCATAATGAATCATGGTACAAACAGATTACAAAAACACTGTTGAAAAATTCTATGACAAATTCTATTATTTATGACGCTTTCCTCAATGGCGCTATCAATAAAGACATATGGGATTTTTTTTCATACCAAACACCCTAAAAGTCCCACCCTATATTTTTTGCCAAAAATCTATAAGGAAACTCATTTTCCATCTGGGAAACCCATTATTTCGGGTAGAGGCAGTATTACAGAAAATCTGAGTAGATACATAGATGCCTTTCTAAGACCTCATGTGACCAATCTCACGTCATACATAAAGGATACAATACACTTATTACAAAATCTTGAAAATGTTTTCTTAAACCCTGACATCCTCTTGGTGGCAATTGATGTGGAAGCACTTTATAGCTCCATTCCTCACCATCTGGTCACTGCCGCAATTAAACATATCTTTTCTCAATCACATAAGGATGATAAGAAGATCCATCAGTTTAGTACAATGGCACTGGAATTTATATTGTCACACAATACGTTCACCTTCAGTGGATCCCGCTACCTTCAGGTACAGGGGGTGGCAATGGGGACCTGTTGTGCCCTCTCCTATGCCAACCTGTACCTGGGGGAGTAGGAACGGTCCTTATTGGGCGACGAAGAATCGCTGTCACTAATTAGTCACATTACCACATGGTACCGCTACATTGATGACGTTTTTATCAACTGGGAGGGGTCTGTGGATAGTTTGAATTTATTTATATCGGCCATTAATAAAAATTATTTTAATTTGCAGTTTACCATGTCATACAGTGATACTGTAATTGCTTTTTTGGATATCAAAGTTCAAACAATGCGGGTGGTGGTCTCTCCAGTGGGCTTTATCATAAGCCCACTGCGGGGAACACCATCCTGCATGCATCCAGTGCTCTCCCTGAACCCCTAGTGCAATCCATCCCATACAGTCAGTACCTGAGACTGAGAAGGAACTGCTCGACAGATGAATGCTTCCACTTTGAGGCTAATCTCCTTAGACAGAAACTACTAAGTCAGGGATACTGACACTCTTGTCTCAAAGGGGCTTTCAGGAGAGCCCCTAAATAAGTCAAGATACGAACTGCTTTTCCCGAATGAGACTGGCATGATTGACAAACAATAACACATTAGATTAATTACGAAATTCAACAACCAACATAAAAATATTTGTAAGATTTTAGAAAAACATTGGAGGATTTTGGAAACTGATCCAACACTATGGCCAAATATACCAGCACATCCTGCGATTACTTTTCGGAAGTCTACATCTATGAAAGATAAATTAGTCCAAAGTGAATTTGTAGGACTTCATAGAAAAGATCCTTGTAAACGCTTAGGTACGTTTACATGTGATGGTTGTACCATCTGCCAATACATGAACACTAAACCAAATATCATATTGCCAAATGGAAAAGTATTTCAGCCTCAATATTTTGTGAATTGTAAGACTGCAGGTGTGGTATACATGCTATTATGTCAATGTCCGAATTTTATGTTGGAAAAACAAAGTTAGAATTCCGTAAAAGAGCAGGAAGACATATTACAAGTATGCTAACAGCCAATCCGGAGCTTCCTAGAATTTGCTTTTTAATTCTGGATCAAATTCATCCAAACACAAGAGGTGGAGACTGGAATAAACTCCTTCTCCAGAAACTTGCTGGATTATGAAGCTAGGGGCTACAAATACACCAGGTTTAAATAGTCAACTCAGTCACAGACCCTTTTTGGATGGTTTTGCTTCAGGGGTGTGTGAAAAAGATATATGAACAAATATGTTGTACAATCGATGATTCTTTTTTCAATTTAAATTTCCTGTTGCATCTTCTTGTATTTGTTACATCCTTTTCTGTAGATGGCACACTGACATCTATACCATGCCTCCCTCTTTTTTTCTCTAAAAACCACACCCCCCCTTCCTTTTCTTTACCTTATGTGAATATCAGTGTATTATTGTGATCTTTGAATTATATATATCTCAATCGGGGATATTGTTTTTATGTTTTTCATAGACGATTTATTTATTTATTTATTACTCTCATCTACTTTGTTTGGTGTCTTTTGTGGTCACTGTAAAATCCCTTGGAGATGGAATTGAGAATCACTCGTGGATCTGTAATTTTGACTGCACAAGCATCAACAATTTATCTTCTTCATACATGGCCATATTAATTTATTACACTTATATGTGACATATTCCGGACATGCCCGACATACACTCTTTCACTTTTTTGGTGTAATGTCTGGGTGTCTTTGCTGTGATTTCATTAACAATAAAGTATCTTATATGTGTATAATGTGTATATGTGTGTAGAGATATATATCTCTGTTTCAGTTAAAGACCCCGTTTTTATGATATATAACACACATTCTTTAGATTTACTCTTCCTAAAATCAGCCACGATCACATCCAGATACCCCTCGGGGTATTTTATGAGCATGTTTTCCACACCCTGCTGGACGTGATGTTTTCTTTCTTCCTTCTTCCATTAAACATGCTCAGTGTGATGATGATAACGCAATGTAGAGGAATTGTATGTGTCTCCCTTACAATGTCCTGTGTCTGTTTTATGCCTTGTCTATACACTTTGATTTGTGATGTCAGCGCTGCCTCTAATGTGCAGTGCCCTGCCCCACAACAACACTGAATCTAGTACCTTCAGATCCCACATATGTGTGTCCTCTCTGATGCCCAGGCACCGCTGCCCTGCACTATCACACGCAGACGCTATTGCCTCTGACGTGTAATGGCAGGTGCCACTCTCAATGCGCAGGCTTTTTATGATAGAAAAACTAGTTATCTGCAGGATCTCACTGTTACTGCCAGCAAGAATTCCTTGATGGATGTTAACTACAGGTAGACACAACATATAGAATGGAATTTGATGATTGATATGCTAACAAGTTTGGGGCATTGTGTAGTGGCACTTACCACCCTATTAATGCACAAACAAGCACCATTAACTCTGTCTGCTGCTAATTGTACTAATTGAACTTGTATCATAGAGCTCTGCCTGGTTTTTACCCTTTCCCTTCTTGTCATCATGTGAATTAACTAGTTAGTACATTTAATTATAATATACACTCAACAATCTAACTGATGTCCTGAGTAGGGATGAGCCGAACACCCCCCGGTTCGGTTCGCACCAGAACTTGCGAACGGCCCCCACGTTCGTTACGAACGTTAGAACCCCATTGAAGTCTATGGGACTCGAACGTTCGAAATGGAAAGTGCTAATTTTAACGGCTAATATGCAAGATACTGTCCTAAAAAGGGTTTGGGGACCTGACTCCTGCCTCAGGGGACATGGGTCAATGCAAAAAAAAGTTTTAAAAACGGCCGTTTTGGCGGGAGCACTGATTTTAATGACGATTAAAGTGAAAAAAAAAGTGAAATATTCCTTTAAATATGGTGCCTGGGTGGTGTCTGTAGTATGCCTGTAGTATGCCTGTGAAATGCCACGTGTTTCCCGTGTTTAGAACAGTCCCTGCACCAAATGACATTAAATGGAAATAACACCATTTAAAACTGCTTGCGGTTTTAATGTTATATCTGGTTCCTGCAATATGGTTGAAAATCATTGAGAAAAATGGCATGGGTAGCCCTCCCTGCCCATTACCAGCCTATTTGGGTCTTGTACGCATATTAAGGGGAACCCTGTACCCATATTAAAAAAAGGAAATGCGTGTGGCCCCCAGGCTCTATATACTCAGAACAGCAGTATACAGGCGGTGCAAACAAGACAGGGACTGTGTAGGTTTGTTGTGTTAAGTTGAATCTGTTTGTAATTTTCAACTGGTACATTTTTAAAGTGTAGCTCCAGTCAAAAAAACTATTTTTAAGCTTTTTGGAAAACATAGGGAAGGGTTATCACCCCTGTATAATTTGTTTTGCCATCCGTCTTTTTTCATCTCACTTGCTGCTGTCTCCTTGCGTTTGCAAGTAGGAGATGTTTGTAAGTTGGATGTTTGAAAGTAGGGGCCTGCCCTATATTATAGCGGTATGTACTGGGTACAGAGCACGCAGACAGCACGCACTATCTCCTAACACTACTGACTGCAAGCTCTATTATTAACCACTTGACCACTGGGCACTTAAACACCCTTAATAACCAGACCAATTTTCAGCTTTTGGTCCTCTCACATTTTGAATGACAATTACTCAGTCATGCAACACTGGACCTATATGAAATGTTTGTCCTTTCTTTTGGTGGTATTTAATCACCTCTCAGTTTTTTATTTTGTGTGCTATAAAAGAAAAAAGACCGGAAATTCTGCGAAAAAATGAATTTTTCTTTGTTTCTGTTATAAAATTTAGCAGATTAGTAATTTTTTCTTCATAATTTTTTTTTTACTGGTTACATGTTTTGAGTTGCAGAGGAGGTCTAGGACTAGAATTATTGCTCTCGCTGTAATGTTCTCGGCGATACCTCACATGTGTGGTTTGAACACCGTTTTCATATGTGGGCGGGGCTTACGCATGCGTTCGCTTCTGCATGCGAGCACATGGGGACATGGGCGCTTTAATTTTATTTATTTTTTTATTGTTCATTTTACTTTATTTATTTTAGTTTGACATTTTTTTCCCCAAAAATATATTTTTGATCACTTTTATTCCTATAACAAGGAATGTAAACATCCCTTGTAATAGGAATATGGGGTGACAGGTCCTCTTTACAGTGAAATCTGGGGGTCAATATGACCCCACATCTCACCTCTAGGCTGGGAAGCCTGAAATAAAAAATAAAAAAAAGATTCTGGCTTTGATCGTACTGGCGAGTTGGTAGAAGCACCGGAGGGCGGTGAGGGGTGGGGGGCGTCTATGGCTGGGTATTTCAGGGTATCACCGAGTATGGCTGGGTATCTCCGAGTATGGCTGGGTATGGCAATTTATGGCAGGGTATTGCAGAGTATTGGCGGGGTATTGGCGGGGTATTGGCGGGGTACTACAGAGTAATAGCAGGGTACTGCAGAGTATTGGGGAGTACTACAGAGTAATGGCAGGGTACTGCAGAGTATTGGGGGGTACTCCAGAGTAATGGCAGGGTACTGCAGAGTAATGGCAGGGTACTGCACTGCAGAGTAATGGCGGGGTACTGCAGAGTAATGGCAGGGTACTGCACTGCAGAGTAATGGCGGGGTACTGCAGAGTAATGGCGGGTACTGCAGAGTATTGGGGGGTACTGCAGAGTAATGGCAGGGTACTGCAGAGTAATGGGGGTTACTGCAGAGTAATGGGGGGTACTGCAGAGTAATGGCAGGGTACTGCAGAGTAATGGCAGGGTACTGCAGAGTAATGGGGGTTACTGCAGAGTAATGGGGGGTACTGCAGAGTAATGGCAGGGTACTGCAGAGTAATGGCAGGGTACTGCAGAGTAATGGGGGGTACTGCAGAGTAATGGCAGGGTACTGCAGAGTATGCACTGGTATTGCAGAGTATTGGCAGGGAATTGAGGGGTTAAATTCGGTGAGCAGCGATGTGGGCACTGCAGATGCAGCCCACATCGCTGCTGACACCGATCTCTTTCCCCTCCGCTGTACCGATCGGTACAGAGAGGGGAGGGAGGAACCGGCGTCATAACATGACGCCGGTTTGTTTACAAGTGATCACTCCGTCATTTGATGGAGCGATCACGTGGTAAACGGCCGCGACGAGCGGCCGTTTACCGTGATCCGTGATGCGCCAGGTCCTGTGGACCCGGCGGTCACGGATGCTCTCGAGTGTGCGCCCCGGGGGCGCACGAGAGCAGACTTCTGGGAGGCCGTTAATTAACGGCCTCTCAGAGTTAAACAACCGCCCTGAAGCCGTTAATCGGCAATGGGCGGTTGTTAAGTGGTTAAAGATAGATCACTAGCTAGCTATATAGGTGAGGTGAATATAGTGTAGTGGTGTATATTGCGGTCAGGGCACAGACAATAACCACTACACAACAGCAAGATAGGAAATCAGCCAAAAACGATCGGTGTGTACTGTGTTGAAGGTACACAGAACACCCACTGCTTCAGATGCCAACACACTACACGAGGCCGCCTCAAAGGCGGCCTTATATAGTGTGGGGCGTGCACTACACAGCCTGAGCTATGATTGGCCACAGGCAGGATGCCTGTGGCCAATTATGGCTCTCCTCGGTGCTGGCGCTGCGATTGGCCAAGCATGCGGGGTCACAGTGCATGCTTGGCCAATCATGAGCCAGCAATGCACTGCGCCATCGCAGTGCATTGTGGTCCGTGCGCGCCATACGAATTTTGACGCGAACGGACCAAGAGTTCGGATTTCGCCGAACGGACGAACAGCCAATGTTCGAGTCGAACGTACGTTCGACTCGAACACGAAGCTCATCCCTAGTCCTGAGATACCTTGGGAGGTTGAAACTCAAGCATCACGTTTGAACATACCTTTTTGATATAACAGCAGGAAAATTTAGAATTTAGTGCATGCAAAGGACTCCTTTTTCTTTGGAGATACATATATATATATATATATATATATATATATATATATATATATATATATATATATGTGGCCGGCCTGCACAGATGTTTGGACTTGATATGGTGGTACTCTCTATAGATGTATGTATGTGCATATACAGTCTTCTATGCTTTAATTTAGCACATACCCCAATATTATAAACAAATTAGGATTGCCCCTAATTACAGATATTCATTTAAACAGTTGTCTCTAATATAATTGGTGTGCTAGATTAAACTGATGTTTTTTTTAACATGTGTGCATATATATTTTGCATTATTTTAGAACTTTTGGGTTTTCCAACATACCGTGTCGGTCCTGATTCCAGCGACACTGGGCCACCATCAGCTGATGATCAATTTTGACTCATTCAAGCTCTGGTAAACTTTAAGTATCGCATATCGGTGTGTATATATATATATATATATATATATATATATATATATATATATATAGGGATGAGCCGAACACCCCCCCTGTTCGGTTCGCACCAGAACCTGCGAACAGACCTAAACTTCGTGTGAACTTTAGAACCCTATTAAAGTCTATGGGACTCGAACGTTCACAATCTAAAGTGCTCATTTTAAAGGGTAATATGCAGGTTACTGTCCTAAAAAGTGTTTGGGGACCTGGGTCCTGCCCCAGGGGACATGGATCAATGCAAGAAAAAGGGTCTGAAGGGTCTGGTATGGATATTTGGGGGGACCCCCACGTCAATTTTTTTTTTAATTTGACACAGGGCTCCCCTTAATATCCATGTCAGACCTGAAGGGCCTGGTAATTGAATTTAGGGGAACCCCCACGCTTTTTTTTTTTTTTTTTTTTTTTTATCAATGAATGAATGAATTGTCGGCTATTAATATTACGGAGACCCGACAATTTAGCCGCAAGTGATTTTAAAAGACTTTTTTTCCTGCACAAATGACACTTTGTGCAGGGACAGTTCTAAGCACCAGAAACATGCGCCCCTTCACAGGCATACTATAGATACCCCCCAGCTACGAAATTTAAAGGAATATTACACTTTTATTGTTTCACTTTAATCATTATTAAAATCACTGCTCCTGAAAAAACGGCCGTTTTTAAAACTTTTTTTTGCATTGATCCATGTCCCCTGGGGCAGGACCCAGGTCCCCAAACACTTTTTAGGACAGTAACCTGCATATTACCCTTTAAAATGAGCACTTTAGATTTTTCCCATAGACTTGTATAGGGTGTTCCGGCTTTTCGAATTTGCTGCGAACAGCCCAAATTGTTCACTGTTCGCTGAACAGGCGAACAGGCAATGTTCGAGTAGAACATGAGTTCGACTCGAACTCGAAGCTCATCCCTATATATATATATATATATATATATATATATATATATATATATACATATATATATATATATATATATATATATATATATATATACACATATATATATATATATATATATATATATATAGTGAATACACCCCTACACATTTTTGTAAATATTTTATTCTATCGTTTCATGTGACAACACTGAAGAAATTACACTTTACTACAATGTAAAGTAGTGAGTGTATAGCTTTGTATAACAGTGTAAATTTGCTGTTCCCTCAAAATAACTCAACACACAGCCATTAATGTCTAATCCGCTGGCAACAAAAGTGAGTACAATCCCTAAGTGAAAACTTCCAAATTTGGCCCCCCCCCCCAGCATCATGTGACTCATTAGTGTTACAAGGTCTCAAGTGTGAATGGGGAACAGGTGTGTTAAATTTGGTGTTATCGCTCTCACTCGCTCATACTGGTTACTGGAAGTTCAACATGGCACCTCAAGAAGCTGAGGGTAAAGGTGATGGACTGGCCAATCATGTCTCCAGACCTAAACCCTATTGAGCATCTGTGGGGCATTCTCAAATGCAAGTTGGAGGAGCTCAAGGTCTCTAACATCCACCAGTTCCATGATGTTGTTCTGGAGGAGAGGAAGAGGACTGCAGTGGCAACCTGGGAAGAGGAATCTGTGAAGCTCTGGTGAACTCCATCCCAAAGAGGGTTAAAGCAGTGCTGGAAAATAATGGTAGCCTCACAAAATATGGACACTATGGGCTCAATTTGGAAATTTTCACTTAGGGGTGTACTCACTTTTGTTGCCAGCAGATTAGACATTAATGGCTGTGTTGAGTTATTTTGAGGGGACAGCAAATTTACACTGTTAAACATGCTGTACGCTCACTATTTTAGATTGTAGCAAAGTGTCATTTCTTCAGTGTTGTCACATGAAAAGATAGAATAAAATATTTACAAAAATGTGAGGGGTGTACTCACTTTTGTGAGATACCGTATATACAAAAAAATTGGCGGTACAAGAGTGCAGTATCCCGATCGATTGCTATTCCTTCTTCTATCTCCAACGATGCTCATTCTCTGTCCATGGTTTTACATGCTCAGACTTTTATTTTTTTTAACATAGATTGTCATTTCTATTGACTTCCCCTAAAAGACATGACCCTGATGAAGGGATTAATATTGAAATTCTGAAACGCGTCGAGTGAAACACAAAGGAGGCCAACAATTCTCAACCACATCAACTGTTCAGGACAGCTGCAAATTTTTCCAAACCAGGAGATTGGTAAGGATGACCATTTTGATAACGAACTAGTGGTTATTTTCAATAAGGCTGGATAGTTAGCAGCAAATAGATCAGAGGAACTGGCAGTGAGCTGTATACCCAAATACGGGAGGCTATGTTCAGCCCATTTAAAGGGTAATGAATCTTGTATAGCTAGTTTCTCCTTTTCAGTTAATGAGCTGTTCAATGCCACTGATTGTTGAACATTGCCTTTGAGACTCGAAATGAGTGAATATTCATGTAAAGTAACATTAAATTTTGGGGGCAGAAACTTGTGGTGAGGACAAAAATAGGAGGATGTCATCTGCAAATAGTCATAATTTGTGATGACACACCTAATTCAATACCTGTAATGGTAGGTTTCATCCTTATTCTTTGTGCCAGAGGTTCAACAAGCAAAGCAAACAAGAGTGGTGAGAGTGGGCATCCTTGTTGCATACCTCTTTATACCAAACTCTTCTGATTTATAACCTGCATATTTAATGTAAGTTCTAGGTTCATGGTATATTTGCAGAGATCCATGGCAAAAAATGTGGGCCAAAGCCCCATTTATTGAGGGTAAAGTGCATATAGGACCATGACATAGTATCAAATGCTTTCTTAATGTCAAGAGAGAGAAAGAAAGTGGGAATACGACATAATTTAGCAGCATGTGACAAAATGGTTGCACGTCTGTCTAATGTTATCGCTAACTTGTCGAATAGGGATGAAACCAATTTGAGCTTGATGTATAAGAATACCTATAATTGTGTTTAGTCTATTGGCAAGAATTTTGGCAAAAATTTTAATATCCAAACTTAAGAAGGAAATAGGACTATAATTTGACCAAATAGTGTCATCTGTATGGGGTTTGGGAAGCATACATATAAATGCTGTTAGGGTTTCCTTCTTAAAAGAGTGGCCTTTAAGGAGAGAAATGAAGGTGTTAGCTAGAACGGGCGATAAGGTTTCCACAAATGTTCGGTAATAAAGAGCAGACAATCCATCGTGACCAGGTTTTTTATTTAGTTTCAGATCCTTAATAGCACTGGTCCCCTCACCAACCGATACAGATTCCTCCATCATTTCCAATTGTGTTTTGGATAATGAAGGAAGAGAAATGTGAGAAAAAAAAATAGCTTTAGAGGCATCCAGCTCACTGTCAGATGAATATAAAGTGCTTAAGTGTGACTTACATTTTTGTAGAATTTTCAATTATTGGAATATACCTCTCTGGATAGTTTAAGACGTATAGGTTTGGAAGGAGTTTAAATGCACGGGCTAGTAGTGTATTTGGTTTATTTGCTTTCATGTAGAAATTGTTGTGATCGTTTAATGGTTTTGTCTGCTGACTCAGTGAGAAACAAATCCAATTCTAATTTGGCTTTATCTAATTTCATTCTCAATGATGGAGAAGGGTTATGTTGAAATGCCACATGGCATGTATTAAAATTTGTTTCTAGCTTACAGCAAAGAGCTTTTTGTTCTCGATGAAATATTGCAGCCTGTTTCAAACATATGCCACGGAGAACAGGTTTGTGTGCCTCCCATAGAGTGATCGCAGAAATCCAAGGTGTGGAAAAATATTTTAGATATTCCTCTAAAGCGCAAGTTCAATACTTAGTTTATGTGCTTAATTTTTAAGTAATAAAACTCTAAGAAGCCACGTGGGATCACGTGCTTTTAGAATTGTGGCGGCTAGAACAGTGTAGATTGTGCTAGGATCAGACTATGTGACTTGAAAAATTTTTGATGACAGAATTTCAGGCACCATACCTATGGTCAAGAAAATATGATCAATCCGAAAATGAGCGATGAGGATATGAATAATGCGTAAATTGCCTCTTGATAGGATTCAAATCATGTCAGGAGTCTGCTAAATTTATATATATTTCGGAATGAGTTGCAAAAAAGAGTGTTTATCGGACCTGTGTGACTGAAGTATTGGCGGTTTATATAGAAAGGGAAAAGAGCCTGATTAGCATCTCCACATGTAATTACTGTACCCATTTTATGTGAGTCTACCGTTTGTAATAAATGGGAGAGAAAAGAAGTAGGTAATTTGTTAGGGGCATAATATGACACAACATTGATAGTGGTATCTAGCAAATGTCCTGTAAGAATCAGATAACGGCCTTCAGGATCTTTAATCTCCTTTAATAATGCAAATGGGGTACTCCGATGAAGTACATTAAGTACGCCACATTGTTTAGTCAAAGCAGAGGCTGTAAATACTTCAGAGTACATCTTACTGAAGAATTTAGGGGTGGATTGTGCAGTAAAGTGGGTTTCTTGGAGGCAGATGTGTGCCTTCATAGAAACAAATGAACTAAAGGCTTTGGTGCGTTTTTGCGGGATGTTAAATCCCTGTAAATTCAAGGGATAACATTTTTATGGGAGCCATGGTAAATGTAAATTTTAAATGTCATGAATATGAGACATAACGTGTGTAAACTCATAATATAACCCTTGAGGGGAGAAAAATGCTCCCTCCAAGGGTACATTAGCTACTGTCAATTGCCCACTGAATCAATTAGCAACCGAGGGTAGCAAGAAGGAAGTGCAGGGAACATCCCCGAAGGACATGGAAAGCCAACCATGAAAATTGTACCAGTACAATTTATGAAACAAGAACAAAAAATGCCCAAGCATGAATTAAAGGTCAGAAAACTGTAAAATATGATTACTGGAAAGGGATCCAGAATTTCATATAAAGCTAGCTATGTGAGACTGGAACAAATAGATGTCCATGACACATTTTGGCAAAATTTCTAATTATAATTAATTAAAGCAGAAAAACGCTTTAAAAAAGGATAATTAAAAAGATAATTAAAAAAAAAGCATAACCTTATAACATCTTTAGCGTTCATAAGATAGGAGACTTATAAATTTCATATAAATATGAAGATAGGAGATAAAATCCCTTTAACAGCCAGATGTTCATTACTAAGATTAGAACCATATGAAGGTCACTTGTTAAGTAAATATGAACCAGTAAACTATACTAGTCACTTGGAACAGGAAACCTCAGTAAGAGACTACTTTCAGTCCATCATTCGGAACTGGATCTGGAGATCAAAAGCGACTTCTTTTGTGCGAACTGTGATGTTTGTTTCCTCTTGATGGGGTAGATGATTTACCAAAAGAACACAATGCTGATCTTTGGTGTGTGCATCGTCAGGATCTTGGGTTGAATTCATCAGATGCAAGTCTTGTAAGGTAGTTTGCAGGTCATTTGCATTGGGACACATGTATTTGGAGCCTTGATATGCACGAGAAGGGAAAACCCAGCGGAGGAGTTTAAAAAGCCATCTTTTAATGAAGGTTAGTTGTGATAAGTCTGCAAACATTTGGTAATCATGTCCTTGGAAATGTAGAGATTCTTTATTTCTTGCTGCGGCTAATAGTTGTTCCTTTGTACGATAGAAATGAAACTTAGAAATTATATCATGAGGCGGACCTTCAGATTTTTTAGGCATTAGAGCTATATGTACCCTGTCCATCTCGAGATATTGTATTGGGATAGGTGGTAGCAGTTCATGAAAAAGTGATATCATTGGGGCCTGTAAGTCAATTACAGATTCAGGAATTCCTCTAATATGCAAATTAGAGCACCTAGCACACATTTCATAATCTTCCAATCTGGTCTGCAATATTATATTTTCCTCTTTAGGTTTTCAATCTCTGTCGAGTAATTCAGAGTATAGTTTTCCATGTCATCTACTCTAATTTAAAGTTCAGACATGCGTTGGCCCAGTTCCCTAATCTCTTTAGTGAGGCTGATTGTAAAATCGTCTGAGGTACATTTTAGTGATTTTTGGAACAGTTTTTTTTATTTGTTTTAACGTGACTGGGGAAGCCATATCATCCTGTGAGGTATCCTCAAGATTCTCAAGCTAAAAATCACTTTTTTCCGGAAGGAGCTGAGAATGTGTGTGTGCCTTTAATGCTTCATCAGCCCTTCATGACGTTTCTGAGGGGGACAGCTTCAGCGCCATTTTATGTCCTGTGTAAGACGGTGCAGGTTTTCCAGTTTTCGGCTTCATAGAAGGCTTCTTGTCATCGGCAATGGAGTCCTAACATGGCAGTGAGCTGTGGGCACATACAGGAATGGTATACTTGTGGGTAAGTACCTGAAACCTGCCATTATTAGGATTCCTTGTCCTGCAGGTAATGGAGCTTTAGGCAGGCATGTCCGCTCTGCTCAGCTCCGCACATGCACCCCAATCGTATATTTACAGAGGCAGACAAACAGTTAATACTGGGAATGGTGACTATAGGTCATTGTGATGTTGTGATGGCATAATATTAAATCTGAACTGTGCAGTGCAAATGTCTTCTGAAAAACAATAATTATTGGATTCTTCAGAAATAGATTTCAATATATATATATTTGAGACACATAAAGTATTCTGCATATAAAACAAGCTATCCATTAGCATCAGTTCCCAAAGGAAGCTTGTAATTAAAAATAAAAAAACGTATTGACATTGCCATTTAATAACATGCAGTACAGGTCAAATAGCCTAACCAATTTGCTATGTTCATTTACGTCAACTATTCCTAAGCACAGTAAACAAGATTGCCACTTGACAACTGCATGAAAGTCTCTATTTTAATCATACAGCTAATATAAAGAGGGGAACATTTTCAAATGATGGTTTTGTTTATATATAATAATATGAAATGACTAGGTCCACATAATCTATTATCAATTTACAAAACAGGAAGCAATTACTCAACATAAAGCAACTGCAAACATGTTTATAGCGGGTCCTTCTCTAAAGATGTGAGTGTGCAAAATGTAGGGTGAGTTTAACTATGTGCATAGAGACATTCAGAATCCATTCCTTATGTTTTTCAATGTCTGCCAAGGGAGTAGAAATAGTACAAATACTCATGCCTCTCATATACTATATATGGCCACACTGCCAAACAAAAGTTGAAGTGGTAGAAGGAATATCATATTTGGAAAATAGTTTTAAACAAGTATTATTATTATTATTATCATTATAATAGAATTCTGTTCTAAAATGAATCTGTTCCTAGGTGCAATGGTGTTGTTGACATGGCTGTGATCAAAGGTGTGCACATCCTATTGCATTAGGTTGTGCACCCCAAATGTATTATAACAATAGTGTAGGTAGTGTCAGTAGAGCAGTAGACTTGTCAGTAGATGAAAAAAAAAAAACAGTGTTTGGGGCAAATTAGAAAGCCGCCAAAACACTGTTAAAGTCTATAGTACAAAATATGAAACATCAAAAGTGCTAATTTTAAAGGCTTATATGCAAGTTATTGTCATAAAAAGTGTTGGGCACCCGGGTCCTGCCCCAGGGAACATGCATCAATGAAATATTTTTTTTTTAAATGCCCATTTTTTCAGGAGAAGTGTGTCTATAGCATGCCTGTAAAGCGCATTTCCCGTGTTTATAACAGTACCAGAGCAAAATAACATTTTTAAAGGAAAAATTGTCATTTAAAACTGATCGTGGTTTTAATGAATTGTTGGGTCTCATCAATATATATAAAACTCACCCCCCAGTCCATTACCAGGCCCTTTGGGTCTGGTATGAATATTAAGGGGAACCCTGCACCATATTTTTTAAAAATAGGTGTAGGGGTCCCCCAAAATCCATACCAGACCCTTATCTGAGCACGCGATCTAGCAGGCTGCAGGAAAATAGGGGGGACGATAGAGCGCCCCCCCTCCTGAACCATACCAGGCCACATGCCCCCAACATGGGGAGGGTGCTTTGGGGTCTGACCTCCACACAACCCTTGCCCGGTGGTTGTGGGGTTATGCGAGTGGGGGCTTATCAGAATCTGGAAGCCCCTTTAACAAGGGACCCCCAGATTCCGCCCCCCATGTGAATTGGTACATTGTACCCCTACCATTTCACAAAAAAGTGTCAAAAATGGTAAAAAAAGATAAAGAGACAGCTTAGGACAAGTCCTTTATTAAAAGATAAAAAAGTAAAAATGACCCGCAATGTAAATCCACGCCGCCCGACAGACCAAAAAAAAAAAAGCCACAACAGTTCCGCCTCCATGGGAGGCTCCCGCCAAGTGACACGTCTTCTGGGTGACCCCGCCCCACTCTGACACCATGGGGAAGCCACAGGGAAGCCCCCTGTGGCATCAGAGGGGACAGGGTTACCCATTTACGTCACCGGGTGGCCCTCAGCTATATAACAGCTGTCACCCATTCATGTTTCTCTCAATGAACTGTAGCTCCCCTGTGCCAGCAGCACTCATGCAGCCCCAGGCCATGACACTCCCACCACCATGCTTGATTGTAGGCAAGACACACTTGCCTTTGTACTCCTCACCTGGTTGCCACCACAAATGCTTGACACCATCTGAACCAAATCTTGGCAATCTTCTTGTAGCCTAGGTCATCTTTATGTAGAGCGACAATTATTTTTTTCAGATCCTCAGAGAGTTCTTTGCCATGAGGTGCCATGTTGAACTTCTAGTGACCAGTATGAGAGCGTGAGAGTGATAACACTAAATTGAATACACCTGCTCCCCATTCACACCTGAGACCTTGTAACACTAACGAGTCACATGACACCAGGGAGGGAAAATGCTAATTGGGCCCAATCTGTAAATTTTCACTTAGAGGTGTACTCACTTTTGTTGCCAGCGGTTTAGACATTAATGGCTGTGTGTTGAATTATTTTGAGGGGACAGCAAAAACTGTTATACAAGCTGTACTGTATGTCTTCAGTGTTGTCACATGAAAAGATATAATAAAATATTTACAAAAATGTGAGGGGTGTAGTCACTTTTGTGGGATACTGTGTGTCTATATATATATATATATATATATATATATATATATATCAAAGTCAAAGTGTAGAGCTGTCAAACATAACGTTATTTAAATAAAGTGCATAAAGTCCATCTATTATATGAAATTAAAAATAAAAATTAAACAAGGGGAAAAATAATAGTCAAATATCCCAACTAAACATCCATAGAGTGAACTGAAGAGTGTGTTGATCTAATATTCAATCGTTGAAGGCACCCGATTCTCCCCACAGGATAGATAGGGCAGATATATCAGCTTACCAGATATTAAGACCTCCCAAGGTCTATCTGCGCATCAATGAGCTTTCACCCCTCACTACGGGTATAACCGCATCAGTTGTCCAGCCTGCTTGGTTGGATTCCACAGGTGTACCCCCCACAGCTATCAACAATCAAGGGAACTTCAGAATCAGGTCACACAACGTGCATATGGAAGAGGAAGATAAACTCATTGCACAACATTCTTTAAAAGCACACAGGAGTTCTACTTACAGCAAAAGCAATAAAATAGGCTCCAATGGAAACACTCATTTGTCCAGCACCCTCCACTGCTCCATGCCTAGCCTGATGTACGTTTCATCCAATGGTACTTCTTCTGTGATGTGTGACTGTTATCATACTTCAGCGGTTGTTAGGAAAAATAATTGTAGTAAATAATCCACCACACCTACACTGGCTAATTTACAGATTTAAATAACAAAAAGAAGAGGGGCGTGGCCTGGCCGCTGAAGATGATGGCCGCTTGAACCGACCGCCCCGCTCCTCCACAGCCCAGCCAATCATAGCCAGCCTTCATCCGACTGGCACATACCCTCCTAAATGGAGGACACAACTGTGGGACACCCCCCGGACTATGTCAGTTAGAAGGACCCCGCAGACTCCTAGACTTCTACATGAAGCCAGCACAGCAGGGGCTGCAAGATGGCACCGGCTGGGAGCAGGGAAGCCCAGAGAGCCCGCCGAGCACACAGTCAGAAGATCCCTCTGCACTCCCTGAACAGCTGGACCCCATGGACCAGACTAATGATCATGTCGCGTCCCCAGGAGACAGAGGTAAGAGGCTAGTTGACTTCCCTGCACATACCCCTGACAAACAGCCTCCCTCCAAGAGACAGCATGGCTCTGGGACCTGTAGTCCCTCTACAGCACAAACAACCTCACAGCCACTTGCTACTTACCCAACAACAGACAAGCCAGCCTCTGAGCACTCGATTAAAGCCATGCTAATGTCCCTACAAGCAGATGTGTCCCTACATAGGGAGCTTAAAATATCTGTAAACCAAATTCAAGAAACAGTTAACTCCTTAGAGCAATGCACTGACCATATTGAGCAGCACCTCTCTGAAGCCACTAAAGCGCATAACACCATAGTAGACATACAAGACAAGCAGGCCGTGGTGATCAGCCAACTTCGCCTAAAAGTCGCAGATCTCGAAGATCGCTCACAAAGGAACAATATAAAAATAAGGGGGGTCTCTGAATCCCTGGCAACAACAGAAATAATACTGTACCTCCACCAATTGTTCCACAAACTTGTCCCATCACTAACAATGCAGGACATGCTTATAGACCGCGCGCAAAGAATTCATAAGCCTCAGCACCTCCTAGCCTCTGTCCCCAGAGACATACTGGCAAGAGTGCATTTTTTTCATGTCAAGGAGGAAATTATGCACACAGCGAGATCCATGCGATCGCTACCAGAACCCTTCAACAAAGTGCTGCTCTTCAACGACATATCTGCGACCACTGCTCAGGCGCGCAGGGCTTTTGCCCCGGTTACGTCCATATTAAGTGAATGTAAAATTGTCTATGAATGGGGGCATCCCACAAAGCTCCTGGTGACCCATCGCAACCAACAGGTCGCCATTATGTCCCCAAAGGAAGACCTCAAACAACTCCACAACTGGGACTTAATCACCTAAGCACCACCTCCCACCCCTAACGTGAGGCCATCATCCAAAATTGCCAACCAAGGGGACTCACACGCTTTCACTTAGCTATAAGACGTCCTCCGACATAGGTAATATTCAATATCCATTATGGACTTTCTTCCTAGAAACTATACCTATTTGACGCTGGTTAATGTAGTTCTGTTATGTATTCAATACACAATGATGCAGTGGAGGAGTGGAAGTATATGACACCCCTTCCACACTCTACTACCTTTGATGTGCTAAGCACATCCACTAGTTTGAATTCTTAAGTTAACAGGAAAAAAGCTTTATCGCTGAGTTGAAAATACTGTTTATTTGTTCATTTGAATTTTGTTGCTGTACTGTTTATTACTTTGTGTGTTCGGGTCAGGCCCACTTTCCTGAGCCGGACTGACCTGTTCACACACCCCGCAGTATACAATATCTTCTCCTGCTACACCTTTGCTCTGACAGCCTTGCCCTCCTCCTCTCCTTCTCCTCAAAATTGGAGTGTATCCCTCTCAGTACAACAGCAAAACATTCTGTCTGACCCCTCTCACCAGAAGGGATGTCCCTCACAATTGTTTCTTTGAATGCCAAGGGCCTCTACAGCCCCTTTAAAAGATCACTTCTATGGCGATAAGCTATAATACAAAAGGCGGACATACTATGCGTACAGGAAACGCATTTCCCTGAATACAATCCCCCACAGTGTTCTCACAGGCTATTCCCCCATTGCTTTCATGCATGAGTTGACAAGAAAACAAGGGGAGTAATGATCGCAGTGCACTCATCCGTAACCTTCTCCCTTACCCACATTGAACAAGACCCCACAGGCAGGTATCTGATCCTCTCAGCCACCTTCAATAACCAACCACTGGTCATAGTTAATATCTATGCCCCCAATATCGGTCAAAAAGCTTTCTATAGGTCCATATTACATAAAGTCCAAATCTACCCCAAAGACCACATTGTGCTTTGTGGTGCCTTTAATGAAGTCCTAGACAACCAGATAGACACGTCCAATATAAAACCAAGACAATCTACACCCTAGCAAACGCAAAAGAACTCAGCGATCTAAGGAATGACCTTAGCTCCTTCCTCCATAAAAACCATGATTTATTTTTACCTCAGGCGTCCTCGCCTTACCTGGTACTCCCAAGGCAATAAAGCTGGGAAACACCGTGCCCAACAATACAAAAAGAGAGCAGCGCAGAACAGAATTCCATTTCTCTTAAACCAAAAGGGCCACAAACCCCAAGGAAATAGCCGATGAATTTAGCCACTTTTACTCCAAATTATATAACTTCTCCCAATCTACATCGGAACCACATCCCACTTCTGATTTTATACAAGACTTCCTTGCACCCCTTCAGCTTCCCTCACTCTCCCCTTCGCAACTAAGTTCACTAGCCCAGCCATTCACTCAACAAGAGATTATTAAAGCCATAAAAGAACTCCCCCTGCACAAAGCACCTGGACCCGACGGGTACACAAATGAATACTATAAAATATATATGTACCAAATCTTACCTCACTTATGCAACTCCTTCAATAGATTCTTAAATACAGGAGAAATCCCACCTGAATCCCTAGAGGCGGTCATCACTACCATACATAAATCTGGGAAACCATCCCAAGACCCCACCAGTTATCATCCTATATCATTACTCAACATTGACACTAAACTGTACGCAAAGTTTTTAGCCACCCATTTAGCCACACATATCCCCAACCTGATTCACCCAGACCAAGTGGGCTTTATCCCCACAAGACAAGCCTCGGATGGTACCCGCAGACTTATTGATATGATCTACTGGGCGGAGCACCATCAAATGCCTTCTCTGCTGATCTCCTTAGATGCAGAGAAGCATTTGATAGAGTCAATTGACTCTACAAAAATTTGGTATCCTTGGCCTGTTCCAACAAGCCATACTGGGCCTCTATTCCACCCCAAGCGCAAAAGTCCTAACATCGGGCTTGTTATCCTCCCCCTTCCTCCTTACTAATGGGACCCGCCAGGGCTGTCCCCTATCACCATTAATTTTCGCACTGATGATCAAACCTCTGGCGCAAGCAGTTAGAACCCACACGGACATAGCCAGTCTTGAGGTTGACCAAAGTACACATAAGATTGGCCTATATGCCAATGACATTGTCATCTGGCTCACAGATTCCCTACACTCCCTACCACCCCTATGTGCCCTACTGCAACGCTTTAGCCAAATATTATATAAATGAAATCATTCCAAATCCACTATGCTAGGGATCTCCCTCTCCCCACAACTCAAAACTAGCATCACATCAGTCTCTCCGTTCTCCTGGGCTCCCAGCTCCTCCATGACCTACTTGGGCATTCAACTGACCTCCCCCGCATCTTCACTCTTGCGTACTAACATTGTTCAGCTTACCCAGAAACTCCAGGATATTGTCAAATCGCTTCTCTCCGTGAGGGCCTCCTGGGCTGGCAGAATATCCCTGACCAAGATGTTCGTCTTAGCGCACGTCCTATACCTGTTCAGGACTTTACCAATCCCAATACTGAAATCAGACATAGCCGGTCTGCAACGGATTATTAACAACTTCATATGGGCAGCCCGTAAACCACGTATTAGAGCCTCCTTGCTCAACATTCCTACAAAGTACGCTGGCCTAGGAGTTCCTAACCTCAGATCATACTACAAAGCCATCATACTGGATCAAAGCAGAAATTATGGGACTTAACCTCATTAGAACCATGGACTATTATTGAAGCCGCAAGCTTCACGCATACCCCATCACACATCCTAGCGGCCATTTGGATGGGTCTACACCCTACGCACTCTCGTTTGCCAACAGTAAATGCACTCACAAACAATTGGAGAGCAATTCTGCAAGCCTCTGGTGGAATACACACCCAAGCCTTATACCAACTTCCATTTGCTTTCATATAGCTTTCATCCCTGGACTTACCAATACAGAGATGGACCTTAAAAGGCATAAAAAACCCTCAGAGACTTGTTTCAACATAATCAATTCCTCTCCTTCCAGCAACTCTCAAACCAATTCCACCTGCCCAACAAGGATTTCTATATTTACCTGAGAATACGCCATATCCTGGCCTCCATCCCAACCTCGTAAAATACCCGGACCAAGGACATAATGCAGCTACTCAGCACAACCAACACTAAACTTCGTGGCATTTCTTGTTTTTATGGACTCCTAACAAAACCGACCCCAGAAGAAACTCTCCCAGTGATATCTTATTGGGAGTCCACACTAAAAATACAAATTCCCTCATCGCTTTGGTAGCGAGCGATACGACTGCCTTCTACTGTTTCCAAAAACATCTCCCACTGGGAGACGGTAATGAAAATCTTGTACAAATGGTATTACACCCTGGTAAAACTAGCAAGAATTTTCTCATCTCATTCTAGCAAATGTTGGAGGAACTGTGGCATGGACGGTCATATCTTTCATGTGTGGTGGGGATGTCCGTCCATGAGTACCTTCTGGACGGAAGTCTCCTCCTTTATCCAAGAGATTACTAACATATCCTCTGTCGTGACACCGCAGACGGCTTTCTTTTGTCTAGACCTCTTAGTGTGGCCCCCAAAATGTCACACCTTTATTATACACATGCTCATAGCGGCCCGACTAGCTATCGCCCGCCGCTGGAAACAGCTTTGTGCACCTTCCCTCACGAATGTCATTGACATCCTGAATGAACATTTACTAATGGAATTCCTCTTTTAGAAAGTGCACATGACTTTAGGAAAATTCTATAATCACTGACAATACTGGCTATCTGACTGCAGAGCCAGGCCCTGCACATGATTACACAAGAATTACCTCCTCCATAAGAACTCTCTCCTTCCTGGAGAGAGCATTTGCCCTCGCCCCCATATCTGAATCAGATTGAGCCCTCTGCGACTGGTCCCAACCTAAGTCAGATCTTTTATACCTCTCTACAATGAACATCTAATTGAAGCTCCTCTATCATGTACCCCTTCCCTCTTCTCATTACACCCTCCCTCCCCTCTTCTACCTACCCTCACTCCAGACCCCCTACTGGAGGCCCTGGAGAAGATCTAATGGTGACACATTTCTCCTTGAAGTAAATGTTAAACAACATGGCTGTAATTCGTATATGATTAGCAACTGTCCTGTTTTTTTCTTTGCTTTATTATACCTTGTGTTACAAGTTTTGTACAGCAATTGATGTACACTGTTTTCTTTTCTTAATAAAAGTCTTTGAAACCAAAAAAAATAAAAAAATAAAAAATAAATAACAAAAAGATGAAGCAAAAACTCTTGTAAAAATGTAAAAGCCATACAAAAAATTATTCAAGGTAAAAACATCATAAATTGAAATGTTTTAGCTGAAAGTAAACTATGCTTCCCCTTTAAATGTTCAGAATATATCAAAAATGTAAATATCAGCCGTGATAGACTGACCTTTTAGTAGGTACTGTATGATGCCCAATAATTAAAACAGAAATATACCCAAAAATCATGCAATCTTTAGGACTTTTACTGACTGTCAATGCATAACAAGAAAAAAAAAGTGTCACATTTCCCATTGTGAAAATTACCTCTTTTATAAGAATTAGAAAGAAATGTAATGCCCATGTCAAACTGTACCAACCAGTTGCACACTATTTTATTATATAAAATGGTCAATTTCACAAAGTGGGAGCAATATATCTGTTCAATTACTTTAGAGAACAATACGAGAGGCTGGAAATTGCTAATCAGATTTCTGTGCAGTACAGTGTCAAAGTTCTCGCAAGAATCCAGATAGGCTGCTGGTGTAACAAAATAAAAAATTGAGGTAGCGGACAAGTTATTCAAAATGCATTCTGTAGCAGATTTTGACAGCCAGCCTCTGCTAAAACCTAGGAAGCCTGAAGCGAACAAGCTAGGCTTATAACATTAATCCAAACTTAGATTATATTTAAAAGAGAACCTATGGACTTTTCAATGTTTTTTTTTTAGACATGTATGCAAAATCTGTCAACCTAAAGCAAAGAGTTGCAATAATGTGTGCTTACATTTTGAAAAACATTTCTATATTTTGTATATTTATACGAACAAAGATGCAACCATGTTTGCTAAAATACATACAGTATATATTGTATGCTCTGCTTCCTTACCCTCGGCGCTAGATAATAGTTATACCTTAGATTTTATCTGCAGCAAGTCAGGTATGACTCCCCAATAACAGTGCACTTTACTGTATGTGGCTACAATTGTAATAATAACAGTTGCTAAACAAGTAAGCTAACTTATTGCAGTGAAATCCATCACCATCCGATGATGACTACTCTGCTGATATGAACAGTATATATGTAACACAATTATCAAAATATAGAACAAAAAAATAAAATAAGTAGCAAATAAAAAGAATGAGTATACTTTCCCTAAAGTCAGGTTACACATTGAGCATTCTTCTACAACTTTGCAAAATGTTGTTTTTTTCCAGCCATCTGGGTTAATTTACTATAGGAGCAGAAAGTGTGCAGTTTGCAAATTCTCATTCACTTAGCTGAGAAAATTAAGTGAGCTAAGTGACAATTCACCCAAAATTGATAAAATACCCAATTGAGGAAAAAAAAACATTTGGTTGAATGAGGTCAGCACACTGATTTCTTAACCGCTTCAGCCCCAGAAGATTTTACCCCCTTCCTGACTAGAGCACTTTTTGCGATTCGGCACTGTGTCGCTCTAACTAACAATTGCACAATACGGACCTCGGGAGAGAATGGCTGCTTAGGAGTTGAGCTCCGGCCACGATCCAGCCCGTTAGCCTACACGGACGTGTGACACTGCTCCACAGCACCGGAGACGATGGGCACAGCCTCCCGGACCTCATCGACATCCCGCTCCCGCTCACCGAGGTGGCAACGAGGTACCCTCAGCCAGACTTTGCAAGACATGTTCCGCTCTCAGCGGGACAACATGGCGGCTTCCCGCGTCACGCTCACACAGGCCCCGCTCTCCTCACCGCCGAGTGCTCCACATAGCGGGGGGATCTCTGATCAGGGATCCCTCCTGAGCGCACAACAACACCCGAGCCTGCTAGATTTGAGGGCAGTGGCGGCAGACATAGCGGCCATAGCGGACCTGAGGCTAGACATACACGCCATTGCGGACCGGGTGCAAGATGTAGAGCAGAAAACACTGCAGCATGACAATGTCCTTCGCAAGGTCACCCATACACTCGATGCCCACACCCTTCAATTGAGAGACCTCCAACGCCATCAGGAGGATTTAGATAACAGGGGGAGGAGACACAACCTACGGGTGAGAGGCCTACCAGAATCAGTAGACTCGGACCAACTTGAGGCAACGGTTGTGGGCCTGTTTAATGATCTCCTTGACAGACCAGCGCAGACACCAGTGGCTATTGAGAGATTACACAGGGCGCTGCGGCCTAAGGGCACAGACCCCCCACGCAATGTAGTCTGTTGTCTTGTGGATTACAGACTAAAGGAGGACATTCTACGTAAGGCACGTAATCGGATCCAGCTATCGTATGGCAGTGCGACCATTCATATCTACCAAGATTTATCAGGAATCATGCTTCAGCACCGCAGGGATCTGAGGCCATTACTTGACGCTCTGCGGGCCAAAGGTATACAGTACAAGTGGAAGTTCCCTTTTGGTCTAGCGGCCTCACATCTGGGCCGCACTGCGGTATTGCGTGTCCCTGAGGAATTACCGTTTTTTTGTGCTACTTTAAACATTCCGCAGGTAGATGTGCCCAGCTGGTATGCAGCATTCCGTCCCAGACCTCCACCCAGCAGAGAGAAAGGCCGAGAGGAGCAGATGGATGCCCAACCCAGCAGATACCGCAGACATCGGTCAGTTTCTAGGAACAGAAACCATCATACAAGGCGGGATTCTCGCAACGGGCATAGCCCCTCTGCTTCACCACGTTCCCGCAGGGCGAGGCGGGACCGGGAGGAATACCGCAGACATTCACCGGAACTGTGAAAGAAACATACAGATAAGTGATTTCATTCCTCCACCCTTTTCCATTGGATCTGCAAACCTTTTCATCCGTTTCTTTTTTCTCTTTTTGTTTGTTGTTTATACCTTCTGCGAACATGCACTCTTTGATCTCAGAGCCCCTACAGTTTTTATGGGGAACGGACATATTTGGCCTTGTTTAAAGTATGTTTAAGCTGGGCCCACAAAGCTTAATACAAACATCAAGGTACCAAGGCTGCGACGGAAGCCGGAGACATTAGTACAAGTTTACCCATGTATTGTATCGCTTTTGGTATTATTCTGCACGTCCCTATAGAACTGTAATGCTTTCAGGGGTAGGGGAGGTGTAAATGGGAGCAAGAGGGGGTATGCCGGAGTGCATTTAAGGTGAGGTATTAGGCTCCAAAATAGACTAATGATCCTTTGTGATGACATTTTTGCTTACCTCTTTAGACTTCCACGAGAGGAGGGATGGGAAGTTTCATGAAACAGGGATCCTTAATCCCCTTCCTCCCCCTTCTTATCCTTCCCGTGTGCATGCTCGTTTACTGACAACACCCTTTAATTCCACTCTCCTGGCATGCCCTCTCTGGCTAGGGATATTAACCATAGCAATAGAAGGGACATTATTTTGCAAAGATTGTGTTCTTCAGATTTATCATTCCTGACACCCTAGCATGCCTAGAACGGCCTTTAGGCCCCTGGTAAGCTGCAAGGAATGTAATAGACCGCCCTACGCTCATGAATGCAGGATTTCTACTCTTGCGGTCGACCTATTGTCGCACCGGGGTTTTGGTTTATTGGCCCCGATAGTACTTTAGGTGGAGTGAGGGACGCGGTTTCGGACCAGCGGAAGCCGCGCGCCCACTTCGTTTCACATGGAGCAGGTAGGATTCCTGCAGATATGGCTGCATGAGTCAAGCATTCATTAGAAAGTCCTCATCTTGGGGCAAACTCCGTGTACGGATGGGGGCCCAAGGGGGGGAACACAGGTATAAGATACTTGCAGTCGGGGAGAGGTGCACTCCTTGGGAGGCAATTTTAGTTATTCTTCAGTTTCAGTTTAATATTTATTGGTAAGCTGTTAATCCAAACCGATAGCCTGTTATTCCCACAGTCTAATGGTTACCCAATATTGACCAATGTAATTAACTGTTTACAGTCGACCGTGGTCTCTTTCCCTCATTTAGCTCATTTAATTCCTGTAGTTTGGGCAACTTCAAGCAGCAGCCACTGTTACAAGGTAACTGGTAGGGATTTATAGTTTATAGTTTTGAGTTTCTACTGTTATGTCATTGTGAGACAAGAGGGTACTTCTCACATTGCATCCGTGTGGTTACCTGATGTTTATTTTGCAGGTGTCATGCCTCCGTTTTATATCATAGATTTATAAGCTTTCAAAGGGGCTGGACGTCGGCGTTCTACCCAGATAACTGATTTCAGACTCTTCCGAGGATTCCGGTTCAACCCCATCACGGTGACTTAGACAGAGGGGCCCTTTCGCAAACAGGGCTCCTACGGTCTCGGCACCGTAACCTTAGAGGCACCGGTACTCCTGGGAGGGAGCTGGTCTTCCATCCCTGCGGTTGCCGTTGGGTAGTCTATTTGACACCCACCCTACCCACTCCTTCCTATCCACTCACAACCCCTCCCTCTCCTTCCCCTCCCCTCACAACCCCTCCCTCTCCTTCCCCTTCCCACTTGAATTTAACGCTCTAACCTTGCGTACCTAGGCAACAGTCTTACGTGATGCATTCAGCTCACAATACTACCGTTTCACCTCAGGTCAGGCTGTACTCACTCAACACTAAAGGGCTTAATACACCAGAAAAAAGGTCGCAACTTATGCTCCTCCTAAGAAAGGCTAAAGCTGATGTTGTCTTTCTTCAAAAGACACACTTTAAAACGGACAAAACCCCCACATTTCGCTCCCCTCAGTATCCTACAGAGTTTCATGCCACCAACCCATCCGCGAAATCCAAGGGAGTCTCGATCCTCATCTCCAAAAACTGCCCCATCCAAGTAGAGGACACGCTCATAGACACAGAGGCCCGTTACATTTTTCTGAAGGGGAAGCTATTTGGCCGAGATCTCACGTTAGCTAATCTATATGCCCCAAACAAAAGTCAAGTGCCCTTCTTCAGAAGCATTATGCGAATACTTACCTCCTTTTTTAAAGGCATGTTGGTGGTTGGGGGGGGATTTCAACCTTGCCCTGTCCCCTACACTAGATTCCTCTACGGGTTCCTCCTCAATATCATACAGGGCACTTCGTGCTATCAAGACGCAACTTTCCACACTGACCCTTCATGACACCTGGCGGACGCTTCATCCGACAGTAAAGGACTTTACTTATTATTCACCCCCACACAACAAATATACAAGGATTGACTATTTCTTCCTGTCACAAGCAAATCTAGAGTCACTGGTAGCAGCTGGCATTGGCCCTATGCTGATATCAGATCACCACCCAATAACGGCCACCATCTCCTTTCCCACCTGGCCCACGAAGCCTTATACCTGGCGCTTGGACGACTCTCTGCTAAACGACTTGGACATTGTTCATAGACTCAGAACGTGCCTTTTGCAATATTTCACAGATAACGCGGCGGAGGAAATACACCCCTCCACTAGATGGGCGGCGCACAAATGCGTGATTCGGGGGGAACTCATTTCCCTGGCGGCTCAGAAAAGGAAGGCTAGGCTTAAAGGTATAGACGAGCTATCTAAACGTATTCATTTTTTAGAACAAAAACACAAGCAAACATTGGCTGAGAACACACTAGCCAAACTTCTGCAAACTAGAGAAGACCTCCTGGAGGAACTGGGGAAACCGATCAGACGAAAGTATGTACTTATGCAAAGGAATTATTATGAATTTGGCAATAAGGCGGGGAAATTATTGGCTAGGGCGATTCAAAAAAAGAAAGCAAGGACGACGATACATCATATCACTGACCCCTCAGGTAACAAAATAGAAACCTCTTCGGGTATTGTAGATCAGTTTAAACAATATTACTCAAAGTTATATAATCTCCCACCCACTCACCAAGCAGGATCTCAACAAGATAGAAGCCGGTTGATTGCGGACTTCCTGACAGACTATTGCCCGGGACCTATCTCTGCTGACGCGGCAGCTGACGTAGACAGACCAATCTCTGGGGAAGAGATACAGGAGGCTCTTAAACAACTAAAACCGGGTAAGAGCCCAGGCCCTGATGGCCTCTCGATCCTATATTATAAAACATTTTCTGACACCTTGCTCACTCACCTCTTAGACACATTTAATAATCTCCCAAATTCCCCTGTAACGCACGCGGACCTTTTTGAGGCCCACATCACAGTGATCCCCAAACCAGGGAAGGAAGAATCCTTGGTGACCAACTACAGACCCATCTCGTTTATAAACGTTGACATGAAGATCTACGCCAAAATTCTGGCCAACCGCATACTCCCCTTACTCCCTTCATTGATATCCTTGGACCAGGTAGGCTTTGTCCCGGGCCGGGAGGCCCGGGATAATACCTTGAAGGCAATAAGCATACATCAGTGGTTATCCACATCCCGTAAACCAGGCTTTCTCCTCTCGTTGGACGCGGAGAAGGCATTTGACAGGGTGGCGTGGGATTACACGATGGCTACGCTCTGTAAAATGGGTTTTAGAGAACGCACAATGCAATTCATCACTGCACTATACTCATCTCCCACGGCCAGAATTAGAGCGAATGACCACCTGTCGGATGCCTTCTCCCTGTCCAATGGGACCAGACAAGGTTGCCCCTTATCTCCCCTCATCTTCATCCTTACATTGGAACCAATGTTACGTAAGCTCCGACTGAACGATGACATTAAGGGGATCCGGATAAACGACAAAGAGTACAAAGTGGCAGCATACGCTGATGATGTGCTTTTGTTCCTTACGGAACCGATCATCACGATACCAAATCTACTCCAGGATCTGGCACTTTTTAAATCAATAGCTAACTTACAGATTAATTATAATAAATCGAAGGCCCTTAATATTACTCTTCCTGAAAACGTGCTGACTCAATGTAAATTGAACTTCCCGTTTGGGTGGGAGAGACACGCTTTAACTTATCTGGGAATTCAGCTCCCAACGAAACTGTCCGATCTCTACCCTCAAAACTTTTTACCCCTTTTGAATGCTATCAGGCAAGACCTGCAAATTTGGAATAAACGCATAATCTCGTGGTTTGGGAGATCCTCGATCCTGAAGATGAATGTTCTCCCCAGGGTCTTGTATCTCATGCAAACCATTCCGATCAAACTTCCACAGGCATTTTTCGCCACATACAAGGCTCTTAGCTCTCAATTTATATGGGCCAACAAGCATCCACGCATAAGGTGGGGAAAAATGACTTTGCCCAAATTGCAAGGCGGATTGGGAGTCCCCGACCTACAAAAGTACAATTGGGCCTGCCAGCTCACTAGAATAGTGGACTGGCATGTTCACAGGCAAGCCAAAGCTTGGGTAGACATAGAAGAGACAGCCGCTGGCATATCGATCAGACTTCTTCCTTGGCTGGACCCCCTTTCTATCTCGCATACGCTTCATTCTCATCCGTTGATAGGGGCGACCTTACACACATGGAGAGCGATACGTCAAAAATTTAAACTCTCCTCTACTCCTGGCCCACTTTCTCCGCTAGAATATAACCCAGACTTTCCTCCAGGTATTTCTCCACGACAGCCAATAGACCAGACTCAACAAGATGTCTTAAGAGCCAGATCTTTCTTTAAGAGGGTAAATTTAATCCCCTTTCATTCCCTCCCCGAAAAATTTCCGGACAGGTACATTCCCTTCTTCAATTACCTCCAGATAAAGCACTTTCTGTCAAGTACACCTCTTAAGTCACAATGGTATAGAGAACTTACTAGTTTCGAGGAACTATGCAACAGACAAGAACCACAAAGGCATTTAATCTCTGAACTCTACACACTCCTCTTCCCAACTGCCAACAGTTTAAACGACCCTGCTAATACCAGATGGGTAGAGGAGCTGAACTTAGAGCTCACACGAGAAAACTGGGAAAACATTCTGCTACATATCCACAAGGGCTCACGAAACGTGTCGGTTCAGGAGAACGGGTATAAACTGTACTCCAGGTGGTACAGAACACCTGACTTGTTGCACAAATTTTACCCTAACACATCGTCCACATGCTGGAGATGTAAGACCATAGAGGGGACGTTATTACATGTTTGGTGGGAATGCCCCACTATCCAACCGTATTGGACAGCCATACACCATCTAATTTCTAAAATAACTACCTACACCTTGGAATTTACACCTGCACAATATTTACTTCATCACGCCTCTATACCACAGAAGCACTACAGGAAATCTCTTGTCTTGCACCTTGTGAACGCAGCAAAAATGTGTTTGCCCATTCGCTGGAAATCTATTACTCCCCCCACGGTAGGGGACTGGATCCGTCGGGTAGGGCGGACAATGGAAATGGAAGAACTTGTTCACCAACTTAATGACACTACGCCAAAATTTACTGCAGTATGGGCAGGTTGGCTACATTTTCGTGCGTCCACAGAATGCAAGACATTGCTAAACGAGGTATAGCCTGACCTGGGAAAATAACTGCTAAAATAACTGCTCTAATATTGCAACAGTGGTCGCTTTTCCCGAGTACACTGGGTGCCCATTTAGGACAATGCAACCATCCCTTTCCATGTCCTACCCCTGTACCCTTACCCCTATACCCTCCCCAATTTCCCTCTATCCTTATATTCTCACAGAGCTCTGGAATGCTATGACCAAACAGATATGAATAGGAATTAGCTGGTGATGTACCACGTTGTTGAGTGGACTCAGAGGAGACGCGTACGGACGACAGGGCTCTTCTATGTTTGTGGTCCTGCTCCAGTTTTCCTCTACTCTCACAGCGTGAGGGTGAGTGTAGGGAGATATGAACTACCTGTCATCTACCTAAGTTCAGACTAGATATACTCTTATATTATACCAGCCGTATGTCGCCTATTTAGGCCCTAGTTTGGAGCAGCTACTAGTTAGTTAAACTTACTTGCTTAATTTTACAAAAATATTGATGTTATGCTTATTGTTATATGTTTCCTGTTTGGTTGGAGACTGTTGTTTAAATCTCTCTGAGTTTGCTGTAAGATTAAGCTGGAATGTAATGATGTCCGAGAATATGTGCCACAGTTTGAAATGACAGTATACATTAATTGTATTTTGCCTTAATGTTAAGTGCAGCATTTTCCGAATAAAGACATGTTAAAAAAAATAAAAAATAAAATAAAAAAATAAACAATTGCACAATACAAAACAACAAAATTCACATCCTTTTTTCCCACAAATAGAGCTTTCTTTTGGTGGTATTTGATCACCTCTGCGGTTTTTATTTTTTGCGCTATAAACAAAAAAAGAGCGACAATTTTGAAAAGAAAAAGCAGTACTTTTTGCTATAATAAATATCCCCCAAAAATATATAAAAAAAATAAAAAATGTCCTCAGTTTAGGCTGATATGTATTCTTCTACATATTTTTGGTAAAAATCAGAATAAGCGTATATTGATTGGTTTGCGCAAAATTTATAGCGGATAGATTTATGGCATTTTTATTATTATTTTTTTTTTCATTAGTAATGACGGCAATCTGCAATTTTTATCATGACTGTGACATTATGGCAGACATGTCAGACACTCTTGACACTATTTTGGAACATTGTCATTTATACAGCGATCAGTGCTATAAAAATGCAGATTACTGTGTAAATGACACTGCAGGGAGGGGGTTAAACACTAGGGGGCGATCGAGGGGTTAAGTGCGTCCTAGAGTGACAATTTTGAAAAGAAAAAGCAGTACTTTTTGCTATAATAAATATCCCCCAAAAATATATAACACATTTTTTTTCCTCAGTTTAGGCTGATATGTATTCTTCTGCAGGGAGGGGGTTAAACACTAGGGGGTGATCGAGGGGTTAAGTGTGTCCTAGGTTGTGATTCTAACTGTGGCGGGGATGGGCTACCACTGACATGACAGCGATCACTGCTCCTGATAACAGAGAGCAGTAGATTCCTGTCATGTCACTAGGCAGAACGTGGAAATGCCTTGCATCTCCCCGTTCTTCTGCTCCGTGACATGATCGCGGGACACCAGTGGACATTGAGTCCACGGCACCCACAGGCACGGTCATGCTGTAATCACTCACTAGCCCCACAAATTAAAGGGGACATACAGGTATGCCCATTTGCCCACCGTTGCCATTGTGCTGATGTATATCGGCGTGCAGCGGTCAGCAAGTGGTTAAACAAGATACAAATTCACTTTTTTATCCAAATTCTGGTAAACCATAGCCCATTGGTTGTCATTAAAATTCTAATACTGATTTCTGTGTTTATACTGTATACTCAAATGTACCCGTTTATTTTTTGTTCAAATCAGCTTAGTGACTAGAACAGGTCCTTAATAAATATTGTAGTGGCCATTGGGGGCTTTGCTCCTTATCTCATTCCATGAGGTTTACAGTTACTTTCTTGGCTGTCATCCTGCCACAACGTGTAGATCCCCCTTCACTAATTTGGTTTGCGTTTACTTTTTTTTTCTTTAATATCAACATCGCCCAGTTGTTTCTGCTCCTTGGGTTTCTTTTAAATTTTTCTCAGTTGATTTATGAGATGTGTCTCTAATGCCGCGTACACACGATCAAATTGTCCGGTGACCTTAGTCCGCCAGACTGCATTTCACCGGACAATCCGATCGTGTGTGGGCTTCAGTGGACTTTTTCAGCATAAAGTCCGGCGGACTTAGAAAGTAGGTTTGCAGCCCAATCTTTCTGCCGGACTTGGGTTTCAGCGGACAATACGTTCGTGAGTATGCTAGTCCGGCGGACTAAGAATGACGCATGCTCAGAAGCAAGTACGAAAAGGAAGCTATTGGCTACTGGCTATTGAACTTCCTGTTTCTAGTTCCATCGTATGTGCTGTACGTCATTGCGCTAGCAATTGCCGGACTTTTCGTGTGTCCGTGTGTGGCCAAGTCCGTTCGGTAGAAAGTCCCCCGGACTATCTGCCGGATTGTTTGCCGGACTAAGTACACCGAACAATTCGATCGTGTGTACGCGGCATAACAAAGGAGTACATGTGATCTGTGAGTAAATGCAACCAATTGGCAATTTCACAGTAGGGACACTATCACACTGCTGAGCCACCCTAGGAATTGGTATACATAGCTATTAGGAGATTGTAAAAAATACATTGTAAAGACATATGTGCTGAACAACATGAATGCTACTTTGCAATAATAACATAGACATGCCTAAATAAATTCTACAATAATTGCTATACCATTATAGCATAGAAACATTATCATTCATCATCCTTTAAGTGGTTGTAAACCCTGTACAACCACTTTTACCTACAGGTAAGCCAATAATAAGGCTTACCTGTTGGTACCGTGAATTTCTCATAAACTTGCACAGTTTAGGAGATATTCACTGTACCCGCATGTACGCCATCATCGGCGCATGCGCACTGAAGAAACAGCTTGCTCGTGCCGTTTCTTCAGCTGCTGTGATTTTACCAAAGTCATTGCAGGAGCCCACGAACCTGGAAATAACATGTCACCGGTCACAGTGGTGTGCGGGGACCTCTGCAATAGCATCGTTCTAATGTAACTATTTCATAATGAGCTCTTTTGCGATGTATATGAGCTCATTATGCCTTTGTCTTGCAGGTTTTTCTTTTTTTTCTTTTTTTTATCTGGGTTTATAACCACTTTAACACGGGAACATGGATTCTAGTATTTGCAGGTCTGCCATAGAAAAAAAAAAGTTACTTCCCAAGAAGATTTAGCTATACAGAACATGTTTTGTATATATAATACAAAGTTAGCCTGTCTGGAAAGAAAAATGGGGGTTCCTGATCTCTTCTGCTGGTGCAAAAGCTTTAGCAGAGTGGATCACCAGATTTCTCCCACCCCAAAGATCACCCCCACCCCAAAGATGCTGCTTGCAGGATTTTTTTTTTCCTGACAGGCTCCATGGCAGCATATGTGTGGGTTAGCCCCGCCTCCATAACTACCCAATAGGACCCCTCTCCCACAAATCTTTGCTCCAGGCTGCTATCCGTGTTCCTTTTTTGTCCTTCTCCGTAGAACAGGTGTTCTCCTACCTGAAGATACTTTCACTGTGATCAAAATCGGCCGATTGTCAAGCTATGTTCCTCCGATAGGCCCTGTCTGTTAAGCATGGGTATGGAGTGTATGGCAGAGTAGCGCTGAAGATTTGGATTTAGGACAATGCGCACGGCTTGTTGCCTACTGTTATAAGGTGGCCATTATCTGCCAGGATGACCGGTGGTGTCTGTCTGACAAGTTCGGCCGGATGATCGTTGATGGAGTGGTGAGAATTAAAAAAAAAACCTTTACATGGCAGCAGTGTGTTTGTGTTACCTGTCTCTTCCCAGCTGGTTCTATGCTTTGCTGATGCTTCTGCGTTCCAGCAGCCACTTTCCTCTATTTCCGGGTCCAGCGTGGCGTTCTGCTAATGCGCGGACCTGATCCGAAGCGAGGCTTGGTTCTCCCACATGCGTGCGGGCACCTAGCATATGATGTCGCACATGATGTCACGGGTGCCACATTTAAAATCCAGAGCTGTCAGAGCCCCAGGAATGATTGAGGGATATTCAGCCACTTCCCGGGACTATTCTCTGGACAATACAAGGTACAAGGTAGGGTGATGTCTGGCTTTTGTATTGTGTTTCTCTCTGAGCCCTTGTACACACGGTCAGAGATTCCGACGGAATGTTTCCTATCGGACCGTTTTGTCGGATATTCCGACTGTGTGTGGTCTGCATCGGACTGTTTCCGTCGGAATATCTAACTTTTCCAACTTGCCGGTAAAATTTTCCGCCAAAATTCTCCGATCGGACATACTCCGATCATGTGTAGCCTACTCCGATGGACAAGGTGCCACGCATGCTCACAATCAAATTCGGACACGGAAGCGCTCGCTCAGGTAAAACTACTGTTCGTAATCGATATAGCACATTCGTCACGCTGCAATGTTAAAAATTCTTTCATGAAGCGCATTCTGTTTTTCTTTACAATGCTGCAAGAATGCTCATAGTCACACACATTTTTCCCCGAACGTATTTCTTCAGTCTTTTTTACTCATTTCAGCAATACAATATTTTAAATCGTCACATCTACACATTTTTTTTTTTTTTGGGGAATTTTGTGGTTGGTTTTTTTCATCAACATCTCCTTTTTTGACAGTTTGCTCATCTTTGCATTTTTTGGGGTGTGTTTTGTGTGTCAACTTACCACAACACCATTATTATCTTTTTTGTATTTTTCTTTTTTTTTATCTACAGGAGGTTGTTTAGTGTTGGTGCCCCTTGTTATTCATTTCACTTTGTATTTTTGAAATGTACCTGCCTGCTCACAAACAAACTGGCCTTTTTGAAGTAAAACACATATGCAAGTATTTCTTCAAACAAATATAAAACATTATTTAGGTGTCATTAACAAATAAAGAGGGAGGCAGCGCTGTAGAAACTGGGGAGATTAGCGAAGCCTTTGGCCCCCAGGGCACACATCAACTATTTAAATGCAAAAATTGGTGGCTTGAGGAGTACATGTTTGAGGGAGAGAAGTCTGGTCCTGAAGTCCAAGAAACCCGGAACAGCAGCAGATGACATCTATGTTCCCAGGCTGTGGTACTACAAGAGGCTGCATCTTCTGTCAGACCAGACTGAACCCAGGTAATCACACTCTGGTCTTCCTTCCATGTTTTCTTCCAGGCTGTGGCTGTGGTGCTGGAGGTGTGGCAGAGGGAGGAGGAGAAGGAGGAGGAGGGGCATGGGCCAAACCACACAAGTGTGTTGCTTGTGTGATTTGTTTCAAATTTCTCTTTATTTATATTATAAAACATATTATAAAACATTCAAGATTTTCCATTCAAATTTCACATCATTATAAAACATTTCCCATACATTACAAAAAAAAAAACACAACTTATCAATACTATCCCATTCAATCCCCCTACCCCTCCCTTACATAAATTCCCACATTTTTCCTGAGGTACTCAATTCCTCCCATTTTTTCCAATAGTTTGAAATCTGTTTCTCTACATATCCCTCTTGTCTAATTTGTTTCTCCATGAAGCACACTTCGCTCATCTCATAATTCCACTCTATTATTGTTGGAGCTACTTCCTTTTTCCATTTCCGTGCTATTACGGTTTTAGCTACTGTAGTTATTTGGTACAAAAATTCCATCTCTTTTTGTTTTAATTTTTCAGATGTATGGGAGAATAATACTGTCTTTATATCAAGATTTATTCTAATACCTGTCAATTCTTGATATAATTTTATTATCTTACCCCAAAATATTTTTATCTTCCAACAACTGTACCAAATATGCTCTAAAGTACCCTTTTCCTTCTTACACCTCCAACATAGTTCAGAGTTCCGTTTATTTATTTTATTCATAACCACTGAGCTCCTGTACCATCTTAATAGAATTTTATAATTTTTTTCTTGATATTTAATAGCTAAGGGTGTTTTATATATTCCTTCAAATACCTCTTCCCATTCTTTCTCTGTCAACTCCTGCCCTATTTCTTCCTCCCATTTTTTTATTCCTGCTATTTTTTTAATATCCCCACCAGGAAGTAATAGGCTATATATCTTAACTAATTTCTTATTTGCTTTTTCCTTATTCATTGCTATTTGTTCAAATATGGTTAATGGTCTATTAATCATTATCTTTATTGGGTCAATAAATGCCCTCAGCTGTAGATACTGAAACCATTTATTTTTATATTCTTGCCCCAATTCCTGAAATGTTGGAATATTTCCATCATTTAGGATTTGTATTATCCGCTCATGTTCTTCCATATTCCATTTCAAAAATTTGTTATCCTTTACAGCTGGTCTAAATTTGGGATTAGCAAATAAAGGGGTCATAGGGCCTATTGAAGATGATAGTTGTTTTTTTTATATCATATCATCCCAGATTTTTAAAGTTGTTCTTACAAAAATAGGTCCTTCTTCTCTGGTCTTGACTTAGGTTTTATCCATGGCTGATGTTTTATTTTAGCCCCTAATATATCTTCCTCCAATTTTATCCATTGCTTGTCTTTTTCATTATGTTGCCAATCGATTATACTCATTAAAGAGGCTGCTTGAGAATATTTAAAAAAGTCAGGCATTGCTAATCCTCCATCATTTTTCGTTCTAATTAATACCTCTCTACCTACTCTGGGAGTCTTATGTGACCATACAAAGCTTTCTACCATTTCTTTCAGATCTTTCATAATTTTTTTTGATGGTATAATGGGTACCGTTTGAAAGATATACAGCATAATTGGTAAAATCTCCATCTTTACAATATTTATTCTCCCAAACCATGAGTGAGTTATTTTATCATATTTACCTAGAAGTTTCTTTACCTTCTGGACTGCCAAGTTGTAGTTCATATCTTGCAAGAGTTTTAAATCTCTTGGAATATTTACTCCCAAATATTTTATGGCATCTTGCTTCCATTTACACGGAAAGTTCTTTTGTAAAACAGTTTGAACTCTCTCTTCTAATGTAATATTCATTAATTTAGATTTGTCGTAATTTACTTTAAAATTACTAATTTCACCGAATCTCTCGAGCTCTTTTATTAAATTTGGTATAGTAATTATAGGATTAGTTATATATAATAAAAGATCATCTGCATAAGCAGCCATCTTATATTCTTTGCCTTTAACCTTTATCCCCATAATATCTTTGTTTATTCTTATAGCCTCCATGAGATGTTCCATCATCATAATATATAAAAGTGGTGATAAAGGACACCCTTGTCGGGTTCCATTTGAAATCTTTATATATTCTGATAATATCCCATTTGTTCTCACTTTAGCCCTTGAATTTTTATATAAGGCCATAATCCTTCCTAACATCTTAGGTCCCATTGCTGTTTGCTTCAATACTTCCTCGAAGAACTGCCATCCCACCCTATCGAATGCCTTTTCGGCATCTATAGCCAGTAGGCAGGTAGGGATGGCAGTTCTCTGAGCGTATTCAATCAACGTGCATGTTTTAATGATATTACCTCTTGTCTCCCTCCCTTTCATAAACCCTGTTTGTTCCAGGCTTATATTATTTGAACAGAGAAAAAAAGTGGAAAAAACTGCGCTAAGGTGAAAAGAAAGATATAAAATACATGAACTTTTGTATAGTATTTTTGAAAATAGATGTTCAGCTGCGGCTTCACTGTGTCACATAAATACAGAACAAGCAAAATAAAAAATCCTAAGCCGCGCTTAACTTATGTAAATGACTAATTGTGCAAAAAAATTTGTGGTAGAATGAGTAGTAAACAAGGTATAACAACACTATATAAATTGGTGTATATCTGTAACATGCGTGATATAAAACACACGTGTATTGATATCTCAAAACGCAGAATCTAACCCTTACAATCTAACCTATACAATAGATTTCCATGACATAAACCTGTATCCACATAAAAATAAAAATAAAGATAAGAAAAAAAAAAAAACGGAGAAACATAAACACCCAGTGTATGAGCAATAAGTCCGTGTATATGAGCCACCAAACTAATTATCGCAAAGCTGTAAATAAAGTCCTCCAGAAAATAATAAGCCACAGTATTCGTAGAAAGTTCACCACTAGGTCCAAATGGAAAAAAGAAGTGTTCAATCCACCACCAGCATGTGATAAGATTTGCCGCTTACCAGAAAGGCATGACCCCCCACTACAGAGGGTCACACAAGACTTGTAAAAATGGATACCACTTCCAGCCAGGGGGGGGGGGGGTCCTCGATGTCCTCCTAGTTCCACCACTCCAATGAATGTTGGGAAGAAGACTCACTCCCGGACGTCTTTACTCAGAGGTCCAAAAAGAGGGACTCAAAAAGCAGGGGCATCAAAACCATAAAGGGAAAGATAGAACTCGAAATAGTGTAAAGCCCTTTATTATTAGAGATAAAAAAAGTAAAAATACACTTACAAATGTATAAAAGAAAATAAGCCTTAAGTCCGTTGCGCCGGCCGGATGCACACGGACAGACCCGTTCTCCTGGAAACTGTCACAAACACGAGGTGATAAATAGCGTACCGCTCAGCCCTACGCGTTTCGCAACAAAATTGTGTCATCAAGGGGCACGAGCGGCACGCTGTGTCACCTCCATTTATATTGTCTCTAACCATCCAAACCTCACTCTGGGCACCTGGCTGTTCCCGCCAAAACCAAGCCTCATCATGATATCAACACCTGATTCGTCAGGTATTGACCCCAAGGACCAATTCAAAACTGACCCCAATCGAATGACCACCCCCCATATGAGCAGTCAATCAGAATGGTTTCTAATGATTAACTGAATTATAATAAGGCAGATGACCCGGTATGCAAAGATGCTAATATTTGGTATTTTGTTGTGCTTCTTGGGCCACACGCCCATCTAAATATGTACATACCTCTGACTATTTTGGCAGAAGAGTTAGAAGGGGAGGAATACACGTGGGACGCCATGTCAGAAACATCTCCCGCCCCCCTTCCGCTTCCGAACCGTCCCGAATAACCAAGCCTCACTATCAGTCCCAAATGACTTCCGGTCCGGCGTGACCCAGTGTACAACCTGCTGGTGTTTAGTGTGCACATAAACTTCCTGGGTCACATGCCCGTCTGTGTAAATACATGTCCCTAACTTCTCAAACGGAAAAGCTAAAGGAAAAAATTATAAACATGGGATGCCCTATTGAAACCTCCAACACCCCACTTCCGGTTCACGGCCATCCGACATACCCGGGCCTCACTTCCCGTCTCGGCTGACTTCCAGTCTGGTACATCCAACCGAAGGCTGTGCCTGAGCCAGCCAAGCCTCGTTCCCGCTATGTGAGGTCAATTCCGATATGTGGTTGTGACAGCCTCACTCTCAGAACAATATGTCACATCCGGTATCTGGTTAGATTGGAGACTACCAAGCCTCAGTATCATCAGCCTGTAGCTTCCAGTGCGTCTCATCTGGTGATCCCTCACCATCCACGTGAGCGCACAGCTACTAACCATATGGGCAACATAATATCCATCACGCGGGTCCCAGTCACAACAGCGCCTCCCAGTGCACCAATGGTGGAACTACATCCACCCCCGCACAGATCGAACCTACATTGATAGTTAAATGTTCACAAAAGACTCCCATCCATACCAGCCCAGATACCCAACTAAGGCTCTTATGAAAGCCAACCAGCATGAAAGATAAAAAGGAATATCTAAAATAGTGCAATGGATGACAGATTAATGAGATTTAAAAATTAATCATAAAAAATTTGCTCTGCTACATGGGTGCTCAGCCCACATTGAATAGAGGCGGGTCAATCACCGCACGCCTCTTCCCACTATACCCCAAAGTGGAAATATACCAAATGCCCTCAGTAACTTTAACCCTAAAGAATCCATCATTATAATCCCCTTTGGGGTACCATTAGCACACTAACACCCCAAAATCGGGGTTTATCAAAAAATTCTCCATACCTCTGGCTCTGGGGATATCATCTTACATAACCCCTTTGAACAACTGTCTTAAAGCCACCGGCCCAGAGTGTGAGTCTAGTGGGAAGAGCTCACAGTAACATAAATAAAACAGAATAATAAAACAGAATAATAAAACAAATTTAGAATGGCTAACATCATTGGCCTGATAGTAAACCGTATGAAATTGTGTTCACCATTCTCAAAACCGTATCCATCGAAGAACATAAATAAAAAAATAAAAAAATGATAAAACAAATTCCTACAGCAAATCAATTCCAGTCCCCCATGTAGACCCTACAATAAATGGGGTTCGCAACACCTCAGAGGGCATTCACAGAGTGAACAAAAACTGGAAGAATGTGGCAAGGATGTGCTCGTCCTCATGAGTTATTGATGAAGGCGTTCACATCTGTGTCAACATTCAAACCAAACGGCACATAAGTTTTAAGCCTATAAATCCAGGCCATTTCTTGTCTGGAAATCTCCCTGACAAGTGACCCACCCCTCCAATGGGGTCTGTACTTGTCAATGCCCACATACAGCGTATTGGAGGGTCTCTATTGTGTACTTGGTCAAAATGACGTGACACCGGATGCTTATCGAAACCTCTCCTAATATTGCCGATGTGTTCATTGAGCCTCGTCTTAAGTGCCCTTTTGGTCCTCCCTACATATTGGAGGCCGCAAGGGCACTGTATCAAATATACTACTCCCTCAGATGAACAGGTAATAAATGATTCAATGTCATAGGATCTTGATGTACTCGTAGATGAGAACTTATCAATCCTCCTGTCCCTGCAACCATTTAAAGTACATATTTGACAGTTTCTACACTTATAATAGTCTTTCATGTCCTGAAAAAAAGATCTATTCGCTTTTGGGGGGTCGTGTACACTTGGTGCCACCCGGCTCCCCAAAGATGATGCTCCCTTAAATACCACCTGTGGTTTAGATGGTAGAATGGTACCTAGGACCGGATCGCTTGTTAACAGGTGCCAATGTCTTTGTATTAGTTGTTTAATACTACGATGCTGTGCTGAAAAAGTGGTGATAAATGGAATCCTATTTGATGCCACTGTGTCCACAGGTCTACTTTTTACTGCTTTGTAACATCAACCTTTTTTAAAACAACTGATCGTAATTCGTATATATCCCCTTAGACAGTTGTCATCACGAACCCTGGTTGAGGGCTGTACCTCAGGGGCAGTTCACGCGCCTTAGACGTAATTGTACTGAAATGAGCATCTTTGAGGATCAGGCAACTCTTCTTTCAAACAGATTTTTAGAAAAGGGATACAGCAACGATAGTCTATCAAAAGCTCTACAAACAGTTCGAGCGAAAGATAGGGCAGTGCTGTTAGAGGAAAGTAGACCTGTGGACACAGTGGCATCAAATAGGATTCCATTTATCACCACTTTTTCAGCACAGCATCGTAGTATTAAACAACTAATACAAAGACATTGGCACCTGTTAACAAGTGATCTGGTCCTAGGTACCATTCTACCATCTAAACCACAGGTGGTATTTAAGGGAGCATCATCTTTGGGGAGCCGGGTGGCACCAAGTGTACACGACCCCCCAAAAGCGAATAGATCTTTTTTTCAGGACATGAAAGGCTATTATAAGTGTAGAAACTGTCAAATATGTACTTTAAATGGTTGCAGGGACAGGAGGATTGATAAGTTCTCATCTACGAGTACATCAAGATCCTATGACATTGAATCATTTATTACCTGTTCATCTGAGGGAGTAGTATATTTGATACAGTGCCCTTGCGGCCTCCAATATGTAGGGAGGACCAAAAGGGCACTTAAGACGAGGCTCAATGAACACATCGGCAATATTAGGAGAGGTTTCGATAAGCATCCGGTGTCACGTCATTTTGACCAAGTACACAATAGAAACCCCTCCAATACGCTGTATGTGGGCATTGACAAGTACAGACCCCATTGGAGGGGTGGGTCACTTGTCAGGGAGATTTCCAGACAAGAAATGGCCTGGATTTATAGGCTTAAAACTTATGTGCCGTTTGGTTTGAATGTTGACACAGATGTGAACGCCTTCATCAATAACTCATGAGGATGCGCACATCCTTGCCATATTCTTCCAGTTTTTGTTCACTCTGTGAATGCCCTCTGAGGTGTTGCGAACCCCATTTATTGTGGGGTCTACATGGGGGACTGGAATTGATTTGCTGTAGGAATTTGTTTTATCATTTAAAAAAAAAAATGTATGTTCTTCGATGGATATGGTTTTGAGAATGGTGAACACAATTTCATACGGTTTACTATCAGGCCAATGATGTTAGCCATTCTAAATTTGTTTTATTATTCTGTTTTATTATTCTGTTTTATTTATGTTACTGTGAGCTCTTCCCACTAGACTCACACTCTGGGCCAGTGGCTTTAAGACAGTTGTTCAAAGGGGTTATTTATGATAGTATCCCCAGAGCCAGAGGTATGGAGAATTTTTTGATATACCCCGATTTTGGGGTGTTAGTGTGCTAATGGTACCCCAAAGGGGATTATAATGATGGATTCTATAGGGTTAAAGTTACTGAGGGCATTTGGTATATTTCCACTTTGGGGTATAGTGGGAAGAGGCGTGCGGTGATTGACCCACCTCTATTCAATGTGGGCTGAGCACCCATGTAGCAGAGCAAATTTTTTATGATTAATTTTTAAATCTCATTAATCTGTCATCCATTGCACTATTGCAGATATTCCTTTTTATCTTTCATGCTGGTTGGCTTTCATAAGAGCCTGAGTTGGGTATCTGGGCTGGTATGGATGGGAGTCTTTTGTGAACATTTAACTATCAATGTAGGTTCGATCTGTGCGAGGGTGGATGTAGTTCCACCATTGGTGCACTGGGAGGCGCTGTTGTGACTGGGACCCGCGTGATGGATATTATGTTGCCCATATGGTTAGTAGCTGTGCGCTCGCGTGGATGGTGAGGGATCACCAGATGAGATGCACTGGAAGCTACAGGCTGATGATACTGAGGCTTGGTAGTCTCCAATCTAACCAGATACCGGATGTGACATATTGTTCTGAGAGTGAGGCTGTCACAACCACATATCGGAAGTGACCTCACATAGCGGGAACGAGGCTTGGCTGGCTCGGGCACAGCCTTCGGTTGGATGTACCAGACCGGAAGTCAGCCAAGACGGGAAGTGAGGCCCGGGTATGTCGGATGGCCGTGAACCGGAAGTGGGGTGTTGGAGGTTTCAATGGGGCATCCCATGTTTATAATTTTTTCCTTTAGCTTTTCCGTTTGAGAAGTTAGGGACATGTATTTACACAGACGGGCATGTGACCCAGGAAGTTTATGTGCACACTAAACACCAGCAGGTTGTACACTGGGTCACGCTGGACCGGAAGTCATTTGGGACTGATAGTGAGGCTTGGTTATTCGGGACGGTTCGGAAGCGGAAGGGGGGCGGGAGATGTTTCTGACATGGCGTCCCACGTGTATTCCTCCCCTTCTAACTCTTCTGCCAAAATAGTCAGAGGTATGTACATATTTAGATGGGCGTGTGGCCCAAGAAGCACAACAAAATACCAAATATTAGCATCTTTGCATACCGGGTCATCTGCCTTATTATAATTCAGTTAATCATTAGAAACCATTCTGATTGGCTGCTCATATGGGGGGTGGTCATTCGATTGGGGTCAGTTTTGGATTGGTCCTTGGGGTCAGTACCTGACGAATCAGGTGTTGATATCATGATGAGGCTTGGTTTTGGCGGGAACAGCCAGGTGCCCAGAGTGAGGTTTGGATGGTTAGAGACAATATAAATGGAGGTGACACAGCGTGCCGCTCGTGCCCCTGGATGACGCAATTTTGTTGCAAAACGCGTAGGGCTGAGCGGTACGCTATTTATCACCTCGTGTTTGTGACGGTTTCCAGGAGAAACGGGTCTGTCCGCGTGTGTCCGGCCGGCGCAACGGACTTAAGGCTTATTTTCTTTTATACATTTGTAAGTGTATTTTTACTTTTTTTATCTCTAATAATAAAGGGTTTTACACTATTTCGAGTTCTATCTTTCCCTTTATGGTTTTGATGCCCCTGCTTTTTGAGTCCCTCTTTTTGGACCTCTGAGTAAAGACGTCCGGGAGTGAGTCTTCTTCCCAACATTCATTGGAGTGGTGGAACTAGGAGGACATCGAGGACCCCCCCCCCCCCCCTGGCTGGAAGTGGTATCCGTTTTTACAAGTCTTGTGTGACCCTCTGTAGTGGGGGGTCATGTCTTTCTGGTAAGCGGCAAATCTTATCACATGCTGGTGGGGGATTGATCACTTCTTTTTTCCATTTGGACCTAGTGGTGAACTTTCTACGAATATTCTGGCTTATTATTTTCTGGAGGACTTTATTTACAGCTTTGCGATAATTAGTTTGGTGGCTCATATACACGGACATATTGCTCATACACTGGGTGTTTATGTTTCTCCGTTTTTTTTTTTTTCTTATCTTTATTTTTATTTTTATGTGGATACAGGTTTATGTCATGGAAATCTATTGTATGGGTTAGATTGTAAGGGTTAGATTCTGCGTTTTGAGATATCAATACACGTGTGTTTTATATCACGCATGTTACAGATATACACCAATTTATATAGTGTTGTTATACCTTGTTTACTACTCATTCTACCACAAATTTTTTTGCACAATTAGTCGTTTACATAAGTTAAGCGCGGCTTAGGATTTTTTATTTTTATATTATTTGAGATAATGGCCGTTATTCGTTTGGATAAAATCTTTGAAAATATTCTTATATCTAGATTAGTCAAAGATATAGGTCTATAATTTTTACATAGTGATTGATCTTTTTCCGGTTTTAATATTAATACTATATGAGCTTCTGTACTTTGTATCGCGAATGGCTGTTTTAAAGATATAGAGTTAAATGTTTCCTTAAGTATGGGTATTATTTGATCCTTAAATGACTTATAGAATCTAGCGGTATATCCATCTGGCCCTGGACTTTTTCCCAGAGCGAGTTCTTTAATAGACTGTTGAATTTCTTCTGTTGTAATTTCTTCCTCCAGCCCCTCCATATTTTCTTTTAAGCGGTTAAATATAGCCATTTTCTTTACATATTTTTTTATGTCCTCCCCTTTGTCTTCTCCTTCCTTATGTTCCTGACCATCTTTTATATTATATAATTTAGAGTAATATGTATGGAAGGTTCAAACAGACATCTACAAGATAAATGAATAAATCAATTCATCCGTAGAAACAACAGCGCATATTACTCTATAAAAAAAAATATATGTTATTTGTACTAGTGCAAACTATTGTTCTACGGAAAACATGTATATACTCCAAAATATAGTCATACAAAATAGTTATTGTCCATGATGACTATCCATATGTCCAGATTATACTGAATAATCAAGATGATTTCAGTGAAAGAGGAACTGAAACAGAATTATCTATTCCAGTCCATAGACAAAGCAAAACTGAAACAAAGTATCCTGGCACAGATCATAAGGGGTATACGATGCAATCCTTCCTTAACGTGATTAAACTTCCAACAGTGAAATGCAGTGTTCCCAAATTTGCTGGGGTACAATCCTAGGCATGAGGCGACCCCCTTTAGTTATATTCTTACCAGATCTGCCTGGTTACACGGGCTCTCAGATATTACTCCTCATCGGCTGGATCTCATCTGTTTCATGTGTCCCGGGTAATTCAAGATCAGGTCTGCCTGGTTACATGGGCTCTCAGATATTACTCCTCATCGGCTGGATCTCATCCGCTTCATGAGTGCCGGGTAATTCAAGAACTCGGAAAAAAGCAATTGCGGGAAACAAACATAGCGTAATACTGTCTCGTAAAAACACAATTTATTTCAATGAAAAATATTGCACTCACAAAAAACAATCCTTTAAAAGCATTGGTTCACTCAACGTGCATATTTCTTTATCACAGTCAGGTACAGGGAGAAGTATTAGCATCAGCTGCCACTGGCCGTCACCACATAATAGCTCACGGTTAAAGCTGTGCGCCTCTTCCTCCCTCCTGTCAGTTCCTCTATGCTACTAACGTGTACTACCACCCTGACGCGTTTCGTCGTGTTGACATCATCTGAGGGCCCCTCAGATGATGTCAACACGACGAAACGCGTCAGAGTGGTAGTACACGTTAGTAGCATAGATTTGGGAACACTGCATTTCACTGTTGGAAGTTTAATCACGTTAAGGAAGGATTGCATCGTATACCCCTTATGATCTGTGCCAGGATACTTTGTTTCAGTTTTGCTTTGTCTATGGACTGGAATAGATAATTCTGTTTCAGTTCCTCTTTCACTGAAATCATCTTGATTATTCAGTATAATCTGGACATATGGATAGTCATCATGGACAATAACTATTTTGTATGACTATATTTTGGAGTATATACATGTTTTCCGTAGAACAATAGTTTGCACTAGTACAAATAACATATATTTTTTTCTATAGAGTAATATGCGCTGTTGTTTCTACGGATGAATTGATTTATTCATTTATCTTGTAGATGTCTGTTTGACGTTTCTTAGTGGTTTTATTTATTTAATGCCTTTTAAAACAGCTGCTTAAATTCCACAGCTCCCAGGTAGAAAGCACACCATTCAGTGTTAAGCGCCTTTTGTTTGCTTGGCTAACGGGCGGAGGTTACCCTAAGCAAAGGTGTGTATATGTATGGAAGGTTTCAGATATTTCCTCTGGATCATATGTAATTTCCCCATTTGGCTTTACAATTTTCTCTATATAACTTGGGGGTTGTTGTTTTCTTAATGCTCGGGCTAATATTTTCCCAGGTTTATTTCCAAATTTGTACCACTGCGCTCTAGCCTTATCTCTTATACGAAGGGAATCTTCATCAAGCACTGATTGCAATTCCAATTGTTTTTCCTTTCATCTAGCTCCATCACACAATTTCCTACTTGCTTTATGCATTTCTTCTAGTTCTTTGATCTCACGTTCCAATTGAGATATTTTTTGTATTTTTTCTTTTTTTATTCTTGCTCCGTGCTTGATGAATATTCCCCTCATTACACATTTTAATGTTTCCCATTGAGTTGGAGGTGAGGTTTCATCCCTTTCATGAATTATCAAAAATTCTTTTATAACTTGTAGTATTTCTGCCTCACATTTCCCATCTTTAAAGTGGGGTACCCCCTTAAAAAAAAAAAATTAAAGTCAGCAGCTACAAATACTGCAGCTGCTGGCTTTTAATAATCGGACACTTACCTGCCCCAGGGTCCAGCGATGCGGGGGAACGAAGCCCCCCCCCCTCGCTCCCCGCTCCACTCGCGGCGCCGTCATGCATACTGTGGGCACCCGGCTGTGGCTTCACAGCCGGGCACCCACTGCGCATGCGCGAGCGGCGCAGGGCGCCGTGATACGCCGTACAGTCACCTGGGACACATGACAGGTCCCAGGTGAATGTGCGGCGCGAGGGGAAGTGATGTCACCAGCCCGGGCAATGAAGAAGGCAGATTACGAGGGACCCCCTAGCAACCGGTATTTAGAGGTGAGTAAAAAAAATTTTTTTTGCCAATTATTTTTTTGGGATTTTTTTTACGAATTTTAAGTAGTTTTAATTTTTTGGTGGCAACACCACTTTAATTAGATTATCATTCAATCTCCATATCCCATTCCTTTTCTTCGTTTCAATCACTGAGAGTTCCACATATATTGGGGCATGGTCCGACCAGAGGAATCCCCCTATTTCTGTTACTGGTTTCATCATTAAACCCTCTTTATTTATAAAAAAATAATCTAATCTATGATATGAATTGTGTATATTTGAATAATATGTATAGTTTTTTTTTTCTTTTGGTGTTGAGCCCTCCATATATCTGTTAATTGGTATTTTCTCAGTATATCCTTAAATTCCTTTATTCTATTGTTGTTATTATTATTTTTTTGTAATTGAATATTTGTAGTATCTTTCTTTACATCCATTAAAAAATGTATATCACCACCCACTATTACCACTCCTTCCACCTTCTTCATTGCGTCCGATAGGGCTTTCGTACCATTCTCTATTTGTCCATAATTAGGGAGATACAAATTAACTATAGTAATTTTTTTTCCATATAACATAAACTTTATTATTAAAGATCTCCCATCTTTGCCTTCATATTTTTGCAATATTTGGACCGGCAAGTCCCTATGGAATGCAATTGATACCCCTTTTGATTTGGAATATGGAAATGTGTCATGTAACCATGTACTATAATTTCTATTATTGATTTTAGGTATATGATCTGAGCGAAAATGTGTTTCCTGAAATAGCACAATGTCTATTTTCTGCTTGTGTAGGAAATGTAAAATGTGATTTCTTTTAGCGGGGGAATTAATACCTCTTACATTAAAAGAACAAAACTTCACACTACCCATACTTAAAAATAAAATAAAAATAAAAACAATAAACAGTAATCTCACTTAGAATTACCCCTATCTATTTTCCCACCCATCCTATACCCATAGCACGTACACACTCAATTACCTCCCACCCTTCTACACCCACCCTTATGACACCTCTTGTCCCCTATAATTTGACTATATTAGTCTAACTCACCAAAGGTGAGGTCCCTATTGAGGGGGTATTTAAACTGCTGATTCAGATATACTCCCATTTGGCCTATGCAAGCTATTCACATTCTTCTTCACTTTTTCTCACTCCATCTCCTTACTATCCTCTGTTTATATCCTTTCTAGCTTATCCCTATCTTTAATTTTTAATCATCCTATCATTGCTGGAAAAGTATCTAAATCCGTAGGCTTGTGTGATTTGGCCCAACAGACCCTTGTTGAGGGTGTGTATAATTAGCTCCTCACACAAGAGCTTTTGCCCCTCCTCCATTTGCTCGAGTTTGCACTTAGCCAAGGTGGCAAAAGCCTCTTGATAGGTGGGGGTGGCTTGGAGGGCCACAGAAGCCTCCCTGATCAGCCTCAGAGCCGACTCCTCCACATTCCCCCCCTTTCTCGCCCTTTTGCGTGGAAGGCGGAGGGGAGGGACCTGGCATTCTGTCAGGCTCCTCCGCCCACCCACCGCCTGGATGCCGCTTACCCCCGCCTCCTCCTGGCTGCCACTTTCCACAGCCACCTCCTGGCTGCTGCATTCCACACCCTCCTCTTCCTGGCTGAGGTCTTCCTGTGTATGAAAAAGGGACATAGTTTTAGTTTTTGGTTCATCAAACACACACAATTTTCACATCAAGACTGTTGCAAACTGTTAACCAATAGAAAAGACTATCATTCTGAGCCCAGCATTTTTCTTTCTTGTCCCAAAGGTTTTGGCCACTACTGTCTATTGATATGTGAAACACTTTCTAAAATCAGCAATTAGTGAGCACAAATCAAGTTAACATCATTCATTTTTACTCCCAAAATATGTACAACAATACTATACCTGGCTCAAGCTGGGCCCCCCCAGTTCTTCCTGAGTGGAAGGCCCAGGTTGGGCATCGGATGACTCAGCAGGTGTGGAATGTAGCACAGGACGTGTGGAAGGAAGAGTAGAGAGGGATTCTCTGACCTCAGCCTGGTCTGACAGAAAATTCATCCTGTCATAATACCACAGCCTGGGGACATAAACATCATCTGCTGCAGCTCCAAATTGCATGGACTTCAGCACCTTCTTCCTCTCCTTCAGATATGTACTCCTCAGGCCACCGATTTTCACTTTTAAATAGTTGATGTTTGCCCTGGGGACCACCGGCTTCACAAACTCAACCAGTTTCTCCATCGCTGCCTGCCTCTTTAGTTTGTTTTTGTAATGAGGGTGCGTCGATTGCCACAGGCAGGGCAGCTCCCTGTATTGATCGATGAACAGAGGGAGGAAACTGTGATCGTTGAAACCGTCCATAATCTCTGTAAGGCACAACACAAGACAAACCCTAATGTCAGGCTAAACTCCACTAATGCAGGCCTCAATCTAGAAGCATTATAGGCTAGTGATGTACCAAGTTAAAAATGTTACCTTTGTTTGCACGATCGTCGCGTCAGCTTCTCCCTCTGTTCACAGATCGTACGTACAACACACGCGTGTTGCGTTTTATATACAGTGCGCATGCGTGAAACTCCACCCGCCCCTGACATTCTTTCTAGGCTATTCCCAGCCCCTTCGCTTTCGGCGCAGTGGGGAGAGCACATGACGGAGAGAACGCAGGTGCGCAATCAGAGTTCCACTAACGAGGAGGAGGGCGAGGAAAGCCCGGAGCCTGAAACGTCCCGATCCTGGAAGAGAAGATTTAAGGCCTCAAATATGTCTTTTGGAGAGATGTTGGAGATGGTGGACATATTGAAGAGGACCGACTATGATGGGAAGTATGGACCTTACCCAAACCCAAATATCAGAAAGGCCAAATCATGACTAAAGTTGTGAAGAGTCTTCAGAAGAATTTTGGGGTACGACGATCCAAGGATCAACTGAGAAAACTCTGGTCAGACCTGAAACTGAGGGAGCACGATCAGTACAGAAGGATCAAGCGTGTTCTTCAAAAAAGTAAGTAGTTGTCGTGTGTTCATATGATTATTCTTGCTTGCATACTGCTCCATGTGCTTTGATTTCATGTTGTACAGTAGGGATGAGCTTCGTGTTTGAGTCGAACATATGTTCGACTCAAACATCGGCGAATACCGAACGTTATGGGCCGTTCGCGCCAAATTCGTGTGGCGCTCACGGTCCACAATGCACTGCGCCATCGCAGTGCATTGCTGGCTCATGATTGGCCAAGCATGCACTGTGACCCTGCATGCTTGGCCAATCACAGCGCCGGCAGCAAGGAGAGCCATGATTGGGCACAGGCAGGATGCCTATGGCCAATCATAGCTCAGGCTGTGTAGTACACGCCCCACGCTATATAAGGCCGCCAGCGTGGCGGACTTGTGTAGTGTGTTGGTGTCTGTAGGAGTTAGTGGGTGTTCTCTGTGTACCTTCAACACAGTATACACCGTTCATTATCGGCCAATTTTACGTTCTTGCTCTTCTGTAATTAAGGCTGTTAGCAATCTGCAGGAGTTTGTGCCTGTTGTCTGCATGCCCTGACCGCAGTATACAGCATTATATCCACCTATATGGCTAGCTATATTGCTCTTTTGTAATAGAGCTTGCAGTCAGTTGTAGGAGATTGTGCGTGCTGTCTGCGTGCCCTGACCGCACTATACACAGTTATATCCACCTATATAGCTCTTCTCTAATTGAGCCATCTGCCATCTGCAGGAGTTAGTGGGTGTTGTGTGCCTCCAGCACAATATACACTACCCAATTGCTGGTTTTCCCATCTCCCTTCAGGCCATTAGCATGTCTGGAAGGCCAGCAAGGAGAGGCAGACAGGCGCGAGCCGATAAAAGAGGGCAAGCAGGCTCTGTGTCTAGAGACAACAATGCTGGTCGTGGACGCGGTGCATCGTCATCATCAGCACGTGGCCATGGGACACGCTTGTCCTTCTTTTCGGCAGCTGGACGAGTTGAGCGGCATCATGCCAAAGACTTGGTAGAGTGGATGACCAAGCCCTCTTCATCCTCCTCATCCCCTCTCACCCAGGCTCAGGGTACTAGCAAAGCAGCTGCCAACGCATCGTCTTCCCTCCTCTCAATGTCATCATCAGTGACTCCTTCCCTAGACCCACCACGTCCTCCTGAGGAGTCTCCTGAACTCTTTGAGCACAGTGTTGGGTACATGCTCCAGGAGGATGCCCAGTGTTTTGTAGGCTCTGATGATGATACTCAGTTGGAGGAAGGCAGTAGCGTGAGCGCAGAGAGAGGGGATGCTCAAGAAGGACAGCAATCTGGCAGTCATGTTCCACAAGCTGCAGCATGCTGCAAGGTTTGCTCCAGCGATGAAGAGGGAGGGGATGATGAGGGCACTGACTCCACGTGGGTGCCTGGTAGGAGAGAGGAGGAGGAGGAGGAGGCACATGTCCAACGAGGCAGGATGCCCTCCGGGGCCAGCTTAGGGGCAGCACACCAACTGAATCACACCGCAGATCTCCGCCTGTGCAGGGCGCTGCCTCTGCGCGTTATTCTAAAAGTTCTTTGGTGTGGGCCTTTTTTGAGACAAGTGCATCAGATCGCACCGCTGCTATTTGCAACATATGTCTCAAGCGTATCTCGTGTGGCCAAAACATCAGCCGCTTGGGCACCACATGCTTGACCAGACATATGTTGACCTGCCATGCAGCTCGTTGGCAAGCGTACCTCAAAGACCCACACCAAAGAACAAAGCGGATCCCCCCTTGCTCCTCATCAGCTGGGATCCAAAATGCTACTACTGGTTGTGACACACCTCTCTCCTCCACCCCCTCCTCTTCTTCTTCCTCCATGGCCTCTTCCAGTGCTCTGTCCTCAGAACCAGCGGTGTGCCGTAGGAGTTTCAGGGGCTACGCAAGTACGCAGGCAAAATGATGCCATGCCGTGCTTGCGCTGGTTTGTTTGGGGGACAGGAGCCACACTGGGGTAGATATTTTGTCAGCTCTGCAGGGGCAGGCCGAGAGGTGGATGATGCCACACCAGCTTAAGCCAGGAATGGTGGTTTGCGACAATGGCACCAACCTCCTCTCCGCCCTCCGACAGGGGCAACTGACCCATGTGCCCTGTGTGGCTCACGTCCTTAACCTGGTGGTACAGCGGTTCTTGGGCAGGTACCCAGGCTTACAGGATGTCCTGAAGCAGGCCAGGAAAGTCTGTGTGCATTTCCGCTGATCATTTAATGCCTGTGCTCGCCTGGCTGAGTTTCAAAAGGAGTTGGACCTGCCCAAGAGCCGCCTTATATGTGACATGCCCACCAGGTGGAACTCAGCGTTGGCCATGCTGCAGCGGCTGCACACGCAGCAGAGGGCCATCAATGAGTAGCTGTGCGACTACGGCACCAAGTAAGGGTCAGGGGAGCTCGGTTTTTTCTCACCAAGCCAGTGGGGCATGATCAGGGATGCATGCACTGTCCTGTCACCGTTTGAGGAGGCCACAAGGATGGTGAGCAGTGACAGTGCATGCATCAGTGACACTGTACCTCTTGTCCACCTGTTGGAGCATACGTTGCGTGGAATAATGGACAGGGCACTTGAGGCACAACAGAGGCAGGAAGAGGAGGACTTCCCTGCCTCTCAAGGCCCCCTTTATCCAGACAAGGCCCCCTTTATTCCTGCTGTCCCACCCATCACACAGGAAGAGGAGGAGGAGGAGGATGATTGTGTCAGCATGGAGGTGGAGGCTGGCACTCAGCATCAGCAGCAGCAGTCTTGTAGGGATGATTTACAGTCCCAAGAAACCCATGGACTTGTATGTGACTGGGAGGAGGTAGCTGCGGATCATGTTGTCCTTAGTGACCCAGAGGACTCCGGACCGAATGCCTCAGCTAACCTACACTGCATGGTCTCCCTGATCCTGCAAAGCCTGCGGAAGGATCCTCGTATTCTTCGGATCAAGGAGAGGGACCATTACTGGTTGGCAACTCTCCTTGATCTACGGTACAAGGGTAAGGTTGCCGACCTTAACTTGCCGTCGCAGAGGGAGCAGAGGATGAGACATGGGAGGTGTTCCCAGAGACTGGGAGGTTACAAACCCCTGGTCCTGGACAACGTGTTGCTGAGGCATCGGTCAGAAGGAGCGACCAATGTGTTCAGACAATTTTTTAATTCTGCAGCCCCAAGGTATGATCGTTTCCAGCAACCATCGCCAGCATCTGATTTACATGGTGTAGGAATACCTAGGGGCAAAGTCAGACTTGGACACCTTTCCCACCGAAAATCCTCTGGCTTACTGGGTCTTGATGATGGATCACTGGCCAGAGCTTGCACAGTATGCAATTGAGCTACTGGCCTGTCCTGCATCCAGCGTTCTTTCGGAACGCACCTTCAGTGCTGCTGGTGGCTTTGTTACCGATCATAGGGTGCACCTGTCCACCGACTCAGTTGATCGACTGACCTTCATCAAGATGAATCAGTCTTGGATCACCCACAGCTACCAAGCACCTGAAACTGATGTAACCGAATATTTTTTTTTTTAAATATCACATCCCTTTAAGACTGCCTATGCTGATGCTGAGTGACTGTCCTGTTATGTTGATTGTCTATCCTCTTCCTCCTCCGCTGATATGTTGGAAGAACATTTTTGGTTCTGGGTGATGCCACCAGCCCAATTTTTAAGCCCCTGTTTAACAGGGGCATTTAATTACAATTTTTGATGCAATGCTTTGCAGCAGGGCTCATTCCTGCACCACAACTAGAGTATATGGGAGAGGTTGCAGTGTTGTGGCACCAGCACCAGTGCCAGCAGCCCAATTTTTCTGCCCCTGTTTAACAGGGGCGTTTAATTACAGTTTTTAATGCTATGCTTTGCAGCAGGGCTCATTCCTGCACCACAACTAGAGTATATGGGAGAGGTTGCAGTGTCGTGGCACCAGCACCAGTGCCTAAGGCCCAATTTTTCAGCCCCTGTTTAACAGGGGCATGTAATTACAATTCTTAATATAATATTTCACAGCAGGGCATGTTCCTGTGCCCACCCAGAGTAACTGTGATGACTTATAGTGTTGTGGCACCAGCACCAGCACCACAACCACCAAAGGTCAATTTTTCTACTACTGTTCAACAATGGCATGTAATTACAATTCTTGATATAATCGTTCACAGCAGGGCGCTCCAGCGCCCACCAAGAGTCACTTTGAGGGCTTAAAATGTTGTGGCAACACCAACACCTTGTTCCGCCATTTCTGCAGAGCATATAGGGCAGGCCCCTACTTTCAAACATCCAACTTACAAACGTCTCCTACTTGCACATGGAAGGAGACAACAGCAAGTGAGATGAAAAAGATGGACCGCAAAACAAATTATACAGGGGTGATAACCCTTCCCTATGTTTTCCAAAAAGCTTAAAAATTGATTTTTTGACTGGAACTACACTTTAAAAATGTACCAGTTCAAAATTACAAACAGATTCTACTTAACACAACAAATCTACACAGTCCCTGTCTTGTTTGAACCGCCTGTATACTGCTGTTCTGAGTATATAGGGCCTGGGGGTCCCACGTCTTTCCTTTTTTTAATATGGGTAAGGGGTTTCCCTTAATATCCGTACAAGACCCAAAGGGGCTGGTAATGGGCAGGGGGGGCTACCCATGCCATTTTTCTCAATGATTTTCTTCCATATTGCCGGTGTCTTGTCATATAACGTCCTCCATCTGATAGTGTCCGCTGCGTACTGCAGTACACAGCAACACAGATTCCGAAAATTGCCGAGGATGAATGGCGCTTGTGCCGTGAGTCCAGGTTCTAGCCCCACCATCCAAGTGGACATAGAGTAGGAATAAAAAAGAGCCGAGCGCAGCGAGGCCGAGCCCGAAGCTTGGCGAGCGAAGCTCGCTCGCGAGGGGCCCTCTAATAGTCACAACCCTATGTCCGCTTGGATGGTGGGGCTACCACCTCCACTCACGGCGCAGGCGCCGTTCAGCTTTGGAGATTTTCCGAAGCTTCGTCTGCTCCGTACTGCGCATGCGCAGTACAGGGCGGACACTATTTGATGGCCGGACACTATACGGCAGATCACCGGAACCAGATATTACATTAAAAACGCAAGCAGTTTTAAATGACTTTTTTCCGTTAAATGTCATTTTGTGCAGGGACTGTTCTAAACACGGTAAACCTTCACAAGCATACTATAGACACCCCCCAGGCACGATATTTAAAGGAATATTTCACTTTTTTTTTCACTTTAATCCTCATTAAAATCAGTGCTCCCGCCAAAATGGCAATTTTTTAAAACATTTTAGGCATTGACCCATGTCCCCTGGGGCAGGAGTCAGGTCCCCAAACCCTTTTAGGACAGTATCTTGCATATTAGCCGTTAAAATTAGCACTTTTAATTTCGAACCTTCGAGTCCCATAGACTTCAATGGGGTTCTAAAGTTCGTACGAATTTTCGGTCCGTTCGAAAGTTCTGGTGCGAACCTAACCGGGGGGGTGTTCGGCTCATCCCTATTGTACGGTTTAAAATGGCCACTTTCAAGTTCATGGGTTCAATCGTTCATAAGAAACATCGTTCTGCAGGTAAGTATTCCAGCTTAACAAAGTGTCCACAATAATGTTCTCACCTTTGAACTCGGCCAAAAAACACAATTGTACCACACTTCCAAGCAATGTTTCATATTCCTATTTCTGCCCTCTGTGTGCTAAGTATTCCTTTTTTACATTCTCATAGGGGAGAGAAGACTCGGGAAGTCTGAGGACACCAGGGACCCCACCCCTCCCAAAGAAGGCAAAATCTCAACACCAGAAGCAGAGGAGTAGGAGGAGGAGGAGGAAGGAGAGATCGTTGAAGTTGGACAAATTGTCACCACAACATGTGAGTGTCGGAGACCACAGCTTCCGTTTAGCTCATCAATGTATGTCGGCATATTTATAATACATGGTGTGTTTTTTGCTTTTTTTTGTAGGTGATATGGAAGAAGAATCACATTTTACCAGTGAAATTGCCCAGATCCTGATTGGGGAGATAATGGGGTGCAATCGGGATTTAGAAAATATACAGCAAAACATCAATGATGTTCAAAATAAAATGAAGAACATCATTGATGTTTTGGGGAGAGTGTGAAACATCCCAAATTAGCTAGGGTTTTCTTTTTTTGTTTTGAAACAACAACTTTTGTATTTTACAAAAAGCCAAATTTGGAAGATGCACAGAGTGTGTCAACATGCGCTATTTCCCATCATGGGGGATCAATGTACGTGTTTTGTGCAAAGTGGCTGAGTTGAAGGGGTTGCAGCCCCAAAACATCTACATTGATCCCCATGATGGGAGATAGCACATGTTGACACACTGTGTGCATCTTCCAAATTTGGCTTTTCCATGGGTGACACCCCATGTGATGAAGGCAATATCAGCCCAGTTTGTACATACTCATGTCTGATATTGTCTTCACTTTTCAAAGTTGAACTTTGTAAATTCCTGTGTTCTGTATGTTACGCTTTGATGCCTGTTTACACAAAAACACCAAGTTACCCAAAAGTGACCTTAACCGCTTCACACCCGCCCTATAGCCGAAAGATGGCTACAGAGCGGACGCTAACTGCCGGGAGGCTGTCCCTGGACGTCCTCCTGTTTACTTCCCCTCTGCGCGCCGCCGCGGGTGTTCATCGGGGAAGTTCTGTGCTGGCCATGTCCCTCGGACACAGCCAGTCACAGATCACTGTAAATGGCCAATCACAGCGGCCGTTTACAGCGCGATCGGCATGTCCAATGAGAGATGATCTCATATGTAAAGATATGAGATCATCTCTCAGCGCCGCTCTCCCTCCTCACACAGACAGCGTGTGAGAAGGGAGAGATGAACGGCTGCAGCGGCCGTAAGTAAAAAAAAAGTAAAAAAAAGTGCCATCCGCCCCAGTGCCAGTCTCCCCCAGTGCCATCCACCCCAGTGCAATCTTCCCCCAGTGCCATCCGCCCCAGTGCCATCCTCGCCAAGTGCCATCCTCGCCCAGTGCCATCCGCCCCAGTGCCATCCTCCCCAGTGCTACCTGTTAGTGCTATCTGTCCCCAGTGCCACCTGTTAGTGCTATCTGTCCCCAGTGCCACCTGTTGTCAGTGCCATTTGTCCCCAGTGCCATCTGTCATCAGTGCCATGTATAAGTGCCATCTGTCATCAGTGCCACATGTTATCAGTGCCACATAGTGCCATCTGTCATCAGTGCCACATATTAGTGCCATCTGTCATCAGTGCCACGTATCAGTGCCATTTGTCATCAGTGCCACCTGTCAGTGTCACGTGCCATCTGTTGTCAGTGTCATGTGTCATCAATGCCACTTATCAGTGCCATCTGTCATCAGTGCCACATATTAGTGCCACATATTAGTGCCATCTGTCATCAGTGCCATGTATTAATGCCATCTGTCATCAGTGCCACGTATTAGTGCCAAGTGTCTTTGGTGCCACGTCTAAGTGCCATCTGTCATCAGTGCCACGTATAAGTGCCATCTGTCATCAGTGCCACATATTAGTGCCATCTGTCATCAGTGCCACGTGTCATCAGTGACACGTATAAGTGTCATCAGTGCCACGTATCAGTTCCATCTGTCATCGGTGCCACGTGTCATTGTCCTGGTGCCATCTGTCATCAGTGCCACGTATAAGTGCCATCTGTCATCAGTGCCACATATTAGTGTCATCAGTGCCACGTATCAGTTCCATCTGTCATCGGTGCCACGTGTCATTGTCCTGGTGCTCCAGGGCCTTCAAAAGTGTAATAGGTAGTCAACAAGTTAGATGTGTAATTTATGCTCCTAGAACACGTGCGCTCCCTGCATGTTGGGTCTCTCTAAGTAGTCAGGCTGTGAAAAAGTCCCACACATGTGGGACTAGGAGGAGTAGCAGAATTTTTTTGGGGTGTCATTTGTGGTATACACATGCCATGTGAGAGAAATAACCTATTACAATGACAATTTTGTGGAAAAAATGTTTAAAAAATAAAAAATCTTAATTTTGCAAAGAATTGTGGGAAAAAATGACAACATCAAAAAGCTCACCATGCCTCTTACTAAATACCTTGGAATGTCTACTTTCCAAAAGGGGGTCATTTGGGGGGTATTTGTACTTTCCTGGCTTGTTCGGGTCGCAAGAAGTGAAATAGACCACCAGTACATCAGATGTGATCAATTTTGTATGATTCGGACCACAGCTTGTGGACTCTCTAACTTTCACAAAGACCAAATAATATCCACTGATTTGGGTTATTTTTACCGAAGATATGTAGCAGTATAAATTGTGGCCAAAATGTATGAAGAAAAATTAATAATTTGCATAATTTTGTCACAGAAACAAAGAAATATGCATTTTTTTTTTCAAAATTTTCAGTCTTTTTTCATTTATAGCGCAAAAAATGAAAACCCCAGAGGTGATCAAATACCACCAAAAGAAAGCTCTATTTGTGGGAAAAAAAGGACAAAAATTCATTTGGGTACAGTGTTGCATGACTGAGTAATTGTCATTCAAAGTGTGGGAGCACCGAAAGCTGAAAATTGGTCTTGGTAGGATGGGTGTTTAAGTGCCCAGTGGGCAAGTGGTTAAATAATGTTTTTGATACACCCAATATGTTGGTTTGTTGTAAAACCCTTTTCTGATTAAAAAGTTAAATTATCAACTATGTGTGGCTTCCTTTTTCAATGCGCAAAAGCAGTATTTGGAGTAAAATAGTTGTTTTTGGTGACAATGGGTGTTATTTACTAAAGGCAACTCCACTTTGCACTCCAAGTGCAGTTTTAGGTGCACTTTTGTAGTGCACTTGTAGTGCATAGTGGATGTGCCTTTAGTAAATAACACCCACAGTGATGTGTTAATTTTCACAATCATACCATTTTCATGACCCCACATATTTCTGCCATGGTGCTGAAAATGAGCAAGATTTTGGTCATTAATGCACTACATACATTAGTTAACAAAAACAAGGTGTGTGTGTAGCAAACCCACAACATAATAAGATTATCTGAAGAAGAGACTGTCACCTCATCTCGCTCAGAACTTGGGTTTGCACTGTTGTAGAAAAAGGCACAACAAAAATCAAAAATGTACCTAGGAGACACCTAAAACCGAGCCAAGCAGTAAATAAAAACAACGATTATTGTAGTTTCAAATAAATATTTATTACAAAAATGCCTCTCAGACATTGTCTGGCATATCAATGGCCCCCCTACCCACAAAGTACTCCATGTATTGGGTTCGGACCTCACGGGCGCTTTGGGGGGGCAAGTCAGGACGAGAAGCTTCAAAGGACATGAGGTTCTCATTTTCAAGCAAGTCTGCATCTTGGCCAACTGAGACCACATAGTTTGCTGAATGTTCTTTTAAGAAATTGTGCAGCACACAGCAGGCAAGCACTATGTGATTGAGTTTATATTTAGTCATGTGGATAGGCATTAAAAAAAGGCAGAACCGGCTGGCCAGTATTCCAAAAGTGTTCTCCACCACTCTTCTGGCTCTGGCCAGCCGGAAATTAAAAATCCTCTGGTCCGGGGTGAGGGTCCTCATCGGGAAAGGCCGCATCAGATGGTTTGCCAGGGCAAACACCTCATCCGCGACGAAGATGAACGGGAGTCCTTCCTAAATCTCCGCTGGGGGTGGCAAGCCCAGACTGCCACTCTGGAGACGCCAGTAGAATTCCATCCGTGCGAACACTCCACCATCCTACATCCGGCCATTTTGCCCCACGTCCACATACAAGAAGTCATAGGTCGCTGACACCACTGCCAACATCACGATACTATTAAACCCCTTGTAATTATAATAGTACGACCCCGAGTTGGGGGGTGGGATGATGCGGACGTGCTTCCCATCAATTGCACCTCCACAATTGGGATAGTCCCAACGACTGGCAAAGTGGGAGGCCACAGTCTGCCATTCCTGTGGCGATGAAGGAAACTGTGGAGTGAAACAAGACAAAAAATTTGTAATTTTGCACATCAACATTGCAAGCAGATTAGACACCAACATTTTTGGTCAAGATCATTATAACATTTTGGGAAATTAGTATTTAAAGCCTAAAGTATAAGGTCCCCTTATCAGAGTCATCACCCCCCATCCCCCCATCTGATGGGCACTTGCAAAAAATGAGGGGGGGGGTGTTTTGGACAGGTAACCCTCTCCACTTGATTGAGAGCTGAATGCCTAAATCATGTGTGATACTTTGGGAAGCTCCTCCTTACTTACACTATTGGCAGCCCACCGGACAGGTAAGAAGTGTCATAATGCCAAAGATTGGAAAAAATGGAAGCACATTTTGACATTCTGCTATTACATATCAAGATAATAATAGAGGGGAAAAAAATTATAGAATTTGAAAGTATTGAGGCAGGCCCTTGCACTACATGCTTTGGTGAACTTGTCCATAAATGTGACCATCAAAAAGGTAGGTAGAGTGTGTATTGGGTTTGGTAACGTCAGCAGATAGAGGATTGCTATCAGCTGACCTAGCAGTTGGGGGGAGGGGGGTTCCTAATGAGTTTGGCATAACCCAAAAAAAAAAAAAAGTCACTCTGCATGAATTGAAGCACACACATAACATTTGTAGACATTTTAGGGGGTGTTTAGGGGAAAACAATACTATGGAGCTGACAAAAGACATTGGTAAGTGACTAGACTATAGTTTTATGGGCCAAGAAAAGCATGGTGGGGAAGTTAGTGAGGCAAATATGCATGAGGACAAAGGGGCAGAGCATATGAATTAGAGCATATTGCAATGATGGTAATTAGGGAAGGAGGAAAGAAATGCAAGACATTAGCAATCATTAAATACATAGAATGTGATGTTAATGTGATGTTAAAGGAGAAAACTTACCTTCATATAGTCCTTCTGCAGGACCTGAATGATGGCAGAACAGGTCTCTGGAATAATGATCCCCAGAGCTTGGGGGAGATGCCTGTGGAGAACTTGAGGTCCTGAAGGCTTCTCCCTGTCGCCAAGTAGCGCATTGTGGCGATGAGCCTCTGCTCCGGAGTGATGGCTTGCCGCATGCAGGTATCCTGCCTGGTGATATAAGGGGGCAGCAAAGCCAGCAGACGGTGAAAAACGGGGTCCGTCATCTGGAAATCATCAGGATTATTCTCCCGGATCTCACGGAGCAAAGGCATGTGCGAGAACTGGTCACGCTGGCGCAACCAATTCTTGGTCCACAAACGCCTCCCCTCCCTGTTCATGGACTGGGCTTGTGTCAAAGTATGAACCCCAACACGAAGCCCCTGCACAGCACAAACTCTACGATGAGTACATACACGAAACATGGTTTGAAAACGGTCGGCTGGTCAGAACGGACAACAGAAAGCACTGATAAACAGCAATGCCTGAAAGAACGACCTGAATAGCAGAAACAAGCAGACAATAAGCAATGCAAATCAAAGCGTACTATACCAAGATATAGTCCACAATGAGAAACTAATGCTTACTGACTACACGCACTGATAATCAGATACGCAAAGACAAGCAGAAACTGAAGAGCAGTAGTGAACTGAATCACAAATCTGAAAAGCGCGAATCGTCTCTCACCAAACTTCTACTAACACGCGATAGACACAAGATCAGCAGAAGGAGCCCAAAGGGTGCCGGACGTGGTGCTGAACTTTCTTTTTCTAGTGCCGCCGTACGTGGCTTACGTGACTGCGTTCTTGGCAACCGGAAATTCCGACAACTGAGTCCGACCGTGTGTATGCAACATCACTTCCGGACCTCTTCCGGAATTAATCCGTCGGAATAACTCAGACGGATTTGGTTGTCGGAATCTCCGACCGTGTGTACGGGGGCTGAGTGATGTTTAGTTGCTTATGGGGGTTTATTATTTTACATTCAGCAATCAGTAGTTATGGATGCATCACTGCCCCCTAGTGACCAGCCCGCTTGTAACAGGTATGTACATAGCTGGTTTGCTGTGTATATTTGATGAATTATTTTTAACATTTGATACCAGCTGGTCTTTTTCTTTCTGTCTCTCTCTTGTATATTTCCTTATAGCCCTTCTTGATCCGATCCACAGTAAAGTGCTCATAGTCGCAGTGGATTGTCAAAATCGCACCACCATAAATCATCATTCAATAGTTCCCATTTCTTGGGTTACAGTAACATCAGACGCCAGCAACCAAGGATGGGGCGCTCATTGCCTTTCAGACATGGCTCAAGGCAGGTGGACATTCCCGTCACAAGGGGTTGTCTCCAACATCCTGGAGTTAAGAGCAGCCTTTCAGGCACTTCTAGCATTTTGTCACCTAGTAGCGGGGTCGTCAGTATTGCTAAGGTTGGACAACACAACCACGGTGGCCTATATAAGGAAACAAGGGGGGACTCGCAGTTGGTCCCTATTACGGGAAGTAGAATCAATATTGAATTGGGCTCAGAAGAATGTATCCAACATTTCTGCTGTTTACATTCCAGGGATCCAGAATGCTCAAGCAGACTTTTTGTCACGTGTCAGAATGGACAACAATGAATGGTCCCTCCACAGGGAAGTTTTTGATTGGCTTCTGACCCTGGGAGTATCTCCAGAGGTCGATCAGTTCGCTTCGCCGTGCAATCACAAGATGCCCAAATACTACTCGAGGTTCAGGGACCCTCAGGCATTCGGGACAGATGCTCTGACGGATTGTTGGAAGTTTCAGAGAGCCTACGCCTTCCCTCCAGTCCCTGTAATTCTGAAATTCCTTCAGAGGCTCAGAGTAGAGAAGGTGGAGATCATTGCGGTGATCCCATTCTGGCCCAACAGGCCATGGTTTCCTCTGTTACTGCTCCTCAACTATCGAGATCCAGTTCCACTTCCTCTTAGGCCAGACCTACTATCCCAGGGCACGTTGTTTCACCCGTGCCCATCCTGTCTACACCTCAGGGTGTGGTTTTTATGAGGTGAAGGCTAGAAGCTCTAGGTTGTCCGGAAGAAGTGATTCCAACCCTTCTTAGTGCTAGACGGAAGAGTATGAATAGAGTAGACAAACGTATATGGTCCAAGTTCGTGGTCCACATGTCCTCCAGATCAAATTCATGTAATTCTCCGGCAGTTCAAGATATATTGTCTTTCCTTCAAGCAGGCCTGGACTTATCTCTGGCAGTTAGCTCTTTCAGAGTACAAGTATCAGCCATTTCAGCCTTCACAGGAGTTTCGTGGGCAAATCATGCTTAGTATGGCCTCAGAGAAGACCCAGGTTCCCCAAATGGGACCTTCCTTTAGTGCTGGACTTTCTTTCTAATCTCGGGAGAGATCCAAACGATCCTTTGTCTTTAGGAGATCTCGCGCTCAAGACTGTCTTCTTGGTGGTGATAACTTCGGCCAAAAGGGTGTGGGAGATTAGGAGTCTTGGGTCAGTGGAACCGTTTCTGACCTTTTTTCTGGACCGAGTAGTTCTGATTCCTATGTTAGGATCAAATTCGAAAGTTACGTCAATATTTCATGAAAATCAGGGAATTGTTCTACATACGTTTAAGATGTCAGACAACCAAGCAGCTCATCTTTTTATGTAATTAAGTGTTTATAACATTTTGCTACACCATTGGGACACTGTTTGCTTAGTAGTCCCTATGGTTTTAATGTATTTATGTGTATCTTTTGTTCTGTATTTGTTAATAAAATATTCATGTTTTTGATTTGTGTGTGGTGTTGGTGGTCACTTATAATCCCATTTATATAGGGGGATTTTTATGTTCACCCCTTGGTTGTTGGTCACACGTTGAAACAATATCTGGAAAATACGGCTTTGTTCAGACAAACATGGCAAGAACAAAGGGATGCGAGCCTCAATCAGATCAATCTCATCTTGGATCGTTAAAACTATTCAAAGGGCATACAAAGCAAAGAGCTTGGTTCCTCCTGAGGCAGTGACGGCTCATTTGACTCGGCGGATCTTGACCTCATGGGCAGCATCTCAGCATGTCGCACTGGAAAGGATCTCTAGAGCAGCCTCTTGGTCATCAATTAATACTTTTGTTTCCTATTATTGTGTTGAACCAGCTGCGCTCTCTTCCATTAATTTTGGTTTACAAGTATTGTCAGTGGACAATGTGAAATTAATTTTTGGTTTCTTTGCTCAACATTTTAGCCCACCCGGGTGTGTTTGGCGAGTTATTTCCCACATGTATGCTGCCATGGAGCCTGTCAGGAAAATGGAAAATTTATATCAAAATACTTACCGTAATTTTCCTTTCCTGATAGGCTCCATGGCAGCAGGAGTTCCCTCCCAAATGTTTGGAGTAGGCTAGTTATGGAACACGGATAGCAGCCTGGAGCAAAGATTTATGGGAGAGGGGTCCTATTGGGTAGTTATGGAGGCGGGGCTAACCCACACGTATGCTGCCATAGAGCCTATCAGGAAAGGAAAATTATGGTAAGTATTTGATATAAATTTTCCATTTACCTGTCCTGCAAGAGCTTCGCTCCAGTCTGAAAGCACTCAGGCTTTCACACTGTGGCTGTATAGAAGGCAGTTTACAGGTTCTATTTCACAAAAATGCCTTTAAAAGGTCTCATTGTGAAAGTAGCCTAACAGGACAGATTCTATAATTAGCAGACCCACATGGAAAGTTACCTGGGGGGGAGTTACATAAATTGTGAGATCAAAGTAATTCAGACACTACCTGTAAGACCCCTTTCACACTGAGGCGCTTTGCAGGCACTATAAAGCCAAAAATAGAGCCTGCAAAGCGCCCTGAAAGAGCCGCTGCTGTCTCTCCAATGTGAAAGTCCCAAGGGCTTTCACACTGGAGCGGTGCGCTGGCAGGACGGAAAAAAAGTCCTGATAGCAGCATCTTTGCAGCGCATTAGGAGTGGTGAATACACCTCTCCTAAAGCACCCCTGCCCATTGAAACCAATAGGCAGCGCAGCCGAACCGCCAGAAAACTGCTGCTGCAGCTGCACTTTGCAGGTTGTTTTAACCCTTTCTCAGCCACTAGAGGGAGTTAAAAGCACCCCACTAGCGGCCAAATAGCGCTGCAAAATTGACGGTAAAGCGCCACTAAAAATAGCGGCGCTTTACTGCCGATGCACCCACTGTCCCAGTGTGAAAGGGGCCAAACAATAACATTCCACTTATGCCCCGTACACACGGTCGGATTTTCCAATGGTTCTGGATCTGGATCTCACAAATTTCCGACAACAAAATCAGTTTCCGCACTGGCTATTGAACTTCATTTTTTTCGGCTCCCCGTACATGTTGTACGTCACCGCATTCTTGACATTCGCAATTTCCGACCAACTTTGTGTGACCGTGTGTATGCAAGACAAGCTTGAGCCAACATCTGTCGGAAAAAATCCATGGATTTTGTTGCCGGAATGTCCAATCAATGTCCGATCGTGTGTACAGGGCATAAGTACATGTGTGTACAGAAACAGCTACTCACCAGCATCTGTAGAGGGGAAGAGCCAGGACATAGATGCAGAAAGGGGTAGAAAGGACTACTGTCATTACATGTTGATTACTGGAAGGGCGTGTCAGGGAGAGCTCTTCCTGCCAATCACCTCTGATCCCTCCTCAGCACTCTGCTCCCCATATCCTCCATCTGCTGCAGGGATGAGCTCTGTGGAATGTAAGCAGCAATCTATGTCTTCTCCTCCTGCCGCTCGATCTCCTAAATGTTTGCAGACTGCATCTTTATCACTTGTGATGTGAAGGAAATCAGGCACTGGGGGGGAGTGGCAGGAGGAGAACATCAGATGAGACTCTCCATACTTTCGGTCACTCCGACACACTTCTTGGTTGCCGGGGTAATGCCAAGCTCACTCCTCACAGGTGCCACGGATTAGAAGCCTTCGGATGCACTTCTGCTGCGATTGGTGGAGGGGGAGCTTGGCGGAAACTTTTCTGCCCAGCTCCCCCTCCACCAATTACAGCAGAAGTGCATCTCAAGGCGTCTAATCAGCGGCGCTGTGAGGAGTGAACTTGGCATTACCCCGGTAACCAGGAAGTGTGGCGGAGTGACCGAAAGTGGCTGTCAGGCAGCGGGTGGAAATACCTTGGGGGCCGAGTCGCTCGGGACATCCGGGCCCCTTGGGGTGACCGGGCCCCTTACATGGGTGTGGGCTGTACCCCCCTGATGGCGGCCCTGCATAAGAGGGTACTGTCTTTTCATTGAAAAAAGGAATTTAACATTTTAAGTGTTCATTTCAGATACATAGCAGTGGCATTCAACAGGCTGCTGAATATTTTGCTTCTGTTAATGTTGAAAAAACAGTAAACCATGTATTTCTCAACACCATGACATCTGGTTAATGTAGTAAGAGGCATACTTTTAAAACAGATACATAAACCATATTCAGAAGATCACAGAGAGCGATTATTATTGCAACGGGAATCATTTTGAATACACAGACTCCCATCCCAGGAGGTTTGAACAAAATACTTTATCTTTGCAGATTTCTCCCCAAACAGTGATTTCCATTTATTTATTCTGGTACCTGCTTCATACTTCTCTTTTTACTCTGTTAATTTCTGAATTTTGAAGTGCAAACCGAAAAAAAGTTTTTATATTATATTTTATGATATGTATTTAAATTATATTCTAACATGTGATTATAGTGTGCTTATGTTTACTTGGTACATTTAAATATATTTAAATTGCCTTTGTTATTATCTGTTTCACTAAGCTCTTTCATTGTGTTTAAAATGTAATATGTGTGTGAAATGTAATATTGCCTACTTCTATCCCCAACAATTTCATTTGGTAGTTGTTTTCTCCAATTTGACCTCTTTAAATGTGAGGTACGGATAAAACTTTTCATGGATATGCTTCTTTTTTGGGCCACAAGTATACATTTAGTAATGTACTCCTGTGACCCAGAGTTAGTTGATAGTGGGCTAGTGCCCATCAGTGCCTGCTCATCAGTGCCTCCCATCAATTTCCACCATTGCTGCCCATCAGTGTCCACTAGTGCTGCCTATCCATGCCGCCTATCAGTGACCACCAGTGCCACCTATCAATGTCAATCCTATCAATCACCTATCAATGCCCACCAATGCCACCCATCAGTGCCAATCAGTGCTCATCACTGCTGCATATCAGTGCCACCTATCAGTGCCCATCAGTGCAGCATATTAGTGCCTCCTCTTCAGTGCCACCTAATCTGTACACATAAGTGTAGACTATCAGTGCCCATCAGTGCAGCCTCATCAGCACACATCAGTGAAGGAGAGAATACTATGTACTCTTACTCATTCAAGGAGGAGGGACAGATAACTGTGGCCCACTTATCTTAAGGCGGCTTTTAGCACCTGATAAGGTCCCTACCTACATGTAGAACTAGACAAGGGTGTGCTTTCCTATACACCAAAAGGCCACTTAAGTAAAACTTAACCTTTATTGTAAATCATAAAAAGTATGTAAATGAACATAACAGGTATACTTATTGGATGAGGTCAATACCATTATATATAAAAATCAATGTTCTATCTCTATATGGTAATAATAACATCTACCATGTTTAAATGATGAAAAATTCTCTTGAATATATACGTATAGACAATATGAGGGTTATAATTTCCTCCTATATTCAATATAAAGGCTCCAGGCTGTATTAGAGTATATGTATACTAAAGATCTACTCACCAACACCACCTGGTATCAAGAGATGGGGGTATATGGGTCTCTCCTCCCATCTGTTGGTCACATGTAAAAATGATAAGAACAGAAAAACAGAAGGTATGCTAGTAAATACTGTCTTCCTGGTGATATGGGCTATCTATTGTCTGTCCTATAAAATGATCTATCTTTAATTATCTATCTATTCTATATCTATATATATTGCATTATATGCAATATGGAACATGCATCCATGTGAACACAAATAACCACTGATGGACAAGCCACATATATCACCATATCCACAAAAAAGCTTCTTTCTTAATCAAGACTACATTGACACAAGACACATCTCACACCACAAAAAGTAGAAAATGACTGGGTTAGGGTTGGGTTGTGGATTAGGATTGTGTGGAATAGATTTGGCCTTAACAACATGGGGCCCCTCATTTGGCCTGGTATGGTTCAAGAGAGGGACAAATGACTTTCCTTCTCTCTTGGCCTGCCATGATGCATGTCTTTTCTTGTTGTTTTGTTGCATGGGGCTACCCTAAAATATGTACCAGATCCAAAGGGTCAGGTATGTATTTTGGGGTAACCCATGTCATTTTAACTTTTATTTATATATATAGTAAAAATAACATAAAGCAAAATAAAAAAACATGAATTCACCTTTCACTGCAAGCCTATTTTATGTTGAAATATTGCAATTGGCCCCTCAAAATATAAACCAGGCCCTCAGTTTTCTTAAATTGCTTTAAAAAAAAAGGATTGCAGAGAATGTGATTTGACAGCATTTTAAACAGCCTGTTCTTTCCTTTGTAAATATTACTTTTGGTATACTACTTTGTTTACATGGTAGAAATGCACCACTTCACAGCCAGGTTTAAGGGACCCTCCAAGTAGGAATAATTAATTTGCAATGTTGCACTTTCAGCCTTAAGTTAACTGATCCTGAATAATGGTATTTGAAAAAAAATGCATTGATAAATGTACCCTGGGACAGTATCCTGCCCCTTTACACTTTGTTTTGCATGCTCTTTTCCAAAAAAAACTAATTGGGGTACCCCCTAGCTTACTAACCAAAATCATGGCCCTTTTATGACTCACCCCTGGCTAGGGTTAGAGTCAGTGGTATTCTGATCCCATCTATATCCACAATAGAACATGTCAAGGGTGTCCTCTTCCGCCCTATCTCTATATTTTGGCAACTAAACACTTTGTGCATGCTATCAGATCTAACCCTTTTATCCAAGGTCTTGTTATAGGCGAGAGAGACAGAGATAAAAATTAAGTCTCTATGTTGATGATTTATTATTTTATATCTCTAATCCCAATATGGCTTTCCCAGCCCTAATGCACAAGCTTAAAATCTTCAAATATGCATATAACAGAAGCATTAAATGTTACTATACCACAGGGCTCAAAATTCCAAGTCCTGAGCTACTAGCTAGGTCTTAAGGGTTAGTAGCCACCAGTTACCCCACCCAACTTTTACCATACCCTAGCCCTTATACCACCCTTCATCATGCCCTCATAAATTACCTCATGAAATGACAGTTAAATGTTTAATGCAGAAATAAGTTACAAAAATAAATCGGGTGGCTTGCGCTCATCAATGCAGCGTGACTTGTGCACATCAATACAAGGTGGCATGTGCCCATCAATGCAACGTGACCTGTGTCCATCAATGCAGCATGACCTGTGCTCATCAATGCAGCATGACCTTTGCCCATCAATACAGTGTGATTTGTGTCCATCAATGCAGCGTGACCTGTGCCCATCAATACAGCAGGACCTGTGCCCATTAATACAGCGTGATCTGTGTCCATCAATACAGCGTGACCTGTGCCTATCAATGCAGCGTGACCTGTGCCCATCAATACAGCGCGACCTGTGCCTATCAATGCAGCGTGACCTGTGCCCATCAATGCAGCGTGACCTGTGCCCATCAATGCAGCGTGACCTGTGCCTATCAATGCAGCATGACCTGTGCCCATCAATGCAGCGTGACCTGTGCCCATCAATACAGCGTGACCTCTGCTTATCAATACAGTGTGATCTGTGTCCATCAATGCAGCCTCAGCAGTGCAGAGGAAGAGGCAAGCTGGCCGGATCATCAGAGGGCGCGGATTGTCCACTGTAACAGCTTTCTTTTGAATTGCTGGTTGTTCCCGGCACTCACCATCACACAGTCCCACCTCCTGGCCCGGCGTATTTGATTCACACATTCCGGCATTGGACCAGTGTTCTGTCTATCCAATGCACCAGGCCAGGAGGCGGGATTGTGTGACAGTTAGTGTCGGGAACACCTGCCAATTCAAAAGAAAGCTGTTACATCGGGCAATCCCTGCTTTCTGATTATCCGGCAAGCTTGCATCTTCCTCCACTCTCTCTTCCCCTAGCTGGGAGAATGGCTCCAAATCAATTCCGCCTGCTGTACTCACCCACCCAAGGCAGCCCACGCTCGCCAGTAATCATTTTCTACTCACAAAATGCGAGTAGGCGAGTCGAAAATTTGAGTGCTACTTTACCAGGCCCGACTGTCTCGACGTTGCAGGACTCTTTCCCTTTTATTTGGAAAACAAAATCTGTTAAATACTTAGGCATTCAAATTCCATCAAATATAGAATCCCTTTATTATCTCTATTATAAACCTTTATTGTCATTAGTAAATAGCAGATTGAAGGACTGGCAGATTTTTTAATCACTGGTGGAAGGATGGCACTCCTGAAAATTGATATTTTGCCCATATTCTTTATATCTTTCAAACTGTGCCAATAAACTCCCTATGTTCCTTCATCAGTTCTTTAAAATCCTTATTCGTACTCTATATTTGGGCCAACTCTCATGCTAGAATTGGATATGGCACTCTAACTAGGTCACTGTTATGAAGAGTAGCACATAGCACAAATATTAGAATGGCTCCATAACGCTTCCAGGGAATTATGGGTACAAATCGTGGAATTATTATCTCAATATTCCCTTGTGTCCTACCGTGGATTTTGCCACCCTTACGTCCTCAAGCAAATGCTATATCGTCATGTGTTTTAGCAAATCCTAAAATCTGGGACTGCTTACTTAACATTCTTTTTCTATCCTCTTATATAAGCCCACTAACTCCACTCACAGGCAATCCTGAAAGCCCTGCAGAGTTGTGATCGAAACCTTCCCTCTCTTTTGCTACTTCTAAAATACATTCCTTAATATCAGATGTTATTGATTCATCCAGCCAGAAACCTTTGACACAATTGTATGAGTTTTTGCCATTATTCAAGTAGGTGGCTACTGCATTTCCAACTCCGTAACTTCTATAATTAATTAAAACCAAGAGGTGATCTTCATTGTCCCCTTACCGTTTTTGAATCTTTATGTACACAACCTGACCCCCTACACATGCTGTTTCCCTTACTTATAATATAATGTCTGTTGCATGTAGGTACCATGCCACATATATACATGGCGGGGTTATGCATGCCGGAAGGTGGACGACCTTGAGTGATCAAGATGGTTCCACTTATCTAGTAATCTGAAATTGGGAGGAATTTTTTCTGTTACATTACAAGTTTTTACTTAACCACTCACTGACTGTATAAGATATCCAGTGGCAAAGTGGCACGGCTGTGCCTGATCATGTATCTAGGGCACCCTCCAATTGTTCAGTACAAGGCAGATCATCATTCTGTCAGTAGTAAAGGCATTGATCTATGCCTTCCCTTAGTAAAAGCACCTCTCCTACAGTTCACAAGCACACATTTAACTCTTTGATTGCCACTGATGTTAACCCCTTTCCAGCCAGTGTCATTAGTGAAGTGACAGTGCATATTTTTTAGCACCGATCACTGTAATAATGTTACTGGTCCCCAAAAAAGGGTAAAAAGTGTCAGTAAGTATCCGAATTGTCTGCAGCGATAGTGCAGTCCCGCTGATATAAGCCTGATCAACACCATTACTAGTAAAAAAATAATAATAATTAAAATTAATAAAAATATTCCATAGTTTGTAGATGCTGTTGGTCTGTATAAACAGTATACGCTTATTGGGATTTTTTTTTTACCAGAAATATGTAGAAAAATTTATTTTGGACTAAATTGATGAAGAAATATATTATTTTAAATTTTTATTGGATATGCTTTATAACAGAAAGTATAAAATATATATATAAAAAAAAAATTAATTGTCTTTTTTTGTTTATAGCACAAAAAATAAAAAGCACAGATGTAATTAAATACCGCCAAAAGAAAGTGGGGGAAAAAGGACATACATTTTATATGGACACAGTGTTGCATTGCACAACTGCACAATTGTCAGTTAAAGTAACGCAGTGCCATATCACAACAAAATGGCCTGGTCATGAAGTGGGGTAAATCTTCTTGAGGGCAAGTGATTAAAGTGATACTAAACAGAGAAGTGTTAATTGCTACAATTCATTTGCATAAATTATATATAGCATGCCAGTATATTTTGTTTTGGTTGTATTCTTTTTTTTTTTTATTCTCTAAGTATCTTATAGCTGCAGTACTGTTGTGATCAAATAATAGAAGCCCCCCCCCCCCAGCTGCACTGGACAGTGAATTAATGAGGAGTGGTCTGTGCTGAGCGGTTCCCCATTCATTCACAAACTGATGCATAGTAAACATAGTTTACTAGGCTACTGTTATGAATGAACACAGTGAGTGAGTATGTTCACTGTATGTTGAGTATGTTAATTTAGAAAAGGAAGGGTCGGTAAATGACATATTTACTAGCCCCTTCCCCCACTTTCCATTCTGGGAGCACAACACAGGGGGGAAGCCCAGACATTAGGGGAAATCATCACTGTATGCCTTAATTAGGGTGTACCCAGGCACACCTGGCACATCCCATGCGCACGCCTATGACAGATAGCATATGATCCGTTCCTCATTCACACAGTCCAGCGGTAACAAAAAAGAACAGACAAGGGGCTCCAATGGTGTAAAATACCTTCTTAAAGGTGTTTATTGAAAAACATTGCACTAAGACATGTAGTCAAAGGCAGTGCATTGATAATAAAAATTGTAGTATAACAGTACCGATGCAAAAAGTGCAACAACAAATCTGTGTGTCCATGCCCAAGGACAAACAAACTTATTCTGGGCATGAGGAACACTTCCTGTCACTGCAATATATAGCAATCCAACCAGCCAAGCCTCGTTTTCACAAGAAGACATTCGGTTCAAACATTCGTAACCAAACCTCACTCTGAATCAGAGAGGCAGGTCCATTCCTGTAAACAAAAAATGGGTATACATAACTTTTTGGAAGCCGATCTGACATGTTCCGATCGGATCCCATGCTGAGCTGTCAGCCATGGTTTCTGTATAGGTGGGTATAGAGGAGAAGGTGGACAACATCTCCTATTCTTCCTTTCTCCTTCTTCCTTTCTCCAGTCTTTCGTTTTTCCTATTTTACTTATGTCGTGATGTCACTTCTCATTCATTTCACAGCTGTTGTCCTCCGTGTCCTGTGCAGAGCTTCTGCCGCTGGAGATCAGGTCAGAGCAGGTTAGATCAGCTTTCAAAAAGGTATGTATACTCAACTTTTCTTTACAGGGATAGAGAGGTTAGTGTTAGATCCCTGTTGTCTATAGATGCAGGGATTTTAGATTTTGCATGGAGTTCCACTTTAATACTGTCTCTTCCTTCATTCCAGCAAATTGTCATTCTCCCACTTCCTCTTCCTTACAACAGGGAAGTGGGAAGGAGGAAGAGCAATGCCATATAACCTGGTTCTATTGGAATGAATGTTAATTTTCAGAAGAGTTCAAATAACTTTTGGTAGGTTAAACACTTTTGAAGAAAACAAAGTCATTGGGCTTATTGATATTTGCTAGGTCTTGCTGACTTTTGATTGCTATATCTCCCTGAAATTGCCCTACTAGGTCATTAACATAAGAGTTGTGCTCTTCTTTACAATGTATTTAGACTCATTGAATGTGATAGTTTTTTCCTATTTTTTCTAGTAGGCCTTTTCATCAACATAATTGCCTGTGTTGTTGGATGCTTTAATAACTGCTTTCATGTAACAATATCTAATTTCAATTATCTTGGTACTCTGCCTCTTTATCTTTGTGATATCTTTTCTGTATTCCGTGTATTTGGTTTAATAATGGATAATGTATAAATAAAGAAAGCATTAAAAAAATCACAGGTTCAGGCCATTGCATTTAATGATAAAAAATTTCCACCCTGGAGAATGTTATTTTTAAAAGAGCCTATGATTGTCAGTTAATAATGTATGTTTTGCTTCCTTTTTAAGTGTTCTGGAGAAAACATTATATGAAGTAACACTTTTTGGCTGTTTTAGTATTATACAATTAATGTACAATGTACGGTATATATGGGTATTATATATATATATATATATATATATATATATATATATATATATATATATATATACAGTATATTCAAGCTTTCTTTGTTCAAATTCATGTTGCTGTTTTTAGCATGATAAAGAGGTTTTGTGAGTCTCTGAAATATTGGAAATGTGTCGATATTAAGGCTAGGTTCACACTATTGCGATGCGGGAACGCCGCGAATCCGCGGCGTTTTCCCGCATCGCATACCTCCCGCCGGCAGTTCACACTGCCCTATGCGGACGGCTGGGGGTGTCAATGTTATGTTAATGACACCCCCAGATCCGTCGGCATATCGCAGTGCGATCTGCCGACTCGCACAGGAATCGGATCGCATGGTGTGAACCCCCATGCGATCCGATTCCGTTGCGGACCCAAAAAAGGGTCCTGTGCGAGTTTGCTGCGGGACAGCTGCGAGTTCAGCCATACTATCTGTATGGCTGAACTCGCAGTGCTACGGAGATCGGATGTGATTTGCTGTGCGAATCACATCCGGATCTCCCCCCGCAGCAGTGTGAACCCAGCCTTAAATGTCTTTGCTTTAGTAAAGCACAGTTTTTCTGTGTACTTCGTCCATGTTTGTACACATGTTGGGGCACATGGACAAGGAAAGCTGTATTAGGGAAACGCTGAGGGGTGATCAGGGGACCCAGAAGAAGATGTAGTGGGAATGGAGCAGCAGTATTGGCTAAATAAGAAAAAGGCTGAGAGCTGGCCTCCTAACAGCACCACGGTATATCACATTGCATCACAAATTAAATTCTTCAAAGAGTTCCATGAAAATTGGTTATCTAAACCATCTCAATTCTGGACACTTTCACCTCTTTTCTGTCCAGGCCATTTTCAGCTTTCAACACTATCACATTTTGAATGACAATTACTCAGTAATGCAACACTGTACCCAAATACAATTTTATAATTTTTTTTTTTTTTTTTAACAGATAGAGCTTTCATTTGGTCATATTTAATTACCACTGGGTTTTTAGCTTTCTGTTAAATAAATAAAAAAGACTGAACAGTTTGAAAAAAATAAGTATTGTTCTTTGTTTCTGTTATAACATTTTATTTTTTATTCATAAAAAAATGTATTCTGCTACATTTCTTTGCTAAAAAAAAAACCAAATCCAGGCAGGTTATTTAGTCTGTAGGAAAGCTTTTTTGAAAATTGATCAATCCTGATGTACTCACAGCATATCTCATTTCTTGAGGATCACAGATGCCAGGAGAGTACAAATACTCCCCAAATGATCAATTTTTGGAAAGTAGACAGGTCAAGATATTGAGTAAGAGACATGGTGAGTTTTTTTTCAAATTTTTGGGGAAAATTAAGAATCAAAATAAAGTGTCTGGTTATCAGGGACATTGACTTGTAACAGTATGTTAAAGTGGTTGTAAACTCTCCCCCACAACTTTATCCCTTGTAAATCAGCATCAAAAACCCAAATGAACACTGCTTGTAGATATCTCCTTACTTGCTTAGTATTGTTGTAATCCTTTTTGTTCTTTAGAATGACGTCACAGAGCATGCCCATATCTACCCTGATTTACGGCAAACTTTGAGTGCTTGTCTGTCTATTATCAGGACTTCCTACAGCACAACACTAAAATCCCATGAAACTGCATAATCTCTCAGAGCTTCCTACTACACCCCATGTGACCATGTGACATCACATGGAGTGTAAACCTGGGCATCGGACAGCAGTACCAAAGTCTTATCAGCTGAAACTGATAAGATTGACATAGGTAAACACTAGATAAGTGTAAAGTGTAAATACTATGAAATAAAACAAGTCAGCTATGAGCAGGAAAGCAGGGTTGCCATAGAAATGTTGGATTAAGAAGGTGGCTTGGTTAACAGTAGAGGAAGTGCTCAATGTAAGGGCAGAAATACACTCTACTGTGGACTCAGAAAACAATACTTAAGATGGTACTGCCTTACCCCTGGAAACAAGTTTTTTAAAGTTTCTTTAAACAGTAAGTAATATACGATCTGGGCTGGATTACAGTGGCTATAGTTTGATAATTATGTATTATAATGGACTAAATTAAATCAGAGTGAATCAGAGTGGGAGAGTTTACTTCCTCTTTGTGACTAGAGCAGTACAGTATTACTAGAGTGCCCGTTTACTACTCTGGAGAAGTTATCAGTTTTTTTATTACACACTATGATTGTTTATAACAGGGATGATCCATTCATTAGTGGTGTACTATTGTGAAGCTGTGATTAGCCACAACTATCACATGGTACAGATGCACTGTGATTGCTTTGTCTGTACTATGTGATCACTGTGACCAATCACGGAGATTAACACAATAGTACACGATGAATGTCTATGTCATGTGATTTCTGTGATTGGTTAGTCAAATTGTACCAACATCAACCCTGTACACGATCTGTTATCCGCTGTGTCCAGTGACAGATCATGCATGTAGGCACTTGACAGGGAGGATGTTATATGATGTCCACCCAGGGTGGGAGAGCTCCTGCTCAACCGTCCTTTGACAATAGGCCAGGCAGGAAGAAAAAATATCACCATAGTTTTTAGATCATTGTGGTATTCCCCAATGGACCAACTACATGGAGAACTTACTACCAGTTTGAGTCTTTTTTATGTTTATGCTGGTTGTAGCTCCACCCCAGGCTGAAGCCCAATTTGTGTGTGTTCCCATGGGGGATATTTTTTAACACAGAACTGCCAGTTCCTATTGATCCTGCGTAGTAAATGTAGACCTCCCCATCCACCTGAGCCTACATAGCACCAAAAGCAATGGTACCCAACAATATGTGCTTGTAAAAGGATTACTGTTAACTGCTGATATGGAGAGAGAGAGATTCTATTACAGTACTAGTGGCCCGACTTGTGTTGTGAATGACGGCCTGCTGGAGACAAGCTCAATCATTCATAAAAATATGGTTCGATGCTCAAAAGACTTTCCTGTATAAGTCAGAGAAGAGGAGGCACTGGGCTGTAGATTAGATGGCAGAGATGCAGATGACGCCCCTGACCTCTTTGTGTGCTGTCACTGCCTTTCTGACTCCTCTTTAAGCACTTTCCATCACTACCCCTTCTCCTCTTTGTGTCTGTCAGTTACATTTGATAAAAAATCTAGCTCATGCTAATAGTAGGGCAGAAATTGGGGGGTGAGGCAAAGTTGTTGACCTTGCTAACGCAACAACCAAGGGAGGCATCAGAATGGGATCAAGTGCTCCATTCACTAGATCTCATGGTGGATTGTACACCAAAGTAATAATTACAATGATGAATCTTCTTTAAACACTTCTGTAGCTCCTGAAGAGCATGCGCTATATGTTTTGAAATTTAAAGTTACACCTAAACTGCAGTTTGGTTTGGGTATAATTGTTCCAAATTTTGACCTCAGCATCAGTCTGACTGGAGTATAGGGTGTTCAGCCCAGCCATAGGGGTCACTGTCTCTTCTGGCAGGCATGGAACCACAGTCTGGTTGGGTGCTTTAAGATTACTTTCTCTCGGAGCCAGCCCAGTGGGAGGGTCACTCTTGCTGTGCTTTCTGGGAGAGGGTGCTTAAGATGCGGATTTCACGTGGTTCGGGTTTCCAGTCCAGAAGTATGTTCTGACTCCATGGTCCTGGTCCTCCTGACCAGCCCCCAGGAAGGCTATGGCCTGGGGTGCGGATCCACCCGACGTTATGTCTCGGGGCTGGCTAGCCTGAGGCAGGGAAACTAAGGAAATGATTCTCAGGTGGTCCGGTGCTGTCTCCGGTCGTGGAGAGGCCCAACTACTTCATAGCTATCCAGGGGAGGACACTTCAGAAGAAGGCCATGCACGGGTTGGCTTCTTAGCAAGAGCCTGATGGGGCTGAAGTACCTAAGTGAATCCAATCTCTTGGGTATTGCCAAACTGGCTGAAAGATCCAGGTATCACACAAGTGTTCTATAAGTCCTAGTTTCCTACATATTCTACAATAACATCTGTGGCAGAGACATCAGTGCAGCCTATCAGTGCTGATCAGTGCCGCATATCAGTGCAGCCTCATTAGTGCCTCCTAATCAGTGTCGCCTAATAGTGCCCATCAGTGCCACCTATCAGTGCCCATCAGTACCGCATATCAGTGCAGTCTCATCAGTGCCTCTTCATCAGTGCCACCTATCAGTGCCTCCTATCAGTGCCCATCAGTTCGACCTATGATTTCCTTTCAGTGCCCATTAGTGCCATCTACCAGTGTTGCCTATTAGTGCCCATGGGTGCCACCTTCATCGTTCCCATTAATGTTGCCGATCAGTATCCATCAGTACTGCATATCCGTGCCTCCTCAGCAGTCCCCCTATCAGTGCCCTTCAGTGCCACCTATCAGTTCCCATGTGCTTCATATCAGGGCAGCCTCATCAGTGCCTCCTCATTAGTGCCCATCACTGCTGCCTCGCCAGTGCATTTTATTTGCAACATTTTATAACAGAAACTAAAAAAACATGTTTTTGAAAGTTTTTGTTTGTTTAGCAAAACATAAAAAAAAACAATGGTGATTAAATACATTAAACAGAAAGTTCTATTTATGTGAAAAAAATTATAAACATTTCTTATGGGTACAGTGCTGGATGCAATTGTCTTTCAAAGCGAGACAGCACTGAAATCTGAAAATTGGCCTGGGCATGAAGGGGGTTAAAAATTGCCCAGTATTGGTATATATGATGCTTTACTATAGTTCATTCAGAAACAGCTATAGTCATAAAATCTGGAGCGAACATTAGGGCTTTTATTTGAACCAACAAGCGCATAAAGCCTCAGACAATACATTATTTGTTACAGTATGTGCAATTTTAATGCAAGGTCATTTTCACTTTTCTTTTGTTATACTAAATAAAGGAATTAAAATAAGAGTTAGATACTGCAACAGATTAAAAAATGGACAAGGCTAAACAGTTGGTGGTAGAGGGTGCGTGAATGTATTAACCGTTTCATGCATGGACAGTTTGCCTTATGTTTGACAGAGACACAAACATTTCAGTGAAAAAAAACAGAGCTTGCCCCACCCAAAATATTTACCTAACAGAAATGTGTGTAATATGCCAATGCATACATAGACAATGCTAGATGAAGGAAATAATACATTTACAAAAGGTTTTCCCGAGTGCATCAATCATTTGACTGTAATAACATATACGTACATAACATATATATATATATATATATATATATATATAATTTAAATTTATTTTTAAAAAACAAGTTCCAGGGGTACAAAATATGTAGCACGCAAATTATATAGAATATTTATACTGGCATATTCCTAGTCAGTCAAATTAAGAATATGCTTATACAGTATATAATACAGTCCAGCATATGGTGAGATCCCTGTAGTATATTGTGCACACCCATTTTTGTCAGTTTGAAATTGGTAGTAAAAGCCACAATATAGTCAAGGAATATATTTACAAAACATCAACTGTCTACCTTTTGGTTTATCCATGCTATAATAATTAGTACACTTTTTTCTGGAGTCTGTTATCATACAATATGATGCCAAATGACAGTCACTTTTTTTTCCAGACTTTCAGCCTAGGCCCACATTGGAGCGGGTTAGAAATCGTGCAAGTTCTGCTGAACTCGCACAATTTCAACCTGGCAATGTAGTCCGACTTCAGGGGAGATTTGACAGACATCTGTGCGGGTTCATGTACAGATGTCTATACAAATCGCCCCCCGAAGTCGCCAAAGGTATTTCAGGAACTACTTTTGGGAATCGGTGTGGTGCCGCAAAGTCGGCGCTGCACTGATTCGGATGGTGCCATTGCTGGAAATAGCCACTAATTAGGCATGCGATTTGACATGTAAAATTGCATGCCGAATCCCTTCAATGTGAACCTAGGCTGAAGGATAAGTGCCATTTTGGAACATTTTAAAACTTTTTAGGGTGGAACATGGTTTGTGACAGATACAATAAAACAGTAACTTCACAGAACATACAGTCAAGTAGTATATGACCAATCAGTGTACAGGTACATCCTGTCAAAAATGTGATTGCTTAGGGCAACATTAAAAGGATGGAACTATATGTAGACAGGTAGCAATATCAAAAATGTAACAAAGGTACCAAGTTTGGAGACCCTCCTAAGTGGACCATGTAAACACCAACCTAGATTTAGAGGAGGGTCTCTCAAATGTACACATTGGAGTAGAGTTACTACAACTGGAGCATGCAAAATCTGGTGCAGCTGTGCATGAAAACCAGACAACTTCCAGTTTTTTTTTTTGCCAAAGCTTAAAGTAAAGGCAAAAAATAAATTAAAAAAAACACACCCTGTAAGGCAAAGGCATAATGAGCTAGTATGCATAGCATACTAGCTCATTATGAATAACTTACCTGAGAACGAAGTCCCCGAAGCGGTCCTCCGTCTTCCTCTTCGCCGCTGCCATGTATCCCAGGGCGACTTCCGGGTCTCGCTGCTCCGGCGCCGGAGCCGCGATGACGTCACTCCCGCACATGCGCACGGGAGCCGACATGAGCGGCATATCGCCGCGATCTGCGGCCTGCCCAGTACACCTGCGCGCCGCTGTCTATGGCGCATGCGCCGTAGACAGTGGGGGCTGTCTTTTTGTAAATATCTCCTAAACCGTATAGGTTTTGGAGATATTTCTTGGACCTACAGGTAAGCCTTAATCCAGGCTTACTTGTAGGTCAAAGTGGTTTGTAAGGGTTTACAACCACTTTAATTAAACAAGCTGAAGTTAGAAGCTGATTGGCTACCATGCACAGCTCGTATAGAATGTCCAACTAGGGTCTGAGCTGGACTGGTACAGAAACCAGAACTTTTAGAGAAATTAGTCTGAGGCCGCGTACACACGGGCGGATTGTCTGCCCAACTAAGTTCGTCAGACAATCCGACAGACAGTCCGTTCAACTTTTGAATGAACGGACTTGACCACACACGATGAACAGACAGTCCGCTGAAAACTTGCGCGATGACGTGTACAGCACGTACGACGGGACTAGAAAAATGACGTCCAATACACTGCAATGCAACCTTCGGCCGTCTAAATCCTTTCTGAGCATGCGCCATACTTAGTCCGTCCAACTTGCCTACACACGAGCGGACTGTCCGCTGAAACCAAGTTTGGACGGACAAAACCAAGTTTGGACGGATAAAATTACGGAAATTCCGAAAGACTGTGTCCGTCAGACTGTCCGCTGAAAAAGTCAGCTGAAGCCCACACACGAGCGGATTGTCCGCTGAAACACGGTTCAGCGGACTAAGTTGGGCAGACAATCCGCCCGTGTGTACGCGGCCTGAGCCAAACTACAGCTTCAGACAATTAAATTTGAAAAAAAAAAAAAGTGTCTGCAGGAGCAGAATGCTACACAAGTATCTAAAAATATATTTGTGTCCACAGTACAGGGAGTTAATGGCACAGAGACAGTCAAAAGTACTGGGGTTTAACCACTTCAGTCCCAGAAGATCTGGCCACTGAATGACCGGGCCATTTTTTGAGATACAGCATTGCTTTGTTTAACTGACAATTGCGTGGTCTTGCGACACTGCACCCAGACAAAATTGACGTCCTTTTTTCCCCACAAATAGAGCTTTCTTTTGGTGGAATTTGATCGCCCCGCGTTTTTTTTTTTGTGCTATATAGGGGCAATCAAGGGGTTAACTGCATTCCCTGCTACATGTTTCTAACTGAAGGGGGGGGATTAGCTGATAGGAACACATGGTCTGTCACTCCTCTCAGAACAGAACAGGGATTTGTGTGTTTACACACAGACTTCCCTGTTCTGCCTCTCGTGCTTGTGATCGTTCATGGCCAGCAGTCATAGCGACCATCAGCCACGAGCATTGGCACCCCCACTCTGCAGCGGGCACGTGCATGCGTGCCTGCTATCCTGATCCCGTGAGCCGTTGTATAGCTATGACGGTTCGCGGGATCGTGCCGACCTGCCGCAGTAAAATGATGGTGGCTGGTTGGCAAGGGGTTAAACAATTACCTTCTCTATCCAAAATGAAAAAAAAGGTTTGATTTTAGAAACTAGGCTTGGCATTATTCAAATGTATGCCCACACAGTACCCAAATTTACCCCCAAACCTCCCTCTGCCCCTATACAGCATGACCCATAATTGACTAATAATTATTATTTTTTTACCTTGTTTCTGTAAGAAGAAACATTTTTTTTTCTCCTTTAATATCATCAACAGGCTTGTAAAATTCTTGCAAGGCACCTGCTGGGAGCTTAGTTTCATAAACATGTTTCTAGAATTAGATCTCCCAAGTACCTTTTGTTAGGCTTTTGGGAGTTAAGTTGATTTCAGATCAGCACCTTGTGCTGTACTAAATATATTTTTTCCTGACATCTTTAATAAAAGTTGAAATGATCTGCAGCTTTGAGAAGTCATATATTGCTTTATTAATGATTTATTTTTAGGAAACTGGGAACCGGTTTTGTGTTTGATTCTTTTCTGAATTTGATGGAAAAGTTACTTTGTTTTTATTTTTATTTAATTGCCACTCAGAGTGTTCTTTTTTCTTGCATTCTTTATTTACAACATGTTTTTTTTTCCATATTGTTTAACAGTCAATAATAAAAAAAGTCACATGTCATAAAAAAAAAAAAAAGCAAATAGAGCAATAATAGGATGGCAGCAGAACACACCCTACATATCGGGTGCAAATGGAATCAGGTTGTAACAACATCTAGGAGGATGTGGGGTCTGTGGAGGAACTGAAAAGCCTGTAAGCTCACTTTTAAATAAGGGGGGCCCCAATATCTCCCATGGGGACAAGATTCTTTGCCAGGGGGAAACCCCTGGATAGACACCTCCCCCATATTGAGGGCATATGGCCTGGTGTTTGCCCCCTCTTTCCTAGCCCCCCTGCCCCAAAGCACCCCACCCATGTTGAGGGCATGTGGCTTGGTATGGTTCAAAAGGGAGGGGTGATCGCTCTTAGCCTGCCAGGCTGCATGCTCAGATAAGGGGCTGGTATGGATTCTGGGGGGGTCCATGCTGTTTTTTTTGGTGTGGGGTTCCCTTTAAAATCCATATCAGACCAGGAGGGCCTCAATTTTCTATTGCAGGCATTCTTTCGTTTACTTTTCAGCTCTCAGCAGGGAAGTCTGGTGACATCTGATGAGTCATCGGTTGTTAAGGACGCAGCGGCCCATTTCTTAACCAACTGCACACAGAGTAAAATCGGTCGATCATTTTTCAATCAATCAAAATTAAAATTGTTCCGAAAATTTGGAATTCCTTAGAAAATTAATAAACTGAATTAAATTAAGCAAAGCAAATTTTGAAGTGAATCAACAAAATTAAATTAGTAACATAACAAATCAATCCAAAACTAAACACATTTTTCTGTTCTGCTGTTCTGTTCTAGTCTAGTGAGCATTGGAAAAATGATCTTCTGGTTAAAAAGTTTAAAATTATTGGCTTTTCTGAGGGTTTTATTTACTTACTTTTTCGGGAATTGGAGTTGCCAGTTTTAAATCTGTGAATCAGTTGCCTGATGATGTGCTTTCAAAAGTTTTCAAAATAAATTTATGAAGGGAGGATTCCCCTTTTATAGTTCCTACTTTTGTTTATGTAGGTTATCACCTCTAGCTGTGATCACTGAAAAATCCAATTAATTGAATCCACCATATATCAGTTCCTAAGGGTTCTTGTTATTTATTGAGCTAATTGATGATAGCCTATTCTCATCTATATATACACCTAAAATTATAACAAGCGTTTTTTGTGATTAGATTGTTTGGTCCCGGGGCCCTGTAAGTCAAATGTAACTTTAAATCTGCTTTTTGTCTGTTCTCTACTTTTAGCCAGGAGCTTTTAATTCCCTGTTTTTCCACTTTGATGGTTAATGCACCATATCTTTTTGGCTGCTGTATCACAGTTCTGCCTCGAACCACATTTAATTTTCTAGGTGGTTTTATAATTTCTGTCAGGATGGAGTTGTAGTCCCTTGTAAAAGGCATTGTATCTTTTATGAACAACCTTATGTTTAATACTTATCAGAAACTAGTATACTGTTCTTGTCATTTGTCATTGTTAGGCTTTTGGTGTTTGTATCACGCATCATGCCTATGAACAGAATTTTGCTAAAAGACTGGGAGTTTCTCACCTCAGGCTCTAAATTTCCTTATTGGCATGTAGGCTTTGTTAGGTGGTAAAAGAGGATCTTCTGGTTTTGATGGAAAATGATTTCTACCTAAAATGTTAGGTCTATGTGGCAGGTGGAATTTGTTTTAGATAAGCATTTTCAAGTTGTTTACAGGTGCTACGGAATCTGGAAAATGGTGTTCAGAGTTTTTTTACCAGATTATTGTATTTACACTGGTATCAATAAGAATATTATTTACCTAGAGCTCTTTCCTGATGTTGGGGCTGTAGCACTTTGAAGCAACCTATTCAGGGGCAAGAAAATTATTGCTCAATGTAGCTATAGAGTCTTTATGCAAATAACTATCTTTGCTAAGATATTTTGGTTGCTCCCTGTCTTCATTTGATATTTAGGTTAAAGTAAGAAATTTTCAGGGTAGCAAAACATTTAATAGCCAATGCTCTGTTTTGCCAGGTTTTCACTGTTTTAGGACACCAGTTACCTCAACAGAGAGCAAAAACCTACAATGCCCTTAACATAAGTTCCTTTGATTACAGTTACTTGATATGATATTAAGTTCCTTTGCTTAAACAACCAGCATTATTTATGCCACTGGTTATTTCTCCTTTATATGGACTGTATGTATCAAAGTAGCTGTTACGATGCTCATTCATCAAAACTGTACAATGCCTTTACATATAATTCTCACTTTTTGGTTAAGCAGTTCCTTAAAGCTGTAGTAAAGTCCAATTTTTTCCTTTTTTCACTTGTACCCACAGGTAAGCCTATAATAAGGTAGTGTACAGTGAATATTACCTAAATGTGCACAGTTTGGAAGATATTCACATCTGTAGCAGCCGATGACGTCATGGGTGCATGCGCACTGGGTAGATTTACTAAAGCTGGTGCACTCAGAATTTGGTTCAGTTGTGAATGGTAGCCAATCAGATTCTTACCTCAGCTTGTTCAATTAAGCTTTGTAAATAAAACCTCATTGGTTTCTATGCAGAAGTGAGCCTGATTTTGCACTCTCCAGCTTTAGTAAATGAACCCCACTCTGATCATAATTGAGAGCTCAGTGAGTGTGGCGACCATTCAGAGCACTATGTCACAATCGTAACTCATTCGTATGTTTTCTGGTCCAGAGGATTTTATTTTCTTCTGTTGAAATTGCTGAGTATATGGAGTATGTATTTTAATATTAAATGGCTGGTTGATCATATTCCCTATTTGTTGCAAGTGTGAGCTGTGCCAGATACCCTTATTGTTCACCTGGAAGGAAATGATTTTTGTGAATTCAAAATATTAGACCTTCTAAATAACACAGCGACTACTCTGTCCAGGGCTGTCTTTAACCCCCCTGACGGTATTCCCGAGTCTGACTCGGGGTGGATTTTTCATACCAAAAGCGGTATCCCCGAGTCAGACTCGGGACAGCGTCGCTGGATCCAGGAGGAGGTTTACTTACCTTCTCCTTCGGATCCAGCGTTGTCTCCCCGCTGTACGAGCGAGCCGTGTCTCGCTCGATGCATCACACCGCCGATCTCCGTGCCCTGCGAGCGTTGCGACGCACGGGCACGGAGATCGGCGCCAAATTCAAAAAGTGAAACAAACAGTATACATACAGTATAATGTAATCTTACAGATTACATTGCTGTATGTAAATATTTCACATCCCCGTTGTCCCTAGTGGTCTGCCCAGTGTCCTGCATGCAGTTTTATATAATAAAAACTGTTCTTTATGCCTGGAAACTGGAGATTGCCCATAGCAACCAAACTGTCACTTTACATCAAAAATGATTTTAGACCAGCTAGAAAACAGCGATAATAAATTAGAATCACTCGCAGAATTGAGTGATAGCGATTTGTGAGGAGATCCATCATCAAATACTGAAAAGTAATGACAGTGACAATTCTGCAGCTGAGCAAATTTCAGTGTTTTTGATTTGATTACATTATTGAATCATTTTTATTATTGTTATATTATTATTTGGTACAATTATTTATAATTATTTATTATATTATAATTTATGATTTAATTTTTCAAACTTTATCATACCCAGGATGTCTGCTAGACTCTGGTTTGGACAGATTTAAGAGAGTTATTCCTAAGAATTGCAGGCCTACAATATAAAACGCCAAATTTTCATGCAAAATAATGGTACCGCTTTTAGCACCTAAAATCCGAAATAATCATACCGCCAGGGAGGTTAATAAGGTTTTGCATGTTATTTATGTGTAATCACAATACTGAGCACAGCTGGTACTAGTGGATATTGATATATTTATTAGATTCAGTATTTACACATGTTTGGGTAGTTTGCGCAATCCTTAATTTGTCACATTCATTTCCCCTAAAGAAGGTTTTTTTTTTAATTGCAGCATACCATTACACATTATAATTTGAGTGCCATTATTTTAAAACAATATCCTGCTTTGAGATAAAAAAATCTGACATAATCATACCGCCAGGTAGGTTAAAGACGGCCCTGACTCTGTCCACAACTCAGTGGTTTTCTAGGCATGGGCTTCAGTCCATGGTAAAGTTACAATAAACTGTGAATTGATTAATGTTCTGATCTATACTTAGATTGCTCTTTTGCCCTGTACACGCGGTCGGACTTTCCGATGGAAAATGTGCGATCGGATCTTGTTGTCGGAAAATCCAATCGTGTGTGGGCTCCATCTGACTTTTTCCCTCGGAATTTCCGACACACAAAGTTTGAGAGCAGGATCTAAAATTTTCCGACAACAAAATCCAATCTTTTTAAATTCCGATCGTGTGTAGACAATTCCGACGGACAAAGTGCCACGCATGCTCAGAATAAATTACGAGACAAAAGCTATTGGATACTGCCCTCTTTATAGTCCCGTCGTACGTGTTCAACATCACTGCGTTCTGAACGATTGGATTTTCCGACAACTTTGTGTGACCGTGTGTATGCAGCACAAGTTTCGGCCAAAATCCGACAGATTTTATGATCGGAATATCCAACCGTTTGTATGGGGCATATTTCTATTTTTGTGTAAAGAGCTTCATCAGAGTTCTCTTTAGTAGTGTTTACATGGCTCCAAACTGTTCCTCCTCTGTTCCTCCTTTGAGACCAAATCTCTCTGTTCTTCATGCAGCCTCAGTTGTCCTTCTTTTTTAGTGTAATGTGTACATCTTTATACAAAATGTGATACAGTATTTTATTGCCAAAAGTGGTATGCTGCACTAACATTTTATCCAACTTCTGGATTACTGCTTTTTTTTTTTTTTTGATAAGCTGATATAAAGGCAAAGCAGAAGAAAGAAAAATAAATTTGTGTTGTTTAGCAAATCATTTTCTGCATATTAGATTTTTGAGGTCTGTGTAACCCAGAATGTGCCCTTGGCTATGTATTGTGTGCTAAGGGTGTCCTTTTTTATAATTTCAGTAATTTGGGAGGTATGGTTTTGGCATATTTTCTCAGATATTGCTAAGGGGATTTTCAATGCTGGATTGTAAAGAATAATTGTTTAGACTCCTGTGGTGGGATGGCACCAGGTTGGTAACCTGGATTTTGGGTAATGCCGCTTACTTTGTGGGTGGACAGTGGTTGGCAAATTATGATTTACTTGGTGTAAGATTTTGCTGTTTGAGTATTAGTGACTGAGCACGTTGGTCTGTTAATGAATAACAGAAGATCTGTTTGTATTAAAGGGTAAAGTTTATTTCATAATTAAAATTGATGTAAACCCAATAAAGGGCCCACAGCCTAAACTTTTCCACAATCCTTCCTTGGTGTTTAAAGCATTCAGCATGCATGCTGAATGAACTGTGCATATTTGATGTTTAAATGCAAAGTAGATCTTCACCGCATTTGAGCACCACAAACCAAAAACACTATTTAATTAATTTTTATTATTCAAAGCAAACTCCCCCATGTACCTATGTCTTTATGCATTATTTTCTTGAGAACTCACTTTGAAAAACAACCACCTAGCATTTCTGACAGTGGCCATTTTGAATAAGGACAAATGTAGCATGTAGCATTTACTTCCTGTAATCCATCTGCCTTTAGCTCAAGCATGCATGCAGGAGAAACACCCTCCTCCTCTCCTCCCCTCCTGAAGACTCCTGGAATTTATGACATAATTTGCCTAGGCAAGAAACCAGGACGTAACTGAAGAAATGTAAAAAAAAAGTTTAAAACAAGTAAATATGATATACTTTACTATCTATTTACTAATGCAAGGAGTACAAAAAATCTATGTTTATTGGAAGAGAAAAGATACATTTTTAGCCTTATTAAAAGAGCTAACCCCAGCTGAATGGTAACTTTTTAACATTTAGTGCATGTTCCCCCTGGCAGTGCCCAGTTCGCCATCCCCTCTGTTTGACAATTTCTTACTTACCCTGTTTCCCCGAAAATAAGACCTAGCGTGATTGTTGGTGATGGCTGCAATATAAGCCAAATAAGACCTATCCTGTTTCCCCGAAAATAAGCCCTACCCTGAAAATAAGACCTACAAGGACTTTAACTAGGGCTTATTTGGGGGGTAGGGCTCATATTGCAGCCATCACCGACACATTTCTGCAGAGGAGTGCATTTTCACTGCAGGTGGTTTTGGGTGTGGTAATCACTTTGATGCCCACACCCACAGCCACACACACAGAGATGTGAACATACTGTAGGGTTATTGCTGGAGCATCATATGACTGTGATCGGTCAGTAAAAAGGTTGTTCAGATTTGTAATATAGCAATTAGAAGATGATGGGCAAAAAAGTTGGGAGGAGGGAGGATTTTATCCTGTGGTGGGGCTTTAAGTTTATTAGAAAAACATCCAAAATATGCTCAAATAAAAAAAAGGTTATTATGCAAGGCTATCAATGGACCTTTTGGCCTGTCAAACCTTTTCTTGCTTAAAAAGTTTAGAACTAGATATACCTATTATTATTATTTAGTTACTAACAATGAAGCAAGGAAGGTATGAGGAGGACTGCACCAGATGCATGTTTAATAACAAGACAGCAGTGAGAATTTCCACTTTGATTTAAAGCTGGAGACACACGGATCAAAATTCACCTGATTCAGCAGAAGCCTGCCAAATTTCATTCCGCGTGTAGCCCTCTCTGTTTAACAGAAGCTTTCAATCTGCATCTAACTTCATCTTGTTCAATTAGACTTTGACAATAAAACCTAGAAGCTGATTGGTTTCTATGCTGAACTGCACCTAATTTTGCATAATGTAGTTTTAGTAAATAACAACCTCAGTTAATCATTAGTAAGACCTCATCTGGAATATGCAGTTCAGCTTTGGGCACCAGTTCTCAAAAAGGATATCTGGGAACTGGAGAAAGTGAGAAGTGCAACCAAACTAAGAGGCATGGAGGAGCTCAGCTATGAGGAAAGATTAGAGGAATCGAATTTATTCTCTCTTGAGAATAGGAGAGGAAGAGGGGATATGATTAACATGTACAAATACGTAAGGGGTACAAATAGTGAACTTGATGTTGAGTTATTCACTTTAAAGTCATCACAGAGGATAAGGGGGTACTATGTCTAGAGGAAAAGAGATATCATCTCCAAATATGGAAAGGTTTCTTCACAGTAAGAGCTATGAAAATATGGAATAGACTCCCTCCAGTGGTGGTTCTGGCCAGATCAGTAGATTTCTTTAAAAAAGTCTGAATTTGGGGAGAAGGCGGAGCCGAGCCGAGAGGTAATGCTGGCTTAGAGCTCCATTCTCAGCAGGACAACGGAGCCATATAACAGCGGAGGTAACTTGACCCTTCACACATATATCATACCAAACGGTAGATAAATATCCCTACCTTACATAGGTGACATTCGGGGGGGGTCAGAGGAGACTCAGGAGGCAGAAAATTAACAAGAAAGTGCCGCCTCACACATACAGCAGTATGGCACTGAAACCATCCCCCTCTGAGGGGAGACACAGTGAGAAGAACAAACAGACAGCCCCTTCTGCTGCATTACATAAAGATGTTTTCTCATTAAAGGAACATAGTCTCTATAACCAAATACCTGAGAAAAATATGTCAGTTCTGGAGAATTTAGAACTTTCTACACAAAAAGACTTATCCCCTCCTGTAACGCTAAAATCCACTGCAGATACCATCATCACAAACCTTACTAAATAAATTAGAGTACTTGGTCAGCATACATCAGCACTGGAAATTAGAGCAGACGATCTGGAAAATTATACATCTAACATTGCCTCAGAAATTGATTTTCTTAAAGAGGAAAATGACATATTACAATCCAAATTGGAGGATTTCGAAAATCGCGCAAGACGCTCCAATATACGTATTAGAGGAATACCCGAATCTGTGACTGATTTAAACGGTGCTATTACTGCACTTTTTCAAAGAATTACAACCAGCTATCCCACTAGAGTGCCTTAAAATGGACCGGGTTCATAGAGCCCTAGCACCAAAGAAAACAGATGGTCCTCCCCATGACATTATTGCAAAATTGCATTTCTACCGCACTAAGGAACTACTGCTAAATACAGCTAGAAATAAAGATCCCCTAATCCAGGGTCATAAATATCAATTATTCACAGACCTCTCACAAAATTACAATTAACAAAAGAAGAACCCTGAAACCACTACTGCAAATATTACAGAAAAATGACATAATCTACCAATGGGGCTTTCCTTTCTCAGTGTGTTTTACTTTCCAAAGTCACAAATATATGTGCCGAACAGCTAAGGACCTGCAAACTACTTTACAGAAACTAGGGATGATAAACACATCAAGAGATGCTGCGGACACTCGCCAAAAATCATCCTCATATGCTGATAATCCCTCCTCTGCTTCCAGAAGAGAAGAAGACTACAATCCACAGAAAAGAAGTCGCATACAATCTCCACCTCCGGATCCAGATCTGGCTGACACTATGGACTGATAAACACCTGTACTGAGGCTACTATCTTGCCTTTTCAACAGAATGGCTACTGCCGAGTTTTTTCTCTGACTTCCAATCAATATTTTTATCATAATCTTATTTAAGAAATGTTCCTAATAATTTAGGCACCTTATTATAACTGTTTTTTTCTCTCTCTTCTCTTCTTTGTCTTCGAGGTTGCCTTAATCTTACATTTTTATTTTTTGCTTGAAAAATGAAATTATATGATTGGCTCTTGGTGTTCTGCAGGGAAGTTCCTTGCACCCTCTCTTGCTACCCTCAGCAGCTCGGTGTACACCGGCCAGTTGACAGTGGCTCATGTACCCTTGCAGGGAGAGTTTTTCTCCTCCCAACGGACACATTAAGAACATAGATATGTTAAGATATATTTCAATATTGTATATTAATTGTATTTTCTTTTTCAGTCATTATCTCCTTTCCCTTCCCTCCCTCCACCCCTATACTCTGGAGACAAATAATTTCTTATATGACACACGTTCTAACATAAACACACATATATTTACTTTTCCCAACTCCATGGCCCCATTAAACATCATATCATTAAATACTCAGGGACTAAACGTTTCACACAAACACACTAAAGCCTTCCGCACATTTTCATCCAAAAAAGCACATATAGTTTGCCTCCAAGAGACTAATTTTGCATCACAATCCACTCCCAAATTTTTCAGTAAAGACTACCCCCAAGTATACACAGCTTGGGCCTCCTCTAAAAAACGAGGCGTGCTTATAGCTTTCCATCGCAATACACCATTTTCACTAATGAAGGAAATCAAGGATGCAGAAGGTCGTTACTTGATTCTAAAAGGACACCTATTTGATACCGCTATCACCATTACATCATATTACACTCCTAACAAAAACCCTATTTCTTTTCTTTCTCATTTATTTTGAACTATAGAACACCACAAAATAGGTACTACAATTCTATGTGGAGATTCTAATTAGACCATATTTGCATTTTTGGATAAATAACCAATCCCACAGTCACATACAGCAGACAAACAACTCTTATCAAAACTGATTACAAAACATAACCTAGTAGATACTTGGAGAAAATTGAATCCAACCAAGAGACAATACACACATTACTCGTTCCCTCATCGCTCATTCTCTAGGATAGACCATATATTTATGTCCATAGGGCTAATTCCAGAAATAATATCTGCAAAAATTATTCCCATCCCATGGTCCGATCATAGTGCACTTTACATTACTGTTGCCTCTATAATTCCAAAAAAAAAGATCCAACATGGATATTAAGAGATTTCCTACTCAAAAATCCAGCTCATAAAAATAATATTGAAATTGCGCTCAAAGATTATATAAAATATGACTCCACACCTGACGTCTCTCGGACTACATTATGGGAAGCACACAAACCTGTTCTTCGTGGCATATGTCTACAGCAAGCAAACATATTCAACAGAGAGCGGAAAATCCTTTGTCAGACTTTAGAAACAAATTTCAATAAATGTCACACAGCATTCCAAAATAACCCTTCTTCTTTATCTAAAATAAATCTTGACAAAGCTAAATTGGAATTTGATCTATTCCTCACTGAAGCAGCGGATAAAACCATCAAGAGATCACAACACAATTTCTATATCAATGCGAATAAACCTCACACGTTATTAGCCAGGGCATTAAAATCCTGCCAGAACCCAACAAAACCGATATGTCTGAAAATCCCTAGGGGGTATACACAAATAATCCTTTAAAAATATTACAAAAATTCAAAACAAAATTAAAAAATGTATACTCTTCTAATAATGAGTTGGACCCTTCTAGAGCGAATGATTTTTTCTCTCATATATCTCTACCGACACTATCTAAAACACAAATGGAAATGATGGCGGAACCAGTGTCAATTATAGAGGTATCTGAAGTTATCAAAAATCTGAAACTAAATAAAAGGTCAGGTCCTGATGGTTTTTCTGCACTGTATTACAAAACGTTTGTAGACACCCTATCTCCAGTCTTGACAAACACTTTTAATTCCCTTTTGGAAAGTCATTCTTTTAGAAGAGAAACCCTAACTGCAATTATCTGTATGCTCCCTAAACCTCACACAGACGATTCAATATGGTCTAATTATCGCCCTATTTCGTTACTAAATTTGGACATAAAAATTTTAGCCAAAATTCTAGCTAACAGATTAAATACTATTATAGGCAATCTTATACATCGTGATCAAGTGGTCTTCATTCCATTACGTCAAGCAGGAGATAATATTAGACATGCAACACTCCTGTCACATGCCGCTAAAAAAAGACGTATTCCCACTTGTTTTCTTTCTTTAGATATTATGAAAGCTTTTGACACAGTATCATGGTCATATATGAACTATACCCTTTCCAAATGGGGATTCGGCCCTCATTTTTTACGATGGATATCTAATTTGTATCAAGATCCCAAAGCTTATATCAGATATGCAGGGTACAAATCGGACGAGTTTAATATACTGAGGGGGACTCGTCAAGGATGTCCACTTTCGCCATTATTATTTGCTTTACTCATTGAACCTTTAGCACAAAGAATTAGGATGGAACCCACTATAACAGGTATTGAAATGGGTGGCTTTCATCATAAACTCTGTTTATTCGCAGACGATATTCTCCTTTTTCTATCTTCTCCACATGTTTCGGCCCCAAATCTTATGGTTGTACTACAAGAATTCTCAATTATTTCGGGCCTTAAGGTCAATATTCAAAAATCTTCAGCATTAAACATTTCACTTGTCGAGAAAGATAAACAATCTTTACAAAATTCACTACCCTTTAAGTGGGTAGACTATAGCCTCCCATATCTGTGTGTGCAGTTTACTCCTAATCCCTCCGATTTATTTGCAGCTAATTACCCAGCTCTATTAAAAAATATTACAAGGTCGTTATCTAATTGGTCATCAATGCCGATACCATGGTTTGGGAAAATCAATATCATAAAAATGTCTGTTCTTCCGAAATTTTTATATTTATTCAGAACTCTCCCGATTCATATTCCTGCATATTTTCTTAGGCTGATTCAACAAAAAGTAACGAAATTTACTTGGGGGAAAATAAAACCCAGACTTCACAAAAAAACACTTGTTCTCCCCAAAGCTTTGGGTGGTTTGGGATTTCCAGACTTTAACATATATTATAAGGCAGCTCAATTATCTCAATTAACAAAATATCACTCTTCTACAGATTCCTTTATGGGTCCTCATTGAAGCTGTAGACTGTGATCCTCTTCCTATAAACAATATATTATGGTTACAACCTGCGGATCGCAAGTCTATAAATAACCCCATTTCTAAGCACTCTCTATCTATATGGGATAGGTATAGAAATTCACATGGTCTGCAATCTCCACAAAATCCGCTATTATCTTTCCACAAGAATCCGACTTTTTACCCAGCCTGGAAATATCCCAAAACCTTTAAAGCTTGGTCTAAGGCTGGTATCACTTGTCTATATAATTTAACTTCAACTACATCAATAAAATCTTTTACAGATCTATGTGAATTATATAAGCTTCCACAATCAGAAATATTCAGATATCTCCAAATCAAAGATTTTTATACTCCTCTTCTCAATTTAAATGTAAACTTACATAATATTTCTCAATTTGAAAGATTTTGTCTCAAGGAACCACATGCTAAAGGTTGTATTACATCATTGTATACACAATTGATATCTAATTCTAATACTGTTATACCTAAATATGTGGCCAAGTGGGAAAAAGATTTGGATTGTACGATCGATTCTAGGTCTTGGTCCAACATATGGTCTTTCACAAAATCTTCCTCTATAAATATATTGGCATCTGAATCATCATATAAAGTTCTCACACGCTGGTATTTGGTTCCTGCGAGAATTGCCAAATTCTCAACAGACAACACTGGCCTCTGCTTTTGTGGCTGTCCAGAAAAAGGTACCTATATACATACCTGGTGGCATTGCTCAATTGTACACTCATTTTGGAAAAAGATCTTTCTGATAATTACAACATTTTTTGATCGTCCAATTTTTTCCAGGCCCATTTATAGCTCTCCTTAATTTAAAACCAGCCTTTCTGAATCAGAACCAATTCAAATTAGTTCTTACACTCCTGATAGCCACAAAGCAGACTATAGCCAATGCGTGCAAAACAGATGTGGTGAATATTGCAGAAACCAAACGTAGCATAAATCAATCTTTCATCCATGCTAAAATGGACGCTATAGATAAAAACCAGATGACAAAGTTTGATATCATATGGAAACCCTGGATTAAATATTATATGTCAGATAATATTGACAACCGAGTTTTATTGTTATGGTGATTAGGATTTTTTATAGAATTACAACATTAGCTGATATATAAAACCTCCTCCGGGGAATTATTCCCTTCCTTTCCCCTCCTATAAACCTTTTATGTTCTTCGTTTACTATATGATACTTACTATAAACATACTTTAGAAGTTATGGTCAAAACTTTAAAATCATATATTTTCTTTTAACATATTTATATTTTCTTGGGATTAAAATGTTTAAAACTCAGCTATAAGAATGTTTTCAAATTCTAAAATATATAAGGCCATTTATTGTCATTCCCACGAGAATATCTTGAAATTCTTCTTTGCTTTGTATCATACGTACTTCAATATGTCTACTTTTTATTTCTGGTATCACATAATTTGTCTTATATTCTGTACATGTCATTTATTTTAATATAAAATAAAAACTTTTGAACGAGAAAAAGGTCTGAATTCTTTCCTAAATGTACATAATATAACTGGGTACTAACATTTATAGATAAAGTTGATCCAGGAAAAATCTGATTGCCTCTCAGGGGATCAGGAAGGATTTTTTTTCACCTGCTGTAGCAAATTGGGTCATGCTTTGCCAGGGTTTTTTGCCATCCTCTGGATCAACTGTGGGTATAGGATAGTATATATATGGGATTGTATTGTGTGTGTTTTATTTTTATTTTTTATTTATTCGGTTGAACTAGATAGACTTATGTCTTTTTACAACCTGTAATTATGTACCTGGCTTACATTTCCTTTTGTTTATTGTTCACATTTTTCCTTGGTCATTTAGGCTGTATTGCGACAATGTTACCTACAGTACTGAGGGAATTCTCTGAACATGTTTAATGTATAATACAGTGTTAAAATAAAAACCTATGCAGCTGATAAAATTTTATCAGATCTACAAGGAGCAGACCAGGCATTGCACTTTAAATGCTTTATTGCATTTTCAATAGCATTATTTAAACCTGAACTGAAGAACTTACCTGCTTTGTGGCATTTCACATTCAATTCTTTTACCATGCAGTGTAGTTTTCTCAATTCCACTAATAGCACTACAAAATTACACATAATCTACTATTTCGTATAATCCTATTTCCCCTGGATGTCTTCAAAATGTAATGAGAAGCTTTGGTCAATGCTGAGGTGAATGAAATTTCAACTTCTTTATAGCTTAAAGCCTGCTGGGATATGTTTAAAGATTCAGTAGTTAAGACAAAAAAGGCAATCTTTTTTTTCATTTGGGATAAAGTAAGGGAGGATTATAACCACTGTCAGATTTTTTTGCCATTTTTCATTCTATTGGGGAGATTTCCTTTCCTTTTTGATGGTAGCTTTTATCTCCAGAGATGCGGAGCCATGATGGGGGCACGTTTTTCACCCTCTCTTGCCAACCTATATATGGGTTGGTGGGAGAGGGTCCGCATCTTTGGAGATGGGAACCCTTTTCATTCATCCATCATCATGTACCGTCGGTACATTGATGACCTGTTATTTATCTGTTCAGAGGACGTTAATGATCTTGACAGACCTCTGGGCTATATAAATGACAACAACTTGAATTTATGTTTCACTGGACAGATGGCTATGGAATCCATGTCATTTTTGGATGTGTTGCTTTCCAGTAGGGGGTGTGGCTGTATTTGTTCCAGTCTATGCAGGAAACCCCTTTCTGGAAACACACTACTCCATGCTAACTTTGGACACCCCAAGCATGTCATACGGGGGATACCAGTTGGGCAATTTATTTGATTACAGAGAATGTGTAGTGAACTTCAAACATACGAAGAAGAGAAGAGACTTATGAATAGTAGGTTCTCTTCATGGGCATATGGATCAGGCACCATCCAGAGAGCGATAAATATTGTCGATATCATTGAGAGAGACACACTTTTACAAGAAAAAAACTGAAAAGATGGGAAGTCAGTGTATCAGTGTTCACAACCCCTTACAGTTTGGAATTTGGCAAAATAAGAGGATAATTGAGAGACACATATCGATTTTGTATGAGGATAATACATATGCCAAGATTCTATCCAAGGGGATAAAAGTTGTGTCTAGACGCGCCCCATCCTTGGGCAATGTTTTATCACCTAGTGACTTTTGTTCTAGCACTCCCAATAGGACACGGCTTGATTTTGTGGGTAACTACAAATGTGGGGCCAATATATGCCCGTGTTGCCCTCATATAATCAGAGGTGATAGATTTTCCTTCAGCGTTAGTGGCAGGTCCTACAGCAGGAGGAAGTACATTCATTGCAATACCAGACATGTTATTTATTCAATCACATGTAAAGAATGCAATATTCAATATGTTGTTCGTACCACTAGAAGATTGAGAGATTGATTGAATGACCATGTTCGCAATACTGAAAAGGAGCATGCCACCAATATTGTCAGACATTTTAATGAGATTCATAATGGTAATACTTCCTTGTTTCAAATACAGGGGTAGAAAGAATTATTACACCTAGACGAGGAAATTAAAGTTTTGAGATACTGTGTAGACATGACGTTTATTGGATATTTAGTTTACCAGGATTGCAAAGGGTTTAAACTTTGAATGGGATCTAACCCATTACTATGATTGATCATAGTACACAATAGATAATTGACCAATGCCATTGATTCATCTTGGCATGGTTGTTTAATGATAAATATGCGTGCACACCAGCACATACATGTGCTTTGACATGTGAGTGTTTGAATTGATCAATAATATTTACAGTTCATAGTTTACAATTCACCTCCTCGTGTTTGATATGAACTTCATGGTGGCATATTTGTATACACATATTCAGGTATTTACACCTATATTTGTGCTCTCGTACACATTGATATCCACATGATGTCTTCATGATAGATCCTCCACAGTTTCATATATGCTATGCTTATAACTGTTTTTAGTTTGCTCATGTACTGGTTTATGTTTTTAGAATGATGCTTGTTAAAATTGCATCATTCATATTATATCAAATGTTGTTTAAATTTGATTTTGCATGATGGAAAACTTGAAACAGGAAGTGTGGAATTGGACACACTTGAGTTTAATTTTGAAATCTAATCACATATATATATATATATATATATATATATATATATATATATTGGGATAGCACTTGCCATAGGCGGGTGCACACGGGGTGTTCCGGGTGTGCTTGGGCATACCCTAATTTGTGTCTGGAGATCTGCTGTAAGATGCTGCAAGATACTGTATAGGGAGCTGCCTGTGAGACAGTTTGCCAATGAGCAGTCAGGGAGGCATGTAAGAGCTGCTTAGTGCTTTAAACTGTCATGTAATGCCACTGCTTGCAGATGGGAGCTGTCAAAACTCGGGGCTGATGTTGGGGGTGGGTGGGACTAACCAGCTAGCCTATCAAACACACTGATGTCAAGGGCTTGGCGAGCCCCTCCGTGTATGTGGCTCCACCCCCTTTCTATCAGCTATTAAACACCAGCCAATGATTGGGCTGCTTAAGAAAGGGGGCAGAGTCATATACATGGAGCAGCCCGCCCAGCCCCTATTCCTTTGGCTGGTGTTCGATAGCTGATAGAAAGGGACAGAGTCACATACACGGAGTGGCCCACCCAGCCCCCCATTGGCTTGTGCTTGACAAGCTCTGAGTTCTGACAGCTCCTCTCTGCAAGCAGTGGCACTACATTACAGTTTCATGCACTGAGCGGCTCTTACATGCCTAGCTGACTGCTCAATGGGAAACTTCCCCTCTCCTAGATCAGTGCTAATTGGTGACACCTATCAATGCCCATCAATGCCACCTACCATTCCCAACCAGTGCCACATATCAGTGTCATCAATTAGTGGCACCTGTCAGTGCCCACCAGTGCTACCTGTCTGTGCCATATGTTAGTGCCAATTAGTGCCCACCAGTGCCACATGTCAGTGCTCACCAGTGCCACCTGCCAGTGCCAATTATTTCTCATCAGTGCCACCTGTCAGTGCCAATCAGTGCCCACCAGTGCCACCTGTCAGCGCCAACCAATACCACCTATCAGAGACAATCCTGCCAATCAGTGCTGCCAGTCAGTGCCAACCAATGCCACCTATCAGTGCCAATCAGTGTCCAACAATGCTTCCAATCAGTGCTGCATATCAGTGCCCATGAGTGCTGTCTATCAGTTCTGCCTAATAGTACCCATCAGTTTTGCCTATTAATGCCCATCAGTGCTGCCAACGAGTGCCTATCAGTGCCAACCAAAGCCATAAATCAGTGCCCATCTGTGCTGCCAATCAGTGAAGCCTATTAGTGCCAACCAATGCCTATCAGTGCTGCCTATCAATGCCCATCAGTGCCGCCTATCAGTTCTGCCTATTAGTGCCAAACAGTGCCACCATGCAGTCCCTATCAGTGTTGCCAACCAGTGCTGCCTATCAGTGGCCATCAGTGCTGCCTGGGAAAGATGGGAAACATCTCTAACTTTTCTGTAGCTGAGAATGTCAGCTTTTGTGATGGGGAAGATATTGGGTGCAGTTCTGCTAGGGAGGGGTGGTCCCTGTTTCCCGGAGGAGGAGGACTGTCATTGGCCACTACTAAAGCCAATCACAGTCCTGCTAGCCCTGCCCATCATCTGGAGAAAAATGATTTGCTTGGTTGCCACTACCAATCTCAGAAAGAAGAGATTTCCCTGTGATTGAGAAAACCACAATCAGGTGACAGTTTGTGGAATTACTGCTGAGGTTCTGGGAACTTTGTTGAAATGATTTGTGAACCTTTACATCACTTACTACTGAACCCCTGCACTCTGTGTCCCTTTATGCTACAGCCAGTATTCAGCACAATTAAAATAACACCCAACATTTCCTTTGGGTTTCAGAAAATGCCCCTGACCTGAGTTCATCATTGTGCATCCATTCCAGATGCTTGTATGTGACATCCCATACAAGCACGTGGGCTGAATGTGAGAGGTGGATCAGCAGGATGAGTGTTTTCCCAGGCAGGTAGATGTGTCTCATCTCTGCTTCCTTTCACCACTCTGTATATCACACATATCATAGATGAGAAGAGGGTACAACAGTGAGGCAGATGTGCAGGGAGGTACAGTGGTGAAAGAGATGAGAAGGGGGTTCAGCAGGGGGACAGATGGGTAGAGGGGTACAGTGTTGGGGCAGATGAGTAGGGGGGTTCATAGGTAGGACAGATGAGCAGGAGGGTACAGCGGTGAGGCAGATGTGCAGGGAGGTACAGTGGTGAAAGAGATGAGAAGGGGGTTCAGCAGGGGGACAGATGAGTAGGGGGGTACAGTGTTGGGGCAGATGAGTAGGGGGTACAGTGTTGGGGCAGATAAGTAGAGGGGTACAGTGTTGGGGCAGATGAGTAGGGGGGTTCAGTGTTGGGGCAGATGAGTAGGGGGTTCAGTGTTGGGGCAGATGAGTAGGGGAGTTCAGTGTTGGGGCAGATAAGTAGGGGGGTTCAGTGTTGGGGAAGATGAGTAGGGAGGTTCACTGTTGGGACAGATGAGCAGGGGGTTCACTGTTGGGACAGATGAACAGGGGGGTTTAGTGTTAGGACAGATGAGAAGGGGGTTCAGTGGTGGGACAGATGTGAAAGGAGGTGTATTGGTGGGACAGATGAGCAGGGGGTTACAGTGGTGGGGCAGGAAAACCCGGGGGAAGAGAGGTGGGGCAGAAGAACAGGGGGGTACAGAGGTGAGACAGATGTGTAGGAGGTACATTTGTGGAGCAGATGAGAAAGCGGGTTACAGTGGTGGGGCAGGTGATCAGATGGGTTCAGTGTTGGGACAGATGAGAAGGTGATTCAGTAGTGAGAGAGAAGAGCATGGGGATATGGCAGTGGAGCAGATGTGCTGGGAGGTACAGTGGTGGGACATATGTGCAGAGGGGTGCAGAGGAGAAAGGAGGTATATCGGTGGAACACATGACCAGGGGGTTACAGTGATGGTGCAGAAGAGCAGGGGTACAGTGGTGGGATAGATGTGCAGGAGGTAGAGTGGTGGGCAGATAAGAAATGGGGTTACAGTGGTGGGGCAGATGAGCAGATATGTTCAGTGTTAAGACAGATGGTTCAGCGGTAAGAGAGAAGATCATGGGGGTATGGCAATGGAGCAGCTGTGCAGGGAGGTACAGTGGTGGGGCAAATGAGAAAGGGGAAACATTGGTGGGGCAGATGAGCAGGGGGTTACAGTGGCGGGACAGAAGAGCAGGGTGTTACAGTGATGGGACAGAAGAGCAGGGTGGTACAGTGGTGGGACAGAAGAGCAGGGGGTACAGAGGTGGGGCAGATGTGTAGGGGTTACAGTGGTGGGGCAGATGAGAAAAGGGGTACAGTGGTGGGGTAGATGAACAGGGTAGTACAGTGGTGGGGCAGATGAGCAGGGTGGTACAGTGATGGGGGAGATGTACAGGGGGTTATAGTGGCGGGGGAGATGGGCAGGGGGTTACAGTGGTGAGGCAGATTACCAGGGGGTTACAGTGGTGGGGCAAATGAGCAGGGGGTACAGTGGTGGGGCAGATGAGTAGGGAGGTTCACTGTTGGGACAGATGAGCAGGGGGTTCACTGTTGGGACAGATGAGAAGGGGGGTTTAGTGTTGGGACAGATGAGAAGGGGGTTCAGTGGTGGGACAGATGTGAAAGGAGGTGTATTGATGGGACAGATGATCAGGTGGTGGGGCAGGAGAGCCGGGGGAAGAGAGGTGGGGCAGAAGAGCAGGGGGGTACAGAGGTGAGACAGATGTGCAGGAGGTACATTTGTGGAGCAGATGAGAAAGCGGGTTACAGTGGTGGGGCAGGTGATCAGATGGGTTCAGTATTGGGACAGATGAGAAGGTGATTCAGTAGTGAGAGAGAAGAGCATGGGGATATGGCAGTGGAGCAGATGTGCTGGGAGGTACAGTGGTGGGACATATGTGCAGAGGGGTGCAGAGGAGAAAGGAGGTATATCGGTGGAACACATGACCAGGGGGTTACAGTGGTGGTGCAGAAGAGAAGGGGTACAGTGGTGGGACAGATGTGCAGGAGGTACAGTGGTGGGCAGATAAGAAAGGGGGTTACAGTGGTGGGGCAGATGAGCAGATATGTTCAGTGTTAAGACAGATGGTTCAGTGGTAAGACAGAAGAGCATGGGGGTATGGCGATGGAGCAGCTGTGCAGGGAGGTACAGTGGTGGGGCAAATGAGAAAGGGGAAACATTGGTGGGGCAGATGAGCAGGGGGTTACAGTGGCGGGACAGAAGAGCAGGGTGTTACAGTGATGGGACATTAGAGCAGGGTGGTACAGTGGTGGGACAGAAGAGCAGGGGGGTACAGAGGTGGGGCAGATGTGTAGGGGTTACAGTGGTGGGGCAGATGAGAAATAGGGTACAGTGGTGGGGTAGATGAACAGGCTGGTACAGTTGTGGGGCAGATGAGCAGGGTGGTACAGTGATGGGGGATATGTACATGGGGTTACAGTGGTGAGGCAGATGACCAGGGGGTTACAGTGGTGGGGCAAATGAGCAGGGGGTACAGTGGTGGGGCAAATGAGCAGGGGGTACAGTGGTGGGGCAGATGTGCAGGGTAGTACATTGGTGGGACAGATGTGCAGGGATTACATTGGTGGGACAGATGTGCAGGGTGTTACAGTGGTGAAACAGATTTGCAGGGGGGGAACAGTGATCTGAGGTGTGGAGGTGCAGGAATTGGGGCTGATCTGAGGCGTGAGAGTGCAGGATGTTAATTTCTCACTACTAAAGTAGTTTACAGCATTTACTTTATAAAAAATACATTTTGTGATTAAGAGTGTGAAAGACATTTTTTGTTTAAAAAAAATCCAATCCAATTGTCACAGGGATAGAAAGTGAGGTGAAATATTTTGAACAGGGGCACACCGACAGCAAAACAAACATCAAATTACAGGGTGTAAACTCTTCTTTATGCTATCCTAATAACTTAAAATTATGTTTTTGGCCAGATTTACACTTCCAACTTACATACGAATTCAACATAAATACAAACTCACAGAACCCCCTGTTTGTATCCTGTATTTGTCTATATTGCATTATTACTTTTTGACATGCATATGTTGATGTTTGTCCATATAAGTCCTTGCATACAACATCTAAAAAGTCAGCCACAATATTAAAAATGAAATGGTTCCTGCTTCACAGATATTAGAGGGGTTGCAAAGTCGGTAGTTTTTTTAATCTCATCTATGTGTCCATTTCTGAATGGACACCAGGAGCTGCAGCTCAGGTCCGGTGCCCCCATAGCAAGCTGCTTGTTGTGGGGGAACTCAACAGAAGGGAGGGGCCAAGAGAGCCAAAGAGGGACCCAAGAAAAGGAGGATCCGGCCTCATTTTAACCCCTGATGACCGAGTTTAGGCTGAATTCCCCCAACATATGATGACAATAACCATATTGTTATAAAAATTATAATAACCTTTTTATTTTTGTTCCAATTTGGCCAATGGACTGATTCTCTCGAAGAGTATGTGACTTCAGTGGTAAATATTCTAGATAATATATTTAAAGTGATTACAGTGCATACATAAATAAATAATAAAACCATGTGTCTCAAGGATAGAAACCGAGTAATCCGCACATAAAAAAACAGGTACTCGTGACAAATATACATTCCTTTCTGTGACAAAAAGTCATTAATATAATCTGGATGACTGTGCATGATCTATAACTTCATCATGGATTGTGAAAGTTCATAATGTAGGGTGACCAAATTTCTTTCTTCCCATGTCACCTCAGTGCTCTCTGGCCTCTCACCTTAGGTATGCTTCAAATCAGCATATTATGTTATTTCACAGGAATAGTGTAATGTCATGGAATCACCTCTAGGGGTTCTCTATAGGTATTAGAATGCTCTGCTCTCTATTGTATAGTGCTGGGATCCTGTTGTTCCTAGAAAGATTCTCTTCAATGTCTTCCCAGTAATGATGGGTGAAGAAAGAAGAATGTTTTCGTAGTGTGATATCGTTTTAAAAGGGTGTTTATTTAAAAAAAAACAGCAAAAAACTCACATTTTAAAAGACGATAGCCGGTGAAAATCCACGAGTAACAAACTCATTCCCCTGTGGCATCACTTCCAGTGTACTTCCACTCGCATCCCTTTGTTTTTGTAAGTAGATGTTTTTTGCATGTGTCAATAGACCTACATGGACATACCTCAACATACATCAATATACACTATGTATGGGGAAAGTAAATAATAGAATAATGCATGTTATAATAATTATATTTCTATATTCTAGATTTCTACCATGTATTTTTACTCTGCAGAAGAACATTCATGAAATGAGTTGCTTTACTTCAAGTGTAGAAATATGCAAAATATGTATTTTAGAAATGTTATGAATAAGTCAAATAGAAAAAAAATATGCAATCTGTACAGGACATACTTACTGTGACAAACATTACCAGCCTCATAATGTATTTATTCTTTTACATGCTACAATTTTTAGACAGGTTATATAAATTATGGGTTTTGTGAGACCAAATTTGTGCACCCTCAAAGTCCCATGTATTCCTCCTGTTGTACATGTTCAAATACTAGGGATGGTGGTAAATGTAAGGATATCCAATAGTAATGATGATTGTTAGGCATTGTATTCCATTTCTTCTCCACTCTGTCCAAAATTTAAAAAAAAAGGTTTGCCTTTAGGTATACTTTAAAGATTAAATATACCCTTACCTTCAGTCTCTCACAGTTTCACGGGCTCCTCTCCTGTACTGAGATTGCTTACTTCAATGTCACTACACATTGTGAGCTTCTAAGCCCTTCTACACACGGTCGGAAATTCCAATGGAAAATTTCTGATCGGACCGCGTTGTCTGATAATCTGACCGTGTGTGGGCTCCATCAGACTTTTTCCGTTGGAATGTCCAACCAACAAAGTTTGAGAGCCAGATATAAAATTTTCTGACAACATGATCCGATCGGAGTTTGTCTGATCGTTTGTAGAGAATTCCGATCGGACAAAGTACGGCGGATTTTGTGGTCTGAATTTCTGACCGTGTGTACAAGGGCTTAGAGTGTGTTATATCTGCAGAATTTGAGATTCAGTCTGCCTCATTTTCTGGCTGGAGGCCATTCAGCATTATCTGGTGCTTTCTTCCCCAGCCCTGGTCCACTCCTTTAACTACTTTCTGACCGCTGGCAGTCAAATGATGGCCAGGCGGTGCATCTATTGTGGCGGGAGGCCGCCATATGATGGCCTCCAGTTTAAACAGGGAATGCGTGCGATCGTGCGCGCGCATCCCTGTTTCATCGGTGGCGCCGTGTCACGAAGACACCGCTCGCCACCGAAGGGGGTGAACAGCCATTGGTTATGGCTGTTTACCACGTGATCGGCCGTGATGAAGTCACGGTCGATCACAGATGGTCACACCCCCACTGTGCACGGCGCATGCACGCATCCGGGAGCGTGCCGCGCGTGCACGCCGGTGGCGGCGTGTTCCCCGGGAACACTTCTCGTCACCAATGCTGGTAAACAGCCATTGGCCGGCTGTTTACCCACGTGATTGACTGTGAACCTTTCACAGCCGATCACTAAAATGTAAACAAACCGCGGTAACGAGATGTTACCGGGTTCTCCTCCTCACACACCAATCGTGTGTGAGGAGGAGATTGCGGTAACATATCGTTACCGCCTACAGTGTACACCAATCACACTGATTGCCCCCCCCAATAAAGAGGACCTGTCACCACCCATCATAGTACCTGTCACTCACAGTCCATCAGAGTACCTGTCACAGTCCATCATAGTACCCGAGTACCTGTCACAGCCCACCAGAGTACCCGAGTACCTGTCACAGCCCATCAGAGTACCCGAGTACCTTTAATATTGATTGGACCCTGGGCAAACATTTTCTTAGGGCCCCCCTCCCCCCATGCAGTTTTGCTCTCCACCTTCTCTGAAACATACAATAAATAGCAGCTAGAGGTTACAGCACATTTCTGCTTGTTGATTGGCTGCTAGAGATTGCTGTACAGTAATACTGTTCACTGGTTGCTATAGGTTACAGCAAAACTTGTCCTCACTGCAGGGGGCATGATATACCTATGAATGCTGCCTTTATTTACATATCAATGCAGTTGGCCTCAGCTATTTACATATGCATGTCACTGCTATTTACATATGAATGCCAGTATTTACATGTAAACACAGGTCTGCTGGTGAGTCATCTGTACACAACAATAGGGCAGAGCTGGGCAGCATTAGTAGCAGCACAGGACTAAAATTTCAAGGGACAAGGGAATGTAAACTAGGATAGTTGGCAAGCATGAAGCAGCTGCTTTGGGCCCCAGGGCAGCTGCCCCTTTTGCCCTGCCTTAAAGATGGCCCAGCCTGTCCCAGTCCATCTGAGTACCTGTCACAGTTCATCTGAGAACCTGTGACAGTTCATCTGAGTACCCGAGTACCTGTCACAGTCCATATGAGTACCTGAGTACCTGTCACCGCCCTTCAGAGTACCCAAATACCAGTCACTAAGCCATCAGAGTACCTGACACCAGGCCATCAGAGTACCTGAGTACCTGTCACCAGGCCATCAGAGTACCCGAGTACCTGTCACCAGGCCATCAGAGTACCAGAGTACCTATCTGCAGCCCATCAGAGTACCCGAGTACCTATTTGCAGCCCATGCCTCATAGAATATACGTTGGGGTGTTTGCTTTCCAAAATGGGGTCATTTTGTGGGTAATTTCACAGGCCTGGTGCTCCTGGACCTTCAAAAGTGTGATGGGTAGGAATGAAATGAGATGTGTCATTTATGCTCCTAGAACGCCTGAATGTACTACTTCAATGTTCGGCCTCTCTATGTGACCAGGCTGTGTAAAAGTTCTACACATGTGGTATCGTCATACTCGGGAGGAGTAGCAGAATGTGTTTTGGGGTGTAATTTTTGCTATATACATGCTATGTGTTAGAAATATCTTATAAATTGACAACTTTGTGTAAAAAAAATGCGTTTTCATTTTTTTCCAAATATTCCAAAAACTTCTGGAAAAAAATGAACAGTTCAAAAGACTCATCATGCCTCACAGATTATACGTTGGGGTGTTTGCTTTCCAAAATGGGGTCATTTTATGGGAAATTCCATGTTCCTGGTACTCCAGGGCCATTTGGGGGGTATTTGTACTTTTATTACTTGTTAGTGTCTCAAGAAATGAGATATACCTGATGTACTGAAGGCCTGATCAGATGTGATCAATTTTCAGTGATTGGCACCATAGTTTGTAGACTCTATAACTTTCACAAAGACATAATAATATATACTAATGTGGGTTATTTTTACCAAAGATATGTAGCAGTATACATTTTGGCCAAAATTTTCGAAGAAAAATTACTAATTAGCAAACATTTATGATGAAACAAAGAAAAAGGATTTTTTTTCACAAAATTTACGTTTTATTTTATTTATAGCACAAAAAATAAAAAACCCACTAGTAATTAAATACCACTAAAAGAAAGCTCTATTTGTGTGGAAAAAGGGTGCACATTTCATATGGGTACAGTGTTGCATGACTGAGTAATTGTCATTCAAACTGTGAGAGCACTGAAATCTGAAAATTGGTCTGGTCAGGAAGGGAGTGTAAGTGCACTGTATTGAGGTGGTTAATTTACTGGATTTCAGTTTTTTAATCATAGAGGCTTAGCATCACATGTGAGTTGCCATAGCATCCTGTTTTCAGGAAGCTATGTACAGCACCATGATCTGTCTGCATTCCACAGAGAAGCACAAAAGCTTTAATGATGTTGTCACTGGGTCTAAAATAAAGTATGTCATGATAACAGATGTCTACAGATGGCAATGCTAGCAACTCCAAAAAACACTAAACAGTGGGGTAAAAGAGAAAACAACTTCCATGTAGGAATTACACAAAAGTCCATGTCCTATTCATCCGTAGGGATGGGCGAACGGTTCGGCCCGAGCATAAGTTTGGGCCAAACTTTCGCTGTTCTGTGGCTCTGCGAACATCCAAACGGGTCGTTCGAAGTTTGTTTGGCCCCCCAAACTCACCAAAATGCATTGTGGCGCTGAACAGTGCATTGCAAGCCCTGATTGGCTGAAGCAGTGAAAGCTTCAGCCAATCAGGGCACAGAGTATACAAAAACACAAGCAGCGCTCTACGGGAAAAAAGGTCAAAATATATATGTCCATATGTGTATTCACATATAAGAATATGTACACCTTTGACTTAATTTTAAAAAAGCACTTTATTGCACATAAGTTGGAGCCCAACAATATCCATGGGGCTATAAATAAGAGTGTGAACAGTCATGTGTATAGAAAAATATGTTAAAACTATGCGCTTAAAATGAATGAAATTAAAAGAGAAAGTTTTTAGCACGGTACCACCAATATGTTCTTGAAGTAAAAGGGTTAACTGCGCTCGAAAAGGCTCACCTCACCGTTCCACGGGCAAGAAGTCATGCAGGAAAGAATGCTCAGGCTCCAATGAGGTAAGGTGACTCCAAAGGGAGCCTCACAATCAAAAGAAAAACGAAAGTTAGATGAGGTAGGCGAGGAGGGAGACAGTCCATGATTAAACAAAAAATAGAGAATGAACTTCAACTAGAAGATAGCACCATTAAAATCTATAACTTGTCATGCCACACACTTACAGCACTGAACTCTATTGAAAAAAGGTCTCAGTTTTTCCCTTCCATAGGGCCCAATACATTTCTTTCCCATATTCACCACTCACCAAAGAACAAAAACAAAGATAACTACATGAAGGACATGGGCAACACCATCAGATTTGTCTCTACATTCAATACGAAATATAGGACCAGTTCCAAAATTATTCATAAACATTTCAACATTCTTAAACTAGACCAACGCTTGGCCCCTTGTTTACCTCCCATACCACAGATTACATTTAGGAAAACCAGCACCATAAAAACATTATTTCCCCCAGTAAGTTAGGAAAATCTCATAGTAGACCCCTTTCTGACATTAGGACCTTTTTTGATACATGAACAGGAATTTTTCAGTGTCATAAAAGGGGTTGCCTTACATGCCAATTCATCACAGGTCAAAGGTATAACATTTTCAATTAAGCAGTTTATTACCCGCTCTACAGAATGTGGTGTGTACATTCTGCGGAGCTTATGCAATTTACTATACATTGGTCACACTATATCCTTCGTACTAGAGTAGGCGGGCACTGCAGATTTATCAAAAAGGGCTTTGACAAGCATAGTATCCCACTTAATTTCCTCCAAGCACACAATAAAGATTGTTGTCATTTAGAAATGTTGGCTATTGAGAGTATTCCAAAGGGTACCTTAACTGATAATGAAAGGTTTTCTGTCCTTTTGTGAGAGAGAAACCTTTTGGATTGATATGATGGGTTATTTTATGCCGAGGGGGCCTCAATGAGGAATTAGAAATTCATTGCCTTATATGACGCCCTCCACGCCCTATCTGTCAATCCATTCAATTTATTTTTAGACCAATACAGAAAATATAAGACGAGTCATGTACATGGATATAACGCTTGTCTAGATTTGCTACCAATTTATATTTTTCTATACATATGACTGTTCACACTCTTGTTTATAGCTCAATGGATATTGTTGGGCTCCAACTTATGTCCAATAAAGTGCTTTTTTTAAATTGAATTCAAGGTGTACATATATTTATATGTGAATACTGTACACATATGGATATATTTTGACTTTTTTTCCCATAGAATGCTGCTTGTGTTTTTGTATATCTTGTTCTCCATTTTCCAGTGGTTGGCAGCTGCACTGGGTGTCAATTTTACTCCTATACAACCCCCATACATGTTCAATTTGAGCGCTTCAGGAACTTGTTTGTTTTTTGTTAATCAGGGCACAGAGCACTGCCAGAGTCATGATCGGACACTGTCATCATGACTTTATCCAATCATGGCTCATTCCTGCCCCACAGTATAAAAGTAGTGTGATTTCGGTGTGGAGAGAGATAGAACAGGGCTCTTTTCAGTGCTACTAGTTAGTTAGTGTGCTATACTGTGTTATTTTGCTTCAATTATCAGTGTAGAATATTCGTTTAGTGTCGGTCTAGGGATGGAGTAGTGAGGAGGACCATCATTCAGCTTTTCATAGTGCGCAGCTGGAGTAGGGACAGCTCAGATAGTTTCACTGTAGTGTAGTGAGACTGTGTCATTCATACATAAATTAGTGTAGAGTAGGGGCAGCTCATATAGTTTCATTGTAGTGTAGTGAGACCATGTCAGTAATCTACATTAGTGTATAGCTAGAGTATGGACAGTTCAGATAGGGTCAGTGTAGTGACTGTTGAACACAGTCTATTTGATTGCATTACTGCCAGTTTAACGCCATTTACTTCTGTTTGCATTACTGACAGTTTAACGCCATATAGTTGTGTTTTACTGCCAGTTTAACGCCATATAGTTGTGTGTGTGTTGCTGCCAGTTTAACGCCATATAGTTGTGTGTGAGTTACTGCCAGTTTATCGCCATATAGTTCTGTGTGTGATACTGCCAGTTTAATGCCATTTACTTCTGTGTGCGTTACTGCCAGTTTAATGTCATATAGTTTTGTCTGCGTTACTGCCAGTTTAACTCCATATAGTTCTGTGTGTGTTACCGTCAGTTTAAAGCCATCTAGTTCTATGTGCATTACTGCCAGTTTAACTCCATATAGGTTTGTGTGTTACTGACAGTTTAACACCATATAGTTCTGGGTGCATTACTGGCAGTTTAATGCCATATAGTTCAGTGCGTCACTGTATGTTTGGTGCATTATATTGCAGTATATTATAGTGTAGAGTACTCAAATTAAAGTGCACCAAACACCACTTTACATTGATTAAAGTGCGTCTACGTACAGATTTCCACGTCTTCTTTACATTTGCTTATAAGCACCTCCCTGCCAATAATGTCTGGGAGGACAACAAGAGTCAGACGTTTCCTTGGCACTGTAAGGAGGCCAACAAAAAATGTGTCCACAGGCAAAGGTGGACATGGTGGTCAGTCCCTCTCATCCTCTGTCACGCAAGCAGAGACAAGTATGCAGTCCACTGCAGTTGCCAGAGTGGATAAACCTGCTTCCTTGTCCACAGCTATTCCTGTCATAGTCCCAGCATCAGCCATTGAGGAGTCAGCTGGGTTATTTGACCACAGCATCAGCCACTTGCTCCTTGATGATACCCAGTCATTACTGAATTAAGATGTTGGTTCTGAGGTTGAGGATGACAGGAACATGAGCCTAGGGAGAGGGAGGAACACTGATAGACAAATTGGAAAACAAATTCATGTTCCCGCAAGTCGCAGCATATTTGCAAGAAGATGATGATAACTATGAGGTCACTGATACAACTGGGTGCCAGATAGAGCAGAGGAGGAAACTGAAGGTGAAGCGGCACAACTCCAAAAATGCCGACATCAAGAAAGAGTAGAGAGCAGCCACCCTATTCCATCACATTCTGCAGCTGTTATTCTCTGACCCACTCCTCAAAGCTCAGCTGTCTGGACCCTTTTCAGTACATCTGTAGCAAATCACACTGTTATTTGCAAACTGTGTCTCAGGCACATCAAACGTGAAAAAACACCAGCCATTTGGGTACCACATACTTAACAAGGCATTTAACGTCCAACCACTCAGTCTGTTGGCAAGAACACCTAAAAGCCACACAAAAGGGACATAAATCTGTCCCTCCTCCTCCTTACCCACTTCAGTCTGCCCCTGCTATACCAAGTCTCAGCAGCCTCCACTGACAGGGATGATGGTATAGCACAGGGTGTCCCAGCTCCCAGCAGCACACCACCAGCTGTAGACTGTAGCCAGCAAATTTCTTTGCCCCATCTGCTGGGTTTTCAGCCAGGTGGATTCTGCCCCCTTACGTGAATGCACACAATGTGCTGTACCACAATGGCAAGTTCCCAGTCACTACTACTTTTCACATAAGGCCGTTCCATCTCTCTACCATCACGTGGAAGGGAATGTTCTGGCATCATTGGTTAAGACAATCAGCCATAAAATCCACCTTACTGCTCAGTCAACGAGTACGTGTGCAAATATGGCACAACGACAGGGTCAGGCCGCCTCAGCTTTTTTTTTCCCCATGCCAATGGCTGATCATTAAGGATTCATACACTGTAGTGGCACCATTTGAGGAGGCCACAAGGATGGTAAGCTGTGACAGTGCATTCATCAGTGACACGATCCCAGTTGTGTTCCTGCTAGAGCAGACTCTGCGTGGCATTATGGACAGGGCACTGGAGGCAGAGCAGCAGGAGGAAGAGGAGGACTTCCTTTCCTCTCAAGGCCCACTTTATCCAGACACCTTCATTCCAATGTCACAGCACATACAATCCTTTTATCTGGAAAATTGTTTTTGGTATAGGTTTCATGGGCACAATTAACACCCAAAGAACAATTTTTCAGCACCTGTTTGACAGGTGCATATCATTGCAATTTTTTTTTTGCCTTCATCAAGAGCACCTCTATAGGGTTACGGTTGGAAGGCGCCCCAACACCCAAAGAGTAATTTTTCTGCACATGTTTGACAGGTGCATATCATTGCAATTTTTTACAGCAAGGCCAAGTCTTGCTTTCATCAAGAGTACCTTTATAGGGTTACGGTGGGAAGGCACCACCGACGTCCAAAGACCAATTTTTCTGCACCTGTTTGACAGGTGCATATCATTTCAATTTTTTGCAGCAAGGCCAATTCTTACTTTCATCAAGAGTACCTCTATAGGTTTACAGTGGGAAGGTGCCACCGGCACCCAAAGACCAATTTTTACGCACCCGTTACTTCTATCCAAAGTCAAAGTGACACCAGAATGTATCCAAAAAATCTCTAATCTTGTTCCTAGTGTAATACATTGTGGCATCATTATACACACTGGCTCCCCAGCTGTTGCTAAGCAAATTAAAGGCTTCTTGCAGGCAAAATGTCATTTTTTTGGCTTTATAGATGCAATTATTGCTGCAGTAGATTCTAGACATGGAACAGATCTGCCACTTTACAGGTAGACTAAGCCCCAGGCACTATATTGGAAGGAATGTTTCATTTTTATGCTTCAACTTTAAATATTAAAAATCACTGTTCATTAAAAAATTTAATTTTTCACAAACTTTTATTTTATTGATACATGTCCCCCAGGGCAGGACCCAGACCCCTATAACCATTTTGTGCTCAATTCCTTGCATATAAGCCTTCAAAACTGACACTTTTGATTTTTAATGTTCGAGTCCCATTGACTTTAATGGGGTTCGATATTTGGGTGCGATCTTTCACTGTGTTCGAAAGTGCTGGTGCGAACTGAACAGGAGTCTCTTTGGCTCATCCCTATACATACGATTGGTTAATTTGTTCCTTCTGTCCTGAACTTCTATACTAATCAGATTCAAGGAGAGCCAAGGGTTACATTCTATTTTGCTTTACTCAATTTACAGTAAGTTTCTAGTATGGTATAGCATTATTCTGTGGTCTGTCACTAATTGTAACAACAGGAGATACAACAGTCAGCCATTCAGAAGTATGCAGGGTGGTGGTGAGCAGAGGGCATTCGATTTGAAAAGACAGCTGCTAACAGGGTGGATTTTTTCACTTTGTTGCAGTGGGGTTGATTTACTAAAGCTGGAAAGTGCAACATCTGATGCAGCTGTGTTTGACTTTTCTTTCTATTTATACCAGTATATATATATATATATATATATATATATATATATATATATATATATATATATATATATATATATATATATACACACTGGTATAAATAGAAAAAAAAAGCTGCTTATTTAAAACATACCAAACTGATTTTGAATGAATTACATGGCTCCAGTTTACATCTATATTGACCACAATGATGGTAAAAGAGCAATTCCGTTTTTTATCACAGATTTGAATGTTCCAGGATTTCATTGTATCTGTTTTATATTTTGCAATGATACACAATTTTTGTTGGTTTGATGAGTTTTATTTACAACAGAAAGGAGTGGTTAAGGGCACAAAATTTGCACCAAGCCTAGTTAACATTTTTATGTTCAAATGGGAAAGAGACAACATTTATGACAAAGAATGCAATCATTTATTTTTTTTATAAACGACACATAGACAATATTTTGTTGCTTTGGAAGGAAGAATTTTTTTTGAATAACTTCATGTCATTTTTGATAATTGATATAATATTTAAAATTCATATATAGTAAAACAGAAGTGAATTTTTTGGATTTAAATTTATGTAATACTAATGGAATGATTTATGCTAAATCTTACTTCAAATCCTCTGATAGAAACAGTTATATCCCATTAACCTCTAGGGATCCGCGCTATAGCCGAATGATGGCTACATCGCGGACGACGTCCCACACACGTCGTACCATGCACCTAAAGGGCGCGCGCGGCACGCTCTGTGATCAGCGAGTCTTTGAGACTTGCTGGATCATAGATCGGAGTAAAGGGTCGATCCCGACCCCCTACCACGTGATCAGATGAAAGCCAATGACAGCTGATCACGTGATGTCAACACAGCCAGCAATCGTGGAAATCCTGGCAATGGTGGCTGCATTCCTGGCAATAGTGAGTGAAATCCTGGCAATGGTGGCTGCATTCCTGGCAATAGTATGTGAAATCCTGGCAATGGTGGCTGCATTTCTGGCAATAGTATGTGAAATCCTGGCAATGGTGGCTGCATTCCTGGCAATAGTGAGTGAAATCCTGGCAATGGTGGCTGCATTCCTGGCAATAGTATGTGAAATCCTGGCAATGGTGGGTGCATTCCTGGCAATAGTAAGTGAAATCCTAGCAATGGAGGCTGCATTCCTGGCAATAGTATGTGAAATCCTGGCAATGGTGGCTGCATTTCTGGCAATAGTGAGTGAAATCCTGGCAATGGTGGCTGCATTCCTGGCAATAGTGAGTGAAATCCTGGCTAATGGTGGCTGCATTTCTGGCAATAGTATGTGAAATCCTGGCAATGGTGGCTGCATTCCTGGCAATAGTATGTGAAATCCTGGCAATGGTGGCTGCATTCCTGGCAATAGTGAGTGAAATCCTGGCAATGGTGGCTGCATTCCTGGCAATAGTATGTGAAATCCTGGCAATGGTGGCTGCATTTCTGGCAATAGTATGTGAAATCCTGGCAATGGTGGCTGCATTCCTGGCAATAGTGAGTGAAATCCTGGCAATGGTGGCTGCATTCCTGGCAATAGTATGTGAAATCCTGGCAATGGTGGGTGCATTCCTGGAAATAGTAAGTGAAATCCTAGCAATGGAGGCTGCATTCCTGGCAATAGTATGTGAAATCCTGGCAATGGTGGCTGCATTTCTGACAATAGTGAGTGAAATCCTGGCAATGGTGGCTGCATTCCTGGCAATAGTGAGTGAAATCCTGGCAATGGTGGCTGCATTCCTGGCTAACAGTGAGTGAAATCCTGGCAATGGTGGCTGCTTTCCTGGCAATAGTGAGTGAAATCCTGGCTAATGGTGGCTGCATTTCTGGCAATAGTATGTGAAATCCTGGCAATGGTGGCTGCATTCCTGGCAATAGTATGTGAAATCCTGGCAATGGTGGCTGCATTCCTGGCAATAGTATGTGAAATCCTGGCAATGGTGGCTGCATTTCTGGCAATAGTATGTAAAATCCTGGCAATGGTGTCTGCATTCCTGGCAATAGTGAGTGAAATCCTGGCAATGGTGTCTGCATTCCTGGCAATAGTATGTGAAATCCTGGCAATGGTGGGTGCATTCCTGGCAATAGTAAGTGAAATCCTGGCAATGGTGGCTGCATTCCTGCAAATAGTGAGTGAAATCCTGGCAATGGTGGCTGCATTCCTGGCTAATAGTGAGTGAAATCCTGGCAATGGTGGCTGCATTCCTGGCAATAGTATGTGAAATCCTGGCAATGGTGGCTGCATTCCAGGCTAATAGTGAGTGAAATCCTGGCAATGGTGGCTGCATTACTGGCAATAGTGAGTGAAATCCTGGCTAATGGGGGCTGCATTCCTGGCAATAGTGAGTGAAATCCTGGCAATGGTGGCTGCATTCCTGGCAATAGTGAGTGAAATCCTGGCTAATGGTGGCTGCATTCCTGTCTAATGGTGGCTGCATTCCTGGCTAATGGTGGCTGCATTCCTGGCTAATAGTGAGTGAAATCCTGGCAATGGTGGCTGCATTCCTGGCTAATGGTGGCTGAAATCCTGGCTAATGGTGGCTGCTTTCCTGGCTAATGGTGGCTGAAATCCTGGCTAATGGTGGCTGCATTCCTGGCTAATGGTGGGTGCATTCCTGGCAATGGTGGGTGCATTCCTGGCAATGGTGGGAGCGCAGATGGGCACTGACCCTTATTTTGCTTCAGAGTTTTTTATTTAAAATTTTAAGATTTTTTTTTCCTGAAACTTCCCTCTTATTCGCCAATAAATACGGTATATCCAAATAACATGCCCGAGCTCATCTCTTCAACACACACAGCCACAAAGGCAAGAGAATTCTTGTTGGGCCGTGTATTAGTGTTCGAACTAACACACTTAGACCGATTTTTAATGGTTCAAAGAATGTCAGACAAAATGGTCGGCCCTCGTGCATGTTCACTTCATCAAATCTGGCCCTCTTTGAAAAAAGTTTGGACACCCCTGGCCTAATGAGTACCATTCACAACACATCTACTGTCATGGTACAAACAAAAGGTGGAAAAGACATCATGAAGCCCCAAGTCGTGATGGACTAGAACCATACTATGGGAGGTGTTGACCAAGCTGACCAGGCCATGACTTTTTACCCAGCCATTAGGAAGCAACAGAAAAAATATAAAAAAATCTTCAGGCACCTTCTGGAGCAGTGCCTGTGGAATGCTTTCATTCTTCAAAAAAAAAAAAGAGTGACAAGCCTGTTGTTCATGCGAACTTGTTTGGACAGTTGCCGAACTTATATTCCTCACGCACCAAACACCAACTTCTGTAAACAGATCTGGCTGTCGTGCTGCTGGCATTGTGAACCCAGAATGCCTGACTGGTCGGCACTTTATGGACCACATTCCACCAATGGAAAAGAAGGCAGCACCTACCAGGATGTGTGTCGTTTGCTGCTCTAAGCGTGACGACACTGGAAGGAAAATTAGAAAAGAAACCAGGTTCTACTGTCCTGACTGTGATGTTGGACTTTGTGCTGTACCATGTTTTAACATTTTCCATACCAGAGACATTTACTGAAGCAATATGACTACCAATATTGCACCCTTGTTTGGCAAAAAATGTTTTTATTGTTTTTGATTATATTATTTAAATGTATGGAATAAAAAGTATGATTATTATTATATTTTTATTTGTTATTATTTACAGTTATTTATTATATTATAATTTATGATTTTGTGTTTCAAACTTTATCCTACCCGGGATGTCTACTAGACTTTGGTTTGAACAGATTTCAGTGAGTTATTCCTAAGAATTACAGGCCTACAACATAAAACGCCAAATTTCCATGCAAAATAATGGTACCGCTTTCAGCACCTAAAATCCAAAATAATCATACCGCCAGGGAGGTTAAATACCACCAAAAGAAAGCTCTATTTATGGGGAAAAAAATGATAAAAATTTAATTTGGGTACAGTGTTGTATGTCCCTGCAATTGTCATTCAAAGTGCATTAGCGCCGAAAGCTGAAAATTGGTCTGGGCAGGAGGGGGGTTTAAGTGCCCGGTAAGCAAGTGGACAAAGAGTTGCCACCATTCACTATGGCTTAAGAATGTCCCTAAAGGGTAATTCTTGAGGATGAGAAGATGTTGAAGATATTGCTAGAAGAGGGAGAGAGAGACTCATTATTGACCCCTAGTGTGAAAAGGGAGAATAAGATGTTCAGTCATTTTTTACCAATTTTTCTATACAACATAGCAGGTTAAAAAAATCATCCAAAATAGATTGTGAATACTTAAAGTAGACCCTATATTGCAAAATACACTACCAAATAAACCGGAGATAGTGTTTAGGAGGGCATGTAATTTAAGGGACTACCTAGCCCCCAATATAGTGAACCCCCCAGCTAAAACCTTTCTTTACAGATATTAAAGGTTTTTTTTAACTGTAATAAATGTGTTATTTGCCCATTTGGCAATATTAGGAAATGAAAAATTGCAAATTTTTCTTCCAAAGCCACTGGTAAGGAATATAAAATTGACACCTTTATGAAAACACTTAAAATACTACTCCCTGAAATAACTTTATTTTAAGTTTTCTATTGACAGAACAGCAGCTAAAAGTTACAGCCAAAACTAAATAATTTACAGTTTCATGGCCCTGATCCCCCTCTATGCAGTTTGTCGGCTTTCCCACTGCTTACCCTACAACAGCTTTTAACTCACACACATTATGGCTGTTCTGAGCCCCTTTTTTAAAGTAAGGTAGCTGGCTACTTAAAAGAATAGGGGGTGAGTAATTTGTCACTCTTAGAAGAGAAGAGGGTTGGGTGCACGGAGAGAAGGGGCTGTCTTAGTGAAAAAAAAATAGTCACATTTACTAGCAAGTGCAAGTAATGCCACGTACACACAACCGGACTTTCCGGCAGACTAGGTCCGACGGGATCAGTGCGTCAGACGATCCGATCATGTGTGGGCTAGTCCGATTTTTTTTTGTAAAAAAAAAAAATCAGACGGACCTAGAAATGGAACATGTTTCAAATCTATCCGACGGACTCAATTCCAACTGACTAAAAATCGGGAAAACCGTTAGTCTGTGTGCTAGTCTGACAGACCAAATACGACGCAAGGGCAGCTATTGGCTACTGGCTGTTGAACTTCCTTGTTTAGTCCTGTTTACATCGTCATGTCCAAAATGAATGGACTTTCAAATGGACTTAGTCCGTTTGTGTGTGGCCAAGTCCGTTCGTTCGGAAAGTCCATCGGAACTCGGCCAAAAGTCCATCGGGAAGACCCTCAGACCTAGTCTGCCGGACAGTCCTGTCGTGTATACGTAAAGTATTACTTTTTTTTTTACTTGCATTTTTTTAAGTGGCAGTGACTCTAAATGATTAATGCATGCTTTTTTCTAACTATGAAAATCAGGTAGTTGTGTGAGGGCTATTTTGTTGGTAATATATTTTTGGTATCATAGAACCTGTCACCAATTGGTCTGGGATAATGTAATGGGGTGTTAGAAATGTAGATCTTCAGATGTTAGATTGGTTCTGCAGTGTTGAACAGACATCCTGAGGTCTGTCATTTCATCTGGAATCTGTGAGGAGATTTCTACATGTACTAGACTCTTCTTGGCCAATAAAATGTTTGTAGGTGGGGGAAAAGTGATAAAGGGGATTGCTTCTGAGGTGGAGTTATTTAGTGTGCTGCAATGTGTTACAAAAGTATTATAAGCAGTAGATAGGTAGGCCTCCTATTGATGGAACATACAACTCATCATCGGGTATTTGTCTTGAGAGGGATGAACATTTCTAAGCTTAACAGACTCTTCGGTCTGCACTGATCCCCCTGTGAGCAAGTAAATATTTGATGATGAAGCCATGAAAAGTAATTTTTAGGTTCCTGCAGTTTATGCGTGTCAGGCACTATTCATTCTATTGCCATAAAAGACTGGATAAGACCACGAAATGTAACTCCGCTGAGGAGAAATGTAAATGAGATATGTGAGCTTACATGACCACCATTTATTTGGGTGTGAAGAACTATCTAATGCACATACTTCAGGTCAGCAAATTATGTATGTCTCCTGTAGGATAAATGTTATAGTGTAGATACCAAAAAGATGAGGCCCTGGGTTCCAGTGTGCTGTGTCAAATGTAACCTTGTGCAAAAGACATACTGTAATGTTATGGTCAGGCCATAAGACCTGATTTTTACAGTATTTGTAATAGGAAAATTTTTAAATGCAGTCTATTTCTATAAATTTGAGTGTTTGATAAATATGAAGAACACAAATATCTCACGGTATAACAGCTTTCTTCAATTCATTCATGGCCGAAAAACATGTAAGGTTTGCTAAGATCAAGTAAATATTATGATGTTAAAAATTAGGTAATCAAATGAGTTGAAAGATTCGGTGTATTTAATCTCTCAGTAGCCACAGGCAGTGGATTTAAAATCTGATCTGTGGAATGTTTCTGGAAATGATAAAGTATCTACTACCTACTTTTGTCCAAAAAGAAGGCCCACTCTTGCCTTCTTCCCCAGTGCTAAGATCAGATTGTCACTTGCAGCCTGGGTCCTAGAAAAAGAGCAAAGCAGCTCTCTTTGACAAAACAATTACGCTGACCAGAGACAGCATATCCTCACCGGGGTATACTTTTCTAGATGTAGTAATATTAGTAGTAGTCACATTCAACTAGATTCTGTAATGGTGGAATCTTTTGCTGCTCTTCAAAGTACCTTATTCGGTTCGAATCCATGTCAGGAACATATTGCAAGATTTATAGCTACATGAGGTCTATAGAATGTATGAAGGTAAATGCAAATTTTACTATAAAACATCATAGCTGATGCAAAAGTTTATAAACGCATCCTGCTCTAATGACATAACCTAATCACCATCGTACCTATGAAGTCTGGGTTTTTTAACTGTTCATAAGTGAAGGTAAGAATTGCTGTCTGATTTTGGGGTGGGGTGAGATGTTAAAACAACATAATATATGGGTGACAGACTGTGTCATAAGTCCTGTTGAAAAGGCTGTTCCAGTTTGATGTACCGTATATACTCGAGTATAGGCCGACCCGAATATAAGCCGAGGCCCCCAATTTACCCCCAAAAAAACTGGCAAACTTATTGACTCGTGTATAAGCCGAGGGTGAGACATGCCTGTCCATCCCTGTGTGTGTGTCCGTCCCTGTGTGTCCGTCCATCCCTGTGTGTCCGTCCATCCCTGTGTGTGTGTGTGTCCATCCATCCATCCCTGTGTGTGTGTGTGTCCATCCATCCATCCATCCCTGTGTGTGTGTGTGTCCATCCATCCATCCATCCCTGTGTGTGTGTGTCTCCATCCATCCATCCATCCCTGTGTGTGTGTGTCTCCATCCATCCATCCATCCCTGTGTGTGTGTGTCTCCATCCATCCATCCCTGTGTGTGTGTGTCCATGTGTGTGTGTGTGTGTGTGTGTGTGTGTGTGTGTGTGTGTGTGTGTGTGTGTGTCCAGCCTACCTGTGTCCCGAGCCTCCGTCCCGTGCCTTGCCTCCTTGCCTCCGTCCCGTGCCGTGCCTTGCCTCCTTGCCTCCGTCCCGTGCCGTGCCTTGCCTCCTTGCCTCCGTCCCGTGTCGTGCCTTGCCTCCGTCCCGTCCCGTGCCGTGCCTTGCCTTGCCTCCGTCCCGTGCCTTGCCAGGATCGCCGCTCTTCGTCGGCGCCTCGGCGGACATACTACAATTCGAAAGCCGCGCCTCCGCCTCCGCCTGTGATAGGCGGAACACTGAATTTCCCAGCAGCCTGTGTTCCGCCTATCACGGACATCGTCTCATCCTCGTACTACGGACGAGGATGAGACGATGTCCGTGATAGGCGGAACACAGGCTGCTGGGAAATTCAGTGTTCCGCCTATCACAGGCGGAGGCGGAGGCGCGGCTTTCAAATTGTAGTATGTCCGCCGTCTGTCTGCTCGATACGCTGATCGAGCAGTCAGACGGCGATGACTCGAGTATAAGCCGAGGGGGGCACTTTCAGCCTCAAAAAAGAGGCTGAAAATCTCGGCTTATACTCGAGTATATACGGTAGATTGCCTCTTTTAAAACTCTTGAAAATAAGTTGTGCACCTCATTGCCCATGAAAAGTATGTGTCTTTTTCTTAAAAGTTGTGTAAACCCTATCAAGAAATGTATTGTATTTGTCCCTTTTGGTTAAATATACCATTGAAAGGGAGTTTAGAAACATACAGCTATAGCAGGTACCATTTTTGGGGGGGATTTCAAGTCCCGAAAACTTTGCCCTCCTATATTCACTTGTTGGTTGGTTGATAAGATATAAACTCTTTGAATGTAATAAATACCCCAATTGAAATTTCCATCTTTAATCTTTTAAAAAGGTGCACGCCTGTTGATCTTGATGAATTCAAATATGTTTTATCATTCAGCATATGTTACCTCTTTGGACCACAGTGTATAGAAAACACCTCCCTTATTTTATTGGGAGGAGAGAAGGGGTTATGTTGTCCTGTCCTATGGTGACAACTTGGTTCCACCATAGATATAGTACAGTAAGTGTAAAAGAATGTGTGCTACTGAAAGAATTAGCAGGTAAAAAACTAGGAAAGAATTCAAATTCTTGTAAAAAAAATGATCACATTCAAGGACTGCTAAGCTGTATTTATATTTCATTTTTTGTTTCTGCTTTAGATCAAGCTTTAAATATGAAAAAAAATGCAGTTTTCCTACTTTACAATATATATGGACAGTGACACAAGTAAAAGATAAGTCAGTACATATGTTTACGTCTATTTAAGGAATAATGCATTTAGGTGTTCGCCTAATAAATGGAATTTGCCAGATTAATGTTGATATTGCAATTTTTATACTTCATATATGCTAAGGGTGTGAAAAAATTGTTTATTTTTTCCATATGATTTCATGGCAGACAGTAAATTCTTTAGTGATCTTATGTTTTTTTTAAATACTGAAGGCAGAGGCGTAACTAGAACCTTCAGGGCCCCAATGCAAGAAACCATGAAGGGCCTACCTGACCTCTGGTCCTGGGGCCCTTTCCAATGATCCTGGGGTCCTTTTCTCCCATCACAGGGCCCTTGATTATGGTCCTGCAGCAGGACCCCTTCCTGATGTCTTCAGTAGGATTGCCATCTTTTCTTCAAGCCAACCCCCGAAGACTTTAGCAGCGCACAGCAAATAGATTTTTTTTTGTATACGCTATACATATATTTTGTGATTGAATAACAATTCTAATTGTATATATTTAATCACAAGTGTCCCCCCTTACAACAGAGTCCACAAAGTTCTGCTTTACAAGAATACGCAGAGTTTCCCATTTACATCTGAACTTGCAGAGTTCCCTTACGCTGTAATGGGGGACTGTGAAGACTTTGATATAAGGGAGAACTCTATTGTGTGAAACGAGACACTATGGGCGCGCTGCACAGTGGGGGAGCTGATGCACAGGTCCTGCGGGCCCGTGCTGCCCGCTGGTCACCCGTGATCACTCCTCAGAGAGGCAGAACGGGATCTGTCAATGTAAACATGCCGATCCCCATTCTGATAGGAGAGTACAGTGAGATTGTCTGTTCCTAGTGATCAAGAACAGTGATCTCTCTGTACTTCCAGTCAGTCCACTCCCCCACAGTTAGAAACACCAGCCTAGGACACACTTCACCCCTTGATCGGCCCCTAGTAGTAAACCCCTTCCCTGCCAGTGTCATTTATACAGTGTTCAGTGGATTAGCTCTGATCGCTGTAATGTCACTGGTCCCAAAAAACATCAAAAGTGTCCGGTCCGTCTGCAACGTTGCAAGCCCTGCTAAAAAATCACTGATCACCGCCATTACTAGAAAAAAAAAATAATGATAATAAAAATTCCATAAATCTATCCCCTATTTTATAGACGCTATAACCTTTGCGCAAACCAATTAATATACGCTTATAGCGATTTTACTTTACCAAACATATGTAGCAGAATACATATTGGCCTAAACTTATGAATACATTTTTTTATATATTTATTTTGGATATTTATTATAGCCGAAAGTAAAAAATGTTTTTTTTACAAAATTTACAGGTTTTTTTGTTTATAGCGCAAAAAATAAAAACTGCAGAGTTGATCAAATACCACCAAAAGAAAGCTCTATTTGTGGGAAAAAAATTGATCGGTTTTATTTGGGTACAATAGCGCACGCCCGCGCAATTTATGGTTAAAGTAATGCAGTGCTTAATCACAAAAAATGGCCTGGTCATTAAAGCGGAACAGTCATTTTTTCATCTTCCCATCTATGACATCTTCTGCCCTTGGTGACTTAACTTTGGATAGTAAAACCTTTTTTTTTCTGCCAGTAAATACCTTATACAGCCCACTTCCTTTTTCTTGTCTGGTAAAAAAGACTAGGCTTATGACATCATGTACAGCTCTCTTGTGAGAAGGAAGGGGGGGGGGGGGGGTGAGTCATAAGAGGGCCAATAAGAGCTGCGGAGCTGGAGGAGTCTGGGAGAATCCAGGAAGTGAACAGGCAGCAGCCTCAGCTCAGCCACAGTTAAAATGGTTGCAGCCAGACTCAATGGAGAATGATTTCTGCAGCATATTTGGCAATTACAGAATCACAGTATATATAAAATAATATGCAAAGTGGTTGGAGTGAAGCTTCAGAATGGCAAAAATGTTTTTATTACAAATTATGTGAGCAGACTGCATTCCCTCTTTAAGGGGGTAAAACCTTCCGGTCCTCAAGTGGTTAAGGAAGAATGGTGAGAACTCTGATGTAAGGGGTCCCTGGTAACTAGAGCCCCCACTTATTTCATCATTCCCAGAATTCCCCTTTAATCAGGGTTCCCAGAGCCCCTGTTACTTCAGAGTCTGCAGAACTTCCACTTGCACTGTAAGGGCCCCTTCACACATGCGAAGTGATCAGACCACCCATTGTTCTGTATGGGGAGACGGATGTAAACAGATGTGTCCAATTACACCTGCCTGCATCTGATCCAATGATCAATCAATGATCTAGTGGATTGGATTACAGTCAGACCGGCTCATAGAGAACAATGGGCTTTGTCCGTGAGGAGAAGATTATGCTCTCTTTCTTCTCTAGTCCATGCGAGGGGGGTCTGTCAGTATGGGGTCTGGGCAGTGTAATGGACACTATCTGCTCATAGCTGCAGCCAGCAACCCTGGACCCACATTCCGGGCTTTGACCCCCCCCCCCCCCCCCCCCCCCCCCACAGTGGCGGAACTCCAGGGCCAAGTAACAAGTGTGACTGCTGTGACCCTGGTACTTCCACCACTGACGGAAGGTAAAATGCAAGCATCAGTCATAAATACACAAAATAAATAGCTAATTTCCTGGGTCTGGTAATTTATTTATTTTTTTGCTTTTATTTTTGGATTCACCCTTTTATACAAAAAATACTGTTCTATAAATGTATTTTTATTAGTAACCTTTATTATGCAAAGTTTTCTGCAATACACATATAAAAAAGTGCACACAACTTAACTTTATGCTTGTAATTTAGTGTTTTTTTATTTTATTATGACAGCAGTTTATCTTTTGTCATATTCTTGCTTATTTTGACTCTAAACATTTTACTCAATATTTTAAAATAAGTAAAAACACGTTTTATCAGAAAGTATATGCAATTTCTGCTTCTTAGTATGCCATTTTTATAATCCATCTCTGCAAAATAAATTTGCTGACATATATCTAGTATCCTAAGTGAGTGCTGTTTGCCAGTTTAAGGTCATAGTGCTCATCCTTTTCTAACTTTACTGCATAGTGGCAAGGACCCAACACCTGATATAAGAAATGATTAAAAAGAAAAGAACATTAGTTGCTGCTCTGATTAATGTAAGTGATATATGGCACTAGAAGGATAACATAAAGCAATTTAGCTATGTGTTTTAATCAGTCAAGTACCGGTAATTACAAACTTTTCATAATATGCATTTACTTATTAAAAAGAGATATCTTACCAAAAGAAGATCAAAGCTCAATTAAAGAGGCTATAACATCAAAATGAAAGTAATGTGTGTTCCATCAAGTTATCAGCATACAGTAGATAGTCAAAAATACAAGCATAAACCACTGTAAAGATTAGTATTGTGATCCTGCATGATGTAATTAAAAACCCTGAAAAATACCTCCAAAAGTAACATGTAATGTAGAAAAAATAGCAAATTTTGAGGCCTTTTGCTTAGTTTAGAATTTTAGAGTTTTGTGTATTTTAATTATAATTTTAAAGAAACAGTGCATTTTTCTTTATTTCCAGTGGTGCATCTTACTGATACTCTATATCTGCCGCCCCTGCAACTACTCCATGTTACATTATGTATGACAATATCCTTCCATGTTAATTACTATGCATTTTCTTTTGGTTAGGCCATTTTTGCAATCTTCAAAACGATGAGGCCCTGAGAAAGCTAATAAGCAAAACGCATCAGCCTCTTACAATGTTTTTGCAAAATTCAATGGTTCAATAGTATGATCTTGCCGACCAGACGCCACAGTTGTACTGCGTCAACATGGCTCAGCTGCGCAAAACTCAGTTAGCTTACGTTGCTTCCTTTTTTGGCCCCCAGGGGTGCGTGCGGGTTGCCTGCTCGCCCATGGAGCCGATGCGAGTAACGACGGTCGCGATCACTGCCGGGCTCCCACAATTGCTCAGGACACACAGAGAACTGGGATCTGTGTGTGTTTCCGGTTCTCTGAGGGGACAAGAGACAGATCATCTGTTCATACAGGGTATGAACAGAGATCTGTCATCTCCTCTACACTCTTCAGTTAGAACACACACTAGGGAATACAATTAACCCCTTGATCACCCCCTAGTGTTAACCCCCATCCCTGCCAGTGACATTTTTACAGTAATCAATGCATTTTTATAGCACTGACCATTGTATAAATGTCAGTGGTCCCAAATATGTGTCAAAATTGTCCAACGTGTCTGCCATAATGTCACATTCCCGATAAAATAGCAGATCACTGCCATTACTAGTAAAAAAAATAAAAAAAATAAAAAAAAATGCCATAAAACTATCCCCTATTTTGTAGACGTTTGTTTGCGCAAACCAATCGATATACGATCATTTTTTTTTACCAAAAATATGTAGAAGAATACGTATTGGCCTAAACTGAGGAAAAAAAATGTTTTTATATATATTTTTGGGGGATATTTATTATAGCAAAAAGTTAAAAATATTGCGTTTTTTTATTTGTTTTCAAAATGTTCGCACTTTTTTGTTTATAGCACAAAAAATAAAAACTGCAGTGGTGATAAAATACCACCAAAAGAGAGCTTTATTTGTGGAGAAAAAAAGGATGTCAATTTAATTTGGGTGCAACGTTGCACGACCGTGCAATTGTTAGTTAAAGCAACGCAATGGCGAATTGCAAAAAGGACTCTGGTCAGGAAGGGGATAAAATCTTCTGGGGCTGAATCGGTTAATGATGTATTTCTGAATAGTTTATTAACCTCCCTGGCGGTATGATTCATTCTGGTTTTAGGTGCTGAAAGCGGTACAATTATTTTGCATGGAAATTTGCCGTTTTATATTGTAATCCTGTAATTCTTAGGAATAACTCTCTTAAATCTGTTCAAACCAGAGTCTAGCAGACATCCCGGGTATGATAAAGTTTATAATATAATAAAGAATAATAAAAAGTATTCAATAATGTAATCAAATCCTAAAACACTGAAAGGGACACTTTCTGGTTGCTATGGACAATCTCCAAATTTCAGGCAGAAAAAACAGTATTTATAATATAAAAGTGTATGCAGGGCACTGCACAGACCACTAGGGACAAAGGGGGTGTGTAATTTTTTAATGCAGATCTTACAGATTACAGTACTGTGTGTGTTTTGTGTCTTTTTACTTTTTTGAATTTGGCGCCGATCTCCGCTCCCGCGTGCCGTAACGTCGCAGGGAACAGAGCTCGGCGGTATTCGGCACTGTGAATCGAGCGGAGGACAGCTCGATCACACAGCGCGGAGGACATCGCTGGATCCAGGGGACAAGGTAAGTAACTCTCCCTGTGTCCTCCCTGCATCCAGCGGTGCGATCCCGAGTCTGGCTCGGGGTTACCGCTTGCGTTATTAAAATCCCACCCCGAGCCAGACTCGGGATCACCGCTAGGGAGGTTAATATGGCCAATCGCATTGAATGTTGGAGTTGTTGTTCTTTTTTAATGCTTTGTAATGTATATATATATATATATATATATATATATATATATATATATATATATATATATATATATATATATATATACTTGCTACAATGTAAAGTAGTGAGTGTACAGCTTGTATACAGTGTGAATTTGCTGTCCCCTCAAAATGACTCAACACACAGCCATTAATGTCTAAACCGCTGGCAACAAAAGTGAGTACACCCCTAAGAGAAAATGTCCAAATTGGGCCCAATTAGCAATTTTTCCTCCCCGGTGTCATGAGACTCATAATTCCGCGTACACACGAGCGGACTGTATGACGTATTTAGTCTGGCGTACTTTCCGCCAGACTGTCCGTCGGACTTTCCGAACGGGCTACTTGTCCACACACGGCACTTTTTGAGCGGACTAATACGGCGTACTAAGTCCGCCGTACTAAGTCCGCCGTACTATCCGCCCTACTTTTGAAATAAACTGACTCGCCCACACACGCGGAGGAAAGTCCGCTCATTTCGAGCGCGTCTCCAGGTAGGCGGGGCCCGCGAAGGAGACATCCCTGGCCCCGCCGCCTGGTATGGACTTAAAGGGGAACCCCAACGCCAAAAAAAATCGGCATGGGGGTCCCACCCCCCCAAGTCCACAGCAGACACTTGTCCGAGCACGCTACCCGGCCGGCCAGGAAAGGGGGGCGAGCAAGCGCCCCCCCTCCTGAGCCGTACCAGGCCACGTGCCCTCAACATGGGGGGGTACCTTGGGGAAGGGGGGGCGCACGCCCCCCCCCACCCCAAAGCACCTTGTCCCCATGTTGATGAGGACAAGGGCCTCTTCCCGACAACCCTGGCCGTTGGTTGTCGGGGTCTGCGGGCGGGGGGCTTATCGGAATCCGGGAGCCCCCTTTAATAAGGGGGCCCCCGGATACCGGCCCCCCCACCCTATGTGAATGAGTATGGGGTACAATGTACCCCTACCCATTCACCTGTAAAAAAAAGTACAAAAAAAGACACAACACACGAGATAAAATACTTTATTGCACAGCTGCGGGGGTCTTCCGTCTTCGGGGGTCTTCTCGCCGGACTCCTCCGCTATCTTCTTGTAGCTCTTTTGCTAGCGGAGGAGTCCGGCTTTCTTCCTCGCCGCCGGCCTCTTCTCCCGACTTCGGGGGTCTTGTCCCCCTCTTCGGTTCTTCTGCCGGGCCACCGCGCCTTCTTATAGCTCTTTTACAGGCGGTGGCCTGGTCTTCTGTCGCCACCGCCGCCGCCTTCCGTTCTTCTTCTTCTTCTTCTTCTTCTCCTTCTTCTCCAGGAGATGTTGACTCGACGTTCTCTCCGGCCACAATGCCAGGGACGTGCTGCGCTGCCACTTATATAGGGACAAGGGGCGGTGTCACATGGCTTTATGTCACATGGGTTGGTCACATGGGTTGATGTCACATGGGGACTGTGACATCGTAAGGGGGCGGGGTCACCATGTGACACCAACCCATGTGACATAAAGCCATGTGACACCGCCCCTTGTCCCTATATAAGTGGCCGCGCAGTGCGTCCCTGGCATTGTGGCCGGAAAGAGCGTCGAGTCAACATCTCCTGGAGAAGAAGAAGAAGAAGAAGAACGGAAGGCGGCGGCGGCGGCGACAGAAGACCGGGCCACCCCCTGTAAAAGAGCTATAAGAAGGCGCGGTGGCCCGGCAGAAGAACCGAAGAGGGGGACAAGACCCCCGAAGTTGGGAGAAGAGGCCTGCGGCGAGGAAGAAAGCCGGACTCCTCCGCTAGCAAAAGAGCTACAAGAAGATAGTGAAGGAATCCGGCGAGAAGACCCCCGAAGACGGAAGACCCCCGGAGCTGTGCAATAAAGTATTTTATCTCGTGTGTTGTGTTTTTTTTTGTACTTTTTTTTTACAGGTGAATGGGTAGGGGTACATTGTACCCCATACTCATTCACATAGGGTGGGGGGCCGGTATCCGGGGGCCCCCTTATTAAAGGGGGCTCCCGGATTCCGATAAGCCCCCTGCCCGCAGACCCCGACAACCAACGGCCAGGGTTGTCGGGAAGGGGCCCTTGTCCTCATCAACATGGGGACAAGGTGCTTTGGGGTGGGGGGGCCGCGCGCCCCCCCCTTCCCCAAGGCACCCCCCCATGTTGAGGGCACGCGGCCTGGTACGGCTCAGGAGGGGGGGCGCTTGCTTGCCCCCCTTTCCTGGCCGGCCGGGTAGCGTGCTCGGACAAGGGTCTGTTGTGGACTTGGGGGGGACCCCCACGCCGATTTTTTTCAAGCGTTGGGGTTCCCCTTTAAGTTCATACCAGGCGGCGGGGCCAGCAATGCCTCCTTCGCGGGCCCCGCCTACCAGGAGACCCGCTCGAAATGAGCGGACTTTTCTCCGGGCGGGAAAAGTCCGCTCATTTCAAAAGTACGGTGGACTGGCATACACACGGCCGGATTGTCCGCCGAAATGCGAGTACGACGGACAGAATTTCGAAAAATCCGAAATTCTTAGTACGCTGGACTGCACACTGAAAAAGTCCACTGAAGCCCACACACGAGCGGACTGTCCTCTGAAATGTGTTTCGACGGACTAAGTAGGCCATACAGTCCGCCCGTGTGTACGCGGCATTAGTGTTACAAGGTCTCAGGTGTGACTGAGGAGCAGGTGTGTTAAATTTGGTGTTATCGCTCTCACTCTCTAAACTGGTCACTGGAAGTTCAACATGCCACCTCATGACAAAGAACTCTCTGAGGATCTGAAAAAAAGAATTGTTGCTCTACATAAAGATGGCCTAGGCTATACGAAGATTGCCAAGACCCTGAAACTGAGCCTAGTGACCATGCCAAGTGAGTGATCACCTCTGGTTAACCACTTCAGCCCCGGAAGGTTTTGCCCCCTTAATGACCAGGCCATTTTTTGCTCTACAGCACTGCATTATTTTAACTGACAACTGCGCAGTCGTGTGCTGCTGTACCCAAATAAAATAGATTTAAATTTCTTCCCACAAATAGAGCTTTCTTTAGTGGTATTTTACTTTCTGCTATAAAACACATCCAAATTCTTTAAAAAAAATTGAATTTCTTCATCAATTTAGACCAATATATTTTCTGCTACATATTTTTGATAAAAAAATCCCAATGATCGTGTATTGATTGGTTTGCGCAAAAGTTATCATGGCTACAAACTATGGGATATTTTTATGCCATTTTGATATTTTCTTTATTTTTTTACTAGTAATGGTGGCGAGCAGCGATTCTTGGTGGAACTGCGAAAATTGCGACACCTAACTGACACTTTTTTGAGGACCAGTGACATTATTACAGAGATCAATGCTAAAAAATATGCCCTTTCACTGTACTAATGACACTGGCAAGGAGGGGTTAACATTAGGGGTGATCAAAAGGTTAAATGTGTCCCTAGGGGGTACTTTCTAACTGTGTGGGGGTTGCGCTGACTGGGGGAAGATAGAGATCCATGTTCCTGCTCAGCAGGAACACAAGATTTCTATCTTCTACCCTGTCAGAATGGCAATCTGCCTTGTTTACATAGGCAGACTGCTGTTCTGCCTCTCTCGGGAATGATCGCGGGTGGCCGGCGGACTGCCAGACCCGCTGATTGGCTCTCCCGCTATACAATCAGCGCACTATCACACCTCTGGCAGTGCACCCCTAGTGGCTACTGCACGAAATGACATACAGGTACATGATTTCACACAATAGAGCTGACCTGCCGCAGTACGTTAGGCAGTCAGCGAGTAGTTTATATGCAGCAAGGTAGTCTGTTGGCATGGGACCCAATAAACCATGTTTACTGTAGTAGCAATGACTACTAAAGTTATTCTTCACTTTTGCAGCTGCCCAACAGGTTTAAAGAAAATTTAATTGTGCTTTATCATAACAAAAATGCAATAATGGTATTCTTCTGGTAATAATATAAATCCCGTGCTTGAGTGCAATCAAATGTTTAATTAATAAAAATGTCTGAAAAAAGTTGTAACTTGTCTTCACAAATTCTCAAAAATCTGTGCTTTGTATCAATTTACCCCAGTGCTCCCCCATAAGAAATGCGCTCATCATTATGATTTATATATATCTCACATATATCGAGTCATAATGGAAGCACATCAATGGAGCAACGAGGAGGAAGGCATGACCTGTTAGTCCGGGGTGACTAAAAAGCTTTATTTGGCCAAACTTAAGTGTGAGGTCACACTCTGTGAGGTAAGTACATTTCTTATGGAGGAGCACTAAGGTGAATTGATACAAGCACAGATTTTTGAGGATTTGTGAATACTACACAAGTTATAACTTTTTTTGACATTTTCATTAATTAAACATTTGATTGCACTCAAGTACATGATTTCTATTATTACAAGAAGAAATACACATGAATGTATCATATTATGATATATTCACTTGTTGTCATGTTGGCACTCATATTGCACAGGAGAATTGATACACTAAGTGGTTGGATATATTTATGATCACTAGCGCAGCATTATTTGTTTTGAATCCCTGTTAACTGGCTGGCTGCTGTTCAACGAAAAGGAGCTAAATAACCTGTTCCCCTGCTGGAGCAAACCTTCAGTTGCTGCTGGAAGGAGTTATGCATTTTGTAGTGGTATTACTACAGCCAATAATGTGACAGATTCCTTCACCCAAAGCACTGTCCCCGTGTTGAGGGCATGTGGCCTGGTATGGTTCAGGATGGGGGCGCTCGCTCTTCCCCCCCATCCTGTCCTCCAGGCTACTTTCTCAGATAAGGGTCTGGTATGGATTTTGGGGGGGGACCCCATGCCAATTTTTGTTTAAATTTTGTCGTGGAGTTCCCCTTAACCACTTAAGGGCTGGAAGAATTTCCCCCTTAACCACTTCAGCCCGGAAGGTTTTACCCCCTTCCTGACCAGAGCACTTTTTACAATTTGGTTACTTTAGTTGGTAATTGCAGGGTCATGCAATGCTGTACCCAAACAAAATTTGCGTCCTTCCTTCCCCACAAATAGAGCTTTCTTTTGGTGGTATTTGTTCACCTCTGCGGTTTTTATTTTTTGCGATATAAAAATATGTGAAAGATTTTCTACTTTTTGTTATAAAAAAAATATAATAAACTAAATTTTAGTCATACATTTAGGCCAAAATGTATTCAGCCACATGTCTTGGGTGAAAAAAAATCAAGAAGTGTATATTTGTTGGTTTGCACAAAAGTTATAGCATCTACAAACTAGGGTAAATCTTCTGGAATTTACATAGCTTTTAGTTCATGACTGTCTATCTAATTTCTTGAGGTGCTAAAATGGCAAGGCAGTACAACCCCCCCCCCCCAAATGACCCCATTTTGGAAAGTAGACACCCAAGCTATTTGCTGAGAGGCATGTTGAGTCCATGGAATATTTTATATTTTGTCACAAATTTCAGGAAAATTACAACTTTTTTTTCTCAAAGTTGTACAGTAGACAACCCAAGGAATTTGCTGAGAGGCATGTTGAGCACATATTTTACTTTTTTGTTATAAGTGATTGAAAATGACAAAAAATAAATAACACAAAGTTGTCAATGAAATGATACATTGATCAAACATGCCATGGGCATATGTGAAATTACACCCCAATACATTCTGCTGCTTCTCCCGAGTACCACAAGTGTGGGACTTTTTGGAAGTCTACCTGCGTATAGGACCCCGAAAACCAAGCACCACCTTCAGGCTTTCTATGGGCGTGTATTTTTGATTTCACTCCTCACTACCTATCACAGTTTCCAAGGCCATGAAATGCTCAGATAGCACAACTCCCCCCCCCCCCCCCCCAAATTACCCCTTTTTGGAAAGTAGACACCCAAGCTATTTGCTGAGAGGCATGTTGAGTCCATGGAATATTTTATATTTTGTCACAAATTTCAGGAAAATTACAACTTTTTTTTCTCAAAGTTGTACAGTACAGGGATACCAAATGTGTGAGAATTTTTGGCAGTCTAACCACGTACGGGACCTCAAAAACCAAGCACCGTCTTCAGGCTTTCTAAGGGTGTAAATTCTTGATTTCACTCCTCACTACCTATCACAGTTTCCAAGGCCATGCAATGCTCAAACAGCAGAAACCCCTTTTTGGAAAGGAGACATCCCAAGCTATTTGCTGAGAGGCATGTTGAGTATTTTGCAGATCTCGCTTTTTTCCACAAAGTTTTGAAAATTGAAAAAAGAAAAAAAAAGTTTTCCTTTCCTTACTTCATTTTAATTTCTTAATTTTCCAAAACAAATGAGAGCTGCAAAATACTCACCATGCTTCTTAGTAAATACCTTGGGGTGTCTACTTTGCAAAATGGTGTCATTTGGGGAGGGGGTGACAACTTTATGAAAAAAAAATGTATTGTCATTTTCCTGAAACTTGTGGAAAAATATAAAATATTCCATGGACTCAACATACCTCTCAGAAAATAGCTTGGGGTGTCTACTAACCAGAAGGGGGTCATTTGGGGGGGGGGGGGTTGTGCTATCTGGGCATTTCATGGCCTCTAAAACTGTGTAAGATAGTGAAGAGTGAAATCAAAAACATTACACCCTTAGAAAGCCTGAAGGAGGTGATTGGTTTTCGGGGTACTACATGCAGCTAGGCTCCCAAAAAGTCTCACATGTGTGGCATCCACGTACTCAGGAGGAGCAGCAAAATGTATTTTGGGGTGTAATGTCACATATGCACATGGCATGTTTGAGAAATATATAATTTGTAGTCAGAGTCTTCAAGCGGGAAATGCGATACTCCTAAGAACCAAGGCCTGAGGTGTGCCTTGGCCTAGCTGGTCAGTATGCCTGAGAAGAGGGCATACCCTGAATGTAAGAATAAGAACAAAATACTATGAGAATGTATGAAACTGGGGAACGGGTGGGAGGGAACCCAGAAAACCTAACGACACTGGCCCTGACAGAGGAGGAGGTTTAAATAGCCCTCTCAGGCTCCTCCTACAAATGCAGGCTGGCCTGCGGCCAGCCTTACAACTTGTAGTCAGAGTTCTTAAAGCGGGAAATGTGATACTCCTAACAACCAAGGCCTGAGGTGTGCCTTGGCCTAGCTGGTCAGTATGCCTGAGAAGAGGGCAAAAGACACAAAATTTAGGTGAAGAAGGGAAGGTAATGAACCATCACGGATAAAGGTGTGCTCCCGGACAGCAGCAGTACGTATCCAGCAAGTAACCGGAAAGTGTTCGCAGTGGCAAAAGAACACACCGACTCCTGACTTGGTGATGAGAAGGAACCCCCTAACGAACCTGTGACACTACCCTGAACCCAACTGAACATCCCCTGAAAGATTGAATTGAGCCGGATGCCCGTGACACCCAGACCCGAGAATGAACTGCTTGTGAAATGAGAGGATACGAGAGGGGAAAGGAACAAGGCCTGGCCCGAGAAAACCCCTGCAAAAGAAGGCGAAATACCCCAAAGACCACCAGTGAAATAGCCCAGAGACATACCCCCCCAAGAGGGTGAGTGGCAAAAAGACCACTAGCAGAAGTGTGAAAAGCTGGAAACCTGATGGATGTGATGGAGTAAGCGGATAAGGCCCATTCACCATGGCAATAATACTGTCGACCTGGAGAAACCATACCGGACGCAGGACCCAGGTCCCACCGGATACGATCGGGTCATGCTACAGCCTGAATCCAACAGCTGGGACAGAATCCTGAACCAAGGAGGGCCAGACTCCCTCCCGGGGAAATAGTCCCCATGGCATGATACAGACATACCCAAGCCCCCCCCTACTAGGAACAAGCTGGGGATCGGAAAAGACGACTGGACTGATGTCTCTAAGTGGAACTCCAGGCAATAAGTTCAAACAAGATCAGAGCCAAGAGTGGAATCCAAAACCATTATGACATCTGCCCAACCTACCCCCCAAGGACCGTCACGGGGATGTGGCTTAACAAATACCCTGAGAGAGACTATACATCCCTGGGCAGTAACCAGGGCCTCCATACAACAGGACATCAACTGAAGTAAATATTTTATTTTTATTTATTTTTTTACTGCTTCTGACCCAAGGGTGAGCCCAGTGGTGAAAAGACACCAGCACCAATCAACTAGCCCTCAACAAGGGCCAGGCTGAAGGAAGTGATAACAATCATGGATGATATCTGTATGGATGCCAAGACGGCCCAACCTGAAACACAAACTAGAGAAATGACAGACAACCAGACATGAGAACAAGAATACCCCCTGCCTAACTAAGAATGAAATATGAGCAGAAAAGTCAAGACCACTGCGCGTAAAAGAACCTGACGGACGGATCCCCCTGCCCACCTGTAAGTGGTAAGTGAGCCCAAGTAACCTGCAGTGCAGAGACAGGTAATTAACTGAAAACTCGGGGCTAGTGTACCCACAGGCAATGGTGGGTAATCGTATAGATGTGGTGAATGAACATGCAACGTATGACGTATGGTATACGGGCGAGAAGATTGTGGACAACAATCAACTAATAACGAAACCTCAGCCCATATGGATCTGTAGACGTGAGAGATCCTGACGTGTGAGCCCTAGCTACCTGACCCAGGTACAAAACATGACACAGACACGATGGGACATGACAATCAATAAAGACGAACGACTACCAGAGTATGCCATGAGTGAACAACGCCCCTCTGAGAAACTCTGAGACTGAACACCAAGTCTGAAATACCATGACAGGCATGCTGGCAGCAACACAAAGACAGAAAACGCTGAGACAGAAACACAACATGCCATGATGAAAAAACACCTTGACAGCAAACTCTGAAACTTAATGCTGATGCCGAAACGTAGTGACAGAACCAGAGGCAAAACGCAGTGACAGCAACAACCAAGACTGAAACGCTGAGGCATAAATGAAATGCCAGAAATCCTGGGCCAGAAATGCTATAACAGAAAAACCTGGGACAGCGACGCAACAGCATAATCCTGGCCAGAAATGCAAAGCCCGAAAACACGACTGAATGCTGAGACAGAAATGCAAGGACAGAAATCCTGGTTCAGAACACCATGACAGAAAACAGAACGCCATGACAGAAATCTTGGTACAGAACGCCATGACAGAAATCCTGGTACAGAACGCCATGACAGAAATCCTGGTTCAGAACACCATGACAGCAGTCCAGGGGCAGAACGCTATGACAGCAGTCCAGGGGCAGACAGAAGTCCAGGGGCAGAACGCTATGGCAGCAGTCCAGGGGCAGACAGAAGTCCAGGGGCAGAACGCTATGACAGAAGTCCTGGGGCAGAAAGCTACGACAGACATGCCGGGGCAGAACGCTATGACTGAAAAGCTGGACAGACCGCTATGACAGTAATGCTGGACAGCCGCTATGACAATAATGCTGGACAGACCACTGACAGGAGATGCTGCACAAAACGCTGTGACGGAAATGCAGCGCAGAACGCTGTGACGGAAATGCAGCGCAGAACGCTGTGACGGAAAAGCCGCACAGAACTCCGTGACGGAAATGCCGCACAGAACGCTGTGACGCAAATGCTGCACAGAACGCTGTGATGGAAAAGCTGGATAGAACGCTGAGACAGAAACACTGAGACAGAACGCTGAGACAGAACGCTGAGAAAGAACGCTGAAACAGAAACGCTGAAACAGAAACGCTGCAACAGAAATGCTAGACTGAGCGCCGTGACAGAAATGTCACATGGAGCTCAGGCGGATGGGGAGACCCGCCAGGTGGAGCTCAGGCAGGTGGGGAGACCCGCCACGTGGAGCTCAGGCGGGTGGGGGGGAGGAACCCACCATGTGGAGCACAGGCGGGGGGAGGCCCACCACGTGGAGCTCAGGAGGGGGGGAGACCCACCACGTGGAGCTCAGGAGGGGGGGACCCACCACGTGGAGCTCAGGAGGGGGGGACCAACCACTTGGAGCTCAGGAGGGGGGAGAGACCCACCATGTGGAGCTCAGGAGGGGGGGAGACCCACCACATGGAGCTCAGGGGGGGAAGACCCACCACGTGGAGCTCAGGAGGGGGGGTGGGGAGACCCACCACGTGGAGCTCAGGAGGGGGGGTGGGAAGACCCACCATGTGGAGCTCAAGAGGGGGGGTGGGAAGACCCACCATGTGGAGCTAAAGAGGTGGGGTGGGGAGACCCACCACGTGGACCTCAAGGGAGGGTGGCCCACCACGTGGAGCTCAGGAGGGGGACCAACAACTTTAATAGGGGCAATAATGGATAATTGTGGAAATACATAAGTTGTCCTTCTATGCTTCCAAAGCACAAGCTGGCATGGGGGCACCAGATATAGCCAAAATACTACAAGGGGACTCTCCTGGCATCAGTCTAAAAGCCTTGGTCCCCAACACAGGTCCCAGGGCTTGTGCACGAAGCCCCTGACAGCTTTCCGTCTCTTTCCAGCAGCTCCCTGCTGCTCTGTCATCATGCTTGGTCTCTGCCTAGCCTGCCCGGGACAGCACAGAGCGGACATGCACACCCCTCTGCTCCCTAGCAGCCACACACCGACTCCCGGGGAGAGTGTGGGTGAAGGACGGCCGATCACCCCCCCTCCCCCAGCGGGAATACCGGGCGGGCTGCCCGCAGGAGAGCTGAGGGGAGACTGTGGGCGGCAGGCACGGCCAGGCTGGAATATGTGTGAGGGGAGAGGGGGAGCCGGCGACGGCCGACCACCTCTCCTTCCCCCACCAGGAATCGGCCGGTACTCTGCACAAGTGAAGGGGGGAAGGGGAGCCGGCGGCGGCCGAACACCTCCCCCTCCCCCCACCAGGAGAACTGGTGGGCGCTCTGCATGTGTGAGGGGAGAGGGGGAGCCGGCGGCGGTCGATCACCTCCCCCTCTCCCCTGAGGATCCAGCGGGCGGCCAACCAAACAGAATGGGCTCTTTGCGATGGACTTTATGGAGAGCGGAGCCAGCGGCAGCCTAACACCCCCTCCCCCGCCACAACATAAACAAGGGGAGAGAGGATCTAGCGGCCGCCGATCACCAGGCGGGCTCTATGCAGCTCCTGGTGACAACCGTGTGTGGGAGCGGAGCCTAGCGGCAGCTGATCTGCCCCGCCCCCCCACCCAGGGAGAATCAGCCAGCCGCCACATGGGTTTGTGGAGAGAGGAGCTGGCGGCCGGCTCCCTAATGGAGCTAGAAACATGGGGAGTGGGCAGGCAGGGAGAGTGATGATGTGAAATAAAAATGACAGATGCACCCCCGCTCCCCCCTGGCATGAATGTGGGCGGGCGGCATGCTATCCAGAGGGAGCGGAGGGTGGTGAAGGATGGCTGGACTGCCACCCCCCCAACACCACACGCGCTGCTGGAACATGGGCTGCAAGGCAGATGGCAGAGCGGCCACCACCCAGGTGAATGCGGTGAAAACCCAGAGATGTGGGGGGGGGGGAACGTCGCTCCAACCCAGAAAACGCCAAGCCCAAACCCCAGACAGGCTCCGCTGCCGCCCACCCAGAAAACCTAAAGACACTGGCCCTGACAGAGGAGAAGGTTTAAATTCTTTAAATTAAATTTAAAGCCTTACAACTTATTGACAACTTTATGAAAAAAAAATGTTTTGCCCTTTTCCCGAAACTTGTGCCAAAATATAAAATATTCCATGGACTCAACATGCCTATCAGCAAATAGCTTGAGGTATCTACTTTCCAAAAAGGAGTAATTTGGGTTGTTTGACCTGTCCTGGTATTTTATGCACAACATTAGATGCTTATGCCACACATCACCCACTCTTCTAACCTTCAAAGCCCTTTCTGACACTTTTTGTTTACATTAAAAAATACTTTTCTTTTGGTATAAAATGACTTCAAACCCCCAAACATTATATATTTTTTAAAGCAAAGGCCCTACAGATTAAAATAGTGGGTGTTGCAATTTTTTTCCACACAGTATTTGTGCATCGATTTTTCAAACGCAAACGCTTTTTTGAATTTGAATGCACTAAAACACACTATATTGCCCAAATGTTTGGTAAATTATAAAAGATGATCTTATACCAAGTACATAGATACCAAACATGACATGCTTTAAACTTGCGCACCACCGTGCAGTGGCGACAAACTACATACATTTTTTAAAATCCTTTACAGATTACCACTTTAGATTTGCAGAGGAGGTCTACTGCTAAAAATTATTGCCCTCGATTTGATGTTCACGCTGATACCTCACATGCAAATGCTGTTTACATATGACACGAGACCAACGCTTGCGTTTGCCCTTTTTTTTATTTATTTTTTATTTTTACACTGTTCCTTTCTTCTTCTTTTTTTATAATTTTTTATTGTTATCACAGGGAATGTAAATATTCTCTATGATAGCATTAGGTAGTGGCATGTACTCTTTTTTTTTTAAATTGGGTTCGTGCACCGTTTCTTTTTTTTAACTGTGGTAGTGAAATCACCTCCTAGAGCGCTGAGGTCACTGAAGTTGCTGATTTGCATACTGTGACAGCAAACACTGTTGCTGTCAAGATAAATAAATCAGTGCCGCAGCTGAATGGCATACCTGAAAAGCAAACAATGGTAAGAATAAAACATTAACTCAATAAAACAACAACAATCTGTGCTAAAAAAAGAGTAAAAAATAAATACTGAAGCATGGGGGCAAATGCCCCCTAATGTCAGGGGAAAATCGCCCCTCCACGCCTGCCTCCATGCTTCGGCATATATGCCCTTTTTTGTTGTTAACTGTAGTGGTGAAATCACCTCCTACAGTGCTGGAGTTGCTGATTTATGTATCGGGAGAGCAAACGCTGTTGCTGTCAGGATAAATAAATCAGTGCTGCAGCTCAATGGCGTACCTGAAAATAAAATAATGGTTAACAATAAAACAGAGTAAACAGTAAAGTATAAAATAAATAAATACCTGAAAAGCAAACATGATAAAACATAGTGACAATAAAACATTGTATTAAAAAATACTGTAAAACAGAGCAGAACAATAGAGAGAGAACAATAGAAAGAGAATAGAGAAAGAATAAAATTACAACTATTTTTGGCTTTTTTATTTTATATTTTTTTCAGCTTTTTTTTTTTTTTTTACACTTTTATTTGTAACTGTAATGGTTCCAGATTTGGGTCTGTAAATATGCGATGGCATCTTTGGAGACCCTGTGAAAGTGTGTCCTAGTCTGTGCAGTGCTGTACCCTACGCTAATACTCCACTAATGTGTGGTAGCGTTCAAAACATTCACTGATGCAGAGACCAGGTTGGTCAGGAAAGGAGGGACAACAATAGCGGCTATCACGCCTAAATCCGCACTTGCTACAGACACAACATCTTCTTTGGGGTCATTGATTGGTAGGGGTTTCAAGGAAGACTTATGGAAAATGCCTCCCATGCAGCCGGCTCACTGCATTTGCATTGGGAAGTTGGGCCACAGCACTGCCTCAAAACAGAAGAGATGTGACGTTCTCTTCCTGAAATTTACGAAAGGATCCACTTTATCCAGTGCATAAGCGTTCAGCAGAGCCAATTGGAATAAATATACAGACATATTTTTGTACCAGTGTCTGTCCTTACAGGCAATTAAGTAGGGCGCAATTAACTGGTCGTTAAGGTCCACCCCTTTCATATTAAGGTTGTATTCGTGGACACAGAGGGGTTTCTCCACAACACCCGTCGCCGTTTGAATTTGGACCATCCTGTCTGTGTGAAGGGAAGACAGAACGAAAACATTCTTATTATCCCACCACTTCATAGCGAGCAAATTATTACATCTCAAGCAGGCTCTCTCCCCCAGCCTAAGACGGGAATCTACAAGCCGCTGTGGTAAACCCCAGCGATTAGATCGCATGGTGCCACATGCGGCAATTCCAAGATCAAACTAGTGACTAAAAATTGGCAATGCTTGTGTAATAATTGTCCACATACAAGTAGTACCCCTTTCCTAATAAAGGTGACACTAAGTCCAACACACTCTTACCAGCGCTCCCTATTTAGTCTGGGCAGTTCTCCGGCTCTACGTAACCATCTCTTCCCCAGTAAACCATAAAACTATATGTATAGCAGACAACTTGATCGAGAGTAAACAAGGCTGCAAACTGTTGGTTGAAGTAGTGTACAAGGGGCCAATTTTGTGGAGCCAATCGTATTCAGGGTCATCTTGAGTTCATTGTCATTGAAATGCATGAACCGCAAGATCTGCTTGTATCGTGTCTTGGTCATGCAAGCAGAGAACATGGGCATATTGGGAATTGGGTCAGTGGCCCAATATGACCGCAACTCATTTTTTTTAGTTATGCCCATGAGGAGGGATAGGCCCAGGAAGGACTTAAATATGGAGACCGTAATAGGTCTCCAATCTCTGGCAAGGGTCAACTGGGGATTAGCGCCGATGAATTGACCAGCATACAAATTGCTTTGGTCCACAATAGATTGATAGAGATCTTTCATGAAAAACAGCAAATAAAAATCAAGTGACATAAAATCAACTGTTTCCACCTGAATTTAGGGTTGGCCAGTGCATGGGGAAAGTACAGTAGGTGACCGCGATATTGTGTCAATCTCGCTGCTTCTAGCGGCGAGATTGACACCCTACGAGCTGCGTCGCGGGAGCCAGCGCCGAGCTGCGTCGCGGGAGCCAGCTCTGAGCTGGCTCGCATTGGGAAAGGAAAAATGTTTATTTTCCTTTCCCGATAAGCGACAAGCATCGCTGGCCGGATTAACACTGGCGCAGGGATCCGAATTGGATTCCCGCCAATACCAGGCACTGTGTGGTATGAAACTATGGGCTGTCTTTGTCTTCTCGGTGGCAGCGGGACACTACTTGTGCTAGCTACCTCACCAGTTTGAACTGCACTTATGGGACTCGCCATGGCACCAAGTGTTACTGCAGTGCTGGATGTACAACCAGGATGTACTAGGCTGCTGGTGCTTGCCAGTTTACCAGAAGGATGAGCGGCACTAGCACTGGCACTAGCACCGGCTACTTCCTCTTCAGTCTCATCTGTCATGCTCAGAAATGTGTAGCCCCCTTCACTAGTGTACCTTTGATTGAACATTCTCGCCTCTAAATTTACTGGTACAACTAGTAAGACTCACAGGAAAAAAACAGCACCTGTCAACGACTGCTTCATACACTACCAAAAAACTGTTAGCATTTACAGGTATCAGGCCTGACTCTGCAAATGCTGTAGTTATGTGTTTAGTGTTAGGGATGGCTGAACGGTTCGCCCGGCGGTTGTTTCGCGGCGAATTTCGGCTGTTCGCCGTCCGCCCGGTCGGCGGACTATTGCTGCCGTTCGCCCGGCGGACTTCCGTGTTTACTGTGTAAAAGAACTTTGACCTATGATGACACATCCATCATGGGGTACAGGACAGCCAATTGAGACATTACAGCACATGGACACTTGGACATTCCCCCTAACTTATAAATAGACCCGATCCGGCGGCCATTTTACATTCTTTCTTCTGTCACTATAGGGAGAGGTTGCTGTGTGGAGCAGGGAGAGATTGCAGTGACCCAAATCGCTAGCTATTTGGTCCACAAAAGTTCTTTTCAGGACTGGTATAGGTGTTAGGTGTAGTTCAGGATATAGGTTTGAGGCACTGCTGTGCTACTGATTGTTGCAGCAGCCTGTCTCTTGTCAGTGTAGAGAGAGGGACAGTACGCTGTGTGCTGCAGGGACAGTCAGTTTAATCATAAGCTGTTACTATTAGGTCCACAAAAGTGCTATTCAAGTTATTGTTCCAGCAGCCTCTGTTTTGTCAGTTTAAATAGGGACAGGCAGGAAGCTGTGTGTGAGGCCGTGAGGGACAGTCAGTTTAATCAGTAGCTGTTACTATTAGGTCCACAAAGGTTCTTTTCAGGACTGGTATGGTAATAGGCTTGTACACGTATAATATTCTTTCTTCCAAATATAGAAAGAATATTATACTTGACTGCTGCCATTCTGCTGCAGTAGTACTTTATGAATATAGGGACTAAGGTACAGTCTGATAATCATTCACAACCTACTTGTTCCACAAAGGTCCTTATAAGGACTGGTAAGGTCTAGGGTGCTACAGTACATAGGGTTGAGTGAGGTACAGTCTGCTATTCCTTAAGGACTGATATAAGTCCACAATACATAGGGTTGAGGTGCACTACTGCTGAGTCTGATTGCTGCCCTATACTGCAGCAGTCCTTTATCAGTATAGGGACTGAGGTACAGTCTGCTAATCATTCACAACCTACTTGTTCCACAAAGGTCCTTATAAGGACTGGTAAGGTCTAGGGTGCTACAGTACATAGGGTTGAGTGAGGTACAGTCTGCTATTCCTTTAAGGACTGGTATAGGTCCACAATACATAGGGTTGAGGTGCACTACTGCTGAGTCTGTGTGCTGCCCTATACTGCAGCAGTCCTTTATCAGTATAGGGACTGAGGTACAGTCTGCTAATCATTCACAACCTACTTGTTCCACAAAGGTCCTTATAAGGACTGGTAAGGTCTAGGGTGCTACAGTACATAGGGTTGAGTGAGGTACTGCCTGCTATTCCTTAAGGACTGGTATAGGTCCACAATACATAGGGTTGAGGTGCACTACTGCTGAGTCTGACTGCTGCCCTATACTGCAGCAGTCCTTTATCAGTATAGGGACTGAGGTACAGTCTGCTAATCATTCACAACCTACTTGTTCCACAAAGGTCCTTATAAGGACTGCTAAGGTCTAGGGTGCTACAGTACATAGGGTTGAGTGAGGTACAGTCTGCCATTCCTTAAGGACTGGTATAGGTCCACAATACATAGGGTTGAGGTGCACTACTGCTGAGTCTGAGTGATGCCCTATACTGCAGCAGTCCTTTATCAGTATAGGGACTGATGTACAGTCTGCTAATCATTCACAACCTACTTGTTCCACAAAGGTCCTTATAAGGACTGCTAAGGTCTAGGGTACTACAGTACATAGGGTTGAGTGAGGTACAGTCTGCTATTCCTTAAGGACTGGTATAGGTCCACAATACATAGGGTTGAGGTGCACTACTGCTGACTGCTGCCCTATACTGCAGCAGTCCTTTATCAGTATAGGGACTGAGAGTTTTGTCACAGGGTCATTTAAAAAATGACAGGCAGAGGAAGAGGCAGGCCCTTCCGTAGGGGTGGTAGTGGTAGGGCAGGAGCAACAGGCTTGAGCCAAAGTGGGAAGTTGCAGAAGGTGCGTTCAATTACTTTAAAGGACACACCAGACTTGGTTGAGTGGCTCACTCAGCCTTACTCTTCTGCACCCTCCTCATCCTCTTGATCTGCACCCTCTTCTTCACTCTCTGCTATGTGCACCCCCAAAGACACTACCACCAACAACACCACCACCACCACATACCTTCCGCTTGAGTCACAGGAATTATTTTCCGATCCATATCAAGACATTTCTGATGCGCAGCCACTCTTGGTATTGGATCAGGAAGAGGAGGTAGCAACAACCGCTACTCAGCAGTCTGACGACAGTACCCAGATCAGCCCAAGGAGGAGGTTGGTCCCCGGTGTTGCTACCTACTCCGAGATCTCTACTTATAGCGGTGGGGAAGGTGACGTCGATGATGACGTGTCTAGTAATGTCACGTGGGTGCCCAGAAGAGAGGAAGAGGAGGGGAGTTCAGAGGGAGATATGGACCAGCAGATAGGGAGGAGAAGCAGGAATAACTTGCATTGCACAGGAGGGACAAAGCAGACTGCAAATGTATCAGGAGCGAGTCATCGACCATGTATGGTCACATCTGGCGCTCCCAGGACACGGGCACATGGCTCCGCAGTGTGGGCTTTTTTTAACGTGTCCGCTGCTGACAATAGCGTTGCCATCTGCAATCTTTGCAGTCGACGCATTAGTCGTGGTAAGCCCAAAACTCACCTAGGGACGACCGCCTTAAGAAGGCACATGAGTAGCCATCACCGAGCCCAGTGGGAGCAACGGAACACACAAAGCCACACTCCAGGCTCTCACCGTCCAGCCTTGTCTTCTACTTCTCCTTCTCCTTCTCCTCTCTCCTCACAATTGTCGTCCACTCCACCTTCCATCACGCCAAGCTCACGTTTTTCTGCAAAAAGGCAGGCTTCCGTGGGCCTAATGTTTGAGCGTAAAAAAATGATGATGCCGGATAACCCTCTTGCCCAACGGTTGACGGCTGGCTTGTCAGAACTCATAGCCCGCCAACTACTGCCATATAAACTGGTGGACTCGCAGGCCTTTCGAAAAATTTGTGGTCATTGGAACACCACAATGGAAGGTCCCAGGAAGGAAGTATTTCTCAGAGAAGGGCATCCCAGAGCTATATGGCCATGTTCAGCGGCAAGTGAATGTATCTCTGGCACACAGTGTCGGTGCCAAGATACATCTGACCACAGACACGTGGTCTAGCAAACACGGGCAGGGAAGGTATATCACTTTTACTGCCCACTGGGTGAACCTTCTGACGGCCGTCAAGCATGTAACCCGTGGCACCCGTGTAGATTTGGTTTTACCGCCACGGATTGCATGCAGGCCTGGCTCTTCTTCTCCTCCTCCTCCTAGTCCATCCTCCTCCCTCTCCTCCTCGGCTGACTCCTTCTTTTCCGCTGCTAGCGTCTCTTCCGCTGCGCCGCCCAAGCTCCCGAGAACCTATTCGACATGCCAGGTGAGACGTTTCCATGCCGTGCTGCGTCTGTTTTGCCTGGAAGCCAAGAGCCACACTGGCTCGGCACTCCTTTCAGCTTTGCGTTCACAGGCAGATCAGTGGCTAACACCGCTTAAATTGACAGTTGGTAAAGTGGTGTGTGACAACGGTGCCAATCTGCTTAGCGCATTGAAACAGGGCAAAATTACGCATGTGCCATGCATGGCACATGTCTTAAACTTGGTCGTGCATCGATTCATTGTCAAATACCCTGGGGTCCCAGGACATCTTGCAGCAGGCAAGGAAAATCTCGGCCCATTTCAGAAGATCTTACACGGCCATGGCTTGCTTGCTGTCATTCAGTGGCGACACAATCTGCCGGTCAGACGTCTTATTTGCGATTGCCCGACGCAATGGAACTCAACCTTCTATATGCTTGATAGGCTGCTCCAGCAGAAACGTGCAGTTAACGTCTACCTGTATGAACTCTGCGGCAGAATAGGTTCTGGGGAGCTGAGGTTTTTTCACCGCGCCAGTGGCTGCTCATGCGCGACGTAAGCAGACTTCTGCGGCCATTTGAGGAGATCACCAAACTGGTCAGTCGCAGCCATGGTGCCATCAGTGACATGGTACCTTATGCCTTCTTTATGGAGCGTGCATTGCGTCGTGTCATTGATCAAGCTGTGGAGGAGCAGGAGCGGGAGGATGAGGAAGTTGCAATGCTGGATGAATTCCCAGGGAGGGCTACTCTATCTGAGACAAGTGAACAACAGGAGTCTGAAGAGGAGTCAGAGGAGGATGGTGCCGGGGCGGATGAGGAGGAGCAAGAAGAGCATGCTTTAAACCTTTCTGGGATCCCTGTTGCTGTGCGTGGATGGGGAGAGGAGAATGAAGAGGATGACATTATCTTGGATGATGAGCAGGAGCCAGGCCACCACACCGCTTCCAGTTTAGTGCAAATGGGGGCCTTCATGCTCCAGTGTTTTAATAGGGACCCCCGTATAAAAAGCATAAGGGTCAAGGACCAGTACTGGGTGGCAACGTACTTAGACCCCCGGTACAAACACAAAATGGTGGAAATGTTACTGCCGTCACAGAGGGCTGTCAGAATGCAGAACTTCCAGGCCTTGCTTCGAGAAATGCTGCATTCTGCTTTTGCGTGCGCTGGCAGAGGAGCAATTCCCACTCCCAGAGAAGGAGTTGCGGGTACCAATCCAACAGCGCCTGCAAGAAGAGGTCGGTTTGAAGATGTGTTGGTGACTTCGGATATGAGGTCATTCTTTCAGCCGACCCATCGACAGGTGTCATCCGGATCCAGCATCAGGGAACGCCTAGACCGTCAGGTGTCCCACTACATCGGGTTAACGGCCGATGTGGACGCTCTGAGGAGTGATGAACCCCTGGACTACTGGGTGGGCAGGCTTGACCTCTGGCCAGAGCTTGCCCAATTTGCAATCGAACTGTTGGCTTGCCCCTCGTCCAGTGTCCTGTCCGAAAGGACGTTCAGCGCAGCAGGGGGGATCGTGACCGATAAGCGTACTCGCCTAGCTCACGACAGTGTTAACTACCTCACATTTCTAAAAATTAATGAGGCATGGATCTCGGAGGAATTCAACACATGTGACCAGTAGACCATGTATATGTCTATAAACAATTTTTTTAATCGAGCACACAGACCTTCTTTCTTCATTTGGCTCACTTCCTTGTCCAAAAAAGCACACCATACTATATGCCCGTACCCTCCTCTTTGAAGAGGTTGAGCGGTGTCATATTTCTACTGGGGATGCTCATTATGAGGGGCTCCCACCATCCCTGTGCTGTGCTGACTTCCTCCTGGGGCTGTACCTCTGCTGTGCATATTATGAGGGGCTCCCACCATCCCTGTGCTATGCTCATTATGAGGGGCTCCCACGATCCCTGTGCTGTGCTGACTTCCTCCTGGGGCAGCTTATTATGAGGGGCTCCCACCATCCCTGTGCTATGCTGACATCCTCCTGGGGCTGCTTATTATGAGGGGCTCCCACCATCCCTGTGCTGTGCTGACTTCCTCCTGGGGCTGTACCTCTGCTGTGCATATTATGAGGGGCTCCCACCATCCCTGTGCTATGCTCATTATGAGGGGCTCCCACCATCCCTGTGCTATGCTCATTATGAGGGGCTCCCACCATCCCTGTGCTATGCTGACTTCCTCCTGGGGCTGCTTTCGGTGCAGGTGTCAGTGCTGTATATCACGGTGCTGGTGTCAGTGCTGTATATCACGGTGCAGGTGTCATTGCTGTATGTCACGCTGCTGATGTCAGTGCTCTCTATCACGGTGATGCTATCAGTGCTGTATATCACGGTGCTGGTGTCAGTGCTTTATGTCACGCTGCTGATGTCAGTGCTCTCTATCACGGTGCTGGTGTCAGATCACTCTATCACGGCGCAGGTGTCATTGCTGCGGGGCTCCCACCATCCCTGTGCTATGCTGACTTTCTCCTGGGTCTGCTTACGGTGCAGGTGTCAGTGCTGTATATTACGGTGCTGGTGTCAGTGCTTTATATCACGGTGCTGGTGTCAGTGCTATATATCACGGTGCAGGTGTCATTGCTGTATGTCCCACTGCTGATGTCAGTGCTCTCTATGACGGTGCTGCTGTCAGTGCTGTATATCACGGTGCTGGTGTCAGTGCTTTATGTCACGCTGCTGATGTCAGTGCTCTCTATCACGGTGCTGTTGTCAGATCACTCTATCACGGTGCAGGTGTCATTGCTGTATGTCACGCTGCTGATGTCAGTGCTCTCTATCACGGTGCTGCTGTCAGTGCTGTATATCACGGTGCTGGTGCTAGTGCTTTATGTCACGCTGCTGATGTCAGTGCTCTCTATCACGGTGCTGGTGTCAGATCACTCTATCACGGTGCAGGTGTCATTGCTGTATGTCACGCTGCTGATGTCGGTGCTCTCTATCACGGTGCTGGTGTCAGATGACTCTATCACGGTGCAGGTGTCATTGCTGTATGTCACGCTGCTGGTGATCATCTCCTGCACCCTCTTCTTTGCCTACCCTGTCCTTTATCTCTCCTCCATTGCCTTCATGCGCTCCACAGTCCTGAATTGTCACAACAATTTCCCATATAAAAAAAGAATGCTTGTAGTTGTCGATCCCAGATTCACCTCATACATGTGTTATTTCATTGGCCATGTGGTGGGACTATGTTTGCACAGCTAGTAATTATTTTGTGGCTGCAAATTTGACCTGTAGGTTTGCAAAGTTCGCCTCCCATTGAAGTCAACGTTACGGTTCGCAAACTATCGGCCGCGTTCGCGGTCCGCGTTCGCGAAACGTCCCATCGGAAGTTCGGCCATCACTATTTAGTGTTTTGTAAGTGACAGTGATCGATTGATACTGCACTTGGGTAGGCTGGGCTGGGCTCGGCGAAGGGGTTAAATGCAGTTGTTAGCAGGTATCTGGGCTGATCACGCTAACACTGCAGTTTTGAACCCTAAACTACTGGGGACACTAGTATGGATCTAAACAGATCAAAGAGATTGGTCCATTCAGACACTATACTACTAAGGGAGGTGTATGGTGTTTACATGGGTGTTAGAGCTACTGGCACTAACCTGATGCTGCCATACCCTGACGCTCTAAAAAATAACGAACTAACCAGCATCACCCTTAACAATAATACGGTGATCACTGGTGACAGGGGGTGATAAAGGGATTAAACCTTTAGGGGGTTGGAGGGATTAGGGGGGTACCCTAAAGCTACCAGGGCCTACCACTAACTTACTAGCGCTGATTAGGCTCACAAATAAGACACCAGTACAGTGATCAGTGAAAAATCTGACAACTGCACTTGGTGACCGGGGGGTGATCAGGGGGGGACAAGTGTACCTACGTCTACTGGTGTTATTGTTGTGTTAGGGCAACTTACTGTGAGATATCTCCTCTCCTCTTATTGGAATGAAAAGGGTTCCATGAGGGGAGATGACATCACTTCCCCTGCCTGTGTTTGCACTTACAGGCAGGGGAAGGATATCATTTGACAGAACCGATCAGAACCACCAGCAGGCATGCCCCCTGGTGGCGCGAGCATGCCACGTATATGGGATTTTGCACAGTGGTACCATTGTGACACAGTAAATGTATGCGACACGGTTGGCAAGTGTTTAATGACCAGGCTATTTTTTGTGAACAGCACTGCATCGCTTTACCTGACAATTGTGCAGTCATGCGACACTGTACCCAAACAAAATTGACTTCCTTTTTTCCCACAAACAGAGCTTTCTTTTGGTGGTATCTGATCACCTCTGCCATTTTACTTTTTACGCTATGAACAAAAAAAGAGCGACAATTTTGAAAAAAAAAACAATATTTTTTGCTATAATAAACATTCCAAAAAAGTAAAACAATACATTTCTTCATCAGTTTAGGCCGATATATATTCAAAATGTTTTTGGTAAAAAAAATCACAATAATTGTGTATTTATTGGTTTGCGCAAAGTTTTAGCATCTAGAAAATAGGGAATATATTTATGCCATTTTTATTATTTATTTTAATTTTTACTAGTAAAAATCTTTACTAGATCTGCGTATTTTAGTGGGATTGCAACATTGCAGCGGACAGATCGGACACTTTTGACACATTTTTGGGACCATTGACATTTATACAGATACTGCTATAAAAATACACTGATTACTGTGTAAATGTCACTGGTAGGGAAGTAGTTAACACTGGGGGGCGATCAAGGGGTTAAATGTGTTCACTCCTGTGTGTTTCTAACTGTATGGGGATGGGACTGACTAGAGCAGGAGACATATCGCTGTTCCAGACAATCTGTCTCCCTTCTCCTGACAGAATGGGGATGAGTGTGTTTGCACATACATCCCCATTCTGGCTCTCATGCCCACGATAAAGTGTGGTAAGTGGACAACGCAGCCACCGGCCACGTGCAGTGGGTCCCCCGCTATGCAGCAGGCATGTGCACGTGCCTGCTAGTGCTGTTTAAAGGGACGACATACAGCTATGGTGATTCACAGGAATGTGCCGACCTGCCACAGTATAATGGCAGCGGCTGGTCAGCAAGTGATTAATATAAATACCAGACCTGAGAGTCCTGGTATGGACTGGAGGGAGGGCCCCAGGGTTCCACTTAACCACTTCAATATACTGTATTATATACTGTACACTGACTGCACTATATATATATATATATATATATATATATACAGTGGTGTGAAAAAGCGTTTGCCCCCTTCCTCATTTCCTGTTCCTTTGCATGTTTGTCACACTTAAGTGTTTCGGAACATCAAACCAATTTAAACAATAGTCAAGGACAACACAAGTAAACACAAAATGCAATTTGTAAATGAAGGTGTTTATTATTAAAGGTGAAAAAAAAATCCAAACCATCATGGCCCTGTGTGAAAAAGTGATTGCCCCCCTTGTTAAAACATACTATAACTGTGGTTGTCCACACCTGAGTTCAATTTCTCTAGCCACACCCAGGCCTGATTATTGCCACACCTGTTCACAATCAAGGCATCACTTAAATAGGAGCTGCTTGACACAGTAAGGTCCACCAGAAGATCCTTAAAAGCTACACATCATGCCGAGACCCAAAGAAATTCAGGAACAATTGAGAAAGAAAGTAATTGAGATCTATCAGTCTGGAAAGGGTTATAAAGCCATTTCCAAAGCTTTGGGAATCCAGCGAACCACAGTGAGAGCCATTATCCACAAATGGCGAAGACATGGAACAGTGGTGAACCTTCCCAGGAGTGGCCGGCCGCCCAAAATTACCCCAAGAGCGCAGCGACGACTCATCCAAGAGGTCACAAAAGACCCCACAACAACGTCCAAGGAACTGCAGGCCTCACTTGCCTCAGTTAAGGTCAGCGTTCATGCCTCCACCATCAGGAAAAGACTGGGCAAAAATGGCCTGCATGGCAGAGTTCCAAGGAGAAAACCACTGCTGAGCAAAAAGAACATCAAAGCTCGTCTCAATTTCTCCACAACACATCTTGATGATCCCCAAGACTTTTGGGACAACATTCTGTGGACCGATGAGACAAAAGTGGAACTCTTTAGAAGGTGTGTGTCCAAGTATATCTGGCGTAGAAGGAACACTGCATTTCATAAAAAGAACATTATACCAACAGTAAAATATGGTGGTGGTAGTGTGATGGTCTGGGGCTGTTTTGCTGCTTCAGGACCTGGAAGACTTGCCGTGATAAAAGGAACTATGAATTCTGCTGTCTACCAAGAGATCCTGAAGGAGAATGTCTGACCATCTGTTCGTGTACTCAAGCTGAAACGAACTTGGGTTCTGCAGCAGGACAATGATCCTAAACACACCAGCAAATCCACCACCGAATGGCTGAAGAAAAACAAAATGAAGACTTTGGAGTGGCCTAGCCAAAGTCCTGACCTGAATCCTATTGAGATGTTGTGGTATGACCTTAAAAAGGCCGTTCATGCTCGAAAACCCTCTAATGTAACTGAATTAGGACAATTCTGCAAAGATGAGTGGGCCAAAATTCCTCCAGGAGGCTGTAAAAGCCTCATTGCACGTTATCGCAAACGCTTGGTTGCAGTTGTTGCTGCTAAGGGTGGCCCAACCAGTTATTAGGTTTAGGGGGCAATCACTTTTTCACACAGGGCCATGATGGTTTGGATTTTTTTTCACCTTTAATAATAAACACCTTCATTTACAAATTGCATTTTGTGTTTACTTGTGTTGTCCTTGACTATTGTTTAAATTGGTTTGATGTTCCGAAACACTTAAGTGTGACAAACATGCAAAGGAACAGGAAATGAGGAAGGGGGCAAACATTTTTTCACACCACTGTATATATATATATATATACACACTAGCCTGCCTCTAGCTAACATTCTCTTAATCATAACACTATATACAGCCACCATGTATGCTTTCCGGGGCAGTCAAATTTGCTGTGAATGCCCCATAATGTTCAGTATTCGGTGAAGGGCTGAACACTCAATGTTTGACTCAAACATCGGGCCCATCCCTACAGGACAATACAAATACCTCCAAATAAATCTTTTGTGGAAAGTAGACAGTCTGAGATATTTATTAAGAGACAGTTTTTTTTTGCTGTTACAGTGATGATCATCTTAACTGCAATGTTTTGAACTGTCCTTAATGGGTCCTTAAATTCATAACAGCTGTGTAATCACTATTGTATGCTGTGATTGGCCCAGGTACCATGTGATAGCTGTGGGCCTATCACAGCATCACTATAGGAATCACAAAGATTATCAATGAGATTCATTCATAACAGCTTTGTTGACATTGTGCAATCACATGATCCCCTGGCCACTCAATGCGGGTGGGTTCCTGGGAGCCTGTGTCCACTGTACGTGATCCAGGGTGCCCTTGCCACCCTGACACAGTAAATGTACTGTGGCCTGGTGGCAAGCAATTCATTATCATTTTATAAATATCACTTTTGCTTTAGTACATTGTACAGGTTCATTACATCAGGTGCAGGCTTAAGGCATCCCTAAAGCGTGCTCTTTGTTTGACAATCCCTTGCCTATTAATCTTGATAATGCAGAAAATTGATTTTCAAGTGAATCACATTAAAATTTGAAAATTGTGGATTTCTGGCTGTTGATTATAGTGATATATTACAAAGTGTTCACCAGAAGCAGTGTTATTTCTAAATTAAGTTGCAATGCTGTTCCTATTACCACAAATAATATGGTAAAGTACAATACATTGACCATTCCTTTTTATATTTAATATACAATATATAGCAGTATATTCCAATGTATAATCTATGTATAATGATATAATAAATTGTCTTCTCCTTTTGTCTTCATTATTCGAAAGGCATCCAGCAAGATGACACATGTGCATGTGCAGGAATGCTGTCTCCTATAGAAACCATCTTTAACAGTTCCAAACACAAGACTTAACAGTTCCTTCACTTTCACTACAATCGCTCTTTGTAGTTCTCCAATACACTGAGCTCCTGGTAACTCACTAGACCCACAGATTCACTATCACTGAATCCAAGCTCCACCCCCACTTCTCTGCAGGGTCCCTAGCTTGGCACTCTTGATACCTCTCAAGCTTCACCCACGCTGGCCTGCTCGGTCCCTAGCTTGACACACAAGACTATTCTGCAAGCATCTCCCCTGCTGGTTGGGTTCCTGGCTTGATTACCACTGAAGTTTCCCAATTCTTCACCGTCCTCAGTTGGTGAAAATTCTGCTCCGGTACTTTCTTCATTTACTCACTGTGGTCCCTGGTAATAAGGTGGATATCCCTTACTGGCGATAGTATTCCCTCTACCTCGGTCTTTGACAGGCTCTCTGGCTAGCAGAACCGTCACTTCTGGTAGGACTGCAAGCCACAATCCCAATCCTGACATATGTCTGGTCAAGCATGTGGTGTCCAAGAGGCTGATGTTTTAGCCATGCGAGATACGCTTGAGACATACGTAGCAAATAGCAGCGGTGCGATCTGATGCACTCATCTCAAAAAAGGCCCACACCAAAGAACTTTTGGAATAGGCGGAGCTCTGCATTGTGATGCAGTCAGTGTGCTGCCCTTAAGCTGGCCCCTGGAAGGCATCCTGCCTAGTTGGAGATGTGCCTCCTCCTTCTCCCCTCCCTCTCTTCCTCCTCTCTCCTATCAGGCACCCACATGGAGTCAGTGACCTCATCATCCCCTCCCTCCTCATCACTGGAGCAAACCTGGCAGTATGCTGCAGCTGGGGGAACACGACTGACAGATTGCTGTCCTTCTTGGGCATGCCCTCTCTCTGGGTTCACATTACCGCCTTCCTCTAGCTGGGTATCATCATCAGAGCCTTCAAAACGCTGAGCATCCTCATGGAGCATGTACCCAACACTGTGCTCAAAAAGTTCTGGGGACTCCTAAGGAGGACATGGTGGGGCTAGGGAAGGAGTGACTGATGCCATTGAGACGAGGGAAGAGAAGAGGGAAGAGGCCACGTTGGCAGCTGCTTTGCCATTAGCCTGGATGAGAGAGGATGAGGAGGATGAGGACGGCTTGGTCATTCACTCTACCAAGTCTTCGGCATGTTGCGGCTCAACACATCCAGCTGCCAAAAATAAGGACAAGCGCGTCCCATGGCCACGTACTGATGGCGATGCACCGTGTCCATGACCAGCACTGTTGCCTCTAGACACAGAGCCTGCTTGCCCTCTTTTATTGGCTCGTGACTGTCTGCCTCTCTTTGTTGGCCTTCCAGACATACTAATGACCTGCAGGGAGATGCAGCTGCACAAAGCTGGGACGTATATGCTGATTATACTAGCAGAATCAACTGCCTGCCTGTAGTATTATTACTATGAGAACACCAGCAATAGGGGTAGCTTTAAGTGCACCCTGTGCAGATAACACAATACACCAACTGTAATTACTGGAGCTGCCTGCGGTGTAGGATCAGCAGAATACTAGCAATTGGGGTAGCTTTAGGTGCAAACTGTGCAGATGACACAGTACACTGACTGTAATTGCTACAGCTGCCTGCAGATAGAATCAGCAGAACACCAGCAATTGGGGTAGCTTGAAGTGTACACTGTGCAGGTGGCACAATACACCAACTGTAATTGCTACAGCTTCTTGTGGTATAGGACCAGCAGAACACCAGCAATTGGGGTAGCTTTAGCTGTACACTGTGCAGGTGGCACAATACACTGACTGTAATTGCTGCATCAGCTGCCTGTGGTATAGGACCAGCAGAACACCAGCAATTGGGGATAGCTTTAGGTGTACACTGTGCAGGTGGCATAATACACTGACTGTAATTGCTACAGCTGCCTGTGGTATAGGACCAGAAGAACACCAGCAATTGCGGTAGCTTTAGGTGTACACTATGCAGATGGCACAATACACCGACTGTAATTGCAACAGCTTCAAAGGAAATTAAAAGACACTGTCTCTCCGTCTATCTCTCCGCCGACGCAACACATTATGCAAGGCCGCCTTGTAGGTGGCCTTATATAGTGTGGGGCGTGTACTAAACCCCCTGAGCCATAATTGGTCAAAGCCACCCTGGCTTTGGCCAATCATGGCTCTCCGTTTTTTCTGCGCTGTGATTGGCCAAAGCATGCGGGTCATAGTGAATGCTTGGCCAATCATCAGCCAGCAATACACTGCGATGCTGCAGTGAGTTATGAGCCGTGATGCGGCACTCAAATCCACAGACAATCCAAGACCTCAACTGCGTGGTCAGGCCAGAACATTTTTCACAAATCCCAAAGACTCGTAACCTCCAGCTGTATACTTGCCCTTCAGTGTATACTGCACTCCGGTGACAGTCAGGACAGGTTTCACATTGTTCGGACTGAAACAAACACCTGGAGCATACTTTCTCTAATCCACCATCTCATTCAGAAACTTTGCCATCTTTCTCTTCAACCCACAATCAGACACACGTGGCAGAACTTCGGTATCTCCCTCTGCAGAGTGGGAACTCCTCCCCCTACCGACAGATTGGTGCAAATGTTCCCTGAGAACAGTGACGCCTGCCTTCTTCACGCTGCGGTGTGCCAAAACTGTACTGGAGTCCATTTTGAAGTCTGTATTAACCCACACATCACTGACGGAAAGTGTCAAAAGACCAGGCTGATCCTCTCCCCTGAGTAGTGAGGCTTGATGGTTCTTCCCCACATTGATAATACACACGACAACACGTCCATTAGAAGTGTAAAGATTACTTGCCACCTTCCCACAGAGCCAGACAGAGTCTCGATGAAGCCAAAGCCAGTTGCTATGGGTGACTTAGCCCCACGTTGGGGGCCAAATGTAGCAAGGTCCCAGGCCTCCTTTGGTCTGATTTGAACCCATAGGGCCAGGGATAGCTGACATCCTTCTGTATGTGGTGGCTTATGAGGCATAGTGGGTGTAAGATGGTTAGTTATTGGGTGCTTTTATGTTATGCGAGCCCGGGAATGCCCAAAGGGCTTTGTTTTGTAAACTTGCACTTTTTGAAAATAATAAAAAGAATTTATAAAAAAAAAAAAGTTATTGGGTGCGAGACACTTCTTGGAAGCAAAAGAGGTTTTATTTGTCTTAACAGTACTTTTTGTATTTTTGAGGGGGGAGAGGGTTAGGGCCAGGACACCCTTAAATAATTGCAAGATTAATTGGCAAACTCCGAAACTTCAACAGGAGGACAGCCATGCAGGGAAAGGCATCTGTTAGAGTCCAGATGTGGAGCCCGACTTGTAGGAGGAGACCTCTCTTACAGCGCTGGTTCAGGAGCCGCTGGAATGGGAACAGCGGTCTCGAGAGCGCAGTGGGTAGGAGGGCCTGCTGGATAGGGCCGCTGGAGCTGGTAGAAGAGCGGAGATCCCTCTGAAGGCTGAGTGGACTGCGGTTTGCTGGAAGCAGGCAGTAGCTTCAGAAGCCGAAGATTGGAACTGGCAGCAGGCTGGAGAAGAGTCAGACGGTCCGGGTCAGAAGGTAAGCAGACTGGTGGTAACGAAAGGCAGAAGAGGCGTCGGTAAGCAGGCAGAGGTCGGCAACGGAATCACAAGCAGAAGAGGTTTCGAGGTCAGGCAGGCCGGGTCGGGATTGGAGAAGGCAGAGAAGTCAAGCAAGCCGGGTCGATAACGGTAGCAGGTAATCAGGTTCAGGATCAGGTATTCAAAGGTAACCGGGTTCAGGATCAGATATTCAGACACACGGAAGCTGAGACGAAACAGCGCCGCACCGGCGCACTTGAGGGTCCTTTAAACGCTCAGTGGCGGGAAGGAGCGCACGCACGCCACGCACGACCACGTGAACGAGCGCGCGTACGAATCGCCACTCGCGAACGTGCACACTAACGCGTAAACGAACGCGTACGCGAACGCGTACGCGAACGCGCAGAAGACACACGCCGACGCCTGTGTGCACGCAGCTGTACCTGTCTATTGCTGGTAAGTTCCTGACATTGCCCCCTCCCAAGGGGCAGCCTCCGGATGCCCAACAGGTTCCTCTTTTCTGGATGGGCAGACAAGTATGCGTGAATTAACCGCCTGGCATGGATATTGCTGTTCGGTTCCCAGGAATTGTTCTCTGGCCCAAATCCCTTCCATTTGATCAGAAATTGGATGCGTCCCTGTCTTTTTCTGCAATCGAGGATGGCCTCCACCTCGTACTCCTCATTTCCATCCACTAAGATGGGTTCTGGAGGTCTAGTTCCTCTATCAGGAAAGGGATCAGGGGTGGCAGGTCTCAGCAGTGACACATGGAACACAGGATGAATCCTAAGCGACTCAGGCAGGGTTAGCTCGTAGGAAACTTCATTAATTTTCCTCTTAACCGGAAATGGTCCCATAAATTTAGGTGCAAGTTTCCTGGAGGGACAAGCCATTTTAATGTTATTGGTAGAAAGCCATACCTGGTCGCCAGGTTGTAGGATCAGTTCCCCTCTTCTTCTCCGGTCAAAGGCTCTCTTACTGTCTGCCTGGGCCTTGGCCACTGCTTCCTGCAACACCCGGTTATTGTGGCTGAGGAAATCCACTGTCTTCTGGACCGCTGGAACTGAGGTTTCTGGAAGAAAATCAGGCAAAAAGGTTAAATGAAAGCCATAATTGGCGAAAAAAGGGGACTGACCGGTGGCCGAATGACAAGCATTATTGTAGGCAAATTCTGCCAAAGGCAGCAGGGACACCCAATCATTCTGTACGAATGATGTGAAGCACCTAATGTACTGCTCAAGAGTCTGGTTGGTCCTTTCTGTCTGCCCATTAGTTTGGGGATGATAGGCCGAGGACAGTGCCAGCTCAATTTTCAGGATCTCGCACAGGGCCCTCCAGAAGCGTGAGGTGAACTGCACTCCTCTGTCGGAGACTATATTCGCTGGAATCCCGTGTAGCCTCACAATCTCCTTAATGAACACGTGGGCAGTCTCCACAGCAGATGGGGTGCCTTTTAAGGGTGAGAAGTGGGCCATCTTGGATAGCCGGTCTACAACCACAAAAATAGTTGAACATCCCTCAGAACATGGAAGCTCGACAATAAAGTCCATACTAATCATTCTCCAGGGTCTGTCGGGTACGGGTAGGGGTTTCAGCAGTCCCCAAGCCCGGTTCCTGGGTGTCTTGTTCTGGATACAGACGGGGCAAGAGCTGATGTACTTTTCGCAAAAGTCCTTCAAATTGGGCCACCAGAACGTGCGTTGTACCAGATCAAGGGTCTTGCGGACCCCAAAGTGGCCTGCCAGTGGGTGGTCATGAAGAAGGGACAGCACCTTAACTCGGACATTCTTGGGGACAAAAATGTGACTTCCCCTCCAGAACAAGCCATCTCTGGACATTAAGGTGATTCCGGGGGGTCTAGAGGAGTCAGAGGATGCTTCTCTGATCAGAGAAAGGAGGTCAGGCTGTAAAAGTAAAAAATTCCCGGCAGGTAAGATGGTGTCAGGAACAGATGAGTCCTTGGGATTGTCATACATCCGTGACAGCGCATCCGGTTTCACGTTCTTCGATCCGGGCCGGTACGTGATGTGAAAGGAGAAACGTGAAAAGAACAGGGCCCAGCGGGCTTGTCGGGGTCTCAGTCGCTTGGCAGACCGTAGATATTCTAAGTTCTTGTGGTCTGTGTATATTAGTACCGGGTGAGCAGCGCCCTCCAATAGGTATCTCCACTCCTCCAAGGCGGCCTTAATGGCGAGCAACTCTCGATCGCCTACGTCGTAATTCTTCTCCGCGGAAGAGAGTTTCCTGGAGAAGAACCCCACGGGATGCATTAGGTCCTTGTTGCCTTGACGTTGGGAGATGACCGCTCCTACGGCCACTTCAGAGGCGTCTACCTCGAGGATGAAGGGTAGAGACGGGTCCGGATGGCTGAGAATTGGGGCGGACGTGAAGAGTTTTTTAAGTCTTTCGAAAGCACTCTGGGCCTCCTGAGTCCAGCAGAAGCGGAAGTTTTGTCTGGTCAGTTGCGTGATGGGCGCAATTATAGCTGAAAAGTCTCTTATGAACTTTCTATAAAAGTTCGCAAAACCGATGAAGCGTTGTACACCCTTCTTATCCAAAGGCGCTGGCCAATCTAGTACAGCAGACACCTTTTGGGGATCCATCCTGATGCCCGTTGGGGAGATCACTAGTCCCAGGAATCGGATGCTCTGTAACTCAAATTCGCATTTCTCAGCCTTTGCGTAGAGTCGGTGCTGGCGAAGGCGGTCTAGGACTTTACGGACGTGTTCTCGATGCTGATCAAGAGAGTTGGAAAATATTAAAATGTCGTCCAGGTAGACAATCACGAACACGTCGAGGAAATCCTTAAACACGTCATTGATTAGGTGTTGAAATGTGGCCGGGGCGTTGCAGAGCCCAAAGGGCATCACTAAATATTCATAATGACCGAATCGGGTCCGGAAGGCTGTTTTCCATTCATGCCCGGCCTGGATGCGAACTAGGTTATACGCTCCCCTTAGATCCAACTTGGTGAATATTTTAGCGGATCTCAGTCTCTGGAAGAGTTCGGGTATCAAGGGTAAGGGGTAGCGGTTCTTAACCGTAATCTTGTTTAAGTCTCTATAGTCCACACATGGACGGAGGGACTGATCTTTTTTAGTGACAAAAAAGATTCCAGCTCCTGCTGGGGAAGTTGAAGGACGGATGAACCCCTTCTCTAGGTTTTCGTCCAAGTAGGTCTTCAGTGCCCCCTGCTCCTTTTCTGATAAAGGGAATATGCGTCCGAAAGGAATCTCGGCCCCAGGGAGTAGCTCGATCGGACAATCATAGGGACGATGGGGAGGCAGAGTGTCTGCTCCCTTTTTACTGAACACATCAATAAAGTCATGGTAGTGCTTGGGCACAGTCTGCAGTAGGTCTTGATCAGAGTCTAAACATAAAAGGGTGGCGGACGGCTTGGTGGAATCTGTTAGGCAGTGTTTCAAGCAATAGGAAGATGGAAATGTGACTTCTCTGGTAACCCAATTGATGTAGGGGTTGTGGGCTTGGAGCCAGGGTATGCCCAGAATGATCGGGAACATTGGAGAGGAGATGACATCCAACGTCAGAAATTCCTTGTGTTGAGAGGAGATAGTGACAGGTAGAGGGAGAGTCTCTTGAATTACCTTTCCAGAACTGATGCTAGACCCATCGGCCAGAAAAACTGAGAGTTCATGAGCCTTGCCTCGTAACGGGATGCCCTGTCGGCCCGCAAAGGTGGAGTCTATGAAGCAGCGGCATGCCCCGGAGTCAATGATAGCGTTGACTGTCACCGTCCTTCCTTGGAGCTGTAGTGAGAGAGGAACAGCAAGGTGGGTTGAATTGGCAGTCAATGCAGAGAGACTGGTAGAAGCAGAAGGTAGACACTTACTTGTCTTGACAGGGCAATTAAAGACATAGTGACCCGAACCACCGCAGTAGAGGCAGAGATTCTGCTGCCGGCGACGTGCACGCTCTTCTGGAAGCAAAGCGGGGCGCAGTAGTCCTAATTGCATGGGCTCGGAGGTGTCAGGAGCCATACAGGGCGGAATAGGACTGGACGGAGGTACATAGCGAGAAGCAGGCATTGGGGCTCTCGCTGTCATCCAGACTGGACGGGCTTGCTGAGCGGAGCGCTCTGATCTTCGCTCCCTGAGACGGCGATCAATCTGGATTGTCAAGGAGATCAGGGCCTCCAGGGTTTCTGGTATACCGACTCGAGCCAGTTCATCCTTAAGTCCTTCGGATAACCCCATGCGAAATTGATGCCTTAAAGCCGCATCATTCCATTCCGTGTCTGCGCTCCAGCGTCGAAAGTCCGAGACATAATCCTCAGCTGGTCTGCGGCCCTGCTGGAGCGCAAACAGAGCAGATTCAGCCGTGGCAGTCTTTTGGGGGTCCTCGTAAAGCTGAGCCATGGCCTCAAAGAAGGACTGCAGAGAGAAGGTTGCGACTGAATCTCCTTCAAGTAAACGGTGGGCCCAGGTCTGCGGTTCACCTTGTAGGAGGGAGATTACAAATCCTACCTTCGTGGCTTCCAGGGAGAAAGTCCGTGGTTGTAGGGCAAAATAGAGTTGACAAGCGTTCCGAAAAGCCCGAAATTTGGTTCGATCCCCAGAAAACCTTTCCGGAATGGGTACCCTTGGTTCAGGTGGAAGCATGACAACGGATGGTGAGGCGACGGGCTGTGCTGATAGGGAGGACGGAGCAGGGGCCACGTGACCAGTATCTGTAAGGTCCTGGACCTGTCCTTCAAGCCTGGCGTAGCTATCTTGAAGCGATTTTACCGCTTGGGTAAGGGCCGACAGGTGCGTGCAGATCTCCTTCATGGGAGAGGTCTCTCCTGCGGGCTCAGTCATGGCTGTTTCGTACTGTTAGAGTCCAGATGTGGAGCCCGACTTGTAGGAGGAGACCTCTCTTACAGCGCTGGTTCAGGAGCCGCTGGAATGGGAACAGCGGTCTCGAGAGCGCAGTGGGTAGGAGGGCCTGCTGGATAGGGCCGCTGGAGCTGGTAGAAGAGCGGAGATCCCTCTGAAGGCTGAGTGGACTGCGGTTTGCTGGAAGCAGGCAGTAGCTTCAGAAGCCGAAGATTGGAACTGGCAGCAGGCTGGAGAAGAGTCAGACGGTCCGGGTCAGAAGGTAAGCAGACTGGTGGTAACGAAAGGCAGAAGAGGCGTCGGTAAGCAGGCAGAGGTCGGCAACGGAATCACAAGCAGAAGAGGTTTCGAGGTCAGGCAGGCCGGGTCGGGATTGGAGAAGGCAGAGAAGTCAAGCAAGCCGGGTCGATAACGGTAGCAGGTAATCAGGTTCAGGATCAGGTATTCAAAGGTAACCGGGTTCAGGATCAGATATTCAGACACACGGAAGCTGAGACGAAACAGCGCCGCACCGGCGCACTTGAGGGTCCTTTAAACGCTCAGTGGCGGGAAGGAGCGCACGCACGCCACGCACGACCACGTGAACGAGCGCGCGTACGAATCGCCACTCGCGAACGTGCACACTAACGTGTAAACGAACGCGTACGCGAACGCGCAGAAGACACACGCCGACGCCTGTGTGCACGCAGCTGTACCTGTCTATTGCTGGTAAGTTCCTGACAGCATCCAGCCAGATGCCATATCTGCATGTGCAGGAATGCTGTCTCCTATAGCAACCTTCTTTAACAGTTCCAAACACAAGACTTAACAGTTCCTTCACTTTCACTACAATCGCTCCTTGTAGTTCTCCAATACACTGAGCTCCTGGTCTCTCACTAGACCCACTGATTCACTATGGCTGAATTCCTTGAGATCCCTCAATCTTCACGGTGGTATCTTCCTCAAGCGTCAACCCACTTCTTTGCTGGGTCCCTAGCTTGGCACTCTTGATACCTCTCAAGCTTCACTCACGCTGGCCTGCTCAGTCCCTAGCTTGACACACAAGACTGCTCTGCAACCGTCTCCTCTGCTGGCTGGGTCCCTGGCTTTATTGCCACTGAAGTTTCCCAATTCTTCACTGTCCCCGGTTGGTGAGAATTCAGCTCTGGTACTTGCTTCAGTTATTCACTGTGGTCGCTGGTAATAAGGCAGATAGTCCCTTACTCGTGACAGCTTCCCCTCTGCCTCCGACCATGACAGGTTCTCTGGCGGCAGAACTTTCACTTCTGGTTGGACTGCAAACCGCAATCCCAACCCTGTGTTGCTCTCTTGCTTCTGGATAGGCTCTCAGACAGCCTAGCAGCTAGGCCCAATTTAGCAGCCTGGTCAATATGACACACGTCCACTCAGACAGCTGTCCGGGTGGCTCAGAACATTGATCATCTGACTCACCCTCAATATATAGGCTCTACCAGCAGGCAAAGGCATTCAATAAAACGCCTGCCCATTGGCTGAGATACCCCATATACCCATAACCTGACCTTGGGTTGCCCTTCTACGACAAGGTGGACTAGTGGTAGAAGGGCATATCTAGTAACACCAAGTACTAGGCCACCTAGTGGTAGAAGAGAAAAGTGCAACAAAACCAAACTTAGGGAGAAATCAATGAATCTCTAGCAATGAAACAGGATAACTACTCCTGGCAAGTAAATTTGTGAGGAGCACCCCTGCCTAAACTCCAGGATGCTACGTTTGCCTTTAGGTATGAGTTTCAAGTCTTCAAAACTTATCTCTAGCCAAGCTCTGAGCAGCCAGACAGCTTGCAGCTCATTGGAGTAAAAACAAAAGTGCAGGTTCGGAGTTCAGCTAGCGGTGAGTTCAAATACAGCCTGAGCTCATCTCTACTTGCCTTTCAACACTTGCATGCTGTCCAAACTGTAAATATACAATGTACTTTGTGATTTCATCCATGATCAAATCAACTTGTAGTACCAGTTAATATCATTTTCCATCTGGATCATGGGTTTTTACATTAAAATCTCACATAAATGAAGCAATTAGTCTCCTAGTTCAGCATTTCAGTAACTCAACTATTCAGAGATAGAGAATGCATTGTCCTAATAAGAGTTTCAATTTTTTTTTTTTTTTGCTTTTTCTCTTTGTGGGTGAGCTGTTCTTTTGTAATACAATATGCTTGCATCACTGATTCATTAGAACACATGCTTCTCTATAATTAGCTTGCAATTTTGTGCTTGCTAAGACAGAAATTGTTGCTTTATTGCTGAAATGTTGTTTAGCTATGCTCATTTCAAATTATTTTTCCTATGGCTCCAATGTTATTTTTTATGATTAGTTAACCTTGTTGTCTACAGGCTGTTTAGAACACAAAACATAAAAAAAATGCAGCCTAGTCATAGGTATGTGCAGCCTATTGCATTAGGGTGTGCACCTCAAAGCTCAAAAACACATGCCTTTCTCTGCAGTCTCAGCTGCACTGAACAGTGAATGAATGAGAAGTTCTCTGTGTGTGCTGAACAGCTTCCTGTTCATTCACAAACTGAATTATAGTAAACACAGTTTACCATGCTTCAGTTATGAATGAACACAGTGAGTTAGTGGGTTCACTGTGTTCGTTTAGAAAAGGAAGGAGCTGGTAAATTACATATTTACTAGCCCTTTTCCCAACTCTCCTTCCTGAAACATCCCTAGCAGCTGGGAGGAGAGGAGAGGAGAGGAGAGGAGGGAAGCCAGAAACACTGCAGGGCGGGGGGCCATCACAGGGAAATCGGTACTGCATGTAGTGATTAGGGTGACACACCTGGCATACCCCCTGCACATGCCTATGACCCTAGATACACAAAAAGTTCTATCCAGGACCAGGTCAGAATGGGGGTTTGGAATTTTAAAAAGAACGATTCACAAATGTGATCATCTGACACCTACAACATCTTTTGAAGGGGAATTCCAGCTTATGCTATTTCTTAATTTTTTTCATATAATTTTAAATTGCCAATGCTACCACTTTGTATCTGTTAAAGCTTAATTCTAGGAAGAAGCAATCCCTATAAAGGCAGGCAATACTGAACAGTTTACATCAGTGTGCAACACCCAAAGAGTACACTGCCAAAGTTATGACAAACACCTCTATAGTACAGAGGTCCCATGTGTTTATGACTGCTGAGCATCATGTATACCAAAGGCAGGGAGGGAAACTCTGGACACAGAAGCTGACTGGCCAAAGCCATCTGAGGTTGGAGTTCAAATATAACTGTAAGGAGATATAAGACGAATTATAAAGCAACCACCTATAGTTACAGTATTTTCCTCCCACCCCATCTATATTGCCTTCTTTAAAATAACAAAAACAATTGAGCAAACTGACTTTATTTATTTTGAATGAGAAGTTATCTGGTCAAGACTTTTGCAGGCTAAACTACTCAGTGGAAGCATGTGAACTCTGCTTTGGCTGCCTTTGTGTGATTATTTAAAAAAAAATAGTTATGTTTATTATTTAAAAAAAATACATTTATTATTAAAAGCCATTAGTCTTGGTACCTAAATATGATTTTGGATCAGTCTTTTAAAATCTGTGCAGCAGAGCTCAGGCTGGGGAAAGGAGGATCAGTAGAAGAAACCAACTAAATGAGCTGCAGGGATCACACGTTAACAAGAAACAAGGATATATTACAGTGACAAAGAGATGAGCTCATCAGTCTGCTGCTTCTCTTTTACTCTCCATCCTAAGCTGGGACAGGAACAAGATCAAGACAATAGTTATATTAATTAATCACTTCAATACTGGGCACTTTCACCTCTTTACTGCCAGGTCAATTGTCATCTTTCAGTGCTGTCGCACTTTGAATGACAATTGCGTGGACATGAAACACTGTACCCGATTAAATTTTTTACATTTTTTTTCATACAAATAAAGCTTTATTTTGGTGGCATTTAATCACCATTGGGTTTTTATCTTTTTTGCTAAATAAACAAAAAAACATAGAATGTTTCTGCTCAAGAATTTTTCAAATAAATAATATTGCTTCATAAATTTAGGCCAAAATGTATTCTGCTACATTTTCTTGGGGAAAATAACCCATATCGGTGTTAATTATTTAGTCTGTAGGAAAGATATTGAGTCCAGTGTCTATCTGAAAATCAACCACAATCTCATTTCTTGAGTCCCAAAAACACCAGAACAGTATAAATATCCCCCAAATTACCCCTTTTTGAAAAGTAGACTATTCAAGGTATTTAGTAAGAGGCATGACGAGTTTTTTGAAGTTGTCATTTTTTTTTCTCAATTTTTGGGAAAATTATGAGATTGAAAAAAAAGTGTTTTTTTCACAATTTTTTTTTTTAAATACTGTCAACAGTGAAGTACAGCATTATAATACAACATGTGTGGCTGTAATCAGGGCCACTGACTGGTGATAGTATGTAAAAAATATACATAAATAAATCAATTTTATAACAATTTTGTATCACATTTTTTTACGATTTTTTTAACATGACCATGAGCATTACAGAGTTACCATACTGTACTACCCTTTGGAAGTGATCAGAATGTTTTTTTTTTTTTTTTTTTTTTTTACACATTATGATTGCTTATACCAGTGAATTTCATTCAATGTGTTTTTTGTGATTAGCTTTGATTGGTCACAGATAATCACATGGTATAGGTGGGCTGTTATTGTCCCTGTCTGTACCATATGATCACTGTGACCAATCACAGCTAGCAACACAATTGTACACAATGGATGGCATGAAAGGAAGCCATCCATTGTTTACAATTGTCATATATTCTGCTGTGATTGGTCACAGTGATCACATGGTACCATAATACTCAATAAAATGACATAAAGTTAGGTGCTCCAGATAAAAATTAAAGTGTCTCTTTTAGTAACTACAATTCATAGAATAATTATAAGTCCATTTAACTTCCAAAGTTTTTGCACATGCTTTCAACTTTTGTGATATACTCTTCACTAGGGATGAGCTTCGAGTTCGAGTCGAACTCATGTTCTACTCGAACATTGCCTGTTCGCCTGTTCAGCGAACAGTGAACAATTTGGGCTGTTCGCAGCAAATTCGAAAAGCCGGAACACCCTATACAAGTCTATGGGAGAAATCTAAAGTGCTCATTTTAAAGGGTAATATGCAGGTTACTGTCCTAAAAAGTGTTAGGGGACCTGGGTCCTGCCCCAGGGGACATGGATCAATGCAAAAAAAAGTTTTAAAAACGGCCGTTTTTTCAGGAGCAGTGATTTTAATAATGATTAAAGTGAAACAATAAAAGTGTAATATTCCTTTAAATTTCGTAGCTGGGGGGTATCTATAGTATGCCTGTGAAGGGGCGCATGTTTCTGGTGCTTAGAACTGTCGCTGCACAAAGTGTCATTTGTGCAGGAAAAAAAGTCTTTTAAAATCACTTGCGGCTAAATTGTCGGGTCTCCGTAATACAGAGAACACGCAATGAGTGTTCTCTGTATTAGCCGACAATTCATTCATTCATTGATTAAAAAAAAAAAAAAAAGCGTGGGGGTTCCCCTAAATTCAATCAAAAGGCCCTTCAGGTCTGACATGGATATTAAGGGGAACCCCGTGTCAAATTTAAAAAAAAAATTGACGTGGGGGTCCCCCCAAATATCCATACCAGACCCTTCAGGTCTGATATGGATATTAAGGGGAACCCCGCATCAAATTTTAAAAAAAAATTGACGTGGGGGTCCCCCTAAATATCCATACCAGACCCTTTATCCGAGCACGCAACCTGGCAGGCCGCAGGAAAAGAGGGGGGGACGAGAGAGCGGCCCCCCCTCCCTCCTGAACCGTACCAGGCCACATACCCTCAACATTGGGAGGATGCTTTGGGGGTCTGTGACCCCTCAAAGCACCTTGTCCCCATGTTGATAAGGACAAGGGCCTCATCCTCACAACCCTGGCCGTTGGTTGTGAGGGTCTGCGGGCGGGGGGCTTATCAGAATCTGGAAGCCCCCTTTAACAAGGGGACCCCCAGATCCCGCCCCCCCCCCTGTTTGAAATGGTAAGGGGGTACAAAAGTACCCCTACCATTTCACAAAGAAAGTGTCAAAATGGTTAAATAAGACAAACACACTTTTGAAAAATTCCTTTATTAAAAATAAAAAAAATAAAAAAAAAATTCCAGCGGTGCTAATCCATTCTTGCTATCCAGCGACGGGTCTCCGGGGTCCAGCGATGGATGATCATATCCAGCGACGGGGGATCTCTTAGTCCAGCACTGTCCATACCTCCTTCTTCTGTCTCCACTGCGGAGACACTGCAGAGAGCCGAGCGCTGACATTTCTTATATTGGGAGGGCGGGGCCACCCGTCACCTGACCCCGCCCCTCTCACGCAGGAGAGGGAAGCCAGGGGTTCCCCAGTGACGTGTGGGTGACCCCGCCCCCTCTGATGTAACGGAAACCTGCGTTACATCAGAGGGGGCGGGGTCACCCACACGTCACTGGGGAACCCCTGGCTTCCCTCTCCTGCGTCAGAGGGGCGGGGTCAGGTGACGGGTGGCCCCGTCCTCCCAATATAAGAAATGTCAGCGCTCGGCTCTCTGCAGTGTCTCCGCAGTGGAGACAGAAGAAGGAGGTATGGACAGCGCTGGACTAAGAGATCCCCCGTCGCTGGATATGATCATCCATCGCTGGACCCCGGAGACCCGTCGCTGGATAGCAAGAGTGGATTAGCACCGCTGGAATTTTTTTTTTATTTTTTTTATTTTTAATAAAGGAATTTTTCAAAAGTGTGTTTGTCTTATTTAACCATTTTGACACTTTCTTTGTGAAATGGTAGGGGTACTTTTGTACCCCCTTACCATTTCAAACAGGGGGGGGCCGGGATCTGGGGGTCCCCTTGTTAAAGGGGGCTTCCAGATTCTGATAAGCCCCCCGCCCGCAGACCCTCACAACCAACGGCCAGGGTTGTGAGGATGAGGCCCTTGTCCTTATCAACATGGGGACAAGGTGCTTTGAGGGGTCACAGACCCCCAAAGCATCCTCCCAATGTTGAGGGTATGTGGCCTGGTACGGTTCAGGAGGGAGGGGGGGCCGCTCTCTCGTCCCCCCCTCTTTTCCTGCGGCCTGCCAGGTTGCGTGCTCGGATAAAGGGTCTGGTATGGATATTTAGGGGGACCTCCACGTCAATTTTTTTTAAAAATTTGATGCGGGGTTCCCCTTAATATCCATATCAGACCTGAAGGGTCTGGTATGGATATTTGGGGGGACCCCCACGTCAATTTTTTTTTTAAATTTGACACGGGGTTCCCCTTAATATCCATGTCAGACCTGAAGGGCCTTTTGATTGAATTTAGGGGAACCCCCACGCTTTTTTTTTTTTTTTAATCAATGAATGAATGAATTGTCGGCTAATACAGAGAACACTCATTGAGTGTTCTCTGTATTACGGAGACCCGACAATTTAGCCGCAAGTGATTTTAAAAGACTTTTTTTCCTGCACAAATGACACTTTGTGCAGCGACAGTTCTAAGCACCAGAAACATGCGCCCCTTCACAGGCATACTATAGATACCCCCCAGCTACGAAATTTAAAGGAATATTACACTTTTATTGTTTCACTTTAATCATTATTAAAATCACTGCTCCTGAAAAAACGGCCGTTTTTAAAACTTTTTTTTGCATTGATCCATGTCCCCTGGGGCAGGACCCAGGTCCCCAAACACTTTTTAGGACAGTAACTTTCATATTACCCTTTAAAATGAGCACTTTAGATTGTGAACGTTGGAGTCCCATAGACTTTAATAGGGTTCTAAAGTTCACACGAAGTTTAGGTCTGTTCGCAGGTTCTGGTGCGAACCGAACAGGGGGGTGTTCGGCTCATCCCTACTCTTCACCATTAAACACCACATGCTTCTTATAGGATCTCAAAACTCTCACCTCCAATCTATATCAATGTGACATGTAACAGTGGAACTACTATGTATTTCCCTTCATTAGATTAGGCCAGTTTCTCCCCCTGTCCACAGGAGTCCCTCTCGGGTCAATTCTCCTTGTATCACAAGATAGGAGTTTGGTTCCTTTAAATTCCTGTATAGATTAATGCGGCCATTCTGCATTGCTCTCCTCTGCTGCCACTTCCAGCAATGCCTCCTCTCTAATTCTTCCCCGTTTAGAGGGGAGAGAAATAAGACATTGCTGGAAGTGGCAGCAGGTGGTTTGTAGTATACAGTTATAATTTTTGAAACAGTTATTTTATATTTGTTTTTTTATCTTACAATATATGTAGTACATCAGTGGGACCATAGACAGAACTGAATTATTTAATAGCTAATAAATACAAAAACTGTTAATTTGAGTATTAATTGGCTATGACCCTTAATTATTGCAAAATACAGACATCATTTAAATGATGCAGATAAATTAGTATTCAAGGCTTTGAAACAAGAACACATTTAGCCATAAGTCAACATCTTTTGTTTCATATTTCAAATTCTTATGTATTGACTGTTTCTGCATGAGTGATTCATCATAGAAAAAACAGGACAAACAGTTAAACTTTTTATATGCTTCCAGTACTCTGTTTATGAGTTGAAATAGGCTACTGAAACATTCAGGATGTTTCTCACTCATAATGCTTTCATATTTGCAGAAAGTTTGCAACAAGTTAAAGGAGCAAGGGACATTTCTGCATTTGCCATCCTCAGCTCTGTAAGATTCTTCTTTTAAAATCTATTATCCTTAGAAGGAGGTAATAAGTAGAGGGTGTCAATGTATTTCTCCTTCCAAATTGTTTCCTTAATAGAATGAAATCTAAGGAAAATAATTAAATTCCAAAGCTTCTTCTCAGATATAGAAGAACTTAAAAGGGAACTGATACTTTAGTGTCACCAGTAAGGACATTAGGAAAATTGCTGGAAGTATGTGCATCCAGCTAGTGATGGCCGAACGGTTCGCCCGGCGGTCGTTTCGCGGCGAATTTCCGACTTTCGCCGTCCGCGGGTTCGAACGCCTTTTTCCGTCGTTCGCCCCGGCGGACTTACGTGTTTAATGTATACAAGAACTTTAACCTTTCGTGACACGTTTATCATGTGTTACAGGACAACCAATTGAGACATGACAGCTCATGGACACTTGGACATTCCCCCTAACCTATAAATACACCCGATCCGGTGGCCATTTTACATTCTTTCTTCTGTCACTGTAGGGAAAGGATCCTGTGTGGAGTAGGGACAGAGAAAACGCTAGCTATTTGGTACACAAAAGTTCTTTTCAGGACTGGTATAGGTGTTAGGTCAGCAGCCTGAGTTTCTTTTGTCAGTTTAGATAAAGGGACAGAGCGCTGTATGCTGCTATTTTAGGGACAGCTCAGCCAGATTAGTCTTTCTTCATCATCATCATCATCATCATCATTAGCTGTTACTATCAGGTCCACAAAAGAGCTGTTCCAGCTAATCGTTCCAGCCTACTCTTTTTTGCCAATTTGTATAGGGACAGGCAGGAAGCAGTGTGTCAGGCAGTGAGGATAATTTTAAAGACTTGCTGTTACTATTAGTTCCACAAAGGTTCTTTTCAGGACTGGTATCAGTGGTACGGTAATAGGCTTGTACACGTATAATATTCTTTCTTCCAAATATAGAAAGAATATTATACTTGACTGCTGCCCTTCTGCTGCAGTCTGCTAATCATTCACAACTCACTTGTTCCACAAAGCTCTTTATCAGGACTGGTAACTTGGTCTGTCTAGGGTGCTACGGTACATAGGCTTGGGTGCGGTACAGTCTGCTGTTCTGTAAGGACCGCTATCGGTCCACAATACATAGGGTTGCCGTGCACTACTGCTGACCGCTGCCCTATACTGCAGCAGTCCTTCATTGGTATAGGGACTGACGTACAGTCTGCTAATCACTAACACACAACCTGCTTGGTCCACAAAAGTTCTTATAAGGACTGGTAACTTGGTATAGGGTGCTACGGTACATAGGCCTGAGTGCGTTACAGTCTGCTGTTCTGTAAGGACCGCTATCGGTCCACAATACATAGGGTTGCCGTGCACTACTGCTGACCGCTGCCCTATACTGCAGCAGTCCTTCAGCGGTATAGGGACTGACGCACAGTCTGCTAAACACTAACACACAACCTGCTTGGTCCACAAAAGTTTTTATAAGGACTGGTAACTTGGTATAGGGTGCTACGGTACATAGGCCTGAGTGCAGTACAGTCTGCTGTTCTGTAAGGACCGCTATCGGTCCACAATACATAGGGTTGCCGTGCACTACTGCTGACCGCTGCCCTATACTGCAGCAGTCCTTCATTGGTATAGGGACTGACGTACAGTCTGCTAATCACTAACACACAACCTGCTTGGTCCACAAAAGTTCTTATAAGGACTGGTAACTTGGTATAGGGTGCTACGGTACATAGGCCTGAGTGCGTTACAGTCTGCTGTTCTGTAAGGACCGCTATCGGTCCACAATACATAGGGTTGACGTGCACCACTGCTGACCGCTGCCCTATACTGCAGCAGTCCTTCAGCGGTATAGGGACTGACGTACAGTCTGCTAAACACTAATACACAACCTGCTTGGTCCACAAAAGTTCTTATAAGGACTGGTAACTTGGTATAGGGTGCTACGGTACATAGGCTTGAGTGCGGTACAGTCTGCTGTTCTGTAAGGACCGCTATCGGTCCACAATAGATAGGGTTGACGTGCACCACTGCTGACCGCTGCCCTATACTGCAGCAGTCCTTCAGCGGTATAGGGACTGACGCACAGTCTGCTAAACACTAACACACAACCTGCTTGGTCCACAAAAGTTTTTATAAGGACTGGTAACTTGGTATAGGGTGCTACGGTACATAGGCCTGAGTGCGTTACAGTCTGCTGTTCTGTAAGGACCGCTATCGGTCCACAATACATAGGGTTGCCGTGCACTACTGCTGACCGCTGCCCTATACTGCAGCAGTCCTTCATTGGTATAGGGACTGACGTACAGTCTGCTAATCACTAACACACAACCTGCTTGGTCCACAAAAGTTCTTATAAGGACTGGTAACTTGGTATAGGGTGCTACGGTACATAGGCCTGAGTGCGTTACAGTCTGCTGTTCTGTAAGGACCGCTATCGGTCCACAATACATAGGGTTGACGTGCACCACTGCTGACCGCTGCCCTATACTGCAGCAGTCCTTCAGCGGTATAGGGACTGACGTACAGTCTGCTAAACACTAATACACAACCTGCTTGGTCCACAAAAGTTCTTATAAGGACTGGTAACTTGGTATAGGGTGCTACGGTACATAGGCTTGAGTGCGGTACAGTCTGCTGTTCTGTAAGGACCGCTATCGGTCCACAATAGATAGGGTTGACGTGCACCACTGCTGACCGCTGCCCTATACTGCAGCAGTCCTTCAGCGGTATAGGGACTGACGCACAGTCTGCTAAACACTAACACACAACCTGCTTGGTCCACAAAAGTTTTTATAAGGACTGGTAACTTGGTATAGGGTGCTACGGTACATAGGCCTGAGTGCGTTACAGTCTGCTGTTCTGTAAGGACCGCTATCGGTCCACAATACATAGGGTTGCCGTGCACTACTGCTGACCGCTGCCCTATACTGCAGCAGTCCTTCATTGGTATAGGGACTGACGTACAGTCTGCTAATCACTAACACACAACCTGCTTGGTCCACAAAAGTTCTTATAAGGACTGGTAACTTGGTATAGGGTGCTACGGTACATAGGCCTGAGTGCGTTACAGTCTGCTGTTCTGTAAGGACCGCTATCGGTCCACAATACATAGGGTTGACGTGCACCACTGCTGACCGCTGCCCTATACTGCAGCAGTCCTTCAGCGGTATAGGGACTGACGTACAGTCTGCTAAACACTAATACACAACCTGCTTGGTCCACAAAAGTTCTTATAAGGACTGGTAACTTGGTATAGGGTGCTACGGTACATAGGCTTGAGTGCGGTACAGTCTGCTGTTCTGTAAGGACCGCTATCGGTCCACAATACATAGGGTTGCCGTGCACTACTGCTGACCGCTGCCCTATACTGCAGCAGTCCTTCATTGGTATAGGGACTGACGTACAGTCTGCTAATCACTAACACACAACCTGCTTGTTCCACAAAAGTTCTTATAAGGACTGGTAACTTGGTATAGGGTGCTACGGTACATAGGCTTGAGTGCGGTACAGTCTGCTGTTCTGTAAGGACCGCTATCGGTCCACAATAGATAGGGTTGACGTGCACCACTGCTGACCGCTGCCCTATACTGCAGCAGTCCTTCAGCGGTATAGGGACTGACGTACAGTCTGCTAAACACTAATACACAACCTGCTTGGTCCACAAAAGTTCTTATAAGGACTGGTAACTTGGTATAGGGTGCTACGGTACATAGGCTTGAGTGCGGTACAGTCTGCTGTTCTGTAAGGACCGCTATCGGTCCACAATAGATAGGGTTGACGTGCACCACTGCTGACCGCTGCCCTATACTGCAGCAGTCCTTCAGCGGTATAGGGACTGACGTACAGTCTGCTAAACACTAATACACAACCTGCTTGGTCCACAAAAGTTCTTATAAGGACTGGTAACTTGGTATAGGGTGCTACGGTACATAGGCTTGAGTGCGGTACAGTCTGCTGTTCTGTAAGGACCGCTATAGGTCCACAATAGATAGGGTTGACGTGCACCACTGCTGACCGCTCACCTATACTGCAGCAGTCCTTCAGCGGTATAGGGACTAAGAGTTTTGTCACAGGGTCATTTAAAAAATGACATGCAGAGGAAGAGGCAGGCCCTTCCGCAGGGGTGGTAGGGGTAGGGCAGGAGCAACAGGCTTGAGCCAAAGTGGGAAGTTGCAGAAGGTGCGTTCAATTACTTTAAAGGATGCACCAGACTTGGTTGAGTGGCTCGCTCAGCCTTACTCTTCTGCACCCTCCTCATCCTCTCGATCTGCACCCTCTTCTTCACTCTCTGCTATGTGCACCCCCAAAGACACTACCACCAACAACACGACCACCACCACCACCACCACATACCTTCCGCTTGAGTCACTGGAATTATTTTCCGATCCATATCAAGAGGACATTTCTGATGCGCAGCCACTCTTGGTATTGGATCAGGAAGAGGAGGTAGCAACAAGCGCTACTCAGCAGTCTGACGCCAGTACCCAGATCAGCCCAAGGAGGAGGTTGGTCCCCGGTGTTGCTGCCTACTCTACTTATAGCGGTGGGGAAGGTGACGTTGATGATGACGTGTCTAGTGATGTCACGTGGGTGCCCACAAGAGAGGAAGAGGAGGGGAGTTCAGAGGGAGATATGGACCAGCAGATAGGGAGGAGAAGCAGCAATGACTTACATTGCACAGCAGGGACAAAGCAGACTGCAAATGTATCAGGAGCGAGTCATCGACCATGTACGGTCACATCTGGCGCTCCCAGGACACCGGCACATGGCTCCGCAGTGTGGGCTTTTTTTAACGTGTCCGCTGCTGACAATAGCGTTGCCATCTGCAATCTTTGCAGTCAACGCGTTAGTCGCGGTAAGCCCAATACTCACCTAGGGACGACCGCCTTAAGAAGGCACATGAGCAGCCATCACCGAGCCCAGTGGGAGCAACGGAACACACAAAGCCACACTGCAGGCTCTCACCGTCCAGCCTCGTCTTCTACTTCTCCTTCTCCTCTCTCCTCACAATTGTCCTCCACTCCACCTTCCATCACGCCAAGCTCACATTTTTCTGCAAAAAGGCAGGCTTCCGTGGGCCTAATGTTTGAGCGTAAAAAAATGATGACGCCGGATAACCCTCTTGCCCAACGGTTGGCGGCTGGCTTGTCAGAACTCATAGCCCGCCAACTACTGCCATATAAACTGGTGGACTCGGAGGCCTTTCGCAAATTTGTGGCCATTGGAACACCACAATGGAAGGTCCCAGGAAGGAAGTATTTCTCAGAGAAGGGCATCCCAGAGCTATATGGCCATGTTCAGCGGCAAGTGAATGTATCTCTGGCACACAGTGTCGGTGCCAAGATACATCTGACCACAGACACGTGGTCTAGCAAACACGGGCAGGGAAGGTATATCAGTTTTACTGCCCACTGGGTGAACCTTCTGACGGCCGTCAAGCATGTAACCCGTGGCACCCGTGTAGATTTGGTTTTACCGCCACGGATTGCATGCAGGCCTGACTCTTCTTCTCCTCCTCCTACTCCATCCTCCTCCCTCTCCTCCTCAGCTGCCTCCTCCTTTTCCGCTGCTAGCGTCTCTTCCACTGCACCGCCCAAGCTCCCCAGAACCTATTCCACATGCCAGGTGAGACGTTGCCATGCCGTGCTGCGTCTGTTGTGCCTGGAAGCAAAGAGCCACACTGGCCCGGCACTCCTTTCAGCTTTGCGTTCACAGGCAGATGAGTGGCTAACACCGCTCAATTTGACAGTTGGTAAAGTGGTGTGTGACAACGGTGCCAATCTGCTTAGCGCATTGAAACAGGGCAAAATCACGCACGTGCCGTGCATGGCACACGTCTTAAACTTGGTCGTGCAGCGATTCCTTGTCAAATACCCTGGGGTCCAGGACATCTTGCGGCAGGCAAGGAAAATCTCGGCCCATTTCAGAAGATCTTACACGGCCATGGCTCGCCTTGCTGACATTCAGCGGCGACACCATCTGCCGGTCAGACGTCTTATTTGCGATTGCCCGACGCGATGGAACTCAACCTTCTATATGCTTGATAGGCTGCTCCAGCAGAAACGTGCAGTTAACGTCTACCTGTATGAACTCTGCGAAAGAAACGGTTCTGGGGAGCTGGGTTTTTTTTCACCGCGCCAGTGGCTGCTCATGCGCGACACATGCAGACTTCTGCGGCCATTTGAGGAGATCACCAAACTGGTCAGTCGCAGCCATGGCGCCATCAGTGACATGGTACCTTATGCCTTCTTTCTGGAGCGTGCATTGCGTCGTGTCATTGATCAGGCTGTGGAGGAGCAGGAGCGGGAAGATGAGGAAGTCGCAATGCTGGATGAATTCCCAGGGGGGGCTACTCTATCTGAGACAAGTCAACAACAGGAGTCTGATGAGGAGTCAGAGGAGGATGGTGCCGGGGCGGATGAGCAGGAGCAAGAAGAGCATGCTTTAAACCTTTCTGGGATCCCTGTTGTGCGAGGATGGGGAGAGGAGAATGAAGAGGACGACATTATCCTGGATGATGAGCAGGAGCCAGGCCACCACACCGCTTCCACTTTAGTGCAAATGGGGGCCTTCATGCTCCAGTGTTTTAATAGGGACCCCCGTATAAAAAGCATGAGGGTCAAGGACCAGTACTGGGTGGCAACGTACTTAGACCCCCGGTACAAACACAAAATGGCGGAAATGTTACCGCCGTCGCAGAGGGCTGTCAGAATGCAGCACTTCCAGGCCTTGCTTCGAGAAATGCTGCATTCTGCTTTTGCGTGCGCTGGCAGAGGAGCAATTCCCACTCCCAGAGAAGGATTTGCGGGTACCAATCCAACAGCGCCTGCAAGAAGAGGCCGGTTTGAAGATGTGTTGGTGACTTCGGATATGAGGTCATTCTTTCAGCCGACCCATCGACAGGTGTCATCCGGATCCAGCATCAGGGAACGCCTAGACCGTCAGGTGTCCGACTACATTGGGTTAACGGCCGATGTGGACGCTCTGAGGAGTGATGAACCCCTAGACTACTGGGTGGGCAGGCTTGACCTCTGGCCAGAGCTTGCCCAATTTGCAATCGAACTGTTGGCTTGCCCCTCATCCAGTGTCCTGTCCGAAAGGACGTTCAGCGCAGCAGGGGGGATTGTGACCGATAAGCGTACTCGCCTAGCTCACCACAGTGTTAACTACCTCACATTTCTAAAAATGAATGAGGCATGGATCTCGGAGGAATTCAACACATGTGATCAGTAGACCATGTATATGTCTATAAACAATTTTTGGAATCAAGCACACAGACCTTCTTAATTCATTTGGCTCACTTCCCTGACCCAAAAAAGCACACCGTACTATATGCCCCTACCCTCCTCTTTGAAGAGGTTGAGCGGTGTCATATTTCTACTGGGGCTGCTTATTATGAGGGGTTCCCACCATCCCTGTGCTGTGCTGACTTCCTCCTGGGTGTTCTTATTATGAGGGGCTCCCACCATCCCTGTGCTGTGCTGACTTCCTCCTGGGGGTTCTTATTATGAGGGGATCACACCATCCCTGTGCTGTGCTGACTTCCTCCTGGGGCTGCTTACGGTGCTGCTGTCAGCGCTGTATGTCACGGAGCTGCTGTCAGCGCTGTATGTCACGGAGCTGCTGTCAGCGCTGTATGTCACGGAGCTGCTGTCAGCGCTGTATGTCACGGAGCTGCTGTCAGCGCTGTATGTCACGGAGCTGCTGTCAGCGCTGTATGTCACGGAGCTGCTGTCAGCGCTGTATGTCACGGAGCTGCTGTCAGCGCTGTATGTCACGGAGCTGCTGTCAGCGCTGTATGTCACGGAGCTGCTGTCAGCGCTGTATGTCACGGAGCTGCTGTCAGCGCTGTATGTCACGGAGCTGCTGTCAGCGCTGTATGTCACGGAGCTGCTGTCAGCGCTGTATGTCACGGAGCTGCTGTCAGCGCTGTATGTCACGGAGCTGCTGTCAGCGCTGTATGTCACGGTGCTGCTGTCAGCGCTGTATGTCACGGAGCTGCTGTCAGCGCTGTATGTCACGGAGCTGCTGTCAGCGCTGTATGTCACGGAGCTGCTGTCAGCGCTGTATGTCACGGAGCTGCTGTCAGCGCTGTATGTCACGGAGCTGCTGTCAGCGCTGTATGTCACGGAGCTGCTGTCAGCGCTGTATGTCACGGAGCTGCTGTCAGCGCTGTATGTCACGGTGCTGCTGTCAGCGCTGTATGTCACGGAGCTGCTGTCAGCGCTGTATGTCACGGAGCTGCTGTCAGTGCTGTATGTCACGGAGCTGCTGTCAGCGCTGTATGTCACGGAGCTGCTGTCAGCGCTGTATGTCACGGAGCTGCTGTCAGCGCTGTATGTCACGGTGCTGCTGTCAGCGCTGTATGTCACGGAGCTGCTGTCAGCGCTGTATGTCACGGAGCTGCTGTCAGCGCTGTATGTCACGGAGCTGCTGTCAGCGCTGTATGTCACGGAGCTGCTGTCAGCGCTGTATGTCACGGAGCTGCTGTCAGCGCTGTATGTCACGGTGCTGCTGTCAGCGCTGTATGTCACGGAGCTGCTGTCAGCGCTGTATGTCACGGAGCTGCTGTCAGTGCTGTATGTCACGGAGCTGCTGTCAGCGCTGTATGTCACGGAGCTGCTGTCAGCGCTGTATGTCACGGAGCTGCTGTCAGCGCTGTATGTCACGGTGCTGCTGTCAGCGCTGTATGTCACGGAGCTGCTGTCAGCGCTGTATGTCACGGAGCTGCTGTCAGCGCTGTATGTCACGGAGCTGCTGTCAGCGCTGTATGTCACGGAGCTGCTGTCAGCGCTGTATGTCACGGAGCTGCTGTCAGCGCTGTATGTCACGGTGCTGATGTCAGTGCTCTGTATTACGGTGCTGCTGTCAGTGCTCTGTATCTCCTGCACCCTCTTGTTTGCCTACCCTGGTCCCTGACCTTCCCTCTCCTCCATTGCCTTCATTAGCTCCATAGTCCTGAATTGTCAGAACAATTTCCCAAATAAAAAAAAAATGCTTGTAGTTATCGATCCCAAATTCACCTCATACATGTATTATGCTATTGTCCAGGTGGTGGGACTACGTGCTACCCCCTAATAATTACCCCGTGGCCGCAAATTCGACCTAAAGGTTTGCGAAATTCGCCTCCCATTGAAGTCAATGGAGCCCGCGGCGAACGGTCGTTTTCGCGAACGTTTGTGTCCGTTCGCGTTTCGCGTTCGCGAAACGTCCCGTCGGAAGTTCGTCCATCACTACATCCAGCCACACATTGGCTACTCCACCAACAAAAGTAGCAGTAATATTGAAAGATGTGTAGGATCTAATATTGATTAGCCAGAGAAAAAGAATGTGTCAGTTCTAGTAACAAGTCCAAATTGTCAGACTGAACCTTTTTTGGAGGAAGGTGTTCAGGGCAGAGAAGATATAAACAAAATCAGAGATCCAGTGTTGCCAATGAAGCTGGAGAAGGTGCAATGTCTCATGACATTTTAAAGACTCAGGTTGCATGGATGTTATTGATGGAGAAGACTTAGTAGCTGTCTTAAGCCTGTTATGTCCCTGTGGTGGACTTCTTAACACCTTGTCGTGCAATCAGTGAAACGGGGAACTTGATATGCTCATCCTATTTATCCAGTGACTGGAAGGAATTGAACCCTCTGTCATGCCAGTCTCTGAAATTACAGTTGGATCTGTCACAAGTGAGGTTGGACAGAGAATCAGAAGAGACATCAGTGTATATGAACCTAAATCTAGCAAATAACATCAAACAATATTGCACATTTAGGCCGCTTTCACATGGGCAGACTGATGGTGTGCACCTATCAGTTTTGTAGATGCACCCAATTGGACTATACACTGCCCTCTATGGAGCGGTGGATGTAAACGGACATGTTTCTGTCTCAGTGGCAGCTGGTGCCCCATCGGCCATGGGGGGGGCAAACATACCTGAGACATCTACCAACATGGTCACTCCAGTCTGCCACCCCACACCACCCCCCCAAGGTTGTCGATTTGCTTGTTCACTTTTACCCCACTTACCCCATTCAGGTCATGACTGTGGCTTCCCCCTCCATCTCCTCCATGTCCCAGTGGTGGCTGTAACTTCTCCCGGCCAATGGGGTCTTCGGACTCCCAGCCAATTGGGTCGCAGGACCCACTTCCTGATTGGCCAGGTGGAGAAGCAGGAAGACCATAGCGAATATTTATTTTCTATTGTCATACAACTGGATGGACTCAGGGCGCAGTGCTCTGTGCCCCAAGCCCACCCTTTTTTAAACCAATTAGAGCTTCAGGCTCCAAACATTTGCTTAAAAAAACATTGAAATCCATATGTCCAGCACTCTGCATGTAGATTAGGGGCAGGGTGCATGGATTAGGGGGCAGCGCCCCTGTGCCCCTAATGGATGGGTCGCCACTGATCTGTTTACATCCGCTGACATCCAATCCTATCTGCCAAAAACAGATGGATGAAGGCTCTGTTCCCCATCTGTCATGGTTATGCAGTAATATTTGTCTGTCAGCTTACCTCTCCTCCATCTGTTCACCTTTAGAGGCCAGCCACTCTCACCTGACTGCTTATATAATCTTCCCTTGGCATAGCTCCACCACAGCCTCTAATTAGGAACACCATATTAATCTGTGCATTGCAAGTCAACCTTGCTGATCAACCATTGTGTGTTTAGCTTTCGTGTGCAACTTGTTGTGTCTCCTTCATCTGATTCCAGTTACCGATCTTGGCCTGTTCTCGATTATCCCTGTCTGCTTGTGACCCTGACCTTTGTCTTGTTCTATGTTTATCCTTGTCTGCTAGTTGCCCCGCCCTTTGGCTTATCCCTTCACTATCCTTGTTGTTTCAGCCTGCTGCTTCCTTCCTCTTTCTCCTGTAAGTTAACCATGAGCGTGAGCTGTGAAACCCTGGGGGCCACGACCTGGAGCCAGACTGCAGCACAGTCCATCCTCACCACTAGAGGCTCTGGTGAACACCTGCTGGCTCTTAGACTTCACGCCCTGGGGAATCTATGCTCTATCTCCCAGTGGGATCTGTTTTGGTGCGCCAGTGGACCTGCTTCCTGAACCTCCCAGATTTCAATCCACAGCAGTCAGTCCTAAGGTCCACTATCTTAGCAGTGCACTCCTAACTCCTACAGAGTGCACCTGTCACCTGGACTCTGGTGACCTGACACCATCCATCTTGCGGATTTGATCAGATGACAGTCAGATGTAAACGGACAGGTTGACCATTTAAATCTGACCACCCATGGAGGGAAGCTGGCTGTGTCTGCATAAATGGAGCAGATACAGACCTGTAACTTCTGCCAAGCTAGAGCTCACAGAGGGCTGTGTAATACAGCAGAATTCTGATGTGCCACACTGGTCCTGCCTTCCGCATAGGTCATATCAACTTCATCAGATACCTTCATTATGGGGCATATTTACAAAGCAGTGAAATTGACATTCACCAAAAGTTCACTGCAGGCGAATTCATCATTGTAATTCAAAACACATGCACCTGGAAGATTTACTGCCCTACATCTTTGGTGAATGGCATATTCCCTGCTTTATAAATATGCACAAAATACTTATTTAGGAAAAATGTTTTCTATAATCTGAGATCAAAAATGGTCTACTAATGATGGTTAAGCAGAATAGTTTCTTTTGATGTCCTGTACTGTCATTGGTAGTTAACACTTACTGGATAAGACAGACATAGATATGGCAATGGAGAAAAAAATAACTCTGTTTGCTACTACACACAAATTCTTCTTTAATAGGCCTCAAACTTTTTCATGTAAAAGGTAGCTTGGATACTTTATTGAAGTAAATATGACAGCTTACATCACTGGAGATTTTTCTCAACCTTCAAATAAGTTTTGTTAACAAAACTCAGCATCATTATATTAAAGATTAAACCAAAAGTTCTGATTAAAGCATCTGAGCAATAAAAAAATAACTTACAGAATGTTTTCAACTGTGTATTTATAAAAACCTTTGATCTATGCCCTGTTGGGTGGGCACAGACCAGGAACAAATAGAGCAATCATTTTTAATTGCCATTGGTCTACATAGTTTAAGTACACTTCTCAACTGTACAGGCATGCTTTTTTTTTTATTATGACATAATCTTAGGTCATTTTCTTAATCTCTTTTCATAAAAGATGATCCAAATACAAGTGCTGTCAACAGAGTAGTTGTGTGGTTAGCATAATTTACATTTACCAGTCTTTGGTGGAAACTCTAAATTGCTGGTGGCAATAACAACATTAGCTACTTATAGAAAAAAGATAATGGGAACAAATGGAGGCAACAAATCCCTTTTGTTCCCATTATCTTTTCTAGATGTAGGTTTCTTCTCTTCTCCTTTGAGAAGATAAATCAAAGAATCTAATTTGCCATTATAGCCAACAAATCTGCCTTTATTCCACCTTTCTTCTCTGCTTTTTTATACATAGCCTCTAAAGACCTGTGAACTAGGAGTGTTTAGCTCTCATGGTAGATGTGTTTGTACAGCGAGTCCACAGCAGACAGAAACTATATTTAAGGGCCTGTTAGCCCACTTTTACAAATAGGAAACAGAAAATCAAAGTCTTAACAGCGTAAGGATTCCCACACAGGGGGTTTCAGCTTCAAAAAAAATAAAAATGCAGAGCCACCTAGCTCTTTAGATCACTCAGCTTTAACTGCAGTACCTCACTTCCCGGGCCTACCTCTGGCCTCCAAATATGGTTCACCAGCCCCCACCCAGTTTGCTCACTGTTTCTGAGACCTACAGACTTCCTCCAGTGTCCCTGCAACAACTCCAACTCCACCTGCCCTGAGCTATGCTCAGATCTACCTTATAATGACCCTGCAAGTCTGTGCACTTATACAGGCTGCAAGCAAAGCCTGGACACCAGATTAAAGGTTCCATCCTGCCCAATACTATTTCATACCTTCAAGTCCCCGTCCCCGATCCAGAACTACCACATTTGGAAAAAGAATAGGACACTGCTTTTTCCATTGACAAGCGACCTGCCAGAGCTTCTCCAACTGCTGTTTTAAGAGTTTGGTGTCACTTTTATGCCCATTTACATAGTGGTAGGGTCTCTCACAGTCACATACCATAATTATTTTGCAGTCACCTTTTCATAATGCTCAAATCACAATGCTTTTTACTAGAACATTTATCTATTGATAATGTACAGAGCAGGTTTCATCTTTGAAGGTGCCCGTTTTGTTTTGGCCATATATTATTTCAATCTGAATTCTATACAGGTACCCCTCACTTAATGACCAGGTTCCATTCCAGTGACGAGGAGCCACAAGTAATCAATATTTTTCACTGCTGTACTGTAATGTACTGTATTGTGAAAAAAGGTCTAAACACAAAACTCCAGCTCAATAATGTTGTTTTAATTTGCAGAAGTACATAGCACAATCGAAAATTCTTGACTGTACAATAGAATGATGTATAGCGTGTCGTTTGAGTGGAGAGAGCTGGTCTCAAGTCTGAGTGGTCGTTAAACAGGTAAGTCATTCAACAAGAAGTATCTGTATTACAGTGGATTTAAACCCAATTTTTTATGTCATAATGTAGATTATAAGATTTCCTATCATTTGAGCCCAGTCTTGCCACAAAGAGTTAATCCAGCTCTGAGCAATCCTCTTTTATTGTTCAGTGAGATAAATCTTGACAAACAGAAAAACGTGGTCAAATCCTCCCCCTTGCTGTGAGTGAGGCCGCGTACACACGCGGGGACTGTTCGCCCAACTTTGTCCGTCAAACAGTTTCGGCAAACAGTCCGCTCAAAATTAGCATGGACGGACATGGCCACACACGACGAACGAACAATTTGCTGAAACCGTGCGCGATGACGTGAACGGCACGTACGACGGGACGAAAAATACGACGTCCTATACACTGCATTATAACTTTCGGCATGTAAATCCTTTCTGAGCATGTGCGGAACTTAGTTTGACGAACAAGCCTACACACGAGGGGACTGTTCGCTGAAACTTTGTTTCAGCGGACAGTTTTTCGGAATTTCCGAAAAACCTTGTTCAGCGGACTGTTCGCTGAAACTGTCCGCTGAAAGCCCACACACGAGCGGACTGTTTGCCGAAACACTGTTCAGCGGACAAAGTTGGGCGAACAGTCCCCGCGTGTGTACGCGGCCTGACAGGTGATTTACAAATCTCGTGCACTAGCCTAAAGAGACATGCATTATTTTCTCCCACTACTTTCTTCTGCTGCTCTGCAAGGATTGGCTGTTCCACACCTCAGCATAATTTGGCATGCTGAATTCATGTGGGGACTTTTCTGGGTTTTGACTGGATGTTAGTGATCATAGCAGAAGTTCAATGTAAGAAGTACACAGGAGAAAATGCATGTTGATAAGGGGAGTGTAGAGGTGGGTGGGGAGTCTATTGACATCACGACTCTGAGGGGGAGACATTTGACAGATAAGTATACATGCAAGAGGCATGTATATCCTTCTAGATAATTAATATTGCAGTAGTTTAGAAAGGATGAGAGTGGGTTTGAATCCACTTTCAGTAAAATGTCTTGTAATTAAAGATATATTCCTTTCATTTGACACAGTATTTGTTCAAAAAAATATTTTAGTTGGAGGATACGTCAAGAGCATTCATCATGAAGCCAATTTCTTCATATAACATCTGAATTAACCTCTGCTTTACTGGCTGTCTATGAGAAACATATCCTATGTAAAACCCTTGCTGTGTTGGTACACTGAATTAACCTACTGTATGCTTTACTGGCTGTCAGTGTGAAAATCATCCTATGTTTACCTTATATCTATATTATGAAGCTCCATCACCCTCCTGTTTTGATTGAGAGATGATTTTATCATTATGGTCTTGGCTTGTCTTGTATAAAGACCTGCCACTTACATACTTCTCTGACCTGGTCCCTTCTGTCAACAACAGCTCACTCTCTTCCTCAGTGAACACACTTGGCATCTCTGGCAAACAGATGACACCAGAATCTCAAATGGAGTTTCAGCAAGTGTGGCATAAAACTAGGTCCAAGACTTAGCCCTGTATAAAGCTGCCCTTAAAAATATAATGTTTCCTGACATGCTGCCAAATAGACCTGTTTCATTACCTTTTCTATCTTTCCCTCTTTACTTAGTCCCCCACTGTCACCACCCACTAAATCATTCATTACTCAGGACATCAACAGTCATTTTAAAAACATTTGTGATGATATTGACACTGTCCAATTATCTCTCCCAATTTGCATACCATTTCTACCAACATATTCAATACTATTGACCCTCTCACTATAGAGGATGTTAAACTATTGTTCTATTCTATGCTCTGTTACTCACATCTTTAATCTCTCCCTCTCTATTGGCATCTTACCCTCTAAAACACACACCGGTCATCCCCATACTTAAAAAGTTTTCACTGGACTCTACCAATCTCAACAACTTAAGACCCATCTCCTTGCTCCCATTGAGCACCCAAATTTCAACAAAACACCTAGTCTAAACAATCTTAGCTCACTGATATCAACCTTCTCACCCCTTTTACTCTGGCTTCCACCCACAACAATCAAGAGAAACCACCCTTCTAAAACTCACTAACTGCTAAAACCAATGGCCGCTATACCTAATCCCTTGGACAGTTGATAACCTTGCATAACTTCCAAAACTTCTCTACTCCTTAGCTTACCACTTCAGTCTTCTTCCTCTTCACTAGTTTACTAATTGACTGAAATACAAGTATGGATGTCAAACCACTGCAATTTTTCAAAAACTAAACTCAACTTATTTTCCTCTCCCCCCCATGTCCCTTCCCCAGACCTTTTCATCAAGATTAAAATCATAACTATCATTTTCTACCCTCAAAGCAGAGTGCTAGGTGTATCCCTGGACTCAATCCCCCCTTTAGCACCAAATACATTAACTGTCCAGATCTAGCTGCTTGTGCAAAATACACCCCTTCTTAACCAAAAACACCACTCACTTATTATCTCTCAACTTGACTACTGCAACCCTCTCCTCATTGGTCTACCTCCACACAGGTTATCCTCCTTCAGTCTGCCATAGATGCTGCTCTCAGATTAATCTACCTTACCTACAGTTCAATATCTGACACTACTCTCTGCAGATCTTTCCCTTGGGTTATGATTGACAACAAATAAAAATCGATATATTAACAGCACTGTGCAAAGTCATCCACAACCCCCCCCCCCCCCCCCCATGTTACCAATCTTATCCCAAAATAACCCCCAAACTGATCTCTCCACTCCTCCCAAGACATATCTTGCTATGCTCTCACCCAGGATTTCTTTATTACCATTCCCTGGAACTCCCTACATGAAGCTGTCGACGTTCAGGCAATCCCTCAATCTCTGAAAGCTAATCTCTTCAGGGAAATTCTACCCAGCCTTTAGTTGATTTTAACTTTTTCAAACAACTTATCCCCACAAAGTTCCTATCTTTTTTTTTTTTTTTTTTTTTTTTTTTTTTTAGCATTTGTTTCTCCCTTTTGATCTTACAAGCAGGACCCTCTTAACTCTCTTGTCTTGAATTGTAGTTTAACTCTATTGTCTCTCTTTATTTTGCAAAGTACTTCACAAACTGTTGGCACTATGAAAATCCTGCATAATAAAAATAATGAGAAAAATAATAATAATAACATTAAAAAACTACCAGCCACTGGTAGGTGCTATCTCTTGACATTGGTTTCTTTTCTCTTTGCTCAATACTGGTTGACCAAATAGTTTGTAGAGAAACAAGCAAGCAGTTCTAGGTCAAGGAAAGACCTCTCTACCAACTTTTACAGCTGGGTGTTCAATCATTTTTTATTATATAATAGTATTCTCTTATAAATAACCCAGAATTTAATTTGAATAGATCTTGTTTCTTAGTTAATATGCCGAAAGTTTAAATTTGAAACGATTGATGATTTGGGAATTTGAAAGCAATTATGTTACATTCTGCCTACTGGAAGAACATTTAAAACTGTTTTTCTTTTAGCATTGCTTAAACTCTATACTGCTGAAGTGCACATCCATAACAAAATTTGGCTCTTAATGACCTATATTGGCTTAATGAGGTTAATGTATTCTGAATGTACAGTACATGATGAAAAGGCATTAATAATAGAAACTGAACTGAAAAGAGACATTTAATTCTATTGGTTAATTTAGCAGTTTTAAAAATATCTGACCATCCAATTGATTGCTTTTTACTTTCTGCCATATCATTTGCTATATTATTTTCAAGAAAAAAATGAAGTAGGTTGTAATCTTGGAATTTTAATCAGTAAAATTGTTATGGCATATAGATGTGCAGATTTAAAGGGTAACTTTAGTTTCATGGGGAAAAAAACAACAAAAAAAATATACAATTGCATTATATTGTAGTAATAAACAGAAAAGAAGTACACTCACATAGCCACATCCATAAATTGAGGGAATAAACAAAAAAAGGTTGACTATAACAATAAACATAGGTCGGACTTTAAAGGCATAGGAAATAATGCAGAGGTATGAAAATAAACACTATTTATTGAAAAATACACAACATAAATAAAACAATACACAACATAAATAGAACAATACAGGAAAATGTAAAATCATGTATACGTGTAGGTTCTACAGATAGCAAATAAAGAGAACAGACCTCACTGTCTGGAAATAGAACATATAGGTTTTAAAATGGTGATATACCACTGTACATTTAAAAAATAGATTTTTGTCAACAGGAAATAACTATAATGCAGGTGGATATATACAAGAAAAAAAAATTGCCTTAGGGCAAATATATTTAAACAGGTGACTATACCTTGCAAAGAGATTAGTCTCACTTATAAGTATCTGGAAACCGGTTCTACTACACCACCGTCAGGATCTATGCACAGATAGGTCAGGCCAGCCCAATCCAGTAAACAGTGTAAGATGATATAAATATGTAACTACCAACACACAGAGTAGGCTCCTTTAAGGTATGTTAATATACAACACCTAATGACAATGATCATAGAAAACGGGTACCTGCTAGTAAAAGAAGAGCAGGAAAGGGGAGCCAAAGGGAGCCAAATATGGGCTTCAAGGCCCACCAATTAATGTGGACACCCACTGGGACAATAGTCCAAATATGAGACTGAGAGATTGTCCAAAATATTTTGCAAAATCTATAGAATAAAAAACAGAACCAAGAAAAACAGTAAGCAAGAGTAACCGAGTGGTGCACTATAAGTATCCATCTATAACTACAAAGCAGAAGTACTTACTTTAGTATTAAGGCAATAATGAGTGGCCCCTGGGAGACTTATGCTAGTCACAACATGCCCCTGTATGTGGTCGGCCATTTGAAGCCCAAATTCATGCCAAAATCGAGGGCAAAACGGCTGAGTAATGATGACACCATAAGATGCCATTGCCCTCTTATGATGTCATCATTACTGCGCCATTTTTACATTTTGCTATAATAAACATCCCCAAAAAATATATAAAAAAAATGTCTTTTTCAGTTCAGGGCGGCATGTATTCTTCTACATATTTCTGTAAAAAAAAAAAAAATCGCAAGAAGCATATATTGATTGGTTTGCGCAAAAGTCATAGCATCTACAAAATAGGGGATAGATTTATGGCATTTTTTTTTACTAGTTATGGCGGCGATCTGCAATTTTTATTGTGACTGCGACATTATGGTGGACACATCAGACACTTTTGACACTATTTTGGGACCATTGTCATTTATACAATGATCAGTCCTATAAAAAATACACTGATTACTGTGTGAATGACACTGGCAGGGAAGGAGTTAAACACTAGGGGGCAATCAAGGGGTTGAGTGTGCCCTACGGAGTGATTCTAACTGTAGGGTGAATTGTCTAACTAGAACATGACAGAGATCACTGCTCCTGATGACAGGGAGCAGTAGATCTCTGTCATGTTGCTAGGCAGAACAGGGAAATGCCTTGTTTTCTGCAGCTCCGTGACACAATCGTGGGTCCCCAGTGGACATCGAGTCCTTAGGACCCGCAGGCCCACTCACGGAGTACACAATGGGCACACGGACCCATTATGCCATGATTTAAAGGGGATGTACCTTTACCCTCATTTACCCAGCTGTGCCATTGTGCTGGCGTACATCATCGTGCGCTAGTCGAAAAGGGGTTAAAGAGTTAGTACGTTATTGCATTAGACTGATGCGACTTCTTTCTTTACATTTCTATTTCAGTATTGGTTGCCCTTAACTGAAGTGGGCAGCAATGCCATTACTGTGTGCTGTGTGGAGTTTTACAGAATTGGACATACTAGTTATGTAGGCAAGATTGAAGAAGAGTCTACTCTGAGCCCACATGTGGATTTGCAATCGTGAAGGCCTTTCCTATCTGTGCAGCTGACAAGAGTGTTTTTGTCAAAAACGGTGGGCCAGTTCACATATTCACCCAATCCTCAGGCTGCTGCATCCATAAGTCATTCATTTCATAACAGTATCACTACCACCACTAATTTACAGCTTCCCACTGGCTTGATTCACAATTAGGGATGAGCTTTATGTTCAGGTCGAACATGAGTTTGACTCGAACATTGGCTGGTCAAGCGTTCGCCGAAATACAAGCATTATGGGGTGTTTGCGGCAAATTCGAGCGTGCATTGCTGTCTGATGATTGGCAAAGCATGCACTATGACCCGCATGTTTTGGCCAATCGCAGCACCATCATCAAAGAGAGCCATAATTGGTCAAAGGCAGGGTGACTTTGGCCAATTATGGCTCAGGAGGTTAAGTCCATGCCCCACACTATATAAGGCCACCTGCACGTCGGCCCTGTGTAGTGTGTTGTTGGCGTTGACCGAGAGAGTGTAATTTCATTAAATTGAGCAGGCAGGAGATTCAGTTAGCTGCAGTGTATTTAATATATATATATATATATATATATATATATATATATATATATATATATATATATATATATATATATATATAGAGTCAGTCTCGTATATACAGTATCTCACAAAAGTGAGTACACCCCATTTTTGTAAATATTTTATTATATCTTTTCATGTGACAACACTGAAGAAATTACACTTTGTTAAAATGTAAAGTAGTTAGTGTACAGCTTGTATAACAGTGCAAATTTGATGTCCCCTCAAAATAACTTAACACACAGCCGTTAATGTCTAAATCGCTGGCAACAAAAGTGAGTACACCCTTACATAAAAATTTCCAAATTGGGCGCAATTAGCCATTTTCCCTCCCCGGCATCATGTGACTTGTTAGCCCTTGTACACACGGTCGGAGAATCCGTCAGAATGTGTCCTATCGGACCGTGTCGTCAGATAATCCGACTGTGTGTGGTATGCATCGGACTGATTCCGTCCGAATCTCCGTCGGACCCAATTTTCCAACATGCTGGAAATATTTCTCGACCAACTGGGCCGGTCGGACCTAATCCGATCATGTGTAGAGCATTTTCATCAGACCAAGTGCCACGCATGCTCACATTCAAATTCCGACACGGAAGCGCTCGTCCAGGTAAAACTACTGCTCGTAAGCGATATAGCACATTCGTCACGCTGCAATGTTAAAAAATCATTCATCAAGCGCATTCTCTTGTTCTTTACAATGCTGCAAGAACCAACTTCTTTTGATGCTCATAGTCACACACACTTCTCCCGAACGGATTTCATTACTCTTTTTTAACCATTTCAGCAATACAATTTTAGTTTGTGTCACATCTACACAATGTTTGATTTGTTTTTTTATTTTTGGGATGTTTTTTTTGGGGGGGGGGGGGATTCCCTAAAAATCTCCTTTAAAGACACTTTGCTAATTTCTCCTTATTTTTATTTTTTATTTTTGTGTAAACTTACAACAACAACATTATTTGATTTTTGAGATTTTGTTTTTCTTTTTTGATCTACAGGAGGTTGTTTAGTGTTAACACCCCTTGTTATTTATTTCACTTTGTTTTTTGGAAATGTACCTGCTTGCTCACAAATAAACTGGCCTTTTGGAAGGAAAACACATACGTAAGTATTTCATCCAAACAAAAAATACCTTTATTTCGGTGTCAGTAACAGATAAAGAGGGAGGCAGCAATGTTGAAACTGGAGAGATTTGTGAAGCCTTTGGCCCCCAGGGCACACATCAAATATTTCAACGCAAAAATTGGTGGCCTGAGGAGTACATATCTGAGGGAGAGAAGTCTGGTCCTGAAGTCCATGAAACCCGGAACAGCAGCAGATGACATCTATGTTCCCAGGCTGTGGTACTACAACAGGCTGCATCTTCTGGCAGACCAGACTGAACCCAGGTCATCACACTCTGGTCTTCCTTGCACGCTTCCTTCCAGGCTGTGGCTATGGTGCTGAAGGTGTGGCAGAAGGAGGAGGAGGAGCAGGGGCATGGGCCAAATGACACAAGTGTGATTCTGGTGTCATTTGGCCCTACAGACCCGTGTTGAGGGTTTGGAGAATAACCTGCTCACACAAGATCTGTTGCCCCTGCTCCATTTTCTCAAGCTTGCACACAAACAAGGCGGCCAAGGCCTCTTGGTGTGTTGGTTTTGCTTGGAGTGCCGCAAAAGCCTCACCAATCAGCCTCAGGGCCGACTCCTCAACATTCCCCCCTTTCTCGCCCTTCTGCGTGGAAGGTGGAGGGGAGGGACCTGGCATTCGGTAAGGCTCCTTTGGCTGCCCACCGCCTGGCTGCCGCTGCCCACCGCCTGGCTGCCCTTACCCCCGCCTCCTCCTGGCTGCCCCTTTCCACAGCCACCTCCTGGCTGCTGCATTCCACACCCTCCTGGTCCTGGCTGAGTTCTTCCTGTGTATGAAAAAGGGACATAGTTTGAGTTTTTGGTTCATCAACCACACACAATTTTCACATCAACACTGTTGCAAATTGGTAACCAATAGAAAAGACTATCATTCTGAGCCCAGCATTTTTCTTTCTTGTCCCAAAGGTTTTGGCCACTACTGTCTATTGATATGTGAAACACTTTCTAAACTCACCAATTAGGGATCAGAAATCAAGTTAACATCATTCATTTTTACTCCACAAATATGTACAACAATACTATACCTGGCTCAAGCTGGGCTCCTCCAGTTCTTCCTGAGTGGAAGGCCCAGGTTGGGCGTCGGAAGACTCAGCGGGTGTGGAATGGAGCATAGGACGCGTGGAAGGAAGAGTAGAGAGGGATTGTCTGGCCTCAGCCTGGTCTGACAGAAAATTCATCCTGTCATAATACCACAGGGTGGGAACATAAACCTCAGCTGCTGAATTCCCTAATTTCATGGACTTCACCACCTTATTCCTCTCCTTCAGATATGTACTCCTGAGGTTCCCAATTTTCTTTTTGATATATTTCTCATCTGCCCTGGGGACCACCGGCTTCACAAACTCAACCAGTTCCAACAGTGCTGCCTTCCTCTTTGGTCTGCTACTATAGAAAGGATGGGTGTTTTGCCACAGGACTGGCATGTCTCGATATTTATCGATGAATAGAGGGAGGAAGCTATAGTCATTAAACCCGTCCATGTCTGCAAGACACAACACAAGACAAACCCTAATGTCAGGCTAAACTCCACTAATGCAGGCCTCAATCTAGAAGCAGTGTAGCCTAGTGATGTGCCAAGTTCAAAATTTTACCTTCGTTTGCGCGTTTGTCGCCTCAGCTTCTCCCTCTGTTCACAGATCGTACGGACGACACACGCGTGTTACGTTTTATATACAGTGCGCATAATTACACTAAACGAGGAGGAGGGTGAGGAAAGGCCGGAGTCTGAAACGTCCCGATCCAGGAAGACAAGATTTAAGGCCGCAAATATGTCTTTTGGAGAGATGTTGGAGATGGTCGACATATTAAACAGGACCGACTATGATGGGAAATATGGACCTTACCCAAACCCAAATATCAGAAAGGCCAAGATCATGAATAAAGTTGTGAAGTGTCTTCTGCCTAATTTTGGGGTACACCGATCCATGGATCAACTGAGAAAACGCTGGTCAGACCTGAAACTGAGGGAGCACGAGCAGTACTTAAGGATCAAGCGTGTTCTTGACAAAAGTAAGTAGTTGTCGTGTGTTCATATGATTATTATTGCTTGCATACTGCTCCATGTGATTTGAGTTCATGTTGTGCATTTTAAAATGGCCACTTTCAAGTTCATGGTTTCATTCGTTCGTAGGAAACATCGTTCTGCAGATAAGTATTCCAGCTGAACACAGTATCCCCAATAATGTTCTGACCTTGAAGCTCGGCCAAAATAAACAATTGAACAACACTTCCAAACAATGTTTCATATTGTTAATTCTGCCCTCTGTGTGATAATTATTTAATTTTTTCAAATCTCATAGGGGAGAGAAGACTCGGCAAGTATGAGGACACCAGGGACCCCACCCCTCACAAAGAATGACAACTTCAAAAAGCTCAAACAGAGGAGCAGGAGGAGGAGGAAGGAGAGATCGTGCAGGTTGTGCAAATTGTCACCACAACAGGTGAGTGTCGGAGAACACAGCTTCCGGTAAGCTCATCAATGTATGTCACCATATTTAAATTACATGTTTTTTTTTGTTTTGTTTTATAGGTGATGTGGAAGAAGATTTCCGTTTTACCAGTGAAAGTGCCCAGATCGGGGAGATAATGGGGTGCAATGGGTATTGGGAACATATCCTGCAAAACATCAATGATGTCAATTTAAATTTGAAAAACATCATTGATGTTTTGGGGAGAGTGTGAAACACCCCAAACTAGATAGGGTCTTATTTTTTGAATTTTAAGAACAAAATGTTGCAGCCCCAAAGCATGTACATTGATCCCCCATAATGGGAGCTAGCACATGTTGACACACTGTGTGCATCTTCCAAATTTGGATTTTTCAGGGATGACACCCCATGTGATGAAGGCAAGATCAGGCCAGTTTGTACATACTCATGTCTGATATTGTCTTCACTTTTCAAAGTGGAACTTTGTAAGTTCCTGTGTTCTGTATTTTACAGTTAGATACATGCCTGTTTACACAAAAACAATAATTAAACCAAATTTTGAATAAACTCAGTTTTGGAAAAACACAAACTGGTTGTACAAACCTTTTCAAAACGTGCACTTGTAGTGCATAGTGGATGTGCCTTTACTAAAAAAAACACCCACAGTGATGTGTAAATTTGGTCAATCATGCCATTTTCCTGCCATGGTGCTGAAAATTAGCACGATTTGGGTCAGTAATGCACTACATACATTAGTTACCAAAAAAGAAGGTGTGTGTGTAGCAGACCCACAACATAATAACATTATCGGAAGAAGAGACTGTCCCCTCATTTCGCTCTGAACTTGGGTTTGCACTGTTGATAAAAAAGGCACAACTTGATCAAACCTAATTATACCTAGGAGACACATAAAACCAAGCCAAGCAGTAAATGAAGGAGTTTCAGATAAAAATTTAATTTTAAAATGCTGCTCAGACATTGTCTGGCATATCAATGGCCCCCCTACCCACAAAGTAGTCCATGTATTGGGTTCTAACCTCACGGGCGCTTTGGGGGGGGCAAGCCAGGATGAGCATGTTGAAGGCCCGTGAGGTTATCTGCATTGTCCATCAAGTCTGCTTCTTGTTGGCCAACTGAGACCACATAGTTCGCAGAAACTTTTTTCAAATAATTGTGAAGAACACAGCACGCCAGCACTATGTGATTCAGTTTGTATTCCGCCATGTGAATAGGCGTAAGAAAAAGGCGGAACCGGCTGGCCAGTATACCAAAAGTGTTCTCCACCACTCTTCGGGCTCTGGACAGGTGGAAATTAAAAATCCTCTGCTCTGGGGTGAGGGTCCTCATGGGGAAAGGCCGCATCAGATGGTTCGCCAGGGCAAACGCCTCATGCGCGACGAAGATGAACGGGAGTCCTTCCTGATTCTCCTCTGGGGGTAGCAAGCCCAGACTGCCACTCTGGAGACGCCAGTAGAACTCAATGAGAACACTCCACCATCCGACATCCGTCCATTTTGCCCCACGTCCACATACAAAAACTCATATGTCGCAGACACCACCGCCAACATCACGATACTATGAAACCCCTTATAGTTAAAATAGTATGACCCCGAGTTGGGTGGTGGGATGATGCGGACATGCTTCCCATCTATTGCTCCTCCACAATTGGGAAAGTCCCAACGACTGGCAAAGTGGGAGGTCACAGTCTGCCATTCCTGTGGCATTGAAGGACACTGTGGAGTGAAACAAGAACAAAAATTATTAATTTGACCAATCAACATTCCAAGCAGATTAGACACAAAACATTTTGTGACAAAATTAGTTAAACATTTTGGGAACTGAGTATTTAAAGCCTAAAGTCTAATGTCCCCTTATGAGAGTCATCACCCCCCCCCCCCCATCTGATGGGCCCTTGCTAAAAAATGAGGGGGGGGGTGTTTAGGACAGGTAACCCTCTCCACTTGATTGAGAGCTGAATGGCTAAATAATGTGTGATACTTTGGGAAGCCCCTCCTTAGTTACACTATTGGCAGCCCACCGGACAGGTAAGAAGGGTCAGAATACAATAAATTAATCAAAATGTAAGAACTTTTTGAGATTCTCATATTACATATCCAGATAATTAATAGGTTAAAAGCAAAAAACAAAAAAAAGGTAAAAGTATTGAGGCAGGCATTTACACTACATGCTTAGGTGAATTCATCCATAAATGTGAGCATCAAAAAGGTAGGTATAGTGTGTATTAGGTTTGGTAAAGTCAACAGATAGAGGATTGCTATCAGCTGAGCTAGCTGTTGGGGGGAGGGGGGTTCCTAATCAGTTTGGCACCCCCCCCCCCCCCCACAAAAAAAGAAAAAAAACACTCTGCATGAATTGAAGCACACACATCACATTTGTAGACATTTTAGGGGGTGTTTATGGTAAAGCAATACTATGGAGCTGACAAAAGACATTGTTAAGTGACTAGACTATAGTTTTATGGGCCAAGAAGAGCATGGTGGTGAAGTTAGTGAGGCAAATATGCCTGAGGACAAAGTGGCACAGCATATAAATTAGAGCATATTGCAATGATGGTAATTAGGGAATGAGGAAAGAAATTCAAGACATTAGCAATCATGAAATACATAGAATGTGATGTTAAAGGAGAAAACTTACCTTCATATAGTCCTTCTGCAGGACCTGAATGCTGGCAGAACAGGTCTCTGGAATAATGATCCCCAGAGCCTGGGGGGAGATGCCGGTAGAGAACTTGAGGTCCCGAAGGCTTCTCCCAGTCGCCAAGTAGCGCAACGTGGCAATGAGCCTCTGCTCCGGAGTGATGGCTTGCCGCATGCAGGTATCCTGCCTGGTGATATAAGGGGTCAGCAAAGCCAGCAGACGGTAAAAAACGGGGTCCGTCATCCGGAGATAATTCCTGAAATCATCAGGATTATTCTCCTGGATCTCACGGAGCAAAGGCATGTGCGAGAACTGGTCACGCTAGCGCAACCAATTCTTGGTCCACAAACGCCTCGCCTCCCTGTTCATGGACCGGGCTTGTGTCAAAGTAGCAACCCCAACACGAAGTTCCTGCACAGCACAAACTCTACGACGAGTGCGAGAGGAAACATGGTTTGAAAACGGTCGGCTGGTCAGAGCCGTCACCAGAAAGCACAGATAAACAGCAAAGCCTGAAAGAACGACCTGAATAGCAGAAGCAAGCAGACAATAAGAATTGCCTTTCAAAGCTTACTATACCAAGATATAGTCCGCAATGATCAACAAATACTTACTGACTGCACGCACTGATTATCAGATACGCACCGACAAGCAGAAACTGAAGAGCTGCAGCGATCTGAATCACAAATCTGAAAAGCGCGAATCGTCTCTCAAACTTCTACTAACACGCGATACACACAAGATCAGCAGAAGGAGCCCAAAGGGTGCTGGACGTGGAGCTGAACTTCCTTTTTCTAGTCCCGCCGTACACGGCTTACGTCACCGCATTCTTGGCAACCGCAAAATCAGACAACTTGGCCCGACCGTGTGTATGCAACAGTTTCGGACACAATCCGTCGGACTAAATTCGACGGGCAAAATCCGACGGATTTGGTTGCCAAAATCTCCAACCGTGTGTACGTGGGCTTAGTGTTACAAGGCCTGAGGTGTGAATGGGGAGCAGGTGTGGTAAATTTGGTGTTATCGCTCTCACTCTCTCATACTGCTCACTGGAAGTTCAACATGGCACCTCATGACAAAGAACTCTCTGAGGATCTGAAAAAAAGAATTGTTGCTCTACATAAAGATGGCCTAGGCTATAAGAAATTTGCCAAGACCCTGAAACTGAGCTGCAGCATGCTGGCCAAGACCATACAGCAGTTTAGCAGGACAGGTTGCACTCAGAACAGGCCTTTCCATGGTCAACCAAAGAAGTTGAGTGCATGTGCTCAGCGTCATATCCAGAGGTTGTCTTTCGGAAATAGACGTATGAGTGCTGCCAGTGTTGCTGCTGAGGTTAAAGGGGTGGGGGGTCAGCCTGTCAATGCTCAGACCATACGCCGCACACTGCATCAAATTGGTCTCCATGGCTGTCATCCCAGAAGTAAGCCTCTTCTAAAGATGATGCAGAAGAAAGCCCGCAAACAGTTTGCTGAAGACAAGCAGACTAAGCACATGGATTACTGGAACCATGTCCTGTGGTCTGATAAGATGAAAGATGGGCAGTATTCCAACATAATAACGACCCCAAACACACCTCCAAGATGACCACTGCCTTGGTAAAGAAGCTGAGGGTAAAGGTTATGGACTGGCCAAGCATGTCTCCAAACCTAAACCCCATTGAGCATCTGTGGGGCATCCTCAAACGGAAGGTGGAGTAGCACAACATCCACACGCTCCGTGATGTCATCATAGAGGAGTGGAAGAGGACTCCAGTGGCAACCTGTGAAGCTCTGGTGGACTCCCTGCCCAAGAGGATTAAGGCAGTGCTGGAAAATAATGGTAGCCATACAAAATATTGACACTTTGGGCCCTTTTTGGGCATTTTCACTTAGGGGTTGTAGCAAAGTGTAATTTCTTCAGTGTTGTCACATGAAAAGATATAATAAAATGTTTATAAAAGTGTGAGGGGTGTACTCACTTTTGTGAGGTACTGTATATATATATATATATATATATATATATATATATATATATATATATATATATATATATATATATATATATATATATATCCACTGTATCCAGTTTAGCTATATCTGACTGCAGTCCATTCCTGGTGTACTCTTTCTAATATACTTCAGGCAGGCAGGTGATTCAGTTAGCTGCAGTGTATTTAATATATATATATATATATAGATATATATTTATTTATTTATGTACAGTCTTGTATATATATATATATATATATATATATATATATATATATATATATATCCACTGTATCCAGTGCAGCTAGATCTGACTGTAGGCTGTTCCTGGTGTACTGGTGTACTTTTTCTAATATACTTTCAAGCAGGCAGGTGATTCAGTGAGCTGCAGTGCATAAAATATATATACAGTCTCCTACATATATATCCACTGCATTCCAGTCTAGTCAAGCCTATATCTGACCGCAGGCTATTCCTGGTGTACGTTTTCAAATATACTTTCAGGCAGGCAGGTGATTCAGTGAGCTGCAGTGCATAACATATATATGCAGTCTCCTGCATATATATCTCCACTGCATTCTAGTCTAGCCAAGCCTATATCTGACTTCAGGCCATTCCTGGTGTACATTTTCAAATACACTTTCAGGCAGGCAGGCAGGCAGGCAGGGGATTCAGTGATCTGCAGTGCATAAAATATATATACAGTCTCCTACATATATATCCACTGCATTCCAGTCTAGTCAAGCCTATATCTGACCGCAGGCTATTCCTGGTGTACGTTTTCAAATATACTTTCAGGCAGGCAGGTGATTCAGTGAGCTGCAGTGCATAACATATATATACAGTCTCCTGCATATATATCTCCACTGCATTCTAGTCTAGCCAAGCCTATATCTGACTTCAGGCCATTCCTGGTGTACATTTTCAAATACACTTTCAGGCAGGCAGGCAGGCAGGCAGGCAGGGGATTCAGTGATCTGCAGTGCATAAAATATATATACAGTCTCCTACATATATACTATATCTATATATATATATATATATATATATATATATATATATATATATATATATATATATATACTGCATTCCAGTCTAGCCAAGCCTATATCTGACTGTAAGCCATTCCTAGTGTACTTTTTCTAGTAAACTTCAAGAGGTGTTTTGCTAATAAAATCTTACAGCATGTCCGGAAGTCCACCAAGGAGAGGCAGACACTCACAGGCCACTAAAAGAGGACAAGTAGCCTCTGTGTCTACAGCCAACAATGTTGGTCATGGACACGATGCATCCTCTGCAGGTGGCCATGGGGCATGCTTGTCCTTTTTATCGGCAGCTGGCCGCGTTGATCCACAACATGCAAAATAGTTGATAGAGTGGATAACTAAGCTGTCCTCATCCTCCTCATCCTCTGTCACCCAGGCTCAGAGTAGTTTTCCTGCCAATGTAGCTGCCAAAGCAGCCTATTTCCTCAGCTCAATGTCATCAGTCGCTCCTTCCCTAGCCCCACATAATGCACGGAGGAGTCCCCCGAACTGTTCGACCACAGTAATCAAATAATGGGGAAAGGGGAAAGGGGAAAATTTGGGACTTTAAATTAGGTCATAGCCTCCATCCCTATCAAATGTAAAGCAAGAATTAAAAACAAGAGCTGGGCGGGACTTTATATGAAGTACGGGGTTAAAAAAAGACAAAGTGGCTATTGAAAAAACATTTTTATTCGTTTTTTTAACTAGCAAAGCATGATTACATGTATATGGAGAGGTGCGCAGACAAACATATCATTGACATCAACATTTTACTTTATACAATCATAATGACCAATACAGAATAAGTTATAAAAGCGCACCTCAATTATATACATAAAATAACCAATGATAATGATAGAATGGACAATTGATTTGATGACTTCATGGTTGTTGCAATGAATTAATAAAAAAACATGATTAGTACAGTATTACAAAAATCAATGCTGTTGAAATTGGGGTACCAGAATACACGGCAACTAATAGCTCTACGCGTTTCACGACTTACTGCCGCTCATCAGGAGCAAGCTCGTGATTGGTCTGAAAATACAGAGTAGTAGTAAATTAATATTTGCAATGATGGAACAAGGGGAGGTTAAAAAACCCACCTAATGGTCACTTACACATAGCCATGCAGTCGTAGGCGCGGTATCGGAAGCCACCAGGTACCTAAAGTGACGGTACGGGAGCTGAGGAGGCCCATCCGGCGGCAATGGGGCCCACAGAATGCACACACAGGCAACCACCGGGACAACAAGGGCATTTGTCAAATGGGAACAAAATCAGCTTATAAGTGTAAGCCTAATGGGTGAAAAAAATATACATAATAAGAACTACAAGTATAGTGTAAAATATATGAGTGCAAGTGAAGCAAGAAAACGAAAAGAGGGTGTGCAGTAAGGAAAAAGAAAGGGAAGTGTGCAATTAAGAAAAGTGTTAGGTGTGTGTAGAAGTGAGTTAAATTTGCTGGGGGGGGGGGAGGGATGGCCAATATATACCATCCCCCAAGCTAACTCCCAAGTGACAAAGTGACAATAAAAGGGAAGTGAAAAGAAAAAGGGGAGCTAGGACAATAAGTGCAAGGATACCTTGTGTATGGAGAGAACACAGAATCATAAGATCGCAATTAGTGATAAGTGGTTAGCCCCAGTTGTTCCGGTCCCGCCTGCCGCCGCCAACCATGGACACCACTACGCCTCAGTCATAAGGCCCCCAACGTCACACGCACGAAACACCATGAGGAGGAGGGGAGAACGCCGGCCCCGGGATATATCACCGCCCTGAGCCGGCGTCCACACCCACACCCCCAGTGTAAAATTTACTCACTTCTACACACACCTAACACTTTTCTTAATTGCACACTTCCCTTTCTTTTTCCTTACTGCACACCCTCTTTTCGTTTTCTTGCTTCACTTGCACTCATATATTTTACACTATTACACTACACTCTTATTATGTATATTTTTTTCACCCATTAGGCTTACACTTATAAGCTGATTTTGTTCCCATTTGACAAATGCCCTTGTTGTCTCGGTGGTTGCCTGTGTGTGAATTCTGTGGGCCCCATTGCCGTCGGATGGGCCTCCTCAGCTCCCGTACCGCCGCTTTGGGTACCTGGTGGCTTCTGATACCGCGCCTACGACTGCATGGCTATGTGTAAGTGACCATTAGGTGGGTTTTTTAACCTCCCTTTGTTCCATCATTGCAAATATTAATTTACTACTACTCTGTATTTTCAGACCAATCACGAGCTTGCTCCTGATGAGCGGCAGTAAGTCGTGAAACGCGTAGAGCTATTAGTTGCCGTGTATTCTGGTACCCCAATTTCAACAGCATTGATTTTGTAATACTGTACTAATCATGTTTTTTTATTAATTCATTGCAACAACCATGAAGTCATAGATTCATGTAGTTGGCATACTTTATCAATTGTCCATTCTATCATTATCATTGGTTATTTTATGTATATAATTGAGGTGCGCTTTTATAACTTATTCTGTATTGGTCATTATTATTGTATAAAGTAAAATGTTGATGTCAATGATATGTTTGTCTGCGCACCTCTCCATATACATGTAATCATGCTTTGCTAGATAAAAAAACTAATACATTTTTTCAATAGCCACTTTGTCTTTTTTTTAACTCCGTACTTCATATAAAGTCCCGCCCAGCTCTTTTTTTTTAATTCTTATGTTCGACCACAGTGTCGGGTACATTTTGCAGGAGGATGCGCAGCATTTGGAAGGCTTCGATGATGGTACCCAGGTTGAGGAAGGCAGTACCATGAGCCCAGAGAGAGAAGGGGGTGCCCAAGAAAGACAAGAAACTGGCAGTCATGTTCCCCCAGCTGCAGCATACTGCCAGATTTGCTCCAGTGATGAGGAGGGAGAGGATGATGAGGTCACTGACTCTACATGGGTGCCTGATAGAAGAGATGAGGAGGAGGAAGAGGCACATCTCCAATGAGGCAGGATGCCCTCCAGGGGCTTAAGGGAAGCCACCCGACTGCATCACATCGCAGAGCTCCGCATGTGAAAGGTGCTGCTGACTCCCCACGTATTTTAAAAAGTTATTTTGTGTGGGCTTTTTTGATATGTGTGCAGCAGATCACACCATTGCTGTTTGCAACATATGCCTGAAGCGTATCAAGTGTGGCCAAAACAGCAGCCACTTGGGCACCCCCTACTTGACCAGACATATGTCGATCTCCCATGCAGTCCGTTGGCAACAGCACTTAAAAAACCCACACCAAACAACAAGGCGGCCCTCTCCTTGCTCCTCATCAGCTGGGATCTCCAACCCCACTATACCTTCAGTCCTCTCAGAAAGGAGGAATGAAGGTGTAGAATTAGGTGTGCCATGTACCTGCGGCAATCTGCTATCGCTACACCAACATCCGATTGTAGCAGGCAAATTTCCCTATCCCAGACGCTAAACCGTCAAAACAAATTCGGTCCCAGCCATCCACATGCTCAGCAGCTGAATGCTAGCTTAACTAAATTGCTAGCACTCCAACTGCTGCCTTTTCAGCTGGTAGACTCTGCCCCCTTTCAAGAATTTGTGGAATGTGCGGTACCTCAGTGGCAGGTTCCCCAAACGCAATTTCTTTTCATTGAAGACCATTCTGTCTCTCTACCGGCATGTGGAAGGAAATGTCTTGGCCTTGTTGGACGGGGTGGTCAGCATTAGGGTTCATATTATAGCTGACTCATGGTCCAGCAGGCATGGACAGGGACATTACCTTTCTTTCAAAATGCTAGTAGTGGTGATTCTGCCACACCTCTCTCCTCCACCCCTTCCTCTTCTTCTTCCTCTATTGCCTCTTCCTCTGCAGATTTCTCCTTGGAACCAGCAGTTTCCCCCGTAGGTGTTCAAGGGGCTACGCAAACACTAAGGCAAAAAAATGACATGCGGTGCTTGAGTTGGTCTGCTTAGGGGACAGGAGCCACACTGGGGCAGAGATTCTGTCAGCTTTGCAGGGGCAGACTCAGAGGTGGTTGACGCCATGCCAGCTTCAGCCAGGAATGATGGTTTGCAACAATGGCACCAACCTCCTCTCTGCCCTCCGACAGGGACACTTGACCCATGTTCCCTGTTTGGCTCACATCCTTAATTTGGTGGTGCAGCTGTTCTTGTGCAGGTACCTGGGCTTACAGGATCTTCTGAGGCAGGCCAGGAAATATAATGGCAGTGCTCGGCTGGATGACCTTCAAAAGGAATGCAACCTGCCCAAACACAGCCTCATTTTTGTCATGCCCATCAGGTGGAACTCAACATTGGCAATGCTGCAGCGGCTGCACATGCAGCAGAGGGCCATCAATCAGTACCTGTGTGAGTATGACAGGGTCAGGGGAGCTTGGCTTTTTTTCGCCATGCCAATGGCTACTGATCAAGGATGCATGCACTGTCCTGTCACCATTTGAGGAGGCCACGAGGATGGTGAACAGTGACAGTGCATGCATCAGTGATACTGTCCCTCTTGTCTTCCTGTTGGAGCACACGCTTCGTGGAATAATGGACAGGGCACTTGAGGCAGAACAGAGGGACGAAGAGGACTTCCTTACCTCTCAAGGCCCCATTTATCCAGACAGAATTCCTGTGGGCCCGCCGATCACACAGGAAGAGGAGGAGGAAGATGAGGATTGTGTCGGCATGGAGGTGGAGCCTAGCACTCAGTATCAGCAGCAGTCTTCAATCATTTTCAGTCCCCAGAAACCCGTGGACTTGTATGTGGCTGGGAGGAGGTGGCTGTGGATCATGTCATCCTTAGTGACCCAGAGGACTCCGGATCGAATGCCTCAGCAAACTTTTGCCGCTTGGCATCCCTGATCCTGCAAAGCCTGCAAAAGGACCCTCGGATTTGTGGTAGCAAGGAGAGGGATCATTACTGGCTGGCAACCCTTCTTGATCCACATTACAAGGGTAAAGTTGCGGAACTTATACAGCCTTTGCAGAGGGAGCAGAGGATGAAACATCTTTGGGAGGCCTTGCAGAAAGGTTTGTGCAATGCATTTCCAGAGCCTGGAAGGTTACAATTTCCTGGTCCTCCTGGACAACGTGTTGCTGAGGCTTCGGTCAGTCACAGAAGGAGCGGTGGAGAAGGTGGCTGTCTGACCAATGCATTCAGAAAATGTTTTAGTCCGCAGCCCCAAGGTCTGGTCGGTTACAGCAACCATCGCCAGCATCTGATTTACATGGTACAGAAATACCTAGGGGCAAGATCAGACTTGGAGACCTTTCCAACCGAAAATCCACTGGGTTACTGGGTCTTGAGGATGGATCACTGGCCAGAGCTTGCACAATGTGAAATTGAGCTACTGGCCTGTCCTACATCCAGCGTTCTTTCTGAATGCACGTTCAGTGCTGCTAGAGGCTTTGTAACTGATCAGTGTGCCTGTCCACAGACTCAGTTGATCAGCTCACCTTCATAAAAATGAATCAGTCTTGGATTACCAGCTACCAAGCACCTGATGCTGATGTAACCAATTAATTTTTCTATGAATGTGAGATCTGCCTATGCTGAGTGATTATCCTGTTATTCTTAGTGACTATCCCACTCCTCCTCAATGTTCATGTTGTTAGCTGCTAAGAACATTTTTGTTTCAGGGCACCACCACCAGTGCCTAAGGGCCAATTTTTCTGCCCCTGTTTAACAGAGGCATATAAGTATAATTTTTGCTGTAATATTTTGCAGCAGGGCTCATTCTTGCACTCAACTAGAGTGTCTGTGAAGGGTTGTATTGTTGTGGCACCACCACCAGTTCCTAAGGCCCAATTTTCCTGCCCCTGTTTAACAGGGACATGTAATTACAATTTATGGTGTAATATTTCACAGCAGGGCTTGTTCTTGTGCTTAACAAGAGTATCTGTGAGGGGTTAAAGTGTTGTGGCACCACCACCACTACCTAAGACCTGATTTTTCTGCCCCTGTTTAACAGGGGTGTGTAATTACATTTTTCTATCTAATATTTCACAGCAGGGCCTGTTCCAGCGCTCACCACCAAGAGTAACTGTGAGGGCTTACAGTGTTCTGGTACCACCAACACCTAATGCCCAATTTTCTGCAGAGTGTATAGGGCAGGCCGATTAGAATATGCAGACGGTCTCCTGCTTTCAAACATCCAACTTACAAATGACTCCTACTTACAAAACAGAGGGAGACAACACAAAGTGAGAGGATATCTACCCCTAGGAAGGGAAATTATTTCCTCTAATGCCGCGTACACACGACCGGACTTTTCAACATCAAAAGTCCGACGGAATGATTCCGGCAGACCATTCGATCGTGTGTGGGCTGCAGCGGACTTTTGATTTGCAAAGGTTGGACAGAGTTTAGAAATGGAACATGTTTCAAATTTTTCCGCTAGAACTCCGCCGGACCCAGTTCCTACCGAGAAATCCGCTCGTGTGTATGCTAGTCCGACAGACAAAAACCAACGCTAGGGCAGCTATTGGCTACTGGCTATGAACTTCCTTATTCTAGTCCAGTCGTTCATTCTGTTCATTCGGAAAGTCCATCAGAACTCTGTCAGAACTCCGTCGAAAGTCTGTCGGACCTAGTCCCTCGAAAAGTCCGGTCGTGTGTACGTGGCATAAGACTTCGTATGGGAAAAAGGTGTCTCCACTGATGCTTTATCACCAATCCTTCTTTCCCTAATAACCCCAAATTTTCGAAATCCAATTGTCATTGGGACAGAAAGTGAGGTGAAATCTTCTGAACAGGGGCACAGACAGCAAAACAAATGTTACAGGGGTGATGATAACCCTTCCCTATGTTATTCAAAAAGCTTAAAATATTTTTTTGGCTGGAGCTACACTTACAAAATGTACCTGTTCCAAACTACAAACAGATTAAACTTAAGAACAAACCTACAGTCCCTGTCTTGTTTGGATCACCTGTATACTGCTATTCAGAGTATATAGGGCCTGGGGGCCCTACACCTTTTTTTTGTTATTTGGGTGCGGGGTTCCCCTTAATATCCATACAAGACCCAAAGGGCCTGGTAATAGGCCGGGGGGGGGGGGGGGTACCCATGCCGTTTTTCTCAATAATTTTCATCCATATTGTCGGGACCCGACATTACATTACAGCCGCAAGCAGTTTTAACCACTTAAGGACCGCCGCATGTAATTATACATCCGCAGAATGGCACGGACGGGCACAAGCATGCTTCAGGAGTGATCCGGGATGAGGGGATGGCCATTGGTTTCTGGCCATCCCCTCTCGATCGCTCCTGGCGAATGAGAAGCTTCCCCTGCCTGTGTAGTGTAAACACAGGCAGGAGGAAGTGATGTCACTCTCCTCGGGCGGTCTTTTTGACCGGACGGCGAGGAGAGAAGACATAGTAAGTGTGCACCAACACTACACTGACATGTAGGTACACATAGGCACACTGCCACCCCCTGATCACCCCGCCGATCCCCCCTCCCAGTCACAGTGTCACTGATTGCAGTGGTCATTTATTTACTGATCACTGCATTTAGTGTCAGTTGTGACTGTAAAAACTGTCAGGGCAGTTAGTGTTAGGTCCAGGGTAGCCCCCTACCCCCCAATAAAGGTTTAACCCCCTGATTGCCCCATAGAGTTAACCCTTTCACCCCCTTTTGCCAGTGTCACTAATGCCGCGTACACACGACCGGACTTTTCAACATCAAAGGTCCAACGGAACAATTCCATGCTCTGGAGCAAGTACGAGACGGAAGTTCTCGGTCTTGTAAAACTCCAGTTCATATTGGAAGTAGCACATTCGCCATGCTTCAAATCCTGTGCTCGTTTAAATGCAGCGCATCTTCTTTATAATGCTAGAAGAACGAAGTTGCTTTGCTGCTCATATTCACTCACACAGAGTTCTCAAACACATTTCTGGATTTTTTCTCCTCATCTCATGAATGATATTGTTTTTAGTTTAAAGCCCCATCTCAGTAATAATGTATTTTAAAATATTTTTTGGTAGTCCTCTTTTTTTTTTTTTTCTTTCATCCATATTTTTTGTATAATTATTTCCAAATTATTTTCTAGTGATCTCCATATTTAATTATTCTGTCAAGTTAACACCAAAAAACTTTTTTTTTGTTTTTGTTTTTTTGTGTGTCATTACCACAATAACCTTTTTATTTTTTGTGTGTCATTACCACAATAACCTTTTTATTTTGCGTGTGTCGTTACCACAATAACCTTTTTATTTTGTGTGTGTCATTACCACAATAACCTTTTTATTTTTTGTGTGTCATTACCACAATAACCTTTTTATTTTTTGTGTGTCATTACCACAATAACCTTTTTATTTTTATTCTGGTGCCAAGTTACCACAATAAAATATTTTTTTTTTGGAACCTCAAGGAGGTTGGTGTCCCTTGTTCATTTCACATTGTCTTTTAGGAATGTATTTGACTAAAAACACATAGGCAAGTATATTTTCAAAATAAAATATCCATTTATTCTGGTTCAAAAAATAAAGATGAAGGCAACACTGGAGAAACTTGTGACATTTGTGTAGCCTTTTGGCCCCAGGGCAAATATTAAAGTCTGTGGAAAAGAAAATTGGGATATTGAGAAGTACATATAATGGGGAGCACAATCTGGTCCATGAATCCCAGAGATCAAGAGCAGCAGCAGATGGTATATATGTCCCCAGGCTGTGGTACAACAGGCTGCGTCTTTGGTCAGACCAGACTGAAGCCAGGTCATCACTTTTTTCTCTTCGCTCCACCCTTCACTGCACCCTTCCCTGCAGACTTCTCTGCAGCCTTCCTGTGAGGCTGTGTCTCTGGTGGTGTACTTGTGGCAGGAGGAGGAGGAGGAACAGGAGGAACTTGATCCAAGATATCGCTTGTGACAGTTAACTCGCCACTCAGCCCCTTCTGAAAGGCCGAGAAAATTAGTCGCTCACATTGGAGACGTTGGCCCCTCTCTAATTGCTGCAACCGGCTGGCTATATAGCAGCCATAGGCCTCTTCAGCTTCGGGGGGGCTCCTTAGGACATTTGTAGCCTCTCTAATGAGGAGCAGTGATTCCTCCTGTGTGACCGTCCCCTTCTTGGGCCTTTTTGCCTGAAGATGGAGGGGAGGCACCTGCGACTGGGTGAGGCTCCTACTGGGCCCGGCCACCTCCTGGCTGACAGTGGGCCCAGCCTCCTCCTGCCTGCCACTTTCCACAACTTCCTCTTGGCTGAGCTCATCCTGTGTATAAAAAAGGGACATAGTTTTAGTTTTTTGTTCATCAATCATAAAGATTTTTCAGCTCATGACTTTAAAATTCTGTTAATGCATATAAAAGAGTATCATTCTGACCCCAGTATTTATTGTTTCTGCTGGTGACAAACATTTTTGGCCACTACTGTAAATTGATATGTCTAAATCTTTTTTTTTTGTAACAGCAATAATATTGTTTAAATTATAACATCTAGTTAACATCATTAATATTATGACAATAAATATTTATTGTAACAATATACCTGGCTCAAGCTGGGTGCATCCGTTTCTTCCAGGATGGAAGGCCCAGGTTGCTCATCAGCCTCTGCTGGGGTGGAGGGAAGGGTGGAGGGAATGCTGCAGGGAAGGGTGGAGAGAAGGGTTGAGAGCGATTCCCTGGCCTCACTCTGGTCACCAAGAAAACGTAGTTTGTCAAAGTACCACAGCCTGGGTACATATACAGCATCTGCGGATGCTCCTGATCTCATGGATTGAATGATTTTATTATGCTCCTTTCTGTACATATTTCTCAATATGCCAATTTTCTTTTCCAGAAAGTCCAAGTTTGCCTCTGGGATCCAAGTCTGCACAAATGCCAGAAGTCTCTCCAGCGTTGCTTATCTATTAATAGGCTCAAGAATTCGGGATCTTTAAATTTTTTAAAAGTTGGAACCGGCTGGCCATTATTCCAAAGGCATTTTTCTGAAAGACAATACACAATAATGTTTGCCCAGACTCTCCTAATCTTAGCCCAATATAGACCTCAATCTATAAGCAGTATATGCCACTGATTTTGGGAGTTTTCTTTTAACTTACCTTCGTTTTCCTTGCTCACAACTTCCGTTCCTATTTTCTCCAAGCACGTACGACATGTGCATGTTGGCCTTATATACAGTGCACACGCGTAAAAAAACGCCTGCGTTGCCCGCCCATGATGTTCTTTTGGTCAACTCTTTTTTCCCACCCTTTTGTGCGCACATAACGTACGTAAGCACGTACGACATGTGCATGTTGGCGTTATATACAGTGCGCATGCGTAAAACCACACCTGCGTTGCCCGCCCATGACGTTCTTTTCTAAGAATATTTCCCGCCCCTTTTTCTCTACGGTGCGCAGTAGGAGAAACATGGTGGAAACACAACAGGTGCTTCATATTAATGACTCCAGTAGTCACGAATCCCTGGAGCCACAAACGTCCCAATCTGGGAAGAGGAGATTTAAGGCCTCCAATATGGCCTTTGAAGAGATGGTGGAGATGGTGGCAATCTTGCGAAGTAAGGATTATGATGGGAAGCATGGACCATACACCCATCCAAACTTGCGCAAGGCCAGAATCATGGCCAAAGTTGTAAAGACCCTGCACAATCTTTTTGGGGTACGACGGTCAAAAGACCAATTGAGGAAACGGTGGTCCGACCTTAAATTGAGGGAGCCGGATCAGTACAGAAGGATAAAGAAAGTTCTTTAAAAAAGTAAGTACTTGTCGTGTGTTCCTATTATGATTATTGCATACTGATCCATATGCTTTTCTTTACCTTTGTACAATGTAAAATTGCTGCTTTCATGTTGGTGGATACAGTAATCGTATCGTTCATAACAAACCCTCGTTCGTTGTTCGTGTGAAACATCGTTTATGATACAGGGTTTAATCATCAATTTTTTTCTGTGTAATTTGTCTTAATAAAAAAAAAGATTAGGGCATTGTTGTTTAGATGTGTTTGAAACTACAATGACTAGAAAAGAACATTCAGTGGAATTGAAGGAGAGGACACTTGGCAGCTGGTTAACACATCTGCACTCATGAGCAAAAGTGTGGGACACCAGAGAACATTTATTAGGGTAAACCACACAGGGGTTCCTTGGTATACTTGGGGGGGCATCTGTGAAACTTGGCCCAAAAAGGTAAGTATTGTAGTTGTTTGCAAAGTGAATTTATTTATCATGTCTTCAACTTTTGCATCTCTTCTTAAACAGACAATTGTACAACACTTCTAATCAATGTTTCATCTTCCTAGTTCTGGCCTCAAATATCTGTGTGCTAAGTATACCTTTTGTTTTGTTTAATTCTCATAGGGGAGAAAAGACTCACAAAGCAGGATCCCAGGGACCGCTGCCCTTGCCAGCATGAATGTGAGGTTAGCCCCATCCCCCCGTGGATGTGCATGTGGAGGAAGGAGAGGTGGAGGAAGGAGAGGAGATGGGCACCCCACCAGGTGAGTGTCTGACACCACAGCTTCAGGTAATCGATGTATACCTGCATATTTCTAAACACATGTTTTTACATCAATTTTAGGTGATGTTCTGGTTGGGGAAAGGGACACATTTCCAAGCACCAGTGCCCCCACCCCCCCCCCCCGAGGATGTGGAGGAAGGAGAGGTGGAGGAAGTAGGGAAGATGGGCACCCCACCAGGTGAGTGTCTGACACCCCAGCTTGATTTAATCCATGTATGACTGCATATTTTTTACAACATTTTTTATCATCTATTGTAGGTGATGTTCTGGTTGTGGAAAGGGCCCCGTTTTCCAGTGACAGCGCACAAAGGCTGATTGGCCAGATAATGGGCTGGAATGGGGAAATAGATGCCATGCGAACTAGCCTGGATCTCATGAAGAATCGGCTTGACAATATGCAGCAGGAAATGAAGAACATGATCTATATTTTGGGGAGAATATAATCCGTTTCTCCAGAATATCGATCATGTTCTTCATTTCCGTTGTTTTTATTAAGATTGGAACTTCCAAACTTATAAATATTGTGGCTGATTGTTGTTCCATTTTACAATTTTTTTTTTCGAAAAAGCAAAAAAAATTAAAAAAATATATATAAAAAAGTAAAAAAAAAAAATTTCAAATAAAATGTTTTTAAAATCAAAAAAAAATTTAAGACAAAAAAGAGATATTTTACATATAAATATTAAAAGGCACATGTGAATGTGGCCAAATTAAAAATTGTAATAATCAACAATGTGTGGCGTCTTCTTTCAATGCTCAATACCAGTTTTGGAAAAGTGATTTTGTGTTTCCAGTGACAATGGGCCTTATTTAATTAATGAAAATACAGTTGGCACTACAAGTGCACTAGGATAACATAGGAGACAGCCCAAACAAAAAGATACCAAGAAAAACATTACCTGATTTTATCTTCTTTTATTATTTTTATTTTGAAAAATTAAACATTGTGTGGCATTGCAATGGCCCCCTTACCGTTAAAATAAGTCACATATTTTTCCCGAACCTCACGGGCACTTTGGAGGGCCAAGCCAGTACGGCCAGTATCCAGGCCTGTCATATTTTCGCAAACAAGTTCAGCCTCAGGCCCAAATGAAGATATATAATTTGAAGAGTTCTTATTTAAATAATTGTGCAAGATGCAACATGTAAGGACAAGATGATTAAGTTTGTATTCCGCCATGTGTATAGGAGTTAGAAAAACGCGGAACCGGCTGGTCATTATTCCAAAGGCATTTTCAACAACTCTTCTTGCTCTGGCCAGCCGGTAGTTGAAAACCCTCCTCTCCGGGGTGAGGGTTCTTTGGGGAATGGCCTGATCACGTGCTCGCCCAGACTGAAAGCTGCATCAGCTAGGAAGACGAAGGGGAGTCCTTCCACATTATCTGTATCAGGTGGAAATCCCAGGTCACCTGTCTGTAGATGCTGGTAGAACTCTGGCGAAGACTCCTCCATCCGACATCCGGCCATTCTTCCCCACGTCCACATACATAAATTCATATTGTGCCGACACCACCGCCATTAACACAATACTATGAAACCTCTTATAGTTGTAATAGTATGACCCCGAATGGGGTGGTGGCACGATGTGGACGTGCTTCCCATCTATCACCCCACCGCAGTTGGGAAAGTCCCAACGGGTGGCAAAATGGGATGCCACAGTCTGCCATTCCTGTGGCGATGAAGGAAACTGGGGAGGCAAAGCATAAAAAAACAAAATAAGTACTTTTGCACACTAAACATTGTACATTACAACAAAAACATTCTTTAACAACATCAGTCTAACCTTTTTAATAAAAGCTTATTTAACCACTTGGCAATTGCTGTCGGCAAATATATGTTGGCAGAATGGCTCGGCTCAGCAAATTAACGTCCCCATACATTACTTGGAAATGCACGCACACCTGCCACAAGCTCCGTGACCATGCTGTGGAACACGCGGACTCGATTGCCGCTGGGATACACACAATTGTTGTCATGGAGCTGAAGAACGGGGAGATGCCGATGTAAACAGCATCTCCCGCTTCTGCCTAGTGACAGGACACCGATCATCTGCTCCCTGTCATCGGGAGCAGTGATCAGGGTCATGTCACTGCTAGCCCATCCCCCAGACAGTTATAAACACTCCCCCAGAACACACTTAACCATTCCTCCGCTCCCTTGTGGTTAACACCTTCACTGCATGTGACATTTTTACAGTAATCAATACAATTTTAGAGCATTGATCACTGTATTAATGACAATGGTCCCAAAAATTTATGGAAATTGTCCAATGTGTCCGCCATAATGTGGCAGTCACAATAAAAAAATCGGTGATCACCGCCATTACTATTTCCAAAAATTGGAAAATTAAAAATGCCATCAAACTAGACCATATTTTGTATACGCTATAACTTTTGCACAAACCAATCAATAAACGCTTATTGCGATTCATTTTATCAACAAATTTGTTTAACCACTTGGGATCCGCGCTATTGCAAAATGACGGCAATAGCGCGGACCCACATTTTCGGGACTACGTCTATTGACGCGGCGCGCTCTGTGATCGGCGAGTCCGTGAGACTCGCCTGATCACCGATCTGTGTAAGGGGTCGATCCCGACCCCTTATCACGTGATCAGCTGTCAGCCAATGACAGCTGATCATGTGATAAAACGGAGCCGGTAATCGGCTAGTATTCCTCCTCGCGCTGACAGCGCGAGGAGAAAAAAAAAAAGCCGATCGCCGGCGGCCGTGTTCGGGACATCAGTCCCGATCACGGCCAGCAATTTAAAAGGACACCTGCCCCCTGCCAGTGCCCACCTGCCACCCGCAGTGCCATCCTGAAATAAAGTAAGTGCCCCCCTGTCAGTGCCACCCAGCAGTGCCCATAGTGCCCACAGTGCCACCCAGCAGTGCCCACAGTGCCACCCAGCAGTGCCCACAGTGCCACCCACAGTGCCACCCAGCAGTGCCACCCACAGTGCCACCCAAAATCTGCCTCAGGTGCTGCACCCCAGTGCCGCCCATCAGTGCCCAGCAGTGCCGCCCATCAGTGCCCAGCAGTGCCGCCCATCAGTGCCCAGCAGTGCCACCTATCAGAGCCACCTATCAGTGCCACCTATCAGTGCCCATCAGTCCCATCTATCTGTGGTACCTATCAGTGCCCATCCGTGCCACTTATCCGTGCCACCCATCCGTGCCATCTTATCTGTGCCCATCTTTGCCCATCAGTGCCGCCTTATCTGTGCCCATCGGTGCCGCCTTATCTGTGCCTATTAGTGCCGCCTTAACTATGCCTATCAGTGCCCACCAGTGCAGCCTATCAGTGCCCACCAATGCAGCCCATCAGTGCCCACCAATGCAGCCCATCAGTGCCCACCAATGCAGCCTATCAGTGCCGCCTAATCAGCGCACTTCAATGAAGGAGAAAAATGACCCGTTTGCAAAATTTTATAACAAACTATTAAAACATGATTTTTTTTTTTTTTTTTTTTGCATCTTTTTTTGTTTGTTTAGCAAAAAATAAAACTCCGAGCTGTAACTAAATACCACCAAAAGAAAGCTCTATTTGTGGGAAAAAAATGATAAAAATTTCATTTGGGTACAGTGTTGTATGACCGCGCAATTGTCACTCAAAGTGCATCAGCGCTGAAAGCTGAAAATTGGTCTGGGACTGAGGGGGGTTTAAGTGCCCAGTAAGCAAGTGGTTAAGAATACGTATCAGCATAAAATGATGTTCAAAAAGTTCTGGTTAATATATTTTTGGGGGTATATTTCTTATAGCGAAAACTGAAAAATAATGCATATTTTGAAAAATGGGGTTTGGTTTTGTTGGTGGTTAATCGCCAAAACCAAAAAAGCAGAGGTGATCAAAGACAACCAAATAAAACCTCTATTTGTGCTAATAAAATGACGATAATTTACTAGAGGAGCCATGTTACAAGGACGCACAATTGTCAATTCAAGCAACGCAATGCCAAATCGCCAAAAGTGCTGATGGTCAGGAAGGGGGAAAATCATTCCAGGGTTGAAGTGGTTTAAAAATACAATATATAATTCAACATTAATTTAAGGACACACAGACTATTTGGAATACTATTAAGGGGGGGGGGGGGGATTCAGTTAAGGACACACAGACCATTTGGAATAATATTAAAGGTTTGGTTTTAGGATAAAGCAATACAATGGAGCTGACAAAAGAAATTTTAAGTGACTAGACTAGGTGGATATGGGCCTACCATAGCATGTTGGTGAGGTTTAATGAAGGCAGATATGCATGAAAGACAAAAAAGGAGCATTAAAAGATTACAGCATGCATGAGGACAAAGGGGACATTAACAGCATATTGCAATCATGGTAATTAGAGATTGAGGAAAGAAATACAATACATTAGCAAACATTAAAGACAATAAAATGTGATGTTAAATGATAAATCTTACCTTAATATAGTCCTCCTGCAGGACCTGTATTATTGTAGAACAGGTCTCTGGAATAATGATCCCCAGAGCCTGGGGGGAGATGCCTGTGGAGAACTTGAGGTACTGAAGGCTTCTCCCTGTCGACAAGTAGCGCAACGTGGCGATGAGCCTCTGCTCCGGAGTGATGGCTTGCCGCATGCAGGTATCCTGCCTGCTGATATAAGGGGTCAGCAAAGCCAGCAGATGGTGAAAAATGGGGTCCGTCATCCGGAGATAATTCCTGAAATCATCAGGATTATTCTCCCGGATCTCATGAAGCAAAGGCATGTGAGAGAACTGGTCACGCTGGAGTAACCAATTCTTCGTCCATGAACTCCTCCCCACCCTGTTCACGGACTGGTCTTGGGTTGAAGAATGAACTGCAACACCAAGCCCAAGCAAAGCACGAACTCGACGACGAGTACGTACACGCAACATGGCTTCAAAACGGTCGGCTTGTCAGAACGAACTTAACAGAAGTCACTGAAGAACAGCAAGGCCTGTGAAGAGCGAGCTGAAAGTCAGCAACGAGCGCAGCAGATCGCACTGCAAAATACAGAGACGAAATGACTACACACACTAAAAAACAGATACAAACCTCACAAGCACAAACTGAAAAGCAGTTAAACGTTCTGAAAAATACGAGTCTGAAAATTGCGAATCGTCTCTCACCAAACTTCTGCTAACATGAGGTAAACACGAAATTAGCAGAAGGAGCCCAAAGGGTGGTGCACTTGGTATTGAACTTCCGTTTTATAGTCTCGTCAGACCTGGTGTACGTCACCGCGTACCAGACGGGCGGACTTTGTTGTGATCGTGTGTAGGCAAGTCCGTTTCCGCGGAACTCTGTGGGAACTCCGGCGGAACTCCGTTGGAAACTCCTTCGGAGTTCAGTCTGGTCGTGTGTACGTGGCATTAGCGATCGTTTTTCTGATCGCTGCATTAGTGTCACTGGTGCCGCTAGGTAGCTAGTAATTTTTTAGGTTCACCGCCAGGTTTTTATAGCATTAGTTACCCCCATATACTACCCAATAAAGGTTTTAACCCCCTGATTGCCCCTAGAGTTAACCCTTTCACCAGCAATCACCGTATAAGTGTCATTGGTGACACTGGTTAGTTATTTCGTTATTTAGGTTCCCCGTCAGGTTTTTATATAGTGTCAGGGACCCCCATATACTACCTAATAAAGGTCTTAACTCACTGATTGCCCCCAGGTAACCCTTTCACCCCCTTTTGCCAGTGTCACTAAGTGATCGCTTTTCTGATCGCTGCATTAGTGTCACTGGTGCCGCTAGGTAGCTAGTTATTTTTTAGGTTCACCGCCAGGTTTTTATAGTGTTAGGTACCCCCATATACTACCTAATAAAGATTTTAACCCCCTGATTGCCCCTAGAGTTAACCCTTTCACCAGCGATCACCGTATAAGTGTCACTGGTGACGCTGGATAGCCAGTTAGTTATTTAGGTTCCCCGTCAGGTTTTTATATAGTGTCAGGGACCCCCATATACTACCCAATAAAGGTTTTAACCCCCTGATTGCCCCTAGTTAACCCTTTCACCAGTGATCACCGTATAAGTGTTACGGGTGACGCTGGTTAGTTAGTTTTCTTTTTATAGCATCAGGGCACCCTCCATTTATTACCCAATAAAGGTTTAACCCCCTGATCACCCGGCGGGTGATATCAATTAGGTTTTAGGGTCAGATAGGGTCTGCGTCGCCCCAGGCAGTGCTAGGTTAGTGCCAGTACCGCTAACAGCCACGCGCAAAGCATACACCTCCCGTAGTGGTATAGTATCTGAACAGATCAATATCTGATCTGATCAGATCTATACTAGCGTCCCCAGCAGTTTAGGGTTCCAAAAAAACACATTGTTAGCGGGATCAGCCCAGATACCTGCTAGCACCTGCGTTTTGACCCTCCGCCCAGCCCACCCAAGTGCAGTATCGATCGATCACTGTCACTTACAAAACACTAAACACATAACTGCAGCATTTGCAGAGTCAGGCCTGATCCCTGTGATCGCTAACAGTTTTTTTTGGTAGCGTTTTATATTTAAATCCGGAAGGCAGTGCTTGGTTTTCGGGGGCCCGTACATGGCTAGGCTCCCAAAAAGTCCCCCACATGTGGTATCCCCGTACTCGGGAGAAGCAGCAGAATTTATTTTGGTGTGTAATTTCACTTATGCCCATAGCATGTGAGCAATATATCATTTAGTGACAACTTTGTTAAAAAAAAAAAAGTTTGTAATATTCCTGCAACTTGTGGCAAAATATAAAATATTCCATGGACTCAACATGCCTTTCAGTAAATAGCTTGGGGTGTCTACTTTCCAAAATGGGGTCATTTGGGGGGGTTTTGTGCTATTTTGTCATTTTATGGCTTTCGAAACTGTGATAGGTAGTGAGGAGTGAAATCAAAAATTTGAACCCTTATGCTGCGTACACACGATCAAACAATCGGGTGGAAAAGTCCGGCAAACTCAAGTCCGCCGGACAATCCCCCCGTGTGTAGCCTCCGGCGTACTTTTTTTACCCGAAAGTACGGCGGACTTAGAAAGTAGTTTTGCACTGCAATTTTCCCGCCGCACTTGCATTTCGGCGGACAATCCGGCCGTGTGTATGCCAGCCCGCCGTACTTTTGAAATGAACGGACTTTTCCCGCCCGGAGAAAAGTCCGCTCATTTTGAGCATATCTCCAGGTAGGCGGGGCCCGTGAAGGAGATGTCGCTAGCCCCGCCACCTGGTATGGACTTAAAGGGGAAACCCAATGCCGAAAAAATCGGCGTGGGGGGTCCCCCCCCAGGTCCACATGAGACCCTTGTGCGAACACGCTACCGGGCCGGGGGGGGACGAGTAAGCGCCCCCCCTCCTGAGCCGTACCAGGCCGCGTGCCCTCAACATGGGGGGTTCCTTGGGGAAGGGGGGCCGTGCGGCTCCCCACCCCAAAGCACCTTGTCCCCATGTTGATGTTGGTTGTCGGGGTCTGCGGGCGGGGGGGCTTATTGGAATCCGGGAGCCCCCTTTAATAAGGGGGCCCCCGGATACCGGCCCCCCACCCTATGTGAATGAGTATGGGGTACAATGTACCCCTACCTATTCACTTGTAAAATAAAGTACAAAAAAACACAACACACAAGGGTTAAAATAGTTTATTGCACAGCTCCGGGGTCTTCCGTCTTCGGGGGTCTTCTCGCCAGACTCCTCCGCTATCTTCTTCTAGCTCTTTTACTAGCGGAGGAGCCCGGCTTTCTTCCTCGCCGCCGCCCTCTTCTTCTGACTTCGGGGGTCTTGTCCCCCTCTTCGGTTCTTATGCCGGGCCACCGCGCCTTCTTATAGCTCTTTTATAGCTCTTCTACAGCATCCTCTGGGACTGTGACACCATAATGGGCGGGGACATCATCCGGTGATGTCCCTATATAAGTCGCTGCGCGCCCGGTCCCCATCATTGTGAGCGGAGGGAACGGTGAGGCAACATCTGAAGAGAAGAAGAGAAGAACAGAAGGCGGCGACGACAGCGACGACAGTGACGACAGCGGTGACAGAAGACCGGGCAGAAGAATCGAAGAGGGGGACAAGACCTCCGAAGTCGGAAGAAGAGGGCGGCGGCGAGAAAGAAAGCCGAGCTCCTCCGCTAGTAAAAGAGCTAGAAGAAGATAGCGGAGGAGTCCGGCGAGAAGACCCCCGAAGACAGAAGATCCCCAGAGCTGTGCAAATAAACTATTTTAACCCTTGTGTGTTGTGTTTTTTTGTACTTTATTTTACAGGTGAATGGGTAGGGGTACATTGTACCCCATACTCATTCACATAGGGTGGGGGGCCGGTATCCGGGGGCCCCCTGATTAAAGGGGGCTCCCGGATTCCGATAAGCCTCCCGCCCACAGACCCCGACAACCAACGGCCAGGGTTTTCAGGAAGATGCCCTTGTCCTCATCAACATGGGGACAAGGGGCTTTGGGGTGGGGGGGCCGTGTGGCCCCCCTTCCTCAAGGCACCCCCCCATGTTGAGGGCACGTGGCCTGGTAGGGCTCAGGAGGAGGGCCGCTCGCTGCCCCCCCCTTTCCTGGCCGGCCGGGTAGCGTGCTCAGACAAGGGTCTGATGTGGACCAGGGGGGACCTCCACACCAATTTTTTCGGTGTTGGGGTTCCCCTTTAAGTCCATACCAGGTGGCAGGGCTAGCGACGTCTCCTTCGCGAGCCCAGCCTACCTGGAGACGTGCTCAAAATGAGCGGACTTTCCTCTGCGTGTGTGGGCTAGTCCGTTCATTTTAAAAGTACGGCGGATAGTACAGCGGACTTAGTACGCCCTATTAGTCCGCTGAAAAAGTGCCGTGAGTGGGCAAGTAGCCCGTTCGGAAAGTCCGGCGGACAGTCCGGCGGGAAGTCCGTCGGACTAAGTCCGCCGGATAGTCGGCTACGTGTGTACGCGGCATTAGAAATTCTGAAGGCAGTGATTGGTTTTTGGGGTGCCGTATGCAGCTAGACTCCCAAAAACTCCCACACATGTGGTATCCCCGTACTCAGGAGAAGCAGCAGAATATATTTTGGGGTGCAATTCCACATACAGTATAACTATGGCATGTGTGAGCAATATATCATTTAGTGACAACTTTTTGTAAACTTTTTTTTTTGTCATTATTCAATCACTTGGGACAAAAATAAATATTCAATGGGTTCAACATGCCCCTCAGCAATTTCCTTGGGGTGTCTACTTTCCAAGATGGGGTCATTTGGGGGGGGTTTGTACTGCCCTGCCATTTTAGCGCCTCAAGAAATGAGATAGGCAGTCATAAATTAAAAGCTGTGTAAATTCCAGAAAATGTAGTTTGTAGACGCTATAACTTTTGCGCAAACCAATAAATATATGCTTATAGACATTTTTTTTACTAAAGACATGTGGCTGAATACATTTTGGCCTAAATGTATGACTAAAATTGAGTTTATACGATTTTTCTTATAACAAAAAGTAGAAAAATTTTCAGTCATTTTCCTTTTATATTGTAAAAAATAAAAATCGCAGAGGCAATCAATTGTGGGAAGAAAAGGACGCAAATTTTGTTTGGGTACAACATTGCATGACCGCGCAATTACCAGTTAAAGCAGTGCAGTGCGAAATTGTAAAAAGACCTCTGGTCCTTAGGCTGACAATTGGTTCGGGGCTTAAGTGGTTAAACACTCGTCGCCAGCAATATAGCAAAATGATGGCGGCAAAGTGGTTTAAATAACCTGACTGGGCATCATATGATGTCCCACGGAAGCACACATTGCGTCGATTGTTGGTGCGGTGTGTCAGTCTGACACACCGCAACTACGATCTCAGAAAAAAGTCTCCGATGGAGACTCTTTATCACGTGATCAGCCATGTCCAATCAGAGCTGATCACAATATAAACAGGAAGAGCTGGTGATCAACTTTTCCTCACTCATGTCTGTCAGACACGAGTAGAGGAGAGCCGATTGGCTGCTCCTCTGACAGGGGGATCTGTGCTGATTAATTATTAGCACAGCCTCCCAAGGCTGCTCACACTGGACCACCAGGAACACCACTAGGACCACCAGGGATGTTACCACAAGGTATGCCACCCTAGACCACCAGGGATGCCAATCAGTGCCCACAATGGGCGTCACTGATTGGCAGGCATTATTGTTTGGCACTGATGCATCCAACAGTACCATGCATAACAGTACATCAGTGCCACCTATCAGTGCCCATCCGTGACACCTATCCTAGCAGAAAATAAAAATCCCAGAGGTGATCAAATACCACCAAAAGAAAGCTCTATTTGTGGGAACAAAATGATAAAAATTGAGTTTGGGTACAGTGTAGCATGACCACGCAATTGCCATTCAAAGTGCGACAGCACTGAAAGCTGAAAATTGGTCTGGGAAGGAAGGTGTATAAGTGCACTGTATTAAAGTGGTTAAATGACTTTTATTCCTTTTAAAAATGTCATTTTGTGCAGGGACTGTTCTAAACACGGGAAACACCTGCCACTTTACATGCTTACTATAGTCACCCCCCCAGGTATGATATTTAAAGGAATGTTACACTTTTATTTTGTTCACTTTAAGCATTATTAAAATCACTGCTCCCAAAAAAACTGCAGTTTTTAAAAACTTTTTTTGCATTTATACATGTCCCCTGGGGCAGGATACAGGTCCCCAAACACTTTTTAGGACAATAGCTTGCATATTAGCCTTTAACCACTTGACCACTGGGCACTTAAACACCCTTAATAACCAGACCAATTTTCAGCTTTTGGTGCTCTCACATTTTAATGACAATTACTCAGTCATGCAACACTGTACCCATATGAAATTTTTGTCCTTTTTTTCACACAATTAGAGCTTTCTTTTGGTGGTATTTAATCACCGCTGGGTTTTTTATTTTTTGTGCTATAAAAGAAAAAAGACAGAAAATTCTGCAAAAAAATGAATTTTTCTTCGTTTCTGTTATAAAATTTAGCAGATTAGTAATTTTTCTTCATAAAATTTGGCCAAAATTTTTACTACTACATATCTTTGGTAAAAATAAGTACAAATTGGTGTATATTATTTGGTCTTTGTGAAAGTTATAGAGTCCACAAGCTATGGTGCCAATATCTGAAAATTGATCACACCTGAAGTACTGACGGCCAATTTCAATTCTTGAGACCCTAACATGCCAGAAAAGTACAAATACCCCCCAAATTACCCCTTTTTGGAAAGAAGACATTCCAAGGTATTTAGTAAGAGGCATGGTGAGTTTTTTTGAAGTTGTCATTTTTTCCCACAATTATTTGCAAAATCAAGATTTTTTTTCCTTTTTTTTCCACAAAATTGTCATATTATCAGGTTATTTCTCACACACAGCATATGCATACCACAAATTACACCCCAAAACACATTCTGCTATTACTCCCGAGTATGGCGATACCACATGTGTGAGATTTTTACACAGCGTGGCCACATACAGAGGCCCAACATGCACGGAGCGCCATCATGCGTTCTGGAGCACCCAGGCAAATTCTGACTTTTCTCTCCTACATGTAAAAATCATAATTTATTTGCTAGAAAATTACATAGCACCCCAAAACATTATATATTTTTTTTAGCAAAGACCCTAGAGAATACAATGGTGGTTGTTGCAAATTTTTATCTCGCACGATATTTGCGCACCAATTTTTCTAACGCTTTTTTTGGGGGGGAAAACTGTTTTGTGCTTAAAAATAACAAAACAGTAACGTTAGCCCAATTTTTGCATAATGTGAAAGATGAAGTTATGCTGAGTAAATAGATACCTAACATGTCACTCTTCAAAATTGCACATGCCCGTGGAATGGCGCCAAACGTCACTACTTAAAAATCCCCATAGGTGACGCTTTAAATTTTTTTACTGGTTACATGTTTTGAGTTACAGAGGAGGTCTAGGGCTAGAATTATTGCTCTCGCTCGAACGTTCACGGCGATACCTCACATGTGTGGTTTGAACACCGTTTACATATGTGGGCGGGACTTACGTATGCGCTCACTTCTGCATGCGAGCATATGGGGACAGGGGCGCTTTCAATTTTTCTTTTTTTTTATTGTTCATTTTACTTTATTTATTTTAGTTTGACATTTTTTCCCCAAAAATTAATTTTTGATCACTTTTATTCCTATTACAAGGAATGTAAAAATCCCTTGTAATAGGAATATGGGATGACAGGTCCTCTTTACAGTGAGATATGGGGTCAATAAGACCCTGCATCTCACCTCTAGGCTGGGAAGCCTGAAATAAAATAAAAAGATTGATCGTATTGGCGAGTTGGTAGAAGCACCGGAGAGCGGGGCGTCTATGGCTGGGTATTGCAGGGTATCACCGAGTATGGCTGGGTATCTCCGAGTATGGCTGGGTATTGCAGGGTATCTCAAAGTATGGCTGGGTATGGCAATTTATGGCAGGGTATTGCAGAGTATTGGCAGGGTATTGCAGAGTATTGGCAGGGTATTGCAGAGTATTGGCGGGTATTGCAGAGTATTGGTGGGTATTGGCTGGTATTGCAGAGTATTGGTGGGTATTACAGAGTATTGGCAGGGTGTTGCAGAGTATTGGCTGGTATTGCAGAGTATTGGCGGGTATTGGCTGGTATTGCAGAGTATTGGCTGGTATTGCAGAGTATTGGCGGGTATTGGCGGGTATTGCAGAGTATTGGTGGGTATTGCAGAGTATTGGCTAGTATTGCAGAGTATTGCAGAATATTGGCGGGATATTGGAGAGTATTGGCGGGTATTGGAGAGTATTGGCAGGGTATTGGAGAGTATTGGCTGGTATTGCAGGGTATTGGAGAGTATTGGCAGGGTATTGGAGAGTATTGGCAGGGTATTGGAGAGTATTGGCTGGTATTGCAGAGTACTGGCTGGTATTGCAGAGTATTGTGAGGGTATTGAGGGGTTAATTGTCAGTGAGCAGCGATGTGGGCACTGCAGATGCAGCCCACAGCGCTGCTGACACTGATCTCTTCCCCCTCCGCTGTACCGATCAGTACAGAGAGGGGAGGGAGGAACCGGCGTCATAACATGACAGTTTTGTTTACAACGGTTTGTTTACAAGTGATCACGCTGTCATTTGACGGAGCGATCACGTGGTAAACGGCCGCTCATCGCTCATCGCGCCTGCGGACCCGGCGGTCACGGATGCTCTCGTGTGCGCCCCAGGGGGCGCACGAGAGCAGAATTCTGGGAGGCCGTTAATTAACGGCGTCTCAGAGTTAAACAACCGCCCTGAAGCCGTTAATCGGCTATGGGCCGGTTGTTAAGTGGTTCAAATTCGCACTTTTGATTTTCCATGTTTGGGTCCCATAGACTTTAACGGTGTTTGAATGTTCGCAGAAACTTTCCGTACGTTTGCATGTTCTGCTGCAAACCGAACCTGGGGGTTTTCGGCTCATCCCTATTTACAATCTTAAACAACTATGTGAGCATGCAACCCCATTCCTGAACCATATTAAGACACATGCCATCAACATTGGAAGGCTATGTTGTGATAGCCAGGTGCAAAGTCACTCCCCTGCAATGCACCTGATCATCATGTTGACGAGGACAAGGACCTCATCCCCATGTGACTTTGGAAGGGAAAACTTTTTGGAATATAAAAACCTCCTTTAAAATAAGAGGGCCCTAGATATCTGGTTCCCCCCTTCATACATGAATGTGTAAGGGGTATAAAGTCCCACTTGCTACTCATTCATTAAAAAAATTTCCTCCAATGAATAGTCACTATTAGTCATAGGATGGGAACTGTCGTTTAGTGGCAATAGTTATTTTTCTAAATGTAAGTTTTACTGGAGTACATCACACTGGTGTTCAACTTCACATAAGCGTTTAACCACTTCAGTCCTGCCATATACAGTGCCTTGAAAAATTATGCATACCCCTTGAAATTTTACACATTTTGTCATGTTACAACCAAAAACGTAAATGTGTTTTATTAGGATTTTATGTCATAGACAAACACGAAGTGGCAAATAATTGTGAACTTGAATGAAAATGATAAATGGTTTTCAACATATTTTACAAATAAATATCTGAAAAGTGTGGCGTTCATTTGCATTCAGCCCCCTTTACTCTGATACCTCTAAATAAAATCTAGTGGAACCAATTGCCTTCAGAAGTCCCCTAATTAGTAAATAGAGTCCACTGTGTGTAATTTAATCTCAGTATAAATACAGCTGTTCTGTGAAGCCCTCAGAGCATTGTTAGAGAACCTTAGTACACAAACAGCATCATGAAGGCCAAGGAACACACCAGACAGATCAGGGATAAAGTTGTGGAGGAGCATAAATCAGGGTTAGGTTATGAAAAAAAATCCCAAGCTTTGAACATCTCATGGAGCACTGTTCAATCCATCATCTGAAAATGGAACAAGTATGGCACAACTGAAAACCTACCAAGATATGGCCGTCCACCTAAACTGACAGGCCGGTCAAGGAGAGCATTAATCAGAGAAGCAGCCAAGAGGCCCATGGTAACTCTGGAGGAACTGCAGAGATCCACAGCTCAGGTGAGAGAATCTGTCCACAGGACAAACATTACTTGTGCGCTCCACAAATCTGGCCTTTATGAAAGACTGGCAAGAAGAAAGCCATCGTTGAAAGAAAGCTATAAGAAGTCCCATTTGCAGTTTGCGAGAAGCCATGTGGGGAACACAGCAAACATGTGGAAGAAGGTGCTCTGGTCAGATGAGACCAAAATTGAACTTTTTGGCCTAAAAGCAAAATGCTAGGTGTGGTGGAAAACTAATACTGCATATCACCCTGAACACACTATCCCCATTGTGAAACATCGTGGTGGCAGCATCATGTTGTGAGGATGCTTTTCTTCAGCAGGGACAGGGAAGCTGGTTCAGAGTTGATGGGAAGATGAATGGAGTCAAATGCAGGGCAATCTTAACAGAATCTTAACAGAAAAACTGTTAGCCCTTGTACACACGGTCGGACATTCTGACAACCAAATCCGTTGGATTTTGTCCGACGGATTTTGTCCGAAACTGTTGCATACACACGGTCAGACAAAGTTGTCGGAAAATCCGATTGTACATAACGTGATGACGTTATTTAGTTACGATGGGACTACATTCAGGCTAGTAGCCAATAGCTTTGGTCTAGGAATTTGATCTGAGCATGCGTGGCACTTTGTCCGTCGGAGTAGGCTACACATGATCGGAGTATGTCCGATCGGAGCATTTTGTCTGCAAATTTTACCGGCAAGTTGGAAAAGTTGGTCCTTCGGATATTCTGACGGAAACAGTCCGATGGAGACCACACACAGTCGGAATATCCGACAAAACGGTCTGATAGGACACACTCCGTCGGAATCTCCGACCATGTGTACAAGGGCTTGGAGTCTGCAAAATACTTGAGACAAGGGTGGAACCTTCCAACAGGACAATGATCCTAAACATACAGCCAGAGCTACAATGGAATGGTTTAGATCAAAGCATATTCATGTGTTTAAATGACCCAGTCAAAGTCCAGACCTACATCCAATTGAGAATCTGTGGCAAGACTTGAAACTTACTGTTCACAAATGCTCTTTATCCAATTTGACAGAGCTTGAGCTACTTTTTAACCACTTCAGCCCCGGACCAATTGGCAGCCTAAGGACCAGAGGTCTTTTTACAATTTCACACTGCACTATTTTAACTGGTAATTGCCCAGTCATGCAATGTTGTAACCAAACGAAATTTGCGTCCTTTTCTTCCCACAAATAAAGCTTTCTTTTGATGGTATTTGGTTGCCTCTGCGATTTTTATTTTTTGCGATATAAATGGAAAAAGACCGAAAATTTTGAAAAAAAATAAGATATTTTCTTCTTTTTGTTATAAGAAAAATCGAATAAACTAAATTTTAGTCCTACATTTAGGGCAAAATGTATTCAGCCACATGTCTTTAGTAAAAAAAATGTCAATAAGCGTATATTTATTGGTTTGCGCAAAAGTTATAGCGTCTACAAACTAGAGTACATTTTCTGGAATTTACACAGCTTTTAATTTATAACTGCCTATCTCAATTCTTGAGGTGCTAAAATGGCAGGGCAGTACAAACCCCCCCAAATGACCCCATTTTGGAAAGTAGACACCCCAAGGAAATTGCTGAGGGGCATGTTGAGACCATTGAATATTTTTTTTTTTTTTACAAAAAGTAGTCACTAAATTATATATTGCTCACACATGCCATGGTTATATGTGAAATTGCACCCTAAAATACATTTTTCTGCTTCTCCTGAGTACGGGGATACCACATGTGTGGGACTTTTTGGGAGCCTAGCTGCGGGCCCCGAAAACCAATCACCGCCTTCAGGATTTCTAAGGGTAAAAATTTTTGATTTCACGCCTCGCTACCTATCACAGTTTCAAAGGCCATAAAATGCCAAAATAGCACAAAAACCCCTCAAATGACCCCATTTTGGAAAGTAGACACCCCAAGCTATTTACTGAGAGGCATGTTGAGTCCATGGAATATTTTATATTTTGCCACAAGTTGCGGGAATAGTACAAACTTTTTTTTTTTTGCTCAAAGTTGTCACTAAATGATATATTGCTCACACATGCTATGGGCACATGTGAAATTACACCCCAAAATACATTCTGCTGCTTCTCCTGAGTATGGGGATACCACATGTGTGGGACTTTTTGGGAGCCTAACCGCATACGGGACCCCGAAATGCAAGCACCGCCTTCAGGATTTCTAAGGGCATTCATTTTTTATTTTACTCCTCACTACCTATCACAGTTTTGAAGGCCATAAAATGCCAAGATTGCACAAAACCCCCCCAAATTACCCCATTTTGGAAAGTAGATACCCCAAGCTATTTGCTGAGGGGCATGTTGAGCCCATTGAATATTTTTTTTTTGTCCCAAGGGATTGAATAATGACAAAAAATAAAATAAACATTTTTTTTACAAAAAGTTGTCACTTAATTATATATTGCTCACACATGCCATGGTTATATGTGGAATTGCACCCCAAAATACATTTTGCTGCTTCTCCTGAGTACAGGGATACCACATGTGTGGAACTTTTTGGAAGCCTAGCTGCGTACGGGGCCCCGAAAACCAATCGCCACCTTCTGGATTTCTAAGGGCGCAAATTTTTGATTTCACTCCTCACTACCTATTACAGTTTCGAAGGCCATAAAATGCCAAAATAGCACAAAACCCCCCCAAATGACCCCATTTTGGAAAGTAGACACCCCAAGCTATTTGCTGAGAGTCATGTTGGTTGAACGAAAAAAAAGAGATTGATCAGTGGGTATGCCCACCATTAGAATACCTCCCTTCATCCACCCACTTCTAATGATATACATACATGCACCATTTATATATGCCGAAGCATGGGGGCATCCTCCCACAAAAAAGTTATGCCACTTACATACGGTTGAACCTTTCCACGGGCAAGCCCTCCGTCGGAATTTTGACCGTATGTACGCAGCATTAGGAGCAAAATCGCTCATCTGCCCCTGCTGCCCCCCTGCTTCGGGCATATATGCTCTTTTTTTAACTGTAGTGGTGAAATCACCTCCTACAGCGTTGGAATCGCGGCTTTATGTATCGTGGGAGCAAACGCTGTTGCTGTCAAGATAAATAAATCCACGCTGCAACTGAATGGCATACCTGCTAAGCAAATTATGGTTAACGTTAAAACAAAGTAACATTACAGTATAACAGTAAAACCTTACCATACCATACCTGTAAAGCAAATGCCAAAAAAAACTGTAAAAAATAAAACATTTTTTAACACAACCTGTACCTAAAATATATATATGCCGAAGCATGGGGGCATCCTCCCGCAAAAAAGTTATGCCACGTACACACGGTCAAACTTTTCCACGGGCAAGCCCTCCGTCGGAATTTCGACCGTATGTATGCGGCATTAGGAGCAAAATCGCTCCTCCTCCCCTGCTGCCCCCATGCTTCGACATATATGCTCTTTTTTTTTTAACTGTGGTGGTGAAATCACCTCCTACAGCACTGGAGTCATGGCTTTATGTATCGTGGGAGCAAACGCTATTGCTGTCAAGATAAATAAATCCCCGCTGCAGCTGAATGGCGTACCTGAAAACAAAAAAAATGGTTAACAATAAAACACAGTAAACAGTAAAGTATAAAAAATTAGAGAGAAGAGAGAGAGAGAAAACAATAAAACGACAACTATTTTTGGTTTATATATTTTAAATTTTTTTTTTTTTTTACTTTTTTTTTTTTTACACTTTTTTGGAACTGTAAACTGTAACAACTGTAACGGTTCGGGTCTCTCAAAATGCAATGGCATCTTGGGAGACCCTGTGTTAGTGTGCCTAGCCTGTGAAATGCTGTACCCTACGCTAATACTTCACTAGTAGGGATGAGCCGAACACCCCCCGGGTTCGGTTCGCACCAGAACTTTCGAACGGACCCCGGGTTCGAAACGAACGTTAGAAGCCCATTGAAGTCTATGGGACTCGAACGTTCAAAATGGAAAGTGCTAATTTTAACGGCTAATATGCAAGATACTATCCTAAAAAGGGTTTGGGGACCTGACTCCTGCCTCAGGGGACACGGGCCAATGCAAAAAAAGGTTTTAAAAACGGCCGTTTTGGCGGGAGCACTGATTTTAATGACGATTAAAGTGAAAAAAAAAGTGAAATATTCCTTTAAATATGGTGCCTGGGGGGTGTCTGTAGTATGCCTGTGAAGTGCCACGTTTTTCCCGTGTTTAGAACAGTCCCTGCACAAAATGACATTAAACGGAAATAACACCATTTAAAACTGCTTGCGGTTTTAATGTTATATCTGGTTCCTGCAATATGGTTGAAAATCATTCAGAAAAATGGCATGGGTAGCCCTCCCTGCCCATTACCAGCCTATTTGGGTCTTGTACGCATATTAAGGGGAACCCCGTACCCATATTAAAAAAAGGAAATGCGTGTGGCCCCCAGGCCCTATATACTCAGAACAGCAGTATACAGGCGGTGCAAACAAGACAGGGACTGTGTAGGTTTGTTGTGTTAAGTTGAATCTGTTTGTAATTTTCAACTGGTACATTTTTAAAGTGTAGCTCCAGTCAAAAAAAACTATTTTTAAGCTTTTTGGAAAACATAGGGAAGGGTTATCACCCCTGTATAATTTGTTTTGTCGTCCATCTTTTTTCATCTCACTTGCTGCTGTCTGATGTTTGTAAGTTGGATGTTTGAAAGTAGGGGCCTGCCCTATATGCTCTGCAGAAATGGCGGAACAAGGTGTTGGTTTTGCCACAACATTGTAAGCCCTGAAAGCGACTCTTGGTGGGCGCTGGAGCGCCCTGCTGTGAACAATTATATCAAGAATTGTAATTACATGCCATTGCTGAACAGTGGTAGAAAAATTGACCTTTGGTGGTTGTGGTGCTGCTGCCACAACACTATAAGTCCTCACCGTTACTCTGGGTGGGCACAGGAAGGGGCCCTCCTGTGAAATATTATATCAAGAATTGTAATTACATGTCCCTGTTAAACAGGTGCAGAAAAATTGGGCCTTAGGCACTGGTGCCATCACACTGCAACCTCTGCCATATACTCTAGTTTTATTGCAGGAATTAGCCCTGCTGCAAAGCATTGCATCAAAAATTGTACTTAAACGACCCTGTTAAACAGGGGCAGAAAAATTGGGCCTTAGGCACTGGTGCTGGTACCATCACACTGCAACCTCTGCCATATACTCTAGTTTTATTGCAGGAATTAGCCCTGCTGCAAAGCATTGCATCAAAAATTGTACTTAAACGCCCGTTAAACAGGGGCAGAAAAATTGGGCCTTAGGCACTGGTGCTGGTGCCATCACACTGCAACCTCTGCCATATACTCTAGTTTTATTGCAGGAATTAGCCCTGCTGCAAAGCATTGCATCAAAAATTGTACTTAAACGCCCCTGTTAAACAGGGGCAGAAAAATTGGGCCTTAGGCACTGGTGCTGGTGCCACCACACTCCAACCTCTGCCATATACTCTAGTTTTTTTGCAGGAATTAGCCCTGCTGCAAAGCATTGCATCAAAAATTTTAATTAAACGCCCCTGTTAAACAGGGGCAGAAAAATTGGGCTGCTGGCATCACCCAGAACCAAAAATGTTCTTTCAACATATCAGCGGAGGAGGAAGAGGATAGACAATCAACATAACAGGACAGTCACTTAGCATCAGCATAGGCAGTCTTGAAGGGATGTGGTATTTCAAAAAAAATTATTCGGTTACATCAGCTTCAGGTGCTTGGTAGCTGTGGGTGATCCAAGACTGATTTATCTTGATGAAGGTCAGTCGATCAACTGATTCGGTGGACAGGCGCACCCTGTGATCGGTAACAAAGCCACCAGCAGCACTGAAGGTGCGTTCCGAAAGAACGCTGGATGCAGGACAGGCCAGTAGCTCAATTGCATACTGTGCAAGCTCTGGCCAGTGATCCATCCTCAAGACCCAGTAAGCCAGAGGATTTTCAGTGGGAAAGGTGTCCAAGTCTGACCTTGCCCCTAGGTATTCCTGCACCATGTAAATTAGACGCTGGCGATGGGTGCTGGAACCAATCATACCTTGGGGCTGCGGACTAAAAAATTGTCTGAAAGCATCAGTCAGACGGCCACCTTCTCCACCGCTCCTTCTGACTGATGCCTCAGCAACACGTTGTCCAGGACCAGGAGTTTGTGACCTCCCAGTCTCTGGGAACGCGTTGCACAAAGCTTTCTGCAAGGCCTCCCGGAGATGTCTCATCCTCTGCTCCCTCTGCGATGGCAAGATAAAGTCGGCAACCTTACCCTTGTACCGTGGATCAAGGAGAGTGGCCAGCCAGTAATGGTCCCTCTCCTTGATCCGAAGAATACGAGGATCCTTCCGCAGGCTTTGCAGGATCAGGGAGGCCATGCAGCGTAGGTTAGCTGAGGCATTCGGTCCGGGGTCCTCTGGGTCACTAAGGACAACATGATCCGCAGCTACCTCCTCCCAGCCACGTACAAGTCCACGTGTTTCTTGGGACTGTAAATCATCCCTATAAGACTGCTGCTGCTGATGCTGATGCTGAGTGCCAGCCTCCACCTCCATGCTGACACAATCATCCTCCTCCTCCTCTTCCTCCTCCTCACCCTCTTCCTGTGTGATGGGTGGCACAGCAGGAACACTGTCTGGATAAAGGGGGCCTTGAGAGGCAAGGAAGTCCTCCTCGTTCTGCCTCAAGTGCCCTGTCCATTATTCCACGCAGCGTATGCTCCAAGAGGTGGACAAGAGGTACAGTGTCACTGATGCATGCACTGTCACTGCTCACCATCCTTGTGGCCTCCTCAAACGGTGACAGGACAGTGCATGCATCCCTGATCATGCCCCACTGGCGTGGTGAGAAAAAACCAAGCTCCCCTGACCCTGTCCTGGTGCCGTAGTCGCACAGGTACTCATTGATGGCCCTCTGCTGCGTGTGCAGCCGCTGCAGCATGGCCAATGTTGAGTTCCATCTGGTGGGCATGTCACATATACGGCGGTTCTTGGGCAGGTTCAACTCCTTTTGGAGCTCAGCCAGCCGAGCACAGGCATTAAATGATCGGCGGAAATGCACACAGACTTTCCTGGCCTGCTTCAGGACATCATGTAAGCCGGGGTACCTGCCCAAGAACCGCTGCACCACCAGGTTAAGGACGTGAGCTACACAGGGCACATGGGTCAGTTGTCCCTGTCGGAGGGCGGAGAGGAGGTTGGTGCCATTGTCGCAAACCACCATTCCTAGCTTAAGCTGGCGTGGCGTCAACCACCTCTCGGCCTGCCCCTGCAGAGCTGACAAAACATCCGCCCCAGTGTGGCTCCTGTCCCCCAAACAAACCAGCGCAAGCACGGCATGGCATCGTTTTGCCTGCGTACTTGCGTAGCCCCTGGAACGCCTACGGAGCACCGCTGGTTCTGAGGACAAAGCACTGGAAGAGGCCATGGAGGAAGAAGAAGAGGAGGGGGTGGAGGAGAGAGGTGTGTCACAACCAATAGTAGCATTTTGGAGGCGTGGTGGCGGAACAACCTCCAACACTACTGCACCTTGTCCTGCATCCTTCCCAGCAGCCAGAAGAGTGACCCAATGGGCCGTGAAAGACAGGTAACGTCCCTGTCCATGCCTGCTGGACCATGAGTCAGCGGTAATATGCACCTTACCGCTGACCGCCCTGTCCAGCGAGGCAAGGACATTGCCTTCCACGTGCCGGTAGAGAGCCGGAATCGCCTTCCGTGAGAAAAAGTGGCGTTTGGGGACCTGCCACTGAGGAACCGCACATTGTACAAACTCACGGAAGGGGGCCGAGTCTACCAACTGAAAAGGCAGCAGTTAAAGTGCTAGCAATTTAGCCAAGCTAGCATTCAACCGCTGGGCATGTGGATGGCTGGGAGTAAACTTCTTCCGCCGATCCAGCAGCTGGGGCAGGGACATTTGCCTGCTATAATCGGATGTGGATGTACCACTAGCAGAGTGCCCGGAAGCACTTGGCTGTGACACACCTAATTCTACACCTTCATTCCTCTCAGAGCAGGTTTCAGAGAGGACTGAAGGTCTAGTGGGGTTGGAGATGCCAGCTGATGAGGAGCAAGGAGAGGTCCGCTTTGTTCTTTGGTGTGGGTCTTTGAGGTACGCTTGCCAACGAGCTGCATGGCAGGTCAACATATGTCTGGTCAAGCATGTGGTGCCCAAGCGGCTGATGTTTTGGCCACGTGAGATACGCTTGAGACATATGTTGCAAATAGCAGCGGTGCGATCTGATGCACTCGTCTCAAAAAAGGCCCACACCAAAGAACTTTTAGAATAATGCGCAGAGGTAGCGCCCTGCACAGGCGGAGCTCTGCGGTGTGATTCAGTCGGTGTGCTGCCCCTAAGCTGGCCCCCGGAGCCCTTTGAAGCAGGAAGTCGCATTGCTTAAAAATATGGTCGACTCCCAGGCAGCTAGACTGGATGAGATGGAAAACAGGAGTCGAAGGAATAATATTAGGGTATTAGGCCTCCCCGAGAAATGCGAGGGTGCTGATTTAATAGGCTATCTGGAGGGGTGGTTTCGAAAACTTTTTGGTGCCACCGCTCTTAGTCCCCTATTTACAATTGAACGTGCGCATCGGACTCCAGCGAAGGTGCGCCGTACGGGGGACCACCCTAGGCCTATATTGATTAAGGTGCTTAACTATCAGGATAAGGTGTCCCTACTGAGGGAGGCTAGGGAGAAGGGGGATATCAGGTGTGAGGGGGTTAGGATCTCCTTATATCCTGATTTCTCCCCGGACCTCCAGAAACGTAGAGCTGAATTTATCCCAGTCAAACGCAATATGATTAAATATAAGTTAGAATATGCTCTTTTATACCCAGCTAGGCTGAGGGTAAGAGCACTTGGTACGACGTTTCTTTTCAATTCACCGAGGGAAGCATCCCAATGGCTAGAAGAAAACAAAAAAGAATTATAGACCTGTGTAATCGAGTTGGTTCTTATAAGCAATTTAAGTTTAATTATCTGCAATTAGGTTGGGTGGTGGGAGGGAGGATAAAGAGGTAAAAATGGGTAAGAGATATAATATATGAGAGATAAACATTTATTTGCACGTTCACTATATGTATAAAAATGAGGGGGGGGGGTTGTAGTTTGAGTGATGGAGGGTAATAGGATTTCTATGGGTGAATGTAGAGGGGTGTATATGTGGTTTTGGGTTTTTTTGATGTATGGAACACGGAGTGTTGAAAGCGTGGGTAAGAGAAACTGGAAGGTCACGGGTCAACCCCTTGGGGGATGCCCTGCAGATGGGAGGGTAGGGAGGGGGGGGGTTCAAAGTCTGGGTAGGGGGAGGGGCATAAGGGGAAGGGTGGGAAGTAGAGCACTAATATTCATATACACACAATTAATGATTTATCTTTTGAGAAGAGGTGAGAAGAGGTATTACACTTGGGGGGATAGTTACCAAAGGTATGTACCTGGGAACGACACGTATATAATTATTTGGGGAGGAGTAGCTTTTTTCTCCTTCTCTTTTTCTTCTCTTTTTTTTTTTTTTATTGCTTTTTGCTGTAACCAGCTTATTATATTGGCAGTTAGCACGTAATGCCGTCAAAACGAATTAAGGTAATATCCTGGAATGTTCGGGGTTTGGGAGATCCGACCAAGAGAGCGGTGGTGCTATCAGCACTAGAGGGCCTAGGGCCTGGACTGCTCTGTTTACAGGAGACACACCTGACCGCTGAGACGGTCCCGCTACTGCGTGGTCGGAAATTTCAAACCCAATTTCACTCGGTGTTTTCCTCATATGCAAGAGGGGTGAGCATCTTAATTGATAGGGAGGTTTTGTTCTCATGCTATAGTAGCTGCATAGATACAAAGGGTCGGTATATTTTTTTATATTGCTGTATTGAAAATAATCCATATGTGATAGCTAATATATATGTCCCACCCCCATTTAAATTAGAGATTTTACACGAGCTAATTGTGTTTATGATGGATAAGACAGATATCCCTGTAATAGCAGTGGGAGATTTTAACGAAGTTTTGAACAAGGCTTTAGATAGATTTCCAATTGCAGTCCCAGTAACTGCAGGGAGCGAGACGAGACTGTCCCGTTTCCTGCAGGAAGTGGGACTGTGCGATCTGTGGCGCACCCGGCATCCTTTAGAGCGACAATATTCCTGTTTTTCAACGTCTTTTTTTACCCTGTCTAGATTAGATATGGCCTTGGTGAATAATCAAGCTTTGGCCTTTGTGGAGGCAGTATATTACGGCCCAAGGGGGATCTCAGATCATTCCCCCTTAATACTGACTCTTATTGTGGGGAATAAGCAACATCCCGGGCAATGGAAAATTAATCCTTTATGGTTAGAAATGTTGGACAATCCAGAACGCTTAATAACCGAATTGAAGAATTTTATTTATATTAATGCGGGCACTGCATCGGCGGGAGTAATTTGGGACTCTTTAAAAGCTTTTTTAAGGGGACTCTTTATCCAGCAAATAGCTAGAAATAAGGCTAAGATGAGGACCCAGGAAGAGCAGGCCAGGAAGGCAGTAATAGGGGCAGAACAGCAATACATTATAAACCCAACCCCATCTACTCAGAAAATATGGATGGAAAAGCAGCACGAATACACTATGACTATTAGAAGAAAGATAGATAATAGATGTATTTTTCAGAGACAAGTGAATTTTGGGGAGGGTGAAAAAGTGGGTCGCTTATTATCTTTATTGGTTAAAACAAACACTACCCCTTCAATGGTACTAGCGGTCAGGACCCCACAGGGGGAGATTACCTCCGATCCTATTATGATTAAAAACATATTCTATCATTACTATCTCTCTCTTTATAAATCCCAGAGGGTAGGAGAGCTGGGTATGGTGGCCAAATTCTTAGGAAATATTAGTATACCAACAATGTCAGTAGAAGATCGTGCTGTAATGGAGGCCCCAATAACAATTGAGGAACTCCGTAAAACGGTGGCAGAGATGTCCAATCTGAAATCACCTGGACCTGATGGGCTTCCCATTGAGGTTTATAAAAAATACGGTGAAGTCCTGCTGCCGGAGTTGTTGGAGACATTGACCCAGTCCTTGGTGGCAGGGACGTTGCCTCCTTCAATGTTGGAGGCTAATATAGTGGTTCTCCCAAAGGAGGGGAAAGATCTAATGGACCCTGCTTCGTATCGGCCGATCTCGCTGCTTTGTACCGATGTAAAGATTCTAGCAAAAATTCTGGCAACTCGCTTAAAAAAGCTTATACACAAGCTCATCCACCCTGATCAGTCGGGTTTTATCCCGAACAGGTCTACTAGCATTAATATATGCAGAGCCCAGTTGAATGTCCAGATCCCGGTAGATGATGGTGGCCCCAGGGCAATATTAGCCTTGGATGCAGCCAAGGCTTTTGATTGTCTTGAGTGGGAGTATTTGTTTGAAGTTCTTTCTAGATTTGGGTTTGGTACAAACTTTATTAAATGGGTAAAAATGCTTTATACTAATCCAAGGGCAAAAATAAAAATTAATAATGAATACTCTGAGGCGTTTCAACTAGAACGGGGAACGAGGCAGGGTTGTCCCCTTTCCCCCCTGCTCTTCGTTCTGTCAATGGAGCCATTGGCCATAGCCATTAGGGCAAATTCAGATATTCAGGGATTTAGGAGGGGTCAGAAGGAGGAAAAGATCTCACTATTCGCCGACGACATCTTGCTCTTTTTGGGAGAGGCTCAAGCCTCGTTGAAAGCGGCTATGAAAATGATTAAGGAATTTGGTCAAGTATCTGGATTGGCTATCAATTGGGATAAATCGGCATTACTCCCGTTAGATATGGGGACCACCGATACAATACAAGACACGTTCACTTTAAAGGTGGTAGACAAGTTCAAGTATTTAGGGGTCTGGATGGCAAAGGATGTAAAAGGGTATGTGGAAGATAATCTAGCTCCCCTTTTGTTTCAAAACGTTTATTGGGTATTTATATGGGGGTACCTGACGCTATATAAAAACCTGATGGGGGACCTAAATAACTAAATAACTAACTGGCTAACCAGCGTCACCAGTGACACTTATACAGTGATCGCTGGTGAAAGGGTTAACTCTAGGGGCAATCAAGGGGTTAAATATCGGGGTACCTAACGCTATAAAAACCTGGCGGGGAACCTAAAAAAAACTATCTGCCTAGCGGCACCAGTGACACTAATGCAGCGATCAGAAAAACGATCGCTTAGTGACACTGGTAAAAGGGGGTGAAAGGGTTAACTGGGGGGGCAATCAAGGGGTTAAACCTTTATTAGGGGAGGTAGGGGGCTACCCTGGACCTAAAGGGGCTTAACACTAGCTGCCCTGACACTTTTTACAGTCACAACTGACACTAAATGCAGTGATCAGTAAATAAATGATCACTGCAATCAGTGACACTGTGACGGGGGGGGGGGGGCGTGGGGCGATCGGGGGGGTGATCAGGGGGTGACTGGGGTGAAAAGTGTGCCTATGTGTACCTATGTGTCAGTGGACTGTTCGTGCACTTACTTGGATGTCTTCTCTCCTCGCTGTCAGGTCAAAAAGACCGCCACGAGGGGAGTGACATCACTTCCTCCTTCCTGTGTTTACACTTACACAGGGAAGGAAGCTTCTCATTCGCCAGGAGCGATCGAGAGGGGATGTCCAGAAACCAATGGCCATCCCCTCATCCCGGATTGCTCCTGAAGCGAACCGGACTGCCACATCAAGCGGGAGGGGGTCCGATCGGACCCCCCACCCGCTGGAAGGCAAGCACGTACATGTACGTGCTTGTGCCTGTCGGTGCCATTGCACCGACGTACATTGCCATGCGGCGGTCCTTAAGTGGTTAAAGAAGAATGGGCAAAAATTTCACTCTAGATTTGCAAAGCTGGTAGAGACATACCCAAAAAGACTTGCAGCTGTAATTGCAGCGAAAGGTTGTTCTACAAAGTATTGGGGGCTAAATACAAATGCATGCCACGCGATTCACATATTTGTAAAAAAAAATTAAAAACCATTTATCATTTTCCTTTCTCTTCACGATTATGTGCCACCTTGTGTTGATTTATCACAGTGATGGCAAACCTTTCCACCCCAGATGTTTTGGAACTACATTTCCCATGATGCTCATGCACTCTGCAGTGTATTTGAGCATCATGGGAAATGTAGATCCAAAACATCTGGGGTGCCAAGGTTCGCCCTCACTGGTCTATCACATAAAATCCCAATAAAATACATTTACCTTTTTGGTTGTAACATGACAAAATGTGGAAAATTGCAAGGAATATGAATACTTTTTCAAGGCACTATAAGAAAATGACGGCCGGAAAGTGGTTGTATTATCCTAACTGGATGTCTTATGACATCCAGCAGGATAAGTTGTTTGCATCTCTGATCGGCACATTGATTATCAATGCAGACCCATTGAGGATGCCCACTAGAGACCACCAGGAATGCCCACTGCAGACCACCAGGTATGCCCACTAGAGCTCACCAGGGATATCAATCAATGCCAATCAGTGCCCATTAGGGATGGCACTCTGTGCCCCTCAGTGATGTCTGCCAGTGCCTCCTGATCAGTGCTGCCTATGAGTGCCATCTATCAGTGCCACACATTACTACAGTATCAGTGCCACCTATGAGTGCTCATTAGTGCAACCTATGAGTGCCCATCAGTGCCATCTATTAGTGCCTATCAGTGTTGCATATTAGTGCCACCTATCAGTGCCCATCAGTGCTGCTTATCAATGCCACCTATAAGTGCTGCATATAAGTGCCACCTTATCAGTGCCAATGAGTATAGCCTCATCAGTGCTCATCAGTGCAGCCTCATCAGTACTCATCAGTAAAGGCGAAAACATACGTATTTACAAAGTTTTGTAAGCGAAACAAAGAATTACTTTTTCTTTTTCAAAATAATTGATCCCTTTTTATTTGTAGCTCAAAAAGTTAAAAACCTCAGTGGTGATCAAATAACACCAAAAGAAATTTGTGGGAAAAAAAATATAAAAATTTTGTTTGGGTACAGTGTTGCATGACTGCTCAATTGTCATTCACAATGTGACAGCGCTGAAAGCTGAAATTTGGTCTGGGCAGGAAGAGGGTGAAAGTACCCTGTATTGAAGTGGTTAAGGTGACCCCAAGCATATTTTTCAAAAGAACAGTGTATGCATGATCTCGCCCTTTAAAAAAAACAGTTCCCTGTTGGATGGTTGTTAAAAAAAAATGTCATTGGTTCATGTCTCCCATGGCAGTGCCCAGGAACCCCTGCCCATTTTAAGCAAGAGCTTATAAGTTGGCTTTGAAAAAAACACGCTTTACTTGATGCAATCACCCCTATTACAAAGCATTGTTTCAAATCAGCATGTTGTCATATCATAAAGTGTTTATGGAGTTTTTATTACTTTCCCATTATCTTTATTTTTAAAGGTTCATAACTTTTTTTAATTGTCTGTTATCATTTAGTTTCTTTCTTGAAGTAGTAATTATATGATCATTAACTAAGTAAGAAAAAAACAGAGGATGATTAGTTCCTTATAGTTTAGAATTAGATGTAATTAAGAACTAGAACACACTTATGTTAATAAGGAAACAAGTTATTCAACTTTTTTAGTCTTTCCATTTAAGCCAATTAAATTAACATCCAACTATTTCAATTCTCTAAAAGGAACTGCTTTTGTAATACAGTAGTAATTATTGTGCCGCAGTTCAGCTTATTCCACAAACGTTAACACAATGGACTTTTGCCTGACTTACACTTTGAGAAGTCATGCTAAATTGCTCTTGGGCAAAAAGCAAACATTTACTCCAGTTCTTATTAAAAAATAAAACACTTAACGAGTAACTCCACTGGTGTTGAGAAAAAAACATTTGCCTCTGGGTGATCTATGTACATCGCAATGATTTACCAATCTTTGTTGCAGATTCTTACCTTTTGTTATTCTGAAGTCATCCCTGTGTGTTTGTCTGTGTCCATGTGTTAAATGAGTATAATTGGAGAGGTTTCATAATTGCCAGCCAGGTGCTGCACCCGCAGGCCTCTAATGAGGAAAATTGCAGGATCTGCATCCCTTTAGACATGATATCCTATTGGAAGTATCACGCCAAAAATTTAATTTTTGTTGCAGGGGATGCCTGAATTCTGACTTGTATCTTAGTATTCTGTATACATTCTGTGTACAGAACACTTCCAGGTAGCCATATTGCATTGCATTTTACATAAAGTCGCTGGATCAGATCAGCCATTGCTGGACCCCAGAGAGATGATCATCCGTCGCTGGATAGCAAGAGTGGATTACCACCGCTGGAATCTTTTTTTATTTATTTTTTATTTTTAATAAAGGCCTTTTTCAAAAGTGTGTTTGTCTTTTTTAACATTCTTTTACACTTTCTTTGTGAAATGGTAGGGGTACTTTTGTACCCTCTTACCATTTCAAACGGGGGGGGCCAGGGTCTTGGGGTCCCCTTGTTAAAGGGGGCTTCCAAATTCTGATAAGCCCCCCACCCGCAGACCCCCACAACCACCGGCCAGGGTTGTGGGAGTGATGCCCTTGTCCTCATCAACATGGGGACAAGGTGCTTTGAGGGGTCACAGACCCCCAAAGTATCCTCCCAATGTTGAGGGCATGTGGCCTGGTATGATTCAGGAGGGGGGGCTCTCTCTGTCCCCCCCTCTTTTCCTGTGGCCTGCCAGGTTGCGTGCTCAAATAAAAGGTCTGGTATGGATATTTAGGGGGAACTCCACGCCATTTTTTTGTAATTTGGCGTGGAGTTCCCCTTAAAATGCATGCCAGACCTGAAGGGTCTGGTATGGATATTTAGGGGGAACTCCACGTCATTTTTTTTTTAATTTGACGCGGGGTTCTCCTTAATATCCATACCAGACCTGAAGCCTGAGGCCTGGTAATTGAATTTGGGGGAACCCCACGCTTTTTTTTTTTTTATCAATGACTTTCAATGACTTCTCTGTATTATGGGGAGCCGACAACTCATTATAGCCGCAAGTGATTTTAAATTACTTTTTTTCCTGCAGAAATAACACTTTGTGCAGGGACAGTTCTAAGCACAGGAAACATGTGCCCTTTTACAGGCATACTATACCCCCCAGGTATGAAATTTAAAGGAATATTACACTTTTATTGTTTCACTTTAAGCATTATTAAAATCAGTGCTCCCGAAAAAACGGCTGTGTCACGTACCTAGTAGGCGAGCCCGGAATGCAGGAAGCGGCCCCTCGTAGCCCCTGGCTAAAGAACCCCTGGAGATGGTAACAGAAGCTCAAAAGTTCAGGGGGCACAAGTGCCTGGCAGGTAGATGCTGGTCCGGATGGGCAGCAGGACACCAACAGCGAGCAGATGAAGCTGAAGACAAGAGACTGGTGTAGGCAGGCACAAGTGGTAGACTGGCTGGCAGACGGACGTCAGCGGGTACAGCAGTCACAGGATATCCAACAGGTAGGTAGGAACAGCAGAGTCGGGTACAGGCCGGGTCCGCAGGTAGCGGTCAACGTGGTACAAGAGGGATGAGGCAGAGGCGTAGTCAGGCAAGCAGGAGGTCGTAGGCAGGCAGCAACGGATCAGGGTCAAGGTCAAGCCGGGTAACAGGAACCAAGGTAACAGATACAGGTATAGGGTAGCAGGATCTCCGAACGCGCTGTAGACTGGTCAGCACGAGTGGAAGGGAGCAAGTGCCTTAAGAAGACTGTAGGGCGCCAAACGGTCGCACGACGAGTCAGCGTGCGCGAGTGGATGTGCGCCCGTTCGTGCCCCCACGTGCACGCGTGCGTTCGTTCAAGCTGACGCGAGTGCGTCCGATCGCTCTAGCGCGCGTTAACGGAGCACGACGGGTCCTTGACAACAAACTTCTGTGGGTAAGTCTCTCGTGCGCAAACGAGACGCCAGGACGATCGTGACACTGCCCCCCCCCAAAGGGCAGCCTCCGGATGCCCAACCGAGCCATCTTACTCGGATGGGAGTTCTTAAAAGCACGGATGAGTCTTTTAGCGTGAATATTAGATTCTGGCTCCCAAGAATTCTCCTCCGGGCCGTACCCCTTCCACTTGACCAGAAATTGAGTCTGGTTTCGCCTTCTCCTGCAATCCAGTATGGATTCGATCTCAAATTCAATCTCTCCATTGATCATCACGGGTTCTGGAGGGCCGGTCATCCTGTCAACGAAGGGGTCCGGGACTGCGGGTTTGAGTAGTGACACGTGAAAGACTGGATGGATCCGGAAGGACTCGGGAAGCTTAAGTTCGAAAGCCACGTTATTCAGTTTCCTTTTGATCGGAAAGGGGCCCACAAATTTCGGACCCAACTTCTTAGAGGGGCAGGACAATCTAAGGTTCAAGGTAGACAACCAGACCTGATCCCCAATCTTGAGATCCAGCTCCCCCCTCCTTTTCCTGTCAAAAACTTCTTTGTTGTGCTCTTGGGACTTGGTCAGGGTCTCTTGTAGAAGCTTGTTGTTCGATTCAAGGAAGTTAAGACGGTCCTGTACTGCTGGTACCGAACATTCAGGGAAGGTGCCAGGCAAGAACACTGGGTGGAAGCCGAAGTTCGCGTAGAAGGGGGACTGTTTGGTGGCAGAGTGGACCGTGTTGTTGTAGGCGAATTCGGCCATAGGCAGGAGAGAGGCCCAGTCATCCTGGGAGAAGGAGGAGAAACAACGGAGGTACTGCTCCAGGGTCTGGTTCGTCCTCTCAGTCTGGCCGTTGGTCTGTGGATGGTAGGCTGAGGACAGACAAAGATCGATCTTTAAGGCTCCGCAGAGTGCTCTCCAAAATCTCGAGGTGAATTGCACCCCCCTGTCGGATGTGATGTTAACGGGAATGCCGTGGAGTCTTACGATTTCTTTGATAAAGGTGTTGGCTGTCTCTGTAGCTGAGGGAGTGCCCTTCATGGGCAGGAAGTGAGCCATTTTGGTAAGTCTATCGACTATAACGAAAATCGTAGAATAGTTCTCTGACGGGGGAAGTTCAACGATGAAATCCATGGAGATCATCCTCCATGGTCTATCAGGAACAGGCAGCGGTCTTAGCAGGCCCCAGGCTCTTGACTTGCTGCCTTTGCTTCGGGTGCAGATGACACAGGTTTCCACGTACCTCTTACAGTCGTCCTTCATGCGAGGCCACCAGAATGTGCGTTGGAGTAGTTCCAGAGTCTTGAATACCCCAAAGTGGCCGGCCAGTGGGTGATCGTGACAGGCGGCCAGGACTGGGGTCCGAACTTCTTGGGGAACAAAGATCTGATTCCCATGCCACAAAAGGTCATCGCTGGAGGACAACGGGATACCGGGTGGAGGCGTTAGGCCAATGGAAGCCTGCTTAATTTGGGATACCACATCCCCCTGGAGCAGAAGAAAGTTCCCCGTAGAGAGGATAGTATCTGTGGATGGCGAGCTCTCCGATTGGTTGTACATGCGGGAGAGAGCATCTGGTTTGGTATTCTTGGATCCGGGACGGTAGGTAATGTGAAATGAAAATCTGGAGAAGAAGAGTGCCCACCTGGCTTGACGGGGCCTCAATCTCTTTGCGGTTTTCAGATACTCCAAATTTTTGTGGTCCGTATAGACCAGGATCGGGTGGGTGGCTCCCTCCAGCAGATAGCGCCACTCTTCGAGTGCGGATTTTATTGCCAGTAACTCACGATCCCCGACGTCGTAGTTTCTCTCCGCCTCCAACAACTTACGGGAAAAAAAGGCAACTGGGTGGAGTAAGGACTTGGCCCCCTGCCTCTGGGAGAGTATCGCTCCTACTGCAATCTCCGAAGCGTCGACCTCGAGGATGTATGGTAGAGCAGGATTGGGATGTTTCAGGACAGAAGCGGATATAAACAAATCTTTTAAGGTTTTGAAGGCCTCTTGTGCTTCGGGAGTCCAATGAAACTTCCGAGACTGCTTCGTTAGTCCGGTGATGGGAGCGATAATTGCAGAGAAGCCCTTAATGAACTTGCGGTAGAAGTTCGCAAACCCCACAAATCGCTGAACTCCTTTCTTATCGGAAGGGGCAGGCCAGTCCTGAATTGCGGAGATCTTCTGGGGATCCATCTCAATTCCCTTTACCGAGATAATCAGGCCGAGGAACTGGATGCTCGATTGTTCAAAAACACATTTCTCGGGCTTAGCGTATAGACCGTGAAGACGGAGACGGGTCAGGATCTTTTTAACGTGTACCCGGTGATCTGCTAGAGAGGGGGAGAAAATCAGAATGTCATCAAGGTAGACAATTACAAACAGGTCAAGGTAATCTCTAAAAATGTCATTGACAAAATGCTGGAACGTGGCAGGAGCGTTACACAGCCCGAACGGCATCACCCGGTATTCAAAGTGCCCGAAACGGGTACGAAAGGCAGTCTTCCACTCGTCCCCTTTCCTAATGCGGACGAGGTTGTAAGCCCCCCGAAGATCCAGCTTAGAGAATATTTTAGCGGAACCTAGTCTCTGAAAAAGTTCGGGAACCAATGGCAGAGGGTAGCGGTTCTTGATCGTGATTTTGTTCAACGCCCGATAGTCCACGCATGGGCGTAGGGAGTGGTCTTTCTTTTCCACAAAGAAAATCCCCGCACCAGCTGGGGAAGTAGAGGGTCGGATAAATCCCTTTTCAAGATTTTCATCCAAGTAGGTTTTCAGAGTGCTAAGTTCAGATTCAGACAGAGGGAAAATTCTTCCAAAGGGAATCTCGGCCCCCGGGAGTAGTTCGATAGGGCAGTCATAGGGCCTATGAGGTGGTAGGGTTTCAGCCCCTTTTTTACTGAACACGTCTAGGAAGTCGTGGTATTCTCTAGGCACAGCTTGCCGGGTGTCATCATCTGCTTCCAAACAGAGGAGGGCCGGAGAGTCCCCGGTAATTGCTGGATAGCAATGCTGGAGGCAGTAGTCCGAAGGGAATTCAATTTTTCCGGTGGCCCAGTTGATACGTGGATTATGTGCCTTCAACCAAGGCATGCCTAGAATGATGGGGAACAGGGGAGATTTGATGACATCTAGGCACAGGAATTCTTGGTGAGTCCCGGCGATGACAGCAGAGAGGGGACTAGTCTCCTGAGTCACCGGTCCTGATTCTAGAGCGGACCCATCGGCCACGTATACCGAGAGTCCCTTCTCTCTCGGTCTAAGGGGAATCTTGTTCTTCAGGGCAAAAGATACGTCCATGAAACCACTGCATGCCCCCGAATCAATAACTGCGTGGGTTGAAATAGTCCTTCCTGGGAGCTGCAAAAGAACAGGAACAGCCAGGTGAGAGGAGTTTTCAGACAGCACTGACGAAGGAACAGGTGGAACAGGAAGGCACTTACGTATCTTGGCTGGGCAGGAGCGAACAAAGTGTCCTGATTCTCCACAGTACATACAGAGGTTGTTGACCCGGCGCCGTTGGCGTTCCTCTGGGGTCAGTGATGGACGGAGTAGCCCTAACTGCATCAGTTCTGGGGGATCCAGCGTGGCTGTGGCAGGAACTGAAGGAGCTGGGTGGGCGGAACTAGGCACCCGTGGCAACATCCAGACAGGGCGTGCGGCTGAAGAGGAACGTTCTTGGCGGCGTTCCCTCAAGCGCCTATCAATTTGAACGGAAATGTCTATCAGGGCCTCCAGGGTTTCAGGAATGCCAACACGTGCCAACTCATCCTTCAAAGGCTCGGACAGGCCCATGCGGAACTGATATCGCAGGGCTGCGTTATTCCAGTCCGTGTCAGCGCTCCATCGACGGAACTCCGACACGTAGTCCTCCACAGGCCTGCGACCTTGCTGCAGAACGTGTAGGGCTGCTTCTGCAGTTGCAGCAAGTTGGGGGTCCTCATAGAGTCTAGACATTGCCATAAAAAAGGTGTCTAAGGTGTCTAAGGATGGGTCCTTGCGTTCCAGTAGGCGATGTGCCCAGGCTTGAGGTTTGTTCGTTAGGAGGGAGATAACGAACCCCACCTTGGTCGCCTCGAGGGAGAAGGTCCTCGGTTGCAGGGCGAAGTAGAGCTCACAAGAGTTACGGAAGGCTCTAAACTTGTTCCGGTCACCAGTGAACCGCTCTGGGGTTGGTACTCTGGGCTCAGGTGGCATCATCACCACTGAAGGCGGGGTGTGGCCCCCTGGAACAACGGGCGGAGAAGCAGATAGTGCTTGGACTTGCTCTTCCAGTCTGCCGTAGCCTTCCTGTAGGCTCTTTACTGCCTGGGTAAGGCCGGCCAAATGGCGGCACAGTTCGTCCATGGGGGAGGCTCCCTGCGCAGGCTCGGACAAGGCTGACCAGTACTGTCACGTACCTAGTAGGCGAGCCCGGAATGCAGGAAGCGGCCCCTCGTAGCCCCTGGCTAAAGAACCCCTGGAGATGGTAACAGAAGCTCAAAAGTTCAGGGGGCACAAGTGCCTGGCAGGTAGATGCTGGTCCGGATGGGCAGCAGGACACCAACAGCGAGCAGATGAAGCTGAAGACAAGAGACTGGTGTAGGCAGGCACAAGTGGTAGACTGGCTGGCAGATGGACGTCAGCGGGTACAGCAGTCACAGGATATCCAACAGGTAGGTAGGAACAGCAGAGTCGGGTACAGGCCGGGTCAGCAGGTAGCGGTCAACGTGGTACAAGAGGGATGAGGCAGAGGCGTAGTCAGGCAAGCAGGAGGTCGTAGGCAGGCAGCAACGGATCAGGGTCAAGGTCAAGCCGGGTAACAGGAACCAAGGTAACAGATAAAGTTATAGGGTAGCAGGATCTCCGAACGTGCTGTAGACTGGTCAGCACGAGTGGAAGGGAGCAAGTGCCTTAAGAAGACTGTAGGGCGCCAAACGGTCGCACGACGAGTCAGCGTGCGCGAGTGGACGTGCGCCCGTTCGTGCCCCCACGTGCACGCGTGCGTTCGTTCAAGCTGACGCGAGTGCGTCCGATCGCTCTAGCGTGCGTTAACGGAGCACGACGGGTCCTTGACAACAAACTTCTGTGGGTAAGTCTCTCGTGCGCAAACGAGACGCCAGGACGATCGTGACAGGCTGTTTTTAAAACTTTTTTTGCATTGATGCATGTCCCCTGGGGCAGGACCCAGGTCCTCAAACACTTTTTAGGACAATAACTTGCATATTAGCCTTTAAAATTAGCACTTTAGATTTTGAATGTTCGAGTCCCATAGATTTTAATAGGGTTCTAAAGTTCACACGAAGTTTAGGTCTGTTCGCAGGTTCTGGCGCGATCCGAACAGGGGGGTGTTCGGCTCATCCTTAATCACCAGTCATGTCTGTTATATGCTGTGTTCTGTTCCACTTTGGCCCACTACAGCTCATTTACTACTGGATTTGGTACCCTACTCTGTCTTCCTGTTTAGTGCTGGCTAGCTTACTGTAGTTCTAGGTAGATCTTCCCTGGTTAATCCATTTTCCCTCAATCATTGTTAGTACTTCACAGGAACAGAGCTTAGGAAAGGCATTGTTTTCTTACACTTCAAAAGAGTGGATTCAACTTTTGTGAGTTTTGAAGAGTTAAACTGTCTATATATGGAGCAAAGTCAGCAGGTGACCAGTCTGGGTCTATGGAGGTACTGAATGTCAATGCTTAAATTTGGAATTTGAAGCAGAGCATACTGCAATATGTACTGATTAATAAAATGCAAAGCCAAATATTTCTACCATTATGACCCATACCAACACTTTATTTTATTACTCTTAAATGATTTCTTGCACAGCAGTGATTAGATGAACAATAGGGGTTTATGCACTATGAGCCAGTTAGCCTTTGTTTCAGAATGGTTTCTGTCTAACAGGAGCATAGGATTCAGTGTAAAACTGCGGAAAATTTCTATCAACTTTGCAGGGAAGATGCAAGAATATAAGCTACAGGAAATAAGCTGCAATGGAGCAGCAGCAAAGAGGAGTGTAGACACTGGAATTTGTTATGGAGAGAGTTGGGATTTACTTTGGGTTTCATATTGACAGATCTTAAATGATAGTTTTGGAATTAAGAAAAAAAACAATTATACTCACCTAGGTGGATGCAGCATCGATGTGATGCTGCATCTGTCCCCTGCCAGCTCTGCAGTGAGAATTGAGCGATCAAACATTGCAGATCACTCAGTTCTCCCTGTCCACTCTGAGTAGAGAGCCGTGACTGTCAGTCAGCGGCTCTCTGTTCTCCCCTCTAGCGCTCACTTGGAGTGCCGGGCTGTGGAGGGGGCAGGGGGGTTGGCTTAGGATCTCAGAAGATCACTGAGAAGCTAAGCCAGGTGGTGGTCCAAACATGTGGATGGATCCCAACCATATGGTCAGGATCTTTCCTGAACCTGGACCAGCTGATTGATGTTGGGTTACATGAGTGTTGAACAAACTGCACTGCTGAGACCCATAAGAGAAGCATGACCAAAAAAAGTGAATGAGTCCTGCTGCAAAGTATTGCATCAAAAATTGTAATTGCACGCCCCTGTTAAACAGGGGCTAAAGAATTGGGGCTTTGACACTGGTGCTGGTGCCACAATACTGCAACCCCTCACAGATACACTCTAGATGGAGCGCAGGAATGAGCTCTGCTGCAAAGTATTGCATCAACAATTGTAATTACACGCCCCTGTTAAACAGGGGCTGAAAAATTGGGCCTTAGGCACTGGTGCCACAACACTGCAACCCCTGACAGATACTCTAGTTGGAGCACAGTAATGAGCCCTACTGCAAAGTATTGCATCAAAAATTGTAATTACACGCCGCTGTTAAACAGGGACTAAAAAATTGGGCCAGAACCAAAGATGTTCTTCCAAGCTATCAGAAGGATCATTGAGGAGGAATAGGATAGTCAGTCAACATAACAGGATAGTCACTCAGCATCAGCATAGGCAGTCTTGAAGGGATGTGAGATTTAAAAAAAAAAAATCAAGCTTCAGGTGCTTGGTAGCTGGTGGTGATCCAAGACTGATTCATCTTTATGAAGGCCAGTCGGTGGACAGGTGCACCCTGTGATCGATTACAAAGCCTCCAGCAGCACTGAATGTGCGTTCTGAAAGAACGCTGGATGCAGGACAGACCAGTAGCTCAACTGCATACTGTGCAAACTCTGGCCAGTGATCCATCCTCAAGACCCTGTAACCCAGAGGATTTTCAGTGGGAAAGGTGTCCAAGTCTGATCTTGCCCCTAGGTATTACTCTACCATGTAAATCAGACGCTGGTGATGGTTGCCAAAACCAATCATACCTTGGGGCTGCGGACTAGAAAATCGGTCAGACGGTTACCTTCTCCACTGCTCCTTCTGTGACTGACCGAAGCTTCAGCAACACGTTGTCCAGGACCAGGAATTTGTAACCTCCCGGTCTCTGGGAACGCGTTGCACAGACCTTTATAGGAGATAAGGTCCGCAATCGTACCCTTGTACCGTGGATCAAGGAGAGTTGCCAGACAGTAATGATCCCTCGCCTTGATCCGCTGAATACGAGGATTAGGGATGAGCTTCGTGTTCGAGTCGAAAATACTTTCGACTCGAACATCGGCTGTTCGCCCGTTCGGCGAATTCCAAACATTATGGGCCGTTCGCGCCAAATTCGTGTGGCGCTCACGGCCCACAATGCACTGCGATGGTGCAGTGCATTGCTGGCTCATGATTGGCCAAGCATGCAATGTGACCCCGCATGCTTGGCCAATCACAGCGCCGGCAGCGAGGAGAGCCATGATTGGCCACAGGCAGGATGCCTGTGGCCAATTATAGCTCAGGCTGTGTAGTACACGCCCCACACTATATAAGGCCGCCAGCGCGGCTGCCTTGTGTAGTGTGTTGGCGTCTGAAGCAGTTAGTGGGTGTTCTGTGTACCTTCAACACAGTATACACCGATCGTTATCGGCCGATTTTTCGATCTTGCTCTTCTGTAGTGGTTGTTGTCTGTGTGCCCTGACCGCAGTATACACCGCTATATTCACCTCACCTATATAGCTAGCGATATATCTATCTTTTATAATAGAGCTTGCAGTCAGTGTTAGGAGCTTGTGCGTGCTGTCTGTGTGCTCTGTACCCAGTACACACCGCTATATCCACCTACCTAGCTCTTCTCTATTTGAGCCATCTGCCATCTGCAGGAGTTATTGGAAGTTTTGTGTGCCTCCAGCACAGCACAGTATACATCTGTATTTACCCTTTATTGCTGGTGTTCTATAATAAAGGCATCTGCAGGAGTTAGTGGGTGTTGTGTGCCTCCAGCACAATATACACCTGTATCTACCCTTTATTGCTGTTTTCTAATAGAGCCATCTGTAGGGCTTAGTGGGTGTTGTGTGTCTCCAGTACAGTATACCCCTTTATCTCTGGTGTTCTATAATAAAGGCATCTGCAGGAGTTAGTGGGTGTTGTGTGCCTCCAGCACAATATACACCTGTATCTACCCTTTATTGCTGTTCTCTAATAGAGCCATCTGCAGGGCTTAGTGGGTGTTGTGTGCCTCCAGTACAGTATACCCCTTTATCTACCCTTTATTGCTGATGTTCTATAATAAAGGCATCTGCAGGAGTTAGTGGGTGTTGTGTGCCTCCAGCACAATATACACTACCCAACTGCTGTTTTACCCAACTCCCTTCAGGCCATTACCATGTCTGGAAGGCCAGCAAGGAGAGGCAGACAGGCGCGAGCCGATAAAAGAGGGCAAGCAGGCTCTGTGTCTAGAGACAACAGTGCTGGTCGTGGACGCGGTGCATTGTCATCAGCACGTAGCCATGGGACATGCTTGTCCTTCTTTTCGGCAGCTGGACATGTTGAGCCGCAACATGCCAACGACTTGGTAGAGTGGATGACCAAGCCCTCTTCATCCCCCTCATCCTCTCTCACCCAGTCTCAGGGTACTAGCAAAGCAGCTGCCAACGCATCGTCTTCCCTCGTCTCAATGTCATCATCAGTGACTCCTTCCCTAGACCCACCACGTCCTCCTGGGGAGTCTCCTGAACTCTTTGAGCACAGTGTTGGGTACATGCTCCAGGAGGATGCCCAGTGTTTTGTAGGCTCTGATGATGACACTCAGCTAGAGGAAGGCAGTAGCGTGAATGCAGAGAGAGGGGATGCTCAAGAAGGACAGCAATCTGGCAGTCATGTTCCACAAGCTGCAGCATACTGCCAGGTTTGCTACAGCGATGAAGAGGGAGGGGATTATGAGGGCACTGACTCCACGTGGGTGCCTGGTAGGAGAGAGGAGGAGGAGGCACATGACCAACGAGGCAGGATGCCCTCCGGGGGCCAGCTTAGGGGCAGCACACCGACTGAATCCCACCGCAGAGCTCCGCCTGTGCAGGGCGCTGCCTCTGTGCGTTATTCTAAAAGTTCTTTGGTGTGGGCCTTTTTTGAGATGAGTGCATCAGATCGCACCACTGCTATTTGCAACATATGTCTCAAGCGTATCTCGCGTGGCCAAAACATCAGCCGCTTGGGCACTACATGCTCGTTGGCAAGCGTACCTCAAAGACCCACACCAAAGAACAAAGTGGACCTCTCCTTGCTCCTCATCAGCTGGCATCTCCAACCCCACTAGACCTTCAGTCCTCTCTGAAACCTGCTCTGAGAGGAATGAAGGTGTAGAATTAGGTGTGTCACAGCCAAGTGCTTCCGGGCACTCTGCTAGCAGTACACCCACGTCCAATTATAGCAGGCAAATTTCCCTGCCCCAGCTGCTGGACCGGCGAAAGAAGTTCACTCCCAGCCATCCACATGCCCAGCGGTTGAATGCTAGCTTGGCTAAATTGCTAGCACTTCAACTGCTGCCTTTTCAGTTGGTAGACTCGGCCCCCTTCCGTGAGTTTGTACAATGTGCGGTTCCTCAGTGGCAGGTCCCCAAACGCCACTTTTTCTCACGGAAGGCGATTCCGGCTCTCTACCGGCATGTGGAAGGCAATGTCCTTGCCTCGCTGGACAGGGCGGTCAGCGGTAAGGTGCATATTACCGCTGACTCATGGTCCAGCAGGCATGGACAGGGACGTTACCTGTCTTTCACGGCCCATTGGGTCACTTTTCTGGCAGCTGGGAAGGATGCAGGACAAGGTGCAGTAGTGTTGGAGGTTGTTCCACCACCACGCCTCCAAAATGCTACTATTGGTTGTGACACACCTCTCTTCTCCACCGCCTCCTCTTCTTCTTCCTCCATGGCCTCTTCCAGTGCTCTGTCCTCAGAACCAGCGGTGCTCCGTAGGCGTTCCAGGGGCTACGCAAGTACGCAGGCAAAACGATGCCATGCCGTGCTTGCGCTGTTTTTTTTGGGGGACAGGAGCCACACTGGGGCGGATGTTTTGTCAGCTCTACAGGGGCAGGCCGAGAGGTGGTTGACGCCACGCCAGCTTAAGCCAGGAATGGTGGTTTGCGACAATGGCACCAACCTCCTCTCCACCCTCTGACAGGGACAACTGACCCATGTGCCCTGTGTAGCTCACGTCCTTAACCTGGTGGTGCAGCGGTTCTTGGGCAGGTACCCGGGCTTACAGGATGTCCTGAAGCAGGCCAGGAAAGTCTGTGTGCATTTCCGCCGATCATTTAATGCCTGTGCTCGGCTGGCTGAGCTCCAAAAGGAGTTGAACCTGCCCAAGAACCGCCTTATATATGACATGCCCACCAGGTGGAACTCAACGTTGGCCATGCTGCAGCAGCTGCACACACAGCAGAGGGCCATCAATGAGTACCTGTGCGACTACAGCACCAGGACAGGGTCAGGGGAGCTCGGTTTTTTCTCACCATGCCAGTGGGGCATGATCAGGGATGCATGCACTGTCCTGTCACCGTTTGAGGAGGCCACAAGGATGGTTAGCAGTGACAGTGCATGCATCAGTGACACTGTACCTCTTGTCCACCTCTTGGAGCATACGCTGCGTGGAATAATGGACAGGGCACTTGAGGCAGAACAGAGGCAGGAAGAGGAGGACTTCCTTGCCTCTCAAGGCCCCCTTTATCCAGACACTGTTGCTGCTGTGCCACCCATCACACAGGAAGAGGATGAGGAGGAGGAAGAGGAGGAGGAGGATGATTGTGTCAGCATGGAGGTGGAGGCTGGCACTCAGCATCAGCAGCAGCAGTCTTGTAGGGATGATTTACAGTCCCAAGAAACACGTGGACTTGTATGTGGCTGGGAGGAGGTAGCTGCGGATCATGTTGTCCTTAGTGACCCAGAGGACTCCGGACCGAATGCCTCAGCTAACCTACGCTGCATGGCCTCCCTGATCCTGCAAAGCCTGCGGAAGGATCCTCGTATTCTTCGGATCAAGGAGAGGGACCATTACTGGCTGGCCACTCTCCTTGATCCACGGTACAAGGGTAAGTATGCCGACCTTATTTTGCCATCGCAGAGGGAGCAGAGGATGAGACATCTCCAGGAGGCCTTGCAGAAAGGTCTGTGCAACGCGTTCCCAGAGACTGGGAGGTTACAAACTCCTGGTCCTGGACAACGTGTTGCTGAAGCATCGGTCAGAAGGAGCGGTGGAGAAGGTGGCCGTCTGACTGATGCTTTCAGACAATTTTTTAGTCCGCAGCCCCAAGGTATGATTGGTTCCAGCAACCATCGCCAGCTTCTTATTTACATGGTGCAGGAATACCTAGGGGCAAGGTCAGACTTGGACACCCTTCCCACCAAAAATCCTCTGGCTTACTGGGTCTTGAGGATGGATCACTGGCCAGAGCTTGCACAGTATGCAATTGAGCTACTGGCCTGTCCTGCATCCAGCGTTCTTTCGGGAACGCACCTTCAGTGCTGCTGGTGGCTTTGTTACCGATCACAGGGTGCGCCTGTCCACCGAATCAGTTGATCGACTGACCTTCATCAAGATGAATCAGACTTGGATCACCCACAGCTACCAAGCACCTGAAGCTGATGTAACCGAATAATTGTTTTTGAAATATCACATCCCTTCAAGACTGCCTATGCTGATGCTGAGTGACTGTCCAGTTATGTTGATTGTCTATCCTCTTCCCCCTCCGCTGATATGTTGGAAGAACATTTCTGGTTCTGGGTGATGCCATCATCCCAATTTTTCTGCGCCTGTTTAACAGGGGGGTTTAATTACAATTATTGATGCAATGCTTTGCAGCAGGGCTAATTCCTGCAATAAAACTAGAGTATATGGGAGAGGTTGCAGTGTGGTGGCACCAGCACCAGTGCCTAAGGCCCAATTTTTCTGCCCCTGTTTAACAGGGGCGTTTAATTACAATTTTTGATGCAATGCTTTGCAGCAGGGCTAATTCCTGCAATAAAACTAGAGTATATGGGAGAGGTTGCAGTGTGGTGGCACCAGCACCAGTGCCTAAGGCCCAATTCTTCTGCCCCTGTTTAACAGGGGCGTTTCATTACAATTTTTGATGCAATGCTTTGCAGCAGGGCTAATTCCTGCAATAAAACTAGAGTATATGGGAGAGGTTGCAGTGTCGTGGCACCAGCACCAGTGCCTAAGGCCCAATTTGTCTGCCCCTGTTTAACAGGGGCGTTTAATTACAATTTTTGATGCAATGCTTTGCAGCAGGGCTAATTCCTGCACTAAAACTAGAGTATATGGGAGAGGTTTCAGTGTCGTGGCACCAGCACCAGTGCCTAAGGCCCAATTTTTCTGCCCCTGTTTAACAGGGGCGTTTAATTACAATTTTTGATGCAATGCTTTGCAGCAGGGCTAATTCCTGCACTAAAACTAGAGTATATGGGAGAGGTTTCAGTGTCGTGGCACCAGCACCAGTGCCTAAGGCCCAATTTTTCTGCCCCTGTTTAACAGGGACATGTAATTACAATTCTTGATATAATATTTCACAGGAGGGCCCGTTCCTGTGCCCACCCAGAATAACTGTGAGGACTTATAGTGTTGTGGCACCAGCACCACAACCACCAAAGGTCAATTTTTCTACCACTGTTCAACAATGGCATGTAATTACAATTCTAGATATAATCGTTCACAGCAGGGCGCTCCAGCGCCCACCAAGAGTCACTTTGAGGGCTTACAATGTTGTGGCAAAACCAACACCTTGTTCCGCCATTTCTACAGAGCATATAGGGCAGGCCCCTACTTTCAAACACCCAACTTACAAACATCTCCTACTTGCAAACGGAAGGAGACAACAGCAAGTGAGATGAAAAAAGATTGACGACAAAAAAAATTATACAGGGGTGATAACCCTTCCCCATGTTTTCCAAAAAGCTTAAAAATAGTTTTTTTGACTGGAGCTACACTTTAAAAATGTACCAGTTGAAAATTACAAACATATTCAACTTAACACAACAAATCTACACAGTCCCTGTCTTGTTTGCACCGCCTGTATACTACTGTTCTGAGTATATAGGGCCTGGGGGCCACACGCATTTCCTTTTTTTAATATGGGTACGGGGTTCTCCTTAATATGCGTACAAGACCCAAAGGGGCTGGTAATGGGCAGGGAGGGCTACTCATGCTATTTTTTCTCAATGATTTTCAACCATATTGCAGGAACCAGATATAACATTAAAACCGCAAGCAGTTTTAAATGATGTTATTTCCGTTTAATGTCATTTTGTGCAGGGACTGTTCTAAACACGGGAAACACGTGGCACTTCACAGGCATACCACAGACACCCCCCAGGCACGATATTTAAAGGAATATTTAACTTTTTTTCACTTTAATTGTCATTAAAATCAGTGCTCCCGCCAATACGGCCATTTTTAAAAACATTTTAGGCATTGTCCCCTGGGGCAGGAGCCAGGTCCCCAAACCCTTTTTAGGACAGTATCTTGCATATTAGCCGTTAAAATTAGCACTTTTAATTTCGAACGTTCGAGTCCCATAGACTTCAATGGGGTTCTAAAGTTCGTACGAATTTGGGGTCCGTTCGAAAGTTCTGGTGCGAACCGAACCGGGGGGTGTTCGGCTCATCCCTAACGAGGATCCTTCCACAGGCTTTGTAGGATCAGGGAGGCCATGCAGCATAGGTTAGCTGAGGCATTCGGTCCGGAGTCCTCTGGGTCACTAAGGACAACATGATCCACAGCCACCTCCTCCCAGCCATGTACAAGTCCACAGGTTTCTTGGGACTGTAAATCATCCCTAAAAGACTGCTGCTGATGCTGAGTGCCAGGCTCCACCTCCATGCTTACACAATCCTCCTCCTCCTCCTCCTCTTCCTGTGTGATTGGCAGGCCAGCAGGAACACTGTCTGGATAAAGGGGGCCTTGAGAGGCAAGGAAGTCCTCCTCTTCCTGCCTCTAGTGCCCTGTTTATTATTCCACGCAGTGTGTGCTCCAACAGGTGGACAAGAGGTACAGTGTCACTGATGCATGCACTGTCACTGCTCACCATCCTTGTGGCCTCCTCAAATAGTGACAGGACAGTGCATGCATCCCTGATCATGGCCCACTGGCGTGGGGGAAAAAAAACGAGCTCCCCTGACCCTGTCCTGGTGCCGTAGTCACACAGGTACTCATTGATGGCCCTCTGCTGCATGTGCAGCTGCTGCAGTATGGCCAACATTGAGTTCCACCTGGTGGGCATGTCACAGATTAGACGGTTAGGGGGCACAATACACCAACTGTAATTGCTACAGCTGCCTGTGGTATAGGACCAGCAGAACACCAGCAATTGGGGTAGCTTCAGGTGTACACTGTGCAGGTGGCACAAGTTGGCTTCCAGATTCCGATAAGCCCCCCGCCCGCAGACCTCCACAACCACTGGGCAAGGGTTGTGAGGATGAGGCCCTTCTCCCCATCAACATGGCACCCTCCCAATGTTGAGGGCATGTGGCCTGGTATGGTTCAGGAGGAGGACATTCTCTTGCCCCCCCTTTTTTCCTTGCGGCCTGCAAGATTGCATGCACAGATAAGGGTCTGGTATGGATTTTTGGGGGACCCCACGCCATTTAAAAAAAAAAATTGTTGCAGGGTTCCCCTCAAAATCCATACCAAACCTGAAGGGTCTGGTATGGATTTTGGGGGGGACCCCGACGCCATCTATTTTTTTAATTTTGGCGCAGGGTTCCCCTTAATATCCATACCAGACCTGAAAGGCCTGGTATGGAATTTGGGGGAGACCCCCAAACATTTTTTTTCCCTGTGGGGAATCCCATGCCATTTTTTTCAATGACTTTTATGTGTATTGCTGGGACCAACAATTCATTATAGCGGCGAGTAGTTTTAAATTACTTTTTTTCCTTTAGAATTGTAATTTTGCTCTCAGACTGTTCTAAACACGGGAAACATGCACCACTTTACAGGCATACTATAGACATCCCCCAGGTATGAAATTTAAAGGAATAGTACACTTTTATTGTTTCACTTTAAGCATTATTAAAATCACTGCTCCTGAAAAAACGGCCGCTTTTACAACTTTTTTTGCATTGATACATGTCCCCTGGTGCAGGACCCAGGTCCCCAAACACTTTTTATGACAATAACTTCCATATAAGCCTTTAAAATGAGCACTTTTGATTATTCATGTTTAACGGTGTTCACGTGAACGAATGAATTTTTTACCATGTTCTGGATGCGAACCAAACCGGGGGGTGTTGGGCTCATCCCTACTCAGGAGGACAGCATCTTGAACTTCCTCCTCCCAGCCACGTACTACTCCCAAGGGTCCTGGGGTTGGAAAGCCATCACTTACAGATTGACGCATGTCTTCCTCTTCTTCGAAGCATATGAAAGTGCCAGAATCCTCTTCCTTCTCATCCTGCTCCCCTCTTTCCTCCTGTGTGTTCTGTGACATAGGAATGATGGTGTCTGGTTTAAAGTGGGCCTTGAGAGAACTGGAAGTCTTCTTCCTCCTGCTGCTCTGCCTCCAGTGCCCTGTCCATAATGCCACGCAGTGTCTGCTCCAGCAGGAACACAACAGGGATTGTGTCACTGATGCATGCACTGTCACTGCTCAGTATCCTTGTGGCCTCCTCAAATGGTGACAATACAGTGCATGCATCCTTAATGATCAGCCATTGGCTTGGGGAAAAAAGCCATGGCGGCCTGAGCCTGTCATCATGCTGTACTGGCACAGATACTCATTGACGGCCCTCTGCTGCATGTATAGCCACTGTAGCATTCCCAAAGTTGAGTTCCACCTGGTGAGCATGTCAAAAATCAGGCGGATTACTGGCATGGGGAATTCTCGCTGAATTTCAGCCAACTGAGCACTGGCTGTGTATGACCACCTGAAATGGCTACGGACTCTTCTGGCCTGTTTTAGTACATCTTGCAACCCTGGATAAGTATTTGGAAATGCTGCCCCACCAAATTGAGGACATGTGCCAAGCATGGCACATGTGTCAACTTTCCCTGTCTCAGGAGCAGACTGAAGGGGGGTAAGGAGGACAAGGAGGGACAGATTTGTGCCCCTTGTGTGTGGCTTTTAGGTGTTCTTGCCAACGGGCTGAGTGGTTGGACATTAAAAATGCCTTGTTAGGCATGTGGTACCCAAATGGTTGGTGTTTTTGCCACATTTGATGTGCCTGAGACACAGCTTGCAGATAGCAAAAGTGTGATCTGCTGCAGATGTGCTGAAAAAGGGCCAGACAGCTGAGCTTTGGCGAGTGGGCTGGGAGATAACAACTTCCTCCTCTGCTCTATCTGGAACCCAAGTCGCATCAGTGACCTCATCATCATCATCATCTTCTCCATCTCCTCCATCTTCATCATTACCACTGGAGACAACTTGGCAATACACTGCGGCTTTTGTCTACCAGTTCTCCTTCCTCTCTCTAGGCTCATGTTCCTGTCATCCTCAGCCTCAGAACCAACATCTGAATCCAGTAATGGCTAGGCATTATCAAGGTGCAAGTGCCTGATGCTGTGATCAAATAACTCAGCTGACTCCTCAATGGCTGATGTTGGGGCTATGGCAGGAAAATACTTGGACAAGGAGGCAGGTTTATCCATTCTGTAAACTGCAGGGGACTGCACACTTGTCTCTACTTCTGTGACAGATGATGAGGAGTGCATCTGTATAGCTAAAAAAAAAAAAAAAAAGAGATATATGTATATATATATATATATATATATATATATATATATATATATATATATATATATAGCACTGACCCCTGAAGGAGCTGCTGGTTTTATATGGGCCTGCACTCTGCTAATAAACCCCACTAACTTGACTCAGTCCCCTTGACACAGTTGTGGTGCAATACAATACTGTACAATATAATATAACACAATATACTTGTATTGACACTTCAGGATCCACTGGCTCTACCTGCTGGAGGAAAACAATACTCCACACAATGGTGTACTTAACCAAAGTATATTTTAGTATAAGTGATGGCAAAAAGGTGGTTACAATAATTGTGCTGTCATCCCAACTGCTGTCATATAACAATTATAAACAATATAATTACAAGGGAGCTCCCCCTACTTTTATAGCTATGTGTGAGATCTCACTTAAAATACTCAGTCTTTTTAGTCTTCTTGTCTTCGCTAGCAATGATAATTCCTTATAATTTGTAATCCAAGGGTTAAAGTAATTAAAGTTGAATTAAGGATGATCTTAGTGTTGCTTCCGTAATTATAATACAATACCTGAGATGCGATAGTAAGTGGGCCTTATGCTTGCTTAGTGTCAGTTGCTATAATCCTCCTCCATGGGACTATGGATCCCAGCGAGGCCTGTATATAAGTCTGACTAGGTGCAAATTTTAGTAAACTGTAGGCCGCAACCTGCTCACCAACTGGATCAAAAAGCTTAGTATGATAACATTGGTCTGGTGTTCGCAGCTTGCTTCTATGTCAGCCGGCTCCATCACTTCATTCCATTCCGATAGGTGGACCTGGTCTTCCGATGCTCAAACGAGTGTCTCTGGATCTTCCCAATTCAATCACTGTTTCTCTGGAACTTCAGGTCACTCATACAAATGAGCAGGATTGCGTTCCGCCAGAGTAATAGGCCGCTTCCTCCGGGAGGCCTCCTCACAAGTCCTCACAGGCAGGCCATGCATTCCCAAGAGACCTAAGATGGCCTCTTGGGCTCCTTTTATGTCCTACCCAGCATGCACTGTCAGAGAGAGTGTCCATGGGTAGGTCACCCGGCATCCTGGGTAAAAAGGTCAACTCTCCAGTGTAAATAACAGTCACTTCCTGTACCAAGTTCAATGCTTTGATAAAGCAAAAATCATTTAAGTCCACTATCAGTGTTTGGCCACTAGATGGCGCCAAACACTAAGCCATAGAAACATCCATAGACTTTCATTGTAAATTCTAACATAATTTAATAGACACAGCGCTACACACTCCCCCTACTTTGTGTCTTTGGTCCTCAAAGATGTTCAAAATCTTAACTCCTGTATTCTTGTCTCTATATGGTTACACAATACAGACAGAGGAGCTTCCCACAAATTCTCATGTGATGGGGAGCTGTCCTGTGCACTCACAGATGACACTATAGTGTCTGATACAGATGTGTCAAGGGGGTGAGTTGGGGTTGTCCCTCACTAAAACAGAAGTAGAGGGACCAGGCATTTTGAAGTTTTTTTTGCTGGCAATTTGAGTTGCTTCAGAGCATTCACCCAGTGTGTCATAAGTCAGTCTCTTTGGTGGGCGAATGTCTCTCTTTTCTCTTTGCCTTTTTGGTGTATCCACCATTCTTGAACAAGTATCCTCATTTCAGATGCTGGTAATAGGTCACCTGGCTTCCTGGGTAAAAAGGTCAACTCTCCAGTGTAAATAACAGTCACTTCCTGTACCAAGTTCAATGCTTTGATAAAGCAAAAATCATTTAAGTCCACTATCAATGTTTAGCCACTAGATGGTGCCAAACACTAAGCCATAGAAACATCCATAGTCTTCCATTGTAAATGCTAATAATTTAATAGACAAGGATGCCAGCGCTATCTATATATGTATATATATATATATATATATATATATATATATATATATATATATATGTATATATATATATATATGTATATATATATATATATATATATATATATATATATATATATATATATACATATACACGGTACAAATACATGGAATGCATATGAGACCATAAACATACCTATTTCTTCATGTAATAAATGCACTTACATAGACTGAAATGATGTCACAGAAAGAACATTCCAATGTAAAAACAAGAGGAAGGATTATGCTTCTATAAATCGATCCTAATCACCCTATTGAGGTAAATACCTCTAGATGGAACCTGTGTCAGGCAGTCAAAGATGGCAGATCGCTCCTCCCCCGACATACATTGAGAGCTGCCCAAGATTAGACAGGCAGGAGCACTGAGGCCAAGTGCTAATAATAATCATCGGGGTCATACATAAGTTCAATATTTATATAATAAAAAACATTAATTAGATTTAACCCTGCCTAGATGAATAAAGTATTTAATGTATATAAGATATTGAAAAAATGTATCAATATGGCATTAAAAGTTTTTAAAAATAAATAAATAGTTTACCTTCAACCAAACGTATATAGCACACAGCATCCTGACATCCATCTGCAATGGAGTGGGCGCCATCGTGGGACTGCTGTGTGCTTTATATTTGATTGCTACACTACAGTGAAACTATATGAACTGTCCCTACTCCACACTAATGTATGTATGAATGACACGGTCTCGCTACACTACAGTGAAACTATCTGAGCTGTCCCTACTCTAGCTGCACTCTATGCAAAGCTGAAAGATGGTCCTCCTCACTAGAAATCACACTATCCCTAGACTGACACTAAATTAATAGTCTACACTGACAATTTAAGCAAAATAGCACAGTATAGCACACTAACTAACTAATAGCACTGAACAGAGCCCTGTTCTATCTTTCTCCATGCCAAAATCACACTGAAAATGGCTGCCATTGAAAGAATACTTTTATGCTGTGGGGCGGGAGTGAGCCATGATAAAGTCATGATGACAGTGTCCAATCATGACTGACAGTGCTCTGCGCCCTGATTAGCTGAAGCATTCACTGCTTCAGCCAACCAGGGCTTGGAATGCACTGTTTAGCTCCGCAATGCATTGTGGTCGGTTCGGGGGGGTGAACCACTTGGTTGAACGACCCGTTTGTTCGACTGTTCGCCGAATAACCAAACAAAGAAAGTTCGGCCGGAACTTATGCTCGGGCCAAACCGTTCGCCCATCCCTACTCCTGAATAGTGGTGTGAGAATTTGTTCGGGTTTGATTTGAGGGCAGTTTCGGCAATCAAGTCAACAATTGTGAACTTGACCACTTTCACCGGCATGGCACATATATGCAGCTCCTCAGCAGATGGGCGTTAATGCTGGGAGGCCACATATATGTGGCCCTATGTAAACACACTTCTTTGTTGAGAGTGCCCACCCTGCATGCTCCCAGCACAGTCTCCGACGGGGACCAGAAAGCTCTTAATGTATACTTGCGATCAGGAGCTTTCTGATCATATGACCGCTGTGACAGCCAGTCACAGGGGTCATATGACCAGAATGCCTGCCTCCACCTCCCAGCATTCTTAATGGGCCGGGAGGCAGTGCTAGGAAGGGGATAATGCAAATATCGTTGATGTCAATCCCACATCTATTACCTTTTGTATCTTTAGAATGTAAGCTCTACGAGCAGGACCCTCCTGTCCCTTCTGTATTGAACTGTACTGTAATTGTGCTGTCCCCCCTCTACATTGAAAAGTGCTGTGTAAACTGTTGGCGCTATATAAATCGTGTAAAATAATAATAATAATAATGTCAATAAAATTGCAAACTTTAAAGGATAGGTTAACCTTTAGCAAAGGTTACATGTTACACCTTTATTTAGGGTGTAACATGCAACATACTGCTAAGGTCCAAACATGCTCACCACCTGAGTCCCCCTACCCCAAGACAGCAGGCAGGGATTCCTGTCCCCCGCAGCTGCTGTCACATGTCAAATTGGCACAGCTATGTGGAGCTCCGCCCACACAGCTGCCTCTTTCATTCAAAGTCCCATCTGCAGACATTTTGTAGTTCTCAATTACCTTTGAGTGTGCTGATGTTAGAGAGACAATAGCTACAAATATTATGGATTAATGGAACACAGAAATAGGCTGCAAAATGGGAGACAGAGAGCATGATTTAGACTGGATTGAGCACCTCTACCCCTTTCGCTGCCAGAGTTGTTTTTGCATTGTTTACACATATGTTTAAAAAATTATTTTAACCCGGAAAATTACATAAATCCCCCAAAATATTATATATTTTCTAAAAGCAGACACCATAGAGAATACAATAGTGGTAGTTACAACAGTTTATGTCACACAATATTACTGCTAAGAACATGGAAATGCTAAATTTCAGTAAAACATACACTAAAGTTAATTGTAGGGCATACAAACACTATAATTTACTCACTTTTTGGTAAAATATAAAAGATGAGATTGCACAGAGTAAATAGATATGTAACATGTCAAACTTAGTTATATAGTGGCAAACTTCAGTGCCCTATATTTTCCATAGGTGACATTTTTAAAGCCCCTTATAGGTCATGTTACGGTGGAGGTCTGGTGCTAGAAATATTGCTCTCACTCCAGCATGCGATATGTAATGTCTATCGCAATTTACTTTTTCATGTGTAGGTGCCCCTACTAATGCATTTACATTCATACGTGCATATATGTGGGGGTAGGGGGGCCTCCAAAAAATATTTTGGGGGGTTTATGTGCTAGGGTGTAACTTTAGTTGTTTACCTTTTTTTTTTCATGGCAAAGGGGACAAAAGGCCCTTATGTGATGTTTGTTTGGTAACAAGTTCACTTTAATGAGACATCCTTGTACAAGACTGGATGTAATGCAATGCAGATCATATTGCAATACTTTCTTTCCCGGTCATGCTGGTTGGGGGACACTGAGAGGCGGACCCAAAAATGACCTCAAACACCTCGCTTTTTGGCTCACCAACAAGGAGAGTGGATGTGTGCTGGTGTAGGTGCCGTTACTGGGGGTGTGTGGACGTAATCGGGCAGCAGGGCAGCATTTTCAGACATCAATACTTCAGAGAGCCAATAACCACAAATTTCATGGATTAATGGAACTCAGGAATAGACTGAAAAATGGAAGGCAAAGAGCATGATCTAGTTTGCATCAAGCACATTTGAAAGAAAGGAAAACATTTTATCTTTTATATATGCTTAAAAATCTGATTGCCAGTCAACTGCTGCTGAGGGATTGCTAAATAGCTGTTCTATAAGAGAGAGAGAGACAGAACAAAAAAAAAACATACAGGATGAAATAAAATGTAAAATTGCTTGGTTTACATTAATCCACAATCTGATATCATTCTTCTTCTCTTCACACATAAGATAATCTTACCATCTAATATATACCACATTTACAAAAACATATTCTAAAGAGGTAAAGTGAGAACATATTTATATAAAGTACATTTAGCAAGGGGCACACAAATCCTAGCACATATTTTGAAGCAAGTAAAGTTTTTTTATGAACTATGCAAACTCTTTTAAGTGGCATGTATTTATGCAAAACTAAGAACATTTTTACAGCATCAAAGATGAGGAGACAGTTATGTTTAATGCTATTATACTATAGCTTTCTGAATATAATTATTTACAGGTAAAGTGAACAAAATTGCTTTTTTTCTTAGCCTAAAGAAGTATATGTAGCGCAAATAATTGTACCAAAGCAATGCACAAGGAGAAACTCCATAAAAATATAAAGTTTTATTCTTGCAAGTCTACTGAGGGTAGACAGGTGATTGGAAGCATAAGGGCACTCCAGTTCATAAATATATGCTTATAAAGTTTATGGAGAAACATCACAAAGTAGTACTTTATCTGAAATCTCAGCAAAAACCTCACCATAAATTACCTGATGTTATCTTAATAAGTTTCTTAAGTTTCTTTTAGGAAGAAGCCGACTTCACAGCCAACCGATTCAGCCTTATCGGTAACTTTAAATTCTCTATACTTCCCTTGAAGGGACTTTCATTTAAGCTCCCCTTCTGTGCAATGTAATCCAGTAGTAATGTTTTAAGCCAAGCTTTTATTTTTATAATCTGCTTAACACCTTTATGAATGCATTCGTTTTACACATTAGATATCCCTGCATAATATAACATTGGCATATTTCTGAACCAAGAGGTAATTAACATGCCTGCAATGGTAAACTATTTTATGGTTATGTATCTGAATGTTCCTGTCCCTGAATTGTTATTTCACTAATAAAAAAAAATATGCCGATACAATTTTCATTAGGCTTTAATGGCATAATCTTCATGAATACTTGGAAATAACTGTTCAGAAAAAAGCTTTTTATCAAAAAGGTTCAACAAGGCCAACACAGAAAAGCTGATTTGGTGTATTTGTTAAGTGCATTTGTTCTAAAAATTGTACATAAATAAGCATTGGTACTGCTTAAAAAATAATAATCTAATTTTAAAGAACTCTCTCCTGATAAAAACATGGAGCCTGCCATTGCTGACTTTTGACTTTGTTTTGTCCTGATATGCATATACGTATAAGCTATATCAGTAACTCAATAGCACAAAAAAGTAAAAAGCACTTAAAAAATGTATCTAGTTGTGGGAGAGGGAGGGAGATGATGCCAGATGCAAATCATTTGTGTTTTGGGGTGAAAGTCCACCTTAAGAGACTTATTAGCAGGACATTAGTGTATTCTGTGAGATGACAATGCTATAGGGTTATGTGAGGTCTATTTACAGTGATTAAACAAGTGCAGAACTTTTACTGCCTGAGACTTTTTTTGTTAACAAGCACATTTTAGGACTAACGATTATTTAAACCCCCCAAAACATTAAAGGGGTTGTAAAGGCAGAAGTTTGAGTAATGGAATACCACATGTTTGGGACTTTTTGGCAGTCTAGCCGTGTACAGGACCCCGAAACCAACCCCCACCTTCAGGCTTTCTAAGAGTACATTTTTGATTTCACTCCTCACTACCTATCACAGTTTTTGGGGCCATGAAATGCCCAAGTAGCACAAAACTCCCCCATTTTGGAAAGTAGACACCCCAAGCTATTTACTGAGAGGCATGCTGAGTCCATGAATATTTTATATTTTGCCACAAGTTTCGGGAAAATTACAATAATTTTTTTTTTTTTTCACAAAGTTGTCACTAAATGATATATTGCTCAAACATGCCATGAGCATATGTGAAATTACACCCCAAAACATATTCTGCTGCTTCTCCTGAGTATGGGGATACCACATATGTGGGACTTTTTGCTAGTCTAGCCATGTAAAGGACCCAAAAATCCAAGCACCACCTTCAGGCTTTCTAAGGGCATACATTTTTTATTTCACTCCTCACTACCCATCACACTTTCGGAGGCCATGAAATGCCCAGGTAGCAAAAAAAAAACAAGATGACCCCATTTTGGAAAGTAGACACACCAAGCTATTTACTGAGAGGCATGTTGAGTCCATGGAATATTTAATATTTTGCCACATGTTTTGGGAAAATTACAATAATTATCTATGTATTTATTGTTTTCACAAAGTTGTCACTAAATGATATATTGCTCAAATATGCCATGGGCATGTGTGAAATTACACCCCAAAATAAATTCTACTGCTTCTCCTGAGTATGGGGATACCCCATATGTGGGACTTTTTGGCAGTCTAACCACGCACAGGACCCCAAAAACCAAGCACCACTTTCAGGCTTTCTAATGCCGCGTACACACGAGCGGAATGTCTGACAGAAAAGGTCAGACGGGAGCTTTTCATCATATATTCCATTTGTGTGTATGCCCCATTGAACTTTTTACTTCAAAAATTCTGACGGGCCTAGAAATGGAACATGTTCTAAATATTTCTGACAGAACCAATTCCTATCGGGAAAACCGCTGGTCTGTATGCTATTCTGACGGACCAAAAATTTACGCATGCTCTGAAGCAAGTACGAGACGGAAGCTAACTGGGTATTGAACTTCCTTTTTCTAGCCCCGTCATATGTGTAGTACGTCACTGCGTTCTTGACGGTCAGACTTTGGTGTGATCATGTGCACGCAAGACAGTTTCAGCAGAATTCCGTCGGAACTCAGTAGGAAAAACCTTTAGAGTTTATTTCGATGGGAAAACCAGTCATGTGTTCAGGGCATTAGGGTGTAAATTTTTGATTTCACTCCTCACTACCTATCACAGTTTCAGAGGCCAGGAAATGCCCAGGTAGCAAAAAAAAAAACAGATTACCTCATTTGGGAAAGTAGAGGGAGACCCCAAGCTATTTGCTGAGAGGCAGGTTGTGTCCATGGAATATTTTACATTTTGTCACAAGTTTCGGGAAAATTACAATACTTTTTTTGTTTTGTTTTTTTCTATACAAAGTTGTCACTAAATTATATATTGCTCAAATATTCCATGGGAATATGTGAAATGACACCCCAAAATACATTCTGTTGCTTCTCCTGAGTACAGGGATACCACATGTGTGGGACTTTTTGGCAGTCTAGCTGCGTACAGGATCCCGGAACCAATCACCACCTTCAGGCTTTCTAAGGGCGTAAATTCTTGATTTCACTACTCACTACCTATCACTGTTTCAGAGGCCATGAAATGCCCAGATAGCAGAACCCCCCCCCCCAAATGACCTAATTTGGGAAAGTAGACACCCCAAGCTATTTGCTGAGAGGCATGTTGAGTATTTTGCAGATCAAATACCTTGGGGTGTCTACTTTCCCAAATGGGGTAATTTGCCTTTATCCGCGTTTTCTACAGAAACGACATCTTCTTTGGGGTGATCGTTTAATAGGGGTACCAGAGAGGACATACGGAAAATTCTCATGCAGCCAGCTCACTGCATTTGCATTGGCAAGTTGGACTACAGAACCATCTGGAAACAAAAGGGCTGTGATGATCTCTTCAATTTAAGGAAGGATCCAGTTCATCCTGACACCTTGTATAGCACATAAGCGTTCAGCAGAGCGAATTGGAATAAGTATACAGACACTTTTTTGGACCAGCATCTGGTCTTACGAGCAATTAAGTACAGCGCCATCAACTGGTCATTGAGGTCCACCCCTCCCATATTACGGTTGTATTCGTGGACACAGAGGTGTTTCTCCACAACATCAGTCGCCGTTGGAATTTGGGCGTATCTGTGTGAAGGGAGAACATAACAAAAACATTCCGATTATCCCTTCACTTCACTGCAAGCAAATTATTACTTCTCAAGCAGGCTCTGGTTTAAATCGCACAGTGCCGCATGCGCCAATTCCATGATCAAACAAGTGACTAAAAAGTGGCACGCTTGTGTAATAATTGTCCACATACAAGTGGTACCCCATTCTGAATAAGAGTGACACCAAGTTCCACACAATCTTACGAGCACTCCCTATGTAGTCAGGGCAGTTCTCAGGCTCTAAGTGACTATCTTTTTCCTCGTAAACCATAAAATTATATGTATAGCCTGTTGCCCTGTCACAGAGCTTATATACCTTTAACTCATATCTGGCACGCTTGCTGTGAAGATACTGTTTGAATGACAAGAGGCCTGAAAACGTAATCAGGGACTCATCAACGCAGACAACTTGATCGGGAGTAAACATGGCTGCAAACTGTTGGTTGAAGTGGATTATAAGGGACCAAATTTTGTAGAGCCAATTGTATTCAGGGTCACCCCAAGGATGACAGAATTCATTGTCCTTAAAATGCATGAACCGCAAGATCTGCTTGTTTTGTGTCCTGGTCATGCAAGCAGAGAACACAAGCATATGGTGAATTGGGTCAGTGCGCCAATATGACCGCAACTCACTTTTTTTAACTATGCCCATGAGGTGGAATAGGCCCAGAAAGGTCTTAAAATCAGAAACCGTAATAGGTTACTATTCTCTGGCAAGGGCCAAATGGAGATTAGTGGTGATTAATTGATCAGCATATAAAATGCTTTTGTCCAGGATAGATCTATAGAGATCTTCCATGAAAAACAGCAGATAAAAATCAAGTGACGTAAAATCAAATGTTTGCACTTGAATTCCAGGTTGGCCGGTGAATGGGGGAAGTACAGGTGCTGAAGAAGTGGTGGCCTCCCAATTCGCATTGGCAAATTCAGCAGGAAGGGCACTATGGGCTTGATGGGCCTGTGTTTGTCTTCTTGGAGGCTGCGGGACACTAGTTGTGCTAGCCACTGCACCAGCTTGAACTACACTTATGGGACTTGCCACGTCCCCATGTGTTACTGCAGTGCTGGATGTACGACCAGTATGAACTAGGCCGCTGGTGCTTGCCAGTTCACCAGAAGGATGAGCGGCACTAGTACTGGCTCTCTTCTCCATACTAGAGCCCTGTGGTTCTTGCACCTCAACATCAGAAGAACGGGGTCGGGTACGCCTGACCTTGGCAGGGACCACTACTCCCTCTTCAGAGATAACTGTCAGGGTGCTGCTTCTGTCTACTGGATCATATTCTGAGCCTGAATCTTACAGATGAGTGACTTCCTCTTCACTCTCATCTGTCATGCTCAGAAATGTGTAGGCCTCTTCACTAGTGTAACTTTGATTGGACATTGTGGCCTCTAAATTTAAAGGTACAACTAGTGCGACTCACTGGCAAAAAGAGCACCTGATTGTCAGAGTCTGCTTCAATTGCTACCAAAAAAACTGTTAGCATTCGCAGGATCAGGCCTGACTCGAACACTGCAATTATGTGTTTTTTAAGTGACAGTGATCGATTGATACTGCACTTGGGTGGGCTAGGCTGAGCTTGGCAGAGCTGAAAAACGCAGGTGCTAGAAGGGTTTCTAGGCTGATCCCGCTAACGCTGCATTTTTGGGAACCCTAAACGACTGGGGATGCTAGTATAGCTCTGACCAGATCAAATATATTGATCCGTTCAGACACTATACTACTAAGGGAGGTGTATGGTGCGTGCATGGGTGTTAGAGCTATTGGCACTAATCTGACACTGCCTGGGGTGACGTGGACCCTAACTAAGGCTAATACCCAACTGATGTCACCCACCAGGTGATCAGGGGGTTAAAACTTTATTAGGTAATATACGGCGGGTACCCTGACACTATAAAAAACAAACCAACAAACCAGCGTCACCCGTGACACTGATACGGTGATTACTGGTGACAGGGAATGATCAAGGGGTTAAACCTTTATTGGGGGATTAGGGGGGGCACCATAAAGCTACCTGGGCCTACTACTAACTGCCCTAACGCTGATTAGTGTCACAAATTACACCAGTACAGCGATCAATGAAAACTGCACTTGGTGACACTGTGACATGAAATGAAGGGGTTAACTGGGGGGGTGATCGGGTGGTGATTGGGGGTGACAAGTGTGCCTACATGTACTGTTAGTGTAGTGTTGGTGCAACTCACAGTTAGATGCCCTCTGTCCTCTCTCTGGAACGGAAAAAGGGTTCCATGAGGGGAGATGACATCACTTCCCCTGCCTGTGTTTACACTTACAGGCAGGGGAATCATTTCATTTGTCAGAACCAATCAGCAGGTCCAGGCCAGAAATCATCATCATCTATTTAATGAAATATCAGTAGTCAGTATTAGTATCAGTATTAGAATCTGAATATCACCTATACATGCTTCCCAGCATTATTAAATATAAAATGTAACCGTTCATTATAATGCTCACCTTCTATCCTTTGAGATGGCACTCCTATTCTGAGTTGAATGACAGCCAGCATCCATTCAACCTTCTTTCTGTGAAATCAGACCATAATGCATACCCTAGGGATAGCCTAGGCTCAGGACAGGAAAAAAGACCACCCACCAACATGAGAAAGGAATAGAAAGCAAAAACGACCATGTAACATTTTATTTCATTGTACTGTATTTAAGATGTTGCAGAACAAAATAGAACAAAACTTAACATTTTAGCTTTGTGAATAACATACAATACATATACTTTACACTTCATTTAGCTTTAGAGATCATGTTCTGTTGAGTTCTGTTGAGTATTCTAAAATTCAAAAACCAGGTCTAAAAAATAGGAAACGAATCTTGCAATAAACAACACAAGAGGGGGCCTCCATCTAGGTGTAGCACCGTATTTAAAAAATAAAAGACAATACAAATGCACTCATCAGTTAAAAGTGGATCCAGGCTTGTCATAAACTGCATATAGACCCCAGTCACCATGAGGCCGCGTACACACGCGCGGACTGTTCGCCCAACTTTGTCCGCTGAACAGTGTTTGGGCGGACAGTCCGCTCGTGTGTGGGCTTTCAGCGGACAGTTTCAGCGGACAGTTGGACGGACAAGGTTTTTCGGAAATTCCGTAAAACTGTCCGCTGAAACCTTGTTTCAGCGAACAGTCCGCTCGTGTGTAGGCTTGTTCGTCAAACAAAGTTGCGCGCATGCTCAGAAAGGATTTTCACGCCGAAAGCTATAATGCAGTGTATAGGACATCGTATTTTTCGTCCCGTCGTCCGTGCCGTTCAGGTCATCGCGCACGGTTTCAGCAAACTGTTCGTCCGTCGTGTGTGGCCATGTCCGTCCATGCTAAGTTTGAGCGGACTGTTTGCCGAAACTGTTGGACGGACAAAGTTGGGCGAACAGTCCGCGCGTGTGTACGCGGCCTGAGGCTGCAGAGCTCTGCAGGTATGTGGCTAGATAAAACAAAGTTCTTGATGGAAGTACATCTGTCAAACTATGGTTCAATAAAGAGGTGCTCCTGTCTGCCCTAAAACATGTAGCCACCCCCCCCCCCCCACACACACACACACTTTCTGTCATTACCACCCAGCCAAGAGAGATGCTGTTTTGGAGCCAAAGCCATCTTGTTACTTCTGGAAGCTGATGTTGCTTATTTCCAGCCTGATGCCTGACAGCTGTACTTCCATCAAGAATTCTGCTTCAGATATTTCAGCTAGCCACATGCCTACAGAGCTCTGCGGCCTCGCGGTGATCCTGTGTAGGTCTATATGGGTTTATGACAAATCTTGATCCACCTTTACCTAGTGAGCACATTTTTATTGTCTTTTATTCTTTTAAATAAATCGCCACATCTAGATGGAGGCTCCCACTTTTGTTTGTTTTTTAAATGTGCACAGGATCTCAAGACTTATTCTGAGAGGATCTGCATCCACTTCACTTGGTGTTCCCTACCACTCTCCTGTCCCTCATATGTGCCCTGTTAAATGACGGTTGGGTTCTAGTCAAAGCAATAGCTTATTAATTTCATAAGAATTCTTGTATTACCTTGCTTTGTGCAAGTGATACCTGCCATTATCTGTAGGACACCTCATATGAAACAACAGAGAATATGGAAGCAGGGAGCATGATCATGAGAAACCAGGGATGAATAAGACAACACTGTAGAGTAATGCTCATGGGGCACTCATTTTAGCTTGATGATATGGTGTTATTATTAAAGAGCCAATCCAGGGAACAGACTCCTTCAGAATAAAATTAAAAGTCAGCAACTACAAATATTGTAGCTGCTGACTTTTAATATTAGGGCACTTACCTGTCCAGGAATCCAGCAGTGTCCTCACATGAACCGTTTTATCAATCATCTATCGGGTGCTGCCACCGTCATCCTGGCAAAGGCAAACCAGCAGTGAAGCCTTGCAGCTTCGCTGCCAGTTTTCTTACTGCACATGTGTGAAGCACGCTGCACTTTTTGAATGGGTCGGCTGCGAGGGAAGGAGGGGGGCAAACTTGCAGCCCAGTATGCCGTGGCAAAACCAGGTACCTGCCCCCCCCCCAAAAGGTGCTTAATGTGGTAGCTGAGAGGAGAGGAGGCAGACAACTGGAGCTTCCCCTTTTGAGCGAAGCTCCGCTTTAAAGTGATGGAAACCAATGTCAGGCTCTTAAACTGGATAGCAAGATAATCAGACAAGGTTTCTAACCTACCTCCCCCTCCTCTATTCCTCTTTGTAAAACCAGAAAAAAGTTTGGGTTGGAGTTCGACTTTAAGTGTACCTATTCTTAATACTCTTGGAAAGTATATTTGCAGTGTGTTTTTTTAAAACATATCACATTTAAAACAGAAAATACTCCAGCCAAAAATAACAAGATGAAAAAATAAAAGAAAAAAATAACAAAAACAGCTTTTTCTGCAATATTCAATATCAATCCAGAGATTTCCTCTGCAGTATGTTCTGTTTTTTTAAATCCACTTATGCTGAGCTCAGGTCATCATGAAAACTGCCCCATGTTGTGATTGAAAACTGGAAAAAAGAAGCACAACAAAAAGTTAATCTCTGTGCTTTTTCCCCCTATCAGCATGCTTCTGGTCAACAAATTATTTGATTGGCTCCTTGTGCTGCCTCTTCTCACACTTTAGCTCTGATGTACAGGGGCTTGAAAAGAAAATACAGAATGGTATCAAAATTATTATTTTTTTATATCTGGCCAGAGTTCAGCATTAATTTATGTTCTAGAATGCAGCGATCCAAAATAAATGATGGTTATGTTATCAAAACCATTGTAACCTACTAATTGCAGTGAAAGAAGGAATCAGAATACCTTATTTAATCACCAAAGCAATAAATCACATGCTGGCAGAATAAAACTAATGTTATAATGTGACTTTAACTTAGTGCACAGCCAAGTGCATACATTTTATTTTGCATAAAAAAACTTAACACTCACTCTATCAATCATACCTGAAAAAAGACTCTGGAAGTTGTTATCATGAAAGTATGTGGTTAACAAAGACAGCATTCATTCTTTACAAAAAAATGTCATATATCTGAAGAGTTTGATCAAAGTACATCTGGTATAGTAAAAATAAATGTGTAATACAAGGTAAAATACAAGGTAAAATATGCTTTTAAAAAAATGTCTGTTGTAGTTGGAAAAATACCATTGAAGCATGTAACTTCTTTTGTTGCTATTGTATGAATTTTCTTCTTGAAGGCTGCAGAAAACTTGTTTTTTCTTTTAATTTATTTAAAGTAGAATACTATGTCTGTGTCCTTTAAGGTTATGTGTAATATTCCAAAGTAGTGCTGTAAAATAATTGATTTTGTACATGGTACTTACTAGACATATGCACACTGAAATATTTTGTTGCGGAATTTCGTTTTCGTCCGAAAAATAATTAGTTTTTATTTATTTAGTTTTTTGTTAAAAATTCATACGAAAATCCAAATGAATTAAGGTCGAATCTGTCATTGAAGGCTTATGGTGCCTGTCGAATGTTCAAAGAAGATTCGACGGAGCAGCTAAACTGTATGACTCCGTATAGTTTAGCTTCTCCGTTGAATCTTCTTAGAACTTTCAACAGACACCATAAGCCAAAGATTCGTATGTTTTTCACTGCTTTGTCAAATCTTTGTGATTCATGTTGAATGCATATAGTTCGAACAGAAAATGGACTGGTGATAGTGATCACTGATCAGACAGGTAACAAGATAGGGTATATAAAATATATATAGAATCTCAATCTATAATATGAACTGTAGCTTGCTTCACTATTGTTCTGCTTCTGTGCTTATGCTTAATTGCTAAATAATTTAGGTTCTCTGACAAACGGACCAGCTAAGATTGACTGTCTTCTGAAATGATTCAGTGTGTGTGCCTCTCAATGCTAGCAATCGTAAGTAAGTTGGCTGTACGAGTGTACTTAGCTCTAGCTATTTTACTGCTCCTCCTCTTTGGTTACAATCAGCCAATAACATTCATCATCATCATTATATTTATTTTACTTCCCCCACCCAATTCCAGCAGTAATCTTTTCTCTCTCTGTGGAATCTTTTCTCTCTGTCAAATCTTTTCTCTCTATGTCGAATCTCTATGTCGAATATTTTCTCTCTGTCGAATCTTTTCTCTCTATGTAGAATAATCCTGGACTAATAGAGCTAAGGTTAGGCACATTCGACCACAGGTTAGATAGACACAGATTGTTATTGTCAGTGTCCTGTCGATTCTCCTATCTATATCGAACTGTTGTCACAACGAAAACAAAAATAAAGCATTTATTTATGTCGGATCTTTCGTTTTTCGGATTCTGCACTTTCGTTATCGTTTGTTAAAACAATAATGAAAATACCTGAAATTCGGACGAAAATTAATGCACATGTCTAGTACTTACTACCCATCTCTATCCCCACATAACCCCTTGATTTATCCACGGTGCCCAAAGGCCAATTTCTGTTTGTGGTAGCTGTCTACAAACATTACACTTTCAAATATAGACAATTTTATACCATATTCATCCCCTGCCAGGACCATAAGCAAATTCTAAACATTTCTCACTTGGCACAGTAAATACTTCTGTTGTATCAAACCTCTATTGCCTGGAATGAACATGGCCCTGCCCTCCCAATCCAGCAATGCATTGCAACATTTGAATCAAAATTGAATAATCTATAGCAGTGGTGATCAACTTGCTATATCCACTTAACACCAAATCAGGTACATATACATAATTTGGCTTTTAAATGGAGGTACCCCCTTCCGCCAGTGCCTCCCTGGGCTCTACCATCCTGGGATGAGCTAGGAATGAAAGTCGGCGGTTCCACCAGCTTACTACAGAGATTAAAAAACAAAAGTGTGGTGCTAAGTGAGCAAGTGAATAGCATGTGGACCTGGAAGGGTAAAATAGGCAATGCAAGTGAATAATAAACATCTCTAGAAGGTCCATTAGAGTTCAGAATTGTCAGAAACCATGAATCAGACCGAGACAGAAGTGCAGCTAATCACACAGATGCAGAGATGAAGTGAGTTGTATGACTTTAAGTAGGCAGGACAACAACAGAGTCACTGTGGAGCAAAAGGAGCTGGCAATTAGCCAACTGCTGAGCGGCCAGCTCAGAGAAGGAAGGGCTGAGTCCAGCCCTGACAAGAATAAAGTGAAAGGTCTTTCTTGGATAATTCAGGATGAATCTTGAAAATACAGTCAAAATGGTAGTGTTCGCTTACCAGATTCGATGGCCAAGTACAGTAGAGTACGTGGGTCAAACAGGCGCTCTTGTGGGAATGACCTAAAACAGGAGCTCCCACCACTGAAAAAAAAGGTAAGAAGGGTTCCACCCAAAGTTATATGAGTAATGTCAGATATCCATGATGGACTCCAAAAAATGCGATGAATCACATCAAATGTTGTGCATGAAAAACAAATGATCTGCACATAGTGTGATATTGTTTGACATTTAATGGTAATAAAGGGGGGTTACACTTACAGCAAATCCAATAAAACAAGCTTTTAATTAAAATGGAGTATAAGCATTAATTCCAAGATCATCACCCAACATGTTTCGTCCTATTGGACGTCCGATTGGACAGATGATGCCCAATAGGATGAAACATGTTGGGTGATGCTCTTGGAATCGTTGTCTATACTTCATTTTAATTACAAGCTTGTTTTATCAGATTTGCTGTAAGTGTAAACACCCTTTTTTACCATTAAATGTCAAACAGTGACACACTATGTGCGGACCATTTGTTTTTCACGCACACCATTTGATGTGCCATTGTCACCCAAAGTTTGTGACATTTCATCATAGATCTGCTTCACACATTTCCCTTTGAGAAACAGGAACTTGTGTTGATTATGGTCGTATGCTCCTCTACATTAAATTTTTCTGGAGGTGCTGCCACGTTCACTTTGAACCTGAAAAAGAAAGATAAGTTAAAGTCATAGGTTGATTTTTGCACCATTGAATATAGACACATTGGCCCGTATGCACTGCAATTTACAGCTTCTTTGCTCAATTTTTTCTGGGTAAGGCTCATTACTTATCAACGGCCCCTCGTAGTGTGTACTAGACGTTAGTCTCTCTCTGCCTCCACCCAGCTTCAAATATCAACATGCAGACATGCCTGCAAAGATTGGCAGACCTACACACTGTTCTAGAGCAGCTCTTTTCTCAAGGGGTCACCTCTCTCAAGTCGATGTAAATCCTAAGTGCTCTTTAAGACCATCTTTTCTCTTCTCTGTAGAAACATTCTTTATTTTCATTATTTGAGGTGAAGAGTCTTTTTAAATGAACACTCACAATATTTATCGCCTAGAAGCTCCTTATACCACTGAATCTGGTCCTGTTATATGATAAAGAAAAGCAGAAAAGTGAGCAAACACAGAAGTTTGCAAATGAAAAAAAGAGTACATTTAATATGCAGATATTTTATATACTTTTTTCTTTTTAACTCTAGAAACAGATAACCCCAAAGAAACAGCAGACCTATAAGAAGAAAATGTTTTTTGGTTATACCTAGTCGAAAAAAAACATCCCTGAAAAGTTTTGTTTAAGATGTGTGCATTCATCTGTGAATGTGCTGTCATTTTCTTTACTTTTTTCTCATTATGTTTTAATTGCGACTCATTAAGTTATATTTTACAATATCAACGTGTCAGTAATTTGCATAACTTACCATAAGTCTTTCTGAATTTCATTATTAGACTTCCTCTGTCAGCCAGAGCTGTGCGACTTGTAACATTTTATATGACATGATTCCACTGGCAGATGTTAAATTGCAAAGCGTAACTTTTGATATCATTGTTATGCAGATGACACGCAGATTTATTGTTTTCTTCATAATCAGTTCAATTCAGCAGACAACCGTGTAAATTTGGGTATGACTTTTCAAGAAAAGCTATGTGGGACTTTTTTTAACGATCTTTCTATTTTCACTGGTGACAAGATCTGCCTTTGTGGTCTTTACAAAGCATTTTTTTTTTTAAGAAAAATGGTTTTATAGGAATCTCAGTCTGCCCTTTAGCCCATTCTTCTATTTCAAATTTTTGTTGTATAAGAATCAAACTAATCCCTTAGCTTTAAGCAGTTCTGCTTTTCATAATGAAACATATATACACTGCTTTTTTTTTATAATATGCAGTTTTACAATTGCTCATACTCGTTGTTATAATGAACAGAAAATGTATACTTGCTTGACTGATGGGAGGATATTCATTTCATATACTTCATATTAAAAAAGAAAGACTTTCTACATTGGAAAGCATTAAGGTAAAACTGTTTGTGCCTGGAAGGGCAGTACCTATATATATATATATATATATATATATATATATATATATATATATATATTTTTTTTTTTTTATTATTTTTTTTATTTCCTAATTTTATGCAGAAACACACATGTGCAGATGGCTCATAGATTGATTGGTATTGAATACTGATATGCATATATGTGCATATCATCCTCCTTTCCTGTCAATACCCATTTAGGGGAAATGCATCGGGCGGAACTTTCTGCTTCCTTTCTACTATATATGTGAGTACATATTCTGTTTTTATTAAATTGCTTTTTATAATACAGCACCATGAGGCTTATCCTTTGTTTTTATTTGGATGGCAACTACTGAGGTTGGCGAGTTTTCCATTGGATTTCCTTTTGGGTACACATCTAGAGCCAGGCTAGGGAGTTCTCACTTATGTTACTAAGCGCTAATAGATCTCGTGGCATTGAGATTTTTTTGTTTTGGTAGTTAGCTATGCATGCATGGATATTACCTGAGCACTGGAGCACTGTATGCAAATTTGTGTCACACTGAAACTACTTTATGTCAAACGGTGGACATTTACTGAAAGAGTTGGGACTTTTTTTTGTAATAAGCAGATATAAATTGAGAAGTATATGTTAAATACTTATAGACATGTTCAGAATGAAAAAATGTGTTTAACTTAATTTTGCATAGATTCCTTAACCACTTGCCGCCTGCCGTATAGTAAAATGGGGGGCGGGAAGGATGCACTCTCATTCTGGGACGACGTCATACGATGGTGCCCCAGAACCACTGCTTTTGCCCCCTCCTGATGACATGGCTCTTTACCTATGTGATCGGATGTGTCCAATCATAGCCTGTCACATGTAAACAAGGAAGTGCCATTTATCACCTCTCCTTGGCTCAAACTGACAGTGTGTGGCAAGGAGAGCTGATCAGTGGCATTTTCCCACAGGGGAGGCCTGTACAGGTAATCAGGGCACTGATCATCAGTGCCCTGATTACAGCACAGCCCCAACGGTGCCCATTAGTGACACCTATCAGTGCCCATCAGTGCCGCTTATAATTGCTCACCAGTGTTGCCTATCAGTCCCCATTAGTGCCACCTATCAATGCCCTTCAGTGCCGCATATCAGTGCCACCTATCAGTGCCCATCACTGTGGCATATTAATGGATCCTAATCAGTATCCTTCAGTGCCACCTCATCAGCGCCCATCAGTGCTACCTCATCAGCGCACATCAGTGAAGGAGAAAAATTACTTATTTACAAAAAATTACTTATTTACAGAAAATTGGCCTAGGCAGGAAGGGGTTAAAAGTGGCCAGCAGGCAAGTGATTTAAAATGTCATTTTAAAATGTCCTTTAGTTATCATTTGTTATGTTAGAATGATTTGTTTTTGTTATTCATTTAGCTTTTGTCTAGTTTTCATCCATATTCGATTTGAATTGAATATCCGAAAATTTCTTAGGTACTACTTTTTCATAGACTGTTTAAATATTTGCCATTTTATCTGATAAAAATACGTTTTCACAAAATGAAAGCCTCGATTATGGGTACAACAGAATATGTAACATGGAATTATAGGTAAGTTATCATCATTATAATTTAAAGAAATTGTTGAACTATAAGAGTATCAACATGCTGGACCCCAAACACCTTGATGCTATTCATGAAATACCACTACATTTTGGAAGTTAGGGCAGCAGCTTTATACGCTGTATAAAAGTGTAATCACTATTGCTAACATGATCAAAGATACTATCGTTTTGTATACCTTAAGACACACATGCATCAACAATTAAGTTGAGTATAGTCATTACAATCATGCTATGCCTTTACTTGTGCACACCATCCACCGCCACCAGAATAGGGTTGGGGGTAAACAAGGAGCATTAAAATGAGTATACTATGCATATAATATTATTATCATTATTATTATACAGGATTTTCATAGCGCCAACAATTTGCGTAGCACTTTACAATGTAGAGGAGGACAGAACAATTACAAAACAGTTCACTGAGTAGGAATAGGAGGGCTCTGCTCATCTGCTCATGGGCTTACAGTCATATACAATGCCATTTAACAAGATCCAATGAGTTACATGCTGGTAATGGTAATGGATTGAATATGTACTGTACAACAGATTCCTATTTTATATTTGGTACTTGTGCACAGTAGATCCGGTCCATTGCATTAACCTACTTTAATACCAGACACTTGTACCCCCTTCCTGCCCATGCTAATTTTCAGCTTTCATAATTTTTCACACAAATAGAGCTTTCTTTTTGGTAGTATTTAATCTGTTTTTTTTTGTTGCAAAATAAATGAAAAAATACCGAATATGTTGAAAAAAACATGATTTTCGTTGTTTCTGTTATAAAATTCTGAAAATAAATAATCTTTCTTCCCAAATGTAGGCCAAAATGCATTATGCTACATTTCTTTGATGAAAATAACCTAAATGTGTATGCAGGGGTGACACTTTGGACAAAGTGTCCGCTATGTACAAATTTTGTTTTTTCTCAGAACAGTAAAGGGGTTCTGAGGGCTGATTGTGTAGGTTTAACTTTGACATCAGTTTGGCTGGGCTGTGTTAGAGTTCTGCCTGGTCATGTGTACAGTTAGGTGCACATGACAGGCCCAGAACCAGGCCTGGTTTGACGCTTTGGGTATCAGCATTCCCCGGAACCAATTAGTGGGTGCGTCTGGCCCCACTGAGGAGTCTGGGGAAAGATACTTAAGATGTTTAAGTCACATGTTCGGGGTTCGTTCGTGAGGCCAGAGCTGCCTGTTAGTCAGTCTGGACCGGGGTAGCCCCACGAGGGGTCCCGGTCATGGGACCGCAAAATGGTCAATTTGCTTGACCCCATTAGACCAGCATGGTCTGGGGTAAGGATCCATCTGTTCTAGAGTCTCGGAACCGGCTAGTCCGAGGCGCAGTAACTGAAGGAGGATTCAAGGTGTCCGAGTGTGCTCTTAACTTGGAGGGGCACCGCAGCTCACCGGGGGAGGACTCTTCAGAGGAAGGCCAACAAGCTGGCATCCCAAGAAGTGCCTGGTTGCTGGGTTGTTAAGGACACTAACGAATCCACACTTTTCTAGTACTGCCAAGGAGACAGAGAACGTTCCAGGTACTGAGGAAAGATTCCTGTTCACTTTTTGTTGTAAATTTATTCAAGGTCAGAGACTTCACAAGTTCCGGATCAATATGCTGACTGCCATAATCTCTGGCTAGAGATTTGTTCAGCTTTGAAGTGCCCAGCTGTGATCGGCTACTCACTGGGTTGTATTAGAGACTTTCTAATGATTAGCAGTTCAAGGTGCCTGAGTTTCTTCACCCTTGCCCTTTGTTCCCATACGAGACTGTGTTTGTTGGATGTTACCCCTGCAAATAAAAAACATTCTAAAGGACTTTTATGGTGTCAGTGTCCAAAGTTGTTGGGTACTAACCTTAGGAACCCCTAGACATGGAAGAATAAGCCAAGCGGAGGTAACCGGTAAGCCCAAAAGTCAAGGCCACCCCATCGAGGCTTATGGCTGTTACACGTATATTATTTAGTCTGTAGGAAAGTTATAGAGTCCACAAACATACAGTTTATCTGAAAATCAATTCGTTGTAAGGCCATTTCTTGAGGCCTGAAAATGCCAAAACAGTACTAATATCCCCCAAATGACCATTTTTTTTGGAAAATTAAGAAATTCATTTTTTTTCACAATTGTTTACATACTGGGGATTATTTACGAAAGGCAAATCAACTTTCCACTGAAAATGTACTTGGAATTGCAGTTGCTCTAAATCTAAGGGGTAGATCTGAAAATGAGTGGAAGCTCTGCTGATTTTATCATCCAATCATGTGTAAGCTAAAATGCTGTTTTTTATTTTCCTTGCATATCCCCCTCAGATCTACAGTGACTTTACTTCCAAGTGCACTTGCAGTGCAAAGTAGATTTTCCTTTAGTAAATAACCCCCACTGTCACCAGTGCAGTACAGAGCCATGGTAAGACTGGTGTGGCAGTGATCAGGGACACTGACTGGTGGCAGTATGTTAAAAAAAAAACATACAGTGATAAGAGAAATACAGTGTTACCATAGTAACACTGTACTATTCTGGGGAGGTGATCAGGTTTTTTTTTTTTTTTTTACACACTAATATTGCTTATAATGGTGCATTTTACAGTTATAAGCAACCATTTTTACTGAATGAAAATTAGTCATTCAATGTTTACAATTGTGATTAGCTGTGATAGTACAGATGGTTGTCTGTAGCATGTGATGACTGTGACCAATCACAGAGCTCATCACAATAGTACACAATGAAAGACATGTAACAAAGCCTTTTATTGTGTACAACTGTCATGTGACATGCTGTGATTCGCCACAGTGGTAACATGGTACCGGCAGCTGGCTAGTACAGCAAACTGTCATCAGTCATGTCCAGTAGACATGGCGGGTGACAGATCATTTTGGAGTGTGGCCTGATCCTGGGACAATGTCATATGACAACCTCCCAGAACAAAAGTGTTCCTGCCCAGCTGTCATTTGACAAAAGGCCGGAAGGGGTTGAAGGCAGCTTGCCTTCTTATTATCAAGTAATGTAATCTTTGAAAATAAATATGGCACTTTTATTAGTTAAGTTAGTGCAAAAGCTAAGATAAGCAAACAAAGTGCAGTATTAGTAAACCTAACCCATGCCAAATCATTACATTCATTTTTCAGTAGCGATAGATTAGCTGAAACTTATTTTCACATTTATTATAATGAATAAGAATAAGTTTAATTTGTATCATAACTGGTTCTTGCCATATGCATATATGGTCCTAACTGTGAATGACCATATCTATGAAATGGTAAGTCTATACTGTAACAGATTTGGCAATCACTAATGAGGCCTATACATTATATGATAATTGGATGGAAAAGTTAATATTCTGAAAAAAATAAAAGATTTTCATATAGTGTGTACACAAATTTCAAGAAACAATTTAGACCTTCCAATAGAAAATTACATTAATACCATGGAATACGAGTATAATTCGTTCCAGAAGAATGCTTGTAATCCAAAGCACTCGTATATCAAAGAGTTTCCCCATAGGAAATAATGGAAACTCGGATAATCCGTTCCACAGCTACTGCTTGTCTATGCAGTGTCGCGTGTGGCCGGAGGTGCGGGGGCTCCGGAGACACTCGAAACCCTCGGAGACCACTCAGAGATGTTTGGAAACACTCGAGAACAGAGTGTTTCCTAGTATTTCAAAGTGTCTCCGAGTGGTCTCCGAGCATCACTGACACCCCCGCACCTCTGGCCAAATGCGGTACTGCACACCCCAGTAGCTTGAATCCTGCTTGTTTTGTGAGACAACGCTCGCAAAGAGAGTCAGGATTTTTTTTTTAAATAGCTTGCATTGAGAAACACTCGTAAACCATGTTACTCACAATCCGAGGTTCCACTGTACTGAAGGAGCAAACTGCAGAATTTTTCTCATCACTGAACAGAACTTACGATTTTGTAATCTGTACCAGTTTCGTACAATAAAACTTCACATGAGAAATATTGCACATGATCATAAAAAAAAATAAAAATTACAACCCAGAAGAGCATGCAGCCATTCATAACCACAAATTAAATATCATAGTCATTATAATTATGTCTAAAAATATGTGTATGACACATATATCCTTTTATTAATTTGCGATGTGAGTCGTGCAGTAACTTGTTAGTCATCTTGTTTCGTGCTACGGAGTAGTATGGAGCAGAAAATAGGTTCTACCCTATTTGACTAGCACTCTTTGAATTTGTGCACCTAATATATACCGTATTTTTCGGACTATAAGGCGCACGTAAAAGCCTAAATTTTCTCATAAAATCGACCGTGCGCCTTATAATCCGGTGCGCCTTATATATGACCTTCGTGGAAAAAGCCACCCGGTCTCTTACCGTAAACTGACGTACCGTAAACCTCTCTCAGGTTGTTCTACTGCGTGACTGATAGCGATGAGTTTGAAATCCGCTTCGTAAGCATGTCTCTTAACAGGAGCCATTTTTGGGGCAGCGGGTATACCGTAGAAAATGAACGAATGAATGCGCACACCTCCTGACTAAGATGGCCGTAATGCTCACGAAGCTGCACTGCTTGGATTGGGCATTACGGCCATCTTAGTCAGGAGGTGTGCGCATTCATTCGTTCATTTTCTACGGTATACCCGCTGCCCCAAAAATGGCTCCTGTTAAGAGACATGCTTACGAAGCGGATTTCAAACTGAAGGCTATCAGTCATGCAGTAGAGCATGGAAATAGAGTAGCTGCGAGAGAATTCAACATTAATGAATCAATGGTACGAAAGTGGAGGAAGCAAGAAGATGCCCTGCGCCAGGTAAAGAAGACCAAACTGAGTTTCCGAGGAAACAAAGCAAGATGGCCACGGTTGGAGGACAAAATTGAACAGTGGGTTATTGAACAGAGAACCGCAGGTAGAAGCGTCTCTACTGTCTCTATTCGACTCAAAGCAACAGCGATCGCACGCGACATGGAGATCAACGACTTTCGAGGAGGTCCCTCTTGGTGCTTCCGTTTCATGAAAAGGCGGAATCTCTCTATCCGCACAAGAACCACTATGTCACAGCAACTGCCAAAGGATTACGAAGAAAAGCTGGCCATTTTCCATACCTACTGCAAGAACAAGATCAATGAACAGAAAATCCGACCAGAGCACATCACCAACATGGACGAGGTCCCCCTTACCTTTGATATCCCTGTAAACCGTACTGTCGAGAGAACAGGGACCAGTACGGTATCTATACGCACTACAGGAAACGAAAAGTCATCCTTCACTGTAGTTCTCGGTTGCCAGGCTAATGGCCAGAAACTACCACCCATGGTAATTTTCAAGAGGAAGACTCTGCCAAAAGAAAAGTTTCCGGTTGGCATCATCATCAAGGCTAACCCGAAGGGCTGGATGGACGAGGAGAAGATGAGTGAGTGGCTGAGAGAGGTTTACGTCAAGAGACCGGGTGGCTTTTTCCACGAATCTCCATCCCTATTGGTCTGTGACTCCATGCGCGCCCATCTGACAGATACTGTCAAAGCCCAAGTGAAGAAAACTAATTCGGTGCTTGCCATCATTCCAGGTGGATTAACCAAAGAACTGCAGCCACTAGATATAGGTGTCAACAGGTCGTTTAAAGTTAAACTGCGAGCTGCGTGGGAGCATTGGATGACAGAAGGCGAACACACATTCACCAACACAGGGAGGCAACGCCGGGCGAGTTACGCCACTATCTGCCAGTGGATCGTGGATGCCTGGGCGAAGGTATCAGTCACCAGTGTAATCCGAGCTTTCAAGAAGTCCGGAATTATCACTGAACAGCTAAGTACCGGTACCGATGACAGCAACGAGCCTGACTCGGATACTGATGAGAATGATGAGAGGGATACGGGCGTGCTTGATGCCGAAATCGCCCAATTGTTAAACTCAGACACTGAAGATGAAGAATTTGATGGATTTGCGGGAGAAGAATAAAGTGAAAAAGTGAGTGTCTGGTTTTGTACGGTATTCACCGGTAACTGAACAGTGTTAATAGTTATTGAAGAATAAAGTGAAAAAATAATTGTCTGGTTTTGTATTTAATTGAACAGTGTTAAGAGTTATTGTTATAGACCATTTTATGGTTATTGCTAAAGAGTTGAATAAAATTTGACTTACAGTACCGCATCCGAGTTGTGTTTCATTAAATGCGCCTTATAATCCAGTGCGCCTTATAGTCTGATGCGCCTTATATATGGAAATATCCATTATATTAGCCGGTCGTTGCTAGTGCGCCTTATAATCCGGTGCGCCTTATCGTCCGAAAAATACGGTATATATTTTTTTTTGACCATCCCTTGTTGGTTTTGATTGTCTAGTTTGATCAATAAGAGTTTGCTGTACCTACTATGTACGTATGTATGTCACTGTTGTTTGCTATTCTAAAAGTGTTTCTTCCTGCGTTGCTTGCAAGTGCTACCTACATTTGCCCATGTGGGTACAACCAGCATGTCGGGTTTTTCATGTGATTATTGCCATCTGCTATAGCTGCTAGCAATAATCACTGTGAGTTCTCCCAGTAGAGCTGGCTGTGTTGATGGGGGAATCAAGTGATTTTCTTTCCTTACAACTCCCTGGTTGCAGAAAAGAAAATCGCACCATCTATGGCCAAAATAAACCTTTAATAAAAGGATTGAAGCAGAAAATGAAGTGTCCTACATTATAAAGGGCATATATGTTGATCTGAACAGAAATGATTTTAAAATTATTCATTCACCAGAAATATTGACAGTTTGATTTTTGACACATTAATCTTCTTTGTATTATTAAGGTTTATTCAGAATATGTGAAGTTTTCTAAGATTTAAAATAAATATCTGACTTCAACATTTTGCTGTCCCTATGTACAATACTGTGCAAACGTTTTAAGCAGGTGTGAAGAAATAATGTAAAGTAATGCAAGCCATACACGTATAGATTTTTAGATGAGAATATTTGTATGGAAATTCGTTTTACATTCGATAAATGGACGAATGTCGTTTGAAATTTGTACTTGCTTTTAACAATCAATTTCAAAATGAATGTTATTTCTGAATGTAAAACAACATACATTGTCTAAAAATGTGTTTGATCTGGAAAAGTTTTCTATTCTGCTGCTTTGAATTTTCCCATCACTTTGGTCAAATATGAACTTCAATTGGACCACATTAACGATTAGAAAATTTAATGAATTTTCAAATGAAAATCTATATTAGAATCCTTTCAAAAATATATATTTTATTTGTTTATTTTTATCAATCAAACAAATGCAGCATTATCGAACAGATAAAAAATCGGACTTAAAGTGCTTGTAAAGCCCCTTTGTTTGCTTACTAGAATCCCCAGTGTTAGATTACCTTATGTGCCCCACTGTATGTTCTTTATAAAAAATATGCAGCTTTATACCTTATTTCAGAGCGCCGCTCAGTGCTCAGATGACTGCCCGCCATGGGGTCCCCCCAAAATCTATACCAGACCCTTATCCAAGCATACGCCTCCCCACCTCCTGAACCATACCAGGTCACATGCTCTCAACATGGGGGGTGGGTGCTTGATCCCAGAGCACCATGTTGATGGGGACAAGGGTCTGTGGGCAGGGGGCTTATCGGAATCTGGAAGCCCCAGATCCCGTCACAATTATGTATATCAGTATAGGCTACATTGTACCCCAATCTATTCACCAGGTGACATCAGCAGGTGGATCCGCCCCTAACTATAAAAGAACTGTCAAACACCAGAGCCTGCAGTAGGCGGTAAGCCATCATTGACGGTGGGGCTTTTTCTTTTTTCGGGTCTGGTGGTGGTGGACATTGTATCTACATTAGGGGACATTGTTTTTTTATTTTTTAATAAAGGAGTTGTCAATGTATCCCATTTACATTCCCCAGGGGGGACCAGGACCTGGGAGCCTCCTTGTTAAAGGGGGCTTCCAGATTCCGGTAAGCCTGCCTGCAGTCCCCCACAACCACAGTCCAGGGTTGTTGGGAAGAGGCCCTTGTCCTCATCAACATAGGTACAAGGTGCTTTGGGGTGGGGGCAGGGGTCCCCCTACCCCAAAGCACCCACCCCCCCATGTTGAGGGCATGTGTCTTAGTATAGTTCAGGAGGGGGAGGGCGCTTGCTCGCTTTTTATTTTTTTCATTCTTATTTTGGTGTGGGGTTTCCTTTAAAATCCGAACCAGACCCAAAGGGCTTGGTATAGACTGGGGGGGACCCCAGGCTGGTATTTTCTTAATTTTTTTTAAATAGACGGGTGCCAGCAACTGCAAGCATGAGACAATTTAAATGTGATTTAACTCATTTTTTTTTTATTATTTAATGAATTTTTGCTGTAGCATGTTCTATACATGCTACAGTTGTGCCACTTTACAGGCTGACTAAGGGCCCCCCAGGTCCTATATTTAAAGGAATTTTCAGTTTTGATTGTTTCACTTTAAACATCTTTGAACTCACTGCTCCTTTAACTAATTAAAGTGTGAGTTCACCTTTACAGGAAAATCTGTAAGGTAAACTTACACAGGACCCCCACCCCAGCTCCCATTGGTGCCGCTGACCTGGGCCGTGGCAATCTCCCATTCTAAGGCCCGGTATATCCACATCAAGAGTCTGAGGCTTAGAAATGCCCTCACCAGAATTTACAAAATATACCTCATCAGCGGGGAATGTTCAGAGCATTCTAATTGGTCAGCACACGGGCAGCGCCAACCAATCAGCAGCCGCATAGCCCGTCCTTTCAGCTGGAAAGAAGACACATGGATGCAGGGTGGTATTCTAAGCCCCGGACTTCTTACGCAGATATACCAGGGCTCAGAAAAGGAGATTACCGCAGTCCAGATCAGTGGGACCGGGGGTGGGGGCAAGGAGGGGGTCCTGTGTAAGTTTACCTTAGGCCGCGTACACACGGGCGGACTGTTCGCCCAACTTTGTCCGCTGAACAGTGTTTGGGCGGACAGTCCGCTCGTGTGTGGGCTTTCAGCGGACAGTTTCAGCGGACAGTTTGACGAATAAGGTTTTTCGGAATTTCCAAAAAACTTTCCGCTGAAACCTTGTTTCAGCGAACAGTCCGCTCGTGTGTAGGCTTGTTCGTCAAACTAAGTTCCGCGCATGCTCAGAAAGGATTTACACGCCGAAAGTTATAATGCAGTGTATAGGACGTCGTATTTTTCGTCCCGTCGTACGTGCCGTTCACGTCATCGCGCATGGTTTCAGCAAACTGTTCGTTCGTCGTGTGTGGCCATGTCCGTCCATGCTAATTTTGAGCGGACTGTTTGCCGAAACTGTTTGACGGACAAAGTTGGGCGAACAGTCCCCGCGTGTGTACGCGGCCTTACAGATTTTTCTGCAAAAGGTGAATTTACCCTTTAAGGATCAGGCATATTTTTCAAACTTGTTGTTTACAAGTTACCGTATATACTCGAGTATAAGCCGAGATTTTCAGCCTCTTTTTTGAGGCTGAAAGTGCCCCCCTCGGCTTATACTCGAGTCATCGCTGTCTGCCCGCTCGATCAGCGTGTCGAGCAGACAGACAGCGGCCATTCTATAATTCAAAAGCCGCGCCTCCGGCGCCGCCTTCGCCTGTGATAGGCGGAACACTGAATTTCCCAGCAGCCTGTGTTCCGCCTATCACGGACATCGTATCATCCTCGTACTACGGACGAGGATGATACGATGTCCGTGATAGGCGGAACACAGGCTGCTGGGAAATTCAGTGTTCCGCCTATCACAGGCGAAGGCGGAGGCGCGGCTTTTGAATTTTACAATGGCCGCCGAGGCGCCGACGAAGAGGGCACGGGACGGAGGCAAGGGAAGGCACGGCACGGGACGGGACGGGACGGGACGGAGGCAAGGCAAGGCACGACACGGGACGGAGGCAAGGCACGGCACGGGACGGAGGCAAGGCACGGGACGGAGGCTCGGGACAAAGGCTCGGGACACAGGTAGGCTGGACACACACACACACACACACACACACACACACACACACACACACACACACACACACACACACACACGGAGACACACACAGGGATGGATGGATGGATGGAGACACACACACACAGCGATGGATGGATGGATGGATGGAGACACACACACACAGGGATGGATGGATGGATGGATGGAGACACACACACACAGGGATGGATGGATGGATGGACACACACACACACAGGGATGGACGGACACACAGGGATGGACGGACACACAGGGATGGACGGACACACAGGGATGGACGGACACACAGGGATGGACGGACACACAGGGATGGACGGACACACACACAGGGATGGACAGGCATGTCTCACCCTCGGCTTATACACGAGTCAATAAGTTTGCCAGTTTTTTTGGGGGTAAATTGGGGGCCTCGGCTTATATTCGGGTCGGCCTATACTCGAGTATATACGGTAAACAAATTTTTTTTGCTAGACAATTACTTAGAACCCCCAAACATTCATTTTCAGACACCCTAGAGAATATGGTGGTTGTTGCAATACTTTATGTCACACCTTATTTGCACAGTGGTTTTACAAGTGCAATTTTTGGGGAAAAATAAAATAAAAGACATCATTAAAGTTAGCCAAATCTTTTTCTATATTGTGAAAGATAATGTTACACTGAGTAAATTGATACCCAACATGTCATGCTTCAAATTTGCTCCCGCTCGTGGAATTGCGACAAACTTTGACCCTTAAACATCTCCATATTTGACGTTTAAAAATTTCTACAGGTTACTAGTTTTTAGTTACAGAGGAGGTCTTGGGCTAGAATTATTGCTCTCACTTGAAAAATTGTGGCGCCACCTCACATGTGTGGTTTGAACACAGTTTCTATATGCAGGCATGACTTATGTATGCCTTTGTTTCTGCACGTGAGCTCGGCTGGACGGGTTTTCTAAATGTTTTTGTTTTTTTGCCTTGGGGTCACTTTTATTGCTATTACAAGGAATGTAAACATCATGTGAGATCTGGGGTAAAAAAAAAACTCAGATCTCACATTTACACTTAAAAGCAATAAAAAATAAAATGGCTTTTTTTTTCAATATAAAAAATTCCTCTTTCCTTACAGACTCCATGGCAGCCTACGTATGGGTTAACCCCGCCTCTCCTACCTCATAGGACCCCACTCCCATAAATCTTTGCTTCTAGTCAGAGACCACGTTCCTTTTTTGTCCTCCTCCTAGGACCAAGGTTTTACCTTATGAAGTTTGGATCCTGGCCGGCTGGTTTGTGCACGAATTTCAGGATGGCGGTTCTTTCTGGAGCCCAATTTCCCAGCTATTAGCAGGGTGGGCACGGGCGATTTTGATGCAATGCCATGAAGAGCTTACTAACCAGCCATTGGCTGGCAAGCGGCAATTTGGCCAAACGTCCTTGCTATTAGCAGGAGGCCCCCCCATTTATGATGCCCCGGGTGCACTATGAGTACTTCAAGCTCCCAGTACCAGGTCGGAACATGTGTTGTGCGGGACTGGTAATGTATACACATTTTATCTCTATGGCAGCAGTTTTTGTGTGTTTTGTACCATTTTTTGTCTGGTGGTCTTCCTGGTCATGGCGCTGGGACGCTCCTGCATTCCAACTCGCTGCTTCCTGCTTCGATCTGCGCAGCTGCCAAGTCTCGATTGAGATCGAGGCTTGGTTTGCGTGGTCGGGGCAAGATGGCGGCGGCCGCGCATGCGTGCGGGCGTTGTACGGCGGCGGCGGTCTCGGCGCAAGTACGCTGTGGTGCGATGACGTCATCACTCGGCGACAGATTCAAATAGCTGTCAGAGACAGCTGTTTGATTGGGATGCTTTTGAGCTCAGGCTGTTGATCCCGGTGTCTGCTTCTCTGTTTTCTCAAGGTATGTCTCCCTTTTTCCTATGGTCAGTTGTGTCTACCCTGTATTATATACTCTGTAAGCACTGTATTTTGTTTTTACTACTTAGCTGTTTGAGTCTGCCGCTATGGACGTATCGGCGCCCCCCAGTGGCCAGCCCTTATGCCGCAGGTAGGAATGAATCTTTTCTTTTCATTCTGCCTGTATTGCTTGGGTTAGGATCAGGATGACTTTGTTTTGCATGTTCTCTTTCCAGCCCTTCTAGGTCTGAACCTCAGTTATCAGCACATAAAGATTCAGACCAGTCTATTAGGTCACCATCCAGACACCGTAAAGAAAGGTCTAAGTCTGAGTCTGGTCGCCATTCTCACTGCCATGCCAGCCGCTCAGAGAAAAGAGCCTGTTGGGGATGTAATGCTCAGGTCCCAGAGGGTAAATCCCTCTGCGAGCTATGTTATGAAAGAGCCATGAAGAAAAGAGCTGGGGACCAGCAAGTTGAAGTTCTGGTCAGGAGAGTAGTTCAGGAATCACTGAATAAAGCAGATTCTGATCAACCGTTTATCCCTCCCTCCGGTACGGCTCTAGCCACTGATATTTCGGATACAGAGGTTCCTGGTCCCTCTCGTCATAGTCCCTCATTTTCCGGTTCATCTGACAGTGAGACTGAAGGTTTGGAAACTGGTGCCAGTTTTTACTTCTCCTTAGTTCCGCAGTTGGTCAGAGCGGTCAAAGAGACATTGAGATGGGAAGATCCTGTAGAAGCTCCCTCTAAACAGAGGAAATACTTTAAACATCTCAAAAAAGAGTGCCCAAACTTCCCCTTCTTGGGTGAACTTGGCGAAATTATCATGGACGAATGGAGTAAAGTTGAGAGGAAAAACTCCTTGATTTAAAAAATTTAAAAAATTTACCCATTTAAGAGCAATGAGGTGAAACATCTGGAGTGGGCCCCTCTCATTGATGCAGCCTTGATGAGGCTAGTGAGACATGTTACACTCCCTCTGGAAGATACCGTGTCCTTCAGGGATGGCCTAGAAAGAAAGATTGATACGGACTTGAAACATATTTATATAACAGCAGGTATTTCATAGTTAGTAGATTAAATAAATTACCAGTCCATCCAGTTCAACGTGTGTGCGTGTATGTGTGTGTGTGTCACTACCACTTCTCATATCCTTGTATATTGTATTCAATAGGATGCTCATCAACAAATATTTTTTTTAAATTAGCAACACTTCCTGCTGAAAACTGTTTTTAAAAATGTACCATTTTTTATAATAAACAATAAATTCCAGGTGGACATGACTACAGTTCTTTCTTTGGCGATATCCGAACAATATTTTTGAGATCCTCCTCACGTATCCCTCCTCCTCGTGATTGATATCAGCTTTCTGCTTGAAATGTGCATTTGTGAAATCCCTGCTCATGAACAGTTGTTTATCTACTACTGCCACTCCTTCATGCTCCACATTCTGTCATTCAGGTGTGCTCCAACAAAAGCCAGTAGAGCACATGCATACATGAATGCAAGCTCACTGTATGCATCCAACCCAGCAACAGAGGGGGCAGATTGTTCTCTTTGTAACAACCCCCTCCAACTTTGTAAACAATCGGAAGACCATTGGGAGCTGTCAGCAGTCCTTTAGATATGGTATTATTTACAAGTACAACAATGGAGGAGAAAACAAGTATTTTATTTTGTCTCAGGGTAAGACAATATACTGTATTTAATTCCAATATCTCACACCTTAAAGTAACAATGTCAGCTAATTAGATCTATTTAGCACTATCAAAAAGCCTGTTAGATTTAATGAAGAAACACACTTCAGCTACCTTGAAGACTATTGGAATACTATTGTGTTGTACTTTTTGGCACAAGACCCACAACAGTGACTATCCCTGCAAAATGTGTGTTGAAACAGTAGCCTCCTTTAGACGTCAATGGAACAGGGTGAGAACACAAGAACAAAATTGGAGACATGAGCATAATGTTATCACCAAATAACAAGAAGTACCTGAACAAGGGCCTTCATTACTAGACATGTGCATTAGTTTTTGTCCGAATGCATTTTTGTCCGAATTTCAGCTATTTTCGTTTTCGTTTTGACAAACGATAACAAAAGCACAGAATCAGAAAAACGAAAGATCCGACATAAATAAATGCTTTATTTTCGTTTTCATTGTTACAACAGTTCGATATAGAATAGGAGATTCAGCGTGACTCTGACAATAACAATCTGTGTCTATAGAACCTGTGGTCGAATGTGCCTAACCTTACCTCTATTAGTCCAAGATTATATAGAGAAAATATTCGACAGAGAAAAAAGATTTGACAGAGAGAAAAGATTCTGCAAGTTACTGTCCTAAAAAGTGTGCAGGACAAAAAGTCCTTTAAAATCACTCGCAGCTATTATGAATTGTCGGCTCCGTAATACAGAGAACACTCATTGAAAGTCATTGATAAAATAAATAAATAAATAAAAAGGGTGGGGTCCCCCAAATTCAATTACCAGACCCTTCAGGTCTGGTATGGATATTAAGGGGAACCCCGCGACCCTTTATCCGAGCATGCAACCTGGCAGGCCGCAGGAAAAGAAAAGAGGGGGGATGAGAGAGCGGCCCCCCTCCCTCCTGAACCATACCAGGCCACATGCCCTCAACATTGGGAGGATGCTTTGGGGGTCTGTGACCCCTCAAAGCACCTTGTCCCCATGTTGATGAGGAGAAGGGCCTCATCCCCACAACCCTGGCCGGTGGATGTGGGGGTCTGCGGGCGGGGGGCTTATCAGAATCTGGAAGCCCCCTTTAACAAGGGGACCCCCAGATCCCGCCCCCCGCTGTTTGAAATGGTAAGGGGGTACAAAAGTACCCCTACCATTTCACAAAGAAAGTGTAAAAAATAGTTAAATAAGACAAACACACTTTTGAAAAATTCCTTTATTAAAAATAAAAATAAAATGAAAAAAAAAGATTCCAGCGGTGGTAATCCACTCTTGCTATCCAGCGACGGATCTCCGGGGTCCAGCGATGGATGATCTGATCCAGCGCAGCTGGATCAGATAACATTTATAACATTTGATCTGATCCAGCGGATCTTTTCCTGCGGCCTGCCAGGTTGCGTGCTCGGATAAAGGGTCTGGTATGGATATTTAGGGGGAACCCCACGTCAATTTTTTTTTAATTTGAAGCAGGGTTCCCCTTAATATCCATACCAGACCTGAAGGGCCTGGTAATTGAATTTTATTTTTTTATTAATGACTTTCAATGAGTGTTCTCTGTATTACGGAGCCGACAATTCATAATAGCTGCGAGTGATTTTAAAGGACTTTTTTTCCTGCATAAATGACACTTTGGAATATTACACTTTTATTGTTTCACTTTAATCATTATTAAAATCACCCGAAAAAACTGCCGTTTTTAAAACTTTTTTTGCATTGCATTGATACATGTCCCCTGGGGCAGGACCCGGGTCCCCAAACACTTTTTAAGACAGTAACTTGCAAATTAGCCTTTAGAGTTAGCACTTTAGATTTTGAACGTTGGAGTCCCATAGACTTTAATAGGGTTCTAAAGTCACACGAAGTATGCTATATACTAGCTCCGTCGAATCTTCTTTATACATTTGACAGACACCATAAGCCTTCAAAGACAGATTCGACCATAATTCATGTGGATTTTCGGACGAATGCAATTTTTGAACGAAAAACTAAATAAATAAAAACGAATTTCGGGAGTAACTAAATTAATTAATTTTTCGGACGAAAACGAAATTCCGAAACGAAATATTTTACTCTGCACATGTCTATTCATTACAGGATTACTGGACTGAAAAAAGAATGAAAAGGTTTTAGAAATTATATTGACAGATTAAACTATCTTAAATAAAGCAACTTAAAAGAATCCACCAAAAGATGTTCCATAGAAAATGATAATATAATATATACACCTCTCCAGCATCCCCAGTCTCCTATCACCTGTTCCAAAGTTGAAGTCTCTGTCTGACTTCTCAGCATTTTAACCCTCAAGGGGGCCACATGCATGTGTCCCACACTGCATGTTTTGTTACCCATCTGCTATCCCCTTATCATTACCCAGATGAGTATCAATGCGGGGGTTGGAGAATATTACAGCACATGCAGGGGGATACAAGATTGCAATAATAATAATAATATAATACCTTTTGTATCACTTGACCCTCCCTCCTCGATTGTAGGCTCTAAGCAGGGACCTCTGATTCCTCCTGTATTGAATTGTAATGTAACTGTACTGTCTGCCCTCATGTTGTAAAGCGCTGCGCAAACTTTTGCAGCTATATAAATCCTAAAAAATAATAATAATGAAATATATAATGGCAAATAATCTGACAGAGGCTGTACTGCTTGAACAGAGCAAAGGTAGAAGGCAAGGGCAACCAGAAAGTCTGGTATAGTACTTCCAATATTGTGGTTGATGATAGGATCAATATATCAATATATCAATATATGGTATTTTAATTATTGGGTTTACATCTACTTTAAATGCATCCTGCTGTTTAACTTTGAAAGTATTTTTGTGCTTGAGAAAGGGCTGTTGCTTTATTTGAGCATGTAAAAACCACAAATAATTAAAGGGTATCTGACTAAACACATATCTTATTATTATTATTTTTTGTGAATTAACATGGTTTTCTGTGTCAAAAACAAGTTGCCTACCTAAAACTCAATGGCTGGCTACCTTAGTTGCACTTACAGCAATCAAATGTTTCCCATTTCCCCTTGGTTCCCATTTTGATATTCAATATCAATGTTCTGTGTGGCTATGGAGGCATTTTAGCCCATTCTTTCTCACAGACCTGCTGCTTCTTTTTGGTCATGCTACAACATCTGAATAAGCTGGGTCAAAACATTGATTTTTCTGTTACTCTTAATGTGGGGCTGCTCTTGTGTTTTAAACCTCCGTTCTGTTGAGTGTCCAAAATATGATTTAGCTCATGAATCATTTTGGTTCATTTAATTATAGCATTCATATAGCATTTATAGCAATTATATGGCTTTGAAGTCCTGGGGTAATATCTTCATGTATGCCTGCTGCTATAATGTTCCAACTACAAAAATCTTTGTTTGCTTTACCAGATATAGGGTCGATATAGTCCAGAAAGTTTCACAATTTTTCCATTAGCCTATAGAACATTGTCCAGTAAGACTTGGGCATCAACCATTGTCTCTCTGGTAAATAAGGGTTGTGCATTTATGTTTTTCTTGGTTAGGAGTAGTTGTCAAAACTGTTTCCCAATAGGAATAGAAATACATTTCACTCTAAATAGCTGGCCAGAAACCCTGATTGGACACACAAGGAGACACAGGTGAAGTCACTAAAGTAGTCATAAATAGAAGTATCTATGACACAGGGAATTCAAAATGGCCCTAACTCCACTTTTCAGGTGCAAGTACTCTCAGGAACCACCTGTATATAATTCTGACAAGCATTTGCGCCAGTGTCGCTAAGATTAGCTACACGTGCTGCAAATTTAGGCAGTTTTTACTACCACCACTTTAAGAATCTATTGCTATGAAAGTTAAAGATTCTTCAAGAATTACCACCAGTAGGAAACTGATGGTAATTAAGACCAACTCTGAACTGGTCAGAACTCAGAGCGAACCTTGCCTGTTCTGGGAAGCCATTGTATATGTGAAAGCTTCCCACACAGTGCTGTGTCCCCTGTTTCGTTTAGCTGTCAGCTGGGTGATTCCCTGGCCAAAAGCTAAATGTAAACAAAAGGGCTGGGGATACAGCTGACATCATTATCCAAATGTGGCCAATGTGCATATTTGGAAAATGACTTGTCACTGGGTAGATGGAGCCTGAGTTTCCCATCAGGTCCACTCCATTCAAAAGTTGCTTTTGGACTGTTATGAAGTCTCACTCAAAAGTGGAGGGGAGCTGATGTGTAACTAGTCTCTCAGTTTCCAATAAGGCTCCACTCACCCCTAGTATAAAAATCCTCTGCCGTAGGTCAGGCAGTATCATGGACACAATGGTTGGGACGGGAGGGTGGGAGTGCACTGGGGATGGAGTGTGCAATGTAAATTTCAGTGAGCATACTGTATGTTCATTTTTGTTTAATAAACAAATTTTTATTAGGTACCAGGGTCTGCTTTCTTGATTATTACTTCTATAATCTAGTTTAACCATGCTCTAAGCATTACAGCTACTAATTTAGTTTTACTAAATACCTGTGCTCAAATGAGAAATCTGAAGGGGTACAAACAATAGTACCGTACATCTTAAATTCAATCTGCTTTAAAGAAAATAAACTTACATTAAACTATAGAATATATTTGAGATTTAACAGATAAATAGTTCTAAAATATAAGTAATCTGATCACAGAAAAAGATACATATCTTTAAACTATATCTAGTAGAAATCCATTAAGACCTGTGACCATAAGTAAGAAGGAATGACATCACAGATCTAAATCTTAGGTGCACTTATACGGCTTCCTGTGGAGTAATCAGCTATAGCTAGATGTATTACTGATTACCTCTCTGCTTCTCAGGTCACCCTATTACTGATAACAAAACTATCTTATGTATTGTCATACCTGAAATGTATACATGCTTGTTATCTTAGATGCAAAAGCTCTGAATGTTGTAAAATCTAGTATACCTTGGGGTATACAAAAGGAAAGACACAGCCCTTGATATCAGACAGACTCCCAATATTAAAGGGAACTTATGACAGAAATATCTGGGCTGAGGCTGATAATCTCCTGAAAATACTTATCAATGGTTTTTTTTGTTGACCCAAAACCAGTATGCAGACGAAGGAAATGTCACACATTGTTATCTGCACACATATATTAAGTCAATGAAATCAATCAATTAAAGGATCAACAATGAGGCAACTAGCATTTTTAAAATGCAAGTTCTGCTATGGCAGTCTCCATGTTTCTCTCATGAGAGAATAATGTTACGGGCTCTTTTACATAAGATACATGCATTTTTGCACAGTTTTGTGCTGTTTGAGATGAGCTTGTTATACTGCCAGCCTCTGAATAATATGTTGCACTTAAGGAAGCCTCAGTGTTTTATCAGGATGTGAAGAATTAAGTTAAATAAGCAGTGTGGGGCTCCAAAACATATATTTTTTTTTTAATCAACAAAATATCATTTTATTGAGTAGAACATTCAAAGTACAAATGAATAGGCATACAGTTCATAAAAAAACAGGAGATCAGCAGGTCAGATCTATTAAAAGAAGAATGTGCAGTGCGTAAGACCTTAGATTTAATTTACTGGCAAAGAAGAGTAAAAAAATTAAAGAAAACCAACTGGAAGATAGCATTAACTAACCTGTAGTAAAGAGGTTGTGATTAATACATATTGTAGGTAAATAGACCTTAATGTAGAACATATTATCTAGTCTGTGAAGGGTCTTGTATGGCCACGTCTCGAAATCTAAGGCATTCACCTGTCTAGTCCAGTAATAGTCTATCTAGGACCAGCTGCAGGGGTGCCACCTCTGGAGTGCTCGACTAGTTCTGCCAAATGTTTATAAATTTCTTTGGTGAGGGGGCGCATGTGCGGCGCAATGCGGGAAGGACGTGAGTGATCGCAGCTCCGCCAGACCCGGAGATAGCAGGCCAGATCCCCAGGTCTACGCTGGACAAATCCCGGCGAAAACACCCAACACCCTTCTGGGAAACATCCATGCATGCCAGCAGGGAAACACAGATGCTCTAGCTGCCCTCAACACAACTTGACAAACTTTCTCCTGAACAGCAGTAAAAGACAGCGCAGGAGGTCTTAAAATGGCGCTGGCCTTGGCTCCCATACAGGCACAGCGAAAGCCACACTGAACCTCACCTCCTCTCAGGAAAACAGTGAGTACACTACTCCCCTTTCTAAAGCGAACTTAGATGCCAGTTTGACAACTATATTTGATAAGCTGGTTGATAAAATTACTGCCCTCTCTCAAGAAATGGCATGTATTGGCAATAGCACCAATGTGCTGGAAACAAAACACGATGAGCTCTCACTGGTGCACAATGATTTGGGAAAGGATTATGAGACTTTAGCAGACAGTTTTGCGTTTATGCAAGCACAAGTTGAAGATCTTGACAATAGAAACCGATGACATAACATCAAAGTGCGAGGCGTCACAGATCTTATGCCCGTCATTTCAAAAATCTTCCATAATCTCCTGCCCGACAAACCTATGTCAGCATTTACATGCAACAGAATTCATAGAGCACTACGCCCTAAACCAACCACCCAGAGACATTATTATATGTATGAAGGACTTCCTCGTCAAAGAAGACATAATGCGCGCCTCAAGGAACTAATATCCTCCAAAATGCAAGAATAAAATATTTTTCCATTTAAACTCACAGTTCCACATAACGGATCTACCTACACAGTTACAGTGTGATAGAGGACAAGGAGTTACTGGTTAAACTGGGTCTACTGGACCCATCCACCCCAAGATCTTCTCCAATATGGTCTACACCATCCGCCCGTCGCAACCAAAGAAACTAAAGGCGTTGGTGCCTTTTTTTTCAAGATCAAGCTCTCTAATAGTCTGAGCTTTCTTCCACTTTTGCAATTAACTTTTTCTCCTGACTGAACCATTTAATGGCTATCCTTAGTGGATCTGGGTCAAGTCCCACCAGGTTCACTCCATTGATGAACACGCCAGTGGTCAACCCCTGGATGGCTCTGATTGGTATAGTCCCCTGCCAGTTGCATTCCCTCTTCTGACTCTGGATAATGTCCACAGAGTGATGGCCCTTTCATTCCTTCCTCTCCCCTAAGGTGACATTCTTTGTTGTTTCCCATAATGGATCCCAATACGTCCATCCTCAAAGCCTATTGGTCATTTTTATGACTGTGGGTGAGGATGGGTGAGGATGAGGGTGGGGGAGGGGGGGAGTGTAGTGGGAAGAGGGAGACAGCAGTTGGAGTTGACTCATGTTCTTTTTCGTTCCTTATGTCTACTAGGATCAAGAACCCATGATGGTTGCGTTTAATACTAATCTGTTTAAATGGCGTTCATATTTTCCAGACTGGGTATATGGTTTTAGAAATACTCTCTTTAACCCCCTGGCCTAAATTGCATGCTTTTCAATTTTTATAGCCTTTAGTTGCCTGCTACGTCCGTCGTTGCAGGTTTGTCCCCCAAACAGGAATAGGACCTTTTTGCCCTATTGACCTACATCCATTTTCTAGTGACAAGCTACCTCTTGTCCCAATTATACTATTTTACATTTTCTGTTGGTTTGTTATTTTCGCCCTTATGGCTAATGTTGCATCTTATTTGAACTATGAAAGTCATTGCTATTCTATACAGCTATGCAGGTTGATAACATGTTATATATCTCTTTGTTACTACATGTTATTCATAATATATGATATTCAGCCCTTTTTGCTATTACAAACAATACTATTAATCACATCCCTGGAGTTGGAGAGGGGAAATACAGAGTCCCACACCGCTGAGTCAGTGCTCCCTCTTTACTCTATACTTCACAGATTTCTGATGGATGTATTCCATAATCACCATCTTCATTTCCTCATTAATGGGTCTTAAGATAATATTGCATAATGTGCAGGGTTTCAATTCCCTGCACAAAAGAAAGAAGGCCTTTCAGCAATATAAAAGAATTGGAGCAGACATCATACTTATGCAAGAGACACATTTTTCCTTCTCCAACCATCAGAACAGAAGGCGGCAAAGACAGCAGTGACAGAAGACCGGGCCACTGCCAGTAAAAGAGCTGGAAGAAAGAGCGGAGGTCCGGCAACAAGAACCAAAGAGGGGGACAAGACCCCCGAAGTCGGAAGAAGACCCCCAGACGGCAGTGGCGACTAAGAAGAAAGCCAGGCTCCTCCGCTAGTAAAAGAGCTAGCAAAAGAGCAGAAGATAGCGGAGGAGGCCGGCGAGAAGACCACCCAAGACAGAAGAAGTCCCCCGGAGCTGTTCAATAAATTATTTTTAACCCTTGTTTGTTGTGTTTTATTTACATTTTTTTCACAGGGGAATGGGTAGGGGTACATTGTACCCCATACTCATTCACATAGGGTGGGGGGTCGGTATCCAGGGGCCCCCTTATTAAAGATGCTCCCAGATTCCGATAAGCCCCCCGCCCGCAGACCCCGACAACCAACGGCCAGGGTTGTCGGGAAGAGGCCCTTGTCCTCATCAACATGGGAACAAGGTGCTTTGGGGTGGGGGCGCGCGGCCCCCTCTTCCCCAAAGCACCCCCCATGTTGAGGGCACGCCACCTGGTACGGCTCAGGAGGGGTGCCGCTCGCTCATCCCCACCCCTTTCCTGACCGGCTGGGTTGCGTGCTCGGATAAGGGTCTGATATGTACCTAGGGGGAACCCCCATGCCGGGCTTCCCCTTTAAGTCCATACCAGGTGACGCGGCCAGCAACATGTCAATCTCGCCACCGAAGGCGACGACATTGACTTCCTTTGCTAGTCCCGGCTACCGGACTTTCCTCCGTGTGTGGGCAAGTCCGTTCATTTCAAAAGTACGGCGGATAGTTCGGCGGACCTAGTCCACCGGAAAAGTCCCATGTGTGGGCATGTCCGCTCGTTCGGACAGTCCGGCAGACTTTACAGCGGTTTGTCTGGCGGAAGTCAGCCAGACTAAGTCCGCCGGATAGTCTGATTGTGTGTACGTGGCATTAATGCACCTCCACAGCCCCTGGACTGGATGGTTTCTCTTCCACATATTACAAAAAATATGCTTTACTTCTAGCCCCCAATCTAACCAGACTTTTTAATCACATTCTTAAAGGTAATCACTTCCCAGACGAGATTCTCCTAGCCAATTTATCTTTAATCCTAAAACCAGGTAAAGATCACGCTCTCCCACAAAACTTTTGCTCTATTTCAGTCCTTAATAATGACCTAAACATTTTTAGGAGACTGTTTGCAGATAGATTGGCAGCAGTCATCACAAATCTTATACACATTAACCAGACAGGTTTCATTCCTGGCTGTCAGATAGTTGATAACATCAGATTGGTCCCCAATATTATCCAAGATGCTAACCTACACTCTCGCCAACCTCCTAAGCTTAGACATTCATAAGGCCTTCGACTGGTCCAATCTCAATCACCTTTTACCAAAGTATGGCATCTCTGAACATTTCCTGCAAGGCTTTAATGCATTATTTCATTCCCCCAGACTAGAATTAGAATCCCTGGGTATAACTCAGAATTCTTTCCTCTTAGCAGAGGAACTAGACAGGGCTGCCCCTTATCGCCTCTTCTATTTGCACTAGCAATCGAACCACTGGCCCAAAAAAAAAATCAGGAATAGCATAGATATAAAGGGTTACTCCAGGGGGATGGGGAGTTTAAACTTAGCTTATATGTTGATGATGTACTCATATTTCTTACTGAACCTCTCACCTCTATCCCTTCCCTCCTCAAAGAACTTTGCTTCTTCCATGACATTGCTGGCCTTAAAATCAACTTGAATAAATGTTCCGCCCTACCGATTAATTGCACTCAACATACATGGGACCATCTATCAAAAAAATTCCCATTTATATGGTGCTCTCAATCATTTAAATATCTAGGCATTATGGTCACTTCTTCCCATGATCTCCTATATAAAACCAATTACCTCCCTCTATTCTCCCACATCACGTACCTTCTAAAAACTTGGTAGACTTTCCACATCTCTTTCCTGGGTAGAATATATGTGCCATAAAAATGGCAATCCTTCCTAAACTTCTATACTACGTCTGTGCTTTCCCCATCAATGTCTCAAAGTCTAGGCTTGCTTCCCTTCAAAGAGAACTCAACAAATTTATTTGGGCAGAGAAGAAGCCCAGATGTAGTTATGCCCTTATGCATAGATCTCAACCTTTAGGTGGAATGGGCCTTCCAAACATCTAAACAATAATATTCTGCACTATGATGCTTTTGCTACGTGCAAATAGTGTAATCCACTCTTTAGTTTATAGTAAAGTCTCAGATCTTACAGCCCTCCTCAGAACAATGGGTGTTCAAAAAGCTAAAAGAAAAAAGAAAAAAAGAAGGCGCACCGACCTAGTGCATTACCACTTAAAAGTTTTATTAAAAATATATAAAAGCAATGGTACTACTCACAAAATGAGTATAAAGACAAGCTTACCTTATTGGTCAAACTGCATCTCTTGGCAACTGCAGACAGGACCTTATGACAGGAAGATCGGATGGTACCTTAAACGATTTGAATGGCTGACCAGTTTCAGGGGCTCACCCCTTTCCTCTTAACCTACTCTTGGCTACTCTTTCCCATGGGCCCCATTATATGCATCCATATGTCTATGCCCCCAAAGGCCACTCTCCAGTCAGGCCACGCCACATACAGCAACAAGGTCCCAATAATACAGAAAACATTCAAGAAGAACTGGGAGATACTTGAATCTGATCCATTTTTGAAGACTTGCATTTCATCCCATCCCAATGAAGTGTTTAGGAGAGCAAAAGACCTAAGGAGCATTATTGCCCCTAGTAGAGTAAAGAAGAGCAGGAATAGAGAGCTGAATAATCTCTGGACTACTATCTTTGATCAAAAAGTATGAGTGGAAACTTGGGAACTGTGTACACATGTGTCACAGGAAAAAATATGTAATTGGGGTAGACGGGAGGAGTCACAGGATAAAGCAGTTCATTAACTGCAGTACATCTTATGTCATATGCGGCTTACTTTGCCCATGTGGCCTTATGTACATTGGTCGCACTTCCCGACCAATGAGGACGAGGATAAATGAGCATAGAAGTAGCATTACACAAACTGACACACTTATGCTTACATTTTTGAAGAATTGGTTTGAGATTTAAAGATATATACTCCCATGGGTCTCCAGTTACCACTATACCCAAGTACTTTAATTATGTTACTATCTGTATCTGAGCTATGCTCTCCGGTAAGGCAGCAGGTAAAGGATCTAGTGGAAGAAGAACCGATTTGTGGCAAGTAAATGTCCAAACTGGTCAATAAGCTGCATCACTGCTGTCAGAGAACCCTCAGTGTCTCCCAACGAGATTTTGTCTTCACTTTGTCCCCTTTGAAAGCCCGCGATAGAGGGGGAAGTTCGTACCATAGCAGCCAGGGATTCCAATGCAAGGTCAAAAAATGGGGGCGACAGAGGACACCCCTGCTGTGTACCGCAAAACAAAGGAAAGGATTCTGACAAAGTATCATTAACCCTTATTTTTGCCATGGGTTCAGCATATAAAAGTTGTATCCAAGAAATGATTCACTCTCCTAGGCCAAATTTATGGAGCACCTCCCACAGATAAGTCCACTCGACGCTGTCAACAGCTTTGGCAGCATCGAGGGGGAGAAAATAGCTCTGTTGTCCGTATTATCCAAGGGGATTTGAATATTTAAGAAAAGACTTTGGATATTTAACGCAGTAGAATGGCAGTGATAAAGCCAGACTGGTCTAAGTGCACCAAATCTGCAATAGCACCCGCCAGTCTAATGACGCGTTGAGCAAAGATATGGGCCTATAGGAGTCTGGTTGTAATGGGTCCTTTCCTGCTCAAGGGATAACAACTATTATAGCCTCATTCATAGATATATATACAGTGGTGGGAAAAAGTGTTTGCCCCCTTCCTCATTTCCTGTTCCTTTGCATGTTTGTCACACTTAAGTGTTTCGGAACATCAAACCAATTTAAACAATAGTCAAGGACAACACAAGTAAACACAAAATGCAATTTGTAAATGAAGGTGTTTATTATTAAAGGTGAAAAAAAATCCAAACCATCATGGCCCTGTGTGAAAAAGTGATTGCCCCCTAAACCTAATAACTGGTTGGGCCACCCTTAGCAGCAACAACTGCAACCAAGCGTTTGCGATAACGTGCAATGAGGCTTTTACAGCGTCCTGGAGGAATTTTGGCCCACTCATCTTTGCAGAATTGTCCTAATTCAGTTACATTAGAGGGTTTTCGAGCATGAACGGCCTTTTTAAGGTCATACCACAACATCTCAATAGGATTCAGGTCAGGACTTTGGCTAGGCCACTCCAAAGTCTTCATTTTGTTTTTCTTCAGCCATTCGGTGGTGGACTTGCTGGTGTGTTTAGGATCATTGTCCTGCTGCAGAACCCAAGTTCGTTTCAGCTTGAGTACACGAACAGATGGTCGGACATTCTCCTTCAGGATCTCTTGGTAGACAGCAGAATTCATAGTTCCTTTTATCACGGCAAGTCTTCCAGGTCCTGAAGCAGCAAAACAGCCCCAGACCATCACACTACCACCACCATATTTTACTGTTGGTATAATGTTCTTTTTATGAAATGCAGTGTTCCTTCTATGCCAGATATACTTGGACACACACCTTCCAAAGAGTTCCACTTTTGTCTCATCGGTCCACAGAATGTTGTCCCAAAAGTCTTGGGGATCATCAAGATGTGTTGTGGAGAAATTGAGACAAGCTTTGATGTTCTTTTTGCTCAGCAGTGGTTTTCTCCTTGGAACTCTGCCATGCAGGCCATTTTTGCCCAGTCTTTTCCTGATGGTGGAGGCATGAACGCTGACCTTAACTGAGGCAAGTGAGGCCTGCAGTTCCTTGGACGTTGTTGTGGGGTCTTTTGTGACCTCTTGGATGAGTCGTCGCTGCGCTCTTGGGGTAATTTTGGGGGGCCGGCCACTCCTGGGAAGGTTCACCACTGTTCCATGTCTTCGCCATTTGTGGATAATGGCTCTCACTGTGGTTCGCTGGATTCCCAAAGCTTTGGAAATGGCTTTATAACCCTTTCCAGACTGATAGATCTCAATTACTTTCTTTCTCAATTGTTCCTGAATTTCTTTGGGTCTCGGCATGATGTGTAGCTTTTAAGGATCTTCTGGTGGACCTTACTGTGTCAAGCAGCTCCTATTTAAGTGATGCCTTGATTGTGAACAGGTGTGGCAATAATCAGGCCTGGGTGTGGCTATAGAAATTGAACTCAGGTGTGGACAACCACAGTTATAGTATGTTTTAACAAGGGGGGCAATCACTTTTTCACACAGGGCCATGATGGTTTGGATTTTTTTTCACCTTTAATAATAAACACCTTCATTTACAAATTGCATTTTGTGTTTACTTGTGTTGTCCTTGACTATTGTTTAAATTGGTTTGATGTTCCGAAACACTTAAGTGTGACAAACATGCAAAGGAACAGGAAATGAGGAAGGGGGCAAACACTTTTTCACACCACTGTAAATATCCATTTTAAAGGGTCTCATTCAGGGTCTTTAAAAGGGCAGGCAAAAGAACAGCCATATACAATTTATAAATTTCAGTTGGTATCCCATCAGCTCCCTGTGATTTACATTGGCCTCCCAAACATTTTCAGGGAAGTTCTTTGAGAGATACTTTGGGGCAACTAACTCATAATGTGTTGTGAAGACTAATTATAAAATATAGTATGAGAATTGATTAGTAATGCATAATATTCTGCTCACAGATACCTACTACTTAATGGTAATGCTTAAAGCTTATCTAAACATAAAAATAAAAAATAATATATTACAACTTGTCAGTCCCTAGATGTGTTGTTTGCATTCCTTTTTTTAAGCTCTTTTTTATTTCTTTGCATCTGGTAATTGTGCCAATAACACAATTCCTGTCTTAACATAGTAATGCTCACTCACTGTACCATAACTATAGATAAAAAGTACATATGAAGGAGATTAGCTGATACTGTAGGTAGTACTTATAAAATGAAAGTTTTTTATTTTATTTTATTTTTTAAGTAGGCTTACATTGTATTGTATATTATATTTGTCAAATAGAACTAGTGTTTGCATTACTATTACATTGATGATGTTTTAACATTTTAGTTGTATGTTGTAACCATAGAACTTTTTAATATTAACACATTATTCCTTATGGCTCCTAAGAAAGGAAATAATTCCCACATTTTAAATTTACATGTTGTAATAATCAACTGTTACATGTAGTCATTTGTTCATTCCTTTTTGTATGAAATATGGTATTGGGGCCACCATATTCTCAGCTTATTTTTCTTTTGCATGATTTATTGTATATGTATGAGTAACACTCGTGCATATAATGTTGAATTTCTAAGGGCTACATATCCCACAGTATTTTTCGGCCTGTAAGCAGTGATTTCTGTACTGACTCTACCTCCTCCTCTGAGCACCTCTGTAGTTCATAAGGCAGGCTCTGTGAAATGTGTGACACAGCAGTGCCTACACACAGAACATGGTGAATATGTGTCATAGAATTCAAGTTGTTAGGGCCCAGATCTCAACTTGTGGCCTCTGTTGTATCTAGCAGTGTCTCTGTTTGCTAAGCTACCTTGGTTGTTGGACAGCTCCTGCCTGATTCCTTAGACAACCTTACTTTTGATCTTGTTTCTCTTAAACCTTGAACCTTTTGCTCCTCCTAGGAGCTTCCTATTTAGGTCATGCCTTTGTGTTTCCTGTTTACCAGATTATTGTGCTCTCTCCTGCCAATATCTCGCTCTTGTCACTCCTGGTGCCATCTGTATCTTTTCTTTCACTGATTACCATTCTTGAACTATGCTCTTGATCCCAACCAGCAACCACTTGTTACCGACCTTTGGATTGTTCCTTGACTATGCTTTTGCTTATACCCAACCTGCATCCCCTTGTTACCGACCTTTGGCTTGTTTACTAACTATGCTTGTGCTTCCTCCTAGTGGGGCAATCCTGTAGACCAGTGGTCATCAACCCTGTCCTCAGGGCCCACTAACAGGCCAGCTTTGCAAGATAACTGAAATACATCACAGGTGATATCATTTGCTGCTCAGTGATTGCAGTATTCTAGTCTGCAACTCCCTAAGGTAATACATAAAACCTGGTCTGTTAGTGGGCCCTGAGGACAGGGTTGATGACCACTGCTGTAGACCACAGCCTGGTACTAACATGCAGAAAAACCCATCTGTACCATCAGAAGATCTGGTAAATACTGGTTAGTGCTTACACCGCGCACCCCACATTATCCTTCAGGGTGACCTGCTTGTATACCTATCTTTCTGTTCGGAGGGAGCATCTCTACTGCTATAGCTACTGGTAACCAAGCCGGTCCCCTGACCATGACAAAAGGAAATAAATTTGTGGGATTCTTCATATGGTAAGTTTACAAGTTTCAAGACCATTCAGAATAATAGGAGTATTAATAGGAGTAAGCTATCCATAATTCAATTACAATGTGGAAATGAATATGAATATATGATGTTACATTTTTCCCCATAGATATACCTAAATTAATTCGCCATTTAGGAAATCATTTTCATCAAGCTATTTTATTAAACTACCACAGTTATTACCAGGTTCAATGATGGCTACAATATTGGTTTTTCTATCATGTACAATTAAAGCGTAATTGAAGAGTCCAGTTACAAGAGAGTGAAACCTTTGTTATGGCTTTATGGGTATAGCTGGAGGCATAAACTCCCATGCAGAAGGTTCCTGGTAGAGTTGGCAGTTAATATGACCATCTTTCAGTATTACTTTGCCAATTATGATAATGAAGAGATTGGAAAAAAATATAACAAGCAGAGACTTTTCTTCAGGTTTCTCAAATGAGAAAGAGTTATTCAGTATATACTAAGATGCCCATTAACAACTGTACATGGCTGAAATGAGGCGGGAGAATTTAATGCCATCGTTTTCACTTCTCAGGTTAACTGGGTACATTCAGTCTGATGCATTACAAAACACAGTGCCTCCAGCTTCTCTAGCATGTAGTTAATTGAACTGCCATTTGTCATTAAAGTCTAGCAGTGACATGAGTAAAAGTGAAGTTGTAGGAAGACGTAGTCATGGGAACATCATTCAGTATATGATGACCCACTTTAGTCCACAATATGTTAAACTTCTCTAAATTACATCTATTGACAGGTTAATCTGAAATGTTATTTTTCTTGTCCCGCTAGGCTGAAAATCAATGCATAAACAACAAAATAAGAATATTGTAACCAGTGGGTATTTTAACAAATGAGGAATTGTAAGTAGTGATTAGGTTAGACACAGGATATTATAGCTATAGTTGCATAAATTTGGTTTGATATGTCATACTGTATTTGTTTCTTTTTGGAAGATTACTGGGTGTATCACAGTATTCAAAAACAAAAATGCAGCCACCTGACATGGTTCTCTCTCTCTGCATATATGTGCTTGTGTATACATTTGAGTACACATGTTTATGAATTGGCTATTGTGAACATTTTCTATTTATACATTTATTCAAGCAAGTTGATCACAAGTTAAAATACTTTATAATATGAAATTGAATATTTATTGTATAAACACATTCATCAAGCTTTCTTTAAGACTGAAAATATGTTGGTTTATTTCCAGTCTTGAATAAAGGAACTGACCAACAAGGGGTGGTAAATCGATAGCTAATTACACAAATTAATAGTGCAAAATATATATATATATATACCTAATCTTATACAGGCGGTACAGTGGTGTAGTGGTTAACACTATCACCTAGCAGTAAAAAGGGTCGCTGGTTCGAATTCCAACCACGACACTACCTGCCTGGAGTTTGCATGTTCTCCCTGTGCCTGCGTGGGTTTCCTCCGGGTACTCCGGTTTCCTCCCACCCTCCAAAGACATGCAGGTAGGCTTCTGTCCAAAATTGGCCCTAGTATATGAATGGGGACCTTGGATTGTGGGCTCCTTGAGGGTAGGGACCAATGTGAGTGTGCAATGTACAGGGATAGGGGCAATTGTAGACACTCACTCAGGTTGAACTGGATGGACTGGTGTCTTTATTCAACCTTACTAACTATGAAACTATGAAACTATATAAGATATAGATTCATTCAATAATAAAAAAGCAAAAAAAAAAAATTTTATCAAAAAGTGCTAATTACAATAAATAAACACATACCCTGATGAAGTCACGTGGTGTGACGTCACGTGTAGGGATGGGAAGGACGCTTACTGTGAATGTACACAAGCAGGAATCTGTTGTCTATTTGAATAAGGGCTTTTTTCAATCAGTCAAAGGGCTTTTTTCAATCAATCAATGTGTGAGTACCCTGTGTATTAATACTTAATAAATGTTATTTGCGAAATGCTACACTATGGTACCCTCTCTCTATTAATTTATGGGGTCCTATGGAGCAATAAGAAAATTTAAAGGAGAAGGCGACTGGATACACCAGGGGAGAAGATAGATAAAGAAACCTACATATTTTTATGCAAGTTTCTCCTTACCATAAGGTAAGGGGCCACTGCCCACTAAAGTGTGGTCACAGCGGGATAAAGCTTTAGTCGAATTTGCACAAGTTTGCACAAAGCACTTGCACTTAAAGGAGATTGCTTTTATTTATGGACTGAATGTTTCATCATTATTTCTTTTTGAGCTATTCATTTTTTAATATGGACATTTAATCTATAGAGTCTGGATTCACTTGGGTAAACGCATGCTATAACCAGCTCTGTAGTGCGTTTACTATTATATATTTACTGTTTATCACCATATTGCATTGATATTTCTATCTAAGAGTGATCCGCAGAAGGTTACTTTCTTTCTAGTTTTTCCTTTTTTTATTTTTAGTATTCCTTTTATTGGAGTGTCTTTTTATATATCACCTCTGGTGAGTGTTTGTTTATTTGCACAGCTTGTAGGAAGCACTTGGCACTTTATGAATAATTGACCGTCTTTGGTTATACACTCAATTCACGTAGTTTGGAGTGATTCTGTGGATGTTTGATGTAACCACCTCTGTAGTGCGTTTACTTTTTTATATAATTTTTTTCCTTTTTTGCACTTTATCAATAATTATTTCTTGTTTAAAGGATTGATGTGTAAATGGTTTCACGTACTCTGATTTTTAGCACCTTTGGGGTGTGTTTATTTATTGTAATAATCCCTTAGCACTTTTTGATACAATTTTTTTTTTGCTTTTTTATAATTGAATGAATCTATATCTTATATAAGATTAGGCATTTATATATATATTTTGCACTATTAATTTGTGTAATTAGCTATTGATTTACCACCCCTTGTTGGTCAGTTCCTTTATTCAATGTAAGAGCAGCGCAACACCAACATATTTCCAGTTTTACATTAAGTGAATACGGTGTGATCCGTTTCGGTGGTTGCAGCAGCACTTGGTATTTATAGATCATCAGTGGTATCGCAGGAATAAAAATGACCATTTAAGCTTTCTCTAAGGTTACAGTATCCTACTTTTAAAGCAAAATCATCAGTCATGTTCACCTGCATTAGGGATGAGCCTGATGTTTGATTTGAATGTAAGTTCGGCTCGAACATCTGGTGTTCGCCTGTTTGCCGAATAGTGAAAAATTTGGAGTGTTCGAGGCAAATTCGAAAGCCATGGAATACCCTTTAAATGTCTATGGGAGAAATCAAAAGTGCTAATTTTAAAGCTTATATGCATGGTATTGTCATAAAAGTATTTGGGGACCTGAACCCTGCCCCATGGGACATGTATCAATGCAAAAAAAAGTTTTAGAAACGGCTGTTTTGTGAAATATTCCTTTAAATTTCGTACCTGGAGGGTGTCTATATTATGACTGTAACGTGGCGCATGTTTCCTGTGTTTACAACAGTCCCTGCACAAAATTACATTTCTAAAGGAAAAAAAAGTTGTTTAAAAGTACTCGTGGTTATAATGAATTGTCGCTCCTGGCAATAGACATAAAAGTCATTGAAAAAAACGGCATGGGATTCCCCCACAGTCCATTACCAGCCTTTTGAGTCTGGTATGAATATTAAGGGGAACCCCAAACCAAAATGTAAAAAAAAATGCGTGGGGGTCCCCCCAAATTCCATACCAGGCCCTTCAGGTCTGGTATGGATATTAAGGGGAACCCCATGCCAATTTTTTTTTAAAATGGAGTGGGGTCCCCCTCAAAATCCATACCAGACACCCTTCAGGTCTGGTATAGATTTTAAGGGGAACCCCACGGCAAAATTAAAAAATATGGCATGGGGTCCCCCCAAAAATCCATACCAGACCCTTATCCGAGCACACAACCTGGCAGGCCACAGGAAAAGAGGGGGGACGAGAGAGCAGCCCCCCTCCTGAACCGAATGCCCTCAACATGGGGAGGGTGCCCAGTGGTTGTGGGAGTCTGCAGACCGGGGGCTTATCGAAATAAAGTGTGAAAATGGTAAAAATTACATGACACAGCTTGGGACAAGTCCCTTATTAAAAAATAAAAAATAAAACTGTCCCACAAAGTCTTTGCTTTTGACAGCTCTTTTATAACTGAGGGCGTGGAAACATGGTGACATCGTCAGGTGACCCCGCCCCCTCTGACGCATGGGGACATCCCTATGGTTTCCTCGTAGCGTCAGAGGGGGCGGGGCCACCCAGTTACTTAAAGGGCCTGAAGGGTCTGGTATGGATTTTGAGGGGACCTAATCCAATAATTAATATTCATACTAGACCCAAAGGGCCTGGTAATGGACTGTGGTGGAATCCTATGCCATTTTTTTCAATGAATTTTATGTGTATTGTGGCAATTCATTATAGCCGCGGGTACTTTTAAATTAATTTTTTTTCCTTTACAAAAGTAATTTTGAGCAGGGACTGTTCTAAACACGGGAAACATGTGCCACTTTACACGCATACTATAGACACCCCCCAGGTACAAAATGTAAAATTTTATATTTCACTTTTATTGTTTCACTTTAAGCATTATTAAAATCACTGCTCCTGAAAAAATGGCAGTTTTTAAAAATGTTGCATTGATACATGTCCCCTGAGGCAGGACCCAGGTCCCCATACACTTTTTATGACAACAACTTGCATATAAGCCTTTAAAATTAGCACTTTTGATTTTTCATGTTCGTGTCCCATAGACTTTAACGGTGTTCGCTTGTTCGAACAAATTTTTTGTCTGTTAGCATGTTCTGTTGCGAGCCGAACCGGGGAGTGTTCGGCTCATCCCCAACCTGCATATTTGTCAGGTCAGATTTAATGACTTTTGCCATCATATGTTCCTCAACAGAAAATTGTGTTCAGTGTACTATTCAGCTTAATTATAACTAGGGATGGGTGAACGGTGAACTTTGGTTGTTCGGACGTTCGGCAAACAACAAACAATATGCGGCGTTCACGCCAAGTTTGAAAGCCACGGAACACCGTTAAACTCTATGGGACACTAACATGCAAAAGTGCTTGTTTTAAAGGCTTATATGCAAGTTATTGTCATAAAAAGTGTTTGGGGACCCGGGTCCTGCCCCAGGGGACATGTATCCTCACAAAAAAAAAGTTTAAAAACGTCAGATTTTTCAGGGGCAGTGATTTAATTTATTGTTTCACTTTAAGCGATTTTAATAATGCTTAAAGTGAAACAATAAAAATGAAATATTCCTTTAAATATCATGCCCTGCACAAAATTATATTTCTAAAGGAAAAAAGTCATTTAAAACTGATCGCGACTGTTATAAATTGTCAGGTCTCTGCAATATAGATAAAACTAATTGAAAAAACGGCATTGGTAACCCTCCCCGTCCATTTCCAGTCCCTTTGGGTCTGGTATGAATATTAAGGAGAACCTCAAACCAAAAATGGAAAAAAAAATGCATTGGGGTCCCCCCAAAATCAATTTTTTTTTAAATGGCATAGGGTCCCCAACAGAAACCATACCAGATCCTTGGTATGGATTTTAAAGGGAACCCTGACCCAAAATGTAAAAGAAATGGCATAGGGGTCCCCCTAAAATCCATACCAGACCCTTATCCTGGGCACGTAACTTGGCAGGCCACAGGAAAAGAGGGGGGACAAGAGAGCACCCCCCTCCTGAACCGTACCAGGCCACATGCCCTCAATATGGGGAGGGTGCTTTGGAGTAGCCCCCCAAAGCACTTTGTCCCTATGTTGATGAGGACAAGGGCCTCATCACCACAACCCTTGCCCAGTGATTGTGGGGGTATCTCCCGTGGAGGTGTTGTGGCTTTTTTTTGGGCTTTTTTCGGCTCTTTGGGAAGTGTGAGACCTACATCATGGTACATTTTTATTTTTTTATCTTTTAATAAAGGACTCTCCTGTATTTTTTACTATTTTTGACACTTTTGTTGTGAAATGGTAGGGGTACAATATACCTGATACCAATTCACATGGGGGGAGGCTGAGATCTGGGGATCCCCTTGTTAAAGGGGGCTTCCAGATTCCGCTAAGCCCCCGCCTGCATACCCCCACAACCACTGGTGCTTTGGGGGCTACTCAAAAGTACCCTCCCCATGTTGAGGGCAGGTGGCCTGGTATGATTCAGGAGGGGGTGCACTCTCTTCCCCCCTCTTTTCCTGTGGCTAAGGGTCTGGTATGGATTTTGGAGGGGACCCCCACACCACTTTTTCAATGAGCTTTATCTATATTGCCGAGACCCGATAATTCATTACAGCCGCGATCAGTTTTAAATTAGTTTTTTCCTTTAGAAATGTCATTTTGCTGTAGTACTGTTCTAAACACGGGGAAACTATATCACTTTACAGGCATACAGATTTTTCATGTTCATGACCCATAGACATTAATGGGGTTGGCATGTACGTCTGAATTTTTTGCCTGTTCACATGTTCTGGTGTGAACTGAACCCAGGGGGGGGGGCATTCAGCTCATCCTTAATTACAACACCACAAATGTTACATTCACTGAACATTCACCTGGCATATGCATTTTGCACATACACCATGCCGAGTGGCCAATTTTTTTATTGTCAGTAAATATCAATAATTTACTTTGGGTGCCCACTCTTACATTGTGCTTTTATAAGGTTTTCTTGCACCAAGTCTCTTCCAGCACTGTAGCCAGAATGCCTAAATGAGACACAAAGGCTCCCCATTACATACAGAGCAATAAAAGGGGGGTCCAAATTGAGCAATGGGTTTATCTTTGTATGAAACTTTGGTATACTTTCTGGTATACAGCAAGATAAGGTGCAGTACTAGACAATTGGGATAGTTGTGGCTTTTTTAAATTTAATAGCTACTGGTCTCCAAGCCAGACCCCTGACCGTGACACAAGGAAATAGATGGGTGGGATTCTTCACAAGGTAAGTTTACAAACGTCAAGATCATTCAGAATAATAGGAGTAAGCTATCCATAATTAAATTACAATGTGGAAATGAATATATGATGTTACATTTTCATCATAGATATACTTTAATTAGTTTACCATTTAGGAATTAATTTTCTTCAAGTAATTTTTTAAACTACCACAGTCATTACCAGGTTAATGATGGCTACAATTTTGGATTTTCTAAATTCTACAATAAAAGCATAATTAACGAGTCCTGTTACAAGAGAGTGAAACCTTAAGTTATGGTTTTGTGGGTATAGCTGGAGGCTTAAACTGTCATGCAGAAGGTTCCTAGTAGAGTTGGCCATTAATATGACCATGTTTCAGTCTTAGCCCTTGTACACGCGGTCGGACATTCCGATGGAAAATGTCCGATCGGACCGTGTTGTCAGATAATCCGGCTGTGTGTGGGCTCCATCGGACTGTTGGGCTATAAAACTTTCCAACAACATGATCCAATCGGACTTTGTCCGATTGTGTGTAGAGAATTCTGATCGGACAAAGTGCCACGCATGCTCAGATCAAATTCCTAGACCAAAGCTATTGGCTACTAGCCTGAACGTAGTCCTGTCATAACAAAATAATGTTGTCACGTTACGTACGATTGGATTTTACGACAACTTTGTCCGGCCGTGTGTATGCAACACAAGTTTTGGACAAAATCTGATGGATTTTGTTGTCGGAATGTCCGACCGCGTGTACAAGGGCTTAGAGTATTACTTCACCAGTTATAAGGACACTGGAAAAAAATATAACAAGCTGAGACTTTTCTTTTTTGTGGATAGCTGTGTCCTTTTTTAACTTTTTTTAAAACTCTTTAGTATTTGATGCACTTCACCAAGGATCGAGCAGTAGTTTGCAACTATATTCTTCCATGTTGACACTCCCACCTGTAAAAACAAAAAAAAAACCTATTCCGTGTTTAATAAGTGTAAAAACAGAGGTTTAGCACTATGGAGAGTAGTGGATTAGTGGTCAGAACTTCTGCCTTACAGTACTGGGGTTTTTGGTTCAAGTCCTGTTCGAGACACTATCTGCATGGAGTTTTCATGTCATCCCTGTGCTTATTGGTGCTTTTTCCCACACTCTATTGACATGCTAGTAGGTTTATTGGCTACTGTTCAAACATGCCTGGAATGTGATAGTCAACTGCATGGGCCCAATATGGCTGCCTCATCATCTGCAGATAAAATGCTTTCAGCTCCAGGGAGAAAAGTACTATATAAATGAATTAAAATATGTGTTGCATCATAAGTAAAAGCAAAGGGCATAGCAGAATTATAACGGTGCCCATAATCAGAGAGAAACACACTTTATAAAATCTGTAAAAATTTATTCACATAAGGTTAAAAAATAGGGTTCAATAAAAACCAGAGTATTTGTACATATCAGAATGTCCATATATGGAGATGATCAAGATGTTGTTTTGGATCCCACCATGTTTCACCAAAATAGGCTTCCTCAGGGTATACACATGTCACCACTACTCCACAAAACTCTAATAAAAATAAGATTATACGCACAAACACTAATTATTCACAAGGGACTATGAATCTATATAAACAATGTACATAGTACAGAATTAGTTATTTATTCAGTTCATTCCCTTTAGAAAATCCACCCAGAGGAAGGTCAGGGAGCACCACCAAGTGAATCCGCAGTAATATGGAGGTTAGGTTCTGTGCAATCACAGGGAACACAAGCGGACCAAGCTAAAGAAAATATAATGAACTATCAATATCTTGAAAATCATTGGACCCAGAAAACGTGTCCAATCCAGGGCTAACATAGCCTCAATTACTACTTACTGACACTGATATTAACAGGGAGTATTTCTGGGGCGCCATTTGTAACTGCAGTAACCGGAGATTAATACTACCATAAGGCAGCCACAACAACAAAAAACAAGAAAAAAGAAAAAAAGAAAACAGAAAATAGCCTGATATAGTATGTTTAACATAATGCCGTCATACTACAAAACTCCAACACATAAGCACAAAAGCTATCAATTGCAGACTATAGTTTATAACTTATACCGCCAATTAGGGCTGTTGCCTCAAAATAGGTATCTCCAAGTGTACCAAATCTGTCACTATATTTAGTCTATATATAATTGGTTAGAAATACCTCCATCAATAACAAAATCAACATGCATGCTGTGAACATAGCACTGCAGGTGCATTCTGATAAAGAAAGACTTTAGAGAAAATAACTAGATGAATTACCTTCTGCCATGTACACACATCGCATGGTCACCCCGCCACTCCAGCAGATGACATCCTGGAGATGCCGGTCTCTTGTACCCTCCGCTAGGTGTTCCATCACTTGTACATTAAACTTTAGGCCACAATTGCAGGACTGACATTTCATCAACAACAAAATAAAATGTGTTCAGTTACTGCCAAATGTGCAGTGAATCAAGGTAACATGATGTGCCTGCATTTGTAAATATTCTATGTTATTTCAACCTAAAATGCCTTTTCCTACTTTCTAACAATAATGGTATTTACATGAGTATAAAGGAAACATCTGGTGGAAGGATTTTAGTCCCAGAAGTAGATCATGACCCTGGTTATTGTATGAAAGGTGGCAAGATTGTCAGAAGGAGTACTATGATCCCATTAATAAGTAATTACTACACTAAGTACTATGTACTATGTGTACATTTTTTTTTTTTGGAAGAAGGGTGGTTCTGACAATCGTAGCTAGTCAGTATATACTGTAAAATATAGCCAAATTTGTCTCGGCTAGATGAATGCTTGTGACATGCATCCAGCTCATTGTTTGAAACATAAAACACCTAAAGTTAGCATGCATTTTAAGCAAGGTCCACTTACTTACTTAGAGCACCTTATGCCTCATGAAACCTCTAAACACAAATTTAAAAAAGAAAAAGCTCTGTGGGGTTCAGGGAAGTTTATTTATATACTTACCTTTCCTAGCAATTTTGAATGATGCTGCAAGAGGGAGACTGACTTTCCCATCTAGGATGTTTACAATTACCTGGGTCTCCAAGGCTTCAATACTACAATGAGTAATGTCTTTATTCTTCCAACAACACCCTGGAAAACCCTGGCAAACACCCTAAATCCCACTTGATTACGCACAGAGTGTCTGCTCTCTAGATTTGAACTACTTGGCATTCTCTCAGGTCCTACCAAAAGGATGGTGTCATAATCATCACCAAGGCACCACAGATGGAAGCTGGGTAAGGCTTGGTAAGGTAATGTCAAGGTTTTCTTGGTATGAATGTTGTGAATCATAGAAACAATAATGAAATATGCAGCCTGACCACATATGAACTGAGTATAACAGGTGTTCATAAATCTCAAAACCAAGGCCTTGAAGGACTGATGTTTGAGACTTAACCGGTTCCCGACCAGTTCACTCAGATATATTTCAGTAGAATGGCTCTTCTGGGCGAAATCCCGTATGGGTATGTCCTTCCTCTTTTTGGGCACCAGAGGTTGCTGCACGGCGGGTGACCCGATGTGTGTGGCGGTGAAAGTGATTACGTGCACAAGCAACAGCACAGGAATTTGTGTGTGTAAACACACAAATCCCTGTGCTGTTAGAGGAGAGGAGACGTGTTGTTTGTTCTTAGTAAGTAGCGATATGTCTCCTCTCCTACTCAGTCCTATCCCTATACAGTTAAAACACACTGAGGGAACACACATTTAACCCCTTGATCACCCCCTAGTGTTAACCCTTTCCCTGTGACATTTACACAGTAAGCAGTGCATTTTTATAAAACTGATCAATGGTCCCAAAAATGTGTCAAAAGTATCTGATCTGTCCTTCGCAATACCACTAAAAATCACAGATCACCGCCATTACTAGTAAAAAAATAAAAAAATAAATAAATAAAAATGCCATAAATCTTTCCCATAGTTTGTAGACGCTATAACTTTTGTGCAAACCAATCAATATACGCTTATTGCAATTTTTTTTACCAAAAATATATAGAAGAATATATATCGGTCTAAACTGATGAAAAATTTAGTTTAAAAAAAAAATAAATTGGGGGATATTTATTATAGCAAAAGTTAAAAATATTATTTTTTTTCAAAATGTTTTCTCTTTTTTTCTCAAATTTCCCACAAGACCCCCATAATGCTCACTGTCCTGCGAATAGGCGAACACCCGATGTTCACGCCGAACTTATGTTCGACACGAACATCAAGCTCATCCCTAATTATTACCATACATAAAATAAGAAATAAGTATAGTTTCATACTATGAATGATTTGGAAGTGGAAAATGATGGTATGATTTTGTTTTTTATGAAGATGTCCTTGGAGGATTATGAACTGCTACCTTAAAATTGATCTCTGGATAAATCACATGTCTTTAGCAAATGTCCTATGATTAAAATAATATAACGTTAAAAATTAAAGTGGAGTTCCACCTGGGAATTTTTATTTTTTTAAGTCAGCAGCTACAAATACTCTAGCTGCTGACTTTTAATATAAAGACATTAAGCTGTCCAGGGAGCCCGCAATGTCGGCACCCCAACCGATCTTCTGATCGACTCCCGGGTGCTGCTGCTGTCATTTCTGGTAAAGGAACCAGGCTGTGAAGACTTTTGGCTTCACTCCTGGTTCCTTGCTGCGCATGCGTGATGCTGCACATTCTGAATGGTCCCTGCTGTCATCTCAGACCTGTGTCTCTCATTAGACAGTGGAGGGGAAGGAGGAGGGGCTGGACAGTGCATAGTTCACCGCACAAAGTGCAGACTGCTCCCCCCTGAAAGGTGCCAAATGAGGCACCAGAGGGGGGAGGAATCCGATCAGTGGAAGTTCCATTTCTGGGTGGAACTTCGCTTTAAAATCACAAATAATATTATCCACACTGGGAACCACATCTACTGTATTTCTACTATTATGAAGGTACTATATCTCTATTTAACCCAGGGATACAAATATAATGCCCTATATAGGGTTGATTTAATTAAATCCAGTTTTATTTTATTTTATAAAATAAAAATTTCTAGTCTTAGAGCACCATCTGGTGGACAGGTACAGTCAACACCTAAACAAACATTAGGTTAATCAATAGAAGTGCCTTCCAATCAGATGTGGGTAAATATTCTGAACTATTGTAACTGGTGTATAGTAAATACTTTCAAGGATTCCAGAACAGTGAGAATAAAAATTAAATATGCTTTCAATAGCTGCAGATTGGAAGATTTCTACTAAACCAGGAGATAGCAGTACAAAGGAAAGGTCACACTGATAATAAGCAAGTAATTTGATATTATCAGCGCTAACTTTTTCTTTTTCTACTAAATGTAGACTTAAAGGGTATTGTCACTTTCGTGGGAAAAAATTGCAAATATAAAGAAAATAATATAGCGTATACACTTGCGACTCAAATTATATTGTAATTGAATGTTGAATTTCCTTTCCTTTTCATTCTACAGCTCTGTAATATTCAGTAAAATTGAATGCAATATGGCTACCTGGATGTGTTTTGTACACATAATGTACAGTAAGATACAAAACGCCCCCCACAAACATAATTTACTGCTTGTGTGATGGGCTCACTAATTTTTCCAAAAGTCTACACCAAGATAAAAGATAGATTTCTGGCATCCCCTGTAACATAAATGTCATTTTTGGTGAGATACTTCCAATAGGAAATCACGTCTAAAGGGATGTAGACTCTGCAATTTGGCTCATTAAAGCCTTGCAAGTGCAGTAGCTGATTGATGGTAATGAAACCACTCCCATTAGATTCACTTTTCACGTGGATAAAGACAAATATTTATAATATTATATAGACAAACTTTGTTAAAATCCTTGTCATGTAACTAGATCACCAAGAGGGGAATGTTTCTTTCCCAACAAAAGAGTTACTTTTTAAATCAAAACATACAACAAAGTAGGCCGGCAATGTGAAAAGTGAAAAAAGATTGGCACTCTGGTGACAGAATGCCTAGCCCTATAATGTAAGATAAAGATGAGAACACCACACTGCAGCAACTTGGTAGCTATGTATACTCCAAATTTGTGAAACAATGTGAATTGCTGAATTGATAATCCAGGCAAAGGCAAATTTGTGGTTAAGAGCAGTCACTTGTAATCTGATCAATCCTTTTCCTACTTCACACTACCTAAAACGGCAACCATTTCTACTTTTTGAATTACGTGGTGTCCATTTACTTCAGCCATATGTAGCGCTTACTCCTGTAGGAGCATCTGGAAATGTGTTCAGGTTCTTTCCCAGTGGATTGCCCTGCAACCAGGCACACAATCTCAGTCACACTTTTCCTCAGTAATCAATCATGTGTTATTACTGATTTCTGATTGGGACTCTAAAACAAAGTTAATACTGCAGCTGCAGGAACAGATTCACAGGACTCAATCACTGTGTTTAAAATGTCCGTTCAGTGTCAAAATGTATTATTACATGTTATTTTATACATAGATAAGAAAGGGGTGGTGTGAGATGTTATTAAAAACAGTACAGTGAATGTCCATGTCATTTCCCTCCTTTTGTTTATTTGACACCATTCTTCTCTGCGTTACATTCAGCCGATTGCTGGTAACTCCTGTTACATTGGCGCAGAGAGACGGCGTCCTGTTCAGCTCTCTCCTAACTTTCTCACAATAATGGGTTCATCAGGGCTGGTGGACCATTTGTCGGTACAGCGGGTAGTCACACAGAGGCACAGCCTGATGAGGAAGTAAATGACAAATATGAGAAATAGGAACATCACAATGTAAGCGCCTAGTTTCTGTAACCATGTTGCTATGCCATATAAAAAGTCACCAAAACCTCCTAAAGCCTTAAAGGGGTTCCATTCATCTTTAGCAATATCTCTGGCCTTATTCTGTAGTTCCCTTATCTTAGCAAGATGTCCTTTAATAATGTCCTCATTATCAGAAATGTATATACAACAGTCGGTGCGAAATAACTTACACATTCCACCTTGAGCTGCAGTGAGAAAATTCAGCGTTAATCTGTGCTCTAATACTACTTTTTTAATCTGAGCCATTTCTTCACTTAATAAACCTATATCAGTGGTAGTAAGGTTAATAATCGCATCTACAATTCTAGTGTAATTATTTATTCTTTTCATTGCTTCAATTCCCCATCCTGTCCAGTAAGGGAACCATGACCATGCCATGTCACCTTCAGTGAACAGCTCTCTAAATGCCGGCTAGGTAAGCTATCTTTAAGCTTGCTATATTTCTGCCTTTCCTATGTATCCTATCTATGGATGTTGTTTCTGTTGTTTTTATTTTTGGAGAACTTGGATAGGGTTGAGGAAATTGAGTGGGATTCTCCAAAAACAGAATCTATGTACATATTGAGGACAGTGAACTCACGTCTGTACAGCTGAAGCAGAAATCCTTGCATATAGCAAACTTTGGACTTGGCTTGGGGTAGAGACAGTTAAATGTAGAGCCGAAGCAAAAGTCCTTGCATATAGCAAATGTGGATTTGGCTTGTAACAGAAGCAGTCAGAAGCTGGCTTCTTTCTTTAGAGCAATAAGAGCATAGTCCCTTCACAAGGAATTAGATAAATTAAGCTCTTCAGGACACCAGCTGATGTCCCCTTTAGCTGACTTTCTAGCACAAGAGGGGTGGCAGAAGCCCAAAAGTCTCTAAGATCTCTGAGCAGTCTGTACACAAAATGTCCAGGAAAATTGGTTGCTTCCTTCCAACTTCCAAGAGAAACTTTTCTCCAGTGATACCACAGTGGATCTTCAGCAGACAGCCCCTCGGGCAGCTCTCGGCAGCTTCAGCATCCAGGCCCACAGGTTGCCCAGCTAAGGCCTCACGAACAGCAAGCACGTGGCAACAAGCCCTCAAGGCTAGACTGATCCTCTCCAGGAAAATATCCAGAGCTCAGTGTGCTCAGAGAATATATACAGTCTCACAGAATGCCTTTAGGGCTCAGCTCCATGGGATTGGCGAGGACTGTGTAAATATTCATACTGCCATCTGCATAGCTCCAAACCCATGATCCAGAAAGTTCTCACAGCTTTTCTGAACAGCAGAGAAAGTTTTTCGATTGATATTACGTGGGTGATCCTTCATATAGGGTGGCAAAATGTAATAATCACCAAATATGTTTGAACATAGTAACTTGAGCAGATTCGGTTATATTCAATTCTTTTTAATTTTTTTTAATTTTGGTCATTTTATCTATAATAATATTCTTATATAATTTGGTCAAGTAGAATTATTGGAAGTAAGATGGGTGAACCCATTGGGACTAGAAAGCAATATAAAAATATTTTTGGGAAATGTGTATTTTAACATAGTAATTTTGTTAAGCATGGTTAAGATAAGCTAATGTGTAGCTACTGGCACTGTGCTATCTATTGGAAGCAGCATCAGTGCACTAATGCTATTTTATTTTATTTTTGCTATTTTACTTTTTTGAGTGATGTGTACGGGTTGTATCCTTCAGCGCAGAGTATGGACTTTGCTTATATTTTTCTTTTCTAATAGTATACATAGGCGATGCGTTTTTACCCTGTACGTGCCTGCATTTTACTCCTAGGTATGGGGTTGCTTTTTGGCTGTATGCTTACTTGTCAGTCCGGGGACACGGAAGTGACGTTGCGACGCTGGGATGTCTGTATGCGCCTGCGTTCCATTGGACGCAGATGGTGCGTTCCAGGCCGTTCACTTCCGTGTTTGAGACACGCGGAAGTGACATTGTGGCGTCCACCTCACTTCCGCCGGTGTATGATGATCGGCTGGAGGATTTACATTGTTTTCGGATGTGGAACTAGAGTATATATTTAAGAAAAAATGCCAACATGATGTATACCGAGCCCTTATAATGGTTCGATATACATATATATGAATATGTGATGCACCAGTTGCTGGACTAACCCTTTACATTTAAAAACATTAAAAAGAGGCGTGGAACGCACGCCGGCGGCCATATTGGGATACCGGAAGTGCAATGCGGTGACACTGATGGACGAAATCTATGCCTGATTGGGGGTCTTGTTATATAAACTGGAGGGCTGCTTTGAAGTTGTACCCCAGATGACGTCTGTTCATGACGAAAGGCGTCGGGACTTCATTGCAGCCTGAAATTTTATTGAAAAGCGCTTATGTTCTTTGTACACGTGAGTTTGATAATTTTTTTATTAAATTATTTTAACGGAAAAACGGAGTTACACTATTGTGGTCCCTGCTTCCTTTTTCTATATATGCTCAACTACTTATGTGGATCCATATGGGTGGAGACATTCTGTAAAGGAAATAGCCACACTTGAAATCCCTCCAGAAAAGGGCAACACCGAAAGAGTTTATGTACATCTACAAGCGTATATGATCCTCCAAATATAATTTTGAGTAGGATCCATTAAATCTGGTAAGCCTCCATTTCTTTTGGTGGAGGGCTCACGTGGTGATTGCATGGTCGCTTCCTGGAGAAGGTGTAGGATTATTCACACTTCATCGTGTCATACACAGAAACTTTGGAGACCCTTTTCTTTTCACTTGTTTTTATATTTCTTCATTTTTATTTTTTCATTTTTTGGATAATTTGTTTTGGACATTTGTTTTTTGTATGTTTATTGCATACAGTAAAAGGTGTATGGTGTGCTTATTAGTTTACACTGTTTAATATATGCACTGGTTATATTAGTTACATTATAACTTTGTAAAACAAACAAGCGCTACACTTTCTTCACAAAATCAGCAGAGAAAGTAGACAGACTAGCAGCATCTGAGAACATTGTGCAGGCCTATTTAGTCAAAGACAGTTTTATTGAGTACAGTGAGCAACTAAATTTACCTAACACAGCAAGTGCAGCCACACTGAATCCAGTGTGACAAGCTACATTTACCTATCAAAAACACAGCTCCACAAATACAGTGAGCCAACACTAAATCGATCTGTCTAATCCTAGCACCTATCTAGGAGGGTGCTACACATGATAATAAATTGCTGAAGACAGTAGGAAAGCTAATTTTCGGAGTCATATAACAACAGGGATAATTGGAGAGCCCTATTAATAACAAAACAAACACTTAAGTAGCAAAATTATTTGAATTGCCGTGGTATGAATTACAAAACACCCCCATCAACCTCCACTCTTGGGACCTAATGCCGCGTACACATGACTGGACGTTCTGGCAGACTAGGTCTGACGAAATCAGTCCATCGGACAATCTGATCGTGTGTGGGCTAATCCGATTGCTTTTCGTTTAAAAAATCTGATGGACCTAGAAATAAAACATGTTTCAAATTTGTACGGACTCAATTCTTATCGGGAAAGACCATTCGTCTGTATGCTGATCCGACGGACCAAATTTGACGCAAGGGAAGCTATTGTCTACTGGCTATTGAACTTCCTTTTTCTAGTCCCGTCTTACATCATCATGTTCAAAATGAACAGACTTTCAAACGGACTTAGTCGGTTCGTTAGTTCGGAAAGTTCGTCGGAACTCCGCCGAAAGTCCGTCAGGAAGACCGTCCGATTGATTTTCCTTGAAAGTCCGGCCGTGTGTATGCGACATAAGAGTATTTACATTTCCTACATCTGTAAAGTTATGCTTTAGCAAACACAAGGACATTAAAGGATTTTTAAGCCAAGATCTGCGGAATGCGGAATGCACATGCCAAAAGCAATTTGAAGCACATTCCAGATTGTTAAAATTTGTTTATAAACAGATTGCAAAAAACATAAAAATGAATAGGCTGTTCATAGCCTTGTGAACATTATCTGCCTAGATGGTGACAACTTCATTGGCCTCACTTTTCAAATATGAAAAAGCAAAAGAGTAAGCTAGCACAGTACAGGGGAACTCAAATATAGCAGTATAGTGGGGTCCAAAGAAGTCATGCTATCTGTGGGTTCACATTACACCCGGGATTTAGTCTCATTTAGTAGTTCTGGCAAATCAAGCATCTGATGCCAATTAAATATTTGGAAGCTGTTTAAATTACCCATATATAATTTTACTTTACTTTGTGCTATGTATTTTATTGTGTGATGAAACATACCAATGATTATCATGCCTGTAAAATTATCATAGGAGTTTAGCCATCCAATTAGTAGTCTCGGGGTAGCCAAATTCATTTTTTTTTATCTAGTTCCTTTAAACACATGTTCTACTGTTATAGCTTTGACATTAACACATCTCAGCATCATTTGTTACAATGATGCATCTGTTCTAATTTTTTTAAATATGCTAGAAATTGAAAGGTGGGCAGAATTTTTTTTAAAACTGGCAGCGTGTAAGTGAAATTGCTATTATGAACTCCTGAGACTGAAATGTAATATGTTATTACAAGCACCCACCTGAGGCCCACATTCACCACTTGAACTTATCTACACAATTAATGTGAGCATGTTCAATCACACTTTACAGGGCTACATTAATTACTACAGCAATCCTATTCAGAAACCATTAATGATAATCCCCTATCAAAGTACAAAGCTGTATGACATATATTGAAATTTGATCTTATGCGGCGTACATACGACCAGACTTTTCAATAGACTAGGTCCGACAGAACGAATCCGCCGGACAATTTGATCATGTGTGGGCTTCATCGGACCTTTGCGTTCGAAAAATCAGATGGACTTTAGATTTAAAACATGTTTTAAATCTTTCCAACGGACTCGAGTCTGGTCAAAAAATCAGATGGACTTTAGATTTAAAACATGTTTCAAATCTTTCCGATGGACTCGGGTCTGGTCGAAAAATCAGTTCGTCTGTATGCTAGTCCGGCAGACGAAAACTGACACTAGGGCAGCTATTGACTACTGGCTATGAACTTCCTTATTCTAGCCCAGTTGTACGTCATCACGTTAAAATACATCGGACTATGATGTGTTTGTGTGTGGCCAAGTCCATTCGTTCGGAAAGTCCGTCGGGAAGACCGTCGGACCTAGTCCATCGAAAAGTCCGGCCGTGTGCATTAGAGATATTTGGGGTCAATTGTCAAACCTTCAAAAATGCAACATTTATTACAACAGCTCCAAAAAAAAAAAAAAAAAAAAAACAGTAGAGAAGACCATGGTGTTTAAGCAGTAAGGGTTAAATTAGAGCTTCTACCAGCCAACACTATTTATTTTTTACAGGTACTTATATAGCATTGTCCATTTTCGCAGCACTTTACATATATATATTGCACATTCACATCAGTCCCTCAAGGAGCTTACAATTAAGGTCTCTAACTCACATTCATACATACACATATTATGGGCCAATTTAGGCAGGTAGTGCCATGATTGGGATTAAAACCAACAACCCCAGTGCTGCTAGGCGGAAGTGCTAAGCACTTAGCCACAGTGCTGGACATGCTACATGTCACACTGGAAAATTCTAAGTGCTGTGAATTTTTTCATTGCTTAAAAATACACCAGTGAGTTGTACTTTGCTAAATTGCTCATATTTTGCATTGGTTTCTGCAAACATGGAGAATTAATAGGTTATTTTAAGTTAATGTAATTGTTTTTTTCTTTTTTTAACTCCTGTCCCTGGGAAAGGGTGTATATATATATATATATATATATATATATATATATAATATAATATATAGAGCCAAACAATTACGCACATGTAATCAGGAAATATCCTGCTGGACTTTGTTATCACTGTGATGTAGCTTTTTGAGTAGCTTTTAAGTCAAAGGGTATGATGCACCTTATGCCTTGAAAACACCATCACCTTGCATTAAATAGTCTTGAAGACTATGTGCAAATTGAAAAAAAATAAAAAAAAAAGTCAGATTTAAAGGATAAGTTCACCTTTTGCACCACGTTACAGCCAAATTTAGGCTGATTGAGGTCAGGACTCTGTGCAGGCCAGTCAAATTCCTCCACCTCAAACTCGCTCTTTATGGACCTTGCTTTGTGTACTGGTCCAAATCATTTGGTGGAGGGGAAATTATGGTATGGGGTTGCTTTTCAGGGGTTGGACTTGGCCCCTTAGTTCCAGTGAATGGAACACTTAAGACATCAGCATACCAAGATATTTTGGACAATTTCATATTCCCAACTTTGTGGGAACAGTTTTGGGATGGCCCCTTCCTGTTCCAACATGACTGCGCACCAGTGCACAAAGCAAGGTCCATAAAGACTTGGATGGGCGAGTTTGGAGTGGAGGAACTTGACTGGCCTGCACAGAGTCCTGACCTCAACCCAATAGAACACCTTTGTAATTCATCCCAAATGTGTTCTATTGTCCCAATACATTTGCTTATTTCCCAAAATCAGTGCTCACTTGCCAAGTGCTGTATAGGACAACCTGAGCAATTTACATCTCATTAGGGAGTCTCATTGTACATGAGACTAACTAAGTTACACAGGAAAAAACAGAACAAAATATAATTAGTAGGTATTGGTTATCAAAATCAGGTATTGCACACACACAATCATTGTGCATTGTTCTGACATTAAATAAACTTACTGATGTTCATCCAATGTAGTATAGGGCCATTATTTTACATATTATTGTATTAATTTATTTTTAACAGTATAACTTATTAGGTTTTTTAGACCCCATATAAATCTGAGTAATATACAAAGATGGTCAAAGTCTCAGTATCACTTAAAGTGGTTGTTAACTCACTTTCACATTTTATGGGCTGTGTCTCTCCTCTCCCTGTCTTGCAGAAGCAGCGGGCGGGGCCGAGGTTTCCCCGCTGATGTCAGTGGGACATGAGGAGGAGAGAAGAGGGGAGACTCAGCGGGTCACGTGATCGCCGAGAGCTGCCATGAGCATTGGTAAAGGTGGATTTGTTTTAAGAAAACACAGAGACAGGGGCCACTGGATTAGGAGACAAAACAGATAGTATTGCAATATATTGTGTATTCCTACAGCAGGAGGGGGATGGGGGTGGCACTGTGCAGAGAGGGGAGGGAGGGGGAGGAGGACAGAGGACACACACAGAAGAGCAGGCTGCGGATGATGGAGGCACGTAAACAGACCACAATGTCAGGGGCTCAGCAGCCATGATTATCGTGGTCTGTTTATATAGGGGAGGGGATAAACTGGCAGGATCAGCCAGGTTTTTTAGGTGTCACGGTGGGTCCAAATTATACAGCACTAGCACCGTGCTGTGCTGTGTAAAATCCTTTAAAGGAGCATTTTTTTGGGGGGGGGGGGGGGTTAACAAATGCTTTAATCTGAAAGATAGACAGATCAGAGCTTATACCTGGAGACTGAATCCTTCTTTGATTACTGACCCTGATGTCTTAAAGTCAGTTGATGAAGCGATTAGGACATACTCCTCTCTTAACACCTGCATAGAACTCTCACCATTAATCCTTTGGGAGGCGCACAAATGTGTGATAAGAGGAGAACTAAGCAAGTGGGGTTCTAGACATAAATGAGAAATAGAAAAAGCAATATTCAATCTTTCTGCTAAAATGGCTAGATTAACCACTTAAATACAGGGCATTTTCACCCCCTTGCTGCCCAGACCAATTTTCAGCTTTCAGCACTGTAGCATTTTGAATGACAATTGCGCGATCATGCAACACTGTACCCATATGAAATTTTGATACTTTTTTCCCACAAATTTCTTTTGGTGGTATTCGATCACCTCTGCAGTCTTTATTTTTTGCAAAAAAAAGCTACAATTTTGAAAAAAAAACACAATAATTTTTACTTTTTGCTATAACAAATAACCCAATTTTTAAAAAATAAAAACAAATTTTTCCTCAGTTTAGGCGGATATGTATTCTTCTACATATTTTCCCTATATACAAGGGACACACATCCTTCTCCTCTCCCCTGACAAAATATAGATCTGCGTGTTTACACACAGATTCATGTCCCTGCTCTGTGACAAGTAATCACGGGTGCCCGGTGGACATCGCAGCTGCCAGGCACACGCATTGGCTACTGATTGACACCGTGGGCGTGCGTGCGTGAGTGCTGTCGGCGCCACGTGCATGCCCCCTAGATGGCCGGGAAGCCAAGGACGTCATATGACGGCCACCCAGGATGCTGAAGCCCCCTTGTGGCCGTCATATTACTATACGTGGGATGGGAAGTGGTTAAAGTAATTACATAAACTTTCTCTTTCCACCCTATCTGCAACAGAGTTGCTGAAAGCGGGATTGGCCCTACAAAATATAATCGATAAACAATCCAAATGCGCCCTTTACTTTAAAAAATGCATTTTTTTATGAACATGGTGACAAGAGTGGGAAGTTCCCTGCCAGAGATTTGAAAGATACCAAATCTCTTTAAAATATTTTTTGCATATTATTTTTATAGCAGGATATACAGTAATGGGAGATAAGAGGCATCACATGAAAAGCCATAAAAGTATATTAGAATAGAATAAGCCATATATTTTAAATAACCAGCCACATATAATAAAAAAAGATGTCCTAGGCTGTCAAGAATCAACCTCCCATGCAGTGATAAAGTGCTCTTAAGAATTTGTGCTGGAGATACCACTCAACAATCCTGTAACATTTCTAAGTGAATAAGAAACATTATTCAGTCCATGAATTAGAAGTACACACCAAAAAGTAAGCAAAGGAAATGAAAGAATGAATCTAACTGTGAACGCAATGTAATTGAATGTGACTAAAGTTTACTGATGACTAGGGACTATGATGGGCTTCCTAGAAGAGATATAAAAAACAAGAAGCACTTAATTAATTAAAGAAATATTAGAAGACAGTGAGATAATTCCAGTAAGAGGAAAGGCACAAGAGATGTCTTGGATGAAAGAGAGGAAGGTGGTAACATGGGAAAGTATACGGAGCAGATCATTGGCAAATCCAAGAAAATGTTAGCCTTATACACACGGTCGGAGATTCCGACTGAATGTTTCCTATCGGACCGTTTTGTTGGATATTCCGACTGTGTGTGGTCTGCATCGGATACTCCAACGGACCAACTTTTCCAACTTGCCGGTAAAATTTTCCATCAAAATGCTCCGATCGGACATACTTCCGATCACGTGTAGCCTACTCCGACGGACAAAGTGCCACGCATGCTCAGATCAAATTCCTAGACCAAAGCTATTGGCTACTAGCCTGAACGTAGTCCCGTCGTAACGAAATAACGTCATCACGTTATGTACAATCGGATTTTCCGACAACTAAGTCCGACCGTGTGTATGCAACATCACTTCCGGACCTCTTCCGGAATTAATCCGTCGGAATAACTCAGACGGATTTGGTTGTCAGAATCACCGACCGTGTGTACGAGGGCTAAGGGTTATGTTGGTTAGGGTTATAAACAGTAACAGTGTAGCAGGTTTCAAACATTATATGCATAGTTTGTATACCTTTGTCAAAATGTACATAGGTCCACTATTGTTGTCACTGCAGCATGTTTGCCTGTATCTACCAGTAAGTGCAATACAGTACATAATTTGCATATGTTGATTATGGAAAAATCCACATGATCATATACAGTTTTTAATATCTGGGGCAATATTTCATGTTTGATTGACATACTGAATATACTATCATTCCCACCAGAGCTTGGGACAATGATGGGTTTCTGAGTATGACTGAAAAGTCTGCAAAATATCCAAAAAAGTACAATCACATACTGACTATATTGTAATATATCATTATCTTCCTAAACTTACTTCCATTTCCATAAATGTTTTCTTGGTTTGGTTTATTCTCCTATATAAATTCACACAAAATAAAATAAGGATTCATGCAGCATACACAGATAAAGGTTAGTATAAGCTATACATTTCACTGGCATGACACCAGGTGCATGATAAATATTCAAGCAATCCAACACTTGCAATCATGAGCCATACATCTGTAAAGCAAAATCATTTTTTTTATTTAGAAAGGCAAAACTGTAGTTTGAGAATTTAGACTAATTTAAGGAATATTTTGCACACATGGAATCAGCAGTTTTCACTGACTGAGGTTTTCTTTTAAAAGCACTCTTCAGATGCTCCCCCTTCCCCCAATTAAGTTTCTAAATACAGTATCTCAAAAAAGTGAGTACAGTCCTCAAATTTTTGAAATATTTTATTATATATTTTCATGTGACAACACTGAAGAAATTACACTTTGTTACAGTGTAAAGTAGTGAGTGTCCCCTCAAAATAACTCAACACACAGCCATTAAAGGGGTTGTAAAGGTAAATGTTTTTTCACCTTAATGCTTCATTATTATCCCATTAAAGAAGAAGAGAATGTGCATTGCCTTTGGAGATTTCATAATTTGCCACATCACGAATGTTAATTCTCCATTATGAATGGTAGTTTACAAGACCGACCGCTTCTGGCTCGTCCTTGCTTCCGAGAATGCATGTTTGTACTTTGGACTTTTGTCCGACGGACTTGTGTACACACGCTCGGAAAATCTGACAACAGAAATTTGTCCAAGGAACATTTTAAAACCTGAGATCCAACATTTGTTCATGGAAAATCCGACAATGATTGTCCGATGGAGCATACACACATTCAGATTTTCCGCCAACAGCCTATCATCGAACATTTCCCATTGGAAAGTCCAAAACATCAAATTTAACACACCTGCTCCCCATTCACACCTGAGACCTTGTAACACATGACAATGAAATGGCTAATTGCGCCCAATTTGGACATTTTCATTTAGGGGTGTACTCACTTTTGTTGCCAGCAGTTTAGACATTAATGGTGTTAAGTTATTTTGAGGGGTCAGCAAATTGACACTGTTATACAAGCTGTACACTCACTACTTTACATTGTAGAAAAGTGTAATTTCTTTAGTGTTGTCACATGAAAAGATATAATAAAATATTTACAAAAATGTGAGGGGTGTACTCACTTTTGTGAGATACTGTAGATTTTTTTTACCTAAAATGCCAATAAACTGTACATTATACAAACTGGTCTTCCCAAGGCAGTACTTCTGGTCTCAGGAGCTAACAGTTGGTGCTACCATATAATGCTGATTCATATGCAATTATACTCCATGGTCAGAAATGACACATGCACCAGATAATTGAGCAGAACTGGGAGCTTAGGAGGCCTCAAAATGGACCTGCAGTGCAATCTACAAACACTTAGCATTTCATGGAATGAGGGCCTGCTCACACCAAGAACACAGGAATGAGCTCACATTCTAGGGACAACTGTTCAAGATCAGACTATCATTTGCTTTGAAAGGTTTTTTTTAACCACTTAAATACAGGGCACTTTTACTCCCTTCCTGCTCAGGCCAACTTTCAACTTTCAGTGTTGTTGCACTTTGAATGACATTTTTTTTTTATGTTTTGCTAAATAGACAAAAGAAAGCAGATTTAAAAAAAAAAAGTTTTCTTTTTTTCTGTTCTAAAATTTTGAAAAAAAATGTTCTTCATAAATTAGCTACATTTCTTTGGTGAAAATAACCCAAATCAGTGTACATTATTTAGTCTGTGTAAAAGTTATATAGTCTACAAACTATGGTATATAGTGTATATCTAAAAAAATTTTATCAATCCTAATGTCATTTCTTGAGGCCCTAAAATGCTAGAACAGTAGAAATATTCCCAAAATTACCACTTTTTTTGTCAGACCAAGGTATTTAGTAAGAGGCATGGCAGGTTTCTTGAAGTTGTAATTTTTTGTCATACTTTTTTGGAAAATTAAGAAGTAAAAACAACTTTTTTTTACATATTGTCACCAATGCAGCATCATCATATAACTGGTGTGGCAGTGATCAGGGAAACTGACTGGTGACAGTACGTAAAAAAAAGAAAATGGTATCCTTGTTTTTATTTTATTACCTTTTTTTTTCATTCTTGATTATTTTTTTTAACACACTGTGACCAGAACAATATAATATTACCATAGCAACATTGTACTACTCTGGGTGATCAGAATTATTGTTTTTTTTTTATTATTTAACACATTATATTTGTCAATAGCAGTGCATTACATTGCTATAGGCAATCATTTTATAGAATAAAACTGAATCAGTCAGTCTGTTTTGTTGTGATTAGCTGTGATTGTTCAAAGTTAATCACATGGTACAGATGTGCTGTGATTGGCCTGGTCTGTATGTGATCAAACTGACCAATCACAGCTAGCAACACAATTGTACACAATGGATGAAATGAAAGCTATCTATCGTGTACAACTGTCATGTGACCTGCTATGATTTATCACGATGGTCACATGGTACCGGCAGCGAGCCCATACTCTGATCAGTCATTGGCTGTGTCCCGGGGGACACGGTGGGGACAGATCGCATTGCTGCATGGCCCCGAGATCAGCACTTACTCAGAGGACATCATATGACATCCACTTAGGATAAGAAAGCCACCGCCTGGCCGTCATTTGTCTATAGTCTGGGTGGGAAGTGGTTAACTTCCGGTTGCGTTTATGGAAAAAGATGTGTAAACAGATGGTGTACAGACAGGAAAAAATAAACCGGCAGAAGTCTTAACCTTGTGTATGTATGCAAACCTACTTTTACCCCAAAATTTGAAATTGGCACGTTTATTCTGTTTGGAAAACATTATCATGAAAAGCTGTTTAGTGGGAGAAGGAAAATTGGTGATTTGCTGTACTGATTGTTAGCAGTCATAGGGAGAGTGAATATTTTTTCATTGCAATGGATGAAATGTATCATGCTATGCATGCCCACTTTTACACAAAGATTTGAAATTCTAATTGCATAATTAAACCTTTCAACAAACAAGATACAATAGAAAACAAAGCCTTGCTCAAAGGAGCTTTCTAACTAAATGAATAGGAGCGTAGCAGAAGTAAAAAGCTGTATCTAACATTCTCTTTTAAACTACTTAGGCATGCTGCAGTTCAGTAATTAGATTCAATAACCTGTTTTCATAAGGTGTGAAAGTGTCTAGATTATTGGTAGAGCATGATCATTTTGAATAATTGTCTGCAGTTACTTGGTAGCGAAGCTGACACTTGTTGACTGTTTTAAAAAAAGTACCTGTGGCATTTCCTTTTATAGGGTCTCAGACTCATGATAGTAGCAGCTGTGCCAATGCATTTGTCAAACTTCTAAAAAAGAGATTTCCAGACCGCATTGTTCAAAGCTATCATTTTGTGTGACACCAAAATTGTTTACCATTTATACTTTCACAAAAATGCATGTGGTTTTCTGTGTAGTAGTAGGTCATTATTCTATCTGAAAGCCAAGTTGCAAACACATTACTCTGCTGGCCTACCTTCTGCTTCTGTATATACCCACAGGGTGGGCACTTATAAAAACTGGCCTTTTTTAAGGAACATACTCCATTATCATTCTCAGTAATACAAAACCATGCTGCTAGTTCATTTATCAAAATATAATTCACTTTTATTCTTTTATTTTTATTTTTGCCATTTATACATGCTCCTTGTACAGTACCTGGCTTCACGTGACTTTAATTTGACAACATCTTGCTTATTAACCTTACAAATGGCCAAAATTGGATACCCCCCCATCCCCCCCAGACATATTGGGGTTTGCAGAAAAGTTCACAAAGTTAGAACTTTGGGGAAAATGTGCAACATTTTTCGAAACTCAGACAGTTTCATTCATTTCTAGTGTTCAGAAAAGGACTGTTAAATGTACAGTAGAGACTGTACTATTACAAGTCGTTACATTAATCAAACACAGATTCTGGGAACAGCTATAGGGAACATCTTACAACTGAAGTGATGATTGAAGATTGATTGTTGCCGAGGCTCAGGAGGCGGAGTCTAGCTCAATGGACATGTCCCACTAGAGCTCTGCTCTGTGAAGAAGGAGAACAAACAAAGACAGCCTGCCAAATTATTTCTTACAAAAACTCTGTCTGAACATTCCTGTCAGGTGAGAGAAACATTTGGACTACAAATGGTATTGGGGGAGCCCGGAATAAGTTTAAAAATACCCCCAGAGGAGACTGCAGTGAAAATGGCGCCAGTCTCCTCAGCTACAGGCACAATCACCTCAGCACACAGGATAAAAACACAGCGGTCTCAGCAAGTCTCCTCAGAAGAATCTGATACTGAATTATTTCTGTCACAGAAATCTTCACATGTATTAACTGCATCCCAAAGCCTTATGAAACAATTTGAGAAGATGCTGAATAAAGCGTTAAAGAATAACTCAGAACAAATAACCAGTAATCTGACTAAAGAAATCAGAGAATTGAGAAATCGCACAGCTGCGCTGGAAATTAAAGTTGAAGAAATAGAAAACTCAACACTTGAATACTTGAATGAAATAGATCTTCTTAAAGAAGAAAACATTACACGACAAAATAAACTGGAAGATTATGAGAACCGTGCAAGAAGGTCCAATTTGCGATTCAGAGGCATACCTGAATCGATCACTGTCTTATCTGCCACAATAACAGCATTATTAAAATAATTTCTACCAGGATTACCGATTGAAAGGCTGGAAATGCACAGGGTGCACAGAGCTCTCATGCCTAAAAAAGCAGATGGACCCCCACGTGACAGCATAGCAAAGTTCAATTTTTATCACACAAAGGAACAACTCTTAATTGCAGCCAGAAAGAAAGACAACCTAACCTTCCAGGGTCACAATTTTCAGATTTTCGCTGATCTCTCTCAAGTAACCATTTCTAAAAGACATGCCATGAAACCATATTTAATGGAATTACAACGTCATAACATCACATACCAATGGGGTTTTCCATTCTCCATACGCTTCAGCTAGAAAAGGTACCAAACACATCTGTAGATCACCGAACGAACTTCAACAAGCCTTACTTGACCTTAAATTGATCGATGGAACATCTGCAGCTACAACCTCATGTAGAAGAATAGCATCTACCTCTTCCCTACCTAACTCATCCCATGCAACTGGGAAAAATGGGTTTCATCATACACATAAAAGGGGTCGCTATGTTTCCCCTTCACGGGGCCAAGAAGATCCAATGGACTGGCAGGCTATTCTTTAAGAAATAAAGTTATAAGCTAATATGGGAGATATGTTCCCAGAGGAACTAGATCATACTGAACTCATTAACTATGCTCATTTGACCCAAATCTGCAGCCTGGACCTGTATCCTATGAATAGATTACATTATGGGTCAGGGGAAATCTCCTACTAAGGTTAAACCTGAATATGCTGAGCACAATCATATGGGAACTTCATTTTCATCAGCTATCTCCAATATATGAAACAAACTTTCTTTTTCTCTTTACCTAAATAGAATGGTTAAAAGAGCTCTCATTTACTACTTGCAACCTAGAGTTGCATAATATTATCATTAAACAAATAAGGAGACTTATTCATTACTGAAATGATACAATTTATTTCTAGGGCTGATGTATTTATATAGGCTTTAGAAACAAAGTTTTCAAAGTTTTGGAGAAGTCTAAGTTCTTGATAAAATACATATCCCATTTACCTTTTTTAGATTAGATAGACTACTCTTTCAAGTATTGCAGGAAATAATAAACCAAATTTTTTTATTTTTTTATAATTTTTTTTCAGTTTTTCTTGGAAAACCTATTATAGAAAATAGATAATACTTTCATTAAGCCACAAGGGCTATAAACATGCATCCTAGCGATGCAAAAAGTTTTTTTTTTTTTTTTATTTATATTTTTTGTTTCTTGTTTAACAAAGGCAGTTCTCCTATTCACAGAAGTTCTGTGTGCCTCACTTTGTCTTCCTCGGATCCCCTCCCTTAATATGGGGGGACTCGACGAGGGCCTCTTGTCCCCTGTTGGGGGGGGTTTACCCTTCACCACGGGTACATTTTGAATACCTTCATATTATATTATAAAGCTTAGGTAATGTAAACGTATCTGTTTTTTTTTCTTCTTTCCTAATCTAGATAACACTGGACTTTTCTTTCTTTTTTCCCTTGTCAAGTCCATATGGGTTGAGTCGAGAAAACCTCAGGTCAGAACAATGGGTGAGTGCTGCCTATTGACTCAGCTACCGTGGCCCCCTTAAAATTTTTATCCCTGAATGTACAGGGACTCAATGTACCACAGAAATGCACCAAAGCATTTAGGTCATTCCAAGCAAAAAATGCACACATTGACACCTACATTTTTTAGTTCATCCTATCCACAAATATTCGCTGCCTCGGCTAATACCAAACAACGTGGAACTCTTGTGGCTTTCCACTGGTCCACTCCATTCAAAATTCATTCGGAGATTATCTGGAAGGAAGATATCTAATCCTTACGTGACACATTTTGGACACAGAAGTAACTGTGGTTTCTTATTATGCACCTAACAAACAGCCAATTCCATTCTTAACACATCTATTACAAGTAGTTAATGCACATAGACTGGCAACAATCATCGTATGTGGCGATTCCAACCAGGTTCTCCTATCATTTCTGGACAAAACACCATATACTCCACCCCGTAACCACTCTAAAATATCTCTCTCTCAACTCCTTTCCAAACACAATTTAATTGATTCATAGAGAGAGAATAATCCAACAAAAATAAATTACACCTACTTTTTACACCCTCACCAAACATTCAGTCGTATTGACCACATTTTCCTAACCACAGGAATGATATCTGAGATTCTTTCATCAAATATATTCCCCATGGTCTGACCATAATGCAGTCCTAACAGCTATTGCATCAACCATACCTAAAGCAAAAGATAAAACATGGTATTTACCAGAGATATTACTTAAAAACCCTTTATATTGTCACAAAATTGAACATGCTCTGAAAGAATATTTAACATTCAACAAAAGCCCAGAAATGTCCCCAATAACATTGTGGGAAGCACATAAACTGGTCTTGAGGGGAACACTTCAGCAGCAGTATGGAATACTCATTAGAGAACGCAGAAATCTTGCACGTAAATTAAAAACACAACTTAACTCATTTTTCTTAGCTTTCCAAAGCAATCCTAATCCAACTACTAAAAATAATTTAGAGAAGGCACGCCTGGAATATGATCTTTTTCTTTGAGAATCATCTAATAAATACCTGCATCGTTCCAGACATGCTTTCTTCATGAAATCTAACAAACCAGGCACATATCTGGCGAGGGCACTCAGATCAACAAATAAGTCACTTGAAACCATATATACAAGCAACCCCCTTAAAATTGTTCACAAATTTCGGTCTCACTTAAATACACTATGAACGGAATCAAGTACATTCAATTCAAATGAAGCAGATTCTTTCTTCTCACAAATTAACCTACCTGAGCTAACTGTTTCACAAAAAACACAACTTGAGATACCTATCATGGCAGAGGAAGTAGAAAAGGTCATCAAAGAAAATGAAAATGAAAATTAATAAAAGACCAGGACCAGATTGTTATTCTGCATTATACTACGCACCTTTTCAGACTTTATTTCCCCTATATTGGCAGAGGCATTCAATGATTTACTTGAAAATAAATCATTTAGACAAGAATCCTTATTGGCGATCATATGTATGATTCCCAAACCCCATTCCAATGATACTTCTTGTACTATCTACCGACCTATATCAATGCTAAATCTTGATATCAAAATTCTTGTAAAGATCTTAGCCTCCCGTCTAAGTAGATTCCTTGGCACACTTATAAATCATGATCAAGTTGGCTTTATGCCAACATGACAAGCAGGCGATAATGTACGCCGAGCAGTTCTTTTAGCACAAATTGCCAAAACATGTCGCATTCCCTCCTGCTTTCTCTCACTTGATATTCAAAAGGCTTTTGATTTTATATCCTGGTCTCACCTGCATTACACATTACAGAAGTGGGGTTTTGGCCCAAATTTTACTAACTGGATCAGGGCACTATATAATAAACCTAAAGCATTTATTAAATATGCAGGTTATAAATCTGATACTTTTGATATTAAACGGGGCACTAGGCAGGGGTGTCCGCTTTCACCCCTGTTATTTGCACTTCTTCTAGAACCACTTGCCCAATGGATCAGATCAGATCCCACCATAACGGGTATTGAAGTAGGGGGATTTCAACACAAAATTTGTCTATTCTCGGATGATATCATCCTATTTCTTTCATCACCACAAGTATGAGGCCCTAACCTAATGCCAATACTTGATGACTTTGCTACCTTCTCTGGCCTTTTCATTAATCCCAAGAAATGTGTAGCACTAAATGTATCTCTTTCAAATTTAGAATTAAGTTCAGCTAAGGTAGGTCTCCCCTTTACCTGGGCAGATAAATCCATTCCATATCTAGGATTACACCTCACTGTATCACTCTTAGCCCTTGTACACACGGTCGGATATTCCGACGGAGTGTGTCCTATCGGACCGTTTTGTCGGATATTCCATCTGTGTGTGGTCTGCATCGGACTGTTTCCGTCGGAATATCCGACGGACCAAGTTTTCCAACTTGCCGGTAAAATTTTCGGACAAAATGCTCCTATCGGACATACTCCGATCATGTGTAGCCTACTCTGATGGACAAAGTGCCACGCATGCTCAGATCAAATTCCTAGACCAAAGCTATTGGCTACTAGCCTGAACGTAGTCCCGTCTAACAAAATAATGTCATCACGTTATGTACAATCGGATTTTCCGACAACTTAGTCCGACCGTGTATATGCAACATCACTTCCGGACCTCTTCCGGAATTAATCCGTCGGAATTACTCAGACGGATTTGGTTGTCGGAATCTCCGACCGTGTGTACAAGGGCTTAGATCTTTTTTCAGCTAATTACCCTCCAATGTTAAAAAATATAACAAATACGTTGAAATCTTGGAACCACCTTCCTTTATCAGGGTTCGGAAGAATCAACACAATAAAAATGACAGTCTTACCCAAATTATTGTACCTTTTCAGAGTCTTACCAATTCCATTTCCTGCCTATTACCTGAGAATTATACAGAAAAAGGCAAATGCATTTATATGGGGATCTTCTAGACCACGTACACAGCAACACACACTTTACCTCCCTAAATTAAATGGATGTCTATGTTGTCCTAATTTCACATATTTTTATAGAGCAGCACATATAGCATCATTAACTAAATATCATGCACTACAAGAATCCCCTCTATGGGTATCGATCAAAGCTGCTGAATGTGATCTCTTGTCAATGGCAAACCTTATTTGGCTCTCACCGAGAGATTGTAGAGGGTTGCGTAATCCAATTACAAAACATTTTCTTTTCCTATGGGACAGATACAAATTCAGAAATTAGTTGCAATCATTACATAATCCTCTACTATCTTTTTACAAAAACCCTGCATTTTACCCAGCATAGGTATCTCCTAGATCTTTCAGAGCATGGGCTAGAAGTGATATGCTGCAGATGCACACATTTGTGAATTCCTCATCCTTTATCCCTTTCCCAACCCTCTGTGATAATTATGGAATAACGCAATCAGAACTATTTAGGTACCTACAGATCAAAAATTTCTTTACGCCTCTTTAAAACCACAGAAAGTTCACTAATTTAACTAACTTTGAAAAATATTGTCAAAGACCCTCATGCTAGGGGCATAATCTCGACCTTATATGTTCAATTGTTAGCTAAACCTGAAACAGTAAAACCAGCTTATGTCCAGAAATGGGAGGTGGACTTAGAAGAAACACTGGAAACCACAGAATGGAATCAGGGCGGCACAGTGGTATAGTGGGTAGCACTCTCACCTAGCAGTAAAAAGGGTCGCTGGTTTGAATCCCAACCACGACACTACCTGCCTGGAGTTTGCATGTTCTCCCTGTGCCTGCGTGGGTTTCCTCCAGGTACTCCGGTTTTCCCCCCACACTCCAAAGACATGTAGGTTTGGCTTCTGTCCCAAATTGGCCCTAGTATATGAATGGGGACCTTGGATTGTGGGCTCCTTGAGGGTAGGGACTGATGTGAGTGTGCAATGTACAGGGATAGGGACAATTGTAGACACTCACTCAGGTTGAACTGGATGGACTGGTGTCTTTATTCAACCTTGCTAACTATGTAAGTCTGGTTAACAACCAAAACAGCCTCTCCCAATATATTAGCGGTAGAGGCGAATTATAAAGTACTAATAAGATGGTACCTTGTACCGGCTAGAATAGCAAAATATGTGCATAACTACTCATCAGATTGTTACCATGAATGCGCTGAGTTAGGAACACATTTCCACATTTGGTGGTCATGTCCCAAAGCTCAAATTTATTGTAATGAGATCTTTACTATAGCATCTAAAATGTTAGGCATATCCATTACCCCAGATCCCTCAATGGCACTCATCAATCAAAAGCCAGACTTTCTAACACACACCCAATTTAAATGAATTGTTAATTTATTCACCGCAGCAAATCAGTCTTGAAATCCCCTTAATTGATTGTGGATGAGATAGTGAATAGGATGAACAACACTATGATGCAAGCCAAAATGGCAGCTCTTGAAGCTGACATGCCTATCAAATTTGAAAAAGTATGGCATCCGTGGATAAAAAATAATTTACCATCAAATTTTAACAAAGAAGTTCTATTACCATGGTAGCTGACCCAATGGGTAAGTGATTACAGTATATGGATTCTGAGTGATATGACTCGACCCTGACTCGACCCTGCGGGCCTCTCTTCTTCCCTTCCTAGTTTCTTCTCTTCCTATCTTTCCTTTCTTCTCTATCTATTAATATTATGATTTTGAAGCTCTTTCTTACTTCAGAAGTTAATTCCTCTAATAAACAATACCATTAATATGCGTTATTGTTATAAAAGTAATTATAGTTGAATATAATTACCCTATTTATCGGGGTATAACACGCACCGGCGTATAACACGCACCCCAAGTTTAGGAGGGCATTTTAAGGAAAAAAGTTTTAGGAGGGAAGTTTAAGGGAAAAAAAACTTACATTTAAATGCCCGTCAATGCAGCCTTATCAGTGTGCATCTGCAGCCTTGTCCATAATTGCAGAATGATCAGTGTCATTTGCAGCTTGCCCACCGCTGATTGCAGCCTTGCAGAGTGTCATTTGCAGCTTGCCAGTGTCATTTCCAACTCGCCCAGCGCCATTTGCAGCCTTGCCCATGTTTAAATATCCCGCCGCCGAGACAGACCGAGCGAGTGCCGCCGAAAAAGACCGAGCGGCTGTGTATTCGGCTTGGCTCGGCTCGCAGTCCCGCACAGTAGAGTTGGCTCGGTCTTTTTCGGCAGCGCTCGCTCCAGAAACAGCAGGGAGGCGGGACTACGAGCAGAGCCGAGCAGACGGCTCGGTCTTTTTCGGCGCCGCTCTGTCTTTTTCGGCGGCGCTCAGTATTTTAGCCTCACAGACAGTGGGGATCGGTGTATAACACGCACCCACAACTTTCCCCCGATTTTAAGGGGGAAAAAGTGCGTGTTATATGCCGCTAAATACGGTACATTGTATTGAATATATAACTCTGAGCTTTATTACTTCTGTTGTATATTATGTACTTAACCTATTGTCAAATACTCTAATGTATGTTCAATAAAATCTTTTTGACAAGGAAAATTGATTGTTGCCATAACCTTTTAAGGTAGGAACAGTTTTCTGTTTTACAACTAAACAAAATGGCAACCACCCTAATTTAGAACTAGTTTCGTATGGTGCACATGGTTACAAATTGTTACATTGTGTAACAATTTGGGTTGAAAGCAGAGGTTTTAATTGCATGACATTTGCAAGTATATGTGGAAGCTGCACTGCCTCGTCAAGGTTGCTCTGTATAGTGCAATCCTAACTCTTACCTAATGCCGCGTACACACAAGCACCATGTCCGACACAAAAAGTCCAACGGGAGCTTTTCATCATATATTCCGATTGTGTGTAGGCCCCATCTGACTTTTTTCATTGAAAATTCTGACAGACCTAGAAATGGAACAATGGAACATGTATTTTTTGTATTTAATTGGACAAATTTGTGCTTTTCAGTAAATGAACTTTTGGTGATTAAAAATACTGCACCATGGGAGCTGCTTTTTGCTTTCTCTGAGGATCCATCATATGCACTGGAAGCCATATGCTTAAAGGGGATTGTCCTGAGGATATATAAAGTGGAACCGTGAGAGGAGGAGGTTGAGGTGAACGGAAACAATTTGATACAGAAGGATTGCAGGCACTTGACCCCTTCTTGGGGTATGGGGATCTGGTCAGTAGGGACCTGTGTGGGGAGCACGTAAGTCACCGGATCATCCTGACCAAGCACAAAAGTCACCTATACTTGATTCTGATCTAACTCATGGTTCCTGTGAATTTGATACATAGTGACTGAGCACATTAATTATACATCTGTAGCCTATGTGGCACATATAAGACTGCTTTTTTTGCACAGGTTTTTGCACATATATATATTTTTTATATTTTGCACATTTTTTGGGATCTTTTTGGAACTTTTAGCACTTGGCACTTTATGGACATAAATGATATACAGTTATGCACTATTTATGGACTTTTTATCGACTTTTTATTATATCTGGATGTTGTTCTGGGGTCTTCTTACACATTTTGTGGATTAGTTGGTTGAAAGAGGAATTACACATTGCTTTTTTTCACGTATATATATGTATATATATATATATATATATATATATATATATATATATATATATATATATATATATGTATATATATATCTCTATATATATATATATATATATATAGATATATATATATAGATATATATATATATATATATATATATAGATATAGATACAAAACTTATGGTACTCAAAACGCTTATATTTATATTTTAGTTCATATACTTTTGCATGTAATTGTTATTATCATTATTGCTCTTTTCTCTCACTTACCTTGGCAAAGGCCTGACATAGCTTGATATAGCAGGGTGAACATACTAGAGGGTGCTCAATTGCACCCCCTCATTTTTAGGGTATATGGTGGGTATCAACACGGAGTAAACTCTCACACATAGTGCTGGATATTTAATTTAATATACCTAATTCTGTGTAAGGGGATATCCTGGTGTATGTTTCCAGTTGTGGTTTTAAAGAATAGAGCAGACAGAGAGTGACTCTGTCCCTTCTTCTCACCTAGTAGGCTGTTTGTTAGAGGCTATACACACACACACACACACACACACACACACACACACACATATATATATATTTGGGGCTTAGAGAGAATTCCCCCCCCCCCATTTTCAGTTTATTATATCTTACATAGCAGGAGGTAGCACCTCAGGCCCTATTTTTTTCTACATATTACACTAGAAATGGAACATGTTCTAAATATTTCCGACGGAACCAATTCCTATCAGGAAAACTGCTCGTCGGTATACTGTTCCGATGGAACAAAAACAACGCATGCTGTGAAGCAAGTACGAGACAGAGGCTATTGGCTATTGAACTTCCTATTTCTAGTCCCGTTGTACGCGTTGTACGTCACCGTGTTCTTAACGATCAGACTTTGGTGTGATCATGTGTACGCAAAACAGTTTCAGCGGAATTCCATCAGAAAAACCTTCAGAGTTTATTCCGATGGGTCGTGTGTACAGGGCATAAGAGAGATTTGATGTTGGAGCATATATAATAATGAATGGACAGGTATACCTGGAAGCAGTCCATTTCTCCTTAAAGGCACAGGGGCACATCAGAAGCCCAGAAGAGCACAATGGCAACTGAAAGCATCCAATGTGTCCCTGCACCCTATCCAGCAAGCCAAATAAAATTAGCAAATGTCCCAATTTATAACTAGGTTTTAGAGTAAGGTGCACAAGCTTTATACAGAAAAAACAAATTCCCCCAGCACATGTACCATCTAGCCAGCAAAAAAAATTACACTGTCTAACAATTTGCATCCCAAACAGAAGCTTTCAGTTACACATCTACTTCAAATTAGGGATTGGCGAACAGTTCAGCCCGAGCATAAGTTTGGGCTGAACTTTAGTTGTTCGGTCGTTTGCCGAACAACGAACATTACGCGGTCTTTGCGGCAAATTTGAAAGCCGCGGAACACCGTTAAAGTCTATGGGACACTAACATGAAAAACCAAAAGTGCTCATTTTAAAGGCTTATATGCAAGTTATTGCCATAAAAAGTGTTTAAGGACCTGGGTCCTGAGTCAGGGTCAGGGAACATGTATCAATGCAAAAAAAAGTTTAAAAAAACTGACATTTTTTCAGGAGCAGTGATTTTAATAATGTTTAAAGTGAAACAATAAAAATTAAATATTCTGTTAGATATCGTGCCTGGGGGGTCTCTATAGTATGCCTGTAAAGTGGCACATGTTTCCCGTGTTTAGAACAGTACCACAGAAAAATGACATTTCTAAAGGAAAAAAGTCTTTGAAAACTGATCGCGGCTCTAATGAATTGTCAAGTCTCGGCAATATAGATAGAAACTCATTGAAAAAAACGGCATGGGTTCCCTCCCCCCCAGGCTATTACCAGGCCCTTTGGGTCTGGTATGAACATTAAAGGGAACCCCAAACCAATTTTTTTTTAAAGAATTGTGTGTGGGTCCCCCCAAAATCCATACCAGGCCTTTCAGGTGTGGTATGGAAATTAAGGGGAAGCCTGAGCCAATTTTTTTTTTAAATGGCGTAGGGGTTCCCTCCAAAATCCATGCCAGACCCTTATCCTAGCATGCAACCTGGAAGGCCACAGGAAAAGAGGGGGGATGAGAGAGCATCCCCCTCTCCCAAACTGTACCTGGCCCCATGCCCTCAATATGGGGAGGGTGCCTTGGAGTCTGACCACATTGTTGGGGACAAGGGCCTCATCCCCGGCAACCCTTGCCCGGTGGTTGTGGCGGTATGCGGATTGGGACTTATCAGAATCTGGAAGCCCCCTTTAACAAGGGGACCCGCAGATCTCGCCCCCCCATGTGAATTGGTAACAGGTACATTGTACCCCTACCATTTCACAAAAAAGTGTCAAAAATGGTAAAAAAGACAAGAGACAGCTTGGGACAAATACTTTATTAAAAGATGTCCTGCGATGTAAATCCACGCTGACCGACGAAAAAAAAAAAAGCTGCAACAGTTCCGCCTCCATGGGAGGCTCCCGCTGAGTGAAGCTTCTTCTTGGTGACAGCTGTTATATAGCTGAGGGCGGGGACATCCTGTGACGTAAACTGGTGACTCCACCCCCCTCTGATGCCATTGGAGCTTCGGATGCAATTTCCGCTTCCGAGTCCAATAGACATCACTTCCGGTTAACATATATATATGTTTTTGTTTTATACAAAATATAGTATGCATATACTGAAATAAAAAAAAACAATAACATTTACTTCAAACCGTTATATTTTCCCTTCAAAAATAAGGTACACAGAACACATACTACAACATACAATAGGCATGTGGTTGTTTAGCTGTTATGTGCCTGCAATTCACTCACTAGTAGGTTGGACTATACAGTTCACTATTTTTAGTAGTGCGTCTCATGTGTTGGAGTTGTGTGAACTTAGTTTGTTCGGGTGCTGTTAAAAAAATTATTGGCACCACAACATTCTAAAGCACATACACTCGTTAACGTGCTATGCAGTATTACTGCCCCCAGCTACATCACTAGCCTAGCCACCACCACCATCAAATCATTCTCTGCAGCTATTACCTTTTGTACCACCCCTCCCTTTAGAATATAAGCTCTACGAGCACGGCCCTCCCATACCTTTTGTATTGAACAGTACTGCAATTGTGTTGGCCCCCCCCCCATACATTGTAAAGTGCTACATAAACTGTTGGCACTATATAAATCGTGTATAATAATAATAATAGTCTCAAAATGCCAACCTAATTGTCCACTTCGTTCCTCCCAAGACCTCCTGCTCTCTAGCTCCCTCATCACCTCCTCCCATATTAACCTCTAGGACTTCTCCTGAGCCTCTCCCATTCTCTGGAATATCCTACCCCAGTCTGTCAGACTATCTCCAAATCTATCTACTTTTAGGCGATCCCTGAAAACTTTTCAGAGAAGCCTACCCTGCCTCCATCTAACAACTGTTCTTTTATTTTCTTCATCAGCTCATCCCCAACAGTTATTACCCTTTCGTATCACTTGACCCTCCTTCATAGATTGTAAGATCTAACGAGCAGGGCCCTCTGATTCCTCCTGTATTGAATTGTATTGTAATTGCACTGTCTGCCCTACTGTTGTAAGCGCTGTGCAAACTGCCGGCGCTATATAAATCCTGTATAATAATAATAATATAACAATCATATTTCAGCAGGAGAATGGGGCGGATTTACTAAAGGCAAATCCACTGTGCACTGCGAGTGTACTTGGAAGTCCACTTGGATGTGCAGTAGCTGTAGATCTGAGGGGAAGATCGTTAGCGTAGCTTAGAAACGAAAAAAAAACTGTTTTCTTTTGGTTTCCTTGCAAATGATTGGGTATTCTTTGCAAAGTAAATATTTTACTAGAATCCACTGCGCGAATGGGAAATTCCCTTGCAAGGTGAACAGCCTGTTTGCTTTTATTAATTGAACCACTGTTAACCTATTTACAATTATCGCATTCATATATGCGACAGCTGAGTGAGTGGGCCTTACTGCCTAGCCACCGCATATATATGGCGCTGTGTAGTTCTGGAGCACACGGCATTGGCACTCTAAGAATTGTGATTGAGCTGTCAGTGGTGGGATGATATACAGTAAGCATAGCACAGCTCTGTGTAGCCAATCACAGTAAAAAAATTGGAAGCCCCTCCATCCAGCCTTGAGTGTCAGAGCCCAATTTAAATGGCAACAGCAGTTGGTGGGTTGGTAAAGGGGTTATTGAATAGATGATTTTATGTCTATGTGTAGACTAAAGCTGACCCAGGGTCGATCCTGGGCAGGTGCCCGTGCCCCTGGAAGATGCCATCTGTGACAAAATGGCGTAGGGAGGAGCAGCGTGCTGACGTCACTATCTGTGACGCTTTTTAATATACGACATTCTGTAAGTGCATTACTTTATATTTAATAAATGCTTTTAAAGAGATACACTATGGAGGTTATTATACTTTTTTACATGGGGAATAAGTGATTGCTAATCTTACTGAGGATAGCTCGAACGAACCATCAGGAAATTTTCTGCCATTCTTACACAGAGACCCGGGGCTGGGTAAAGAGCCACAGGCTGATGCAATCTCCGTAACAAGAGCTCTATCAATCTGGTAAGCGGCAGCATTTTCAGTGGTGGAGGACCTTTTCTGTCATACCCTGTCAAAACTTTTTGGGTGATATAGTGTTATATCACTATTGAATAGAGCACAAAAGACCCTTCATTTGAATACTGTTTGATATTTAACCATCTGGTGGAACATTCAATTATTGTTACCTTGGAAATAATTGGACATTTGGACATTTTCAGTATTAATTTCCTACATATTTATTTTATGCTTCATGCATCACTGTGGTATTATTATTAGCTTTGCTATTGAGCCACTTGGAGAATTTTTCTCAGTTTAAATCACTTTATTTGTTATCATTTAAGTTTTTTAGTGCAGCTAGTTTTTTCCAAAAAAAAAAACAGTTTTCTTTTGGTTTCCTTGCATAGGATTGGGTATTCTTTGCAAAGTAAATATTTTACCAGGATTCACTGAGCGAATAGGAAATTCTCTTAAAAGGTGTACAGCCTGTTTGTATTTATTAATTTAACCACTGTTAACCCATTTACAATTATCGCATTCATATATGCGACAGCTGAGCGAGTGGGCCTTACCACCTAGCCACCGCATATATGTGGCGCTGTGTAGTTCTAAAGCTGACCCAGGGCCGATCCTGGGAAGGTGCAAGCTGCTGCAGAGGAGGGGCGCCAAAGCTGTGGAACTCACTTGACTTGCCAGCTGCCTCTGCTGTGCGCTGCACTGGTTGCTAGAATCGCCTGCCGCCTGGCTTCTAGCAGCCAGTGATGTCAAAGGCCACGGCCGCCCTAGCATTCAGAGTGTGATGCCTCCGCGGCTAGTAAACTAGCTCCACCCACCTCTGTCATGTTTTTCAGACAGCGTGGCTCAGAAGGAGGGGAGTGGAGAACATCTGAATAGAGCTGCGTGAGCCTGCCTTGCTGTGAGTGACTGAGCTCAGCTGAGCAGCTGTCGACCTGCACTGCACCAGCATAGCACCTGCCACTGCCTGACACTGTGTTTTGGAGGCTCGGAATTGATCCTTGGCCTCACCATGTAAGTAATTTGTGCCATCAAATGCATCCACTGTGCCCATCAATCGCAGTCACTGTGCCTATCAAACGCAGTCGCTGTGCCATCAAACGCAGCCACTGTGGCCATCAAACACAGCCACTATGCCCATCAAATGCAACCACTGTGCCCATCAAATGCAGCCACTGTGCCATCAAATGCAGCCACTGTGCCATCAAACGCAGCCACTGTGCCTCTCCTCTGCAGCAGCTAGCACCTTCCCAGTGACAGCATTTGCCCATCAAATGCTGCCACTGGGCCCATCAAATGCTGCCACTGTGCCCATCAATCGCAGCCACTGTTCCATCAAACGCAGCCACTGCGTCATAATATGCTGCCACTGTGCCCCATCAAATGCTGTCACTGTGCTCATCAAATGTAGCCACTGTGCCCCATTAAACACTGCCATTGTGCCCCATCAAATGCTGCCATTGTGCCCATCAAATGCTGCCACTGTGCCCATCCAATAGTTCCACATCAAATGCTGTCACTATGCCCATCAAATAGTGCCACTGTGACCCCCCCGCCAAAGGGGAGGAGTTAGTAAGATGACCACGCCCATGTGGGGGCATCAGAAATATTTCTGCACCCAGGCGCCTGTGACCCTAGGATCGGCCCTGAGCTGACCACACATCTGTTCGATTTTCTTACCAATTTGCCAGTACATGTTACATAATACAATTTGCCAATAAATTAAAGAGTCTACCAATTCAATCTATTCAATGTTTATCCACTCAAGTAGACTCTAGCTGTTGCAAAATGTAGGTAAATGTTTCTGGTTTTGCAAATCATATCAAAGGAAAATGTAACTGGTATGTGCCCAGCTCAAGACAGTTTGAACATATTGCTGAACATAGACAAATGGCTTTTCAAAACTAGCTCAAAAATAGAAAGTAAATGAAAAAATATTAAAAGCACCAAAGAAAATTATACACATTGATTACCTTTTTTCCAGAAGTGTATTCATCAATTACTGACTTGAGACTGGTTGTTCTGGCAACCTTGTAGGATAAGGTAATTTTAGTCTTGTAGTATGACGCAAACACACTTGGCAATGAAAAGTGCTTCCCTTAAAAGCTGTTAGTTACAGGCCAATGCATTTCATTTGTGTGTCCCTTCCACATGTTATCATTTCAAGTCAAAACAAAAAGAAAAATATTCAAAACCGATTATCACCAAAAAAACTAAAGTTTCTTATTTCATTCACTTACAAATAAAATTGTGAAATCTTTAACTTTTAAAGTTAGAGGTTTTAAATGTGCCACATTAGTCACACAAGAGATTTCAGCTTGTTAAATTAATTCTATTTACTTAATAGTAAAACGCTGAAAAATGCCCTCATTATAGATGATTGAAAAAGTAGAATGACCTCTTAACATCTTTATTGTTTACCTGACAAATTTAGTTCAAATTGACTTAGCGAGTGGTAATTTTAGAAGAAAACCATGTGCCGTATGCCATTAGCACAAAGAGCCATTAATGATTAAAAATAAACTCTTAATAGGAGAAGAAGGAAAATAAATACCAATGCTATGTTCTGTGCACCACGCTCCCACGTATCTTTATATCAGACTTCTGCATTGACCTCTTTGTATAATTATCACTGAAAAGGCAAATCTGCATGCAGCTGAAGAAACACTGATTTGTGTGACTTTTGAGCTTACAGCTTTTCTTTTACTGAAAGCATTCTCAGGTTGCCAAAGTTCAAAAAAAGGCACTGAAAACTTTTTTTCAGAACTGCTTTTAGTTATGTTAGAGGAAGACAGAATGAATGGGGACATATACCTGAAACAAAATGCCACCTTGCATTATAAAGAAAAGGAAGTGCCTGAAGACTGGTGAAGCGTACCCAAAGATAGTGTTAGGTTTTTCTCAACCATGTGCTAAGCAAACAAGCTACAACCTGTGTACATGTACAGAACAATTCTCCCAATTGTTAGATCTTAAGACTATGTAAAAAAATACAATAGATAATTCTGGGTTTCTAAGCCATGGATAATATATCAAAGATGACCTTTTTATTTCTTCTTAGTTCTGTTCTTTTAATAAGTATGATTAATTACCTGTGGAGATTGTTGCACATTTAAATCTTGCAATTCTTGTTGCTCTTTGCCAGATCAGTAGATATAAGTTAGTGCTGGAGAAAGACTTGGCGCTGTCAGTCACCACAGTCTGCTCTGCCCCCTCCTCGCTCACTGGAGCGCTGGTCTGTGGAGGGGATGGCTGAGCTGAGTTACGGTCCTGGAATATGGGCAGATCCCGACCACATGGTCGAGATCTTTCCTAAGCCTGGACCGGCTCTGTGATATCAGGCGACAGTGGGCTTCAGCCTAGTTTCTGTCAAGAACGCAGTCCATTCTGCACTCTTGTGATTGACAGGAGAAATACAGCCAAGCAAGCTTTGGCTGTACTTCTCCTTTAATTAATTATTTACAGTGGGGGTTATTTACGAAAGGCAAATCCACTTTGCACTGCAAGTGCAATTGAAAGTGCACTGAAAGTGCATTTGGAAGTGCAGTCGCTCTAAATCTAAGGGGTAGATCTGAAATGAGGGGAAGCTCTGCTGATTTTATAATTCAATCATTTTCCCTGCATGTCCCCCTCGGATCTACAGCGACTTTACTTCCAAGTACACTTTCAGTGCAAAGTGGATTTTCCTTTAGTAAATAGCCCCCAATGTGCCTTGTTTTATAGTATATATGACTCAATAAAAAGCTTTGTTGTTTGAAAACTGAAATTAGTGCTAAAAAAATTGTTTGGAGTTGATTTACTAAAGGAAAACTGGCTGTTCACTTTGCAAGGAAATTTTCCCATAGCTTAGTAAATGAAGTGAAGCTCTGCTAACTTCCATCATCACATGCAAATAAAAATATTTTTTTCTTTTCGTATACTATATTTGGTATTCTTTCACTTAAGGAAAAAGGTCTGGCAAAGAGAAAATCCCCTTTAGTAAGTCAACCGCACTGAAGTTTAATAGTGGAACATTTCTAAATGGTCACATCCCTTTTAGCCTTCAGTCATTTTTGGCACGGTTATGATCAACAGGTCAGTAAAATAAAGAGACGAGAAGGAGGAGAGTAACCTCCTGCAATATGCTTAGTTGTGTTACTTACATTGTATCGTAATTTAAAATATATATGTTTTTTCTGTTAAGTGCTGGTCTGCCACTTTACATTTACAGTAAACTATGTCTTGCTGCCATGAAATTACATGGATCGTTCATAGCATGATTGCTTGTTGTTTCAAAGGCTTATCAAAGGCCGCATGACTCATGTTTTCCCTTTCATCATGCCTGTACATTTCTCATCAGATTTCAACAATAATAAACATTGTATTTATTCAACCTGTACTCTTGGTAAAACCCTTATTTTACGTCTTTGTTCTCTTCTCCTAGATCAGGGATCTCAAACTTACGGCCCTCCAGCTGTTGCAAAACTACAAGTTCCATGAGGCATTGCAAGGCTGACCATTACAAGCATGACTCCCACAGGCAGAGGCATGATGGGAATTGTAGTTTCACAACAGCTGGAGGGCAGCCAGTTTGAGATCCCTGTCCTAGATAATATCAGACCCCCATATCCTGGCCAGTGAAACTAACACCTCTTTCTGCAACAGGTTGACCAGTCCCCTAATGCCCCACTGTACTTATGTTGTAATCACGTCACAGCTTCCTCAATAAGTGGGCAGCCTTATTTCACCCACCAAGCTTACCTGTACTTTTCTTTTCAGCTCAGTGTCTAGTTGCCAAGAAAGCAGAGTGCGGTTAGCTTAAAAGATTCTGAGAACAGAAAACCCATTCATGGAAGGTCTTAAATATTACAATTTGTTGTTGCTGACTTTTCAGAAACAAAAATGTAATGACTATATGTATTCATATAATGTTGGGATGACAAAACGCATTAGCTTGGGGTCATAGAATGACCAAAACTAATGTCAGCACACCAATCAGAGATACCAGCAGTGCCAGAGAGCAGTGAAGTGTATGGTAGGAGACACCTGCAGGATTCTTATTGGTACAGTGATACGATACACAATATGCTTGTATAGTCTAATTGTTTGTAAGTGCGATTCTTAAAAGGGGGGAAGTTTGAATACAATAAAACTTTTAAAATGTAATTATGCTATGGAGTTGTATCTCTCTCTCTCTTGATGAGCTCATCAGCATGTGATCCACCCTCCTGGCTGCAGTCTGATCTGGGGAGAGATTGTCCGGTCAAAGATTTGCTGTGTATGCTTTTGACCCAGCTAGATCTGGTAAGAGTTCAATCTAGAGGGGGCAGCTTTTTTCACTTGTGGAGGAGTTGGGGACAGCTTTCCTTCTTAGTGGTGGAATTGAACCCTGTTCAGACTGATCTCACTTATAACGGTGCTGTTACACAGTGTAGAACTGCAGCATATTTGGACTTAATTATCTTAGTTGCACCTTTTCATTTTATGTTTATTCATCAATGCACGCTTGTCATTTGATATTATGTGTTTTTATGTTGTGTGTTTAAAATATGTATTCAATAGTTATATTCTTGCAGCAGGAAGGCATGATCTGAGAGTGAGAGCTGGTGGCACATAGGAGAGTATTGCAGTGTACTATCATGCTGCCAGGTTATACTGCTGTAAGTCTTACACAAAAACTTCTTCTTACACATCGAGTGCAGGGTGAATGAGGGATCTCCCATTAACAGTGGGACAGTATGGAACATGTAGGTCATTACATACAGGCATACCTCACTTTTAAGTACGCAATGGGGTTTATTTACTAAAGCTGGAAAGTGCAAAATCAGGCTCACTTCTGCATAGAAACCAATGAGCTTCCAGGTTTTATTACCAAAACTTAATTGAACAAGCTGGGGTTAGAAGCTTATTGGTTTCTATGCAGAAGTGAGCCTGATTCTGCACTTTCCAGCTTTAGTAAATAAACCCCATTGTGTACTTAAGAGTGGGGTATGCCTATACAGTACCATCCGCCAGCCTGACAGGTCCATAACATGCTTGGACATACTGTGTATGGGCTAAAGGGTCATTAGAAATGGAGTTCTGGAGCTCACCCTAAATACACAAATAGGTGACATAGGAACCCCTGCGATATGTTACTGGATATAAAATCAAGGATTAAGCTGGACATACATTTAACAATTTTCTTATTCAATTTCCTTTAGATGTACTTCAACTATGTAGTGCAAGGGCCTCCATGATTGCATACACATTGAAAGTGTTTAGGTTTGACCTCATATTATATTATTTTAGTAAATCTAAAGAAAAATTGTATAAGAGAATTAAATTATGCATTGCCAGACTTACTCTTCTCTGCGAGGAAGATAGAGAAGGATTTGATTGTGAAGACTGCTGTGCATAGAAAGAGGAAGGGTGGGTAGCTGGAAAACATGGAGCCCAAAGATGCACTGTTGAACATTATAGTTCAGGGGTCCACCACCTTTTAAATTAGTGGGCAATTGTAAAATTATATTTCTGTGCATATTTGTGCTAATTACAGATAAGCAAATCTTCCCAGGTTTGATTTGTGGGGAGTTGTCCATTTAAAATCCGTGAACCCTGAACTTAGCATCAAACCTTACTAAAGTGTATTGGGGAGTGAATTTTGATGTTCAATTCCGGCCATTTTTAAGGCTAATGGACAAGCCATTGTTTTAAAAAAAAAAAGGCATAGGGAGCTGGATAGATCCATGGGGGATGTTTAAACAACAACGCACGAATACATTTTTTTTAGTACCATACAGCAGTGAGAGGGTCCTCCTTTTTAACATGATTTCCAGGGGGACACAGGAAAAACATCAATCCTTTATATCACACAGTTTATATAACACTCTCGGGGCTTTTATATTACACTTTACTAAAACAGAACCACCCCTAAGCTGATTCATTACAAACAAGGAAAAGGGTAGTTTTGATTGTGACATCTAGACATGTGCACACTGAAATATTTAGTTTCAGAATTTTGTTTTCGTCCGAAAAAGAAATTTATTTAGTTACTCCCAAAATTTGTTTTTATTTATTTTGTTTTATTAAAAAATGCATTAGTCCGAAAATCTGAAATAATTAAGGTCAAATGTGTCACTGAAGTCTTATGGTGTCTGTCGAATGTTCTAAGAAGATTCAACGGAGCAGCTAAACTGTACGACGCTGCAATCGTACATTTCCGGACGAATGTTACGCCTACAAGCTATAGTAGAATTCTAATATATGACACTAGTAATAATTATATTTATTAATTATTATTACTAGTCAACCAACATTAGAATTCTTCTATAGCCTATGGGCGGAGCATTTGACCATAAATGTCCACTTGCGGCGACTGCTTCGTCGAATCTTACTTCATACTAGCCTGCCATTCTGTATGTCATGGCAGAGAGGGCCTTCAACACATAGAGGAAGATTCATGACTGAGATGCTTCATAAAATAAATTAAACCTGGACCACAAAGGATTATGAAACACATACTTTAAAGTAGAGTTCCTCCCTGAAATTTTTTCTTAAATTTATGTGCATAAAAAAATCACCTCTAAATGCCTGTTGCAAGGGGGTCCCTAGTGATCTGCCTCCTTCAGCGCCTGGGCTCTTGACATCACTTCCCTCGGCTCAGGAAGGGAGATCGGCTCTGCCCCCTCCCTCTTGTCAATAATGTAGGACATGTCTTAGGTCCCAGATGATTGCATTGCGTGGCCAATCACGGTGCGTGGTGCCTCTCGTGCATGCGCAGTGGGTGCCTGGCTGTGAAGTCACAGCTGGGCGCCCACAGTTACAATGCTGGCACCACCAAGCAGAGGGAGAGATGAGTGGGGCTTCGATCCCTCCCATCGCTGGTCCCTGGGACAGGTAATTGTCTGATTATTAAAAGTCAGTAGCTGCAGATTTTGTAGCTGCTGACTTTTCTTTTTTTTTTTTTTAAGCGGAACACTGCTTTAAATGCTACTGATAAAATTGGTATATTCATTTAATTTACGTTTAACCAAAAAAAAGACCAAACACTATACAGGTATATAGAGATACAGTGGACAGTTGACAAAGAATGCAGTGAGGTGCCATGGAAAAGGCAGCTCTTAAATGGACTATCTGTAACAACTTCCTCATATGTTGTAATCACCCCAAGATAATCTATAAAAAAGAGAAAATATCCAATTTAATAGAAAAATGTAGCTAGGGTGTGGACAATTGAAGAGCTAGTTATTCAACCATTGCAGACAGATATCAATCCGTATAAAGATGTGTGGGTATACAGAACTGTGCACACAGGCAGGGCACAGAAGAAAATGGCAAATGTACCCAAGCAATGTAATTCAAAGAACTAAAGCATTAATTGTTAAAGCCCAACGACAGGAAAATGTAACCCACACTGCAAGGGTTAATAGCTCGCTTTGTCTAAAGGAGAATCAAAACAGTTTGCCTTGTACACAAAAAAGTCCAGGCGTATGAGCCACTAGTCCAATATGGGATAGTACATAATCTGAGGTCACTGATAACCTAATACTCATAGCCAATGAGATCAACATGAACAAACCAAAAATAGGGAAAAGGGCGCTGTTCCAGAGAAGAAGTGATAATTATGATGCTATTTCTTACTAAAAGCATAAAGTTTATTGTATGAACAAGGGCTTGCAGAGACAAGAGGTGACTGTTGAGCATGTACCCAAGGGGTCTCCCACAGACAATGAAAGATTTCCATTGCTATGCAAGAGAGAGACCCTTTAGTTATATCAGCTCAACACCTTGTCCCCTCATACAAGGAGTTGGACACCCATACCGTTATGTGACTTGTTTTTGTGATTTACATATCCATCCTCCACACCCATTCGTTTTAAGCTATTTCAAAAAATTTGAAATTATTGTTGTTTAATATCTAATGCTTTGGTCACAGTCAAGCTATCTCCATGTCACATCCATGCCCGCAGGCGTGCACATATACTGTATGTGCTCTAAGCAGGTTTTCATTTGGTTCAATTGGTGTCCCCTACTTGTACATACTGAAACATTCAGGTGTAATGAACATTATATTTTATACTATAATACATATGTTTTATTCTTCTTATTATTTTTTAATTCTTTATTTAGTATTTGTTGTGTTCTGTGTGACCTTTACAAGAGATGTGTAATATAGTCAGCTTTATGATAATCCAAACAGAGAATGGGTGAATGCCTCACCATAAAAGCTATTTTTTATTTATTGAAACAAACAGATGCATAAACAATCTGTCTGATGCAAACTACCCCGTCATGGAGCTGTTTTCATATTAGATGGATTGTCGATGCATCGGTGTAAACTCCACACTATAGCAATACAAAAATTTCATATAGGCTTTAACATGATAATATCACTTAGGAAAGCCTAATTGTATTGTAACGACTAACCTTCATGAAAAGAACAGCTTGCGATACTGATGTAAAGTTCTTTGTTAGGGCACTTTTTGTTATGTGGTGGCAATGCTCTGGCCCTGCTTATAGTTTCCTATAAGCTCAGAAGTTTATAGGAATCTTCAGTATAAGCTTCTGTGCTGATAGACATTGCACACTCATATTCCACTGTCATCACCTTTAAAAAATGGCCTGTGAGAAAACAAAATATTGCAGCCAGCAACAACTAGGAAATATGCCCTTTGAAAAAACACTTGCACCCTGTTATTACTGTAGTTCTGGGTAAATGCAGGGAAATGCTGCAAAAGAGTCTGTGAAAAAGATAATTGCAGCCAGCAATAATCATTAAATATGCCCTGTGAAAAAAATGCATGTAACCTGTTATTACAGGCAGTCCCTGAGTTACAAACTGGTTAGGGGCTGCCTGTTTGTTCTGAAGTTGGATTTGTTTGTAATCCGGACACGCATGCGCAGAATGGCAATTCAGATGTTTTCCGCTATTTTACAACACAGTTTTCCACTGTTTTCTGATGTTTTTCAATGTGCCCGTTGGTGCCACCTGCCGTTAGTAAGTAGGAGTCGTCCGCAAGTCGGATGATTGTAACTTGGGAACTTCCTGTATTCAGTGCACGTGGACAGGAACAGTCTGTAAAGAACTTGGGAAATGTGTCCTGTGACAAAACACATGAAGCCTGTTATCACTGTAGTGTATGCGGACAGACTGTAAAAGGGGCTGCAGGACACCAGCAGCATTAATATGCAACAAAGAAAACAAGTTAAAAAAACTTCCCGCTGCACAGTCCCAAATGCTTCAAGATACACAACATCTTTGCTACCGACAGGCTTTTCAGTAAGTGTTTCATTTTACTTAAGGAGAGCAGTCAGTGCCTAAAAGCCCTACACTAATCTCTCTCGATGCACTTTATCATCACCAGCACTTCCCATGCATGCCTGGTCACAGTTAATGTCAATAACAAAGTTATGGTTAGTCAGTTACTACAGCTGCAAAATCTTGCATTAGATTGATAGGTCTATGAGTTGAGAACAGTCAGGGTTTCTCTCGAACACCTGGTAGACCCAAACCTGAACCTTATCCCCGATACTCATAAAGATACTATTGTTTTTAAATCTAGTGATAACTAGAATCACAATTGTATTTAAGTTTTGTCCATTAATAACTCACAGTTATCAGCAGACAGATGCTAATGCTATTTTAAGGCTTGATAATCTGTGTGATAATTGTAGTTAATAACCTTTAACATATTATTTTGATTAATGGATGTTAAAATACCACATAAATTGTTAAAATGCCATACTAAATAGTATATTTATTATTTTCAAAAGAAAACATGAAGAAGTCCCTTTTGTGAGTATTGTAATTTGTCTACAAACAATACAAATAATGCACAGTACAGCACATAATGGTTGTGTTAAAGCTTTTGTGAATTGAATGCCAACACTGGTTCAACAAGGGAGCCCATGGTTCATTTGTAAGAGCACAGTTTTTTTATATATTGTTAAGCATGCATTACTGTCTCCTTGAGAGCCTTAAAGTGATTGAAAATGATCAGCTTGTAAAGCACTATTATCAGTTTAAAATAGAAATGAAAGGCAAAATATTTTGTAGATGTAAAAACATTCTAAATACCCTTTTCCCCTTTTTATAAGTGATCACTAGGGGTGAGCTTCGAGTTCGAGTCAAACTCATGTTCGACTCGAACATTGCCTGTTCGTCTGTTCAGTGAACAGTGAACAATTTGGGCTGTTCGCAGCAAATTCGAAAAGCCGGAACACCCTATACAAGTCTATGGGAGAAATCTAAAGTGCTCATTTTAAAGGGTAATATGCAGGTTACTGTCCTAAAAAGTGTTTGGGGACCTGGGTCCTGCTCCAGGGGACATGGATCAATGCAAAAAAAAGTTTTAAAAACTGCTGTTTTTTCAGGAGCAGTGATTTTAATAATGATTAAAGTGAAACAATAAAAGTGTAATATTCCTTTAAATTTCGTAGCTGGGGGGTATCTATAGTATGCCTGTGAAGGGGCGCATGTTTCTGGTGCTTAGAACTGTCCCTGCACAAAATCACTTGCGGCTAAATTGTCGGCTCCCCGTAATACAGAGAACACCCAATGAGTGTTCTCTGTAATAGCCGACGATTCATTCATTCATTGATTAAAAAAAAAAAAAGCGTGGGGGTTCCCCTAAATTCAATTAACAGGCCCTTCAGGTCTGACATGGATATTAAGGGGAACCCCGTGTCAAATTAAAAAAAAAAATTGACGTGGGGGTCCCCCTAAATATCCATACCAGACCCTTCAGGTCTGATATGGATATTAAGGGGAACCCCGCATCAAATTAAAAAAAAAATTGACGTGGGGTCCCCCTAAAAATCCATACCAGACCCTTTATCCGAGCACGCAACCTGGCAGGCTGCAGGAAAAGAGGGGGGGATGAGAGAGCGCCCCCCCTCCCCCCTGAACCGTACCAGGCCACATACCCTCAACATTGGGAGGATGCTTTGGGGGTCTGTGACCCCTCAAAGCACCTTGTCCCCATGTTGATGAGGACATGGGCCTCATCCTCACAACCCTGGCCGGTGGTTGTGAGGGTCTGCGGCGAGGGGCTTATCAGAATCTGGAAGCCCCCTTTAACAAGGGGACCCCCAGATCCCGGCCCCCCCATGTTTGAAATGGTAAGGGGGTACAAAAGTACCCCTACCATTTCACAAAGAAAGTGTCAAAATGGTTAAATAAGACAAACACACTTTTGAAAAATTCCTTTATTAAAAATAAAAAAAAGATTCCAGCGGTGCTAATCCACTCTTGCTATCCAGCGACGGATCTCCGGGGTCCAGCGATGGATGATCATATCCAGCGACGGGGGATCTCTCAGTCCAGCGCTGTCCATACATCCTTCTTCTGTCTCTACTGCGGAGACTGCGGAGATCCCAGCGCTGACGTTTCTTATATTAGGAGGGCGGGGCCACCCGTCACCTGACCCCGCCCCTCTGACGCTGGAGAGGGAAGCCAGGGGTTCCCCAGTGACGTGTGGGTGACCCCACCCCCTCTGATGTAACGCAGGTTTTTGTTACATCAGAGGGGGCGGGGTCACCCACACGTCACTGGGGAACCCCTGGCTCCCTTCACCAGCGTCAGAGGGGGCAGGGTCAGGTGACGAGTGGCCCCGCCCTCCTAATATAAGAAACGTCAGCGCTGGGATCTCCGCAGTGTCTCCGCAATGGAGACAGAAGAAGGATGTATGGACAGCGCTGGACTGAGAGATCCCCCGTCGCTGGATATGATCATCCATCGCTGGACCCCGGAGATTCGTCGCTGGATAGCAAGAGTGGATTAGCACCGCTGGAATCTTTTTTTTATTTTTTTTATTTTTAATAAAGGAATTTTTCAAAAGTGTGTTTGTCTTATTTAACCATTTTGACACTTTCTTTGTGAAATGGTAGGGGTACTTTTGTACCCCCTTACCATTTCAAACATGGGGGGGCCGGGATCTGGGGGTCCCCTTGTTAAAGGGGGCTTCCAGATTCTGATAAGCCCCCCGCCCGCAGACCCTCACAACCACCGGCCAGGGCTGTGAGGATGAGGCCCTTGTCCTCATCAACATGGGGACAAGGTGCTTTGAGGGGTCACAGACCCCCAAAGCATCCTCCCAATGTTGAGGGTATGTGGCCTGGTATGGTTCAGGAGGGAGGGGGGCCGCTCTCTCGTCCCCCCCCTCTTTTCCTGCGGCCTGCCAGGTTGCGTGCTTGGATAAAGGGTCTGGTATGGATTTTTAGGGGGACCTCCACGTCAATTTTTTTTTTTATTTGATGCGGGGTTCCCCGTAATATCCATATCAGACCTGAAGGGTCTGGTATGGATATTTAGGGGGACCCCCACGTCCAATTTTTTTAAAAATTTGACACGGGGTTCCCCTAAATTCAATTACCAGGCCCTTCAGGTCTGACATGGATATTAAGGGGAACCCCATGTCAATTTTTTTTTAAAAAAAACACGCTTTTTTTTTATCAATGAATGAATTGTCGGTTAATACAGAGAACACTCGTTGAGTGTTCTCTGTATTACGGGAGCTGACAATTTAGCCGCAAGTGATTTTAAAAGACTTTTTTTCCTGCACAAATGACAGTTTGTGCAGGGACAGTTCTAAGCACCAGAAACATGCGTCCCTTCACAGGCATACTATAGATACCCCCAGCTACAAAATTTAAAGGAATATTACACTTTTATTGTTTCACTTTAATCATTATTAAAATCACTGCTCCTGAAAAAAGGCCGTTTTTTAAAACTTTTTTTTGCATTGATCCATGTCCCCTGGGGCAGGACCCAGGTCCCCAAACACTTTTTAGGACAGTAACTTGCATATTACCCTTTAAAATGAGCACTTTAGATTGTGAACGTTCGAGTCCCATAGACTTTAATAGGGTTCTAAAGTTCACACGAAGTTTAGGTCTGTTCGCAGGTTCTGGTGCGAACCGAACAGGGGGGTGTTCAGCTCATCCCTAGTGATCACATCCCCTGTTCTCAGATGCATAAGAGCTGGGGGAGGAGAAGCAGTAGCACACTAAGCTTCCCAGTGAATGACTGTATAGTGGAGGAATGTAAGGACAAGTCTGATCTTTGGAGGAGAGCACACTGAGTTCCCAGCATGGCAAGAGAACTGACTAGTGTGTTTTCCAGCTTAGTGTGGTCAGTTGTCAATAGGAAAGCAGAGGGACTGGCAGGAACCCCAGGGAATTTACATAAAGGAAGCAATTCAAAGAGAAAAGGATACTTCCCCATACAAGTACATGGTGCAGCAGATGCACATCAGGAATATGATGTTTTGGTGTAATAAACACTTTAAGCCTGCATATTTCTGTACAGATGATATTTCTCTCCAAAGATGGCAGCGGTATTACATAATCTGATCTTGTTTTACTGGATACAGGTTTTCACTCAGTATACAGTATGATATATTTATAGTTATGAAAAATTACAACGTAGGACAGGTGCATCTAGAATTTCTCAGGGGAGGAACACCCAGTCCATCATTGACAAAATTATATCTCCCAATATCAGATGCATATGATAACTCAAGTGATGCCAAAAGACTAGTTTTTAACCACAATGTAACAAGTTGAGTGTAATTCATACATTGTAGCATATTAAATGAATTCAATGTACATTTTATCTCCTTGTAAAAGCATTATATTGGGACTAAGACCTTGCTTGTAAGAAATATGTCTGAAACATGACATCAATAAAGAGTTCTGTGGGTTTTAAAATAAGAGATAATTACATCTTAAACCATAAAGCAGCATAGGATCTTGACCTTACCTATGTAGACAATGAAATATGACACTGACTATAATGTAAGTTGTGCGGTTTAATTATGAGCTTTAAGAATTCTGCTGTACCTTTTGTTTTATTTTTTCTTAATGTGTAGTATATGAGTGGTTTATTAAAGAGGCTGGGGCCATTTACAAAATAATTATGCTGAACGTTTACACTCTATGTTGCTACATGAATACATTTTGAAAGGTGGATTTCAGCAGCAAAATATATAAATTGATAAAAAAAAATAAGGAAGCATATAAGTTCCTATTTTAGTTGCTGATATTATTTCCAGAATTTGTAAGCTTAAATGATAGATATGTCAGGTGCGTTAACATGTTGTCATGCGTTTAAAAATGAGTGTCTAAAATATATTGATTTACTGTAATGTTTAAAGTGGTTGTAAAGTCTCCCCCACAACTTTGTCCCATGTAAATCAGCATAAAAATCCCTAATAAACACTGCTTGTAGATATCTCCTTATTTGCTTAGTATTGTAATCCTTTTCATTCTTTAGAATGATGTCACTGGAGCATGCCCATATCTCCCCTGATTTACGGCACACTCTGTGTGCTTGTCTGTCTATTATCAGGACTTCCTACGGCACAAAACTGAAATCCCACGGTACTGCATAATCACTCAGAGCTTCCTCCTACCCCCCATGCGACCAAGTGACATCACATGGAGTGTAAACCTGGGCATTGGACAGCATTACTGCAGTCTTATCAGCTGAAGCTGATAAGACTGACACATGCAAACACTAGATAATTGGCACAAGTAAATACTATGAAATAAAACAAGTCAGCTATGAGCAGGGAATCAGGGTTGCCATAGAAACGTTGGATTGAGATGGAGGCTTGGTTAACAGTACAGGAAGGGCGGAAATACACTCTACTGTGGACTCAGAAAATGATACTTAAGATGGCACTGCCTAACCCCTGGAAACAAGTTTTTAAAAGTTTCTTTAAACAGTAAGTAACATGCGATTTGGGTTGGATTACAGTGGCTATAGTTTGATAATTACTTATTATAATGGACTAACTGAAAAGAAGCTTCAGAGTGGGAGAGTTTACTTCCTCTTTTTAATATAAGCCTGTACATTTTTTGCATATACTACTGTTTTTATTTATGTTCATTAAAAATATTTAATGGTGCAATAAAATGTACAGACTGGGGCTTTACAGGACTATTACATGAAGGCAAAAAACATGGACAATAAACTGGCTGGCTGAAGGTAAGAATGGCTTAAAATGCAATGCAAATGCATAGCCCCAAGGTTGCATGGTAACATTCTCAAGATCTCAAGAATGTTATAAGGTATGTAAAGAGGGGAAATAACCTTGGCATAATGAACCCTCTGATTGTCTCCTGAAGCAGCAGACACATGGCAGTTCTTTGGGGGGGGGGGGAAAGCAGCTACTAATTGTTGTAGCTCATAAATACCGTATTTATCGGCATATAACACGCACTCTGATTTTAAGAGGGAAGTTTCAGGAAAGAAACTTTACACAGTGGGGGGATACGGTGTGTGGGAGGGGGCTGGCAGCATCTTCTGAACCGGGGCCAGGAAGGGCAGGGCGGCCAGCCCGATACCCTCCCAATGAGGTGGAGCGCCTGATCCCCCCCCTCCCCCCATTGGTAAAATATAGTAAGGCTGAAGTGAAGAGAGTGAAGGCATTATAGCAAGTAATAAAAAATTACAAAGAAAAATTTAGTTAACAGAAATAAGATTTAAAAGAGAACAAGGTCGAAACCTGTAAAGCAGTACAGTTCTCTTATAGCAGAAAATTAGATTTTTTTTGTAGTCGCCCTAAAATCCTTTTCTCGCAATTCATTGAAGACACAGTGGAACATTCTATGACCATTGGGTCATATTGCCACTTTCAGAAGTAGGACACTAAGCGCAAAAACATAAGCACAGCATAAGTATGGCCCCTGATGGTGCCCAAACCCCCATGGCAGAAAAGTTACTTAAAGAGGGAGTCCGCCAGGAGTTCCGCCATTTTTTTTTTAAAAGCCAGCAGCTACAAATACTGCAGCTGCTGACTTTTAAAATAGTGACACTTACCCGCCCAGCGCACCCGCGATGTCGGCACCCGAAGCCGATCTCTCGATCGTCTCTCGGGTGCTGCCGCCGCAATCTTGGGTATGGGAATCAGGAAGTGGAGCCTTTCGGCTTCATTTCCCGGTTCCCTACTGCGCATGCGCGAGTCACGCTGCGCAATAATGATGGTCCCCGCTGTCTCTGGGATCCGTGTGTTTCCCAGCAGGCAGCAGGGGACTTTCGGAAAGGGGAGTAGATTCTACGGAAAGGGGCGTACCTTCTGCACAATCTACGCCGCTAGTGGGTGCAGATACCTGTACTGTACAGGTACCTGCACCCCCCTCCCCCCTGAAAGGTGCCAATTGTGGCGCCGGAGGGGGGGGGGGGATTCCAATGAGCGGACGGTCCACTTTAGGGTGGACCTCCGCTTTAAAACACTGTACAGATAGCAACAATTGTTCAGAGACAGCACAACCAGAGGGGTGGGTGCTGTGTCCATTAGTGAGCTTAAAGAAAAGTTTTTATCGGTGAGTACACAATTTCCAACTTATCTTCTATTCAGTGAAGCACACACAGAGATCTCTGATCATTGGGACATTCTAAAGCAATACCCATAGGGGGTGAAAAAAATAAACAACTCCCTAAGGCAGAAACAGTACAAAAACTGCCCACAAGACTTGTGGTTAGGGAACAGGAGAAGGGACCTCCACCATATGATAGGATCACTGACAGAGGAACATACAGTATAAGGGCCAGGTCCCACAGGATAGATGGCCCAGAAGACATAAAGGTCTCCACTAGGGAGCTTGGAAAATTTAAACAGTTGAACACATGCTGAGGCTGCATGGAGATCCACTTGTATGCACAACCTCTAGGCAGTGAAGAAAGATATCCACCTGATGCACAGGAGTTGGATAAGAGACACAAGAACAAGGCCTGGAAGAAGTAGGATACTGAAACCAACATAGGGGTGGCCAAGGACACCACATCACCATGCGGTACCAGCAAGGGTACTTTGCCACCAGACAATAAAACACACCTTAGCCCTTGTACACACGGTCGGAGAATCTGTCGGAATGAGTCTTATCGGACCATGCCGTCAGATAATCCGACTGTGTGTGGTATGCATCGGACTGATTCCGTCCGAATCTCCGTCCGACCCAATTTTCCAACATGTTGGAAATATTTCCGGACCAACTGGGCCGGAGGGACCGAATCCGATCATGTGTAGAGCATTTTCATCGGACCAAGTGCCACGCATGCTCAGATCAAATTCCTACATCAAAGCTATTGGCTACTAGCCTGAATGTAGTCCCATCATAACGAAATTACGTCATCACGTTCTGAAAGATCGGATTTTTCGCCAACTTGGCCCGACCGTGTGTATGCAACAGTTTTGGACACAATCCGTCGGACTAAATCCGACGGGCAAAATCCGACGGATTTGGTTGGCAAAATCTCCGACCGTGTGTACGTGGGCTTACAGTGCTGGGGTTTTAAGTATGACGCAAATTAAGCAATGGAAAATGTTTGTATTCTTCAGTTCACTGCCTTGTCTATGTGCATCTTTCCTGTTCTAGCTATAAACTGATCTTGGCATGTGCCATTTCTAGCTTTGTTGGATTTGGTGCAAGCACACACTGAGGGTCGTGAGCTGCCTTCAGCAAGTTTGGGATTCTAGTGTGTTGGTTTGCAATAATGATATTCCAGTTTGGAGCTCAGATAACTTAGAGTTAGGGACCAAGCTTAGCAGAGGTGACATGACATGACAGTACAGAGTAACTGAGGTCTCTCCATTGACTGAGATATTGCATTATTGACCCAGTTGAGGCACAATATATAATGCACAATACACAGTTCTAAGCGCTTTTAGTGGTTATTGGATGTGCTTTTCTTTTTGTTACCCACTCCAAGGGTCATCTCTAGCAGCTATGGACTTGTTCTTCAGGAGGACCTTCCCTGTGTTGGTCCTTGCTCTCATCGATGCCTGATCCTTTTGTTGTATGACATGACAGTGTGCCTTTACACATATTTGCAAATGTATGCAACCAAACTCTGTTTTAATTAAAATGTTGCAATCAGTCATTTTTGTTCTGACTATCTGAATTGAGTGGTGGAGACTTTATTATATTGTAAATAACATTCTTTTTATGTAGCACCTTGATGTTTAGGAAAGGTTGCTTTTAAATTTACCTGCCAGGTGTAGATACATTGGCTCATTGTTAGGAATCAATGGAGTTCACTCTAAGTCTGGAATTGCTGTACTCTCTCTTCTGCCACTATAGAGAAAGTAAAGGAGTTTGTTACAATTTGTGTTAGGAACTAGATTGTTCCTAACACTGTTCTAAGACTGTTGCCATAGGAGACAGCATTCCTACACATACAGATGTGGTGTCTTGCTTGATGTCTTTCCCTGCATGACTTTCTACCTATAGAAGTCTCGCAGTCTGCTAATTAACATTGCAACTACCTGAGGGTGCTGGCCCTAATCCTCTCTCTGAAAGTTCTGACGCCCATGAATCTATCTTGCATTACACCCACTATGCCTTACAACCCACTCTATAAGAAGGATGTCAGTAGCTCTTGGCTCCGGGGGTTCTCATTAGGATAAAGGAGGCCTGGGATCTTGCTACATTTAGGTAAAGTCTGGTGTTTCTTTTGCAGACTTTGTACAAAAGTAACATGTGCAGAAAAATTGGGCTTTGGGTGCTGGTGGTGCCTCCACACCGTAACCCTATAAAAGTACTCTTGATGAAAACAAGAATGGACCTCCCTGTAAAGAATTTAAATTTGATGCACTGGTCAAACAGGCGTGGAAAATTTGGTCTGTGGGTGTTTGTGGTGCCTTCATACTATAACCAAATAGAAGAACTGCGGCTGGAGGTACATGACTGCCAATTTGTTGTTTATCGGTGTTCTCCCCTTTCTGTAGGCTCATGTTACTCCCTTACTCTACTCTGTCACGTAATGTCTGTGCATCCTCAAGAAGCAAGTGTCTGATGCTGTATTCAAATAATCCAGCTGACTCCTCCATGCATGATGCTGGGCCTATGGCAGGAGTATCTGTGGATAAGGAGGCAGAAAAGCTGCTCTGCCAGCTGCAGTGGACGGCACACTAGTGTCAGCTTGGGTCATAGAGGATGAAGATTGTTTAGTAAGCAAGTCCACCCCCTTCTCTGCATGCTGTGGCTGAATAGCAGGGCAACATCCCTAAACAGAGACAAATGTGCCCTGCCTGAGGACTGACCATGTCCACCTTTGCCTGTGGATACAGACGCTGCTGGCCCCCTCATAGTGCCATGGAAACATCTGCCTCTCCTTGTGTGCCTCCCAGACATGACAGATAATCCAAATGTATTGGGGAATGTGAGATTGGATGTACTTTATTGAATTGAAAAGAGCTGTTTGGTGCACTTTTAAATTGAGGACTGGTGCTGATATAAATGTAAAAATAATGTAAAAAAAATAAAAATGGGGAACACCATCAGCGCAGTCAGAAAGGGGAGAAAAACAAGACAAAAGCAAACAAAACAAAAAAAACACACAGCAAGCAAAGAAGAAAAAAAAGGGGGGGGGGGGTATACAGCACTGTACACAGCATTAAATGTTATGTAATGCTGTGTTAAACACTGCAAACTAACACACTACACTGACACTACACTATACTGACATTACACTAACACGCTACACTCAGAGTAACAATACATGAACACACTAACTCGCTAGTAGCAAACTGAGCCCTGCTCTATCTATCTCCACTCCAACAACACACTGCAAAAGCTTCCTGTGGGAAGGAACTTTTTATAGTTTGGGGTGAGACTATGAGCACTGAGCTGTGATTGGACAAAGTAATCACTTTGTCCAATCAGGGCTCTGACAGTGCTCTGTGCCCCAATTGGTAAAGCCTTGCAACTGACTAGCGGTCAGGTGCAAGACTTCATCCAATTAGGGTCCTAGAATACACTGTGCAGTGCGCGGTGCATTGTGGGGTGCTCGGCGGGTCAACATCCCATCGAGTGCCATGCAAGTTCGGTGTTTGCAGAACAGGTAATGTTTGGGACAAACTTTTGCTCAGCCCGAACCATTCACCCAACTCTACTGATAGTTATATGGCAGTAGAAGTTACTGATATGCAGAAATGCAAAGCAATGTGGATGAGGTGGCTAGACATAAGTCACATACAACACAATCTCCTGCGCCAGTTTGTCCACAAACAGTGGCGGTGCATCCATTAAGGAGCACGGGCACTCTCTCAAGCCACCCCTCCAGCACCAATACATAGATTCATGCATTGCATGAATCTATCTATGGCCGCCACTGTCCACATTATACATTATAAAAAAAAAAACAGTAGCATTAGCTGTAGAAACTATAGATGTAGAATGAGTTTTTCAGCGTTTTTGTAGCAGTGTTTTGCAGTAGAGTTTTTCAGCCTCTTTTAGCTGTAGCATTTTTTAAACAAAGTTATACTACCACAAAAAAGTATGGTTCAAAAATGCTGATAAAAGCTGAATAGCTGTGTTTTTCAGCATTTTCTGTCTTTTTTCAGCTTTTTCTGTGTTACAGCTTTTTCTGTGTTACAGCTGAAAAACTCCTCTCAAAACTGACTATTTCTGGGATTTTTTCCAGCCAGAAAACACCCCTGCCAAAAACTGCTGATAACAGCCTATGGGGGTTATTTACTAAAGGCAAATCCACTTTGCACTACAAAGTGCACTTGCAAGTTCAGTCACTGTAGATCTGAGGGGGGCATGCAAGGAAAATAAAAAAACAGCATTTTAGCTTGCACATGATTGGATGATAAAATCAGCAGAGCTTCCTCTCAGATCTACAGCAACTGCACTTATAAGTGCACTTTCAAGTGTACTTGCAGTGCACTTGTAGTGCAGAGTGGAGTTGCCTTTAGTAAATCAACCCCTATGCGTGCATGGATACATAGGATAACATGCTGGGGAGTTTATTGGCTGTAGCAAAAAACATCTGAAGCCAAAAACAGCAGCTGTAAAAATGTCCAGTGTACATGAGGCCTAACACATTTTAACCAGTGACCGCAACCGTTTTCTTTTCCTTTTGAAATAAAGGTTTTACAGTACATAAATTAATAAAAGCTAAAACATTGTAAGAACGCGCCAGTGGTAAATGGTTTGTCTTAATCCTCTAAATGCCCCTTTTTCTGGACAGCTTGGTCTTTAAAGGAAGTTGAAAAATAATAAACTTACTGGCTGGATCCCTACATGAAAATAAAGAGAAAAAGCCTAAACAAGGAAAGTAATGCAGCTCCACATTTAAAGATCGATAAACTGCAATATACTGTATAAATATATTATTTTTGGTTTTGGGTTTATTACCCCTTTAATGATTTTGGCTGATAACCTGTTTCATATAAAACATTTTCTTTGCAGAGTCTTCTAGAATTGCTTTGTGATCTATACCTGATTGGTGAAGGTGTTTGGGAGGAGAATGTTGCATGCAAATGGCTTCCACTCTTCCGAGTAGGAGTTTACATGTGGATCCAGAGATGATAAAGGGAATTATTCCCTGGTATTAGGTCATTCAGTGTGTTTGAGAGGCAATTATAAATGCAAATAAAGCAAATCTCTCTCCCTTAAACTCACTCACCTCAGTCATGTTAACTATAGGTTCTTTGGACTATCTTTTGCTTTTCACTGTTCACATTATATGTTTTTATTCATTCACACTAATTATATCCAACCTATTTGGCTTAGCTATAAGTCTCCTTTCATCTTAATGATTTTATTCACTGGCTTCACTACCTTTTGGACTGTAACTTAATTTCACTTGTCCCTGCACAGATATAATTATATACTTATTTAATCTATTCCTCTACAGAGGTCCTTTGGAAAAACTTATTATATATGGTTATTCTGGGATTACAGGGCCCTAGATGTGTCCCTCCCAATCAACTGTGGTGCGCTGTGGTCATTGAGATTTTTGCCTCAACTCCGGTGGAGACTTGTTTTTCACAGCGCCTCTATCTGTCAACAGTTTGTTTTCTAAGAAATAATCTTATTGTAAGTAAGAGTGTTTGGGGGAGCTGAGTCTCCCTCCCTCCCTCTATTCCTTTGCCCTTTGTGCTGATTTTGTCTGATCTTCATGCATTCACTTATCTCTTTGTAGATAATTTTAACCTTGGAACTGCTCCTGATGAGTGGATGAACTCCACGAAACGCGTAGAGCGCTTTTATGCTACCACTTGCAAGCATGCGTCTGAAATTCTCCCTGACTTTATCTATAATGTCTCATCCTTCAATCAATTGAAGATGATTTCTGTCTTTTTTAATCATGCATTTTTTAATGAAATGTTGATTATTATTGTAAACCTTATTATAATATGTACTTATATATACACATATATGAAATATAATCAATTCATATTATTGTTACTCATGTTATTATTGTTTACCCTCAAATCTTATACCTAGCTAATGAATTTCAGATATGTCCTTGCATACCTACCTTGCAGCTATGCTTCATTCAAAGTCCCATCCCATTTTTCCTATAATACTCTCCCTTAAAGTGGTTGTAAATGCATTCTATGCATTAAGATAAAAAGCCTTCTGTGTGTGGCAGCCCCCCTGAGCCCCCTAAAACTTTCCTGAGGTTCATCTCTATCCAGAATTGTTGCAGGAGTGTCTCGGCTGCCTGGGACTACCCTCCTTATTGTCTGAGACAGCAGAGTGGCGCCATTGGCTCCTGCTGCTATCAATCAAAGCCAATCAGCCAATGAGGAAAGAAAGGGGACAGGCCAGGCCACAGCTCTATGTCTGAATGGACCCAGTGAGCTGTGGCTCGGCTCGGTGCCCCCATAGCAAGCTGCTTGCTGTGGGGGCACTCAACAGGAGGGGAGGGCCAGGAGCACCGAAGAGGGACCCAAAAAGAGGAGGATCTGGGCTGCTCAGTGCAAAACCATTGCAGAGAGTATGTAAGTATAACATGTTTGGTGTTTTTAACTAAAAAAGAGAGACTTTAGTATCACCCTTAATACTCCCTAAGGTTAAAAACAATAAAAAAAATTATACAGCAAGCACAGCCTCGGTACCTTCAGTTTTTTTATATTCAGTCATTGCTATAATGTAGCTGGCTATATATAGTATTATTAACGTGGGTTAATATATAAAAAAGCACACATGTATGAATTGTTAATTAATTTATAAACCTTGAGATAAGCAAATTTTCCTATTATAATTTTAGGCTCTGCTTCTTGCTTTGCTAAACCATTTCAGTGCTTTATTGCTTTCTCACAATGCAAGTCTATAGGAATATCTGCTCTTCTTCCCTTCTACAATAAACTGTTTAAACTCTAGTACATCATTTTAGATTCTGTGATGGTAAACATAGAAATAAATGTCAACTGAAGGAGCAGTATCAACCTGAATATTTATACTCAACTTAGCAAATTCATTGGGATGTTTTGTCATTTCTTAATTTTGTTTTGAATCCTGCCAATTATAAAGGAAAAATGAATGTTTTAAAATCCAGAGGAATCATAAGGGATTCATATTTCCCAGCATTCTGTTTGATCAAAAGTTATTTTATTGCCATAATCTGTTCAAATGCCCTTCAAAAATCTATTTTTTAATTTGTTTACTTTTTATCTTGATATAATGAACATTTTTCAAGAGTTGGAAGAATAGATTTGCAATACCCGCTAAAGATTTAAGAACATAATTTGTCAGTTGTTCCTTGAGTGATGGCTACAGAGGCCTTCGTGTATAGGACACAGTATTTATATGGAACTTTTCATTTTAGTGTGCAATTGAAAATAACATTACTAAGCCTGAAAGCTGAATTCTGGAGACATACAAAACACACAGTGCTGTATTCATTGCTACATCCTTAAAGAGGTTGTAATACTTTTTTTTTTTTTTTAAATAACAAACATGTTATACTTACTTGCTCTGTGCAATGAGTTTGTACAGAGGTGCCCAAACCTCCTCTTCTGGGGATCCCCGCTGACACTTTTGGCCCCTCCTCTTTTCCATGTGCCACCATAGAAAGCCACTTCTTATGGGGGCATTGGGGGCACACATGCAGGCTCACTCCCAAGCCACCCAAGCCATATATGTCTATAGACACACAGCATGCCTTGGCCCCACCCCCTGCTCTCTGCTCACATGATTTGATTGACAGTGGCAGGAGCCAACGGCTTCTGCTGCTGTTTTTTGTCTTGTAAATGTAGGGAGAGAGCTGCTACAGACGGACACAGCGAAGTGAAGATTCAGGTAAGTATATAGGGAGGTGAGGGAGCAATACAAACACTGAAATATTATTTACCTTAATGCAGGGAATGCATTAACCTCCCTGGCAGTAATCCCAAATGTGGCTCAGGGTTAAATTCCAGTACCATTAGCGGTAACCCCCGAGCCACACTCGGGATTGCATTGCAGAATCTTGGTCCAGGTTACTTACCTTGTCACCAGGATCCTGCAATGCCCACCCCCCACTGTGTCTATGGGCCCAATGCTCTGTGTGCCGGGCTCTGTTCCTTGCAATCCTCGTGACGCATGGGGGCAGAGCCTGGGTGCAAATTCAAAAAGAACGCAACACATAACACATACAGTACACTGTAATCTTACAGATTACACTACTGTATCAAATCATTTCACATCCCAGTGCCCTCCATACACTTTTATATTATATATACTGTTCTTTCTGCCTGGAAACTTGAGATTTTACATGGCAACCAAAAAGTGTCCCTTTGCATCAAAAGTCATTTTAGACCAGCTAGAAAACAGTGATAGTAAATTAGAACACTTGCAGAATTTAGCGATAGTGAATTGTGGGGAAATTAATTTTATTATTATATTATTATTTTTTTAAATGATTTATAGTTATTTATTATATTATAATTTATGATTTTGTGTTTCAAACTTTACCATACCAGGGATGTCTACTAGACTCTTGTTTGGACAGATTTAAGTGTGTTATTACTAAGAGTGTAGGCCTACAATATAAAACGTCAAATTTCTATGCAAAACAATGAATCGCTTTGATATGCAAAAATCGGACATAATCATACCGCCAGGGTGGCTTCAATGGTTTTGGGTGACATGAAATACAAAAAAAGAATATCCCTTTATGGTGTGTACTTGTCTCACTTATGAGCACTAAGTGTCATTTCTGTTTGCTGCGTTGTTCCTCTGCTATCATCATGAATCACTTCTGACAAGTTTTCCTTACACCAAGAAAAAAAAATGCTATTTAAAGCGGGATTCCACCCTAAAATGGAACCTCTGCTGATCGGATCCCTCCCCCCCTCTGGTGTCACAATTGACACCTTTCAGGGGGGAGGGGGGTGGAGATACCTGTCAAAGACAGGTATTTACACCCACTTCCGGGCATAGACTCCCGTGGGAGTCTACGCCATTTCCTGCCCTGCCGCGCTGTCTGCTGGGACACACACAGGTCCCAGTGACAGAGCGGAGATTTCCTATTGCGCGGCGCAACTCGCGCATGCGCAGTAGGGAACCGGGAAGTGAAGCCGATTCGCTTCACTTCCTGATTCCCTCACCTAGAATGGTGGCGGCAGCAGCCGAGGGCTGAGCGATCGATTGGCCTCGGCTGCCGGCATCGCTGGAACCTGGGACAGGTGAGTGTCCATTTATTAAAAGTCAGCAGCTGTAGTATTTATAGCTGCTGGCTTTTAATATTTTTTTTTTTTGGTGGAATCCCTCTTTAAATACCCATAAAGAAAATTGAAAAATAACATTGGTAGTTTTTTGGTCAGTATATTATTTTTAAACGTTTATTTTGAAACAAATCATTTATTACTGAGTGCTATCGGGATTTAGTGTATGTACTGCATGTTTTTTTGTCCAATAAAATTTCATGACTTATGCTGAAAATTAAAATGACAGCCAACACTGTAGTGACTAGCAGTAGAGGAGAGTATTTCAGCTGACTCATTCAGCTATGAGTGGATGTATAACCTGTGGTCCGGATCTTTGGGTCTGTATTCACACCAGAGCAGAAAATCAGTCATTTGAATCTACAGAGAACCAGTTCATGGCTGTCTTGTGGCTTTCCCCATAGCTTAGTTCTCTAGAAGATCTGCGCAATCATAGTGTGTATTCCAGCTCCCCCATAGCTCCACATAGTCTGTCTTTCTCAAGTTCTCCTATCCATATCAGCTGGATATAATCTTAGTACCATCCTAACAGAGTCAAACATGAGGGCCACAGAAAGCATGCTGATGGGGTGGAGAGGGAGGTTACCCACCCCGTCGGGAACCCTAAAAGTAAAATTAGAGTAAAGTGTCATGATTTTTACTAGAAGTTTGGTTTAAGGTGTACTGACCCAGTGATCAACATTAACCACTCAGGACATAAGGCAGAAAATGTGTTGTGGGCTCCGGCTTCCAGTTGACCCTTGGAGCCAGGACAGGCTCCCATCCTGACCAGCACTATTACCAGCTATTGTCTTTGGACTGCATCTCTAACTTGAGCAGCACCTATATCTTTTACTTTTGGATCACATTAACCACTCAAGTACCAGACTTCTAATACCCCTTCATCCCCATGCCATTTTTCAGTTTTCAGCACTGTGATACTTTGGCCTACAATTAGTCTGCCATGCAACGTTGTGCCCAAATGAGTTGTATATCTATTTTTGAGACAGATAGACCTTTCTTTTGTTGGTATCTAATAACCCCTGCTTTGCTTTTTTATCTTTTACTATAAAAAGGAAAAAACATCAAAATTGAAAGGAAAAAAAAGAGTTTTTCTTACTTTCTGTACCACTTCAATACTTTCACCCCCTTCCTGCTCAGGCCAATTTTCAACTTTCAGCAATGTCGCACTCTGAATGACAATTGCGTAGCCATGTAAAACTATACCCATATGACATTTTTATAATTTTTTTCCCCACATATAGAGCTTTCTTTTGGTGGTATTTAATCACCGCTGTTTTTTTACATTTTTTCTTAGTTTCTGTTATAAAATTGCGTACATAAGTTTGTTTTATCCTTCGCTGACAGCCACTGATTAGACTTCACTGGTGGGCACTGATGAGGTGGCACTGATGGGCACTGGTGAAGAGGCACTAATATGCAGCACTGATAGGCAGCACTGATGGGCACTGGTAGTTGACACTGATAGATGGCACTGATAGGCAGCATTGATGAAGAGGCACTGACAGGCATTACTGATGGGCACTGATTGGCATCCATAATGGGCACTGATTAGCATTCCTGGTGGGCATGGGTTGACACTGTAGGTGGGCACTTGTGAGCATCCTTGATGGATCTGCACTGATAATCAGCTCAGACAACCCCCCTTGTCAGCATGAATAGAGGAAAAGTCAATAACTGTGACTTCTTGGTTATGGTGTGATCAGCTGTGACTGGACACAGCTGATTACATGGTAAATAGCCTATGTCATAGGGCTCTTCACAGAGATTGGAGATGCAGTGCGTCAGAGCAACTGAACGCACCCCCAACCGCCATGCTGCGCATCCTCGGGGATGAGCATGAGCGGCTTATCAATTTTGGAAGTGAGTTGACATCAAGTCAAGATAATGAAACCACTGCCTGGCCATCATTTTGCTATAGTCCAGGCGGGATGTGGTTAAAATAAAAATGCCAGAATATTACGATAAAACCCAAAATACCCTTTTTTGGGAAAGAACACACCCCAAAGTGATCACATTTTTTGCAAAAATTATTTTGGAAATGAATAAACATGGCAGAACTGAGGGGTCAAGCATTGCGTTTGAGAATAGTGTACTAGATTCTTTAATATACAGGTTATAAATGGGAAAGTGGAAGTGAAGGGCTTAATGTAATGGTCACATACAGTGGCAGGAGGAAGAAGAGGGGTTAATGTTCATTCATATGGGCAGGATAAGGGAGGTGGGGTCAATTTATAGATCACATGGAGACAGCATTGGATTTAGTATGTGTGGGAGAGAAGGGGGGCCTGACAAAACAACTCTCTGTCACTACAACAGAATGGATGACTGAACAGCTGCAGATGATGATTAATTTATTCTATCCCCTTAAATGGGTACTGATCTTTTTTTCCTTCCCCTTTTGTAAGAGGAAGAGGCAGGATCATCACTGTAAATAGAATCATATGATCACATTGATGACCTTTCACAGCCCCTCAGATCCCCCTAGGTAGAGTCAAATTTAAATAAAGTTCATTTGGATTTTCACAGGTGAGCCGTCATAGCTGTGTGATCTCTGAAGAGGGGTGCCCTGTCACCAGGGCCGCTGATAGAAATCATGGGGCCCCGTACAGCCTACCTGACGGGGCCCCCTTCAGATCCACCCTGGTCCCTCCTCCAGCCCCACCCCTCGCCCCTCCCCAGATGGTCAGAGACTGCAGATATAGTACAGGAGATGGTCAGGGACTGCAGACATTCCACAGGAGATGGTCAGAGACTGCAGACATACTACGGGAGATGATCAGAGACTGCAGACATACCACAGGAGATGGTCAGAGACTGCAGACATAACACAGGAGATGATCAGAGACTGCAGACATACTACAGGAGATGGTCAGAGACTGCAGACATACCACAGGAGATGGTCAGAGACTGCAGACATACTACAGGAGATGGTCAGAGACTGCAGACATACCACAGGAGATGGTCAGAGACTGCAGACATAACACAGGAGATGATCAGAGACTGCAGACATACTACAGGAGATGGTCAGAGACTGCATACATACCACAGGAGATGGCCAGAGACTGCAGACATACCAGAGGAGATGGTCAGAGACTGCATACATAGTACAGGAGATGGTCAGAGACTGCAGACATACTACAGGAGATGATCAGAGACTGCATACATAGTACAGGAGATGATCAGAGACTGTATACATAGTACAGGAGATGATCAGAGACTGCAGACATAATACAGGAGACGATCAGAGACTGCATACATAGTACAGGAGATGATCAGAAACTGTATACATAGTACAGGAGATGATCAGAGACTGCATACATAGTACAGGAGATGGTTAGGGATCGCAGACATGATTGATTCAGGAGATGGTCAGAGACTCCGTTTATGGCTGAACCCAGTGTACAAGTATATAGTATCACAGGGCTGATCCACTCTATTTAAACCACCTCTGCAAAATAAAGTCAGTGATTTTTCTTTGAAAGTACAACCAAGTGACAGAAGACAGCTTCACATCCAATTTCCAAAATACAAATTTTCTTCCAAACAGTGAACTGGTCAGGATTACTGAGGACAGTAACCAGTTAATGGGTCTGTGAAGCTTCTAGCCTGATTCAGAAGTAAATCCTTCTCCAAAAAATAATTAAAATATCAAACAATCTGTGCAGCACACACAGAGCTCTGGCTAAATAGTTGATTATAAGCTGAAATGGTTAAAAGCTGCTGCAGAGTCTTCCAGGAATCTTATCAGTGTGATCAGGCAATGTGCAGGTCAGGTTGGCAGATAAAAAAAAAAGTAACCAGCAAGACAAGAGGGAGGGGAGGCTGATCGATAACCTGTACACTGGCTGATCACATAGATATCTGGAAGACACTGCAGCCAGCCAGTTACATGTAACTGTGCTCCAGATCCTGTTACCTGCAGAACTTGTATAGCTCTAGTCATATGTCCTTGTGTCTCCCTCCTGGCTCTCCCCCATTCAGCCCCACTCCAGCATTGTTTACAGTTAAAGGTGAGGCTGAAGAAGGGGAGGGCTACACTTTTTTTTTTTTCGTTTTTTTTTTTTAATTAGTTACTATGCATTCTTTCATCCCTGTTTATATTGCCTGGGCCCCCCCCTGGTGGCTGGGCCCGGTACAACAGGGCCAGTCTTACTGGCTTATCAGCGGCCCTGCCTGTCACCACTGCAGAAACTCAAATGAACAATGAATCGGATAGCTGCACTCCCACAGAACATCCAAATGAGCTTTATTTAAATATACATAGATGAGCATACAGATAGGGGAGAAAAGAGGTTGATGCGTTTCACACGGTAAACGTGCTTTCTCAAAACCACAACCCCTAAATTAAGCCGCATATACACGATCGGATTTTTGTCAGCGAATTGTGTGATGACAGACAGTTTGCCTAAAATCCGACAGTTAGTACGCTCCTTTAGACAATTGTTGTCCAACTTTCCACCAACAAATGTAATGTTGGATGGTAGGCTAGTACATTTTTACCGGACAATGGTATGTTGTCAGATTTTCATATTGTGTGTACACAAGTCTGTCACACAAAAGTCCAAAGTACAAACACGCATGCTCGGGAACAAGGACAAGCCGGAAGCGGTTGGTCTTGTAAACTAGCTTTCATAATGGAAATTTAGCATTTGTAACGCAGCAAATTATGAATTGTCGAAATGCATCGCACAGTTCTCTTCTTCTTTAATGGGATAATAAGGAAGCTGCTTTGCTGGTGGAGTTATGGAAAACATATTTCAAAATGCTTTTCTTTCTAGGGATATCAAGAATAATATTATTATGCTTGTTTTTTTTTGGAAATCGGAAAGTCCGACCGTGTGTACAGGGCATAGTAACAATATTATGCCCTGTACACATGGTCAGACTTTCCGATGGAAAATTTGCAATCGGATCGTGTTGTCGGAAAATCCGATCGTGTGTGGGCTCCATCTGACTTTTTCCGTCGGAATTTCCAACACACAAAGTTTGAGAGCTGGATCTAAATTTTTCTGACAACAAAATTTGATCGTTTAAATTCTGATCGTGTGTGGACAATTCCGACGGACAAAGTGTCACGCATGCTCAGAATAAATTACGAGAAAAAAGCTATTGGCTACTGGCCCATTTATAGTCCCATCGTACGTGTACTACCATGCACCAAGTTTTGAATGATCGCATTTTCCGACAACTTTGTGTGACCGTGTGTATGCTAGACAAGTTTGGGCCAAAATCCGTAGGAAAAAAATCTGACGGATTTTGTCGTCGGAAAGTCCAACCGTGTGTACAGGGCATTATCCTGTAGTTTTTAATCTCAAAGATACAATTGTGTTGGTGTCCCTTGTTAATTTTACATTGTATTTTTGAAAAAAAAAACTGGCCTACTCCCAAACTGTCATTTGAAGTAAAACACACAGCCAAGTATTATTCAACACAATTTTTTGGGCATTAAAAAAGAAAACCAATACAATTAGACATGTTATCTGCCAATATAACTTAACCAAAAAGTGCATTCTATGCATCCAAAAACATAGAAAATATAACAAATCAAATCATTATTCAACCAAAAAATTAAATAATAATTAGTAAGTGTGGAAGGGGTCAAAATCCCCAGACCATCAGCCTTGTTGGAGGTCTTGGGGCTGGTATTGCCATTGACCGCCATGCTGCTGTGGTGGGTGAGGTTGCTGTGGTGGGTGGGTTGGCTGGGGAGGTTGTGTATGTGGGCCCACAAAATCACATAGGTGGGTGGTGGCATAGATCTTGCCCATTGCCCCCCTGTTGAGTAGCTGCAGGATGAGTTCCTCACACCTTCTCCTCTGGTCACCGGCCATCCCCCTTAACCTATTGGCTGTCACCAAGCCAAATCCCTCACACTCATCTGGGTCAGTACGGTTGGCAGTAGTGGCCTGGCTGAGGAAGGAAGCTGTGACCTTGTCCAGATTCCTGCTCTTCCTGGCTCTTTTAGTAGAAGGGCATAGGGGAGGGATCTGGGACTCTGTCTGACTGCTGGCCATGGCTCCTCCTGACTGACACTTTCCTGTGTATGAAAATTGGACATAATTAGATTTTATTTTAGGGTTTGGTCATCAATCACACACAATTTTGATCTCCTCACTGTTGCAAATTGCATGCAGACAAATAGCAAAGACTATCATTCTGACCCCATAATTTTTCTTTCTTGTTCAAATTATTTTTGGGCACTACTGTCTATTGATATGGAAACCACTTTGTTAAGGCAGAAATATTTGACCAATAAAGTCTAGTTATCATTGTATTTTTGGATACAAATATGTTCAACCTGGGTCAAGCTTGGCTCCTCCACATCTTCATCCTATGCAGCAGGACCTGAGTGGACCTCTGAAGCTGTGGTCTCAGCAGATGTCGAATAGAGCGTAGACAGCGATGGCCTGGGTTCTGTCTGGTCAGTCAAAAACTGTAGGCTGTTGTAATACCACAGCCTGGGAACATATCTGTCAACCGCTGCTGCTCCAGATCTTTTAAAGTCCATGACCTTTTTGTGCTCCCTTTTAAAAGTACTCCTCAGGTTGAAAATTTTGTTCTTGACATAGTTGATGTCTGCCCAGGGGTATAAAAGCTTCACCAACTCGAGCAGTTTCTCCAACGCTGCCTTTCTCAAGATTTTATTGTAATAATCTCGACTCTTGACCTTCCAGAGACAGGGCAGCTCCCAGGACAGGTAGATGAATTGTGGTAAAAAATCAGGCGCTGTAAATTTATCCTCCATGATAAATGATACGATACCTGCAAGACAGAACACAAGACAAACCATAATGTCTGGCTTAAATCATAAGCTGGTCCCAATATAGGCCTCAATCATAGCAGTATAGGCCACTAACCACCTATGCCCCAAATTCAAATTGTCCCTTAATTTTATGGCTCCTTTCTAGCGTTTGCGAGCGAAAGTCCTTCCCTCCAAGATCATTCCTATGGCCGCTCCATTGACCATGCGTTCTGGCTTTATATACACTGCGCAATGCGTCAAACTCCGCTCTCAGTGTGTCATGATGCTGGGGAGTGAGCATCTGTTTTCTGCATGCTACACATGTGGCAGAACATTTGGGAGGGACAACATGGCAGAATCAGTGGATTAAAGGCATCTCCGCGTGGTGGAGTTCAAAGGAGGCACAAAGCAAACCCTGTGAGCAAGAGTGAGATAGTGGAGATGGTGCGCATCCTAGAGAAGCACGACTATGACTGCATGCTGCACAATTATGAAAGGCCCAACAGCCGAAACAACAGCATTTTGGATAAGAATTTTGTAGCTATTTTTGGTGGAAAGGACCAAATCAGAAAACGATGGTCTAATCTCAAACACCATGATGTAAGTAATATTTGTATCTAACCAATATGAATATGTGTAAATTAGCTGTCTGCATAGGTGCTTTCTCCAAGTAGCTCAAGAGAATTATATATAATGTTTTCTATAATCTTTGTCTGAGTTTTTTAAAGATGAAGTAAAATAGAAAAATAGAAAGTAGATATAAACATTGTTATTTGGTTCTGTTTTTTGACATTTCTTTTTTTCAACAGGGAGGCACCAAAAAATGAGGCAACAGCCAAGCCTCCAGAAGGGACGAAGGGTGGCTACCCTCACTCGGGCCCCAACAGGGGAAGCAACAAGGCCATCTTCCCACCCAAAACGTAAGTGACAACTTCAAACACACTAAATTAGCCACCGACAGGGGTGATTCTAGGTGGGCCAAAGGCCATGGGCTTATGGCAGAACTTAATGGGTAAAGAAACACTTTCTGGTTGTTGCCTGGTTCATCAGTGCCCATTAATGCAGCCTTGCCAGTGAAGACATGAGTATGAATGAATGAAATACTTGTGTAGCGCACAATGCAAACTGAATCGCCTCTAGGAGAGGCCCAGGTATCACAGTCATACAGAGTCACACCTGCTAGAATGATAATCATATATCCCCTATCCCATAGGAGAAAAGAGGGGTGAGGGGCAACTGCAGGAGTTTTTCAATGTTGGCACTTATTGTCAGGGCTGGCTTAGCCCTTCCTTCTCCTGGCCGGCTGCCCATCTGTCAGCTAATTGCCAGCTCTCATCTCTCTCCACAGTTACCAGCTGTTCCTGATCATGCTCGTCTGACCTGCCTACTTAAAGCTGTACAGCTCACTTCACCTCTGCCTTCGCCCTGGTCACATCACAAGAAACCATCTCCTGTGGTTCTGTTTAAAGACTGGCTTGCTGACATCCCTTCTGGCTCCTTATCCTTACTGTTGCTCTACTTGGATCTCTGACTTCTAACCCGATCTGGTTATTGAACTCTGGCTTGGCTGACTACTCTATCCGGTTACTGGACTCTGGCTATGCTTTGACTGCACTTTTTCTATTTACCTTTTTATTTTTATTTAATAAACAAGTGTGATTTAATTGTACTTCTGTCTCGGTCAGATTCATGGTTTCTGACACTTATCCAGTGTTTGCCCTCACCTTCCCCTTTCTATGCATTTTTCACTGTAAAAAAAAACACAGTGCAGCATAGTAGAGTCCACTAGTCAGGAGCAAACATTGTTATCAGTGCAAGGTTGGCCAATTAATGTACCAAAATGGATGCTAGAAACATATGGGACTGGGGGTGGCTTAATGGATGATGTATTGTTTCTTTTTAGAGTAATGTGAGTGTGGTCAGCTCACCCAGGATGTTGGTTTGGAGGCATGGGATCTGAGTCTTGGACCCAGCACAGACCTTACCGTTGTGGACGTCAAATCCCCTGACGCAAGTCACACTGAGGGCCAAAGTGACCCCGAAGAGGAAGAAGATATCCGGGAGCCTCTTTTTTGCGCAAGTAAGTATTCTTGGAATCTGGCTTCAAATGTGTATACATGTCAAGTGTTTAGCTGAACAAACAAAACACCCACTCCACACATTAGCAAAGTATATAACATTAGCATGGAGAAGGAAGAGGTGGAAGGAGCTGTCAATTTTGCTAGGTACCCAAGTTTTGGAGACCCAGGCACCAGGGCCAAGATTACTGAGTATTTGCAGTGTGTACATTCCTAGTAGTGTAGGTGTCTGAAGGCCAAGCAGGTTGCAAACAACAATAGACTGGGTAGGTATTTCCTGAATTTGACTAGTAACTTGACCATAACTCATTATGTAGGGCCTCAGCCACTTCACCATCGTTCCGTTAATACTTTTTTGTCTTCTTACTAGGTCATGATGTTTCAACATGCACAATTGATCGAATGATTGCAGATATTTTGCATTGTTTGAAGGCTCTGGAGCAAATAAAGGAGGCTGCCATGGCTTTAGAGTGAAGAATCTGATTTTGTAGACATGCTTGCCAAATTCTAATTTCCTCTTGCCTGGTCGGAAGTTTCTTGTTCCACTCGTTGGCTCCTGTTTGCACTTTTAATATTTACCATGTTTTTCAGACTTTTAAATGCAAAAGTTTAGTGTCCGAACTCAGAGTTTCTCCACTCCATTCCTCTAGGTACACCACCAGGTCCTGTTTTGTGTATTTTCCTCAGTCTAAAAAGACTGTGTAAATTATTAACATTGAAAATAACAACCTGTGCCAAATTCAACAAATATAGATAACCTGACCTGGGTTTGCATCTTGAGAAGGAGAGTTGGGAAACACTGCCCTCAGTATTGTGAATTGTAATCTTTCCGTGTTTTTAAGAATAGCAAAGCAAAAATTTGAAGATGCCCACAAATTGTGCCTTAACATTCTTATTTCCCTTATAATCCCATGCCTAAAACGTTTGTCTTTCCCTACATCTAGTTTGCTAAAGCCCCAAAACACAACATGTGTCACCATGTGCTAGCTCCCATCATGGGGTATCAATGGACATGTTTTGGGAGTGTAACCCCTTCCTCTGACCTACTTTAGTTATGAGGAAGGGGTTGCACCTCCAAAACGCGTTCATTGAAACCCCGTGATGGGAGATAGCACATGTTGACACACTGTGTGTTTTGGGGGTTTCTAAAATAACATGTTTTGAACTACACATATTTTTGTCAGGGGATCATAAGGGACATTTAATAGTTCAGCCTCTACTTGTACGTGTATTCAAATTTTGGCTTTGAGAGGGGTCAGATCATCCACACAGTCTTGGGATACTAATGTCTCATTTGGCCTTCAGTTTACCAAAATCGAACTTTGTACGTTTCTGAGTTGGGGTTGTGTATCTTATGTTTTCGAACATGCCTGTTTAGCCACAAAAAAATGCAAAATAATGGCAAACATACATGTTATACACCAAGATGTTGGTTTGTTTTAAAACCTTAAAACGCACAAGTGAATGTGCTTTGAGTAAAATGTTTTATTACTAAACAATGTGTGGCTTATTATTTAAATGCTCAATACCAGTGTATTTGTTAAGTTGTAGTTACAGTGACAATGTGCTCTTAAATGTGGCCAACTCTGGCAAACTTTTGGCCCCCAAAACATTAAAGGAGTTGAAAATACATTATGTTTTTGAAATTAATGCATTAGATCCGTTAGGAACAAAAACATTGTGTGTGTGTAGCAGACCGACAGCACACCATAATAGTTATCTGATGAAGAGATTGTTACCTCATGTATCAAATAAGGTACGTTTGCACTATTGTAGCAGGTGGTCAAAAAAAGGCCATTTGGGAACATATTATACAGATAAGAAACACAGACAACAGTAGTTCAAATGAAATATGAGTTTATGATTAGGGATGAGCCCAATGTGTTCGCCTGTTCGCTAAATAGCGAACAATTTGGGGTGTTCGCAGCAAATCCAAAAGCTGTGGAACACCCTTGAAATTGATATTTTATAGATAGGCAACTCTTATCCTCATATTGATTAGTGGTTCCAAATTAATAATAACTACTGCAGTAGGGAACAGACACAAGATACGCTCAGCATCTTTCCAAATAACTGTTCTCCTTTATTATGACGCATTTGAAGGTTTTTATACACATGATTACATAGGTATCACATTAATATTACAATTGTATGTTTATGGTAAAAAAAGGCGTTATATAGGCAAGCTAATTCTAATCAGGACTCGAAAGAATGCAAAACATGTACTGAAAACATTATTAGTGCAGTGTGCACAGTGAGGGCATATAAAATAGAATACAATTATATACAGAACTTACAAATTTCAATTACACCCTTTAAAAGTCTATGGGAGAAATTAAAAGTGCAAATTTGTAAGACTTATATGCATAGTATTGTCATAAAAAGGGTTTGGGGATCTGGGTCCTGCCACAGGGGACATGTATCAATGCAAAAAAAAAAGTTTTAAAAACGTCCGTTTTTTTCGGGAGCAGTGATTTTAATAATGCTTAAAGTGAAACAATAAAAGTGAAATATTCCTTTACATTTCATACCTGGGGGTTGTCTATAGTATGCCTGTAAAGTGGCGCATGTTTCAGATGTTTAGAACAGTCCGAGAGCAAAATTACATTTCTAAAGGAAAAAAGTAATTTAAAAGTACTTGCGGCTATAATGAATTGTCGGCCCCAGCAACATGCATAAAAGTCATTCAAAAAAACAGCATGGGATTCCCCCACAGTCCATTACCAGGCCCTTTGGGTCTGGTATGAATATGAAGGGTAACCCCGAACCAAAGTGTAAAAAAATAATTCCATACCAGGCCCTTCAGGTCTGATATGGATATTAAAGGGAACCCTGCCCCATAATTTTAAAAAGAAATGCCGTGGGGTTCCCCCTCAAAATCCATACCAGATTCTTCAGGTCTGGTGTGGATTTTAAGAGATATCCCGCGCCAATTTTTTTTTTTTAAATGATGTGAGGGTCCCTCCAAAAATCCATACTAGACCCTTATCCAAGCACGCAACCTGGCAGGCTGCGGGAAAAGAGGGGGAACCAGAGAGTGCCCCCCTGAACTGTACCAGGCCACATGTCCTCAACAAGGGGAGGGTGCTTTGGAGTAGCCCCTCAAAGCACCATGTGTCCATGTTGATGGGGACAATGGCCTCATCCCCACAACCCTTGCCCAATTGTTGTGAGGGTCTGCAGGTGGGGGGCTTACCAGAATCTGGAAGCCACCTTTAACAAGGGGACCCCCAGATCCCAGCCTCCCCCTTCAGGGAAATGCCAACGGGGTACAAATGTACCCCTACCATTTCACAAAAAAAGTGTGAAAATGATAAAAATGACATGACATGGCTTGAGGCAAGTCAGTTATTAAAAAATAAAAAAATAAAAATGTCCCACAAAGTCTTCTCCTCTTGCTCTGCCGATGGGACAAAAAAATAAAAAAACGCACCAGACCCGCCTCCATATGACACATGTTCGATTTGACAGTTCTTTTATAACTGAGGGCGGGGCCACACCATGACATTTCCGGGTGACCCCACCCCCCCCCCCCCCCGACACACGGGGAAGCCACTGGGAAGTCCAAATGCATCAGAGGGGGGCAGGGTCACCCGGGAACATCACGGCGTGGCCCCGCCCTCAGTTAGAGCAAGAGAAGAATAAGACTTTGTTGGGACATTTTTATTTTTTTAATAAAGGACTTGTCCCAAGCCGTGTCATGTAATTTTTACCATTTTCACACTTTTTTTTGTGAAATGGTAGGGGTACATTTGTTGAAATTAAATTTTGCTACAATGTAAAGTAGTGAGTGTACAGCTTGTATAATAGTGTAAATTTGCTGTCCCCTCAAAATAACTCAACACACAGCCTTGAAGGTCTAAACCACTGGCAACAAAAGTGAGTACACCCCTAAGTGAAAATATCCAAATTGATCCCAATTAGTAATTTTCCCTCCTCGGTGTTATGTGACTCATTAGTGTTACAAGGTCTCAGGTGTGTTAAATTTCGTGTTATCACTCTCACTCTCTCATACTGGTCACTGGAAGTTCAACATGGCACATCATGGCAAATAACTCTCTGAGGATGTGAAAAAAAGAATTGTTACTCCACATAAAGATGGCCTATCCCCACTCAGAACAGGCCTCACCATTTTGGACCAAAGAAGTTGAGTGCAGGTGCTTAGCGTCATATCCAGAGGTTGGCTTTGGGAGATAGACTTTTGAGTACTGCCAGCATTGCTGTAGAGGTTGAAGGGGTGGGAGGTCAGCCTGTCAGTGCTCAGACCATACGCCGCACACTGAATAAAATTGTTCTGCATGGCTGTCATCCCAGAAGAAGCCTCTTCTAAAGATGATGCACAAGAAAGCTTGCAAACAGTTTTCTAAAGACAAGAAGACTAAGGACATGGATTAATGAACCATGTCCTGTAGTCTTTTTTGGTTCAGATGGTGTCAAGCGTGCATGGCGGCAACCAGGTGAGGAGCACAAAGACAAGTGTGTCTTGCCTACAGTCAAGCATGGTGGTGGGAGTGTCATCGTCTGGGGCTGCATTAGTGCTGGGAGCTACAGTTCATTGAGAGAACCATGAATGCCAGCATGTACTGTGACATACTGAAGCAGAGCATGATCCCCTACATTCAGAGAATGGGCCGCAGGGCAGTATTCCAACATAACGACCCCAAACACACCTCCAAGATGACCACTGCCTTGCTAAAGAAGCTGAGGGTAAAGGTGATGGACTGGCCAAGCAGGTCTCTAGACCTAAACCCTATTGAGCATCTGTGAGCCTTCCTCAAACCGAAGGTGATGGAGCGCAAGGTCTCTAACTTACACCAGCTCCATGATGTCATCATGGAGGAGTGGAAGAGGACTCCAGTGGCAACCCGTGAAGCTCCGGTGAACTCCATGCCCCAGAGGGTTAAGGCAGTGCTGGAAAATAATGGTGGCCACACAAAATATTGACACTTTGGGCCCAATTTGGACATTTTCACCTAGGGGTGTACTCACTTTTGTTGCCAGTGGTTTAGATACTAATGGTTGTGTGTTGAGTTATTTTGAGGGGACAACAAATTTACACTTTTATACAAGCTGTACACTCACTACTTTTCATTGTAGCAAAGTGTAATTTATTCAGTGTTGTCACATGAAAAGATATAATAAAATATTTAAAGGACTGAGAGGGGCGTAAGAGGTGTACTCACTTTTGTGAGATACTGTGTATATATCATTTGCCTAGGTGAAGGACATGCACATCGCTCGCTGGGCCTTCCGGGATTTGTACGTTACATAACCCAGGAGGCCTTTAGTCTTTCATTCAGTGAGTAGGAGGGATGTGATCCTAGTGGGGCATCATCACAAGGCCCTATCAGCTAAACCAGAAAGAGTCAGCAGACCTCTCAATGATGTCTGCAGTAAGATGGCAATGTGGGACTGAGTACTGTCTGTTGGCAGAAGGATGTCAGCAGGGCAACGCTGGATCAGGGGCTGGGTGAGTATACAAACAGTGCAAACATTACCTGCCAATAAGCAGGGGTATAAAAAAAAGTAGGGTAAAGTAAGTGTTCATTTAGGGTGAAAGTCCACTTTAAGAGCTGTTAGTATTAGATTAGGACACAGACGACAATAAAAAAAAAAACATTGTTCTAACATCTCAATGCTCTTTTCAAATTATATAAAAAGTTTTGGTTGGAGTCCAGCTATTTAAGTTTATTGCAGGTGTATAACTGAAGCTGCCCTTATTTATCAAAGTGTCTTTCATAAGAACTGTGTTGGCACCGCAGAAGCTAATGGGATTCAAACTTCAATTTGCCTATAGTCCTTCTACCGGACAGTTAAATTTGATTTTCGTTATTGCATGGACCTACAGAGATGTAAGGTGCTTTGATAAATCTGTCTCCAACTGTCCTTTACCCAAAAAACTCTGATGCTATTTCATTTTAACAATTAATGAGGTAAGACCAGCATTACAACCTTTGCCCTTCACCAGTGAGTTTATGTAATGTATTATATTTAACCTTAATAGATATCTCAAGGAAGGATGGCAGCTTTTCTCAACAGTCGCTTCTGATGACTACATGTTTTTTTTTTCTGCTTCTGACCAACTTTTAGCTGATCACTCAGATAGCAGTGATTAGCAAGTTACTGGGGTCATATTTTATAATGTATTTTAAAACTTTCTCTCATAAGACTTTATGGAATGTACTTTGGGGAAAAGATGTAGCAACTGTAAATTGCACATTTCAAGATTCTATAAACATTTACAATAATTAAAAGGAAAAACTTGAATCTAAAACTTCATAAAAGAGATCACAATGATTAATGTTCCATTAATTAATCTATGGTTGACATTTTTGCTTAGATATAGTCACCCCTGCATCATACAGGAAAATGAAAGTGACTTTTTAATAGGCACAGGAAATATTGTTATGACTTTTTTATGAAGATGTGACATTAAAGAAGACTGTTGCATTAACGCAAGCATCAATTAATCTGCACTTTTTCACTAATAAAATGAATAATATCTCCTACATTAGTTGTGACATGAAAATGGAGTCTACTAATTTAAATATAAATGATGTTGTAAAAAAATATTACCTAGTGACAGACATTAATACAAAACCTGTCCTAACTTAGTAAACCATTTTCAGCATGAATATTTAATGCTGTGGCTGAGAAATAGAAAATTAATTGCATTGGCCTTGCATCACTTTTTATTGGTTAAAGCGTGTGTCAAGGGAAAATTTTTAAAACATACCGGTATTTAGTGCATCTCTGCAATACATGCACATTTCCTAATATTTTATCCCACATGCTGCATGTGCAGAAGAATACCTTAGTTATCTGTAACAAATTAGGCGTGCTCTTGTTCGGACAAATCAATTTCAATCAAACGAAATCTCACATATATAGCAGTGCCCATAACAATAAGTATTTTGATGTTACCTTATACACAATATTTTTGACAGCTTGTTCACATGCCTTTTAATGAAAATAATAATTAATCATAGCAAGGTGGTGTGATGTTTTCTGAAACCACCACCTTATTAGACCCTTAATACAACTATGATATTGCTGCCTTTGTGATAAAGAAACATAGAGACCTAGCGATGACGTCACAGGACCTAAAATAAGGCTTGTACAGTATAAGACCTCATATTTTGTCAAGGTCCTTTGGCAAAGTCAACTCAACAAAATGTGTCAGGGAGTAACATCCAGGCGATTGCACCAGAACCGGAAGTGACGTTCTGCCATCTTGGTTATTAAAAACATTACACCACTTGCCTATGAGAGCATTCTGACTTTAATAAATGCAATTTGGGTGGGATTTTCTGCACTTTTTTTTTCTTCTTTACATGTCCTGCCTTTTAACTTTTTATGGGGAGCTGAGCATTTTATCACCAGAGAAACAAGTCTGTTAGTAATGTACTTACAGCCTTGTGTCCTTGGGGCTGTTCGGGTAAGGTGTTTGGTGCATGGGGGAAAGTGCACTTTAGTTGAACACATTGGGGTCGATTTAGTAAAACTGGAGAGTGTAAAATCTTGTACAGCTTCCAAGTTTTAGTGTCAAAGCATATTTTAACAAGCTGAAGTTAGAAACTGATTGGCTACCTGTACAGCTGTACCAGATAATGCACCCTAAATCAGCTAAATTGGATCATTTTTTTGGCACGTATAAGAGCACTGGTTAATGTGAGCACAATTTAAACTATATATACTGTATATATATATGTATAGCGCTGACATTTCTACCTACTGATCCTATGTTAATGTTATTACAATGTAAGTGTATGGACATTATCATGGCTTAGTATTTGGCGCCATCTAGTGGCCAGTAACAAGAAATGGCCACAATGACTTGGTTTGTTTTCTTCTTGAACATTGGAAAGCATCACTATGTTTATGTTCCTTTTATTTGACCTTTACTTACCCAGAATGCCAAGGGCCCTACCCATGGTCACCTTGGACAGAACTGCATGCTGGGTAGATTATAAAAGGGCCAGATCCAGTTGGTGTGCGGGTTGTGGCTCACAGTTTTATTATGCATTTGCATTCAGTTAGACTCATATACAGTGTTTGCTGGGATCCGTAGTCACGAAAGAAGCTCACAGAAACTCACTTTAGGCAGGCTTAAGGTCTAATCCTCATTGCATCTTGAGCATTGTACTATACCCTAGGGAATACTCACTGGAGCATTTAAAGAACTAGTGACAGGATCACTTTTAAGTTCAGCCTAACTTCCTTTGAATTACAAATTATAAAAGATCGTCCTAGCTAGCAGAAGAAAAGAAGATTAAAGACTGTTTAAAGACTGTAAAGACTGTACTATTAACAAGATCTTGCTAAAAGCTATTAAAGTAGGGGGAGCTCCCTTGTGGTTTCACCTTGTAAATTGGTAGTTTTGGATTCACTGTCCTGTCAGTTTATGTTAGGATGACAGTACAATTATTGTAATCACCTGTTTATCATAATTTACAGTAAAGTATATTTATGGTTAAGTACCTCATTTGTGTGGAGTATTGTTTTCTCTCAGCAGGTGAAGCCATCAGGTATCCTGGTACCAATACAGGTATATTATATTGTATTGTGTATTGTGGGGTTATCTCTCACATTTCATTACATATTCATATTGCACCACAGCTGTGTCAAGGGGACTGAGTCTAGTCAAGGGGGGGGTTCATAAGCAAAGTGCAGGCCCAAACAAAACCAGCAACTCCTTTGGAGGTCAGTGCTACATATATATATGCAAAATCAGGCTCACTTCTGCATAGAAACCAATGAGCTTCCAGGTTTTATTACCAAAGCTTAATTGAACAAGCTGAAGTTAGAAGCTCATTGGTTTCTATGCATAATGAGCCTGATTTTGAACTTTCCAGCTTTAGTAAATAAACCCCATTGTGTACTTAAAAGTGGGGTATGCCTGTATCCACAGTTTTATAATTAATATATATATATATATATATATATATATATATATATATATATTAGGTCTGAGGAAATTAAAGATTAATTCCTTGATTAATCAATACATTTTTTTGATCGATCAAAATTCTTTTGAACGGTACTCACCTCTCCGCCGGCTTCCGGGTCTTCAGGGAGTTCCATCAGAGATCCGGTGATGTCACAGACATCAACGTCACTGGTGACGTTGAAGTTCTGATTTAAAGTAACGTGTACGGAGAGGAGCTAAGTATGATGTCACCAGCTGCTGCCCTAGGGAACTATCACGATTGTCGGCTTTACATGCTGTATTTTTATCATCTTTGTGAGCAGTTTGTGTTTGAACACAAAAATTAAATCTTATACTTAAGCGGTGAGCACGTAGATCCTTTCTTTCTACTCATGACATGGCATCCTTGCTGAGATCTAAGGAGACATGAGAGAAGTTTATGGTCCGTGTTAACCCTTTTGATAACCGCTTGCATGACCACCTGTTTGCACAGGGGTCCATGCCATAAGGTGAGAGTGATTAGTTAGACCGGAGGAGGAGGGATTGTCACACTACTGTAGAAAAAAAAATACTTACGTCAGTGCTACAGTTTGAATTTAAAATGTATTTGTGTGAACTGTGAAGATAAGTCATGGATTGTGGAAACTAACTAGTGTCTGGTGATTGTATATAGTGTATACCACATTTACCACTGACTAATGCAGAGTTGAAATGCAAGGAGATCAGCTAAAAGTAGCTGGATCTGTATGTGCGTTATAATTAATCAAAATTAGTCGATTAATCAATTTTTTAAAATCGATTAATCGAACACAAACATTTTAATCAGTAACAGCCCTAATATATATATACACATATACACACAGTATCTCACAAAAGTGAGTACACCCCTCACATTTTTGCAAATATTTTATTATATATTTTTATGTGACAACACTGAAGAAATGACACTTTGCTACAATGTAAAGTAGTAAGTGTACAGCTTGTACAATAGTGTAAATTTGCTGTCCCCTAGAAATAACTCAACACACAGCCATTAATGTCTAAACCACTGGCAACAAAAGTGAGTACACCCCTAAGTGAAAATGTGCAAATTGGGCCCAAAGTGTCAATATTTTGTGTGGCCACCATTATTTTCCAGCACTGCCTTAACCCTCTTGAGCATGGAGTTCACAGGAGCTTCACAGGTTGCCACTGGAGTCCTCTTCCACTCCTCCGTGATGACATCATGGAAGTGGTGGATGTTAGAGACTTTGCACTCTTCCACCTTGTCAATGTGGTTTAGGTCTGGAGACATGCTTGGCCAGTCCATCACCTTTACCCCCAGCTTCTTTTGCAAGGCAGTGGTCATCTTGGTGGTGTGTTTGGGGTCAATATGTTGGAATACTGTCCTGCAGCCCAGTCTCCGAAGGGAGGGGATCATGCTCTGCTTCAGTATGTCACAGTAAATGTTGGTATTCATGGTTCCCTCAATGAACTGTAGCTCCCCAGTGCGGGCAGCACTCATGCAGCCTCAGACCATGACACTCCCATCACCATGCTTGAGTGTAGGCAAGACACACTTGTCTTTGTACTCATCACCTTACATAGTTACATAGTAGGAGAGGTTGAAAAAAAGACACAAGTCCATCAAGTTCAACCTACAGTATCTTACAAAAATGAGTACACCTCTCCCATTTTTGTAAATATTTGATTATATCTTTTCATGTGACAACACTGAAGAAATGACACTTTGCTACAATTGTGAGTGTACAGCTTGTATAACAGTGTAAATTTGCTGTCCCCTTAAAATAACCCAATACACAGCCATTATTGTCTATACCGCTGGCAACAAAAGTGAGTACACCCCTAAGTCAAAATGTGGGACTACAGCCATGCAGACCAATTTGATGCAGTGTGCAGCATATGGTCTGAGCACAGACAGTCTTACCCCCCCCCCCCCACCCCTTCAACCTCTGCAGCAATGCTGGCAGCACTCATATGTCTATTTCCCAAAGACAACCTCTGAATATGACGCTGGGCACCTGCACTCAACTTCTTTGGTCGACCATGGCGATGCCTGTTCTGTGTGAAACCTGTCCTGTTAAACCGCTGTATGGTCTTGGCCACTGGGCTGCAGCTCAGTTTCAGGTTCTTGGCAATCTTCTTATAGGCTAGGCCATCTTTATATAGATCAACAATTATTTTATTCAGATCCTCAGAGAGGATCTTTGCCATGAGGTGCCATGTTGATCTTCCAGCGATCAGTATTACAGGGCCAATGTGGTGCCTATATTTAAAAAGAGAACAAAGTCTTTACCAAGTAACTATAGACCTGTTAGTTTAACTTCTATAGTTGGGAAGATACTGGAGGGATTAATAAAGGACCACATAGACAAGTTCTTGCAGGAAAAAAATATTTTAAGCAACAGACAGCATGGATTCATGAAAGACAGAAGTTGTCAGACAAACCTGATTTCTTTTTATGAGGTGGTAAGTAAAACCTTGGACAGAGGGGTGGCGGTGGACGTGGTATACTTGGATTTTGCGAAAGCATTCGATACAGTTCCGCACACGTGGCTCATGTGTAAGGTAAAGTCTACAGGTTTGGAATTATCAATTTGTAAATGAATAGAACACTGGCTAAAAGATAGAATTCAGAGAGTAGTGGTTAATGATTCTTACTCTGAATGGTCTAAGGTTATCAGTGGTGTACCCCAAGGTTCAGTGCTGGGACCCGTACTTTTTAATATCTTTATAAATGATATTGGGTCTGGGAAAAAAAGTAACATTTCTGTCTTTGCAGATGACACCAAGTTATGCAGTGGAATAACATCCTTACAGAATGTCTCCAATTTACAAGCCAACCTCAATGCTCTGTCTAATTGGGCGACTATGTGGCAGATGAGGTTTAATGTTGATAAATGTAAAGTTATGCACTTGGGGGCTAAGGATATGCATGCATCATACATGCTAGGGGGGAGTACAACTGGGGGAATCCATAGTGGAGAAGGATCTGGGGGTTTTGGTAGATCATAAGCTCAATAATAGCATGCAATGCCAAGCTGCGGTTTCCAAAGCGAGCAAAGTCCTTTCCTGTATTCAGAGAGGTATGGACTCCAGAGAGAGAGATATCATTTTGCCCCTGTTCAAATCATTAGTAAGACCTCATCTGGAATATGCCGTTCAGTTTTGGGCACCAGTTCTCAAAAAGGATATCGGGAAACTGGAGAAAGTGCAGAGAAGGTCAACCAAACTGATAAGAGGCATGGAGGAACTCAGCTATGAGGAAAGATTAGAGGAACTGAATTTATTCTCTTTTGATAAGAGGAGATTAAGGGGGATATGATCAACATGTACAAATATATAAGGGGTCCATATAGTGAACTTGGTGTTGAGTTATTCACTTTACAGTGAACAAAGAGGACAAGGGGCACTCTTTACGTCTAGAGGAAAAGAGATTTCCTGTGGGTGATCCCGTGGGTATATGGGATTGTATGATATTATTATAAATTTTTTTTTTGTGGTTGAACTTGATGGATATGTGTCTTTTTTCAACCTGACTAACTATGTAACTATGTAACTATGTAAGTACAGTATGAGAGAGTGAGAGTGATAACACCAAATTTAACACACCTGCTCCCCATTCACACCTGAGACCTTGTAACACTAATGAGTCACATAACACCAGGGAGAGAAAATGGCTAATTGGGCCCAATTTGGACATTTTCACTTAGGGGTGTACTCACTTTTGTTGCCAGTAGTTTAGACATTAATGGCTGTGTGTTGAGTTATTTTGAGGGGATAGCAAATGTATACTGATATACAAGCTGTACACTCACTATGTTACATTGTAGCAAAATTTCATTTCTTCAGTGTTGTCACATGAAAAGGTATAATCAAATATTTACAAGAATGTGAGGGGTGTACTCACTTTTGTGAGATACTGTATGTGTGTGATTATATGTCAGTATTACATTGTATATGTCTGTATGTTGTGGTTGTTCAGGTGCCGGCACACACGCTTGACACCATCTGAACCAAATAAGTTTATCTTGGTCTCATCAGACCACAGGACATGGCTCCAGTATTCCAAGTGCTTAGTCTGCTTTAGAAAACTGTTTGCAGGCTTTCTTGTGCATCATCTTTAGAAGAGGCTATCTTCTGGGATGACAGCCATGCAGACCAATTTGATACAGTGTGCGGCGTATGGTCTGAGCACTGAAAGGCTGACCCCCCCCCCCATCCCTTCAACCTCTGCAGCAATGCTGGCAACACTTATACGTCTATTTCCCAAAGACAACTTCTGAATATAATGCTGAGCACATGCACTCATCTTCTTTGGGCGACCATGTCCTGTTAAACTGCTGTATGGTCTTGGGCACCATGCTGCAGCTCAGTTTCTGAGTCTTGGCAATCTTCTTATAGCCTAGGCCAGTGATGGCGAACCTTGGCACCCCAGATGTTTTGGAACTACATTTCCCATGATGCTCGGCTACACTGCAGAGTGCATGAGCATCATGGGAAATGTAGTTCCAAAACAGCTGGAGTGCCAAGGTTTGCCATCACTGGCCTAGGCCATCTTTATGTACAGCAACAATTCTTTTTTTCAGGATCTTCAGACAGTTCTTTGCCATGAAGTGCCATGTTGAACTTTCAGTGACCAGTATGGGAGAGCGAAAACACCAAATTTAAAACACCTGCTCCCAATACACACCTGAGACCTTGTAACTAGACATGTGCACTGGCAAAAAAATATTTTTTCTTCTTTTCATTATTTTTTGGGGAAATTCTAAAAACAGAAAGGACAATCCAAAAATTAGAAAGAACAAAAATCCAAAAATCCAAAATAATAACAAACTAATAAATTATAGGTATTGGAATTTCCTTTCAAATTTGGCCGTTGGTGAACGCAACGGATACAAATTTATCTGAAGTTGTGAATTATCTAAAATAAAGAATGCTATATCTAAACAAATGGAATGGAATGAAAAAATAATAAATAATAATAACAATAATAATAATTATTATAAATGATTACCGGTATTATTTTGAATTCATTCCATTCCATTCGTTTAGGTTTGGCATTCATTATTATGGATAATTCGTAACTTTGGATAAATTTGTATTCGTTACATTCACTAAAAGCCATGTTTGAAAGGAAATTCCAATACCTATAATTTAATAGTAATAGTTAAGTTATTATTAATTAGTTATTATTTCAGCTTTTCAAATTTTCGGGTTTTTGAATTTCCAGGTTTTCATTCTTATTTTTGGATTTCTGAATTTCCAGATTTTCCAGATTTTCGAATTCCAAATACCTGAATTTAGAAATTTCCGAAATTTAGAATTTTAGGAATTTCAGAATTTTCAAATTTAATTTTACATTAGTACCCCTTTCACACTGAGGCGCTTTACAAGCAAAATAGCCATAAAAATAGCACCTTGTTTTTTCAAAATGTTCTGTCTTTTTTCAGTTGTTTAGAAAAAAATAAAAAGCCCCAGCTGTGATTAAATACCACAAATAAGCTCTACCTGTCTCACCAAAATAAAAGTCTATTTGTGTGAACAAAAGGATAAAAATTTTGTGTGGTTACAGTGTTGCATGTATACGCAATTGTCACTTAAAGTAAATTGGCCTGGGCAGGAAGGGGGTAAAAGTGGCTGGTAGGCAACTGGTTAAGCCATTCAACCCAGTGAGTTAAATGGTAAAAAAAAGGTTAGCTCAGTTTGGAGCTGCTGTACTAACAATCCAATGTTAGTGCAGCAATTTCCACACCTGAGCTGTTGTGTTCTGACGGGGACACCTGGCTACTGTTGAACTGGCTCCCATACACATAGGCCAAATGTTGGCCGGTTTTTGTTGAACTGGCCAATGTCACCCGGAATTTGGCCCATGTGTATGGGGCTTTGCTCACTACTCTACTCCTGCCAGGGAGAAGCACAGCAGCGCCACCTAGTCTTGAAAAGTGCAGCCAGGCAGGGGTAGGAAAGGTATTGTGCGATTCTGCGCAAAGCAATGTACAAGGCAGATAGAAAATATAATAAATAAGAGAGAAATGCTGCCCCTACAAAATACTATCACCTAAGTGGAGCACAGGAAAATTAATTGGGAAGGGTGTAGGTGTGGCACTATTCGTCTTAAAGAGGCCTGATTGAAGTGCTTAAATGCTAAAAATGTGTCCAAAAAACAAATGTAGAAAACAAATTGAATGTATGACAGTATTATCATATGATTAAAGTGATTAGTGCTTGTGTTATAGTTTTGCGCACTGCAGAGGGTGTATTATAAATGCCTTCAGGGTAAATAGGGACGTGTCCTAATGGCGTGTATGAGAATGCCGATCCTATATGCTCATACTCATATGTTGTTCAGATATTTTGGTGAAAAGTGAGGGGGTTAGACCCTCTGCTAAAAAGCGCTAGTTGCCTAAAACATACAATAGTGATTGGTACCAGGAAGAAATGTGCACCAAAAATGATATAAAAGACTAAAAATATATAACCAATACTTTTCACATATAATACAGTGATAAATGAGAAATAAACAAAGGGACTTTTGCTCTCAAAAAGTGTCCAGTTCTTTGCAGAAATAATGCTGTTTCTTATCTCCTTGAGTGATAATAGGCAGGGGAAGGCAGCTGCTATTTAATCTATTTAATGTAGTATTCTAGTACAACCTCGACAGTTAACTGTCTTTAACTCCTTCTAGCCCACGCTATAGCTGAAAGACAGCTACAGTGCGGGCTTAAAATACCGGGAGGGTGTCCATGCACATCCTCCTGTGCTCGTGCTGCCCACGCGCCCCCTGCTCTGTGATTGCCAATTCGGACTCAGTGGCCCTTTACCATGTGATCATCTGTCGGCCAATGATAGCTGATAACGGAAGTAAACAGAAGCCGGTTATTGGCTTTTTTTTCCCCACATGTTGACAGTGTGAGGAGAAAGGAAGAAAGCCATTAAACGGCTTCTGTTACAGGGACATTGGTCCCCACATTCACGACCAGTGCAGCTAATCTATGCCCACCAGTGCTGCCAATCCATGCCCACAAGAATATTGATCTTTATTATCGCTGTTCTACCAAACCATGAGAAACATGGTCTATTCTCAGTTTTCAGGCCACTGAAAATCTTTAAAGTGTTTGTTACCCCAACATTTCATATTACTGATATGTGCCTGCTGTACCATGTACTTGTTTAAGAAAGTCTCCTGATTTCTTTGTATTGCTTCCTTTATGTGAAATCCCTGGTGTTCCTGCCAATCCCTCTGCTTTCCTATTAAAAATTGACCACACTAAAACACCGTGGTCAGTTATCTAGCTATGCTGGGAACTCTGAGTGCTCTCCTCCAATGATCAAACTTGTCCTGACACACCCCCGCTGCACAGCCATTCACTGGGAAGATAAATGTGCTGCTGCTTCTCCTCTCCCAGTTCTTATGTAGCTGAGAACAAAGGGAATGCGACCATTTATATAAAAAAAGGTATTTATATATATTTTTTTATATCTATACAAAAATGGTTTGCCTTTAATTCCTATTTTAAATTGAATGGGTTGTTTTACAAGGTGATTGTCTACAACATGGGTCTTCAAACTATGGCCCTCCAGTTATTCAGAAACTACAACTCCCATCATGCCTAGTCATGTCTGTGAATGTCAGAGTTTTACAATGCCTCATGGGATGTGTAGTTCCGCAACAGCTGGAGGGCCGTAGTTTGAGGATCCCTGGTCTACAATCACTGTAAGAAAGGGTTGATAGTTATGGGTTTACATAATGTTGGTCAGCAGTTGTATCCTTGGGTATGTGACTGCATCATTCTTCCAGGTAAATAAAGAATACGTTGACAGACATCATATTTATGGAATATGATTTTGCATACAAGTGTGTACATTTGCATGTGTTTGGGGAGGCAGCACCCAAAGCAGTTGTTGGAGGTAAGGGGTGGTACAAAGCAGATGGCCTAGGAGAGGGAAAAAAAAGATAAATCTCACCTTCTCTGATCCCTATTAAACCCTGTTTCTATAAACCTGTCTCTGATTGCTGAGGTTGATTAGTATTTTATTCGCACATCTTTTGTTGTTTCCTTCTGAAGTTCCCAGTGGGAATTTTATGGTAAGCGGTCAGCTACTGAACAAGTTGACATATATCTGACAACAACATACATGAAATACATCTGGCAATTTCTTTTTAGCATTCAGCAATTTTAGAGACAGACGGAAATGATCAGACGTTATTGTAATTTAAGTTCTGTGAAAGTAAATAGATTTTTAATGTTTATTCCCTATGTAATATTGATTTCTTTCTCCGCATAACAGTGAAAAAGACCTGTATCCATCCGATAACCATAATAGGCTATTCCTCCTTATCCTGCAGTTCACTCAAACACTGTACAGAGGCTTTGCAGTCTAAGCGTCTGATTGATTTGTTTCTTAATCACAAGAGTTGGCTGGGGAGGATGGCTTGGCAAATTGATATATCTACTTAAATGTACTCATTTATAGCTCCCTAGTGGTAAATGGAAAAGCCCAAAGGGAAATTTAACACGTAATGAGTGTACAAATATTTTATACAGCTGTGGGAAAATAATAGAAAATATCAATTGGCAGAAAATAGCGTAGTATGTACATATATAAATTCACATCTACTAAAGCATCAATTTTGCTTGTATCACATGACCTGAAAAAAACACAGGAATGAACAAAAAAAATAAATCATGACTGTGAATGCAAGGTTAAAAAAAATAAAAGTTATACTCAAGCACTGAAGCCCCCCCCCAAAAAAAATGTCCCACTCTCGTTTACTGTATATACTTACATAATCGCATCAGTCAGGGGAACTTACGTGAGAAAACAGCAATTGTGTTATACATTACATATTCCAATGCACACCAGAGTGACGGTAATAATTCTAGGGACATTACAATTAATTTGTAAGAGCTTTAAACACATCACCTATGTGTAATTCTGTGTCCACTTCACTCTTGAGTGAACACAATTTGAAGGCTCAACCTGTTAAGTATTTATTTATGTAGTGCAGCCATGTTTTTTATTCTTTAACAAAAATTGGGTTATATATTGCATTTGCGTGCACTAACATTAAAGTTAAGTTCACCTTTTATAACATGTTACATATTACACCCTATTCAAGTTGTAACAAGTTACTGATGGAGCAGTAAAGGTGTAAATTATCCTTCAGCTTTAGTGATTGGGGTATTTTCCTAAAGACCCCATCAGTTTTGTTTGTTCAGCTCTCTGTTGCTGGCAGGTAGCCCACACCATTTAGTAAGAGTACCCTATTACCTTCACTGGTGGCGGTAGCATATTTGATGCTGAATTTGTTTCTCTGCTGAATTGAGCACATACCTCTGTTGGTCGTCTTTGGCTGGAAGTCTGAATATTTACTTATCTTGCACCATTTGAAAAACAAAACAAAAAAATTTTTTTGGGCTTATTATACATACTAGCCTTGCTTTATAGGAAATTCCATTAATGGATGTTTGATTGTGCACTGTCACTCATGTGTTTGTATTATTACACATGTCACTAGTTAGAGGCACTTAAATCCTTACCACTCTTTACACAATTTGTCTAATTGCAGTGTCAGCAGCTAATTTATTGAGTGTGGTGGCGCAGTATTTTCCTTCACTATTTTTATTCTATTAACTTGACTACAACTGATGTCAAACTCTGGCCCATAATTTCCAGCCTCTACTTTGCTGCCCTTCTTGTGGATAGGTACAATATTAGCTGTCCGCCAATCATGGGGAACTTCTCCTGTTAGAAGAGATTGATTAAAAAAATCCATTAAAGGTCCTACAAACAACTATAGTTCAAAGTTCTCTTAGAACTCTGGGATGAATACCATTAGGGCCCATTGTATTATTAAGCTTTAATCAAGCCAGTTCCTCTGCTACCTCTGTCTCTAGAAATCCTAAAAATGAACCTCCATTACTAAAACCAATATGATTCCCCAACTTGTTATTGTTAGTGCATTTTCTGAGAAGACTAAACAAGACTAAACTTCAATACAGGGCACTTTTACCCTCTTCCTGCCCTGGTAGTTTTTCAGCCTTCAGCGCTGTATCACTTTGAATGACAATTGTGCGGTCATGCAACACTGTGCTCAAACTAAATTTTTATAGTTTTGTTCACACAAATAGAGCTTTTTTTGTGGTATTTAACCACCGGGTTTTTATTTTTTTTACTAAATAAATGAAAAATTACCAAATGTTTTGATTAAAAAAAAATAGTTTTTCTTTGTTTCTGTTATCATGAATTTAGGCCAACATGTATTCTGCTACATTTCTTAGGTGAAAATATCCCAAATCAGTGTATATTTAGTCTGTAGTACTATGGAACATATCTGAAAATTGATCAATCCCGAAGAGCCTGGTACGGTCTGGAAAGGGGATTCCACGCCATTTTGTTATTTTTTATTTTAAGGCAATTTTTTATTTTCATTCAGCTGTCAATGGGGAAACGCATAGACAGCTGAAGGCTCATCAGTTGTTAACCACTTCAGCCCCGGAGAATTTGGCTGCTCAATGACCAGAGCACTTTTTACAATTTGGCACTGCGCTGCTTTAACTGGTAATTGCGTGGTCATGCAATGCTGTACCTAAATATGCGTCCTTTTTTCCCACAAATAGAGCTTTCTTTTGATGGTATTTGATTGCCTCTGCAATTTTATTTTGAGATATAAATGGAAAGGGGCGAATATTTTGAAAAAAAAACTATATATTCTACTTTTTGTTATAAAAAAAATTCAATAAACTCAATTTTAGTCATACATTTAGACAAAAATGTATTCAGCCACATGTCTTTGGTATAAAGAATTTCAGTAAGCATATATTTATTGGTTTGCACAAAAGTTATAGCATCTACAAACTAGGGTACATTTTCTGGAATTTACACAGATTTTATTTTATGACTGCCTGGATTCTTGAGGTGCTAAAATGGCAGTTCAGTACAAACCTCTCCAAAATGGGGTAATTTGGGAGGGTTTTGTCCTATCTGGGCATTTCATGGCCTCTGAAACTGTGATAGAGGAGTGAAATCCAAAATGTACGCCCTTAGAAAGCCATAAGGCGTTGATTGGTTTTCAGGGGTTCTGTATACAAGCTGTACACTCACTACTTTACAATGTAGCAAAGTGTTATTTCTTCAGTGTTGTCACATGAAAAGATATAATAAAATCTTTTCAAAAATGTGAGGGGTATACTTACTTTTGTGAGATACTGTATATAGTCACAATGTGATTTGTGACTGCAGAGTCTCCAGTAAATTGCTTTTATTTATTTGTAGAACAAACTGAATTTTACTTTCTTTGTACAGTGCCTTGAAAAAGTATTCATACCCCTTGAAATGTACAACACTTTGTCACATGACAACCAAAAATCATAAATGCTTTTCAAAATCTTTACCAATAAATATGTAAAAAGTGTGGTGTGCGTTTGTATTCATCCCCAGCCAATACTTTGTAGGGCCACCTTTCACTGCAAGTACAGCTGCAAGTATTTCTGGGTATGTCTGCCCATTCTGGTTTGCAAAATAGCTCAAGCTCTGTCATATTGGATTGAGGGTGTGTGAACAGCAATTTGCAAGTCTTGCCACAGATTCTCAATTGGATTTAGATCTGGACTTTGACTGGAGCATTCTAACACATGAATATTCTTTGATCTAAACCATTCCATTGTAGCTCTGGATGTATGTTTTCTTCTAAGATTGCTCTGTATTTGGCTTTATCCATCTTCCCAACAACTCTGACCAGCTTCCCTATCCCTGCTAAAGAAAAGCATCCCCACAACATAACGCTGCCACTGCTATGTTTCACGGTGGGGATGGTGTGTTCAGGGTGATGTGTAGTGTTAGTTTTCCGCCACGCATAGTGTTTTGCTTTTAGGCCAAAAAGTTTAATTTCAGTCTCATCTGACGAGAGCACCACCTTCCACATGTTTGCTGTGTCTCTCACAGGGCTTCTCGCAAACTGCAAAGGGGACTTCTTATATTGTAGCTTTCTTTCAACAATGGCTTTCTTTTTGCAAACCTTCCATAAAAGCCAGATTTGTGGGGTGCAACTAATAGTTGTCCTGTGGACAGATTCTCCCACCTGAGCTGTGGATCTCTGCAGCTCCTCCAGAGTTACCATGGGCATCTTGGCTTCTTTTCTGATTAATGCTCTCCTTGCCCGGCCTGTCAGTTTAGGTGGATGGTCATGTCTTGGTAGGTTTGCTGTTGCATCATACTGTTTCCATGTTTGGATGATTGATTGAACAGTACTCCATGAGATGTTCAAAGCTTGGGATATTTTTTTATAACCTAACTCTGCTTTAAACTTATCCACAACTTTAGCCCTGACCTGTCTGGTGTGTTCCTTGGCCTTCATGATGTTGTTCACTAAGGTTCTCTAACAAACCTCTGAGGGCTTCAAGGAACAGCTGTATTTATACTGAGATTAAATTACACACATGTGGATGCTATTTACTGATTTTAGTTAGGGATATCATGGCAAAGGGGGATGCATACAAATGCATACCACACTTTTCACATATTTATTTGTAAATAAAAATGTGAAAATCATTTATCATTTTCCTTCTACTTCACAACTATGTGCCACTTTGCGTTAGCCTATAAAATAAAATCCCAATAAAATGCATTTACGTTTTTGGTTGTAACATGACAAAATGTGGAAAATGTTAAGGGGTATGAATACTTTTTCAAGGCACTGTATCCCTAAGCATGGGTGCACAGGGGGTTCATTTCAGAGACTTAATTTTCTCTACACTGCCCCCAGGGGCAGGTTATAGTCTACTATTAGGAAATTCCTTTAAATAGACCCCCCTCAGACACCCCCCTACATGTTCTAAAGAAGCTTTCCAAATTGTGGAGAGGGGGGGGCGAAACATGTCAACCAAGGAATGCAGCACCCATGACCCTTGAAGCAGTGTCTCAGTGAGAGGGTCAAGGAACCAGCATCTCTAGGAACCAACAAGACAGATACAGGAGCAGAACCTGAATCTGAGAACACACTGGTACAGCAATAACCAGCAGAGAACCCAGTGATTAAGGAATACAGTGCTGACAGGTAGTACAAGCAGCTATGAAGATTTAATTGAGAGCGGCCTTGGCTTCTCCTCAACCCGTATATGCTCAGCAAACTGTATGTAGGCTAACACCAACACATTGCCTTTAACACGTCTCTGCCATGATCCCGCAGCCCAATTTTACACTGCATGGTCACTGTCTGATCCGGCCAACACAGGATACATTCACACAGGTCTCCTGCTCCTCTAGAGCCAGTACAGCCACACACTGAACTTTTGGCTCCAGTGACTAACTCTTTAATTATAAGATGCTCAGTCCCAATCTTTACCCCTAGAGCTCCTGCTACATGCTTTTATCCCGCAGACAGATAAGCGTGCCTTCATCCAACACCACCGAAGTGGGAATTATCTGGAAGCTATTAATACACATTCTAAGTGTTATTTTAATACTGAACTCTCCAGACCCCCCCCCCTGCAGCAAATTGTTTTTATTGAACAAGTCAGTCACTATTCCCTTGGGATGCAACCCAGACTATAATTACTGCAAAGCAAGATCGATTGTGCTCAGCTGAGCAAAACTCCTGCTTGATATCCCTTCTCGAATAGAGGACCAATTCACTTGTTCAATATATGTTGTGCCCACGGGCCATGTGTGTGCATATTTCTAACTAATAACCACATTGTTATTTCGGTGCTAGGTGGAGGGTTGTTACATTTCTTTGTTTTGACTTTGATATTTTTGAAACCAATAACATTTTGATACAGCATACTGTCTGGGGTCACTTTATACTGACTTTACCTGGGAATTCTTCCTACCATTTAAAAGCATCCGACTTCCCTGGTATGTAGACCCACTCTTATCATTAGGGGAATGACAGATGTGTAGCCTCCCTGGCGGTATGATTATGTCAGATTTTTGCTTCTCAAAGCAGAAATATTGTTTTGCATAGAAATTTGGCGTTCTATATTTTAGGCCTATAATTCTTAGTAATAACACACTTAAATCTGTCCAAACAAGAGTCTAGTAGACATCCCAGGTATGAAACACTAAATCATAAAATTATAATATAATAAATAACTATAATTATAAAAAATAATATAATAATAATATTAATTTCTCCACGATTCATTGCTCAATTCTGCAAGTGTTCTCATTTACCATCGCTGTTTTCTAGCTGGTCTCAAACCGCTTTTGACGTAAAGGGACACTTTTTGTTTGTCATGGACAATCTCAAGTTTCTAGGCAGAAAGAACAGTATATATAATATAAAAGTGCATGCAGGGCACTGGACAAAGCATTAGGGACAAAAGTGATGTGAAATTATTAGATACAGTAATCTGTAGGATTACAATGTACTGTATGTGTTATGAATTGTGTACTTTTTGAATATTCTGCCGGGCTTGGCACCCCAAGCTCCACGACGCTCGCAGGGAACGGAGCCCGGCACATAGAGGCATCAGACGGAGCACACAACCCACAGACACAGCAGGGGGGGCATCTCAGAATCTTGGGGACAAGGTAAGTACACTGCACCAAGATGCAATCCCGGGTGTGGCTAATGGTACTGAAATTTAACCCCGAGCCACACTCGGAAATACCACCAGGGAGGTTAAAGAAGACCCACATTGATTCACCTGAACTAAGGGTATGTTTTCCACTTTTTTCTTTTCTTTTTTTGCTGACTTTTTGCAAGCACTCTGCTATATCAGGAGGTGTGCCAAGCTTTTATATGTGTTGGACAATGCAATGTTCAGACGAGCACTCAAGCCCATTCTCTGCCCAGAAGGAGGTAAGAGGGGAACCAAAGAGAGGTACCCTAGACTGACAAAACAGCTCTGCTTTTACATGAGGGACTAACTACAGTATATTGAAACTATCAATTAACCCCTTGCCGACCAGCGCACCACAATATACATCAGCACAATGGAATGTCTGGGCAAATGGGGGTACAGCTACGTCCCCTTAAAATGGCGACATAGTGGGCACGTGCGCCACGTAATCCGTAAGCATGCCCATGGGTCCAGCGGATACGATGTCTGCTGGGGGGCCTGCAATCGTGTCACGGAGCGGCAGAATTGGGAAATGTAAACAAGGCATTTCCCTGTTCTGCCTAGCAAAATAACACAGATCTTCTGCTCCTTATCATCAGGAGCAGTGATCTCTGTCATGTTCCAGTAAGACAATCCCCATACGGTTAGAAATAACTCCCTAGGACACACTTAACACCTTGATCACCCAGTAATCAGTGCATTTTTATAGCACTGAACGCTGTATAAATGACAATGGTCCCAAAATAAAGTCAAAAGTGTCCAATGTGTCTGCCATAATGTCGCAGTCATGATAACAATCGCAGATCACCACCATTACTAATGCAAAAGAATTAATAATAAAAATGCCATAAATCTATCCCCTATTTTATAGACGCTATACGTTTTGCAGAAACCAATCAATAAACACTTTTTTACCAAAAATATGTGGAAGAATACAGCCTAAACTGAGAAATACATTTTTTTATATATATTTTCTGGGGATATTTATTATAGCAAAAAGTAAAAAATATTGTTTTTTTTTTCAAAATTGTCGCTCTTTTTTGTTCGCAAAAAATAAAAAAACGCAGAGGTGATCAGATACCACCAAAAGAAAGCTCTATTTGTGGGGAAAAAAGCTCTATTTGTTTGGGTACAACATCGCATGACCACGCAATTGTCAGTTAAAGCGACGCAGTGCCGTATCGCAAAAAGTGCTCTGGTCAGGAAGGGGGTAAATCCTTCCAGGGCTAAAGTGGTTAAAGTCCCATACTTATCTTACACTCAAATCATAAGCCCGCAACCAAAACCTCCTGGTCTCCACCAACCGTCTTTGGGCAGACTATCTCCCCAAAGACCAAAGCGAAGAGTCTCGGGGTTATTTTAGACGCACAAATGTCGATGGATGAGCAAATAGGAGCAGTAGTCAGTGGATCTCACCATCTGTTGCGCATGCTTCGCAGACTCGCAGACTCATCCCTTTTATCCCAAAGAATGACAAAGCAGTGGTAGTTGGAACAATCATTAATTCACGACTGGACTACGCAAATTCACTTTACATAGGATTACCACAATATCAACTTGCGCGATTACAACTGATCCAAACTACGGCGGCAAGGCTGATAACAGAAAAAAAAACCTGGGAATCCATCTCTCCTTCGCTGAGGAGCTTACATTGGCTAACCGTAAAAAATCAGATCACGTTCAAGACCCTTTGCCTCACCCACAAATGCGTGCATAGAGAAGCTCCGCAATACCTATTGGAGAAAATAAATCATTACACACCAAACCGCAGTCTTCGATCAGCCAACAAAAACCTCCTCCTCGTGCCCAAAGCCCGGTATAAATCCAAGGGGGATCGGAGATTCGCTGTCCAAGGGCCTCGGCTATGGAATGCTCTACCAATCAACATCCGCCTGGAAGAAAATCACCTGGCTTTTAGGAAAAAACTCAAGACCTTCCTCTTTTAGCAGATGATCAAAGCTTGCCACAGTGCCTAGAGGCGATTCAGTTCGCATTGTGCGCTATACAAGTATTTCATTCATTCATTCATTCACTTGACTATCCTTGCTCATAGTAGGATTTTTAAAAGGCTTGAGAGTGAATGTCATATGGAAAGAAATTTTGTATATCTTTAAAAACAGTGGTTTTCAACCTCAGTCCTCAAGTACCCTCAATGAGCCATGTTGTCAGGTTTTACTTTGCACAGGTCCTTTAAACCAATATCAATGACATTATATTGAAACATCGCCCGTTGGGGGTACTTGAGGACTGAGGTTGAGAAGCACTGTTTTAAAAGATGTAATGCAGACCCAGAAAACAGGTCCATATATTGTTGTATCATAACTTCCTCAATATGGAGATGATGGAAGGACAATATAATTCTGCTAGCAAGTCATTGGGATCCCTCACAATAGGGGGTGGGAGAGAAATATTCTAGGGGGGTTTGAGGGTTTAGAAAAAGGAGAAGCAGAGTTTTTTATTGTACGAATCAAATGGCAAAAATTTGAGCAGGGAGCAGAACAAGTTTAAGTAAATTAGTGTAACAAAAAGTATATAAAGACAAATGGCGCATACACACGATCGGATTTCCCGTCAGAAAAAGTTATAACGGCTTTTCCAACGGGATTCTTCTCAAGTTCGCCTTGCATACACACGGTCACGCAAAAGTTCTGAAATTATGACCATCAAGAACGAGGTGACATACAACACTACAACAAGCCGAGAACATGAAGTTCAATGATTCCGAGCATGCGTAGGAATTTTGCACGTCGGAATTGCCACAGATGATAGCATTTTCGGATAGGAACTTTTCCCGTCTGAAAAATTGAGAGTATGCTCTCAATCTTTTGCTGGCTGGAATTCAGCCAGCAAAAGACCGATGGAGCATACACACGGTCACATTTTCTCCGTAAGAAAAAGAAAAGGATACACTGTAATAAGCTGCTGAGAGAACAACATTTATTGTGGCCATGTATGTCATGTATGCATGTTTGCTTACATTTTAAGACACAGCTGTTTTTATAGCTGCTAAGAGCAGCTCTGAAACACTGACAACAGGTCCCAGTAGTTACGCACATTGGTGTTGGTTTAGCACAAAAGGACTTGGATGATGAGTACACTTTCACATAAACCTTCCTGATTATCTCTCCTTACCTCAAGTAAGCCATTCACCTCCACCCTATATCAAATAAACGGGAATACTGAACAACATTATTTGTTTAAAGAACAATAGCTATAGTGCAAAACAAAAAGCTCTCCCTTGTGAGGTCTAGGACTTTTCCAAGATATTGTAGGGATCTGCTGCCTACTACTATCTGTAATTGTAAGAAGCTGTGATTCTTACTGTCAGAGTTATGTACATTTCTGTCCCTGCTAGCTAGAAACGTCAGAATGTTGGACTTGAATATCTTTATAAAGGGGAGTTTCCATGAAGTAGACAGAGAGAACTGAGCCACATGTGTGGTCCATGAAATTGGTGCCATTGTATATTCACAAAGACCAGAAGACGCAATTAAAAACCATAAGGGAGGAACTAAAGAGCAGAGTAGGTAGGTTGCCTCTGAGTTCCAGTGCCACACCACAGTTCTTGCCAGTGAGAAGTCCCATTCCAAACTGGTTGGACAACAGTTGGAAGATACCCCCATGACCTTTGATCTTGTCTTCAGGCCTCTGACACAAACGCAAATACCGCATTGTCTTAAGGGGCCACTGCAACTGGGCTTTGTTGCAATAGTCATCTGGAGGCATCTCTATTACTGTAATAACTTTACAGTAAATACTTGGGTATAAGTGCACAATTCCACCAGGAATTCTATCAGGGACTTTGCTGATAACACCTGTTTGTACATTGGATTTATGAATTAATATTACACTCTTCTAATATAAAGCTTGTATTATTTCTAGACTGGTGTTCTTCTATACTCATATACTCAATACTTATGGTTAGTGATATATGCGTTCTGCAGTAGTTCTTCTGTACTCACTTACTTTGTTTAGATTACTGGTTAATTTCCCAAGAAGGGAATCCCCTCTAATCATAGATGCCCTGCCCTGTATTATCAAACCCACTCTTGCACTTAGTGCAGGTTCTGATTTACTTATTTACATACAGGTTTAGCTCAATAGTATTACAGTAGTATCACAAGCGTTAAAGTCCTCCTTGCATCAGATAAATACTAAAAGAGCGCTAAAAAGCAAATAAAAATAGAAATAAAAAATCGATGGTAATGAAACCATAGGGCAATGGCAAACACCAAGGCCAACAGTCTTTATGTAGCAGATGGATATGTTGACAGTTCAGATAAGTCACAGTCACTTTTCTCTCAGTGTGCACCTTCCACCAGAGTAAGAATGCAATTATCCACCTCGTGAAGCACACATCCCTCTGGGGTACAAACTCACCAGACGCCGCTAGATAGAAAGCCTTGTATCAGTATACAAACACCGCTCTCTGCTGACACCCCACTTATCCAGAAGGTCCACTGGTATAGGTACTCCGATTGTATCATAAAACAAGGATAGATGTACATAGCGTAATCCTGTTTATTATAATGCAAAATTCCCATACAGTAGAAACCCCCCTTTATCCTAGCTACTTACATTTATAATGCAATCAACGAACATGAAGAAATAAAATAGAGGGCGCTATCACCACCTCCAGCCGTCTGCTGGAAGTGTGTTGTTCCTTGCAGACACTGTATTACACTTACGCATGATGCTCTCTGTTGAAGTCGAATGATGAAACCGGTCAGGGCCTGACCAGCACGGAACCCGGAAGTGACATTGTACGCTTCACCGCACTCTGCCTTCTACCGGAAGTGTAATACAGTGTCTGAAAGGAACAACACACTTCCAGAAGACGGCTGGAGATGGTGATAGTGCCCTCTATTTTATTTCTTTATGCTCGTTGATTGCATTATAAATGTAAGCAGCTAGGATTAAGGGGAGTTTCTGCTGTATGGGAATTTTACATTATAATAAACAGGATTACGCTATGTACATCTATCCTTGTGTTTTATGATACAATCAGAGTACCTATACCAGTGGACCTTCTGGATAAGTGGGGTGTCAGCATAGAGCGGTGTTTGTATACTGGATACAAGGCTCTTTCTAGCGGCGTCTGGTGAATTTGTACCCCAGAGGGGTGTGTGCTTCACGAGGTGGATAATTCCATTCTTACTCTGGGGGAAGGTGCACGCCAATAGAAAAGTGACTGTGAATTATCTGAACTGTCCACATATCCATCTGCTAGATAAAGACTGTTGGCCGTGGTGTTTGCCATTGACCTATGGTTTCATTACCATCAATTCTTTATTTCTATTTTTATTTGCTTTTTAGTGCTGTTTTAGTATTTATCTGATGCAAGGAGGACTTTAGATCTGGTGGTTCTACTGTAATACTATATTTATATTTATCTAAACAGCTGCTTAGTCTTATTTTATGTTTTGATTTCATCTCTATTTTATTTTGGCAATTTTATATTTTTATTTTTTGCTTTATCTGTATATTTTTTTTTTTTCACGATTTTAATGTCTGAGACATCGACATATGATATTGAATAATTCAACACATCTACCTGCTGCTGGCACTGTAGGATTGAGGTGGCACTGAGTGGGTGACCCATAGGCCATAGTTATACCTCATTTATCTATAGGTTTAGCTCAATATCCCATTTAGGGAGGGCCATTTCGTATAACCCTCACCGCAAGAGAGGACTACTATAAATCGGACAGTTTGATGATTGTACATGTTCTTGTTCTATGTTCTCTTGTAGAAGCATGTTGGTGGGCTTTAACATTGAGCTTCCAAATATATATATGTTTATAGCTCATGTTGCTAATATGTGCTGGGCAGGGCCGCTGATAGGGGGGGGACCATCGGTCCTTCTGTACGGGGGCCCGCGCACACACAGGGGCCCGGACAGGGAGGCAGGTCGGTGCAGTATGACAAATACAGAAAGGATCCATCTAGCAGCTGAAAGCCGATTTCTCTCCCTCCTGTCAGTTTTCAGCTGCTAGATGCATCTGAAAGCAGCGCTGCCTGTTTTCCTTTTGTGGAACACAGAGTTGTGTCAGGACACTGAGAGCGGAGGAAGTACCGGTGGATAAGTCATATACGGCCCCTTCCCAAGGCTGTATTAAAACACAGGCACCTCTGAAAACTGCCCAGGGGTCATTGGTGCATCCCACTGCTCCCCGCAGTACTCTGGTAGAAAGTTCCCCTCGCTTTGGTCGGCTTGTTTCATACAGGTCAGTGCTGTAATGTATCTTGTGTCCAGCTGTCCTAATGTGTATCTCTCCCTTCCCTGCATCATCCTCCCCACCTCAGCCACTATCTGGTCCTGCTTTCCTTTCATCTTCACACAGGTCACTCATCAGTCTCTGCCTGTCACACTGCTCTTCTACCACATGTTGTTAACCCTCGCCACTTCTGCTCCTTGCTAATTTTCAGCCTCTTCTCCAGCCCTCCAGTTGAGTACTAAAAGGAAAGTGCTGAAACTTGTAACCACTTGCTGACCGGCTCACGCTGATACACGGTGGCAAAGTGGCACAGGTGCAAAAAACAACGTACCCATGTGTCGCTGAGTAATCCACGGCTAGCATCATCCATTGACTCTTGAACTCTATGTTAGCCGGTGGCCTACAATCATGCCACGGAGAGGCAGAACGGGGAGATGCCTATGTAAACAAGGCATTTCCCTGTTCTGCCTAGCAACATAACAGGAATCTACTACTCCCAGTGATCGGGAGCAGTGATCTCTGTCATGTTCTAGTGAGCCCAACCCCCCTACAGTTGGAACATACTGAGGAAACACAGTTAACCCCTTGATCGCCCCCTAGTGTTTAACCCCTTCCCTGCCAGTGACATTTACACAGTAATCAGTGCATTTTTCTAGCACTGATTGCCAGGGATGAGCAGAACACCCTCCTGTTCGTTTCGCAGCAGAACGTGCGAACAGGCAAAAAATTCGGCAGAACACATGAACACTGTTAAAGTCTATGGGACACGACTGTGAAAAATCAAAAGTGCTAATTTTAAAGGCTTATATGCAAGTTATTGTCATAAAAAGTGTTTGGAGACCTGGGTTCTGCCCCAGGGGACATGTATCAATGCAAATTTTTTTTTTTAAAACAGGCATTTTTTCGGGAGCAGTGATTCGTTTTTTTAATGCTTAAAGTCAAACAATAAAAATGTTATATTTCTTTAACCACTTCCCAACTGGCACACACACATATACGCCAGCAGAATGGCACGGACAGGCAAATGGGCGTACAGGTACATCATTTTAAATTTTCCGCTGTGCCATCGCGTGCGCACTGGTCGGGAACTCCGTTAGTCCGATTGCGGCTCCTGCGGACTCGATCGCCACGGGAATACCCGTGATCATCTCACTGGGAGGAAGAACGAGGAGATGCTAAAGTAAACAAGCATCTCCCAAATCTGCCTAGCAACAGTGACACTGATTTCTGCTCCCTGTGATTGGAGCAGAGATCAGTGATGTGTACAGCACAGGCTCTGGTGGGCATCACCCAGACATTTAGAGGGAACTTAGAGAAAGTTAGTCTGCTATTGCTGAGGCGCTGATGAAGAGGGTACTCCCTTGTAATGCGTAAGCCATTTGTGATACCATATGGTTCCTCCTAATACCTGGTCAAGGCTGCAGAAGGTACAGTTCTGATTTTTTTGGAGCAATGTTAAGCCTTTTTAAACATTTGTTTGTGAGTATGACTCTTGCTTTTACTGTTTAAATAAATTGTATCTTTGGTAATGCGCAAGGTAGGGGAAATCCCTGTTTTTCTATACATACACTGACCTACCTGACACATACATCTACACTGACCTACCTGACACCTACACTGACACATACACTGCCCTACCTGATGGCACATCCGCACACGTGAGACTTCAGATGACCTCTGATCTCCATTTATAACCTGTCACAGGCAGTACATTTTTATAATGGTTATATCAGTATAATTATGTAGTTCAGGCTTTTCTTTACATGTCTGATAGTAATTATCTATGGAATAATATAATTACAAATTTCAGTTCTTATTTAACGGCATTCAATCACTGAAACAGGATTTTCATATCCCTGCACACTTTAGAAATTTGATTCCAGATTGTTGCCGCTCAGCATTACCTGTAGTGTACAAGTATGCCCATCCCGTTCACCACCACTCAGACAGCCCTGCAGGCACCAGGCAGCCAGAGCCAGGATAGAAGAGCCGTCCGCCCATTTACACAAAGTAATCCGGGACCTCCCAGTACCTGGAACAGCCGCAGCGTCATCCTGGACCCAGCAGTGTCACCCTGGACCTGGCAGTGCCTATGAAGGACCTCACACATCCTGCGGTCCCGACATTGGACCAGTGTGACATCCATCATAGGTGCCGGGTCCAGGAGGCGGGATTTTGTGTACGTCACTCTGCCACGCTGGATGAGTGGGAGATCATTCTCTGTTCTCTGTGTAAATGGCTCAAGGCTAATAATGCATTTTTGAATATCAAGACCTGGGGCTTTTTGGGGGGCACACTTGGGGCTCCAGCCCCACCTCCTCCCGACGCCACTGCTGTTAAATATAATTTTTTGTTACTGGTAAATGTAATACCTTTTCAGCCATTGCCATTTTCAGCATATTACTACATAAAGCATACTTCAAGGTTGATATCTGTCATGGAGTTCGGTGGCCCTACTGTACCACCAGGGTGACAGCTGAGTAACAGACAGGACAGACATTAGTGTAAATCCTAAGACAGAAGGTCAGAGCAAACAGAAGACAGAGGCGGCGTCAGTAGGCTGATTTTCAAAATAGTAGCATAGAAAAACAGATTTAAGCCAAATCTGGGTACCACACAGGTAAATGAACCAATAATGACAAAAGCCCAGATGATCCAGCATAAGCCCAGACAAGTTGTCCTGATTCATGGGTACCAGATGTTGAAGGTGCAAGGCTAATCTTTACAATATCTTTATTTAAGGGGGCAATATACTGCAGTTTTCAGTGGTTTATTATTGTTTATTACAAAAGGATGTTACAGTTACATGTCCCTGATATCAGGGAGGTTGGTGATACTTGTCTACATAGCATTAGAAGGCTGTATTTTCTATCTCTATCTAACCACGCACATAAAAAAACTGACATTTTGCCCACATTCAAAATTTGCACTGAATATAAAAGGCATATGGAATGTAATTAGAATTATAGTATGGATCTCCTTTTGTGCCTTTATCACCATCACATAAAAAGCAATATCCCTGTAAGCTAATCTGTCAAGATAATTATACCACTACAGCAGCCTGGCATTTAAAAAAATAGAAAAGAACTTTGCTTTTCTTAAATAACTATTGAAGCAATGCTTTTTGGATGGAGTTTAAGAGACTGTATTGGATTTCAAATCCTCCAAACGAAGAATGGCCTCCTGGATTTGACTCACATTACTTATTATAGTGTGATTCTTTTCATTTCATTTGATGCTAGAGAATACAAGGGAATCATTTTAACTGAATCATTTGAAATAAGATAGTGTATTATTTATTGGACCATAGCAAAAGAATATCTATTTGAATTGGTCACCCATTAAACAGTTTTGTTGATGAGCATACCAATTTACTCTAAACAGTGTACAATATAAACAAAAATATAAGGCAACAATCTGTGTAGATGTAAAACGTATAGTCCAGTTAAAATTGAATCAATAAAGGTAATACTTCAATTGTTCATCTAGGCATTGCTGTACTGCACCACTCCTTTTGTTGATAATCAGTTGATCACTAAATGTGATTTTTATTTTGTATTGCTTAAATGCCAACTACAAGCTCCTTGGTGTTTTTTACATAGAGAAAGTCCAATGAAAAATTGCCTAAAGTTTTGGCCAGCAATCAGATTTAAATTGCTTTTGAAGTTTAAAAATGATTTGTGATGCAGGAGGCAGAAAGGTACATTGGGCAGCTTAAATATTTTGAGTTTGGCTCAGTGTTGCATTAGTAGGATACTGGTGTATTTTATCAATTGTCTGGAATTGCTCTTTATAGTGCTTTTTAGTATTTATTCACTCCATAAGACGCACCTGACCATAAGACACACCTAGGTTTTAGAGGTTGAAAACAAGAAAAAAAGTTCTGAACCAAATGGTGTACTAAAATATTTCCCAGTGCCCATGAAATGCAGAGTGACCATTACCATAGAAAATGCAGAGTGACCATTGCCTTATCTGATGTTATCCCAGCGGCCTGCCTATTCCTCCTGTCCACAGTGCGCCCTCCACCTCCTCCCTGGCCATCGTTCCTGGGAGCCGACTCCTGCCTTTGCCTCTTCCTCCAGCCACTCCTTTCTGAGTCCCTGGCCCTGCGTTCTCTCTGCCTGTATGGTGCCAAGCTCCCCAAGGGACAGCTGGGATGAATTAGAGCAGAGACTGCGAACCAGGCCCTCTCGTCCAACATCATTGCTTAATGTCACAAATGCGCTTCTGGACGAATGGTCAAACATTCCCATAGACACACTCCTAAACCTTGTGGACAGCCTTCCCAGAAGAGTTGAAGCTGTTATAGCTGCAGAGGGTGGGCCAACTCAATATTGAACCCTACCAACTAAGACTGGGATGCCATTAAATTTCATGTGCGTGTAAAGGCAGGTGTCCTAATAATTTTGGTAATATAGTGTATTTATAATATATAATTATAAATATATATAGAATTATTTTTTTTTCAGTAAGAATTGTAATTTGGACCTCTTATTTTCAATCTACACCTCTTCCCTGGGTCAGCTGATAGCTACTCACGGCTTTCAATATCATTTCTACGCTGACGACACCTTTCCCCCCCTCAACTCACTCCATCAGTCTCCTCACGCATCACTAACCTACTAACAGACATATTTGTATGGATGTCACATCATTTCCTCAAACTCAACTTGTCCAAAACCAAACTTATAATATTTCCTCCCCCATGTGCCTCTTCCACTGACTTTTCTCTTTTAAGAGCAATGGCACAACCATCCACCCATCTCCACATGTCAAGGTGCTAGGTGTTATCCTGGACTCTGAACTCTCCTTTTGGCCCCACATCCAATTACTTTCCAAAGCTTGCCGCCTCAACCTCCAAAACATCTCTAAACTACGTCCCTTTCTAACCAATAAAACCACAAAGCTCCTGATTCACTCCCTGGTTATTTCTCACCTTGACTACTGCAACTCCCTCCTCATTGGCTTACCTTTAAATAGACTATCCCCCCTTCAGTCCATCATGAATACTGCTGCCAGACTCATCCACCTTACAAACCGCACAGTGTCTGCTACCCCTCTCTGCCAATCCCTCCATTGGCTGCCACTTGCCCAACAAATTAAATTCAAAATACTCACACTTACTTACAAAGCCATCCACAATTCTTCCCCCAGCTACATCACTAGCCTAGTCTCAAAATACCAACCTAAACACTCATTTCGTTCCTCCCAAGACCTCCTGCTCTCTAGCTCCCTCATCACCTCCTCCCATATCCGCCTCCAGGACTTCTCCGAAGCCTCACCCATCCTCTGGAATTCACTAGCCCAATCTGTCAGAATTTCTCCAAATGTATACACTTTTAAGTGATCCCTGAATACTTTCCTCTTCAGAGAAGCCTATCCTGCCTCCATCTAACAACTGCACTATTTTCTCCATGAGCTCCCCCACAGCTATTACCCTTTTGTATAACTTGACCCTCCCTCCTAGATTGTAAGCTCTAACGAGCAGGGCCCTCTGATTCCCCCTGTCTTGAATTGTATTGTAATATCTGCCCTAATGTTGTAAAGTGCTGCGTAAACTTTTGGCGCTATATCAATTCTGTATAATAATAATAATAATTTGAAATGTTTGTTTTGAATCTGTCACAAACCTGGATAGTTTATTCTGAGCACATTTATACTGAGCATTTGATGAAAAAAATGCATAAGCAGAGGTTACCTTCGATGAAAACTGCTTGCAGTAGATTCAGAGATATGGGCAGATAAAGTTATGTGCACATCTCTATTTTATGGAAAGACTGAGTAGGACAACAACTTCTCTCATCTTCTGAACTTGCCTATGTGTTATTTAACCTTTTCACTGCTGCTATGTCATATAATCAACAGTGGGGGCTTTTACAAACACAAGTGCTACAGCAGTCAGGAATGCATGTAAATGTCACAAGCTGATTGTCAGCTTTTAGATGCAAGACATCTAGTGGCTGTACAGACATCCAGCTTGCTTCTATGGACCCCTGGAACCTATGTGCTTTCCGTTATGTTTCCCAGGCTCTGCTATCCCACATGCAAGCTCAAGATCCACATTGCATGTGTCATTGGAGTAGAGGGTAAGAAGACCATCAAAGTCATTTAGCTGGTCCCCCCCCCCCCCCCTCTGGCTACTAAGTAGCCAGAAGCATTAAGGAATTCATCACTTTCTGATGTCACTTTTCCCAGCCACTGTGGCCATTTAAGAAGATGATGGAGTCCAATCTGCTCTCCATTAGCTCCAGTGGAGTGCACGGGAGACATTGTAGGTTTAATAGACTCTAATGTCTCATTAAAAGGAAAACTCTCACTCATTATAAGTACTATGACATACCTTGCTATCTGTCCCCTGTGTGATAGGAATAACGTTTAGTGATAAAATGTGTTAAATAAAATTAAGCCCCAACCCCCCCAAAATAAAAAATATTGAGCCCACTCCCAATGCCATGTGCATGCACATTCGCACGTGAACATAATTGATAAACTGTATTGTGTAACATAAATTTGGAAATATCACCATTTTATTCTCTATTGGTATCTACTTTCATAAAATATATAGTATATGGGAGTTTTAACTAACCTTCATGCCTAAAACGGACGTTTTTACATATGTCTCTAAAAAAGCAAAGGCCCTGTTAGAGAAATAGTTGTTATTATGGGCAGCACCCTTAAATAGTAGGGAGGATCAGGAGGTGGCAAGGGCAGGGCCAAACATAAATTTGAAAGGAAATATTGTAGGTTTGCACTGTTTCAACTGCCCATATGTATAGATCTACTAATTGATTTTACATGAAAGTAACCTATGCTTATTGCTGAAGCCTTTTTTTCATTAAATGCTTTGTTTAACCACTTCCCGACCGGCGCACGCCAATGTACGTCGGCAGAATGGCATGGGCAGGCATATTGGTGTACAGGTACGTCCAATTTTGAAATCAAAAGAAAGCTCTATTTGTGGGAAAAAAAATAAGTCAATTTTGTTTGGGAGCCACGTCGCACAACCGCACAATTGTCAGTTAAAGCATCACAGTGCCGAATCGAAAAAAGTGGTCTGGTCTTAAGCCAGAAAAATGCTCCGGTCTGAAAGTGGTTAATTTGGTCAAATTAATGACTTCTTTGCTTTAACTCTAAATTTAACATGGCAGTAACCATAGTGAGATTTACACTAACTGAACATAGTAGCACAAATGCAACGCTGTAAATTTTGTAGTGTATAGTTTTATATTTTAGGAAATAATAAGTCCAGTGAGTGTGAGCTGTGGTATTTAATTCAGGCATAAAATGTCTCTATATACAATATAAGATTTGTGAAGCAGCAGTTTTGTCAGTTATTTAATTTGCCTTTCTGGGAAGCTGGATATAAAAGCTTAGTGAGTGAAAATTGTCTATGCAGAGTGGAAAATTGCTTTTCATGGTAACCACATAAAATAGCTATTTTGCTATTGCTCTGATAGGCCCTACAATAAATTGATAGTCAATTGGATGAAATGCAGAAAGAATTTAACTTTAATATAATCAATTTAAGTAGGCTGAATTAGAGGTAGCAACTGTTGCGTTAATCAAAAGAATGTGGGTGATAATTTATATTGACGGCTTTACAGTTAAAAAAAAAAATCTCTGCATAGATTAAAATTTACAGTAAAACTTAGGGTTTTTTTGTGCAAAGTATGTATCTTTTCAGTTCTTGTATGGCTGGCTTCTGTTTACCTAGCGGGTGTGAGAATGATTGGGGAATGGTAGGAAAGGCAGTGGTGTAGTCAGAACACTTTTAGGATAGATTGCGCATTATTTAACAAGTTTTCTGGAAAAAGGCCTGCTTAAGGCCCCTTTCACACGGACGATCCATTCAGGTCCGCCTGTCAGTTTTTCAGGCGGACCTGAATGGATGATCCATAGAGGTCTATGGAGCGTCGGATGTCAGCGGTGACATGTCCGCTGACATCCAACCCGCTCCGATCCGAAAAAGTGTGACGGAGGAAAAAGCTATTTTTCCATCCGTCATCGGATCGGGTGACGACGAACACTGCAGTCCGTCGTCACCCCATCTCCCATAGGGGAGAGCGGTGCTGTGACAGGTCCGTCCCTGCGCAGTGTGCAGAGACGGACCTGTAATTTTCCTGCTCAGCTGAGATCGCTCTGGCGATCCCTGCTGAACAAGCGGATATCCACGGGGCGGATCAGCACTGATCCGCCCCGTGTGAAAGGACCCTAAAGAAACCAGTCTACATGTTTATCCTTTTTAAAATTGCAGTGGAGTTACATAGTCAGGTTGAAAAAAGACACAAGTCCATCTAGTTCAACAAATAAAAAAGGGAAAAAAATTATTATACAATCCAATATACACATATACATAATCCTATGTTCACAGTTGATCTAAAGGAAAAACCCAGCAAATCTGATCCAATTTACTCCAGCAGGGAGAAAAAAGAATTTATAGAAGATCCCGTGAGCCTCCACTAACTTAAAATCGCTAAAATGACACTGTTGAACAGCTGCAAACGTTATACATGTCTCACCATGCAAAACCATGCAAAACCATGCAGATATAAACCAAACTAGATACACACGCTGCGCTTCCAAATATAAATCAACTATACACATTGAATGTATGTGACAACCAAAGTGCATAAATAATTGTGAAACAAACAGTGATGAATACAGTCTCAGCCAACTATAAAAGTGACAGTAGTGCAACAAATAAATAATACATGTATGACAATAGTGCGACAAATAAAATCTTTAAAAAAAAAATTATAAAGTGCTACTGTGCATCTATACGGTAGCTAATGGTACAAACTTATATATACTAGTGTCCATAGGATTATATATGCTGAACTTGATCCACTAAAGAAATATGAAAAGAAGGTGCTTCTGTGTGCTTATGTGACATTCAAGTGTGCCAATTCAATGGTGCTTAGATTCCATGCGATTTGGGAACTGCTGTGTAGATAATCCAAAGCAAGCTGCAGTGATCACACTCAGGTGCTCCCCCCTAGGTTATAAACGCTCACCCCAGAGCGTGTGACTTTGCACTTAAGCTCAGTCAATACATGCATTTGAACCACCTCTGGGGCTCTGCAGTTTCAACCAGAGTTCTGGACCCATCAGCACAATACCTTGGTTTAGTAAAAAAGGACTGGATGGTGTAATATAGTTTGAACAGTTTATTAATCACACATAAAACCCCCCTGTGGAGTAATCACATAGACCAGGTGCGCCAGTGCACCACTCTACATCAAGCAGAAGTGTGCAAAATACTGGGGACAGGATGGACATGAAGCAGGTGATCTGCCAGGAAGGAACCCCATACCATCCCGATACCGGTCTGGTATGTTACACGCTGACGCCAATCAGGAAGGAGAATCTAGACAGCTGAGACACTCGTGGATGTCACTGGACAGAGAGACGGAGAGAAATTTCAGGTAAGCGTTGGGGGGGGGGGGGGGGGCTGAGGGGGCTGAGGGGGCTGCTGCACACATAGAATACATTAAGATAAAAAAAAATCTGCCTTTACAACCCCTTTAAATCTCTTTTCCTCCATATATAAAGAGTACCCCCATGCCCTCTTTTATGGCCTTAAAGTGAATAACTCAACACTAAGTTCACTATATGGACCCTTTATGTATGTATACATGTTGATCATATCCTCCCCTTCATCTCCTCTTCTCAAGAGAGAGAATACATTCAGTTCCTCTAATCGTTCCTCATAGCTGAGTTTCTCCATGACTCTTATCAGTTTGGTTGCCCTTTTCTGCACTCTATAGTTCCCCAATATTTGTTTTATGAACTGGTGCTCAAAATTGAACTGTGTCTTACTAATGATTTGTACAGGTGCAAAATTATATCTCTCCCTGGAATCCATACCTCTCTCAATACAAGAGAGGATTTTGCTCAACCTCAGCTTGGCATTGCACGCTATTATTAAGCTTAAGATCTACCCATGTCCTTCTCCACCATTGATTCCCCCAGTTGTACTCCCCCTAGTATGTATGATGCATGCATATTCTTAGCCCCAAAGTGCATAACTTTACATTTATCACCATTAAACCTCATTTGCCACATTGTTGCCCATTGAGGTTGGCTTGCAAGTTGGAAATGTCCTGTAAGGACATTATTTCACTGTATAGTTTGGTGTCATCTGCAAAGTCTGAAATGGTACCTTTAATCCCAGACCCAATATTATTTATAAATATATTAAAAAGTAAGGGTCACAACACTGAACCTTGGGTTACATCACTAACAATCCTAGACCATTCAGAGTGAAGCCTCGTACACATGGTACGATTGTTGGCAGGGGATTGTCTTGACAGACTGTTGTCCTAAAATCTTACGTGCCTTTTGACAATTGTTGTCCCCCTTTCGGCCAACAAATGTTGGATGACAGGCTAGTAAATTTTTAGTGGACAATAGTTTGACAGATTTTCTTATGGTCAGTACACAAATCTGTCACACAAGTCCAAACACGCATGCTCGGAATCAATGCTCCCCAAACACAAAATTAGCGGAAGGAACCCAAAGGGTGGCGCTCAAGAGCTAAAATTCCTCATAGTACGTCACTACATTCGTGTTTGTGGCACAACAATTGTGTACCATTAGTATGCAAGACAAGATCCCGGCACACGCCCTTTTGACAAAAATCAAACGCTCGGTTGACCAACAATTGTACCGTGTGTACGAAGCTTAAGAATCATTAACTACTACACTCTAAATTCAGTTTTTTAGACCCTTTTCTACCTATTTACAAACTGCTTTTTCCAAGCCTGTAGACTTTACCTGACACACGAGCCATGTGTAAGGAACTGTACCAAATGCTTTTGCAAAATCAAAATATATTACATCCGCAGCCACTCCCCTCTAAGGTTTTACTTACCTCCTCATAAAAAGAAATCAGATTTTTCTGACAACTTCTGTCTTTCATGAATCCATGCTGTCGGTTGCTTAAAATATTTTTTTTCCCCAGCAAGAACTTATCTATGTGATCTTTTATTAAACTCTACACTATCTTCCCAACTATAGAAGGTCAAGTAACAGGTCTAGACATGTGAAGAACAGAAAAATTTGTTGCATTTCGTATATAGTCATCATGTTACTAATTTAGGTTTCATTTTGGAATTTGTTAAATTTCATTTAGTTTATTAAAGTGATACTAAAGTCTATTTTTTTCCCCCCATTAAAAATAACAAACACTTACTTACTTCCATTGTGCAATGGTTTTACACAGAGCAGCCTGGATCCTCCTCTTCTCGGGTCTCTCTTCGGTTCCCTTGGCCCCTCCCTCCTGTTAAGTGCCCCCACAGCAAGCCACTTGCTATGGAGGCACTTAAACCAAGCCGAAGCGCTTTGTATCCATTCGGACACAAAGCCACGGCCTGGCCCCACCCCCTCCCCTTTCTTGCCTCATTGGCTGACATTGATTGATGCCAGTGGGAGCCAATGGCATCCTACTGCTGTCTCAGCCAATGAGGAGGGGAGTCTCAGGAAGCCGAGACACTATTACAACATCACTAGATCTAGTTGGGGCTCAGGTAAGTAATAGGGAGGCTAAGGGGGGCTTCTGCACACAGAAGGCTTTTTATTTTAATGCATAGAATGCATTTGGATAAAAAGCCTTATGCCTGTACAATCACTTTAATTTCCTAATGAAATCCAAAATTCGAATTTGGATAGGTCGAAAAATGATCAACCAATTTGAATTCTGTGTGAAGAATAGAGAGAAAATGGTTTTGAGGCTATTTGAACTTTAATGGTACCATACAAAGGCTATACTGTAAGTAACCATATATTATAAAAGTATTTTATTATACAAAAACCATCTAAAATTATTTACCAGAAGGCATATCTGACTCTATAAAATTACAGACAGGTTTAACAGGGGATGATAATCAACCAAACCATGTCTCATCTATATTGAATACTTATTGATGCTCTACATGTTTTGCGAGAAAACATCATACTTTTATTGCCAGAATGCCAACACCCTGTAAAAGTCCCAAAAAGAGGTATAGGTTTCCCCCAACAAGCATGGGAGTACCACACTGGAGGACGTAAATCCCTCCGCCGTAATCATAGGTGTGGATCACCTGGGACGGATCCTCTCACAATTGGACTCGATAAAGTAAATCAATTCTGTCATTACAGCAATGGTAAGCTGACATAATCAGTAAGACCATATAGCCGGGGATAGATGCAAAAACAGAGCCTGAAAGCAGTCAGACCATTAGCCAGTGTTCAGCCACTATACATCTCCCTCAATATAGTGAGCAGACGGTCCTGAGGTGATCCGTCACAGGACTGCATCAGCTCTCTGCCTGTAAAGTGGCTCATCTGTAGCATGCATAAATAATGCTGCAGCAAAAATTATGTTTTTTTGCTCACTCACCCTCCCCCCTTTTCTGACCTGCTGGGCTGCATGCTCGGATAAGGGTCTGGTATGGATTTTGGGGGGGCCCCTCACCGTTTTATTCCCCCCCCCAATATTGGCATGGGTACACCACACAATTTTTTTTCTATTGCGGCATTGTTTTGTTTACAATTCAGCTATCAGTGGGGAAGCCCGCTGACAGCTGATGACTCATCGGTTGTTAAGGATGTGGCGGCCAGCTTTCTGGCCCACAGCTAAACAAACAGCTATTCACACAAAATTTAAATTGGTCGATCAATTTTCGACCAATTCTAATAGATCTGAACATTTGGAATGCATTCGAAAATTAATAAATGAAATAAATTTGAACAAATTTCAATGAAATTTCATACATTCGAATCTCCAAATAGCCAAAAATTTGTCTGAATTTGTATTCGTACAACAATGAATTGCACATGTCTAAATGAAACACAACACTACATTCCAGTGTAAACATGACACTGAAAACTATTGTTTTCTGTGTGTCATTGTAGTTACCTGTATTTTTCATAGTGTAAATAGGCCCTTGCTGTCCATTTTTTCTGGACTGATTGGCTGGTTAAAGGAATGGAAACATAAAGGATCTACTGGCAGGATCAAATGCTGGGGGCCCAAGGGGGTAAGAATTGCAGACTACTGAGAGACTTTATCATATACAGTATCGCACAAAAGTGAGACCACCCCTTACATTTTTGTAAATATTTTATTATATCTTATGTGGAAACACTGAATAAATTACACTTTGCTACAAAGTAGTGAGTGTACAGCATGTAAATTTACTGTCCCCTCAAAATAACTCAACACAGCCATTAATGTCTAAAAAGCTGGCAACAAAAGTGAGTACAACCCTAAGTGAAAATTGGGCCCATTTAGCCATTTTCCCTCCCCGGTGTCATGGAACTCATTCGTGTTAATTCAGGTGTGAATGGAGAGCAGGTGTGTTAAATTTGGTGTTATCGCTCTCACTCTCTCATACTGGTCACTGGAATTTCAACATGCCACCTCATGGCAAAGAACTCTCTGAGGATCTCAAAAAAAAAAAAATTGTTACTCTACATAAAAGATGGCCTAGGCTATAAGAAGATTGCCTAGACCCTGAAATTGAGCTGCAGCACGGTGGCCAAGATCATACAGTGGTTTAACAGGACAGGATCCACTCACAACAGGCCACCATGGTCAACCAAAGAAGTTGAGTGCACAGGCTCAGCGTCATATCCAGAGGTTGTCTTCAGGAAATAAACATATAAGCCAGTATCGTTGCAGATGTTGAGGGGGTGGGGGGTCATCCTGCCAGTGCTCAGACCATATGCCATATACTGCATCAAATTGGTCTGCATGGCAGTCATCCCAGAAGGAAGCCTCTTATACAGATGATGCACAAGAAAGCCCACAAACAGTTTGCTGAAGACAAGCAGACTAAGGACATGGATTACTGGAACCATGTCCTGTGGTCTGATGAAACCAAGATAAACTTATTTGGTTCAGATGGTGTCAAGCGTGTGTGGAGGCGACCAGGTGAGGGGTACAAAGACAAGTGTGTCTTGCCTACAGTCAAGCATGGTGGTGGGAGTGTCATGGTTTGATGCTGCCTGAGTGCTGCTAGCACTGGGGAGCTACAGTTCATTGAGGAAACCATGAATGCCAACATGTACATTGACATACTGAAGCAGAGCATGATCCCCTCCCTTCGGAGACGGGGATGCAGGGCAGTATTCTAACATGATAATGACTCCAAATACACCTCCAAGATGACCAATGCTTTGCTAAAGAAGCTCAGGGTAAAGATGATGAAGTAGCCAAGCATGTCTCGAGATCTAAACCCTATTGGGCATCTGTGGTGCTTTCTTAATCAGAAGGTGGAGGAGCGCAAGGTCTCTAACACCCACCAGCTCTGTGATGTCGTCATGGAGGAGTGGAAGAGGACTCCAGTGGCAACCTGTGAAGCTCTGGTGAACTCCATGCCCAAGAGAGTTAAGGCAGTACTGGAAAATAATGGTAGCCACACAAAATATTGACGCTTTGAGCACAATTTGAACATTTTTACTTAGGGGTGCACTCACTTTTGTTGTCAGTGGTTTAGACATTAATTGGCTGTGTGCTGAGTTATTTTGAGGGGACAGCAAGTGTACACTGTTGTACACACTTTACACTTACTACTTTACTTTGTAGCAAAGTGTCATTACTTCAGTGTTCTCACATGAAAAGATATAATAAAATATTTACAAAAATATGAGGGGTTTACTCACTTTTGTGAGATACTGTATGTAATTTTGAATTTTGTCCATAGTGCCTGCTAAAATTCAAAGAAACCCATAGAGAGATCTGAAAAAGCAAGTTGCCAAATTTTAACTTAGAACCAGGTTTAGAATCGCATTGTGATTATTACATCTTTACAAAATATACTTATTTATCTACTTTGGGAAATTTCATGAAAGTTCATGGGAAGGTATCAAACTGAACAGCATGCTTTTCTTTTTACAAAACAATAGTGCAAATAAACAACATACTTATTAAAATACTTAGGGCCGGTTCACACTGCGGGCGACTGCGATCCGACTTCAGGTCGGTCTAGGTCGCTCCAAGTCGCCTCCAGGTCGCGCTGCATTAAAACCAATGATAGTCAATGGAGCTGTCTTAATATACGCTACTGCAGTAGCTCCGACTTTTAAAAAAGGTTCCTGTACTACTTGGAAACGACTTCTAGGCGACTTGTACCCATTCATGTCAATGTAAGTCGCCTCTCCTGTTCATCTGTAGGCTACTTGCAAGCTACTTGACAGGAAGTCACCCAGCCCCCACTGCAGGCAGCCCCTCCTTTCCATACACATTAGTTTCGTTTTCCTCCTTATCTTCAACTCACACAGACCATCTTCAACTCACAAAGACCAAGAGCTCAGTCCTGCAAAATGTCTGCTATGAACAGGAGAGAACCAGTGGACAATGAGTCCCTCATACGCCTTGTTAGGGAGAGAAGGTGTCTGTATGCAAAGACAGACAAAGCGTACCAGCTAATACAAAAAAGAGAGAGTGCCTGGCTGGAAATCTGCAGACTCTCTTTCGAAGACTGGGATGTCTTGTCACAGGCCGACCGCTCTGCAAAAAGTAAGTTTATATTTCTTTTCTCCTTCACTATGCATGATTTTTGTAGTTCAATTTAGGTCTTGTAGGTCTTCTTTTGCACAGGGAATCGGTGCATAAATGCCCCCTTTCACAACAGTCCTTGGTTCCTCCCCCTAGATCCCCCTGCCATCAAAAATATCACACCAGAGCAACAAAAGCTTCAATTACATGAACATTAGATGAATTGACTGTTCTAATAGTGTCTGAACTGTATTCCCCACGTTTTTGCTTCAAAAAAGCATTGTTTCAATACCAAATTGATGTGCCACGTGACGTGCCACGGCTGCCACGTGACCTGCCACGGGACGTGCCACGGGACCTTCCACGGGAAGTGCCACGGGTGCCACGGGAAGTGCCACGGAACGTGCCACTGGTGTCACGGGACCTGCCACGGGTGCCACGGGACCTGCCACGGGTGCCACGGGACGTGCCACGGGTGCCACGGGACCTGCCACGGGTGCCACGGGACGTGCCACGGGTGCCACGGAACGTGCCACGGGTGACACGTGACGTGCCACGGGTGCCACGGAACGTGCCACGGGTGACACGTGACGTGCCACGGGTGCCACGGGACCTGCCACGGGTGCCACGGGACGTGCCACGGGTGACACGTGACGTGCCACGGGTGCCACGGGACCTGCCACGGGTGCCACGGGTGCCACGGAACGTGCCACGGGTGACACGTGACGTGCCACGGGTGCCACGGGACCTGCCACGGGTGCCACGGGACGTGCCACGGGTGCCACGGAACGTGCCACGGGTGACACGTGACGTGCCACGGGTGCCACATGACCTGCCACGGGTGCCACGGAACGTGCCACTGGTGTCACGGGACCTGCCACGGGTGCCACGGGACCTGCCATGGGTGCCACGGGTGCCACGGGACGTGCCACGGGTGCCACGGGACCTGCCACGGGTGCCACGTGACGTGCCACGGGTGCCACGGTACGTGCCACGGGTGACACGTGACGTGCCACGGGTGCCACGGGACCTGCCACGGGTGCCACGGGACGTGCCACGGGTGCCACGGAACGTGCCACGGGTGACACGTGACGTGCCACGGGTGCCACGGAACGTGCCACGGGTGCCACGGAACGTGCCACGGGTGACACGTGACGTGCCACGGGTGCCACGGGACCTGCCATGGGTGCCACGGGACGTGCCACGGGTGACACGTGACGTGCCACGGGTGCCACGGGACCTGCCACGGGTGTCACGGGACGTGCCACGGGTGCCACGGAACGTGCCACGGGTGACACGTGACGTGCCACGGGTGCCACGGGACCTGCCACGGGTGCCACGGGACGTGCCACGGGTGCCACGGGTGCCACGGGACGTGCCACGGGACGTGCCACGGGTGACACGGGAAGTGCCACGGGACGTGCCACGGGTGCCACGGGACCTGCCACGGGACGTGCCACGGGTGCCACGGGACCTGCCACATGTAACATTTTACATGGCGCTCATTACAGGTCACATGGCACTTGGGGTTCATAATGGTGCCTATTAACTCTAGGGCAAGATTACGGAGCAACATTGGGAAGTCTATCACTGATGTGTAGCACTATGATAATTTTATTACAATAATGATTGAACAATATAACCACATCAAAAGTAATTTCAACCTAATTTTAACATATTAAATTTATTGAACATATAATAACAAATAACAAAAAACATATCAGACAACTTTAATTACAAAACAATAATCCATATCAGCACATGTTAACAACCGTACTCAAAAATTCCCAAAAAGATACTTGATATGAAATCAAAACATTTGTGTAAAAATATTTATGAATTTGATTAGGAAATGGCGTCCATCTGCCACGGCAATTCACCATCCGGTGAATTGAAATAGGATCTAAATTGATCGCGCACTGTGGCACCATCAGTGGATCCCCTTGTAGCACTGATGCGTGCACTTTCCATGTCGTGTTGTAGAGAATCCTCAAAACAATATCCGTCCCTGACTCTGACAAAATTGTGCAGCACGCATGCTGCTTTTACAGCAGTTATAGCATTTTCAATGTTTAAGCTTATTGTAGTATGTAGAAAGCGCCATTTATTGGCTAGAATTCCAAAACTACATTCAACCACCCTTCTTGCCCTTGTTAACCGGTAGTTGAAAATCCTTTTAGGAGTGGCCAGGTTCCTACTAGAGTAAGGCCTCATCATGTGTTCACCCAATGCAAAGGCCTCATCCGCAACAAACACATAGGGTAGCGCAGGTTCAGCTGTGCCAGGAAGGGGGCAATTTTCAGGAATACCAAGTAGATTCTCCCGTAGTCTTTCACCAAAGGATGAATTTCCAAAAATCCTTGCATCACAGCTACCTCCATAGGATCCAATGTCTACATATGTGAAACAGTAGTTGGAATCTGTAACGGCGAGCAGTACAAAGGAGCAATATTTTTTATAGTTAAAGTACATACTCCCGCTACCCACAGGCTTTTGTACACGTATATGCTTCCCATCGATAGCTCCAATGCAATTGGGAAAATTGCACCTACTCCAAAATTTATTTGCTATATCACGCCATGTTTCAGGTGTCGGCCTCTTCATCACCATGGTGTTAAGCACGTCCCATAAAACTTTGCAGGTGTCTCGGATGATATAGCTGATAGTCGACTTGCCAGCCATGAACTCATAATGTAGACTTACAATTGAATGACCTGTTGCAAGGTATCTGAAAAACAAAAGAATTGATTATGTTCCTGTTTATGTTTTGCAGTGACCATCTTACAAACCAGGTGGAAGGGGCTCCGCGATTGCTACAATCACTATTTAAAAAAAATACTGAACCAACGAAGTGGTTCCGGGGGGAAAAGAGTAGCACCCTATATCCATGCGGAGGAGATGGAATTCCTGAGGCCGTTCATGGATCTTAGAGCGTAAGATAATATCTTTCATATTAGGACAGTGATACTATACAGTTGGATAAGGTTATAATAATTGTATTCTATCTTTCATGCAGAACACAATCCAGTATGCCGCACCTGGAACAGCCAGGTACATCGGCCCAATGTGCTGCGGCGGCCACTGCTCCCAGCGGAGAGGAAGGGGCACCTTCTCCGTCCTTAATACAGAGTCCTGGCCAAAACTCTATGGAAACAGTTGAGGATTCCCAGGCGGCCAATCTCAGCATGGCTGAGGTCGAGGAACCCGAAGGCAGACAGGAACCAGACCGTCCCGCTCTCCATGGAAGATCGGGAAGACCAATTAGATTACAGAACAACTTGGAACGTTTTGCGTCACTGATGGAGAGGATGAATACCAAGTTAAGTGAAATGGAGAGTGCGGAAAGCGGATTTGGTATTATGGTGGCAGCAATGCTCAAAAAAATCCCGCAGGAGCGCCAGGCATATGTTATGAAAAACATTATAGATATGCTTGAGGCAAATATAGCCCACCAGCCTGCCACCAGTGCCCCCTCTCCAGCATTTGCCCCACCACCACCCCCATCAGTACCCTTCCCTAACTATTATAATCCCCCGCCACCCAGAACCCACCCCTACTATTCCCCTCGTTATAGGCCATATTGTGATGAGTATGGCAACAACACACAAAGCACAAATCCCCCCATGCCCTATCCATTTCCTACCCCTGCAATGGCCACACGTGAAAGTGTCCAACCCACACCTTCCCCCATTCCTTCCACTGAAGGTGACAATTTTGGCCCATCGTACCACAATTTATAGTTTTTCTAATTGATGTCTTGATTTTTCTTAGAATATGTGCTAATGTTATTTCTTTAAAAGTTACTGTTTGTTGATGCTTTTTTCAAAAATTTTGTTAATATTAAAAAAAGTTTATGTTTTGCTAATGTGTGGTATGTTTGAGTATATTACATGCTATGTTTTTTTAGGTCAAAAATAATTACCTAGGTGGCTGCAGCATTGGAGCAAAGCTTCATCTGCTGCTCCTTCACACAAAAAATAATAATCAAACATCAATGGGTCTCTTCTATCCCCTCCAAGATGTGAGAGCTGCTGACACTCAGCAGCTATCCTGCTCTGCTCCTCCACGCTAATTGTAGCGCTGAGCTGTGAGGATGCAAAGTGTATTGCGCACCAGAAAGACAGTTTACCTTAATGTAATAATTAGTCTTTCAATGGATGAGATACTCTTCCTGTATGTTGTGTTCTGTCGCTCAAGATGGATGTCAACCAGACCAAGCAATTCATCAAAACTGCAACAAACCAAAAAAATTTTGTTAATCATCTATGTTAGAAAATAATAAATATAAACCACTGGTATCTACACACACACACACACACACATTATCGCATCAACAATATGCCAAATATAAATCATCCGATTGAAGGGATTTAGCTAGGGTGAGGTGACGTAGCAAGTCATGTGTTAAGTAGACAATACACAAAGTGTGGAATGTGTGACACCTGTGACAGGTAATGTCGAAGGGGAAAACTACTCTATTTTACTCTTGAAAAATGCTTTAGCAACATGACTTTAAGGCCACATATTTGTGAACAATTACTGCTAGCAAACACACTACTTCTGGTTTGTCATGTCCCATCTGTGCCAAGTCATGTGACACCCGTGGCACGTCCCGTGGCACCCGTGGCACGTCCCGTGGCACCCGTGGCACTTCCCGTGTCACCCGTGGCACGTCCCGTGGCACGTCCCGTGTCACCCGTGGCACGTCCCGTGGCACCCGTGGCACGTCCCGTGGCACTTCCCGTGTCACCCGTGGCACGTCCCGTGGCACGTCCCGTGGCACCAGTGGCACTTCCCGTGTCACCCGTGGCACTTCCCGTGTCACCCGTGGCACGTCCCGTGTCACCCGTGGCACGTCCCGTGGCACCCGTGGCATGTCCCGTGGCACCCGTGGCACCCGTGGCACTTCCCGTGTCACCCGTGGCACGTCCCGTGGCACGTCCCGTGGCACCCGTGGCACCCGTGGCACGTCCCGTGTCACCCGTGGCACGTCCCGTGGCACCCGTGGCACGTCCCGTGGCACCCGTGGCACTTCCCGTGTCACCCGTGGCACGTCCCGTGGCACGTCCCGTGACACCCGTGGCACTTCCCGTGTCACCCGTGGCACGTCCCGTGGCACCCGTGGCACGTCCCGTGTCACCCGTGGCACGTCCCGTGGCACCCGTGGCACGTCCCGTGGCACTTCCCGTGTCACCCGTGGCACGTCCCGTGGCACCCGTGGCACTTCCCGTGTCACCCGTGGCACGTCCCGTGTCACCCGTGGCACGTCCCGTGGCACCCGTGGCACGTCCCGTGGCACCCGTGGCACTTCCCGTGGCACTTCCCGTGGCACGTCCCGTGGCACGTCCCGTGGCACGTCCCGTGGCACCCGTGGCACTTCCCGTGGCACCCGTGGCACTTCCCGTGTCACCCGTGGCACGTCCCGTGGCACGTCCCGTGGCACCAGTGGCACTTCCCGTGTCACCCGTGGCACGTCCCGTGTCACCCGTGGCACGTCCTGTGGCACCCGTGGCACCCGTGGCACTTCCCGTGTCACCCGTGGCACGTCCCGTGTCACCCGTGGCAGGTCCCGTGGCACCCGTGCCACTTCCCGTGGCACCCGTGGCAGGTCTCGTGGCACGTCTTGTGCCAAGCGCGGCACATTGCGTGGCATGTGACATGGCACATGTGGCAAGGGACGTGGCAGATCGACAATCCACAACTTGTGGCAAGTGACGTGGAAAGTGGACAATGACATACAGCATATGTACTTGCCTTGTGATCGACATCCGTGTATACTTGAAAAACTTGTCATCAAACCTACGCAAGTTCTCATACATAGCCCAGAACTGCCCTCTGTTATGTCGATTGGCAATGATTGGATGGATCCAGTAGCGACGTCTTCTTCCCATCCTCCTCCTCCGCTTCATTTCTTCTTCTTCCTCTTCCATCAGTACTGCCAAACCAGCTGTTAGGACAGCTGACATAAGGTAACGCACAGAGAGCATTTTGGACACAGAACGACTGTCAAAAACAGGAACAAGGAAGAAGACAGGAACAGGAATGATGTCACAAGGGGTGAAAGCTCACTTGTACAGTTCCCTGTCCTGGAGGCGACTTGTAAGTCGCCCCAAGTCGCGCTGTTAAGTCGGATACAAGTCGGATCCGACTTGGCTTCCCAAGTAGTGTCGCCTCGTGTCGCCCCCTGTGTGAACCGGCCCTTAGGGTCCTTTCAAGTGTGGCAGACTCTGGCTTGCTCAGCAGAGAATCTGGCCACTGATCCCTGCTGAGCAGGTGGATGACAGGTCAGTGTCCGCTCTACTTATGCAGAGCAGACACAGATACAGCCTGCTCTCTGTGAGCAGTCAGATGTAAACGGACTGTATTTTCCATTTACACCTAAGTGCCATCTGATCTGGGTCAGATTGTCCGTTTACACCAGGGGTGCCCAACCTTTTGAAGAGCAAGGGCCACTTAAGAGACTTGGTAACTGGTCGCGGGCCACAATGAGCAGAGCAGGCGGATGACAGGTCCGTGCAGAGCAGACACAGCCCACTCTACTCTATGGGTCCTCCGATCCTCCCTGACGGAAAGGGATTGACACATTGGCCCATAGAACAAATCTATTTACATCTGCCGTTTCATAGAGGTGAATGGAGGGTCCGATTGAGTTAGACCGATTGAGTGAAAGGGGCCTTTCACACCAATGCAGTGCAGTGCACCTGTCTCTTTCCTGTGGGTTAGCTACACTTTGCCACAGACTTCTATTATATCCTGCAGGTGTGTGCACTTTCTGAAAGCTCACCAAACCCGCAGGTAATAACAATAACAAAAGTCTATGCCTCAGTGCAGGTAACCTGAAGGTGCGCTGCACCTGCGGATCAGTTTGAAAGCAGTCCAGTAACCACTGCACAGATATGCCCATGTATACACTGCAATTTTAGTAATAAACTGACCTTTAATAACAGTCTCCCATTAAGGTAGCGCCTGCTGTTGCTGTATCCGGCAGAGTGCATTTGGCATCACTCCGCCTGTGGCAAGAGACGGCGCTATACAGGAAGCATCAGCTTATACAGCTCTGCTCCACTTGCTTTGCCAGCTTCATTAATAACACAGCTGCTCTGGGATAGCAGGTTTGCAACCCATGATCTGGGCTTGCAAAGCTGCCATCCCACAGAAGGAGGTCGTGGGCCACATCAGAGGGCTCTGCGGGCCACATGTGGCCCCCGACCACTGGTTGGGCACCCCTGGTTTATACCCACTGCTCCACAGAGGAGAATGGGAGGTTCCGATCAGGACCCCATTTCTAATGATTATTCTTTATGCAGATATCATAATCAGATGTAATCACTTGGGACTGACTCTTATGGCATATGATTATTATTATTATTATTATTATACAGGATTTATATAGCGCCAACAGTTTGCGTACCGCTTTACAATATAAAGGGAGACAATACACCAACAGTACAATTCAAAACAAGAGGGTTAGAGGGGCCCTGGCCCTGCAAGTTTACAATCTAAGAGGGAGAGGCTCATGAAACAAAAGGTAGGGACTGTGAGGGATGAACTGATGAGGGGAGTAGAAGATTTGGTTGTCAGTTGGAGGCAGTAGAGGCCTCTCTGTAGAGATGAGTTTTCAGGGATCGCTTAAAAGTGGACAGAGAAAGAGATAACCGGACAGATAGAGGTAGTAAGTTCCAGAGGATAGGCGAGGCTCAGGAGAAGTCCTGGAGATGAGCATGGGAGGAGGAGATAAGGGAGCTAGAGAGCAGAAGGTCTTGGGAGAAGCAGAGAGGAAGGTTTGGGTGCTATTTGCAGATAAGATTGGTGATGTAGCTTGGGGCAGAATTTTAAATGGCTTTGTATGTTATTGTTAGTGTTTTTAATTGTATTCATTGGGCAATGGGAAGCCAGTGGAGGGATTGGCAGAGAGGAGTAGCAGACACTGAATGGTTGGTTAGGTGGATGAGTCTGGCAGCAGCATTCATAATGGATTGAAGAAGGGAGAGCTTGCGGAGAGGTTGGCCAATGAGGAGGGAGTCTCAGTAGTCAAGGCGAGCGATAACAAGGGAGTGAATAAGTTGCTTAGTGGTGTCAACGTTTAGAAAGGGGCATAGTTTGCAGATGTTTTTCTGAGGTGTAGTCTTCACGATTTGGACAGTGATTGGATTTGGGGCTGAAAGGACAGGTCAGAGTCTAGGATTACACCAGTAACCTGGCATGAGGAGAGGGACTGATGGTTATAAAACTGATCTTGATTGAGAAGTCAGCGGAAGGGGCACGGGCTGGAGGAAAAATGATGAGCTCAGTTTTAGAAAGACTGAGTTTGAGGAAGTGGTGTGACATCCATGCTGATATGTCAGTTAGTAATGCGAGAGGACAATGAAGGGGTGAGGTGAGGAGTAGAGAGATAGATTTGTGTGTCGTTAGCATAGAAGTGGTACTGGCCATGGGAGTTTATTAACAGACCAAGGGAGGAGGTGTAAATGAAGACGAGAAGGGGTCAGAGGACAAAACCTTGAGGTATCCCTACAGAAAGAGGAAGTGGAGAGGAGGAAACAGAGTTATAGGTCACACTGAAGGAGCTGTGATAGGTAGGAGAGCCAGGAGAGAGCAGAGGTTTGAAGGCCAAAAGAGTGTAGTTTTTTGAGACGGAAGGGATGGTCAACAGTATCAAAGGCTGTAGAGAGGTTGAGTAGTATGAGTATAGAGTAGTGGCCATTGGTTTTAGCAGTTAGTGGGTCAATGATGAGCTTCAGTAGGGCAGTTTCCATGGAGTGTAGCAAGCGAAAGCCAGACTGTAAGGGGTCATTGTCAGTGAGGTAGGAGCTAAGACAGTTGTAGACTAAGCATTCTAAAAGTTTTGAAGCAAACGGGAGCAAGGAGATGGAGCAAGGAGATGGGTCTTAAGTTGTTCAGGCTGGTGTGATCCAGTGAGGGCTTTTAAAGTATGGGGGTGATCAGGGCATGTTTTAGAAGGGAAGGTGCCAGTAGAGAGAGATTGAAGAGGTGCATGAGTGAGTAGTGATGGACAAACTTCCGACGGGACGTTTCGCGAACCCGGCCAAAAGTTTGCGAACTGCAAAGTTCTCGGCGGACCCCATTGACTTTAATGCCAGGCGAACCTTAAAAACCTACAGGTCATATTTTCAGCCCCAAAATACTTACTAGCCGTGCACACGTAGTCCCACAACATGGACACTGACATAACAAAAGTATTAAGTGAATCTGGGATCGACACTGACAAGCATTCTTTTTTTACCTGTGAAATTTTGACAATTCAGGAGCGCATGAAGGCCATGGAGGAGAGGCAAGGTCCGGGCAGGCTATGAAGGGGGTGCAGGAGATGATCAGTGCCACAGTCAGGGCAGCGCAGTCCTGTGCCAGTGTCCTAGTGTGCCAACCTGTGCTTGAGCCTATCCCTATACCCGACCCTTACCCCCACCTATGCAGGGCTCCACTGCGGTGGTCCAGAGGTGCCAGTCCAGTGCTGATCCTCAGCCATAGTCCTGGCACTGCCTGCTGATTGGCTTCTCCGCTGCTATCTCCCTCACTGTCTGAAACCAGCACCGCTATAGAGACTGAGCACTGACACCAGCACCGTGATAGAGAGCACTGACACAAGCACCGAGAGCACTGATACCAGCACCGAGATAGAGAGCACTGACACCAGCACCGAGATAGAGAGCACTGACACCAGCACCGAGATAGAGAGCACTGACACCAGCACCGAGATAGAGAGCACTGACACCAGCACCGAGATAGAGAGCACTGACACCAGCACCGAGATACAGAGCACTGACACCAGCACCGAGATACAGAGCACTGACACCAGCACCTAGATCTTGTGGGCACCCACGTGACATCACTAGACACGTCATCATCGACGTCACCTTCCCCACCGCTATAAATTAGTGATCTCAGAGTAGGCAGCAACAGCGGGGACCAACCACCTTGGGCTAATCTGGGTACTGTCGCCAGACTGCTGAGTGGCGGTTGTTGCTACCTCCTCTTCCTCATTCAATGCCAAGAGTGGCTGCGCATCGGCAATGTCTTGTGATGGATCGGATAATAATTCCTGTGACTCAAGCGGAGGGTATATGGTGGTAGCGTTGGTGGTAGTGTCTTTGGGGGTGCACACAGCAGAGAGTGAAGAAGAGGGTGCAGATCGAGAGGGTGAGGAAGGTGCAGAAGAGTAAGGCTGAGTGAGCCACTCAACCAAGTCTGGTGCATCCTTTGACGTAATCGAACGCACCTTCTGCAATTTGCCACTTTGGCTCAAGCCTGTTACTCCTGCCCTACCCCTACCACCCCTGAGGAATGGCCTGCCTCTTCCTCTGCCTGTCATTTTTTAAATGACCCTGTGACAAAAGTCTCTAGAGAAGTGCAGTATGTATGTGGAAGAAGGTATATAACACCCTGCTTCAATCTGTCGTTTTTGGGGGCCACTGGTCTCTCACACCAGTTATAATACTTTTTTTTTTATTGCGTTTGTCACTCTTTGTGGTATCGCTGCAGAACCACTCAGCAGTCACAATTCTGCACAGTGGAAATGCACTATACTATGCTTTCTATATTTGCAAGTATTTTATACGTGTATTACCCCCCTATATACTGCACACCAAATAGTATACCTATACCAGTCCTTAAAAGGGCCTTTGTGGACCTAATAGTAGCTAGCTAGTAGCTAGTGAATTGCAGACTGTCCCTGCTCCAAACACCAAACAGTCCCTCCCTACACTGAGAAACGACAGCTGCAGAATCGGTCAGCAGCACTGCAGGCAGTGCACTATAATATGCTTTCTATATTTGAAAGAAAGTATATTATACGTGTTCAACCCTATATACTGTACACCTATACCAGTCCTTAAAAGGACCTTTGTGGACCTAGTAGCTAGTGATTTGCAGACTTTCCCTCAGTCTGTACACTGATAAAAGACAGCTGCAGAATCGGTCAGCACTTAGCTCAGCAGTCAAGTATAATAGGCTTTCTATATTTGAAAGAAAGTATATATTATACGTGTACAACCCTATATACTGTAGACCTATACCAGTCCTTAAAAAGAACCTTTGTGGACCTAATAGTAATAGCTAGTGATTAAACTGACTGTCTCTTCTCCACACAGCGTCCTGTCCCTACACTGACAAAAGACAGCTGCAGAATCGGTCAGCAGTGCACTCAGCAGTCTGCAGCAGTGCACCAGAACCCTTTATACTGTACACCTATACCAGTCCTTAAAAGGACTTTTGTGGACCTAATAGCTAGCGATTTGTGTCACTACAGTCTGTCCCTGCTCCAAATAGCAACCTCTCCCTACACTGACAAACGACAGAATGTAAAATGGCTGCCAGATCAGGTCTATTTATCAGGTAGGGGGAATGTCCAATTGTCCATGTGCTGAAATGTCTCAATTGGCTGTCCTGTACCCCATGATGGATGTGTCATCATGGGTCAAAGTTCTTTCACAATGTAAACGCATATGTCCACCGCGAGAACAGCGCCAGAAGTCTGCCGGTTTGGCGAGTCGCGAACAAGCAAAATTCGCCACGAACCAACCGCCAGCCAAACCGCAAGGCCATCCCTAATTACCATCAGAGTGAGTGGGGGACTGTGTCCATTGTGTAAGGTCAAAGGATGAGGTTAAGCTGAAAAGTTGGGATGCAGCTGGGCTGTTAACATTGGCAGGGATGTTAAAATAGCCAAGGATAATAGTGGGTATTGAAGGAGAGAAAGTAGGGTAGCCAGGCAGAGAAGTCATCAAGGAAGTGTGACACTGGTCCAGGAGGCCGATAGATCACTGCAATCCTTAGGCCGCGTACACACGGGCGGACTGTTCGCCCAACTTTGTCCGCTGAACAGTGTTTGGGCGGACAGTCCGCTCGTGTGTGGGCTTTCAGCGGACAGTTTCAGCGGACAGTTGGACGGACAAGGTTTTTCGGAATTTCCGAAAAACTGTCCGCTGAAACCTTGTTTGAGCGAACAGTCCGCCCGTGTGTAGGCTTGTTCGTCAAACAAAGTTGCGCGCATGCTCAGAAAGGATTTTCACGCCGAAAGCTATAATGCAGTGTATAGGACGTCGTATTTTTCGTCCCGTCGTACGTGCCGTTCACGTCATCGCGCACGGTTTCAGCAAACTGTTCGTCCGTCGTGTGTGGCCATGTCCGTCCATGCTAAGTTTGAGCGGACTGTTTGCCAAAACTGTTGGACGGACAAAGTTGGGCGAACAGTCCGCGCGTGTGTACGCGGCCTTAGAGAAATGGGAGAAAATAGACTAATACAATGTGTCTCAAAAGAAGCAAAGGATAGAGCGGGAGGGGTAGAGAGGACTTGAAAGGAGCCAGTGGTGATTAAATACCACTGAAAGAAAGCTCTATTTGTGTAAAAAAATAAATTATAATCATTTGTGTACAGTGTTGCAAGATGTTGCAACTACCAGTGAAAAGAGCACAGTGCTGAATAGCAAACAAATGGCCTTGTCATGAAGGGTGTAAAACCTTCCAGGAATGAGATGGTTAAGAAACCTAAAACTGTTTACATTAGTTTAGCAAGAGAAAGACTGGCCTTGTTTAACCGCTTGTCGACCAGCTACCGCAGTTTTACTGCGGCAGAATGGTACGGCTGGGGGCGAAACAACATTACCTTACGTCGCTTTGCCATTTGGCCACTAGGGGTGCACGAGCACCCACATCATGTGCCTGGGGCCGATGCAAGTGCCCGGCGGGTGTGATGACCGTCGGGCTCCCGTGATCGCTCGTCACAGGCCGAGAACCGGGATCTGTGTGTATGTAAACACACAGATCCCGGTTTTCTCAGGGGAGTAGAGACAGATTGTGTGTTCATACTATGTATGAACAACGATCTCTCTCCTCCTAGACAGGCCCATTCCCCTACAGTTAGAACACACAGTCAGGGAACACAGTTAACCCCATTCCCTGCCACTGACATTTATACAGTAATCAGTGCATTTTTATAGCACTGATCGCTGTACAATTGTCAATAGTCACAAAAATGTATCAAAAGTGTTCAATTTGTCTGCCACAATATCGTAGTCCTGATAAAAATCACAGATCCCCACCATTACTAGTAAAAAAAAAAATAATAATAATAAAAATGGCATCTATCCCCTATTTTGTAGAAGCTATAACTTTTGCGCAAACCAATCACTATATGCCTATTGCATTTTTTTTTTACCAAGCATATGTAGAATACATATCAGCCTTAACTGAGGAAAAATTTGTTTTTTTGATAAAAAATGTGGGATATTTATTATAGCAAAAAGTAAAAAAGATAGTATTTTTTAAAATTGTCGCTTTTCTTTTGTTTATAGCGCAAAAAATAAAAACCACAGAGGCGATAAAATACCACCAAAAGAATGCTCTATTTGTGGGAAAAAAAGGATGTCAATTTTGTTTGGGTACAATATGGCATGACCGCACAATTGTCGCAAAAAATGGACTGGTCATTGAGCAGCCAAATCTTCCGGGGCTGAAGTGGTTAAAAGATTACAGGGCTTTCCCAGATTATCCAAAAAAAGTTCCAGAAACTGATCTTCTTTTTCAATCTTCTTTTTGAGCTTGAAATAACATAGAAAAACCAACATCTACCAGTGCGTAGCTACCTAGATACTGCATATTGTGTTAACCCAGTTGAAGCAAAATTGCCCTACAATTAGGAATGTGTGAATATATCTGGGTTCAGTACGAGGCAGGTTTGACAAACATTACTAAAGTTTGGGATTGTGAATTCGAACACCATTAAAATCAATTTGAGCTAAATGTTAAAAATTTGTCCTGCCCATTTTCTAGGCTAAAAGGAAACAGATTTTCAAACTAATAATGTGAGGGCTGGGCATTGCCCTGGATAACATGTACTAAACCAAAACAGATTTTTGTAAAAATTCAATTTGGTGGGAGCAATGCTTTTAATAATGCTTAAAGTGAAACATAAAAAATGCAAAATTCCTGTAACCGATTGCCAACCGTATATATATATATATATATATATATATATATATATATATATATATACACATATATATATGTAGCACTAACCCCCGAGGGAGCCGCTGGTTATTTTTGGGCTTACCGTTACCTTCCGCTTCTCCTTGTTGCATGTCTAGGGGATGTCCCGTGGTAGATGACCCAGTAACTTGAGACTGACAATAGATCCAGCTGAATGGATTTTATTTGCAAACTTCAACCATTGAACAGTCTTTCAACTTGGGGTCAGAGGGTTGGGAAGGAATCCAGGTACTCTAAATGTCAAAGTCTATAAATGTTAAGGAACTTGCTTACTTTGACTGCATCCATAGAATAGCCATTCACAGCTGGATGAACACTCAGGTTGGACAGTCCCTCTCTCACAAGGCCTAGTAGCCAACAAGGTGCTTACTCAGGAACAAAGTCTTTGTCACAGACGTTGTTACAGAACACGTGGGAAACTAAGCTGTAGAACACTTGTAGGTATACCTGGATCTTTCAGGATGCTAGGCGATATCCACAAGACCGGATTCTCTCAGTTGCTTCAGCCCTTCCAGGCTCTTGTTAAGAAAAACCAAACTCACACATGGTGTTCTTCTAAAGAGTCCTCCCCTGGAATGCAATGGGTCTCTCCCGGACTGGAGACGGCACCCATCCACCTCAGAATCCTCCTCTAGTTTCCATGCCTTGGGGTATCCATGCCTCGGCCAAATCGGCTATCCTGCGCAAGATCACATACCTAGTGTGTGATCCTGCACTGCCGAGTCTGGGGCATGCACGTTAGCTGCTGGCGACCTGTTCCTGCCGTGATTGGACACAGCAGGAGCTAATCAGTGGGTCTGGTGGACTCGATGTCCACGGGGACCCACTGATCGTTCAGGACACAAGCAGAACGGCGGGCTTCCTATGTAAACAAGACAGACTGCTGTTCTGTCAGTAGGAAAGGTAAAGGTTTCTGCAAAGCATGAACACAGATCCCTGCCTTCCCATAGTACAAACACCTCCCACACAGTAACCAAGCACAGGTTAGGCCCACAGTTAACCCCTTGATTGCTCCTGAAGTTAACCCCTTTCCAGCCAGTGTCATTCGTTCAATGACAGTGCATGTTGTTAACACTGATTACTTTATTAGTGTCACTGGTGTCTGATTTGTCTGCCGCAATGTTACAGTCCTGCTATAAGTCGATGAACACCGCCATGACTAGTAAAAATAAATTAATAAAAATGCCATAAAAACATCCCATAGTTTGTAAATGCTATAACTTTTGCACAAACCAATCAATATACCCTGATTGGGATTTTTTTTTACCAAAAAGTATGTACCAGAATACATTTTGGCCTAAAATTATGAATAAATTTGATGTTTCCAATTTTTTTTATTGGATGCATTTTATAGCAGAAAGTAAAAAATATTTCTTTTTTTTTGTTTGTTTGTTTTTCAAAATTGTCAGATTTTTTATTTAAATGTGCAAAAAATAAAAAAACGCAGAGTTGATCAAATACAACCAAAAGAAAGCTCTATTTGTGGAGAAAAAAAAAAGACATAATTTTTTTTGGGTGCATTGGTACACGACCACACAATTGTCAGTAAGACCCCTTTCACACCAAGGGCATTTTGCAGGCGTTATAGAGTTAGTTTAAAAGAGGAAAGAAAATCTGCGCTACAGTGAAAAAAACAAACAAAATTTTTTGTCATGCAGCAATTCAAAATATATACCAAAAAATGCTATATAAAAAGAACTTGAAAAAAAGGAATAGAACTGCGCAATCCTTAATAATTAAATTAAGGTGTGAATAAACAATGAAGTGCATGTGTGCTCAATAATGTGCAGAGTATAACATAAACCCCAACATAGAAAATGCATTAGCGACATATACCCATGCAGTACAGGTAAGACCACATATAAAATACCACCAATTGTTATAAATAAGCACTAGTAACTCGATACAGAAATCTCAATGGTACTAGTGCTTCGAAGGAATATGTGCAGAAATTGCTAAATGAAAATCAAAAATAAATAAAATAAAATAAAAAATAATAAAAATAAAAATAAAAATAAAAAACTTGTTGAAAAGTCCAGGTGAGTGAGTTCAAAACAAACAAATGTCCACAGTGACTTGTCCAAAAATCCAAAACAGGTGTAGTCGTGAAGCAAAATTTAAAGTGCACCACCACCGTGTAGATAACAAATGGCTCCTTACCAGATGCCCCAGTAAGGAGTGCGTATCTTAAGGTCAAGACAAGGTATGCATCAGACTCAGATCTTCAAAGGATAAGAGACCACTGGTGCCAGACTCAAACGAATTTCAACCAAGAAGCAGATGTTCACCATAAGGAGGAAACAAACAATCCAAAATAGTGTAACACCGTTTATTAAAAAAGAACATAAAAAGGAGTGCACTTACAGAAGTAAATGGACACAGAGCATATCGTCAATGGAAAAGCGTCGGCCGATCGCAAACTCCAAACGGTATCCTTATTCAGTTGCAACTTCTAATGAGGCAGAAAGCGTGTCACGCCACCCAACGCGTTTCGTGAAAAGATCACGTCGTCCTGGGGTCGTCCAGCTATATCGAGCGGAAAAACACTTGCGGGGGTTTTAACCCTTTCTCGGCCGTTAGCGGGGGGGTAAAAGCGCCCACTAGTGGCCGAAATGCGGCGCAAATCCGACAGTAAAACGCTGCTAAAAATAAAAATTTTCCCGCTGACGCTATGGGCGCGGCAGTGTGAAAGGCATCTTAAAGCAAAGCAGTGCCGTATCGCTAAAAAATGGCGTGGTCATGAAGGGGGGTAAACCTTTCCCGAGCTGAAGTGGTTAATAACAAATATGCATATAGCCTACTAATGCAGCTGTGTCCCCCAATCCCCTTCCTGAACCATACAAGTCCACATGACCTCAAAATGGGGAGGATACCTCTATGTAATGCAGATAGATCAAAACTGGTGGTAGGGGCCAACTGGGTGCTGTGTATAAAAATATTTTTTTTTTTTTTTAGAATTCTGCATCAGTATTCTTTTCCAAGAACTGTTAGACTTTCATGCAGTGGGCTGGTTCTTGGTATCCTTTATGCAAATATTAAAATTCCCTGATGAATGGGTGTTCTGTATGTATTAGGCCGTATTGGCATGTAGAGTCTCCATGATTGAAAGGACTGAAATGCAATTAATAAAAGGGGCAAGCCAGTGACAGTGAGACTGGAGAGGAAACACCTGGGTGATGCTGGATGTCCTCCTGTCAGAGCCCGACTCATTTCCTATCTGACATGCTGCAGCTTTTAATGCACACTGGGAGTTTCTCATGCAGTCAAATCAAAATAGGGAATTTCAGTGCAGGAGAGCAACCTGTACAAATGTGCAAGACTGAAGCTAAGATAAATACCTTTCATTGTTGTTTTTATTATTATTTTCAGGGTTTTTTCAGCAGGAACTAGTGGGAACTCAGTTCCACCACCTCTGGCTCAGGTCTTCTGCTCCCTGCTCAGCACTATCGCTTGGTAACACTGAAGTCCAGCTTCTGCGTTTACAAGTAGTAGCTTGTCTTCCAGTAGCTCCCTCAGGTCAGATCTCCTGTGCAGATCCCACTGAGTGCCGGACAGGGACAAGAGAGATACAGAGCAGGTGCCCAGGGTTTAGAGCAGTCATGGGCAGGAGAGGGTGCATGGTAGGTTGCACCCTCTGTGGTCTCCATTTTTTTTTTTTTACTGGTGATCAGTTGTTGATGCTCCTATTGCATAATCTCCCTTGCAAATGACTGTAGTATAGTATAGTGTGCTGGGAGGTACTACAGCAGGATAGGTGTTTCAGCTTAGTATTGCAACAATGGTAAGACATATGACAGATGGTGGAGCTTTTAAGGAGAGGGAAGAAGATGAGGGCAGTTGAGGGAGGGGGTTGTATGCAGAGGGAAGAGCTACTATTCTACTATTTGATGGCATTTGGCAGGTATGTGAGTGTGGCGGGCATGGTTGAGTTCCTGCACCTATTCTATATTTTGTTCACAATTACATGCAGACTAAGCTGTCCTACAAAATGTATAGACTTTAGCACAAACTATATAAAACTACCTGTGGGGTTCCTCCAGCACTGCAACCTAGACAAAATAAGCATTCGACCCTTGTAATGCTGTGGGAACCTGCTGCTGATAAATGTATAAATGCAGTGTAGTCGCAGTGCATGTGTTAAATGCTTGTCTGTCTAGGAGGACAGGAACAAGAGGACATTTTTGCCTTATTTCTTGTGCCCACAGGTTTTCTTCTCTCAGTGCGATTGGTCTCTGGAAAGCCATGTCACTTTGCCACCTGGCCGGTTGCAGTTTTCTTATATCACTGTGACCACATACAGTACAAAGCAGAACCAGCAGTCTAGCATTATATGGGTGGAGGCAAGGGTCCTCTCCATTCTGGAGCATCTGACAGCAGAGGAGAGCGTCTGGTTCTAGGGGAGAGAAGAATAGCCACTTGCTTACTGGGCACTTAAACCCCCCTCAGTCCCAGACCAATTTTCAGCTTTCAGCGCTGATGCACTTTGAATGACAATTGCGCGGGTATACAACACTGTACCCAAATGAAATTTTTATCATTTTTTTCCCACAAATAGAGCTTTCTTTTGGTGGTATTTAATTACAGCTGGGAGTTTTATTTTTTGCTAAACAAACAAAAAAAGATGCAAAAAAAAAAATCATGTTTAATAGTTTGTTATAAAATTTTGCAAACGGGTCATTTTTCTCCTTCATTGAAGTGCGCTGATGAGGCGGCACTGATAGGCTGCACTGGTGGGCACTAATAGGCTGCATTGGTGGGCACTGATAGGCTGCATTGGTGGGCACTGATAGGCTGCACTGGTGGGCACTGATAGGCATAGTTAAGGCGGCACTAGAAGGCACAGATAAGGCGGCACCGATGGGCACAGATAAGGCGGCACTGATGGGCAAAGATGGGCACAGATAAGATGGCACAGATGGGTGGCACAGATGGGTGGCACTAAGGGGCACTGATAGGTACCACTGATAGATGGGACTGATGGGCACTGATAGGTGGCACTGATAGGTGGCACTGATAGGTGGCTCTGATAGGTGGCACTGCTGGGCACTGATGGTCGGCACTGCTGGGCACTGGTAGATGATACTGATGGGCACGGATATGTGGCACTGGGGTGCAGCACCTTTGTTGAGGCAGATTGTGGGCACTGCTGAGTGGCACTGTGGGCACTGCTGGGTGGCACTGCTGGGTGGCACTGTGGGCACTGCTGGGTGGCACTGTGGGCACTGCTGGGTGGCACTATGGGCACTGCTGGGTGGCACTGACAGGGGGCACTTATTTTTTTATTATGCTTAGTGATGAGGGGGCAGGTGGGCACTGGCAGGGCTGGCCGTGATCGGGACTGATTACCGGCTCCGTTATATCACATGATCAGCTGTCATTGGCTGACAGCTGATCACGTGATAAGGGGTCGGGATCGGCCCCTTGCTCGGATCGGTGATCAGGCGAGTCTCATAGACTCGCCGATCACAGAGCGCGCCACGCGCGCCCCTCAGGGGGCGCGCAAGCTGCTCGTGCACGGGACTACGTCAATAGACGTAGTCCCGGCAAAGGAGATCCGCGCTGCAGCCGTCATTCGGCTATAGCGCGGGTCTCAAGTGGATAGGCTAAGTATTCCTTTACCCTGATCCAACCCATAGAGTGTGGGGGGACCTAGTGGCAGAATCAGCAGGCAATAAAACTGTTATGCCGTGTATACACGGCTGGACTTTAACAGCAAAGGTCCGATGGAATGAAACCGGCGAACAATTAGATCATGTGTGGGCTTCAGTGGACCTTTGCCGTCGAAAAATCAGACGGTCTTTAGATATAGATCATGTTTCAAATTTTTCCGATGGACTCGAGTCCGGTCGAAAAATCAGTTCCTCTGTATGCTAGTCCGACGGACAAAAACCGACACTAGGGCAGCTATTGGCTACTGGCTATGAACTTCCTTATTCTAGTACAGTCATGTGTCATCACGTTTGAATCCATCAAAGTTTGGTGTGATTGTGTGTGTCCAAGTCCGTTTGTTCGGAAAGCCTGTTGGAACTCCGTCGAAAGTCTGTCAGGAAGACCGTCTGACCTAGTCCGGTCGTGTGTACGCAACATAACAGACTGACTCAGAATAACAAAAACTGTTGTGTTAATATTAGTGATAGACTGCATTATTAATAAAAAAAATTATTTTACCCACTTTAATATGATGTAACTTGTACGTTTATAACAATGTGGACTAATATGTATCATTATACATAACAATTGTTTTATTTTTTGGAAAACATAAATTCACTAGGACTAGGGGAAAAAAAATGCTGCTCACTTTTTGTGAGTGGGTGCTTTTTTAGGATGAAGAAAGGTAAACAGTAGAAGTGAGAATCTTGACATGAATTGCAGTTAACAGAAGATATATTGTTATCATAATTATATGTTCTGTGTTGCAAGTCCTTCAGGTAAAAAGTTTAGATTTCTCTGTTAAGTTGTGCAGTCTTCAGCCCCCTGTTCTTTTGTATCTACATAATGCATGAAAACCAAGGCCGCTCATTTTTATAGAACAAAGAGGGTTGAACTTTGTTCTCAAATGTTCAATGCTTTGTTCTGTTCCCAGTGAATTTGCCCATGGACTAAAAGCTCTGCATCTGCTCTCAGCTGCTTACGGTATTGGGCAGAATTATGTAATTCCAATCACTTTAGTTTTGTATCCTACATTTGAATGACAGACATAAACCAACATCTGCTAATATGATCAAATTAATATAAATGCACCATTCCAGCTGACATACTGTGATTGAAAATGACACAGCTTGAAACATATTATGCAACTTGGTTTAATCACCAATGAATTTTAACATATTTTCTCAAACAAAAAAAAGGAGTGAGATGAAAAATATCAGGATTTGGCTCACATAACACCACTAATATACAATCTTTTCAATTACAATACGGGTAAATTATATAAATAATTTACCTACATTAGACAAGCATACAAGATTTAACACAGTTAAAAATGTTTATGTATATTTGTTTTCAGCAATCTTTTAGGATCGGAGTCTTTAGCTAAAGAAATGTAATTCTTATGCTTGGGAACCTTACCTCTAGCAACGCAACCAATGTGTTCAGCATTAGTGTTATCTGGGTTGTGTTGTGTAGGGATCATGTAGCGCAGGAGTAGGCAATCTTTCAGAGGCTGTTATCTACCTAGACGACTTGGAAAAAATCACAGATCCCAGTGGGGGAACGCCTCCAAAAAAAAAAGACGAAGCCCCCAATAAAAGGAATAAAAACACAGCATAGTGACCTGTGCAGCCCATAGTAGTGTCCTCTGCTCCCCTTCCCATTATTCCCCCCACAGTAGTGTCCTCTGCCCCTCCCCATACAGCAGTGTCTTCTTCCTCCACATATCAATGTCCTGCCCCCCCCCCCCCACTGTAGTATCCTGTGCTCCCTTTACATCCCCCTGTAGTGTCTTCTGCCCCCTAGTAATGGCCATGCGTACTGGGCTAAAGCATAACTGTGTGGTTAGTAGCCATTTTGCCATTGTGCAGCTCATCCCAGCCATGTTGTCCAGTGAAGGGCACACCAGGTGGCCTTGCCCCCACCCTTTTTCTTTCAGCTATCCAATACACAAACTAGTGTCTGAGGCCAGGACCTTATCAGTCCAGTGATCAGAATACATGGACTTTTCCATTACCCAATCCCACAATGTAAGACTGGAACCCCTAATAAAACTGTCAAACTCTCAATCCAGAGAACCAACAGATACCTGTCGTAAATACCTCAAACCACATAGAGTGCAGACAGTTTAGTATAGTTCTAGAACTTCAGCATGTTTCATAACTTCCAAATTAATAATAGCACAGCCATAATATGGACATATTTAGTTTCCTCAGATAATTTGTAATATCCAGACACACGTATGTCAGATCATATGGGAAACCACTGGTACCCCTTATTCCTCCTAGGTAAACCAGACATTGGAAACCTGCTATGTTTATATTTGTTTTGAAGCAAATGTCACGCTGGGAAATAATATGATATGATATTATCTTAGATATGAATAATAACATATCAGAGATATCAATAATCAGAGATATGAATATGTATCACAAAGTGTACCTGGGACATGGTCATGAATGTAGAGACCTCCCAGAAACCAACCCCTAAGCAAGATGACCAGACGATTGGTCACTGGTAGCTGTCAACACCCCCTTCTGACAGAAAAGAGGAGATGCCAAGTAGTCAGTTCTCCTTTTACCATCCCAGCAGGAATATCTGCCAAGTTTGAGAACCGAATTACCCAGCTCGTCAATCAACTCTGATCAACCCTTGGACATTAATTGCAAGTATTCTTCCTCCTCAACCCTACCTCATTTCTTTGTGGCTGTATATTGTCTTTATCTCTTGGAAACATATTCTGTAAATATTTTATTTGCACCAATTTTGACCTTTTCATTATTAAACCCTTATTTTGAAAAGTGTTAACCTTGTCTTTAAAGCTCTTAATGCAAGCTATAAACGAACCTGCCTCTTCAAGAGCACTATTGTTTTAGAGTAAAGCCTCTGAGCATACCTGCTTGTGGTGGCAGTGTGCGTTACAGACGATTATTATAAAATCATAATTGGTATTGCTAAATTGTTAGAAGTTCTGACCCTTCCTAATCAAAGGTTGTGGTGGTAGTTAAAGTGTTAATTGTAGTAATATGCCCAAAACATGCTTGGCCATTTCAGTATACAAGTATGGCTTAAATCTGCAACTATCAAATAATGTTTGGAGAGATGCTGGCATAAGCACTGCACTAATAGTTGGTTTGTCTGGGTCAAGATGATGATTCATAACCAGATGGTCTTTTGACCTTTGTTAACTCATGATGACGTATTTTAGAGGGTCACTGACTTGTATAAACCATATATCGCTGACTTGTTTAATTATATTCATGATATTAATGATATTACTTCTTAATTAGCCCAGTGACAATCGCTCTCAGGCTGCTGGCACCTAGATTGTGGAAACATTTGTGCCCGGCACAGCTGAGAGTGGTATTGTTATGCAAGTGACAGCCTGGTGTGAGGTTGGCTGGTCCTTTATCACAAGTTAGTGAGGAGGGCAGGGATCTGACACCTGCATTTGTCACATATTGGCTGGCAGAGTAGTGGGATAGTTTTGCATTAGAGCATTCAATGCTGTGTTAGGAATTAGCTCTGCACTGAAGGATTGTAACCTTTGTGGAAACAGTCCTCAGAGATAAGCTGATGCATATTTTTAGATTTTTTTGTTTGTTAGAGAGACACACAGCAACATCTCCTTCCTACGCCTTCTTCCTATCTCTGCTTTCTGTTCTATCTTTTCTGCTTGCGGCATGTCTGGGTTATCAGGATATAAGAAGATGAGCAAAAAAGAAATGACTGCTGAGTGCGCAGTAAGAGGAATTGACATCGGTGGTAATAATCGTGAAGGTATGATACATGCTCTACAGGATTTTTATATACGGGCAGACCAGAACCTGGGGGAAACTGAACCAGAAAGGGTTTTCGCTACTTCAGAACCCAGTGGTTCAGGGGCGGTCTCACTGGATGGGCAAGCAGAGACTGACACTGGAATACCACTGATTGTCACCTCCAAGCCCCCACATGAGCAGACCACTAGATTGCCTGAAACCAGCATAGATTCTCCTCAAATGCAGGAAATGCTACAACGCATCAGGGAGACAGATCCTATGGTGTACCTGCAGTTTCTTGAGCGCCAGGCCCAGCGAGAGGAGCACAGGGCTACGGCTGAGAGAGAGGCTGCAGAACACCAGGCTGAGAGAGAGGCTGCACAGAGAGAGGCTGATCGTCAGCACGAACTGGAGATGGCTAGGCTCTAGCAGCAGCAACAGGCTCAGAACCTCGGATCCCTAGAGCACAGGGATGCCTCTCAGCCTTTGAGCCAGGCAGCCAAATATCCAGTTATGAAAAAGGACAGTGACATTGATGTATATCTATTGTCCCTTAAAATTTTTTGCTGTCAATACCATCTGCCCCAGCACAATGGGCCCGGTACCTGACGCCAGGGCTACGAGGCCAGTTCCTGGACGTTTATGTCAAACTATCAGCAGAGCAGGACGTTTGATTATGTGCCCCTAAAGGCTGCAATCATCCGGAAGTGTACCGAAAGCAATTTAGGCCCTTGCAAAAAGGGCCTGGGGGCTCATACATGGATGTGGTAAGTCGCTTATGCACCACATTCCGGCAGTGGACTAAAGGCTTGAAAGCCGATTTTTTTGAGCCCCTGGAAGATCTTATGATTGAAGATCAACGTTTGCACATCCGTCCTACAGACGTCAGACAGTTTGTGCTGGAGCGAAAGCCAACCAAAGCAGCAGCAGAACTGGCAGATACCTATACCCACTCTCAGGTATCAGACCATCGCAAGCCTCCTCTGATTGGCTGGAAAGGAGGGAAATCACACATGGCAAGCCCTCCTCTGCCTGCCAACCAAGTTCCTTAGCGGCCAGAACCTGCAGCTCCTGGTGCCAAGGCATTCCTGACTGACAACCGCAGATGCTACAACTGTGGGAAAGCCAGGCATCTCCAGACACAGTGCGCTTAGCAGAAGAAGACGACATCACCTGGCCATCCAGCCAGCAACCCTTCTGATTTGCTGTTCGTTAGTGGGAAACCTCAAAGAACCAATGTGTTAGGACCTGGGCTTGAACCTGGGACCTCTGGTGTGTCTGGCAGTGACTCTGCTTGCTGAGCCACCTGGAATGCTGGACAGCTCCTTGGACAGCTCCTTGGACAGCTCCTTGGACAGCTCCTTGGACAATTCCTTTAGTGATCCTGTCTTGAATCTTGTTTGCCTTGAACCTTGAACCCTTTGCTCCTCCCATGAACTTCCTGATATAAGCCATGTCTCTGCACTTCCTCCTTGCCAGAATATTGTGCCTTCACCAGCCAATATCTTGCTTCTATCTCTCCTGCTGCCGACCGTATCCTCGCTACCTTTCGTTACCGACATTCTGCTGAATCCTAACCTGCAACTATTGGTTACCGACTTTTGGCTTGTTTCTCAACTACGCTTCTGCTTGATCTCTACCTATCTGCTACCAGACCCCCAGCTTGCTCACCTTCTGGTGGGGCTATCCTGAGGACCGCGACCTGGCACTAACACGCAGCCAAGCCCATCTCCACCTTTGGGAGCTCTGGTGAATACCGGTTAGTGCTTAGACCCCGCACCTCAGGTGAACCCGTGCCATCAGCCAGGGTGACCTGTGTGAATATCTGCTCTGCTGCTATAGCTACTGGTCTCTGAGCCTGACTCCAGATCGTGACAGAATATTCTGGCCAAAAACATGGAGGCCGTTGTAGCAGCTGCCGTGGCTCCTCTCAGGGTTCAAATCGCTGAGTTACAGGCATTTGGTGTTGACTACCAGGAAAAATTTTCTGAGTTACAAATTGAAGTGAAAGGTCTACAAGAGGAAATCCTTGATCTACACAAACAATTGCGGGATTTTCATGCCCGAGATACTGCTGCCATAGAAACTAATGCACGAATGCCCCTACCACTCAAGTTTAGCGGAGACCGCCGCCATTATAGAGGATTCCTTAATCAATGTCGTATATACTTTCAGATGCAACCTGCTGCATTCACTTCTGACAGGAAAAAGGTGCTGTTAATTATCAACCTCCTGACTGAGGAAGCCTTAGCCTGGGCCTCCCCTTATGTGGAGAAAGATGATGTCATCCTGGATAATTTTGATTCTTTTGTGACTGCGATGAACCAAGTTTTCGATGATCCTAACCGCTGTGCTACTGCTGAGGCAAAATTGCACAATTTACGTCAGGGAAGACGCTCTGTTGCAGAGTACACAACTGAATTCCGACGTTGGATCTCAGATATCAATTGGAATCCAGCAGCACAGAAGAGTCAGTTCCGTCAAAGACTCTCGGAACAAGTAAAAGATGAGCTTGCCAGAGTAGAAAGTCCTGATGACCTTGAAGCTTTTATTAAAATTATGTATTCGAATTGATCAGAGACTTACTGAAAGGAGAAAGGAGAGACTGGGAATCCTAGGCAGTAATGGTGGCATGCGTTTTTCTACTACTCAGTATCCTCCTAAGGGTCCAAGAGTTTTTCCTGATTCTGACACTCCTGAACCTATGCAGGTGGATGCTATTAAAAGATCTATTACTACTCAGGAGAAAGAAAGACGACGTTCAGAAAACTTATGTCTTTATTGTGGAGACTCTGGACATTACGCAGTTAATTGCCCCAATAAATTTAAAAGAACAATTGCAGCAATGGATGTTACAGTATCTGAACAAATAAACTCAATTTCTCAGTCCATCTCTCCTTTGATTCAGGAAGCAAATAAAGTTAATTCTTTATCAACTCATTTTGTCATCCCTATAAAGCTTATTGTTGAAAGCAATGAAATACCTTGCTCTGCTATGCTGGACTCAGGGGCTGGGGGAAACTTCATCGACATCGAATTTGCCCAAAGTAATAACATTCAAATAAGAAATAAACTTGCCCCAATTGATATGGAAACTGTGGATGGCTCACCTTTGACTTCAGGCCCTGTTACCCACGAGACAATCCCACTTAAACTCCTAATTGAAACTGACCATCAGGAGACTATCAGCTTTGAGCTGATTACATCACCCAAGTTCCCTATTATCCTGGGCATTCCTTGGTTCTCTATCCATAATCCCTCCATCAACTGGGACACACGTTCTTTAAGCTTTACATCTGACCATTGCAAGAAACATTGCAAAGAATCTTATCAAATAAGCCCTCCACCAACCCAAGATTTACAAGCAGTTTTGGCAACTATCCAGTCATACGACAAGCTACCTCCACAATATCTTGAGTTTCGGGACGTTTGTGATAAAAAGAACGCAGATCAGCTGCCTCCTCATCGCTCTTATGATTGTCCCATTGAATTGCTTCCAGGGGCAGAAATACCATTTGGTCGCCTTTATTCTTTATCAGAACCTGAACTGAAAGTGCTCAGGGAGTGGATTAATGAGAATCTTGAGAAGGGTTTTATCAGACACTCAACCTCTCCTGCTGGCGCAGCCTTATTCTTCGTGACGAAAAAAGGACTCCACCCTGCGTCCGTGTATTGACTACAGAGATTTAAATAAGATAACAATTAAGAATCGCTATCCACTCCCACTGATTCCAGAAATGCTTGAGAGACTCCGCTCTGCCAAGCTCTTTACCAAATTAGATTTATGGGGGGCATACAACCTTGTCCGGATTCGTTCCGGTGATGAATGGAAAACTGCTTTCACAACCAGATATGGACATTTTGAGTCTTTGGTCATGCCCTTTGGGCTTTGCAATGCTCCTGCAACTTTTCAACATTTTATTAATGATGCTTTTCGAGATTTGCTTGATCAGTTTGTAATAGCATATTTGGATGACATTCTCATTTTCTCTGATACTTTGGAAGAACACCGCAAGCATGTCTGTATTGTTTTCGAGAGATTAAGGCGAAATCAACTTTACATAAAGTTAGAGAAATGCGAGTTGGAACAAACTCAGATCCAGTTCTTGGGATACATAATCTCTTCTGAAGGGGTAAGCATGGATCCCGATAAGATCAAAGCTGTGGTGGATTGGCCCGCCCCTAAGAATGTTAAAGAGATACAGCGATTTGTTGGATTTGCCAACTTTTACAGAAGATTTATAAGGAATTTCTCTAGGGTAATTGCTCCAATCACACAGTTGACAAATAAAGGGGTGCCCTTTTTGTGGTCACCTGAGGCACAGGCTGCCTTTAGTAAACTGAAAACTCTCTTCACTTCTGCACCAATACTGGTACATCCAGATCCAGAACTACCTTTCATCGTAGAAGTTGATGCTTCTAATTCTGCTGTGGGAGCAATCCTTTCTCAGCGAATGGGAGAAAAAATGCAGCTTCATCCTTGTGCTTATTTCTCTCGACTGATGTCTTCAGCCGAGATGAATTATGACATTGGAAACAAGGAGCTGCTGGCAATTAAGGAAGCATTTTCTGAGTGGAGGCATCTGCTGGAAGGAGCTAAGCACCCTGTAACCGTTTTCACCGATCATAAAAATTTTGAATTTATTAGGTCTGCTAAAAGGTTGTCATCTAGACAAGCACATTGGACCCTTTTCTTTTCCAGGTTTAATTTTATTATTTCATACCGCCCTGGGTCAAGGAATGGTAAGGCTGATGCCCTATCACGGATGTTGTCTGGGCCTCTCCAGGAAAGCACCTCTGAATGTACAATCCTGCCTCAAAAGAACTTTCTAGGGGCCATGAGTTCAAAGACCTTTCTTAATCTTCTCAAGGAGGGGTATGAGAATGACCCACTTCTTAATAATCCTCCTAAGGACATTAACCTCAAGTACAACAATGGTTTTTGGACTTAAGCGCATTGCCTCTATGTACCTGAATCAGTTCGGGTAGAAGCCCTCAGGTTGGTACATGACTCTAAGCTTGCTGGTCATTTTGGGGTTTCTAAAACAGAAGAACTCTTATCACGTTCCTTTTGGTGGCCTGGATACAAGAAAGATGTTAAGAGTTATGTGGCTTCATGTCTAACCTGTGCTCGCAATAAGACACCTCGATATTCTCCTCTGGGGTTACTTCTACCACTACCTGTTCCATCAAGACCATGGGGGTCAATTTCTATGGACTTTGTGGTTGACCTTCCTCTTTCAAAAGGGATGACCACCATTCTGGTAGTCGTTGACCGTCTCACTAAGATGGCTCATTTTATTCCAGTTAAAGGGGTACCCTCCGCCGAACATACTGCTGAGGTAATGGTTAGAGAAGTTTTTAAACTTCATGGAATTCCTGATGATGTGGTGTCTGACAGAGGGGTACAGTTTACCTCAAAATTTTGGAGAAGTTTTTGCTCAGCTTTGGGTGTAACAGTTAATCTGTCCTCGGCTTTTCATCCGCAGTCTAATGGTCAGACCGAGAGGACCAATCAAACTCTGGAGCAATACCTTCGATGCTTCGTGAGTTATCTTCAGGATGACTGGGTGGACTACCTTCCTACGGCAGAGTTTGCTTATAATAACTCTAAACATAGTTCCACATCCCAAAGCCCATTTTTCTTAAACACCGGGTATCATCCAGTTTTTATTCCTGATCTCCCCTTCTCAACTTCAATTCCTGCTGTTACCAACATACTAACTTCATTACATGAGATCCAGGAGAAATTGACTGATACATTGAAGGAGGCGCAGGAATATTACAAGAAGGCTGCTGACAGACATCGTAGGTCTATTCCCACTTTTCAAGTAGGTGAGAAAGTTTGGTTATCTACCAAAAATGTAAAAGTTCAAGTTCCATGAGCTAAGTTGGGTCAAAAGTTTATGGGACCTTTTGAGATTTCTGCTCAAATCAACCCGGTCACTTTTCGCCTAAAACTTCCTGACAATATGAAGATTCACCCTGTGTTTCATATATCACTACTCAAACCATTTCATGAAAATACTTTTTCTGGAAGAATTCATCCTCCTCCCCCACCTGTCGAGGTACAGGGTGAAGAAGAATTTGTGGTGGGAAAAATTCTTGACTCCAGGATCTCTAGGAACAAATTGCAATATTTGGTTCAATGGGAAGGATATGGGCAAAAAGAAAATTCTTGGGAGCCTGAGGAGAATGTTCATGCCCCTAGATTAACAAGGGAATTCCACCAGAGGTTTCCTCAGAAACCTGGCCCTAAGACGTCCAGGGGACGTCCTGGGAGGAGGGGAGTACTGTTAGGACCTAGGCTTGAACCTGGGACCTCTGGTGTGTCTGGCAGTGACTCTGCTTGCTGAGCCACCTGGAATGCTGGACAGCTCCTTGGACAGCTCCTTGGACAATTCCTTTAGTGATCTTGTCTTGAATCTTGTTTGCCTTGAACCTTGAACCCTTTGCTCCTCCCATGAACTTTCTGATATAAGCCATGTCTCTGCACTTCCTCCTTGCCAGAATATTGTGCCTTCACCAGCAAATATCTTGCTTCTATCTCTCCTGCTGCCGACCGTATCCTCGCTACCTTTCGTTACCGACATTTGGCTTGCTCCTGGACTACGCTTCTGCTGAATCCCAACCTGCAACTATTGGTTACCGACTTTTGGCTTGTTTCTCAACTACGCTTCTGCTTGATCTCTACCTGCTATATCTGCTACCAGACCCCCGGCTTGCTCACCTCCTGGTGGGGCTATCCTGAGGACCGCGACCTGGCACTAACACGCAGCCAAGCCCATCTCCACCTTTGGGAGCTCTGGTGAATACCGGTTAGTGCTTAGACCCCGCACCTCAGGTGAACCCGTGCCATCAGCCAGGGTGACCTGTGTGAATATCTGCTCTGCTGCTATAGCTACTGGTCTCTGAGCCTGACTCCAGATCGTGACACAATGCCAACTTGCAGCCAGTTATTGTAGGCCACCGTACTGTAACTGGTTTCGTGACACCTGGAGCTGAAACAGACGTCATCCCAGAAAAGATTCTTACCCTCACTGGAGTTGGGAGGGACTTGTTCCCAAATACCCTGTGCCTATGTGTTCATTGATTGGGGTGGTGGCAGTTGGAAGTGAGAGGTGGGAGTCTCGGTGGAGATCAACACTGCTGTGTTGGGTGCTGATTTAGGTACCCTTGTTTCTTACTATGCCCCTGCTAAGAGCACCCAGGATGCCCCCATGGAACTCTGGACTTACCAAGGTACTGTTTACAGATGTTAAGGGTAATATCTGGGCAACCTGTAGATGGACAAGGGGAGGGGGAGGGTGGAGTGGAGGTACAGGGTTTTTCTTCACCTACAGAAGGAGAGGAGCCCCCCTTGCATGTGCCGATATAAAAATGCATGTGTAGTTGATGTTAATTATTGCATGTAATGATGTGTTGTTTTTGTTGGAGGTCACCCACAATGCTGGGAGGGTGGAGAAGATAGAGTCTCTGGCAGCAGAGCCCTGGAGTGGCCCAGATGACCCCCCTCCCTGACTCTGACCCCAAGGATTCTGCCCTGACTTCACCCCAGCAGTTGTCCTTGTGTGTCACAGGATGGCTGGTTGCTACTTGTAGTCTCACGTCTCAGTCAGCACTGCTGAGAGACAAAAACTTTGCAGTGTTCAGCATGCCAGCTGTTAGCTCCCCTGCTGAGAAAAGTAAATAAAACCTTGACAGGGACAGTAAGCAGATTTGACTGGACTACCGGCAGGAGGCCTGGAGACTGAAAGGGTTAAACATTTGCTCACTGTGTCCAGTCAACCTAAGACCTAAGTGTTGAAGGTGTCACCTGATATGGTCTGTGAAGGTCCATGTGAAATCAGGGAGGCCAGGGCTGAAGTGTAACACAATGGTTTGTGGCCTATCGTGATTTTCACACAATGTTCCAGTACAGTGCCTGTCAATGGCAGAGGCAGTATACCTGAACTGGAAGAGTTAGGTACCCTGCTAGAGGTGGTGGTAGGCCTTCAGTTCCAATCACCCTTCCTTCCCCTCCATGTACCTATGTTGCTGGTAGTGCTTACAGCATGCCTTGTCAGGGGAAAACCTGGGATGGAACTCCATGGCCTCCACGAGGCGGGCGGCAGGGTGTATCCTCCCCTCACACCTGCCGCCCACCTTGTCTCGCAGGAGGCACAGACAGGCAAGGCAACGGAGATTGGGGAAATGCTGCAGCTGGGGGTGATTCAGACATCCTACAGTGCCTGGTTGTCCCCAGTAGTCCTAGTCCCCAAAAAGGATCAGACGACCAGGTTCTGCGTGGACTTTCGGAAGCTGAATGCCATCACCACTGCAAATGCCTACTCCATGCCCCAGATGGATGAGTTTTGAATAGACTGGAGGCTGCCCACTAAATCACAATCATGTAACTGAGCAGAGGGTACTGGCAAATTCCTCTGGCCCTTGAGGCTCTGGAAAACTGGGCCTTCATCACCTCCTTCAGCTTATTCAAATTTACTATCATGCCTTTTGGGATGAAGAATAACCCAGCTTCCAGAGAGTCATGAATGACTTACTGGAGGGGCTTTAAACCTTTGCAGTAGCCTACCTGGGTTACATCACCGTGTTCAGCCCTACCTGGGAAGAACACCCGATGTCACAGGTCTTGGACTGACTGACCGCTGCCAATCTGACTGTCATACTAAGTAAGTGTCAGATGGGCATGACTGATGTCCAGTACTTGGGGCACCAGGTAGGAAGAGGCACCCTGAGACCCAAAACAGGAAGGCCTGGCCTACCCCCAAACCATGAAGCAGGTTATGTCATTCTTAGGGACAGCTGGTTACCATAGGAAGTTTTTAGGTAACTATAGTAGCCTGGCAAAACCTCTGACTGACCTAACCAAAAAGAAACTGCCCAAGGTGGTGTCTTGGACACCAGAGAGTGTGAGAGGGCATTTCAGGCCTTGAAGGAAGCACTGGCCAGTGCCCCTGTTCTACAGGCTCCAGACTTCACCCGCCATTTCCCAGTGCAGACGGATGCCTCTGCCTATGGATTGAGCGCAGTCCTGAGCCAGGTGGATGATGCCAGAGAGGAACATACCATCCTCTACCTGAGCTGGAAGCTGCTTCTCAGGAAAGTAACGTATGCCACGATCTAAAAGGAGTGTCTTGCGATTGTGTGGGCTCTCCAGAAGTTGCAAATGTACCTTTATGGATGGATGATGGGTTGTTGTGACAAGCCAAGCCTGCAGGAGTCGGTTGTGTCAGGAGGGAAACTGCAGTTTCCTCACATGCAACCACTTGAGGGGGAAGGTGTAATGGTCATGCATACTAGGCTAATGCATAGCTGTGTGGTTAGTGGCCCTTTTGACATTGTGCAGCTCATCCCAGCCATGTTGTCCAGTGAAGGAAACACCACCATGACCTATATGATGGGAGACACACATATTGGAGAGGTATAGGGCTGCACACCCCAACTAGAAGTGGAAAGGAAGAGTGTTCCCCCAAGGGTTAGCAGCTAAAAGATCAGTTCAAAATGTATAAAAAGGATCTTTATTTGAAAAATGTACACATATTCAATAGCAAAATATGATGGTCATGGGACATAAAACATTTACAAGGAATACAGCATTGCAAACATGTAAATACATGCATTCTATTATAGTGGTTGATATGTCACAGCCCCCAACCCGTTTCAACCTATTCGGTCACAGTTTTTTTCTGGGGGATAATTTGCTCTAAAAGATGTAACAATTAAAAAAAAAAAAAAATTATATGTACATCATGATATCATATTTACCACTGGAAGCTGAAATGGATCGCCTCATAACCAGAAAATTAAAAACAGTTAGATGATCCAAGTGGACTCCATGGCCATCTCCACTCTCCAAAGGAAAAGACACCGCCCAACAGGCTCACAAGGAACCACATTTAATGCCACCCACAATGAGGAGGAGGAAAGGTCAGGATCTGAAATGTATTCCTAAATTCAATGGGATAAGAAAAAAATTGATATAGTAATAAAAGGAGGGGGGGTTGGTAGAGTAGACTATGTTGTTCACTACTGGAAGTATATAGTGTTTTATATATATGTAGCACTAACCCCCGAAGGAGCTGCTGGTTATTTTTGGGCTTACTGTTACCTTTCGTTCTCCTTGTGACACGACTAGGGGATGTCCCGTGGTAGATTGCCCAGTAAAGTGAGACTGACAATAGATCCATTTGAATGGATTTTATCTGCAAACATCAACCATTGAACAGTCTTTTAACTTGGGATCAGAGGGTTGGAAAGGAAAGTTCAGGTACTCTTAATGTTAAGTCTATAAACGTTAAGGAACTTGATTACTTTGACTGCATTCAGAGAATAGCCATTCACAGCTGGATGAGCACTCAGGTTGGACAGTCCCTCTCTCACAAGGCCTAGCAGCCAACATGGTGCTTGCTTAGGAACAAAGTCTTTATCACTGACATTGTGGCAGAACACATAGGGAAACTAGAACACTTGTAGGATACCTGGATCTTTCAGCCCACTTGGCGATATCCCCAAGCCCGGATTCTCTTGGTTACTTCAGCCCTTCCAGGCTCTTGTTAAGAAAACCAATCTTACGCGTGGTGTTCTTCTAAAGAGTCCTCCCCTGGAATGCTCGAAGTACACTGGGTCTCTCCCGGACCGGACACAGCACCCATCCACCTTGGAACCATTCCTTAGTTCCCTTGCCTTGGCTAGCCAGCCCCGAGGCATCAAAATCGAGTGGAACCGCACCACAGGCCATAGCCTTCCCAGGGGCTGGTCAGGAGGATATACTATATACTCATATACTCAGCACAGCATACTGGACCGGAACCCACAACCACCTGACATCCGTGTCTTAAATACCCTCTCCCAGAGGGCACAGCGGGAGGGCCACTCCCACTGACCTGACTCCGAGAGGGAATAATTCAAGCGCCTAACCAGACCATAGTTCCACGCCTGCCACCGGAGACAGTGCCCCCTGTGGCCAGGCTGAACATCTTACAGTCCAGTCAGACTGACACAGAAGCCAAATTTAGTCAAATAGGCCGAAACCAAACTGTAGTTTGGGAAAAACTTTAACTTTGAAAAACATAGCTTGTGCTCTTCAGGAGCCCGCTGCTACATATATATAATCTATCAATCTATCACAAGAACAGATATCAGCAAAGCCAGTAACGGGAATGCTAATTGTCCTATGAGATAGTGTGAAAGATTTTTATTTGTGTATATGTACTTCTTCATTTGAAAAAATGTGACAAAGGTCAGTCGTGTGACTGTCTCCTTCTTTGCACACTTGGTCTAGCTGGCAGGGTCATGAAAATAGAGGTGTCTTCAGCAACTACAGCTGATGGCACAGTAGCAGGAGCTATAGGAGCCACACTGGCTATTATTTCAAAGCTTGACAGCACCAACATACTGTTGACTATATGGAGAAGGTGAGGAGCACTGCTAGTCTTTACCAGGTGCCTTTGGCTCACCTACCAGATCTAGCAATTGACTTCCTAGAGAAAAGGTGTTCAGCATGCTATCTGCGGAGAATGCACCAAGCTAGAAGCAACAGTGATGCAACTGGAAACTCTGTAAGGAGAAGTGCTGTTAACACTTGGCTTGCAAAATTATTTACAAGAAATCAGCATTAGGGAGAAACTCTTCACTAATATGCCATAGTGATTCAATAACTGTGGTGTAATTTAAAGAAAAAAGATGGCCCACAGACTGATGTAGCGCACTACTCCCGTAGGAGCTGCTGGTTTAGTTGTAATAACTGCCAAGCATTCCTACTGCCATACACTTCACAACCCATAGAAATTGAGACAGTCCATATTAGAATTTTATTTGCATAACTTGAACTTGGATAGGAGAAGGATTGTTTGAGATGCTCTTTTGCTGCTTATCAATTCTTCCCTTAACTTCTTGTGCAAATTCTTTGTGCAATGCTATAATAAATAGTCACTCTGAATAACTCTTTACAGATAGACTTTAGTAGAGTTATCTCTGAGAATACACAGGCCGGATAATAAAGAGTCACTCTGAATAACTCTTTACCCATAAACCTTTTTCTTTAGACAATCCTGCCCCCCCCCCCCCCCCCCAGGTCATACTTGCTGATATACCTCCGCCAGTTGACCACTACTTCCGTTTGTGCAGCCCTCCCAAGTTCAACAAAAAGACATTAGTCTGAATAATTCCTTCTGCCTGTCTGATTCGATTTCCTTGGGTGTTGAACTTAGAGCCACAGGCCATCACCGCCTATTTCCATGACTCATGTGCCAACATCCCTCAGTCTTTGGAAGTACTGTTATGTCATTTATACTGTGGTCCGTAGATTCACAGTAGGTATCTCCATGCATTAGTTTCCCTGGGTTTCTACTCATTTGTCCTCCCAATCAACAGTTCATGTTTCACTGTTTTCAGAAAGTCGATCACCCAGTCTTCTTCTTCCGCTTTAGTCCTACTTCCTCTAGATGGCTCCTCCATCCCTCCTCTCCAGATGGCACGTTCCCCTCCCTGCAGGGGGATGCCCAGACTGCACCAGCTACTCCATGCTGTCTTCCTCTCCTGCCAGATTCCTCCCTGGGAGCATGTGATCCCAGCTCATATGGGAGGCCCACCCCTGCCAAATCAAATTAAAGATTGGTCAGAGCTCCCCACATGAGCTGCCTGCCACTCAGGTCTCAAGTCCTGCCCCTCTTCCAGAACAATTTCACTAGAAGCATAGGGAGGCATCTTTGAGCCTGAGCACAGGTGACCACACCCCCCACTACACTGACACTCCCATTCCCCAGTTTAAAACAACTAGGCCTGCCTGAAGTCACATGCCTAGATAAATTTGCCTGAAGCGGCATTCTGTCACTAAAACACTTCTAGATCACCTACCTTTAGGTAGTGACCACAACATTGACAAAAGTGGCTGATGCAGATAAGCTCCAGAAAGAATCCTGAAGCACAGATTTTGTGCTAATGATAACGTGGACTTCTATAATATCCATAAGGTGTAATATAATATAAGTAAGCCATTGTGCAAGAACGATAAGACCATCATTTTTAAACAAGATGGAGCTGCTGACTGGATCTCTGCAGCAGATGTGTGGGTCCCTTATTTTAAAGGGATCTTCGAGGTTCCCATAAAGTTCCCCCCTGCAGACCTCCACATCCACCAGGCCAGGAATGTGGGAGGTGAGGCCCTTTACATTGGACAAGCTACCTCTTTGACCAGGAGAAAGAGCTTTGATTTTAAATGCCAGACACAATATTTCCTGATGTAGGAAAAATACCCTTTTGTAGTAATACAACAGCCTCATCTTGATTGCCCTGTCTATAATGTAGTGGGTGGAAAAAGCGGAGAGTAGCACAAAAGGCTTCATCGAGATTTGCTTTGTTCTTGTGTCTTTACCTCAAAATGAATTTGCATATTCGAAATGAGGTATTACTAGGGCTTTGCATTAGGGAAGAAGTATACCCCTGTTTTGATTCTATGACAATTTTCAAACAGGTACATTGCTTTAAAAAACTGCACAATGGTAGTTGTGTGCTGTTATTTCATATATGAGCTACAAGAAAAACCAGATCCTTCATCATCACTGAACTCCCCCTAGTTATTCCCACTCGCTAGATTATACACGTTGTACGACAAGGCATTTTTTTTAGCCACCAAGTGCTACTTCACATTTAACTTCATTGAACTTCATTTGGCATGTAGCTGTCCAATCAACCAATGCATCTAGGTCAGCTTTTGAGTTAGAAACCGTATCATATAGATCAGCAAAAACTGCAGTTTAGCCACTAAAAGATTTATTACATTTATTACTGTGCGTTCCCAGGACAGGTTGCAAATGCATTCTCCAGAGAGATCTTTTTTGGAGGCCAACAGTGTCAATATTCCTTGGCCTGCATCTTATTCTGTCCATAAACATACCAGTTTTCAGGCCATTTTAACTGCTCTTTACCAGTTTTTAGCTGTAAAACAGACCAAACAGGCCTATGCAACTTACAGCTAACAGTTGCTATTGAAACTTTATAATTGAAGTTTGAAATTCACAATGATAGCCTTGATGTATTTGATATTTTTTGGAGTGGAAAACTGGTTTAAATTGCCTGGAAAATGTGTATGGTGCAATATTTTATCTTCAAATCTAGAGCTTTCAAGGAGTTAGTTCACTCTCTAAATAGCATTTAAAAGAGATTATTGGGCTTGTTTGTTTTTTAAAGAATCATAATTACCTAGGTGGATGCAGCATCAGTCCAGTGCTTCTAACTCTGAGAACTGAGCATTCAAACACTGCCAGTCACTCAGTTCTCACAGCTCCCTGAGCAGGGAGCTGGTGACTGTCAGTCAGCAGTAGTGATGGCCGAACGGTTCGCCCGGCGGTCGTTTCGCGGCGAATTTCCGACATTCGCGGTCCGCACGTTCGAACGCCTTTTTCCGTCGTTCGCCGCGGCGGACTTACGTGTTTAATGTATACAAGAACTTTAACCTTTGGTGACACGTTTATCATGTGATACAGGACAGCCAATTGAGACATGACAGCACATGGACACTTGTACATTCCCCCTAACCTATAAATACACCCGATCCGGTGGCCATTTTACATTCTTTCTTCTGTTACGATAGGGACAGGTTCCTGTGTGGAGTAGGGAGAGATAAACCACTAGCTATTTGGTACACAAAAGTTCTTTTCAGGACTGGTATAGGTGTTAGGTGTTGATAGGTTTGCTGTGCTGCTGATTCTTGCAGCAGCCTGAGTGTCTTTTGTTAGTTTAGAGAAAGGGAAAGGACGGTGTATGCTACAGGGACAGCCAGATTAGTCTTTCATCATCATCATCATCATCATCATCATTAGCTGTTACTATCAAGGTCCACAAAAGAGCTGTTCCAGTAACCACTAATCGTTCTCTTTTTTTGCCAATTTGTATAGGGACAGGAAGGAAGCAGTGTTGTCAGGCAGTGAGGGTAATTTTAAAGACTTGCTGTTATTATTAGTTCCACAAAGGTTCTTTTCAGGACTGGTATCAGTGGTACAGTAATAGGCTTGTACATGTATAATATTCTTTCTTCCAAATATAGAAAGGATATTATACTTGACTGCTGCCCTTCTGCTGCAGTCTGCTAAACATTCACAACTCACTTGTTCCACAAAAGTTCTTATAAGGACTGGTAACTTGGTATAGGGTGCTACGGTACATAGGCTTGAGTGCGGTACAGTCTGCTGTTCTGTAAGGACCGCTATCGGTCCACAATAGATAGGGTTGACGTGCACCACTGCTGACCGCTGCCCTATACTGCAGCAGTCCTTCAGCGGTATAGGGACTGACGTACAGTCTGCTAATCACTAACACACAACCTGCTTGTTCCACAAAAGTTCTTATAAGGACTGGTAACTTGGTATAGGGTGCTACGGTACATAGGCTTGAGTGCGGTACAGTCTGCTGTTCTGTAAGGACCGCTATCGGTCCACAATAGATAGGGTTGACGTGCACCACTGCTGACCGCTGCCCTATACTGCAGCAGTCCTTCAGCGGTATAGGGACTGACGTACAGTCTGCTAATCACTAACACACAACCTGCTTGTTCCACAAAAGTTCTTATAAGGACTGGTAACTTGGTATAGGGTGCTACGGTACATAGGCTTGAGTGCGGTACAGTCTGCTGTTCTGTAAGGACCGCTATCGGTCCACAATAGATAGGGTTGACGTGCACCACTGCTGACCGCTGCCCTATACTGCAGCAGTCCTTCAGCGGTATAGGGACTGACGTACAGTCTGCTAAACACTAATACACAACCTGCTTGGTCCACAAAAGTTCTTATAAGGACTGGTAACTTGGTATAGGGTGCTACGGTACATAGGCTTGAGTGCGGTACAGTCTGCTGTTCTGTAAGGACCGCTATCGGTCCACAATAGATAGGGTTGACGTGCACCACTGCTGACCGCTGCCCTATACTGCAGCAGTCCTTCAGCGGTATAGGGACTGACGTACAGTCTGCTAATCACTAACACACAACCTGCTTGTTCCACAAAAGTTCTTATAAGGACTGGTAACTTGGTATAGGGTGCTACGGTACATAGGCTTGAGTGCGGTACAGTCTGCTGTTCTGTAAGGACCGCTATCGGTCCACAATAGATAGGGTTGACGTGCACCACTGCTGACCGCTGCCCTATACTGCAGCAGTCCTTCAGCGGTATAGGGACTGACGTACAGTCTGCTAAACACTAACACACAACCTGCTTGGTCCACAAAAGTTCTTATAAGGACTGGTAACTTGGTATAGGGTGCTACGGTACATAGGCTTGAGTGCGGTACAGTCTGCTGTTCTGTAAGGACCGCTATCGGTCCACAATAGATAGGGTTGACGTGCACCACTGCTGACCGCTGCCCTATACTGCAGCAGTCCTTCAGCGGTATAGGGACTGACGTACAGTCTGCTAATCACTAACACACAACCTGCTTGTTCCACAAAAGTTCTTATAAGGACTGGTAACTTGGTATAGGGTGCTACGGTACATAGGCTTGAGTGCGGTACAGTCTGCTGTTCTGTAAGGACCGCTATCGGTCCACAATAGATAGGGTTGACGTGCACCACTGCTGACCGCTGCCCTATACTGCAGCAGTCCTTCAGCGGTATAGGGACTGACGTACAGTCTGCTAAACACTAATACACAACCTGCTTGGTCCACAAAAGTTCTTATAAGGACTGGTAACTTGGTATAGGGTGCTACGGTACATAGGCTTGAGTGCGGTACAGTCTGCTGTTCTGTAAGGACCGCTATCGGTCCACAATAGATAGGGTTGACGTGCACCACTGCTGACCGCTGCCCTATACTGCAGCAGTCCTTCAGCGGTATAGGGACTGACGTACAGTCTGCTAATCACTAACACACAACCTGCTTGTTCCACAAAAGTTCTTATAAGGACTGGTAACTTGGTATAGGGTGCTACGGTACATAGGCTTGAGTGCGGTACAGTCTGCTGTTCTGTAAGGACCGCTATCGGTCCACAATAGATAGGGTTGACGTGCACCACTGCTGACCGCTGCCCTATACTGCAGCAGTCCTTCAGCGGTATAGGGACTGACGTACAGTCTGCTAAACACTAATACACAACCTGCTTGGTCCACAAAAGTTCTTATAAGGACTGGTAACTTGGTATAGGGTGCTACGGTACATAGGCTTGAGTGCGGTACAGTCTGCTGTTCTGTAAGGACCGCTATCGGTCCACAATAGATAGGGTTGACGTGCACCACTGCTGACCGCTGCCCTATACTGCAGCAGTCCTTCATCGGTATAGGGACTAAGAGTTTTGTCACAGGGTCATTTAAAAAATGACAGGCAGAGGAAGAGGCAGGCCCTTCCGCAGGGGTGGTAGGGGTAGGGCAGGAGCAACAGGCTTGAGCCAAAGTGGGAAGTTGCAGAAGGTGCGTTCAATTACTTTAAAGGATGCACCAGACTTGGTTGAGTGGCTCGCTCAGCCTTACTCTTCTGCACCCTCCTCATCCTCTCGATCTGCACCCTCTTCTTCACTCTCTGCTATGTGCACCCCCAAAGACACTACCACCAACAACACGACCACCACCACCACCACCACATACCTTCCGCTTGAGTCACTGGAATTATTTTCCGATCCATATCAAGAGGACATTTCTGATGCGCAGCCACTCTTGGTATTGGATCAGGAAGAGGAGGTAGCAACAAGCGCTACTCAGCAGTCTGACGCCAGTACCCAGATCAGCCCAAGGAGGAGGTTGGTCCCCGGTGTTGCTGCCTACTCCGAGATCTCTACTTATAGCGGTGGGGAAGGTGACGTTGATGATGACGTGTCTAGTGATGTCACGTGGGTGCCCACAAGAGAGGAAGAGGAGGGGAGTTCAGAGGGAGATATGGACCAGCAGATAGGGAGGAGAAGCAGCAATGACTTACATTGCACAGCAGGGACAAAGCAGACTGCAAATGTATCAGGAGCGAGTCATCGACCATGTACGGTCACATCTGGCGCTCCCAGGACACCGGCACATGGCTCCGCAGTGTGGGCTTTTTTTAACGTGTCCGCTGCTGACAATAGCGTTGCCATCTGCAATCTTTGCAGTCAACGCGTTAGTCGCGGTAAGCCCAATACTCACCTAGGGACGACCGCCTTAAGAAGGCACATGAGCAGCCATCACCGAGCCCAGTGGGAGCAACGGAACACACAAAGCCACACTGCAGGCTCTCACCGTCCAGCCTCGTCTTCTACTTCTCCTTCTCCTCTCTCCTCACAATTGTCCTCCACTCCACCTTCCATCACGCCAAGCTCACATTTTTCTGCAAAAAGGCAGGCTTCCGTGGGCCTAATGTTTGAGCGTAAAAAAATGATGACGCCGGATAACCCTCTTGCCCAACGGTTGGCGGCTGGCTTGTCAGAACTCATAGCCCGCCAACTACTGCCATATAAACTGGTGGACTCGGAGGCCTTTCGCAAATTTGTGGCCATTGGAACACCACAATGGAAGGTCCCAGGAAGGAAGTATTTCTCAGAGAAGGGCATCCCAGAGCTATATGGCCATGTTCAGCGGCAAGTGAATGTATCTCTGGCACACAGTGTCGGTGCCAAGATACATCTGACCACAGACACGTGGTCTAGCAAACACGGGCAGGGAAGGTATATCAGTTTTACTGCCCACTGGGTGAACCTTCTGACGGCCGTCAAGCATGTAACCCGTGGCACCCGTGTAGATTTGGTTTTACCGCCACGGATTGCATGCAGGCCTGACTCTTCTTCTCCTCCTCCTACTCCATCCTCCTCCCTCTCCTCCTCAGCTGCCTCCTCCTTTTCCGCTGCTAGCGTCTCTTCCACTGCACCGCCCAAGCTCCCCAGAACCTATTCCACATGCCAGGTGAGACGTTGCCATGCCGTGCTGCGTCTGTTGTGCCTGGAAGCAAAGAGCCACACTGGCCCGGCACTCCTTTCAGCTTTGCGTTCACAGGCAGATGAGTGGCTAACACCGCTCAATTTGACAGTTGGTAAAGTGGTGTGTGACAACGGTGCCAATCTGCTTAGCGCATTGAAACAGGGCAAAATCACGCACGTGCCGTGCATGGCACACGTCTTAAACTTGGTCGTGCAGCGATTCCTTGTCAAATACCCTGGGGTCCAGGACATCTTGCGGCAGGCAAGGAAAATCTCGGCCCATTTCAGAAGATCTTACACGGCCATGGCTCGCCTTGCTGACATTCAGCGGCGACACCATCTGCCGGTCAGACGTCTTATTTGCGATTGCCCGACGCGATGGAACTCAACCTTCTATATGCTTGATAGGCTGCTCCAGCAGAAACGTGCAGTTAACGTCTACCTGTATGAACTCTGCGAAAGAAACGGTTCTGGGGAGCTGGGTTTTTTTTCACCGCGCCAGTGGCTGCTCATGCGCGACACATGCAGACTTCTGCGGCCATTTGAGGAGATCACCAAACTGGTCAGTCGCAGCCATGGCGCCATCAGTGACATGGTACCTTATGCCTTCTTTCTGGAGCGTGCATTGCGTCGTGTCATTGATCAGGCTGTGGAGGAGCAGGAGCGGGAAGATGAGGAAGTCGCAATGCTGGATGAATTCCCAGGGGGGGCTACTCTATCTGAGACAAGTCAACAACAGGAGTCTGATGAGGAGTCAGAGGAGGATGGTGCCGGGCGGATGAGCAGGAGCAAGAAGAGCATGCTTTAAACCTTTCTGGGATCCCTGTTGTGCGAGGATGGGGAGAGGAGAATGAAGAGGACGACATTATCCTGGATGATGAGCAGGAGCCAGGCCACCACACCGCTTCCACTTTAGTGCAAATGGGGGCCTTCATGCTCCAGTGTTTTAATAGGGACCCCCGTATAAAAAGCATGAGGGTCAAGGACCAGTACTGGGTGGCAACGTACTTAGACCCCCGGTACAAACACAAAATGGCGGAAATGTTACCGCCGTCGCAGAGGGCTGTCAGAATGCAGCACTTCCAGGCCTTGCTTCGAGAAATGCTGCATTCTGCTTTTGCGTGCGCTGGCAGAGGAGCAATTCCCACTCCCAGAGAAGGATTTGCGGGTACCAATCCAACAGCGCCTGCAAGAAGAGGCCGGTTTGAAGATGTGTTGGTGACTTCGGATATGAGGTCATTCTTTCAGCCGACCCATCGACAGGTGTCATCCGGATCCAGCATCAGGGAACGCCTAGACCGTCAGGTGTCCGACTACATTGGGTTAACGGCCGATGTGGACGCTCTGAGGAGTGATGAACCCCTAGACTACTGGGTGGGCAGGCTTGACCTCTGGCCAGAGCTTGCCCAATTTGCAATCGAACTGTTGGCTTGCCCCTCATCCAGTGTCCTGTCCGAAAGGACGTTCAGCGCAGCAGGGGGGATTGTGACCGATAAGCGTACTCGCCTAGCTCACCACAGTGTTAACTACCTCACATTTCTAAAAATGAATGAGGCATGGATCTCGGAGGAATTCAACACATGTGACCAGTAGACCATGTATATGTCTATAAACTATTTTTTTAATCAAGCACACAGACCTTCTTAATTCATTTGGCTCACTTCCTTGACCCAAAAAAGCACACCGTACTATATGCCCCTACCCTCCTCTTTGAAGAGGTTGAGCGGTGTCATATTTCTACTGGGGCTGCTTATGATATCCCTGTGCTGTGCTGACTTCCTCCTGGGGGTTCTTATTATGAAGGGATCACACTATCCCTGTGCTGTGCTGACTTCCTCCTGGGGGTTCTTATTATGAGGGGATCACACCATCCCTGTGCTGTGCTGACTTCCTCCTGGGGCTGCTTACGGTGCTGCTGTCAGCGCTGTATGTCACGGTGCTGCTGTCAGCGCTGTATGTCACGGTGCTGCTGTCAGCGCTGTATGTCACGGTGCTGCTGTCAGCGCTGTATGTCACGGTGCTGCTGTCAGCGCTGTATGTCACGGTGCTGCTGTCAGCGCTGTATGTCACGGTGCTGCTGTCAGCGCTGTATGTCACGGTGCTGCTGTCAGCGCTGTATGTCACGGTGCTGCTGTCAGCGCTGTATGTCACGGTGCTGCTGTCAGTGCTCTGTATTACGGTGCTGCTGTCAGATGCCTCTATCACGGTGCATGTGTCATTCCGGTATGTCACGCTGCTGGTGATCATCTCCTGCACCCTCTTCTTTGCCTACCCTGGTCCCTGACCTTCCCTCTCCTCCATTGCCTTCATTAGCTCCATAGTCCTGAATTGTTAGAACAATTTCCCAAATAAAATAAAAATGCTTGTAGTTATCGATCCCAAATTCACCTCATACATGTATTATGTCATTGTCCAGATGGTGGGACTACGTTTTACCCCCTAATAATTACCACGTGGCCGCAAATTCGACATGAAGGTTTGCAAAGTTCGCCTCCCATTGAAGTCAATGGGGCCCGCGGCGAACGTTCGGTTTCGCGAACGTTTGGGTCCGTTCGCATTTCGCGTTCGCGAAACGTCCCGTCGGAAGTTCGTCCATCACTAGTCAGCAGCTCACTGCTCTGCTCCCTGCGCTCACTAGAGCGCTGGGCTGTGGAGGGGATGGGAGTGGCCGGCTCACCGGGTGCCAATCCAGGTATGTGAGCAGATCTTGACTCCATTGTAACAATCTTGCCTGAGCCTGGACCGGCTCTATGACATCAGCTGACACCAGGCTTCAGCCTGCTGTCTGCTGAAAATGGATCACAGGAGTACAGAAAAAAAACTGCACTCCTGAGATCCACTGGAAAAGTACAGCCAAACAAGCTTTAGCTGTACTTCTCATTTAAGGGCTTTCCAACCACTCTTAACAAAACCCTATACAGAAGGATATATGTTTGGCTGTACAGGCTCTCAGACTACCGGAGTACTGTTTATCCCTGCAAAAGACAGTGGGGTTTATTTACTAACAGCAAATCTACTTTGCACTACAAGTGCACTTGGAAGTGCAGTCGCTGTAGATCTGAGGGGAAAATCTGAAATGAGGGGAAGCTCTGCTGATTTTATCATCCAATCATGTGCAAGCTAAAATGCTGTTTTTTCCTTGCATGTCCCCTCAGATCTACAGCGACTCCACTTCCAAGTGCACTTTCAGTGCAGTTGCAGTACAAAGTGGATTTGCCTTTAGTAAATAACCCCCAGTGTCTCACTCACATTTTATCAGATAACTGTTCAGACAAAGCACCCATCTATATAGGGTTGGCTGAGCCTGGACATCAGCTCCTTGCAGAAGTTAATATCTCTCAAGCATCGGCCTGGTCAATGCAAGTGTCACGTACCTGCCCCTGCTGGATAAGCTTGACATGCAGTGGGAAGGCTTCATGTACAACCCCGGATCAAGGGCCACTGGTGTTGCAACAGTGGCCGCAAGAGCCTGGGGGTGTATGGTTGCCTGGGTTATCTTCGGTGTAGCAGATGTGTCACCAGGATAGATGAGCAGGTTGAATAGCAGGTGTTGTCAGTTCAGCTGATGCAGCAGGAAACAGGAAGCAGGCTGGTAGGTGCAGAGCTGAGGAGACACTGAATGCATAGCCAGACAAGCCAAATTTGGTAACAGAGGATCAGATGCAGATACAGACAACAGGCAGAGAATAGTCAGAATACAAGCAGAGTTTGGCAACAGGATATCAAGCAGTGGAGAGGTAATCATAGTCAGCAAGGCAAGCTGGGGTCTGGATATCAGAGAGCAAATGTAGTCAGAGTGAGCCGGGTCAACACAGGAATTAAAATCAGGATCTCAGGAACAGGTTTCACAGGTACAAGCTGCAGAGCAGACAGCAAAGTCTCTGTGCAGCTGGGGGGGTTTAAATAGGAAGTCTTTATGCCAGTCTCTGCAATTACTCTGTTCTCTTGTTAACCCCTAGGTAACCACTGTGTCGGGTGGTGAATCCATGACATTGCCCCCTCCTTACGGTCAACCTCCAAATACCCAATTATCTTTCCTTTTTTTGGTGGCTGCGGAAGAAGGCATTGATAAACCCTTGGGCATAAACATCTTGTTCAGATTCCCACAAATTTTCCTCCGGACCATAGCCTTTCAATTTGATTAGGTACTGTACCTGGTTTCTTCTTCTACAGTATAAAACGTCTTTCACCTCACACTCCTTTTTCCACTCTATGGTCTATGGGTTCTGGTGGTCTGGATACTCTATCTGGAAACAAGTTGGGGACTGTGAGTCTCCGGTAAGAAACATGGAAGGCAGGATGTATTTTATATGACTCAGGTAGAGATAATTCATAAGCAACATCATTAAGTTTCATCTTAACTGGGAATGGTCCCACAAATTTTGGTGCCAGTTTCTTTGAGGGATATGTCAACCTGAGATTCGTAGTTGATATCCTTACCTGGTCTCCTAGGTAGAGAATCAGTTCACCCCTTCTTTTTCTGTCAAAGGCCTTATTTTTAGCTGCTTGTGCTTTGGTGACCATTTCCTGTAGCAACTTATTTTGCGTTTGAGGAAATCCACGGTGTCTTGGACAGCAGGAACTGTGGCCTCTGGAATTAGGTCAGGCAAAAAGGATGGGTGAAAAACATAATTCGCACAGAAGGATGACTGACCTGTGGCAGAGTGGCTGGCATTATTGTAGGCGGAAAACTAAATCCATGGCCATTATTCTCCATGGTCTGTCAGGGACTGGCAGTTGTAGAAGTAGACCCCAGGCTCAGCTATTAGTACCCTTGCTCCAGTTCCAGATTGCACAGGAATTCATGTACCTTTTATAGGTTTCTTCCAGGTCCGGCCACCAGAACATGCATTTCAGGAGATAAAGCATCTTGTGGACTCCTAAATGACCTGCTAGGGGATGATCGTGACACAGACCCAAAAATACCTTCTTTCCATTCAAAAGCAATCCTTCCTGGAATGTTAGCATGACCCCTGGAGGGCTAGGGACATCTGCCGAAGCCTGCTTCATTCGGGTGAGAAGGTTGCTCTCTAAAAGTAAGAAGTTACCTTCAGAAAAGATGGTGTCTGCCACTTGTGATTCCTTGCGGTCATCAAACATATGGGACAGTGCATCTGGTTTCACATTCCTTGAGTTTGGCCGATAGGTAATGTGGAACACAAATCAGAAAAAGAGCAGGGCCCCAACGTAAAGAATAGTAATAGGGCCCAATGTGCTTTAGGTGTTTAGCAGTCCTCAAGTACTCAAGATTTTTATGGTCAGTTTAGACCAATATGGGATGCGCTGCTCCTTCCGGAAGGTACCTCCACTCTTCTAAAGCCACCTTTATGGTCACTTACTCTCAGTCCCCAACTTCGTAGTTTCTCTCTGCTAGAGAAAAAGATGCATCAGACCCTTAGGGCCTTGGCACTGAAAGATGACTGCTCCAACAGCGACTTCAGATGCGTCTACTTCTAGTGTTTATGGCAGAGACGGGTCTGGGTGACTAAGAACAGGTGCCAAAGTAAATAGTCTCTTCAGGGTATTAAATGCGGATTGTGCCTCAGGTAAATGCAGATTGTGCCTCAGGTGTCCAATGGAAGCAGAGGCTATGTTTAGTCAGCTGTGTGATAGGGGTTATGATAGCGGTGAAGCCTCTGATGAACCTCCTGTAAAAGTTGATGAATCCTACGAAGCACTGCACCCCCTTCTTGTCGGTAGGTGGAGCCCAGTATAGGACAGCAGAGACCTTTTCAGAGTCTATCTTGATCCCTTCAGGTGAGATTGCCAACCTCATGAGAATCTAGAGAAACTGAGAAAAAATTAGAATATCATCTAGGTAAACAATCAAGAATATGTCCAGGAAGTCTCGGAATATGTCATTGACAAAGTGTTGGAAGGTAGCCGAGGCATTGCACAGGCCAAAGGGCATCACTAGATATTTAAAGTGGCCGAAACAGGTGCGAAGGGCCGTCTTCCTTGACGGATGTGGACTAAATTGTAGGACCCGCAGATAGCTTGGTGAAGATGGTTGCCGATTGTAATCGCTGAAATAGTTTGGGTATTAGAGGGAGAGGATACCGGTTTTTAACTGTAATTTTATTGAGTTCCTAATAATCCACGCAAGGTCATAGGGAGTGGATGTTTTTTTCAACAAAAAATATTCCTGCTGGGGAAGTAGAGGGTTGGATCAACCCCCTTTTTCAAGTTTTCTTGGATATACTCTTTTATTGCCTCCTGTTCTTGTTCAGCGAGTGGGAAGATCCTACCAAAAGGTATTTCGGCCCCTGGAAGCAGTTCAACTGGGGAGTCGTATGGCCGATGCGAGGAAGAATGTCAGCCCCTCCCTTACAAAAGACATCAAGGAACTCATGGTAGGGTTCAGGTTATGCTTGGCGCACCTCAGACCTGAGAGTCCATACAGAGTAGTGGTGTAGAAGGGACTGGGGACCCTGGTAAGCTGTGTTCCTGGCAATAGGCTGAGTGGAAATTGATTCTCCCTGCGGCCCAGTCAACTTGTGGATCATGCACCTGTAGCTAGGGTAGGCCCAGAATAACAGGGAATAGCGGGAAGAGATGACATCAAAGCTTAGGATTTCCTTATGTTGGGAGGAGGTCAACACATGTAAGGGAAATGTCTCTTGGGTTACAGGTCCGGACTTGATACATGACCTGTCAGTCAGGTAAATGGGAAAAAAAAGTCCTTGTGCTTTAGATCTCAAGGGGATGTATTGTTGTGTAGCAAAAGTCAGATCAATAAAACAACTGCAGGCCCCAAAATCAATGACCGCAGTACTTCCACTTCCAGCTGGAAAGAGATGGGAAGAGTTGGATTAGTGGCATTGATAGATGACTGAAGAGATCATCCGCCACTTACGTGTCTTGGTTGGGCTAGCGCGTACATAGTGGCCCGTTTCCCCATGGTATATGCAGAGTTTATTCTTTCATTAGTGTAGGCACTCCTCCAGAGACAGAGAGGGGCATATTAGGTAAATTTGCATAGGCTCTGGTGCTTCAGTTGCAGTAGTAACAGAAGTGGGCTGAACTGGAGTGAAACTGGCAGGTGCGGGTGAGTAGGAGCTGAGATTCAGGGGCATCATCCGGACTGGATGTGGCTGCTGGGCTGATCTTTCTGATCATCTCACACAATCCTTACTCACCTCAGTATCAGCACAGGAGAAGAATCTGCTTTTATTGCAGGTGGGAACAGCATTTGTAATCTGTGACTAAAAGGGTGAAAGGGTGAGGGGGCACAACTCTGATGTATGGGGACACTGTGATGGAGAAACCTGATGCATATGGGCACTGTGATGAGGGAACCTGATGTTTGAGGACACTGTTATGGGAAATCCGATGTATGGGGGCACTGTAATAACGATGCCTGCTGTATGGAGACACTGTGATGGGGGAACCTGATGTATATGGGCACGGTGATAGGGAACCTGAAGTATGGATGCACTATAATGGGGAACCCTGAGGTATGAAGACACTTTGATGGGTGCACCTGATGTATATGGGCGGAACATGATGATGAGGGGAACATGATGTACAGTTGTGCTCATAAGTTTACATACCCTGGCAGAACTTATGATTTATTGGCCATTTTTCAGAGAATATGAATGATAACACAAAAGCTTTTCTTTCACTCATGGTTAGTGTTTGGCTGAAGCCATTTATTATCAATCAACTGTGTTTACTGTTTTTAAATCACAATGGCAACAGAAACTACCCAAATGACCCTGATCAAATGTTTACATACCCCAGTTCTTAAGTGGCAAAGTAGCTGGTGTAGTAAGGATGGGCTTGGGTTGCTTTAGGACTGGGCCAACTTCTCAGTTCATCACCAGTACTATAGACGGGACAGACTGCACCTAAATGAGGAGGGGCAGATCAGCTGGGAGTAAATATGACCAAAAGTTAGAGGGGTTTTTTAAACTAGGTGACAGGGGGAGGGCCCAGAGGTAGACATAGTCAGCACAGAACATATTCCAGAGGGTAGTATTGGGGGCACCAATGGTAGGTTGATTAAAGCACATTAACCCAAGGAAAGTATAGTACCAAGTCCTAGTTGCAATTTTGGAACACCTAATAGGAGGATAGTATGCGACTGGTCTAAACTACGTGGCATGTTCACCAATGCCAGTAGCCTGGTGGACAAGGTGGGTGAACTAGAGATGCTGTTGTATGAGGAGGATTTGGATTTTGTGGGAATTTCAGAGACCTGGTTTAACAGCTCTCATGATTGGCTGGAAACCATTCAAGGGTAAACCCTTTATCTCAGGGATAGAAAGGGGGGAAAAGGGGGAGGGGTATGCCTATATATCAAGAATAATGTACACGTTAATGTCAGAGATGATATCACTAAGAGAGTTAGGGAGGAGGTGGAATCCTTATGGGTAGAGCTCCAAAGGGATGAACCTAAGGGAAAAATAATACTGGGAGTATGCTATAGGCCCCCTAATCTGAGAGAGGAGGGGGAGACAGATCTCCTATCACAATTTGGATTAGCAGCAAGGATGGGAAGTGTTATCATAATCGGGGATTTTAATTATCCAGACATAGACTGGGCGGAGGGAACCACGCATTCGTCTAAGGCTCGCCAGTTCCTAAATGTCTCGCTGGACAATTTCATGGTTCCAAAAATACAGACCTAATCACGGATGTGGAAATACGGGACAATTTAGGAAACAGCGATCACAGGTCAATTGGCTTCAGTATAAATCACACAAATGGGAAACATAAGGGAATACAAAGACACTGAATTTCAAAAGAGCCAACTTCCCTAAACTACGAACCTTGCTAAAAGGAATACATTAGGATAACATTTTAGGAACAAAGAGTGGAGGAGAGATGGATTTGCTTTAATAGCATATTAAATAAGGGCATTGGTCAATGCATCCCATTGGGTAATACATTTAAAAGCGCGAACAAAAGTCCTGGATGGCTTAACTCCAATGTACAAATGCATATAAAAGCAAAGGAGAAGGCCTTCAGAAAATACAAGGTTGAGGGAACATCAGCATTCAGACTTTATAAAGAATGCAATAAGAAATGTAAGGGTGCAATTAGGGTGGCTAAGATAGAACACGAAAGACACATAGCGGAGGAAAGCAAAATAAATCCCCAAAAATTCTTTAAGTATGTAAAACAGTAAAAAAAGGGAGGACAGACCATATTGGCACTATAAAGAATGAGGAAAGACATCTGGTATCAAAGGATGGGGAGAGGGAGAAGGGAATCGGGGGGGGGGGCTTCAATAACCAAAACTGCAGTGTTTATCCTCATGACACATCACAGGAAGCACCTCCATGGTTAGCAGAGGACAGATTTAAAATTAGACTTGGGAAACTTTGCATTAATAAATCACTGGGACCAGATGGCTTGCAACTGAGGGTGCTTAGGGAAGTGAGTCAAGTAATTGCCAGACCATTGTTCCTAATTTTTACTAACAGTCTACTGACTGGAATGGTACCAGCGGATTGGAGAAAAGTCAATGTAGCACCAATATTTAAAAATGGCCCAAAATACATCCCTGGGAATTACAGACCAGTTTGCCTAACATCAATAGTATGCAAGCTCTTGGAGGGGATGATAAGGGACTGTAAACAAGATTTTAGTCATGAAAACTGTATCATTAGCAGTAATCTGCATTGATTCATGAAGAATCGTTCTTGCCAAACGAATCTATTAACCTTCTATGAGGAGGTACGTTGCCATCTAGATAATGGAAGGCCTGTAGATGTGGTGTATCTGTATTTTGCAAAAGCATTTGATACAGTTTCCCATAAAATGTTTACTGTACAAAATAAGGTCCGTTGGCATGGACTATAGGGTGAGTACATGGATTGAAACATGAGTGGGTAGTGGGGTCCCCCAGGGTTCTGTGCTGGGACCAATCCTATTTAATTTGTTCATAAACAACCTGGAGGATGGGATAAACAGCTCAATCTCTGTATTTGCAGATGATACTAAGCTAAGCAAGGCAATAACTTCTCCGCAGGATGTGGAAACCTTGCAAAAAGATTTAAACAAATTTATGGAGAGGGCAACTACGGTTTAATGTAGAAAAATTTAAAATAATGCATTTATGTGGCAAAAATATGAATGCAATCTATACACCGGGGGGAGAACCTCAGGGGGAATCTAGGATGGAAAAGGACCTGGGGGTCCTAGTAGATGATAGGCTCAGCAATGGCATGCAATGCCAAGCTGCTGCTAACAAAGCAAACAGAATATTGGCAGCATTAAAAAGGGGATCAACTCCAGAAATAAAAGAATAACTCTTCCGCTCTATAAGACTTTGGTCCGGCCGCACCTAGAGTATGCTGTCCAGTTCCAGGCACCAGTCCTCAGGAAGGATGTACTGGAAATGGAGTGAGTACAAAGAAGGGCAACAACACTAATAAAGTGTCTGGAGGATATTAGAATATATTAGAAAGGTTGCGAGCACTGAATTTATTCTCTCTGAAGAAGAGACGCTCGAGAGGGGTTATGATTTCAATTTACAAACACCATACTGGTTACCCCACAATAGAGACAACTTTTTTTTTTCGGAAAAGAGAGTTTAACAAGACACGTGGCCACTCATTAAAATTTTAAGAAAAAAGGTTTAAGCTTAAAATACGTAGAAGGTTCTTTAATGTAAGAGTGGCAAGGATTTGGAATTCCACAAGCGGTGGTATCATCTGGGAGCATCAACAGTTTCAAAAGACTATTATATAAGCACCTGAACAACCACAGCATACAGGGATATACAATGTAATACTGACATAAAATCACACACATAGGTTGGTCTTAGTGTCTTTTTTCAACCTCACCTACTATGTAACTATCATAGGCCTGGTTGACTCCTCTCCAAATCACTCCAAATGACTGTGTTAGAAGGTTTGAGGCTCGTTTCTGTGCTGTTTGGCACATTGTAAGCGGGATACTGTGTGGCATTTGCATAGTAATGGCTTTCTTCTGGTGACGCAACCATGCAGCCCTTCTTTCTTCAAGTGCCTTCTTATTGTGTATCTTGAAACAGCCACACCACATGTTTTCAGAGAGTCCTGTATTTCACCTGAAGTTATTTGTGGGTTATTTGTGGGTTTTTCTTTGCATCTCGAACAATTTTCCTGGCAGTTGTGGCTGAAATTTTAATTGGTCTACCTGACTGTGGTTTGCTTTCAACAGAACTCCTCATTTTCCACTTCTTGAGTGGCGTTTGAAAACTGCCGATTAGCATTCTCAATTCTCTCAATTCCTTGGATATCTTTTTATATCCCTTTCCTGTTTTATACAGTTCAACTACCTTTTCTCGCAGATTCTTTGACAATTCTATTGCTTTCCCCAAGACTCAGAAAAACAGAAACGTCAGTGCAGCACTGGATGAAAGATGCAAGTCAGGAGTCCAGAAATGCATTGGCCTTTTATATACACACACACTAATTACAAGCAAACAGATCACAGGTAAGGATGGTTACCTTTAATACCCATTCAAATCCCTTTGTGTCAACTTGTGTGCATGTTATCAGGCCAAAATCACCAGGGTATGTAAACTTTTGATCAGGGTCATTTGGGTAGTTTTTGCTGCCATTATGATTTAAACAGAGCAAACACAGTTGATTCATAATAAATTGCTTCATCCAAACACTAACCATGAGTGAAAGGTTTTTGTGTTATTCATATTCTCTGAAAAATGGCCAAGAAATCATAAATTCTATGTAAACTCATGAGCACAACTGTATATGGGTACTTTGATGCGGGAACCTAATGTTTGGGGACACTGTTATGGGAAAACCTGAAGCATGGGGGAATCTGATGTATAGTGACATTGTGAGGGGGGGAACCTGATGTATGGGGGCACTGTGATGGGAAACCTAATATATGGGGGCACTGTGATTGGGGGGGGGGGGGTCTTGAAGTATGGGGACACTGTAATGGGGACACCTGCTGTATGGGGACACTGTGATGGGGGAACTCAACCTTATCTCAGTATCAGCACAGAAGAGGAATAAAAAGCTGCTTCCACTGCAAGTGGCTCAATTTGTGCCCAGGATATGGACATTGGTAGTGAGCACCATGTCACCCCCCTGGACAAGTGTAGGGCTTTATAATATTGCACCATGTCGGTTAGCCCTATGCACCCACTTCATGTTAGAGTAAGAAGTCTCATTCTAGTTGGTTTGTCTCTCCTAATTAACTTTATCAACATAGTGTGTAGGGATACAAAGTAGGAGTGAGGTATTTTTGTAGGTAACACTTGGTATTAGGTATAAAATGCGTCAAAGTTGTAATTTTGAAAACGTTACATCTTCCTAACCAAGATAGGGCAAGCTTATGTCACATTCTGAGTTCTGTAGATATTTTTTTTTTAACAAGGGGCTAAAGTTGTCCTCAAATAAAGTGGATGGGTTCAGGATAATTTAAGTACCCAAATACGTCAAGCTGGAAGGAATCCAGTAAAATGAGTGAGTACAAATGTTCAATTTGGTAACCCTATGTCACATACCTAGTAGCACAGCCTGATACGATGAGGAAGGCCTCTCTTAGCCCTTGTACACACGGTCGGAGATTCCGACAACCAAATCCGTCGGATTTTGTCCGAAACTGTTGCATGCACACGGTCGGACGAAGTTGTCGGAAAATCCGATCGTTCAGAACGTGATGACGTTATTTCGTTACGACGGGACTATGTTCAGGCTAGTAGCCAATAGCTTTGATGTAGGAATTTGATCTGAGCATGCGTGGCACTTTGTCGGATCAGAATTCTCTACACATGATCAGAGTATTTCCGATCGGAGCATTTTGTCGGAAAATATTTCCGGCAAGTTGGAAAATTTGGTCCGACGGATATTCCGACGGAAACAGTCCGATGCAGACCACACACACAGTCGGAATATCTGACAAAATGCTCCGATCGGACACATTCCGTCGGAATCTCCGATCGTGTGTACAAGGGCTTACACTTCTGACTCAGGGCCCTTGACAGGGAGCACAGAGTGGCATTAGTGCTTGTAGGGCTTACTAACAGCAGAGCAGATGTCCACAGTGGGCAGGAAAATTTGTCAGATTGCTTCAGCAAGCAGGCAGGCTGCTGGTACTGGTAACAGCAGACAGAGTAGCAGAGTCAGGCAGGCTGGGTCATTCACAGACGGGAGAGATCAGGTGCAGGGCACAGACAGGAGCATGGTCAGGATACAAGTCGGGATGTGGAGCTGATCAGTGAAGCAGGAGCCAAAAGAGCAGACAGAAGGGGAGGTCAGTGGACAAGCCAAGGTCGATATAGGTGTAGTTCAGAGAATGGTCAAGACAAGCCGGGTCAGCAACTGGAAGCAGGGTACAGATTCACAGGATCACAGGTTACATAGGAGGCTGAAGACAAAGCAGCACTGAATCTGAGCACGGATATTACCTTACATTATAATGGTTCAAGGGACAGAATACAATCTAGCCGGGTCCCTTGCCGGGTCCTGATAGATAAAGGAAAGTATTGCAATCTGACCCCATTCACTGCAGCCACGGGAGAAGAATAAAGGTCATAGGTCCATGCCATCACATGGTGCCCCAGGCCAATGTGAGTCATGGTGAACCATAGAAATTGCCAGTCCATCCAAAGACCTTCTAATTGTCCATAGATAACAGCATAAAAGTTTCAGCCCTTGATCGGGCAGAAAGTCAATGACCTTTGTGATGTTCTCCCTAACCTCACTCTGTGGGACAAAGCCAACCTGGTCCTCTCGGACAATCCAAACGATGTAAGGGAGCAACCAATTCACCAGGACTTTCGAAAAACGTGGTAAATAAATGTTCAAGAGGGCAATTGATCTATCATTACTTAACTGAGTGTGATCCTTATCAGGTTTGGGAATGGCTGCTATGTGTACCTGCAATAAGTCCTTTGCAGGGAGATGGCCAGTAGTAACAGCCTTAAACTCACAAAGAAATTACTAAGAGTACATCTCTAAGGCCGCGTACACACGGGCGGACTGTTCGCCCAACTTTGTTCGTCAAACAGTTTGACAAACAGTCCGCTCAAAATTAGCATGAACGGACTTGACCACACACGATGAACGAACAGTCCGCTGAAACCGTGCGTGATGACGTGAACGGCACGTACGACGGGACTAGAAAAAACAACGTCCTATACACTGCAATGCAACCTTCGGCGTGTAAATCCTTTCTGAGTATGCGCGGAACTTAGTTTGACGAACAAGCCTACACACGAGCGGACTGTCCGCTCAAACCAAGTTTCAGCGGACAGTTTTACGGAAATTCCGAAAAACTTTGTTCGTCAGACTGTCCGCTGAAACTGTCCGCTGAAGCCCACACACGAGCGGACTGTCCGCTGAAACACTGTTCAGCGGACAAAGTTGGGCGAACAGTCCGCCCGTGTGTACGCGGCCTAAAGGTTTTATAGTAGCTAAGAGGCAACTCATCAGGGCCCAGAGCCTTTTCAGTTTTAGAGGTGGAAAGAGCAGTGTTTAGTTCTTCGCATGAAAGTAGGATTTCCACACCCTCACTCACTTGTAGGGGGAGAACTGGTAGAGTCAACGACATCAGGAAGGAAGCAATCAAAACAATTCTGAGGGGAGATGGATGTGACTCAGGACTTTTGAGGTTGTACACACTTTGGTCTGAGTCTGCTGACATCACATCCAAGATGGTGGCATCCAGCAGCACAATGCTTTTGGGTGTAATTAAAAAAAACATTTAAAAAATATGGTGAATGTACATATAAGCCTATGGGAAAAATTTTAGTTGAACTCAATGTTATGGTCATAGTGTCTCTTTAAAGGAACACTTGGAAAAAAACATGAAGAGAACGACCACTTGCTGGCAGGCTGATCTTGCTTCATTACTTTATGTCACTGAGAAAAAAAACAAGTATTCCAATAAGGAATGTTGTACTTACCTTGATTTTTCTGATCTGCGCACGTATTCCAGGATATAGAACGAGTATACCATAAAGATTAAAGGAACTGATATTGAAGGTCTCACTTTTTCCTTCTGCCTAAAGCTGAATTGTAAAAAAAAATAACAACAATAATTACAAACTGCAGTGATTAAGGTAATTTAAAAGCAGAAATAGCACTTTAAGACTTGTAGATCCCGAACAACTGGAGGGAGTAAGTTGATATGCCTTGCCCTGCCCTGCCCTGAGGCATTGCTGGTTCTGGAGAGGTATGTAAAGTGCATCACACTAATGTAATGTACATATTATCATTTGAAGAGCATTACATGTGGCCAAACTGTCATCTGGATCACTAATCCCTAATAGTACAAACACAGGTAAAGTTATCAATGATGATAGGGGCTCCTCGAGGCTGTAGTGAAACGAAACTACATTCTTCTCCGTATAACCATTAAATGAGCAGCTTCACTGATAAGTGCCATAGGGGAAAATACAGAGTTTAAAATGTCACTTTTTAACTTTGACAATTTTTTCTTTGTAGATGTGTTTCTTATCAAAAACATTGTATAGAAATTGGTAGTGGCACACACACTTTTACAGGTTGAACTGGATAGACTGGTGTTGTTTTCCAACCTTACCAACGATGTAACTATATACATTTTTACTGCTAGAAGACTCTAACCAATTGACCTCCAGAAGATTTACCCCCCTTCATGACCAGGCCATTTTGCGCTACGGCACTGCATTACTTTAACTGACAATTGTGCATTCATGCAACGCTTTTCCTTCAATAAAATGTATGTGATTTGTCTCAGACAAATTGAGATTTCTTCTTGGTATTTGATTACCAAACAGTGTTGTCGCATGTAAAGATATAATAAAATAGTTACAAAAATGTAATGGGTGTACTCACTTTTGTGAGATACTGTATATTCTTTTTCTTTTACATAAAGTTTTTTTATTTTTCATTGAAACAGATTAAAAAAACAAAGAAACGATTACAGACACTGTCGGCCATACTGTCCTTAGTAAGTGCTATTAATATGGATTTACAAGCGGGGGTTTTGTAAGAAGAGAATGAAGGGAATGTTTCCAAGGGATTTTTGTTGGGGGGGGGGGGGGGTTGAGCCGATCCACCGAACCAGTGAGAGTTTAGAGAGAGGAGGTTAGATTCGTTGTACCAGGGTTTCGGTATGTATGGCCAAGTGTCGTCACCAGTATTGCTATAAGGTATAAGGTGTTGATCTCTTAACTCTATTTCTTATTCTAGAGCCAGCTGCTCCTCGTGAACCCAGGGGCCCCATATCTTTGCAAATTTTTTATGACAGTTGCGGCCTAGGTAGGTCAGCTTGTATAGTGGGAGGGCTTTATTAATGAGGGTTCTCCGGAAGTGTATTGATAGGGGGGTGGATCCCTTTCAATGGAAGAGGATCGCCTTCCTGGCCTAAAATGCTGCATACATTACAGTTTCTTGGCTTGGGGAGCTTCCAGTGTGTCCACTATGCCAAGCAACAGTGGTATCAGGTCACATGGGACTTTTAATTTTCTAATTAAGTTTATTCTGTTAACTACCCCTTTCCAGAAAGTCTGTATATACCGGCAGGACCAGACCATATGGAAGAAGGAACCTTCCTGTACATTTGGTGCAAACCGGGTTGCTGGTAGGGTATATTTTCGATAGGCGCTGTGGGGAGAAATAGGCTCTATGCTGGAATTTTAGTTGAGTGAATCTGTCTCTGTCAGCTATCATCAAAGAGAGGTACTGCTGGATACCCTCCTCCCAATCATCATCAGCCAGAGAGGGTATATCCCTCTGTCAAACTGAAAATAGCTGCGAGACTTTGGAGGTGTCTAGGCCCAACAGGACTGAGTATAGGGTAGAGAGGGTTTTGTTCTCTCCCTCCTCTCTCAGCAGCCGCTCCACCCCAGCGGTTCCCAACACTGGTGGTGTGGAAAACTGGGAGTGATAGGCGTGGCAGAGCTGCTGGTATCTGAAGAACAGACAGTTGGATAGCCCTTTTTGTTGCTTCAGAACATCAAATGAGAGTAGACCATCCGGGGAGCGTGGTAATTCTATATTCTTTTTTACTTTCAAAATCATCCTTTTTATATTAAATATTTAATGGAGGACAGATGGATAGATAGATAGACAGATAGATAGATAGATCTGATTCCCCAGATCATGATTAGAAGGCAACTGTCACATGATATAATGTCACATGATATTTGCACAACTGTTTGCATATTTTTTCAGAAAAACATACATTAAAATGAATATTAGTGCAAACAAACACAATATAATACCCATTTTTTTGTATAAAATATAAAAGAAGGGATTGTGTTAAGTAATTAGATAATGAACAAGTTAAGTCCTAAAATTGCATGGAGCCATGGGTTTGACTTTTACCTCTTTCCGACCGGAGCACGACAATGTACGTCGGCAGAATGGCACGGACAGGCATATGGGCGTACAGGTACGTCCCTTTAACCACTTCCCGACCGCCGCACGACGATGTACGTCGACAGAATGGCACGGGCAGGCATATGGGCGTACCTGTACGTCCCTGCCTTCCCGTGGGTGGGGGGCCCGACCGGTGCCAGCGGCGGTCGGTATCCGTTCAGGAGCGATCCGGGATGGACATCACTTCCTCTCCTGTAATGTAAACACAGGCAGAGGAAGTGATGTAATCTCTCCTCCGTGTCGGTATTTTTCGTTCCGGCACCGAGGAGAGAGGATCGGTGAGTTGCACCAACACGACACTACACAGTAGAACATGCCAGGCACACTCTCACCCCCCCCTTCACCCCCCGATCACCCCTGCCCCCCCAGTCACAGTGACACCAATTGCATTTTTTTTTTTTTTTGCATTGGTGTCATTTGTGACTGTAATAACTGTTAGGGCAATTAGGGTTAGCCCCCTTTAGTTCTAAGGTACCCCCCTAACCCCCCCAATAAAGGTTTAACCCCGTGATCACCCCCCATCGCCAGTGTCACTAAGGCTCGGTTCACATTGCAGCGGTTTATGAGAACGGATGTGATTCGCACCGCACTGCAGTGCAAATCACATCCGATCTCTGTGCGATTCGAGTTCAGCCATACAGATAGTATGGCTGAATTTGCGTCGCACCCGCCGCAAATTCGCACGGGACCCTTTTTTTGGTCCACAGCAGAATCGGATCGCATGGGTGTTCACACCATGCGATCCGAGTTTGCAGATCGCACTGCGATATGCGAACTGATCTGGGGGTGTCATTAACATTTCACTGACACTCCCAGCAGTTCGCATAGGGCAGTGTGAACTGCCACCGGGAGGCATGCGATGCGGGAACCCGCCACGGATTCGTGGCGTTCCTGCATCGCTCCAGTGTGAACCCAGCCTAATAAGCGATCATTTTTCTGATCGCTGTATTAGTGTCACAGGTGACGCTAGTTAGGCAGGTAGGTATTTAGGTTCGCCTCAGCTTTTTATAGCGCCAGGGACCCCCATATACTACCGCATAAAGCCTCCTGATTGCCCCCTAGTTAACCCTTTCACCAGTGATCACCATATAACTGTTACAGGTGACGCTGGTTGGTTAGTTATTTTTTTATAGTTTCAGGGCACCCGCCATTTATTACCTAATAAAGGTTTAACCCCCTGATCACCCGGCGGGTGTCATTTGTGACTGTAATAACTGTTAGGGCAGTTAGGGTTAGCCCCCTTTAGTTCTAAGGTACCCCCCTAACCCCCCCAATAAAGGTTTAACCCCGTGATCACCCCCCGTCACCAGTGTCACTAAGGCTGGGTTCACATTGCAGCGGTTTATGAGAACGGATGTGATTTGCACCGCACTGCAGTGCAAATCACATCCGATCTCTGTGCGATTCGAGTTCAGCCATACAGATAGTATGGCTGAATTCGCGTCGCACCCGCCGCACCCGCCGCAAACTCGCACGGGACCCTTTTTTTGGTCCGCAGCAGAATCGGATCGCATGGGTGTTCAAACCATGCGATCCGAGTTTGCAGATCGCACTGCGATATGCGAACTGATCTGGGGGTGTCATTAACATTTCACTGACACTCCCAGCAGCTCGCATAGGGCAGTGGGAACTGCCGCCGGGAGGCATGCGATGTGGGAACCCGCCGCGGATTCGTGGCGTTCCCGCATCGCTCCAGTGTGAACCCAGCCTAATAAGCGATCGTTTTTCTGATCGCTGTATTAGTGTCACAGGTGACGCTAGTTAGGCAGGTAGGTATTTAGGTTCGCCGCAGCTTTTTATAGCGCCAGGGACCCCCATATACTACCGCATAAAGCCCCCTGATTGCCCCCTAGTTAACCCTTTCACCAGTGATCACCATATAACTGTTACAGGTGACGCTGGTTGGTTAGTTATTTTTTCATAGTTTCAGGGCACCCGCCATTTATTACCTAATAAAGGTTTAACCCCCTGATCACCCGGCGGGTGATATAAGTTTGAGGGTCAGATAAGGTCTGCGTCGCCCCAGGCAGCGTCAGGTTAGTGCCAGTACCGCTAACACCCACGCACAAAGCATACACCTCCCTTAGTAATATAGTATCTGATCAGATCTATATTAGCGTCGCCAGCAGTTTAGGTTTCCCAAAACGCATTGTTAGCGGGATCAGCCCAGATACCTGCTAGCACCTGCGTTTAGCCCCTCCGCCAAGCCCAGACCAGCCCACCCAAGTGCAGTATCGATCGATCACTGTCACTTACAAAACACAACACACATAACTGCAGCGATTGCAGAGTCAGGCCTGATCCCTGCGATCGCTAACAGCTTTTCTTGTAGCGTTTTGATACAGTCGCTGACAGCCTAGGTGCTTTTTTACCTGTGAGTCTCACTAGTGTACCCCTAAATTTAGGGGTGTCTACTTTCCAAAATGGGGTCATTTGGGGGGGGGGGTTGTGCCATCTTGGCATTTTATGGCCTTCAAAACTGTAATAGGTAGTGAGGAGGCGGTGCTTGGTTTTCGGGGGCCCCGTACGCGGCTAGGCTCCCAAAAAGTCCCACATCTGTGGTATCCCCGTACTCAGGAGAAGCAGCAGAACTTATTTTGGGGTTTCATTTCACATATGCCCATAGCATGTGTGAGCAATATATCATTTAGTGACAACTTTGTGAAAAAAATAAATAAATAAATAAAAGTTTGTAATTTTCCCGCAACTTGTGCCAAATATAAAATATTCCATGGACTCAACATGCCTCTCAGCAAATAGCTTGGGGTGTCTACTTTCTAAAATGGGGTCATTTGTGGGGGTTTTGTGCCATCTTGGCATTTTATGGCCTTCAAAACTGTAATAGGTAGTGAGGAGTGAAGTCAAAAATGTACGCCCTTAGAAAGCCTGAAGGCGGTGCTTGGTTTTCGGGGCCCCGTACACGGCTAGGCTCCCAAAAAGTCCCACATATGTGGTATCCCTGTACTCAGGAGAAGCAGCAGAATTTATTTTGGCGTGTCATTTCACATATGCCCATAGCATGTGTGAGCAATATATCATTTAGTGACAACTTTGTGAAAAAAAAATAAAAATAAATAAAAGTTTGTAAGTTTCCCGCAACTTGTGCCAAATATAAAATATTCCATGGACTCAACATGCCTCTCAGCAAATAGCTTGGGGTGTCTACTTTCTAAAATGGGGTCATTTGTGGGTGTTTTGTGCCATCTTGGCATTTTATGGCCTTCAAAACTGTGATAGGTAGTGAGGAGTGAAATTACAAATGTATGCCCTTAGAAATCCTGAAGGCGGTGCTTGGCTTTCGGGGCCCCGTACGCGGCTAGGCTTCCAAAAAGTCGACCACATGTGGTATCCCCGTACTCAGGAGAAGCAGCAGAATGTATTTTGGGATACAATTCCACATATAACCATGGCATGTGTGAGCAATATATCATTTAGTGACAACTTTGTGTAAAAAAAAAAAAAAAATTTCTTTGTCATTATTCAATCGCTTGAGGCAAAAAAATAAAATATTCAATGGGCTCAACATGCCTCTTATCAATTTCCTTAGGGTATCTACTTTCCAAAATGGGGTCATTTGGGGGGGTTTTGTACTGCCCTGCCATTTTAGCACCTCAAGAAATGAGATAGGCAGTCATAAACTAAAAGCTGCGTAAATTCCAGAAAACGTACCTTAGTTTGTAGATGTGACAACTTTTGCGTAAACCAATAAATATACAGTTATTGACTTTTTTTTTTACCAAAGACATGTGGCTGAATACATTTTGGCCTAAATGTATGACTAAAATTGAGTTTATTGGATTTTTCTAATAACAAAAAGTAGAAAATATCATTTTTTTTCAAAATTTGCGGTCTTTTTACGTTTATATCGCAAAAAATAAAAATCGCAGAGTCAGTCAAATACCTTTAAAAGAAATCTCTATTTGTGGGAAAAAAAGGACGCAAATTTTGTTTGGGTACAACATTGCATGACCGCGCAATTACCAGTTAAAGCAGCGCAGTGCCAAATTGTAAAAAGACCTCTTGTCATTGACCAGCAAAATGGTCCGGTCTGAAAGTGGTTAAGAATGCCACTGTGCCATCATGTCGGTTAGGACCCCCCATGAGTCCGGTCGTGGGTCCCGTGGACTCGATCGATGTGGGGATAACCGTGATCGTCTCACGGGGTTGCTGAACGGGGAGATGCAGTAGTAAACAGCATCTTCCCATTCTGCCTAGCAACAAGTGACACTGATCTCTGCTCCCTGTGATTGGAGCAGAGATCAGTGTTCAGTAACACACAGCCACGCCCACCACAGTTAGTAACGCGCCCCTAGGACACACTTACCCCCTACACTGCCACCCCCTGGTTAACCCCTTCACTGCCAGTGTCATTTACACAGGAATCAGTGCATTTGTATAGCAGTGATTGCTGTATAAATGACAATGGTCCCAAAAATGTGTCAAAAAATGTCCGATGTGTCCGCCATAATGTCGCAGTCACAATAAAAATCGCTGATCGCCGCCATTGCTAGTAAAACAAAAAATTATTAATAAAAATGGCATAAAACTGTCCCCTATTTTGTAAACGCTATACATTTTGCGCAAGCCAATCAATAATCGCTTATTGCGTTTTTTTTTTAACAAAAATATGTAGAAGAATATGTATTGGTTTAAACTGAGGAAAAAAATGTTTTGATATATTTTTGGGGGATATTTATTATAGCAAAAAGTAAAAAATAATGCGTTTTTCTCAATATTATGGCTCTTTTTTTGTTTATAGCGCAAAAAATACCACCAAAGGAAAGCTCTACCCTGTTTCCTCTAAAATAAGACCTAGCGTGATTGTCGACGATGGCTGCAATATAAGCCCTACCCCCCAAATAAGCCCTAGTTAAAGTCCTTCTATGTCTTATTCTCAGGGTAGCGCTTATTTTTGGGGAAAGGGGGTGGGGTTTATTTGGGGGGTAGGGCTTATATTGCAGCCATCACCGACATTCACGCTAGGTCTTATTTTAGGGGAAACAGGGTATTTGTGGGGAAAAAAGGACATCAATTTTGTTTGGGAGCCACGTCGCACGACCATGCAATTGTCAGTTAAAGCAACGCAGTGCCGAATCGCAAAAAGTGGTCTGGTCTTAAGCCAGCAAAATGGTCCAGTCTGAAAGTGGTTAAACTCTCAACCCACTGGACTTACGTAGTACAACAAGAGAGCGAAGTGATTTAAAAAAAAAAGCTAGCTGTAAATTGACTGGAGCCATTTATATTTTTGTTTCAGTTTTCTGAATTTGGTGTGGGGGGCACAATGGAGGCTTTCAGCTGTCATTAGAATTGTAATAGACATACAAATTATAGTTATATTTTACAATCCGATATAAGTTTACTTGAAAAAGTTCCTTTTATGCTCTGAGTGCTGTCTTTCTGCTGGCCATTGCTTTCCACAACTTCCACGATTCCCTGCATGTTTTGTGTTTTTTCCACTGCCCATTCCTTTGCTTTATTTTTGATTTCTAAGGCTTCATGCACATGAGACGCTGGTGAAAAACTCTGCTCAAAAAAAGCTCAAACGCGCGTTTAGAAACGCCCGTTTAGCCGCGTTTGCATGCCGCGTTTAGCCGCGTTTGCGTTTATAAGCGTTTATAAAGATAACATCATGTAGACCCTCCCCAAGCTCTCAAAGCATGTTTTTTTTTAAAACTATTTCTGCCATATGGGATTTGTCCCATAATTGCATGTGATTCTGAATTACTTCAATTAATTGGTTTTGGGTTACATCGGCAGTCATTTTCAGAGATGTGTCTTCCAAGATGATCAACTTGCTAATCACAATCCAAGGTGTTGACAAGCCTAGGTTGGGGGAAGGGGGTGGCTTGTGGAAAAAAGTTTCAGTTTCATGAAGGATGGGTGTTCAACATGGAAACATGGTGGGGGGTTGGGGGCTGACTAGACATTAGTATGCAGGTTTTTCTATGTGAAAAAAAGACAAATGCTATGGTTTGGCCAGACTAGGTGGAGTCATTGATTAGATTAGAAATTGGATGAGGGTTTGGGGCAAAGAAGTGGAGGCATTCCTCATTGTCCAAGCTACTGGAAACACTAGAGATTTTATGGGATTGTATCACAAAGTAAATACGCTCTATGAATTATATAAAATAATTACAACATTTTTTTAACTTTTTTTTATTGTTTTCTATGGTTTTCCATTATATTTCTGAGTTTTCAGGTCCAAAAAAATCGGGTTCCTTTAAAAACGCTTATAAACGCAAACGCGGGTGACGCGTTTAGCCGAGTTTAGCCGCATTTTGCGTCTGAAACTTGGAAATTTTTGCGTCTGAACCCATTTTTTTGCTTCTGGAAAAACGAGGTTAAACGCAACTGCATAAAAACGGCAAAAAAGGAGACTGTGTACATGGACACATAGGATAACATTGAATGAGTTCAGGGGCAGTTGAAAAAAGTGTCCAACTGCCTCTGAACACTCGTTTAACAGCGTCTCGTGTGCATGAGGCCTAAGGACATATCCCATGGTACCTTGCGGCCTGCAAGCAGTGATGATGTCACATATGGAGCATCTCCTGTACTGACTGTGCTTCCTAAATCTCCTTCAATTCAGAATGCCTAGGATAATTGCAGTTCACACAGCAGGCTCTATAAAGTGTAAAGCCCCATACACACTATCAGATTTTCTGCTGATTTGTGTCTTCAGATTTACCAAAACCATGTAGTGCAAGGGCCTGCCTGATTGCATACAAATTGAAACTCCTAAGGTTTGACCTCATATTATATGGTTTTGGTAAATCTGAAGGAAAAAATCAGCAGAAAATCTGATAGTGTGTATGGGACTTAAGACATAGCAGTGCATGTTTACAAGTGATAGTGATTACTGTATATGTCACTGCATTCAGTACATGTGTAAGCTTCCAAACTTCAAATTATTGGAGCTAGTTATAATTAAAATGCAATGTGAAAATGAATACTGTATATGATTATACATTTTCACCGTAGATTCACTTTAATGCTGCAATCCAGAGGATCACAGGAAGCCAATATAATGACAATTTGAGGTACTCATTCTTTACATGAATACATAATTCATTTAAAGGATGTTCCACTTTAAGTACAGGTATGTATTACACTATACATAAAGAAAACAAGCATGCAGGAATATAAAATGGGACAAACTCAGTACCATGCACCCTGTTACACGACAAGCCTATCAATATTTATTTAGCCCTAAGCTTTGTTTCTAGAATTAATTTTGCATATGACAGTGATGTGTATAGATGACAAATGTGTGCATGTGGTAATATGCCCTCATGTGGAGAGAAAACATCTGCACTGGGGAAAGTTGCAAAATCTAATAAGATAAATACTGAATAGCTCCTAATAATTCTCAAAAGGCCCCCACATCCATTATTTTATATCATGTTATTTATCAGAAAGTCAGATTTACATGCAACAGTGGTGGTGGGTTCCGTTCCAGGCAGCTGTGGTGATGGTGGGGGGGTTTAGTCCGAGGCAGTGGTGATGGTGGTGGGGGGTGGTTCAGTCAGAGGCAGTGGTGATGGTGGTGGGGGTGGTTCAGTCAGAGGCAGTGGTGATGGTGGTGGGGGTGGTTCAGTCAGAGGCAGTGATGATGGTGGTGGTGGGGGGCTCAGTCATAGGCAATGGTGATGGTGGTGGGGGTTCATTCAGAGGCAGTGGAGGTGGTGGGGGGGGGGGGGGGTTCAGTCATAGGCAGTGGTGATGGTGGTGGGGGTTCAGTCAGAGGCAGTGGTGGTGGTGGGGGGGGGGGGTTCAGTCAGAGGCAGTTATAATGGTGGTAGTGGGGGGGGGGGGTCAGTCAGAGGCAGCAGTGGTGGTGGGCGGGCTTCAGTCAGAGGCAGCGGTGGTGATGGGGTTGTTCAGTCAGAAGCAGCAGTGGTGGTGGTGGGGTTCAGTCAGAAGCAGCGGTGGTGGTGGGGGGTTCAGTCAGAAGCAGCGGTGGTGGTAGGGGGGTTCAGTCAGAGGCAGATGTGGTGGTGGTGGGGGGATTCAGTCAGAGGTAGTGGTGATGGGGGTGGTGTTGGGGTAAGTCCGAGGCAGCAGTGGTGGTGGGGTTGTTCAGTCAGAAGCAGCAGTGGTGGTGGTGGGGTTCAGTCAGAGGCAGCAGTGGTGGTTGGGGGGGGTTCAGTCAGAGACAGTGGTGGAGGTGAGGGGGTTCCGTCAGAGGCAGATGTTGTGGTGGGGGGGTTCAGTCAGAGGCAGTGGTGATGGTGGTGGTGGTGGGGGGTCAGTCAGAGGCAGCAGTGGTGGTGGGGTTGTTCAGTCAGAGTCAGTGGTGGTGGTTGGGGGTTTCAGTCAGAGACAGTGGTGGTAGTGGGGGGTTCCATCAGAGGCAGAGGTGGTGGTGGGGGGTTCCATCAGAGGCAGAGGTGGTGGTGGGGGGATTCAGTCAGAGGCAGTGGTAATGGTGGTGGTGGGGTCAGTAAGAGGCAGCAGTGGTGGTGGGAATGGTAAGTCAGAGTCAGCGATGGTGGTTGGGGGGGTTCAGTCAGAGGTAGCGGTGGTGGGGACATTCCGTCCGAGGCAGATGTTGTAGTGGGGGGTTCAGACAGAGGCAGTGGTGGAGGAGGTGGGATCAGTGGCGCTGGCACTTACTTGCTCTCAGTGTCAGTCATGCCTCCAGTGATGCCTCTTCCAACATGGCAGAAAGCTCCTCCCCGTTATGCTGTTGACCATCAGCTCTATGTGTAAAATGTCTGTGCAGAACTTATAGAGTCTTTTATATGTCCAGTATATGGTATTGCCCCTCACATTGTTTTACTTTATTTCCAAAATGTGTTTGTATGCCATTCAGAGATCCGTCAATGTCAAACAGATGTGCTACTCTGTACCTGAAGTGTGTGTGTGTGTGTGTGTGTGTAGTCAGCAGAACTCAATAAAACCGAGAAAGGGTTAAAAGCCACCACAAAGCACCTCTGCAGGAGTTTTGAATTTTTTTTTTTTTTTTTACGGCCTATAAAAGCAGCTTGAAGCTCAGTGCCCCCAGAACAAGCAGCTTGCAATAGGGACACCCAAGCAGGCTCGCTCCCGAGCTACAGCTCTGCGTGCCCATTCACAAACAGAGCTGTGGCTCAGCCCTGTTCCCTCTTTCTCCTGATTGGCTCAATGGCTGTGATTGAAGTCAATGAGGAGGCAGAGTCCCTTGAGAGCCTAGGCACTTGTGCACATCGCTGTATCGAGATGGGACTCAGGTAAGTATTGGGGGGGGGGGGGTGGCTGCTGCACAAAGAATGTTTTTTAACTTCATGTATAGAATGCATGAAGGTAAAAAATCCTCAGCACTTCAGAACCACCTTAAAGTGGTTATAAAATCAGAAGTTTTTTTAGCTTAATGTATATCTTCTGTGTGCAGCAGCCCCCCTCTTACCTAAGCCCCATCTCTGTCCAGTGATGTGCATGAGTGCCTCGGCTCCTCTGGGACTCTCCTTCCTGATTGGCTGAAACATAGCAGCAGCGTCATTGGCTCCCACTGCTGTCAAAGTCAGTGAGCCAATCAGGAGAGAGATGGGTGGGGCCAAACCGCAGCTCCATGTCTGAATGGACATAGGGAGCTGCAGCTTGGTTCGGATGCCCCCATAGCAAACTGCTTACTGTGGGATCACTCGACAGAAGGGAGGGGCCAGGAGCACCAAAAAGGGACCTGAGAAGAGGAGGATCTGGGCTGCTCTGTCAAAACCATTTCACAGGGCAGGTAAGTATGACATGTTTGTTATTTTTGAAGGGGAAAAAAACAAGACTTTAGTATCACTTTAAGCTCAGTATTTAGAGGCAAAAAAAAAAACCTTCTGGTTTGGATGGTGTTTTTGATAGAAGCTTTCAGGTAGAAAATATGCTTAAAGCTCTTAAACGCTCCTAAACACAATGTTTAGACCCCTTTCAGACTGGGGAATTTTTCAGGCTCTCTAGCATTAAAAAAAGCACCTGTTAAGCGCGTGAAAGAAGCCTCATCTGCAATCCCAATGTGAAAGCGCAATAGCTTTAAGAGCCCTTTCACACTGCCAGCACTCCAAAAATGCCGGTAAGAGCTTTTCGACACTAGTGGGGCGCATTTAACCCCCGCTAGTGGCCAAACAAAAGGTTAAAAGTGCCCACAAATCGCCACTGCCAAAAGCGCTTTGCAGGCACTTTCCATTGATTTCAATGGGAAGGGGCGCTTTAGGAGCGGTGCATTCACCGCTCTAAAAGCGCTGCAAAGAAGCAGCTTGCAGGACTTTTTTTTGATGCCCTGCCAGCGCAGCGCCTCAGTATGAAAGCACTCGGGCTTTCACATTGGGATTGCAGATGAGGCTTCTTTCAGGTGCTTTACAGTCGCTTTTTTTTTTATGCTAAAGCGCCTGAAAAACACCCAGTGTGAAAGGGGTCTTAGGAGCGTTTAGGTCAGGTATATGCAATTAGCGGACCTCCAGCTGTTGTAAAACTACAAGTCCCATCATGCTTCTGCCTTTGGGTTTTATGCTTGTGGCTGTCAGAGACTTGCTATGCCTCATGGGACTTGTAGTTCTGCAACAGCTGGAGGTCCGCTAATTGTATATCCCTGGTTTAGGTTTTCAAGTGTACATTCAAGCGGAATGTTTTAGAAAAACATGCTGGTAAAAGCAAATGCCCATAAACTCTCCTAAGCTCTTGTGCAATATGAGCCTCAATGAGCATTTGTTAAGCTGCTTTTTCTGACAGAGGTTCAGTCATTTTTTCCCTTTGATTTTGACCCTTAGGCCCCATTCACTATATTATCAGAGACAGTAGAAGGTGTGACCACAGGGATTCTAGTCTACAGTTGTCTATAGTCACTGGTAAAAGGGATGCTTGGAACCCTCTATTGTCAATCATGTCATTGTCTAGCCTGAGTATTTTACATTTCCCAGCTCTATCTGACAGTACTTATTAATATATTTAAATCCACAGCAGTCTCCTGGAACCATTCCTGAAGCAGAAAGGTTATACAGTATGGAATAATGTCTAAGAGGCTGCAATCCATACAGAGACATTTTAATGGCCTCTTGTGGTATAGAATAATGTGAACATAAAAACCCTTAAATACAGGCTTTCTGAATTAAAATAGTAGTAATGTGTGCTGGATAGCATTAGGTTCACTGAATAATTATTCTTGAAGCCCGGATTCATACCTTAATGTCTTACCTGAATAAAACACTAATGCCGCGTACACAAGGACTACCGGCAGACTTAGTCCGGCGGACCGGAATCCGTCGGACAATTCTATCGTGTGTGGGCTCCAGCGGACTTTTTTTCCCCCAAAAGTCAGATGGACCTAGAAATAAAACATGTTTCAAATCTATCCGACGGACTCAAGTCCGATGGACTAAAAATCGGGAAAACTCGTTGTCTGTGTGCTAGCCCGATGGACCAAATACGACGCAAGGGCAGCAATTGGCTACTGGCTATTGAACTTCCTTGTTTAGTCCCGTTTACGTCATCACATTCAAAACGAACGGTCATGTATGGCCAAGTCCGTTTCGTTCAGAAAGTCCGTCGGACCTCCGCCGAAAGTCCGTCGGGAAGACCGTCAGACCAGGGGCGTAACTATAGGGGGTGCAGCAGTCGCGACCGCAACTGAGACCTGTGATGCAGGGGGCCCATGCAGCCCCCTCTACATATGGCCAGCAGCAGCATAGGCAGCTAGCACAGAAGGGGGCCCCTTCTCACGTGGGGACAGGGACCCCCACCTCCCCTGGGGACAGGGACCCCTTCTCACCTGGGGTCAGTATCATTTGCCCTGGAGAAAAGGACCTTATCTCTTCTGGGGACAGGGACCCCATCCTGCCTAGGGACAGTCCCCCAATGGGGCACCTAAAAATGTAAAAAAATAAATAAATAAAAACTACTGATACCAGTGGTGGAACTACAGGGCTCACAAAGGTCATACCTGTGACCACGCCCTGGAGTTCCACCACCGGACTCGGAGGGAAGGGCCCTGGCTAGGGTTCAGGGGGGCCCTTCATGGTTTCTTGCATCGGGCCCTGAAGGTTCTAGTTACGCCACTGCGTCAGACCTAGTCCGTCAAAGTCCAGTCATGTGTACGTGGCATTAAAGTAGGAGAGCTGTCAGTTGATGTAATTAACCATGGCATAGACCAACTCCAAATATATTTATTAAATGAAAGCAGTGTTTGACATATATTTGTCAATATATTTATGTGCTGCTGAATGCTATTGCAACGAAGATCAGTCTGTTTTATTGTTATGTCCTGAAATATCTCCCTTGTTTGTATACAGTGCAGGGCTGTCTTTTCACATTTTCCCCATTGCCTTAGACATTTTTATGAACTTTTATCTTGACAGATCAGTTTAATCTCCAACTCTGTCTCCTGCAAAATTGAGTGCCATCCATCTGGAATCGGAGATTGTTGCTAGACTGCTTTCCAGAACGATTTTGATAGTGACAACTAAAGAGTTTGAACTACAGTGAGGTGTTCATGCCTTGTCCATACAAAATAATCTGACGAATAAAACTGAAAAAAAAAAAATCAGTTTAACTTAAAAATCCTGCAGACTGAAAAGTCGTAATTGCAGGCTTTAAAGTGTATTTCCATTTTTGCAGCCAAATTGAGATAACACCTCCATTATATTTGTTACATGTTCCATTAACATAGCATAAAAAAAGAAAAGAAAATTGCTGGTCGCCTCTTACTTACTTTAAAATCCTTACATGCTCTCCTGTGTAATGTTTTTGAGGAGGTTTGGCGTAATGTGTAACATAATTAACCATTTCCTGTCCAGCCTAAATACGCTTACCTGCCACTTTATTAGGTTCACCTGATGGTGAAAACGATTTGCTGAAGTTCAAACCAATCATCGGAGTGGAGAAGAAAGGGAAGTTAGGCGACTTTGAACGTGGCATGATTATTGGTGTCAGACGGGTTGGCCTGAGTATTTCAAAAACTGCTGATCTACTAGGATTTTCACACACAACCATCTCTAGGGTTTACAGAGAATGGTGGTTGAAAATTCCTTGTTGATGTCAGAGGAGAATGGGCAGACTGGTTTAAGATGATAGGCAACAGTAGCACAAATAACTACTTGTTACAACCAAAGTATGAAGAATATCCTCTCTGAATGCACAACACATCAAACCTTGAAGCAAATGGGCTACAGCAGCGGAAGACCACACCAGTCGCCACTCCTGTAAGCTAAGAACAGGAAACTGAGGCTACAATTCTCACAGGCTCACCAAGATTTGACAATAGAAGTTTAGAAAAAAACTTTGCCTGGTCTGATGAGACTCAATTTCAGCTGCGACATTCAGATGGTAAAGAACATGAAAGCATGGATCCATCCTGCCTTGTATCAACATTTCAGGCTGTTGGTGGTGGTGTATTATTGTTGGGGATATTTTCTTGGCACACTTTGGGCCCCTTAGTACCAATTGAGAATTGTTAACACGACCATGTCCCTCCCTTTATGACTACAGTGTACGCATCTTCTGATGGCTACTTCCAGCAGGATAATGCACCATGTCACAAAGCTCAAATAATCCCAGACTGGTTTCTCAAATGTGACAATGAGTTCACTGTACTTCAATGGCCTCCAAAGTCACCAGACCTCAATCCAATAGAGCACCTTTGGGATGTGGTAGATTCGCATCATGAATTGGGCAACCGACAAATATGCAGCAACTGTGTGATGCTATCATGTCAATATGGACCAAAATCTCTGAGGAAAGTTTCCAACATCTTGTTGAATGTTGAAGAATTCAAGCAGTTCTGAAGGCAAAAGGGGGTCCAACCTGGTACTGTACTAGCAAGTTGTACCTAATAAAGTAGTCGGTGAGTGTATGTATATATCACCCAGCTGGTATTGCCAGCAGTGCATCATGCATAAGGCAAGGATACCCAGGACAGTCTTGTACTTTCAACTACTGTTTTAGTGCAATAGAGTTTTATACAGGAAGTCTATGGCATAAAAAATAAAATATGCTAATGTGAGCCACTAACTAAATTCAGGTCAGTTCCTAGCTAAAACAGTGCCCCCTAATGGATTCCTGAAAACAAACAGGCAAGAATTATATCTTTTTTAGTGTTCTGTCAGCCTTCAGCCTTTTCATACAGAAACGGACTTCCACGGCAGAGAGGGAGCAAGTGAGAGACTTGAGTGTTAGCTCACATATACAGTATAGACCTATAGAGGAATATAGAGGACAGCTGAAACCAATAATGAGGTCTGGCAAGTTGTGGAATTGCATTAACCCTACCAAAGCTCTACAAAGCTTCTGGGATCCATGACCCACAACAGAGCTTATTAAAAGTATGAGAAAACAAAAAGCTGTTTTCCCCACATTGACTATAAACCATGAAGCCCCTCGCCATGTGTATGTGAGAAAATATGACATTATGTTTAGTTTATGATGTTTCAATACAGAATTCCATTCCCCTCTCCCTGTAATCAGTGCTGCTTGTCAACTTTTTAAAGCGTAAAGTAGAATGGTGCAGTGCTATTTTCAACGTAGAATATATCTAAATAAAAATATATAATTACTGTATATAACAGGTTAGCAATTGTGATCACAAATAAATATGTGTGTGTGTGTGTATATTATATATATATACACACATACACATGTGTATATATATATATATATATATATATATATATATATATATATATATATATATATATACACATGTATATTTATGTTTTTTATGTAATTTATGTTTTATGATCATGGTCGCATAGCACTGACATACTATTATATTTATATATTTTATATGTACAGTGAGGAAAATTATTATTTGATCTCCTGCAGAATTTGTAAGTTTACCCAAACACAAAGAAATGAAGGGTCTATAATTGTAAGCATACGTGTATTTTAAATGATAGAGACAGAATATCAACCAAAAATCCAGAAAAAACACATGATACAAATGTTATAAATGAAGTTGCAGTTCAGTGAGTAAAATAAGTATTTGATCCCCAAGCAAAACTTGACTTAGTACTTGGTGGAGAAACCCTTGTTGCCAAGCACAGAGGGTAAGATGTTTCTTGTATTTATTGACCAGGTTTGCACACATTTCAGGAGGGATTTTGGTCTACTCTTTTTTTACAGACCTTCTCTAACTCCTTCAGTTTTTTTGGTTGTCACATGGCAACTAAAATTTTTATCTTTCTCCTTACATTTTCTATAGGATCAAGGGCTGAAGACTTGCTAGGCCACTCCATGATCTTAATGTGCTTCTTCTTAAGCCTCTCCTTTGTTGCCTTGACGATATGTTTTGGGTCATTGTCGTGTCGAAAGACCCATCCACAACCTATCTTTAGTGTTCTGGCTGAGGGAAGAAGGCTTTCATCCAAGATTGTACAATACAAGGCTCTATCCATTGGCCCCTCAATGGAGCAAAGTGGGCCTGTACCTTTAGCAGAGAAACAGCCCCAAAGCATAACGTTTTCACCTCCATGCTTAACTGTAGGGATGGTGTTCTTAAGGTCATAGTCAGCCTTTTTCTTCCACCAAACATGGTGAGTCTCCCTTCTCAAGATGGTACATGTACAAGCATGTCAATGAACATCTAAATGATTCAGAGAAGGATTGAGAGAAAGTGCTGTGGTCAGATGAGACCAAAATTGAGCTCTTTGGCATTAACTCGACTCACCATGTTTGGAGGAAGACAAATGCTGACTATGACCCTTAGAACATCTTCTTTACAGTCAAGCACAGAGTTGGAAATATTATGCTTTGGGGCGGTTTCTCTGCTAAAGGTAGAGGTACCATGTATTGTAAAATGTTGGATGAGAACCTTCTTCCCTCAGCCAGAACACTGAAGATGGGTCGTAGATTGGTCTTCCAGCATGACAATGACCCAAAACATGCCGCCAAGGCAACAAAGGAGTGGCTAAAGAAGAAGCACATTAAGGTCATGAAGTGGCCTAGTCAGTTTACAGACTTCAATCATATAGAAAATTTATGGAGGGAGCTGAAACTTCAAGTTGCCAAGAAACCTTAAGGATTTAGAGAATATCTTTAAGAAGAGTGGACCAAAATCCCTTCTGAGATGTGTGCAAACCTGGTAACTACAACAGACCTCTGTGCTTGCCAACAAGGGTTTCTCCACCAAGTCATGTTTTTCCTGGGGATCAAATACTTATTTTTTTCACTGAACTGCAAGTTAATTTATAGCATTTGTTGTATGCACTTTTCCTAGATTTTTGGTTGATATTCTGTCTCTGGATCAAATAATTATTTTCCCCACTGTATAGTCTAAAAAAATTATAGCTCTGCACCATTATATTTACTTTAATATTGATGTGGATGTAGCAGGCATTTTGTCACGTAATGTTTCCTTTTGGCCACAAGATGGAGATGCTGACTTGTCCTTTCAAAAAACTTGGAGACAGAGGACACTGGGAAAAAGGGAAGAGAGGGAGAGAGAGAAAGACCCCAGGGTGGTGTGACAGTCTGAACTCCACCTGGGAGAGAGAGAGCCGCGCTGACACAAGGGAGTGTGTGGTGAAACTCCACCTGATGGCGAGAGAGCCACACTGACACAAGGGAGTGTGTGGTGGAACTCCACCTGATGACGAGAGAGCCACACTGACACAAGGGAGTGTGTGGTGGAACTCCACCTGATGGAGAGAGAGCCACACTGACACAAGGGAGTGTGTGGTGGAACTCCACCTGATGGAGAGAGAGCCACACTGACACAAGGGAGTGTGTGGTGGAACTCCACCTGATGGAGAGAGAGCCACACTGACACAAGGGAGTGTGTGGTGGAACTCCACCTGATGATGAGAGAGCCACACTGACACAAGGGAGTGTGTGGTGGAACTCCACCTGATGGAGAGAGAGCCACACTGACACAAGGGAGTGTGTGGTGGAACTCCACCTGATGGAGAGAGAGCCACACTGACACAAGGGAGTGTGTGGTGGAACTCCTGATGGAGAGAGAGAGAGACATTTTGCCTAAAACTGCTGCCATGAGACTGAGGAAAAAGGAGCCAGGAACAGAAACACCCACACAGTACACCACCGTTCGACCCAGAGACCCTGCTCAGCAACTCAGCACCACCTAACCCAGCAGAGATGACCCACATTGCTTAAGGGATCGCAATACCCATCCAGGTGTCCAGTCCACCACTGTCCAGTCACCTTGCCAGTTTAGCTGTCAGACATCCTGATCGGCTGACAGGAGGTGATCTGGTTCCTTAATTTTAAAGAGAACATATCTTTAAAACTAAACAACCCTTTCCTTTATCTGTGCTTACAGAAGTCCCTGACACATATAAACCTTTTAGGTTATAAACAACTGTGGAAGGAAACTATGCTCAAGAGCAAGTCTTTTTCCCTTTTGTGCACATATTGCTTCTGGCAAAAGCTAGAATGGGTGAAATCAGACAGTAATTTTAAACAGTGCACAGAAACAATCTTTTCCCTTCCAGTGATAGTCATAGATTACTGCTCATTGTATATGTCAGTATCCAGGGGGAGGAGTTAGAGATAAAAGTGAGGGCTTAGCGGATAACTTTTTTGACAAAATGTAAACATTTGCATACTAGTAACAGTGTTGTTTAGTCCACTTATACCTGCGTGTTCTGGGAACATGCACAAAGACGTGAGTTTCTGCGCATGTTCCCAATGTTCCCATGTTCCTCTAAAACGGGCTTTGCACATCTGTTATTTTTTAATGACACCCCAAACGCGGCTATTATGCCCCATACACACGACCGGACATTGATCAGACATTCCAACAATAAAATCCATGGATTTCTTCTGGAGGATGTTGGCTCAAACCTGTCTTGCATACACACGTTCACACAAAGTTGGTTGGAAATTGCGAACGTCAAGAACGCGGTGACGTACAACACGTACGATGAGCCGAGAAAAATTGAGTTCAATAGCCAGTGTGGCTCTTCTGCTTGATTCAAAGCATGCCTGGAACTTTGTGCGTCGGAATTGTGCACACACGATTGGATTTTCTGACAACGGATTTTGTTGTCGGAAAATTTGAGAACCAGATCTCAAATTTAGTGCAATGGAAATTCCGATGGAAAATGTCCAATGAAGTCTACACACTGTCGGAATTTCTGACAAAAAGCTCCCATCGAACATTTTCCGTTGGAAAATCCAACCATATGTACAGGGCATTAGACATGCGAAATGCACCAAAACATGCAGTACAAAAATGCAGTAGGCTCACTTCCTAAAAAAAAAAGGTGCAGGGGCTATATTATCGGGTTTGTCGCGTGTAGGGCAGCCCATTTATGTGGATGGGCTGCCCTTTGCTGTTACACAACAAACTCATGAAAAAAGCACAGAAACAGTGCAAAAGATTGATTGAGGTGTGAATGGGGCTGTAGACTGTATGCTTTGGGGAAAGTAATGCCGCGTACACATAACCAGACTTTTCGATGGACTAGGTCCGACGGAACGAATCCGCTGGACAATTCGATCGTGTGTGGGCTTCATCGGACCTTTGCTGTCTAAAAATCAGATGGACTTTAGATTTAAAACATTTTCAAATCTTTCCGACGGACTCGAGTCCGGTCGAAAAATCAGTTCGTCTGTATGCTAGTCCAACGGACGAAAACCGATGCTAGGGCAGCTATTGGCTACTGGCTATGAACTTCCTTTTTCTAGTCCGGTCGTACGTCATTATGTTCGAATCCGTCAGACTTTGGTGTGCTTGTGTGTGGCCAAGTTCGTTCATTCGGAAAGTCCGTTGGAACTCCGCCGAAAGTCAGTCGGGACAACCGTCGGACATGGTCCGTCAAAAAGTACGGTCGTGTGTACATGGCAGTGAAGTACATTTGAAACAGATAATAGAGCAGATAATGGAGGTACCATTAAATTTAAATGAAGGAGAAAAAGAAAAGTCCACTTTAAATCAACAGCCACCTAGAATATGCCTCACCACTTACCTAGAAAGCAGTGGTCCTAATCTCAAATTTTCCACACCGTGTAGAAAGCCCTTCTAGCTCCAAGGAGCAGTTGAAGATGCCCCGGAGAACATTTTAGTTAGTAATATTGTAGACATAGATGTGAGAGACAGCCCTGGTCATTTTCAGCCAGAGTGAACAAATATCTAATGTCTGTGGGTAGGATACTTCTGAACCCACCACAACACTGGTTGTGCAGGTTAGAAAACTTCTCTCTGTTAAACCTCAAGCACACAATCATATTTTCAGACAACCATTTGTCCGTTTTTTGTTGCATGCTAGTCTCATGTCAAAAGTGAAGAGGTTACTCACAAATACGAAAATTCTTATATGACAGAATACAACTTCAGAAGTGACGTTATGTGTTGAATAGTTTTTTATGTATTCTTTCGTTTATGAGCATGCATAGTCTTGCTCTTAAGATTTTTTTCAGATGAAAACCACACTAATTAAATGAAAATCAGACGTTTAGTTCATGTACGCAAATTCTTTTTTATAGTCTGCACATTCAGCTTTTGTCAGACGAAAAATCGGAATCAGACATCGAAAGCTACTAAATGATCTGAAAATCGGTAAATCGTTCACCGGACTAAATTTTACTTCAGATTTTCATATCGTGTGTATCACAGGCCTTTAGCCTTCTCATTCCTACAAACCGTAGAGGATTACTATGCATTTTACAATTACATACCACAATTTAAACATAATATTATGTGATAAAAAGAAAAAGAAAAATGCAACACTTTTCAATTAACACATCAGCAGGGAATGAATACAAATAAAAGCTATAATTAGTGGTTTTTATTTTTGAAAGCTATCAAAACATGTTATTTTTATAAATAAAACACATTTAGATGGGTTTAACAAAACAAAAAGGTGATCAATCATGATACATATTTTTTACATAAACCATTTTTGGCCAGCTTGTATTGCTCAAGTATATATTCAGTCCTGCATAGTATTACTAATGCATACATTCTGTTCTGTGATTTGAAAACAGATGCCATGTAGAATACGTGTTTTGTGATATAAAAAGTCAGCATTTTCCTAAATAAGAAGACAGCTAGACATATTACTAATAATAAGCAGTCCATGGAAAGTGGAAACATACTGGGTAGCATATTGCTAGTTTTGAACTCAAGCACTAAAGCTCCGATCTGGGGAAGTCTTAAAGAAGAAGAGCATAATGAAAGGGTTATTGAGCCATAGAGAAGTGCTGACACTTCTCTATGCTAGCTCAAGGGGGACCACATTCTCTGACAAAAAGGTAGTCCAAACGGTAGGTTTTCTTAAAAATCTGACTTGTAGTCAGTTTTATTCACATAAGCATCTCTCTCAGGTTTTGGCTTCCTGAGTCCCAGGCCAAGAGCAATTCTTTGCTCCAGTCCTGCTTTATTTATACCACCTGTGGGTGGACACAAGTGGACCACAAAATATGGTCTGGAACCACCCCTGCTAAGGTCACTGGTAAAACTCGGACCGGATTCCACCTTAGTTTCCTGCAAATGAACGCATGCAAGGTGAAACATAAAGTCCATCAATCAACTCGCCTTTCATAATGTCACAGTGCATACACGCATACTGAAGGTTCATTAAAGCGAATAGTTTAAAATGCAGTGCTGGTTTAAGTGCATAGTTGAACACAAGGAGATACCTGGTATCTGTGCATTTTCAGCTTATAAGCGTGCGTGTGATTAAAAAGTAAGTGCACACTTTATTTCCCACTTGAACACAACTTTAAATACCTTCACCTGCAGTTGAGCTTTGCTGCTGCCTGAAGGTGTTATTTAACATAAGCTAGGCATACATTATACAATTTTCTTATTACATTTCCTTTAGATTAACCTTCAACTATGAGATACAAGGGCCTGTCTGATTGCATACAAATTTAAAGTGTTTAGGTCTGACAGGTGTACAAGAACATTGTAAGTACGATCAGCCTAAGACCTCACTCACATGGGTGTAATTAAGAAATTGACCAGGAGAGGCCCGTGTTTGCTTGCAGGGGGATGCACAGGTGTTTTGTAAATGCCCATGATGGCTATTCCATTCTTGTCAATTTGGATGCAGTGGCTGCACAGCTGCAGATGCTGCTCCTAATTTGACAGAAACATGGATGTGGGTCCCTGAATGCAGTGTGTGGGGGACCAACTCAATGTCAAATTGGGAGCAGCAGCTGTGTCCATGCAGCCAATGTGTCCGATTTGACATGAATGGGACTGCCTAAATGGGGAAGCACAGAAAAGCTGTGCATTCCCATGCAGAAAAAACACGGCCCTCACATGGGTGTATAGTATGCTTAACTACACCATTTGAATGAGACCTAACAGTGCAATCAAGGTTCTAAACTGTGTGAAGTTTGCTGTAAAGGGTAGAGCTTTGAAATTAAGCTATAAAAATATTGTGTGGGGCCTGTTTTTGTTGTGAGTGGACAGAGATAGTTGTGAGAGGGCTGAGAGAAGCATAGTTAAACAAAGACATAGCACACACCAAGGGACAACAGAATCAGGTTAAAACCTATAGCATTACTGTAAATAGTAGAAGGGTTTACATTTTTAACTATCCCCATAAATCTAGAAGTAACCATGTCTTCCAGATTGGTTAATGGTATTTGGTGCACCTACTGCTGTATGCATACGTTCTTTGAACAACCTTTCAAAGGTAAATACTGATGTAGCACTAACTCCCAAAGGAGCTGATGGTTATTTTTGGGCGTACCGTTACCTTCCTTTCTCCTTGTGACACGTCTAGGGGATGTCCCGTGGTAGATGACCCAGTAACTGACAATAGATCCACTTAAATGGATTTTATTTGCAAAATCTCAAACCATTGAACAGTCTTTCAACTTGGGATCAGAGGGTTGGAAAGGGTAGTTCAGGTACTCTCAATGTCAAAGTCCAGAAAATGTTAAAGAACTTGCTTACTTTGACTGCATCCAGAGAATAGCCATTCGCAGCTGGATGAACACTCAGGTTGGATAGTCCCTCTCTCACAAGGCCTAGCAGCCAACAAGGTGCTTACTCAGGAACAAAATCTTTGTCACAGATGTTGTTGCAGAACACGTAGGGAAACTAAGCTGAAGAATACTTGTAGTATACCTGGATCTCTCAGCCTGCTTGGTGATATCCACAAGACCGGATTCTTTCGGTAACTTCAGCCCTTCCAGGCTCTTGTTAAGAAAACCAACCCGTGTGTGGTGTTCTTCTAAAGAGTCCTCCCCTGGAATGCTCGAAGTACAATGAGTCTCTCCCAAACAGGAGACGGCACCCAACCACCTCAGAATCCTCCTTTAGTTTCCTTGCCTTGGGCTAGCTAGCCCTGAGGCATCAAAGTCGGGTGGCCATTGCCTTCCTGGGGGCTGGTCAGGAGGACCAGGACCAAGTAGTCAGCACATCATACTGGACTGGCACCCTGAACCACGTGATGTCCGTATCTTAAATACCCTCTCCCAGAGGGCACAGCCTGAGGGCCACTCCCACTGACCTGGCTCCGAAAGAGAATAACTTAAGCGCCTGACCAGACCATAGTTCCACGCCCGCCACAAGAGACAGTGCCCCCTGTGGCCAGGCTGAACATCTCGCAGCCCAGTCAGACTGACACAGAAGTCCAATTTAGGCAAATAGACCCAAACCAAACTAGTTTGGGTAAAGTTTAACTTTGAAAAAATGCATAGCGCATGCTCTTCAGGAGCCCACCGCTACACTGAAGTGAGTGAAGCGAGAAAGTTGTTTGTAAGCCCAGATACTGCATCTAAGCAATCAGATTGTAACAGTTTAGGGAATGTGGAGAAATGGAAGTGATGATATCAAAGATATGCAACTGGGTAACAGTTAGAAAACAGGGTAGAGGGAAAAGTGTAATGCCCCATACACACAATTGGAAATTCTGCCAGCAAAGTCCAATGTGAGGTTTCCATCAGAAATTGCGACCGCGTGTATGCTCCATCGGACTTTTGCTGGCGGAATTCCCACAGCCTGTGTCTTCTGTCAGACCAGACTGAACCCAGGCCATCACTTTCTTGTCTTACTTGCACGCTTACTTCCAGGCTGTGGCTTTGTTCATCGAGTTGTGGCCAGAGGAGGTGGAGGAGGAGGATGCATAAACTCACAAAGGTGTGTATTTTCTGTCATTTGGCCACTCAATCCCTTATTTAGGGTCTGTAAAATTATGTTCTTACATAAGAGGCATTGTCCCTTCTCCATTTCCTGCATTTTTGCCCAACTGCGGCCACAATTTGGAGCATTTATCCTTAAATAATTATGGAGAATACAGGACGCTAGCACTATGTGATTCAGTTTATAATCCGACATGTTTATTGCCATAAGGAATAGGCGGAACCAGCTGGCCATTATACCAAAGGCATTCTCCACCACTCTTCTGGCTCTGGCCAGCTGGTAAATAAAAACCCTCTTCTGCGGGGTGAGGGTTCTCTGGGAGAATGGCCTCATCAGATGTTCACCCAGACAAAATGCTTCATCTGCGACAAACACAAATTGGAGTCCTTCCACATTCTTTTGTGCAGGTGGCAATCCCAAGCCACCACTCTGGAGACGTCGGTAGAACTAGGTCTGGGCAAAGACACCACCATCCGACATCTGGCCATTCTTCCCCACGTCCACATATAAAAATTCATATGTCGCCAACACCACCGCCATCAATATGATACCATTAAATCCTTTATAGTTAAAATAGTATAACCCAGAGTGGGGTGGTGGTACGATATGGATATGTTTCCCATCGATTGCCCCTCCGCAGTTGGGAAAGTTCCAACGCTCGACAAACTGGGAGGTCACAGTCTGTCATTCCTGTGGTGTTGAAGGAAACTGTGGAGTCAAAACAAAAAAATAAAATGAGTACTTTTGCACATAACATTGCAAGCAGATTAGACACAAAAACATTATTGGCCATCATCAATATAACATTTATTTTAACCGGTTCCCGACCAGCGCACGACGATGTACGTCGACAGAATGGCACGGGCAGGCATATTGGCGTACAGGTACGTCCAATATTCAATGCCGCCCTGCCAACGGGAGTCTGCCGCCGGCGGCACGCTCCTGCGCTGGTCAGGACCCCCGTGAGTCCGGTCGCGGGACCCGTGGACTCGATCGCCGCGGGCATCCCGGCGATCGTCTCACGGGACGGCTGAATGGAGGAAATGCAGTGTAAACAGCATTTCTCCATTCTGCCTAGCAACTAGTGACGCTGATCTCTGCTCCATGTGATTGGAGCAGAGATCAGTGTTCACTAAATGAAAGCCCAACCCCCCCCCCCACAGTTAGTAACACACCCCTAGGAACACGTAACCCCTACACTGCCACCCACTGGTTAACCCCTTCACTGCCAGTGTCATTTACACAGGAATCACTGCATTTATATAGCAGTGATTACTGTATAAATGACAATGGTCCCAAAAATGTGTCAAAAATGTCTGATGGGTCCCCCACAATGTCGCAGTCACAATAAAAATCGCTGATCGCTGCCATTATTAGTAAAAAAATAAATAATAAAAAATCATTAATAAAAATGCTATAAAACTATCCCTATTTTGTAAACGCTATAACTTTTGCGCAAACCAATCAATCGCTTATAGCGATTTTTTTACCAAAAATATGTAGAAGAATACGTATCGGCCTAAACTAAGGGAAAAAAATGTTTTTTTATATATTTTTGGGGGATAATTATTATAACAAAAAGTAAAAAATAATGTGTTTTTTTCAAAATTGTCACTCTATTTTTGTTTATAGCGCAAAAAATAAAAACCGCAGGGGTGATCAAATACCACCAAAAGAAAGCTCTATTTGTGGGGAAAAAAGGACGTCAATTTTGTTTGGGAGCCACGTCGCACGACCGCGCAATTGTCAGTTAAAGCGACGCAGTGCCGAATCGCAAAAAGTGGTCTGGTCTTTGACCAGCAAAATGGTCCGGTCTGTAAGTGGTTAAGGAGTATTTAAAGACAAAAAGATAAGGTATACTTATCAGATTCCTCACCCCCTCTGATAGCCCGTTGTAAATATTTTAGGGGGGTTCTAGATGAGTTTGGGACCCCCAAAAAAGCCTATGGCACTCTGCCTGAATTTAAGGACAAGAATAACATTTGCACACATTTTAGGGGGTGTTTAGGGTCAAGCACTACAATGGAACTGACAAAATACATTGTTAAGTGACAAGGCTAGGTGTATATGGGCCCAGGATAGCATGATGGGGAGGTTAGTGGAGGCAAATATGCATGAAGGACAAAAAGGGAGCATTAAAAGCATACAGCATGCATGAGGATAAAGTGGATTTTCACAGCATATTAAAATCATGGTAATTAGGGAATGATGAAAGAAATACAATACATTAGCACACATTAAATACATATAATGTGAAGTTAAAGGAGAAATCTTACCTTAATATAGTCCTTCTGCATGACCTGAATGATGGCAGAACAGGTCTCTGGAATAATGATCCCCAGAGCCGGGGGGAGATGCCTGTCGAGAACTTGTGGTCCTGCAGACTTCTCCCCATCGCCAAGTACCGCAAGGTGGCGACTAGCCCCTGCTCGGGAGTGATGGCTTGCCGCATGCAGGTGTCCTGCTTCGTAATGTAAGGGGACAGAAATCATCAGCATTATTCTCCTGGATCTACCGCAACAATTGGTCACGCAGGAGAAACCAATTCTTGGTCCATGAAGTCCCCACCCTGTTCATGGACTGGGCATGGGTCAAAGCAAGAACTCCCAACACCAAGCCCCCACACAGCATGAACTCTACGACGAGTACGTAACCGCAACATGGCTTCAAAACAGTCGGCTGGTCAGAGCGAATTAACAGAACACACTGAAAAACAGAAAGACCTAAGAAGAGCGAGCTGAAAATCAGAAACGAGTGGACAAGGACACACTGTAAATCAAATACATACTATAATAATAGTACCCACAAGCACAAACTGAAGAGCAGTAACGATCGGAAAAGCACGAGTCTGAAAAGTGTGAATCATCTCTCACCAAACTTCTACTAACACGAGATTAGCAGAAGGAGCCCAAAGGGTGGCACACTGGCAATTGAACTTCCTCTTTATAGTCCCATCATACGCGTTATACGTCACCGCATTCTTGATGGTCGAAAGTTCAGAGAACTATTTTGTGACAGTGTGTTTGCAAGCCAAGCATGAGTGGAATTCTGTCCAAAAAAACATCCAAGATTTTTCCAATGAAAACTCAAATCGTGTGTACGCGGCATTAGACAGGCTAGCCCTGAGTTGATACATTCCAATAAATATGCCCATTTGATTCATAGTGAGGCAATCGCTCCAAGAGTAACATTTCTTGAGTGAACTACCTCCTCTAGCATCCAGAAGAATGACTGCTTCAGTAAGAATGGGGACAGATGTGTAGACAAAGAAAGACAGAGACTGCTAGTAGGAGACTCAGTTATTAGAAGGGCAACCTCAGTTGTGATGATACACATTGGTACAAATGCCAAAATTAGATGAAGATGGATCATCCTAAGCTAAGATTTCAGAGAGTTAGGTACCAAGTTAAGGAAAAGGACCTCCAAGGTCGTATTTTCAGAAATCCTACTTGTGCCCCAAGCCACACCAGAGGGGCTGCAGGAGCTTAGGAAGTTGAACAGGTGGCTAAGGAACTAGTGTAGGAAGGAAGGTTTTGGGTTCCTGGAGAACTAGACTGATTTTTAACAGGCTAATTTTTAACTCAACAAAAGCTTGTCATTTCCTAAATCCATTGCAGTACAGCTTTATGGAACAGATGGTGAATGCCCCATCAAGGAAAATGCTCTGTAGGATCTATTAATTCAAAACAACAAGGTGTTTATTACAGAAGTTCAGATTAGAGACAAGTAGGGTAATAGTGATCATAGTGTAATCACATGTCCCATAAGTTACAGGAAAGAGAAGCATTTTGGTATGACAAAAACTCTAAATTTCTATCTCTAAAAGATAACTTTAATAAGCTGCAATCCTTACTTATCACTCAAGGGGACCAAAATTTTGAAACAAAGAGCACATAAAGCAAGTGGGAGCGTAATAAAGATGAATTAAACAAGTGCATTATTCATTGGATTCTATTGGGCAAAGTGCGTAAAATAATTTTAACCCATGGCTACATAGGTTTGAATTTACACTACACAGTGTACAAAAAAACTAAAAAAATGAGAATAAAAACATGCCTATAAATATACATAGAAGTAGAAGGGACACTTCACATTCCAGATTTACAAGGAAAACAACAAGAAATGCAAAGGAGCAGTCAGGATGGCGAATAGAAAATTCAAGAAACACATTTCCGCAGCAAATAAAACAAATCCCCGTTTTTTTTTTTTTAAATATATCTATAGTAAAAAGGTTATGATAACAGATAGGCCCCACAACAGATGAACATGGGAAGTTGGTTACAAATGATTTCCATTCTGTTGCGCGGCGGGCAAAGATGGTGAACATCCCTAAAGAACTTACTGCAAGAAATGTGGGAAGCATCAGCCTCACAAGGTCACCCAGTACAAAAAGGGGAAAGACTCCATCTATGCCCAGGGAAAAAGGTGATACAACCGTATGCAGAACGGTTATGGAGGGCAGACCAAGTCGATCTTCCCGTAAAAAGGCCAAGACCACCAAGAAGATTGTGCTGAGGCTGGAGTGTGTCGACTCCAACTGCTGATCAAAGCAGATGTTGGCTATAAAGAGATGTGTAGCGATGACACTTTGAACAAAGTGGCTGTCATGTACAAATTTAGTTTTTGCCTCAGAACAGTAAAGGGTTAATTATGTAGGTTTAGTTTAGGTTTTCAGTTTGGCTGGGCTGTGTTATAGTTCTGCCTGGTCATGTGTACAGTTAGGTGCACATGACCGGCTCAGAACCAGGCCTGGTTGGACGTTTTAGGTATCAGCTTTCCCGGAGCCAATCAGTTGGTCCGCCGGGCCCCGCTGAGGAGTCTGGGGAAGGGTACTTAAGAGGTTGAAGTCACGTGTTCTAGGTTAGTTTGTGAGGCCATAGAGGTCTGTTCCTGATTCTGGACCGGGGTAGCCCCACGAGGGGTCCTGATCACGGGAGCGATCGTCGCTCCGTAACATGCTTCGGTTGGCTAACCCCCGATAGACCCGCCTGGTCTAAGGTAGGGATCCGTCTGTTCCTGAGTCTCGGAACCAGTTGGTCCGAGGCGCAGTAACTGAGGGAGGATTCAAGGTGACCGGGTGTGCTCTCGGCTTGGAGGGGCACCGCAGCTCGTGTAAGTGACCAGGGGAGGACTCTTCGGAGGAGGGCCAACAAGCTGGCATCCTGAGAAGTGCCTGTTTGCTGGGTTGTGAAGGACACTGACGAATGCACGCTTTTTCCAGTACTGCCAAGGAGACAGAGAATGTTCCAGGTACTGAGGAAAAAGGTTCCTGTTCACTTCTGTTATAAGTTACTCAAGGTCAAAGATTTCACAAGTTCTGGATCAAAGTGCTGACTGTCATAATCTCTGGCTAGAGATTTGTTCAGCCTTGAAGCGCCCAGCTGCGAGTGGCTACTCTCTGGATGGTATTAGAGACTTTCTGATATTAGCAGTTCAAGGTGCCTGAGTTTCTTCACCCTTGCCCTCTGTTACCATACGAGACTGTGTTTGTTGGATGTTACCCCTGCAAATAAAAACCTTTTTGTAAAGGACTTTTATGGTGTTCATGTCCAAAGTTGTTGGGTACTAACTCTGGGAACCCCTAGACGTGGAAGAACCAGCCAAGCGGAGGTAACCGGTAAGCCCAAAAGTTAAGGCTGCCCTGCCAAGGGTTATGGCCACTACAGATGCAAACACTTTGAACTTGGAGGAGACAAGAAGAGAAAGGGACAAGTCATCCAGTTCTAAGCTGCCGCATTACTTCTGAAAACCAAATAAAATCTTAAAAATTAAAAAAAAAAAAAATTACTTATTTACGTTTTGGCTAAGTGTAGTGTAGTAACTGTTCTTATCAGTATCCAGTAGGGGTGTTTCTAATGTCATTCTGGCCTTTGGCTGGGATGAATGGCTGTATAATATCCCAGCTGGTATGATTGGGGTCCTGTGAGTTCTTCTACTCTGAAAGAGACATGTAGTGAGCACCCATTGTCAGTAGTACTTCCCTAGTATAGAGAATTCTGAGGGGCCTAGTGCCTCCTGGGTTGAATGATGATGCCTTGTCTGGTCAGGGAGGCAGAGTGCCTGCAATGTTAAGTGTCCCCTGGGAGTAGTAACTCAGCCCAGGGGTGTTCTTAGTATCTCTACGGATTTGGGACTCCACTTTGAGAAGGAGCACTAGGCCACAACACACTTGCTTTTATATGCACATTTCCTCATGACAATTTGGCCAAGACCAGTGCCATTTTTGTTACCAGGCTGCAAGGCCTAGCCATTGTCTTGCACATTGGCACATTTTCATTTTCATTTATTCACTTTTCACACGTGTCAATGCACTTTATATAGTAGTTTTGGGCAAATGGTTCAAGCCAAGCCAAAGTTCATCGCCCAACATTGCCTGTTCGCAAAAAACATCCCTCTAAGCACCCCACAATGCATCGCACACCTCACAGTGCATTCTAGGGCCCTAATTGGATGAAGCCTTGCACCTGACTGTGGGTCAGGTGCAAGGCTTTACCAATTAGGGCACAGAGCACTGTCAGGGCCCTAATTGGGCAAAGTGATGATGACTTTCTCAAATCATGGCTCAGTGTTCATAGTCCCAACCATCACTATAAAAGGTAACTTCCCATTGGAAGCTTTTGCATTGTGTTGGAGTGGAGATACATAGTACAGGGCTCAGTTTGCTACTAGCGAGTTAGTGTGTTCACTTATTGTGACTCTGAGTGAAGAGTGTTGGTGGAGCGCAGTGTTCAAAACAGCATTACATAGCATTTAATGCTGTATACATTTTTTTTTTTTGGTTGCTACATTTTTTGTCTTTTTTTGTACCCTGCCTGCCCCCCCCCCCCTTTTTTTTTAAAAAAAATTGTCAGCCTCGTATTTTCTGACTGTGACTCTGGTGCTTCCTATTTACATTTTTTTATTTTATTTTTTTACAGTTTTTACATTTCTGTCAGCATCAGCCTTTAATTTTAAGTGCACCAAACGCCAAAGTGCACCAAACGCATCCAAGCACACATTTCCCAGTTTCTATTCAATCCCCCCCCCCACCCCATCATGCCTGGGAGACCAACAAGGAGAGGCAGATTTTCCCATGCCACTATGGAGGGGGCCAGCAGCGTCTGTGTCCACAGGCAAAGATAGACGTGGTCCATCCTCAGGCAGGGGACATTTGTCTCTGTTTAATGATGTTGCCCTGCTATCCAGCCACAGCATGCAGAGGAGGTGGTAGACGGACTTAGTAAACCATCCTCATCCTCTATGACCCAAGCTGACACTAGTGTGCAGTCCACTGCAGCTGCCAGAGCAGCTTATTCTGCCTTCTTCTCCTTCTGAAATAGCTTCAGCATCATCTATGGAGGAGTCAGCTGAATTATTTAAACACAGCGTCGACCACTTGCTTCTTGTGGATGCACAGACATTACCTGATTCTGATATTGGTTCTGAGGTAACATGAGCCTACAGAGAGGGGAGAACACTGATAAACAACAAATTAGAAGTCATGTTCCCCAACTGCAGTGTATTGTCATGTTGGCTCCAGCGATGAGGTGGATAAAGGAGGATGTTAATCCTAAGGTCACTGACACGACTTGGGCTGGGTAGAGAAAAGGAGGAAAGTGAGGGGGATTAACAACCCCAATGAGGCAAGAAGTCCTCCAGAGGCAGCTATCGTGGAAGAGGAGAGAGCAGCCAGTTTATTCCATCAGATTGTGGGGCTCTTATCTCCCAGCCCACTTCCCACAGCTCAGCTGTGTGGACCTTTTATAGCGCGTGTGCGGCTGATCAATTGCAATCTCTGCCGCAAGCAGAAACATCAGCCATTTGGGTACCACATGCTTGACAAGGCATTTAACCTCCCACCGCTCAGCCCATTGGCAAGAGCACCTGAAAGCCACACACAACTGTGATGAGATGGGAGGGGGGCTTGCGGAACCCAGCTTACCTTGGAGAGCTCTGGAAACTGTGTCCAGCTCCCCCGGCCTCTCCTGTGTGTCCATTAGGGGCACAGGGTGACCGAGAACCCCCGTCGTGTGCTAGTCGGATTCGCTGTACAGCCACACTGGAATGTTGTGTGCATATATATATATATATATATATATATATATATATATATATATATATATATATGTGTGTGTGTGTGTGTGTGTGTGTGTGTGTATGTGTATATACATGTGTATTTTCTCATGCTGTTGGACTCGTTTGGGGTGTGGCTGTGTCCCATTGTTCTGTTGTATCTGTCTGCCTTAAGAGAAGTGTATTATGGGATGGATGCTTGCATTGGTGTTCCTGTCATGTAAACTGGGGGAAGGGCAGAGAGAGGAGGGGGGATCCATCCAACAGCTCTCACTGCTTATAAGGTGGGCTATTGTTCAAATGTTTCAATGCCTCTTTGTTCCTTATTGCTGATTGGACAGTTTACCCTGCCCTGAACCAAAGGGAGGGGGGATTGTCCCTGAGTTGTATATCTGTTGTTACATGTGTTTGAGTAAAAGAGTTTGATGGTTTTCACTCTACATTGAGTTACGGCTAATGACTGGGTGAGCTAAGGGGTCTTGGATAGTGCTGGTTCTGGACAAAGGAAGCATTTACGGCCAACATGGTCCTGTTGAGGATGGAGGTCCTTCACAGGTATATGTCCCCCAGGGTAGTAGCCAGGCCCCAAAACCCTTTTTATGGCCAACAACTTGCATATAAGCCTTCTAATTAGATTTTTTTCAAGTTTGGGTCCCATAGACTTTGATGCAATCCATCGTTCAGTTCCAGACTTTTGCGATGTTTGAGAGTTCTGGTGCAATCCGAACCGCAGGTGTTTGGCTCATCTCTATTGTATAGGTGTCTATTCCTTTACACTTGGATGGTAGGGTGTGGATCTTTGGGCTTGCCCTGAAGTCAAGGGGGAGGATGTGTGGCCATGAGGTTCCTTCCTCCCTGCCTTGGGGTGTGCCTCTTCAGGAGAGCCCCCCACCCAGTATTATTTGGTTGGCTTTGGCTGATCATGAGGAGCAGGATCTGCCAAGGCTTTTGGCTAGGTGGGCTGAGTATGAGTATGCCTTGCCTCATAAGAAATTTTTCACCCTGGGGGGTCAGGGAGGGGCTGGGAGGGACCATTCCTCTTTAGAAGGTGACCATGTCACACAGTGCACTTTTTTGGATCTCTTTGGCGTTTTGTTTTTGTTGGCTACAAATGACAGGGAAAAGGCAGAGATGAGGTAAATCATTTTGTTCTTCAGTTTTTGCAGATGAAAAATAGTTTGATAATCTTAACAATAATCTATATTTTTTAATCAAAATGTTTTTTATTAAGACAATGCATGAATTGACTTCACAGCCGTACAAAATATACATCCAACATCAGCAGGTCACAACTCATGTAAGACAGTCAACATTATCCATACAAATTGTGAACTAGCACTCAGTACTATATCTGTGAAAATAGTAGGAGACATTCTGTTTTTGGATTTGGGTAGTCTCAGTACCTTAAAGCAGGAGTCCGCCGGAAGTTCCGCCGTTTTTTTTTTTTTTTTCTAAAAGCCAGCAGCTACAAATACTGCAGCTGCTGACTTTTAAAATAAGGACACTTACCCGCCCAGCGCGCCCCCGATGTCGGCACCCGAAGCCGATCTCTTGATCGTCTCTCTGGTGCTGCCGCCGCCATCTTGGGTATGGGAATCAGGAAGTGGAGCCTTTCGGCTTCATTTCCCGGTTCCCTACTGCGCATGCACGAGTTGCGCTGCGCAATAAGGATGGTCCCCGCTGTCTCTGGGATCCATGTGTTTCCCAGCAGGCAGCGGGGGACTTTCGGAAAGGGGCGTAGATTCTGCGAAAAGGGGCGTTCCTTTCTGCAGAATCTACGCCGCAAGTGGGTGCAGATACCTGTACTGTACAGGTACCTGCACCCCCCTCCCCCCTGAAAGGTACCAATTGTGGCGCCAGAGGGGGGGAGGATTCCAATGAGCGGAAGGTCCACTTTAGGGTGGACCTCCGCTTTAAATACACACACACAAAAACAACATAAACAAATAAGTAATAGCATTCATTCTCTTCCTTCTCTTCCCAACCCCGAACCCGGTGTTTCAAAATCTCAGTAGGAAAACTGGAGAAGAAACTGCGCTACGGTATTACTGAATGTGTTACTATAGAAGGTCTATAAAGGACCTATTGGAAGCTGCAACTCTACTGTACAACATAGATACAGTAAACAAACAAGAAAAAATTCTAAGTTGCGCTAAACCTGTGAAACAACTAAATGAATCAATGGCCTCGCCAATAAAATTGAGCCACGCTAGCCAAGAGGTAATCAAAGGCCACGTGAGTCAACATTGGAGAGGCACACACAGTGAATGATCAGAACTAAATGCTTAAATCTACTACACACCATAAATCCTGTATACAAAATCATAACTGCCAGTGACTAAATTGTGCACAAATTAATAAAAAATCAATGTGAATAAATAAATATAGAAAATATATAAAAAATATGGTCCCTTTAAATATAGTCCACAAATAAATGGTATACACCTGTGTGTGACTAAGTGAAAAATCAAATCAAGTCCATCCAAAAATTCTTTAAATTTGTGAGCCGTGTCCAATCCACTACCACTTGTGTAAAGATTCACTTCTTACCAGAAGTCTATGACCCCCCCGTTACAGAGGATCACAGAAAGCATAAGATGGTATTGCAGCCTCCCAAACCGTCAGACCATCCAGCTGGTTTGCATAATCTCCACGGCATAAGGAATGGACCAATATTCTCCAAATTGTCCCACACCAATCAAGACTCTTGGATGGATGTAGATTCGCATAAAAGGATATGAAGGTTCCAATAGTGTAAAACCTTTGATTTATGGTAATAAATAAAATAACATATTGCACTTAGAGACACAGGATGTCACAAGCCTTGAATCCGATGCGCCGGCCGGACGCACACAAACAAACCCGTCTTTCCTGGATCCTACGACCACAAACACAAGGTGATGTCAGCACATCGCTCCGCCCAGACTCACGTGGCCTTTGATAAACTCTTGGCAAGCATGGCTCAAGATTATTCAAGATTAAAAAGGAGGGGACGTGAGACGTTCCTGGGCACAATTTATGGGTTGTAGAAGAGGTTTCAAAGAGGATTGGAGTTGAGGGCTCTCACAACCTGGGGGAAAAAACTGTTGAGCAGTCTCACAGTCCTGGTTTTGATACTCCGGTACCTTCTACCTGATGGCAAGAGCTGAAAGAGACTGTGGGAGGGATGGGTAGGATCCCTCACAATACTGATAGCTTTGCTGGAGCATCGTGTATGGAAAATGTCCGGGATGGAGGGGAGCGAGACACCAATAATCTTTTCTGCCGTCTTCAGGGTTTTGCGGTCAGTAGAACTGCAGTTCCCATACCAGACAATGATACAGCTGGTCAGCACGCTTTCAATGGTTCCCCTATAGAATGTAGTGAGGATGGGTGGAGGGAGACTTTCTTTTTAACAAAAAGTCTCTTAGTATAGGATCAGAGGGTTAGGAGGACAAGTTCAGGTACGCTTAGTGTCAAAGTCAATAATAAAGAACTCTCTTACTTTGACTAAATCCAGAGAATAGCCATTCACAGCTGGATGTTCACGCAAGTTGGATAGTCCCCCTCTCACAAGGCCTAGCAACCAACAAGGTGCTTGACTCAGGAACAAGTCTCTGCCACAGACGGTGTTGTAGAACATGTAGAAATAAGTCTCTGCCACAGATGTTGTAGAACATGTAGGAAACTAGAACTTGTAGAACACTCGTGTGATACCAGGATATTTCACCCGGTTTGGCGATACCCATGAGATTGGATTCACTTAAGTACTTCAGCCTCACCAGGCTCTTGGTAAGAAGCCAACCTGTACGTGGCGTTCTTCCGAAGAGTCCTCACCTGGATAGCTACGAAGTCGCTGGGCCTCTCCACGACAGGAGACTGCACCGGACCACCTCGGAGTCCTTTCTTTAGTTTCCCTGCCTCGGGCTAGCCAGCCCAGAGACATAAAGCCGGGTGTATCCGCACCCCAGGCCATAGCCTTCCTGGGGGCTGGTCAGGAGGACCAGGACCATGGAGTCAGAACATACTTCTGGACCGGAGCCCCGAACCACATGGCATCCGCATCTTAAGCACCCTCTCCCAGAAAGCACAGCAAGAGTGACACTCCCACTGGGCAGGCTCTGAGAGAAAGTAACCTTAAAGCACCCAACCAGACTGTGGTTCCATGCCTGCCAGAAAGACAGTGCCCCCGGTGGCCAGGCTGAACACCCTATAGTCCAGTCAGACTGATTTGGAATAATTATACCAAAACCAAACTGCAGTTCAGGTGTAACCTTAAATTTCAAAAACATAGCACATGCTCGTCAGAAGCCAGCGCTACACAAGTTATTGTCATAAAAAGTGTTTGGGGACCTGGTTCCTGCCCCATGGGACATGTACCAATACAAAAAAAAAGTGATTTTAATAATGCTTAAAGAGAAACAATAAAAATGAAATATTCCTTTAAATATTGTGCCTGGGGGTGTCTCTAGTATGCCTGTAAAGTGGTGTAGTTTTCCCGTATTTAGAACAGTACCACAGCAAAATTACATTTCTAAAGGAAAAAAAGTAATTTAAAACAGATCGCGGCTGTAATAAATTGTCGGGTCTCAGCAATATAGATAAAACTCATTAAAAAAATGGCAATATTTTTTAAGTGGGGGTCCCCCCAAAATCCATACCAGGCCCTTCAGCTCTGTATGGATATTTGTCAGGAGAATAATCCTTCCAGTCGCTTCGGCCATGTTCCTGCACCCATGCGTGGCGGAACGACACTCCACGCATGCGTGGCCCGGCGCTCCGGCGCACACGCGCTAGCACATGCTCAATGTGACCCTTGGGCTGCCTATAAAAGTTGCTATGTTGCTCAGATAGATTGCTTGTCTTCATCTTCCTGTTAAAACTTGATCCTGTTTCCTGTACCTGATTCCCTGCTGTGACCCGGATGGATCTTGACTCTGCTGCGTATCTCCTGGACCTGACCCCTGGCTTTGTTTAACAGATTTTGCTTGTCTCCTGTGTCTAACCCTCTGCCTGTGACCCAGACCTGCCTCCTGTCTCCTTGCCTTGACCCTCTGCCTGTGTCCTGGATCCATGTTGATGGGGACAAGGGCCTCATCCTCACAACCCTTGCTGGTGGTTGTGGGGGTCTGCGGGTGGGGGGTTTATCGAAATCTGGAAGCCACCTTTAACATGGGGACCCCCAGATCCTGGCCTCCCCTTATGTGAATTAGTAACGGGTAAATTGTACCCCTATCATTTCACAAAAAAAGTGGCAAAAATAGTAAAGAAAGGAGATACTTTGGGACACGTCCTTTATTTAAAAATATAAAAATAAAAATGTCCCACAATGTAAATTCATCTCATGTACCCTGACGGACCTATAAAAGAAAAAAAATCTGCAACAGTTCCGCCTCCATGGGATGCTTTGCAATGATAGCTGTTATATAGCTGAGGGCGGGGACACTTAGTGGCATAAACGGGCGACCCCGCTTTCCTCTGACTTCATAATGGTGTTCATCCAAATTTTTTGCCTGTTCGGGAGGTGTTTGTCTCATCCTTATCCCTTAGTCATGATTTCCCAGGTATTCAATAAGCCCTGTGTAGTATAAATAGCTGTGAGGGCCTATGAGACGCAGAGAAAGAAACAACTGGGATCGATTCCAAAGCCATATCCCACTGATCCCCATCAATGTCTCCAATATCAACCACCCATTTAGCTCTACACTTCAAAGAAGCTAGATCTTGGATAGAGGACAATAGAGTTGCATACATTTTAGATATTAAACCCTTTCTTGCATCTGCCTGAAGGATCTCCAGCAGCAGAGGAGAGGTAAAGAGATGTTTTTTATTTATTTATTTATTTATTTTTTTGCCACCTCAGTGAGTTTATTCGGGAGACTCAGTTCACTTTTAGGTTCATCTATATCTCCTCCCACATTACACATCATTGTGGCTTATTTATTCAAATATGTTCTATTGCATAGAGTTAGTTTACAAATAAACAGCCAAGATATCGAGTCTCTCTGCCTACGACTCTTCTTAGTCTAACCACAATGGTTATTTATCTTGTTCTACACCTAGGTGTTTTAATCTACCCGGTTCTCCCCTACCCCACCCCCCCCTCTTCTCAGACCCACCTCCACCTCTCATCGCATATAGAAAAAAAAACACACTTAAACAACAAAGAAAGAAAAAAAGGAAGAGAAAAAGAAGAAAAAAAAAAAAAAAGGAAAAGAGAGGAATGTACAGTCTACGAGACACATGGTTTTTCTCGACTACCTATAAGGGGATCCCTAATTTCATCAATCCATAGCTCCATATCCTTTCAAATTTCTTACTATTACCCTGTTTAGTATAGAAAACCCTTTCATTACTAATTATTTTCCTTATATTCGTCAGCCATGTTTCAGGTAATGGACTAGAGTGTGACTGCCAATTTTGAGCAATTAGCCTCCTTGCCTGAAAAAGGCATCTAGTAACTGGTGTAAACACATTTTTAGGGATTTTATATCCCTCCGGTATAGCCAACAAGCAGGTCCTCACTGTTGCATCCAGTGTCAAGCTAAAGATCTCATTTATATGCTCTATTACCCGTGTCCAATATCTAAATAGCTTTGGACACCTCCAAAACATATGGATGAAGTTTCCAACCTGACCACATCTAGGACACTGATCATTGTCTCTCCACCCCATTTTAAACATTTTCCTAGGTGTATGATATACCCGGGGAAAAAAGAAAAGTTGGGAGGCTTTCTGTGCCGGGGAAATAGAAACCTTGGTTCCCTGGTCCATTATCCACTCCCAGTCGGGTACGGACACTAGCCCCACGTCCCTCTCCCATTTCCTTTTACTTTTGATCATACCGCTTCGATCTAACAATTTATCCCCCAACCTAGTATATATGAATGAAATCAAGCCTTTAAGCGTATCTCGAGACATGATTTGAGATATCACCGGGATCTGGATCAGCTGTATCTCCTGTGATCTAAATTGGGCCTGAATCGCGTGTCTGACCTGGAGATATTTATAAAATGAGCGGTTTGATAGAGAGAATTCAGATCTTAAGTCAGCAAATGACCTAATAGCCGAACACTGAACAATTTGCGCTAGCTTATGTATCCCTTGAGTTTCCCATTCCTTACATCTTTCAACCTTAAATAGCTCATCTAAATTCCTATTATCCCATAGGGGAGCCAACACGGATATCTTCTGATATCCCAATAGAGCCTTGACTGTTTTCCAGAGTTTAGTAACCTGAGTAGTTGTTGGGCAATGCATATTAAACGAGTTTGCCTCTAGCGCCTCCATAAGCGTATTGTGTGGACATCCTAGCATTAATAGCTTGTGGCAAGGGTTAGCTTCATTTATTGCTATTGCTCCAGCTAAATGCTGCAACTGGGCCGCTAAATAATAGAGTCTAGGATATGGAATCGCCATCCCCCCTTCTTCCGACGGTAGCTGCAATGTCCGCAGGCTAATCCTCGATGGACCCTTTTTCCATATAAGAAGTCTAAATAAGGATTCTATTTTCTTGAACCATCCTTCCCCAATCCATACTGGTGAGTTATGAAGGAGGTACAGAATTTGAGGAAGCCATACCATCTTCACCAAATTGCAGTGGCCCGCCATCGAGAGGGGGAGTCGACTCCAAATATCGGCCTTTTGTTTTAACTTTACTAAGAGGGGAGATAAATTATCTTCCAGATAAGAATTTACATTCCTAGTAATCCACACCCCTAGATATTTAAACTTCTCAGCCTGTTTCAAATTCAGAATATCCTGGGAAGCGCAGATAAGCCCCCGTTCCAGCGGCAACAAAGCGGATTTATCCCAATTTATGATTAATCCTGATATGAGACCAAATTCTCTAATCATCTTCATTGCCACTTTCAATGAGGCCTGAGCATCCCCCAGGAAAAGCAAAATGTCATCGGCAAACAATGCTATTTTTTCCTCTACCTGTCCTCTCCTAAATCCCTGTATATCAGGGCTAGCCCTAATAGCGATGGCCAATGGCTCCACTGCCAGAACAAATGGTAAGGGGGAGAGGGGGCACCCCTGCCTCGTGCCTCGTTCCAGCAGAAACGTCTCAGAGAGCTCATTATTGATTTTAATTTTCGCTCTTGGATCTGTATAGAGCAATTTAATCCATTTAAGAAAATTTGGTCCAAACCCAAATCTAATAAGCACTTTAAATAAATATGCCCATTCAAGGCTGTCAAATGCTTTGGCTGCATCCAGAGCCAAAATTGCTCTGGAACTTCCATTGTCTACCGGAATCTGAGCATTAAGAAACAGTCTACGGATATTAATACTAGTAGATCTATTCGGGATAAAACCCGACTGATCGGGGTGAATAAGCTTGTGGACACTCCTTTTTAGGCGTGTTGCGAGCACCTTTGCTAGTATTTTAACATCTGATCCCAAAAGCGAGATCGGGCGATATGAGGCCGGGTCCATAGGGTCCTTATCCTCTTTAGGGATAACCACTATAGTGGCTTCCAACATCGAGGAGGGCAAGGCTCCACACTCCAAAGACTGCCTCAATGTCTCCAATAATTGTGGCAGCAGGATCTCCCCATATCTCTTGTAGACCTCGATTGGTAATCCATCGGGTCCTGGTGCTTTTAAATTAGGCATATCTGCCACCGCTCTTTGGAGTTCCTCGATAGTAATTGGGGCTTCCAATGTTACTAAGTCTTCGGCTGTTACTGTTGGCATTTTCAGATTCCCCAGGAAGGCATCTATAGCTCCCCCTTCACTCCCCCCTTGGGATTTATATAGTGAGCTATAATAATAATAAAATGTGTTATTAATAGTAGATGGTTCAAAAGTAGTCTCTCCCTCTGGGGTCCTAATTGATAGTATCGCTGAGGGGGCCATATTCACTTTAACCAGCAATGACAGCATTCGCCCCACTCTCTCTCCCTCCCCAAAATATGCTTGTTTCTGCAGTATACGTCTGTTATCCGTCTTATGCCTAATAATTGTCTTAAATTCTTGCTGTTTATCAAGCCAGGCCTTCTGTGTAATAGGGTTCGGATTTATAATATATTGTCTTTCTGTCTCTAATACCGCCTTAATGGCTTCCTCTTCCTCTTTTTTCATCTCAGTCCTATTTCTAGCAATTTGTTGAATAAAAAGACCTCTTAAAAAGGCCTTTAAAGAGTCCCAAACAACCCCCCCTGACGCTGTACCCGTATTAACCTTAATGAACTCTTTTAACATGGTTGTCACCCGATCCGTATCTTTCGTTAGTTCCAACCATACGGGATCCATTTTCCATTGGCCAGAATATTGTTTCTTACCTACACAAAGTGTCAGTGTTAAGGGGGAGTGGTCCGAGACTCCTCTCGGGCCATAATCTACCTCGTCCACTCGTAACATCGCACTACTATTCACCAGAGCCATGTCAAGTCTTGATAGTGTAGAGAAAGTTGCTGAGTAACAAGAATATTGTCGCTCCCCCAGATGCCGAGTGCGCCATGCATCGCAAAGGCCAGCTTCATGTAGGAAGCGAGCTAACCTTGTTGCGTCTTTCGCCGTTGATGTATTAACAGTTGGGTACCTATCCAAGAATTTATCCAAAACTTCGTTAAAGTCCCCCACTGCTATCACAGGGATATCAGGTTTATCTATTACGAAGGCTAATAACTCATATAAAATTTCCAATTTAAATGGAGGAGGAATATACATGTTGGCTATCACGTAGGGATTATTTTCAATTTGGCAATACAGGAAAATATACCTACCCTCTACATCTATACAGCTATTGTAGCAGGAGAACCAAACCGCCCTATCAACAAGGATGCTAATCCCTCTTGCATAGGTTGAGAATACGGAATGAAACTGGGTCTGGAATTTCCGACCTTGTAGACACCGAATCGTATCACCCGTCAAGTGAGTCTCCTGGAGACACAATAATCCAGGTCCTTTGCCCTCTAAAGCTGACAAGACCACTTTTCTTTTGGTCGGATCTCCCAGGCCCCGCACATTCCACGATACCATCCTAATTCTTTTCACCTGCATCACTACTTAAGAACCTATAAATTGGGCAGTTTTCTTTCTTTTTTTCTTTTTTTTTTTTAAAAAAAGAACACAGTGTATAAATGTATTAATACCAAAAAAGACCTTCCCCTTTTTTCCCTTTTACATACGTGTGCTCTATATAGTGCATAGTATTTTCTCCCATCCCCTTCTAAATAGTACAACTCCAAATTTGTGTATCCTTGTATTATTTTTGTTGTCATTCCCTTACCCCACCCTCCCTTCTCATCTCTCCCGCCCAAATTTATGTGTCCTTGTGTTGTTTTTATTATTATTCCCTTTCCCCACCTTCCCATCTCATCTCTCCCCCCTCCCCTTTTACCAAACTCCCTCTCCCACCCCCCTCGCCCCATAGGGCTACCCCCTAGGGGTACAATTGTGGCCTTCTTGCAACACTCCCACCACTCACACATACCAATCCTACTAGGTGCTCTCACCCCAATTTTCCACCCACTCATGGGAACCCTTTGTCCCCCACTACAAATACCCACTTGTACTCCACACACCCTTACTGCTCAACCCCTGCCCCCCACCCATATTGTGCATGATACCAATGTAACAATTTTCAACAAACGTACCCCTTATTCCTATCCACCCCCCCAAAAATATATACCCCCGAATCCCTTGAAAACCACCTAACTGCCCTGTAACATATATTTATAGGTCTTTTTTACTTGCATCTAACCATTGGGATGCTTCCTCTGGCGTATTGAAAAAGAGCGTCTTTCCTAATGCAGTCACCCTTAAGCGGGCTGGATAGAGGAGTGCATATTCTAACTTATATTTAACCATTTCTCTTTTGACTGGTATAAATTCAGCTCTTCTTTTCTGAAGGTCAGGAGAGAAATCGGGATACAAAGACACCCTAGCTCCCTTAAACCTAATGTCTCCTCTCATTCTGGCCTCTCGCAGTAGAGACACTTTATCCTGGTAATTAAGAATTTTAAGCATTATAGGCCTAGGACGCTCCCCCATATGGCGGGTTTTTCCCGGGGTACGATGTGCCCGTTCTATTGCGAATATCGGGGTAAATGTTTCCGCCCCGAAAAGTTCTCGGAACCACCCCTCCAGAAAATCAGATTAGTCCCCTCGCAATGTTCAGGGAGACCTAGCACCCTAATATTATTTCTTCGATTCCTATTCTCCATCTCGTCGAGTTTATCCGCTTGTATAATAGCTGCTTTTTTAAATGAATCAATTTCCAGCCTCATAGGCCTCAACTCATCCTCCATTGCACCCATGCGTTCCTCAAGCTCGGTAGTTCTTAGTATAGTCCTATTCAACTCCTGTCTCATGGACAATAGTTCCTCCTTTATATATTTTAGCTGTTCATCAAAATTGGATATCGAGTTTTTGCATTCCTTAATTGCGTTCAAAATGTCTCTTAATGTGGGTTCCTCATCCGCATTGCTCGGCATCACTGCATGGGAGCTACTTAGCGTTGTTTCCGAATTTATTGTTGCTATTGATAATTTTCCTCCCCCCCTCCCTTATTGCCCCCCAATTTAGCAGCTGGTAAAATGGGGTTGGCCAGAGACTGGCCTTGGCTCCTTCTATCAGCAGATAAGTTCTTGGTATCTTTATTATGTAAATCTCCCCGCTGAGTGCTTGAATTACTGGGTGAAGCTGGGCCAGAATGGGCATAACGCTCCAATTTTGCCGCTGCTGACGCTGCCGCCATTTGATTAGTTTTGTCCTTGGCGGCACGAGTAATTTGTTGACCCTCTACGGGTATTTGCTCCTCAGGGGATCTTTTTCTCAACATAATTAGATTAAGTAGCCACGTAAAGACCCACCTTACAAGTTATCGGCTTCTGCTTATCAGCTAATCAAGTAATAAAAAGATAGTAATATCCCACAAAAGAAGAAAAAAAAGGGGGAGAAGGAGGGGGGCAGCAATATTGTGGTGTATCTCCTAGTATAGATAACACTGCTTATCAGAGGGGACGATGCTGGTTAACTCCTAACCTCCAGCCTCAGCAGATGACTCAATAGCGAGAGACTCACCGCCCTATAATGAGTTATTTATATTTGCATACATATGCATATATTCACAGTGTATTCACAATGTATATTCAAAGTAGGGCAAACCAGGTCAGTAGTTCACATAAATAATAATTAAAGACCAGAAGAAGGAAAGGCACTTATCTCAGTTGCTAGTACATAATCCATGGATCCGTAGGAAGAGTATGCAGGTCATCCAGATCTTCCCCTCACTTCCCCATGAGGTTAGGCAGTCAGTACAATTACATTTAATTGCCTCTCATCTCACCTTCCGTGCTGGCAGGTAAACAGGAGGAGGATAGAAACCAGCAAGTAAGAGGGGAAGAGGGAGCTCTTTACAGGCATCCCCTCTCACCTGCCCAGCCCACCGTACAGCTCCTGGGGCGCACGACACGCCGCATGAGTCCGCGCGCCTAATTTAAACAGAGCGGAGAGCGCAGTGGTACTACGGGAGCCCGGGAGCCGTTCGAAATCTCGCGAGATCTTCAGCGAGATTCTCGGCCCCTGCTCCACCAACCACCCATCAGCAACAACGGCCCCGTACTCCGAGCCCCGGCGGCAGCAAACACATCAGCTCAGGTAAGCGATATCTGCCTAAGCATGAGGCATGGAAGCTATAAAAAGGCAGTGTACAGGGGAGCCTTTAAGCAATGCCAGGTAGCCCGGGGTATACAGGATCAAAGCGAAGAACTCAAGGTAGGCAGGGTGGGGAGCGGGAGAGCAGCTCCATGCTCTCACTCCTCACACGTCTTCACTCCCATTCACATCCGGCCACACCCCCCACCGTGAGGTAAAGAGATGTTAAACACTCTATTAAACAGACCGTTAAAGAGATTGTGTTTTTTTTTTTGCATCTGCGGAACATACCTGAGTTGGAAGTATTGGTAAAAAGATTTCAAGGGCAGTGAAAATTCAGCGCAAAGCTGTGCATACGATTTTGGCATATTACCCATATATATCTGTGGAAAGAAACAAATTCCTTTTTGTTGCCATGTAGAAAATCCCTGGAGATTGTTTAATTCTGGGTATCTTGGGTTATTCCACAAGGGAGTAAATCCCAAAGGGCCCTCAACAGACAAGGCCTCCCGAAAAACCCTCCAACCCTTTTTAAGCAGGACAGCCATTCGGGAGGAGGGCGCCATACTTACAATGCCAGCGCTGCCGAGCGGAGGGGGAGAGGAGTGGGGCTTTCGATCCCCCACATCACTGGACTCTGGGACAGGTAAGTGTCCGATTATTAAAAGTCAGCAGCTGCAGTATTTGTAGCTGCTGACTTTTTTTTTTTTTTATCAGAACTACGCTTTAAGGTGTTGGAGACTGATGGGATCATTGTCCAGAGTCTGATACTGGAATTTGGTTTGTTTTTACAGCCCAGTCTGTTGGAGCATGGTGGAATTATTATCCAATGCTTGAAACTACTGCTATCTGTTAAGAAGTGAAATATATGTGGTAATGGCACATTAAAGTCTTTGCGTTTTGATGAGCACTGAAGTTGCCTTATATTTGGTTCACCCAATTCCCTTGAAGAGCACAGAAGTTTTTCACATACTTGGTTCACTTTCAGTTCTTAATTTTTTAATCCTTTTTTTTATACACTTGTTTTTGCAGGAATGGACTTTATATGCCCTCACATTTTCGTCATGTGTATGTTTGCACTGTGAATATTTTTATAGATTAGCACACCTGTTTCTTTTAACCCTTTCATGACTAAGCCTATTTTTGGCATTTGGTGTTTACAAGTTAAAATCCATATTTTTTGCTAGAAAATTACTTGGAATCCCATATATTTATATTTTTTTTTTTTTAGCAGAGACTCTAGAGAATAAAACGGCGATTGTTGCAATATTTTATGTCACACGGTATTTGTGCAGCAAACATGAAGGACATTTTCATGTTTTTAAAAAAAAAACGAAACAGTAAAATTAGCCCAATTTTTTTGCATAATGTGAAAGATAATGTTACACCGAGTAAATAGATACCAAATATGTCACACTTTATAATTGCACGCACTCGTGGAATGACGACAAACTACGGTACCTAAAAATCTCAATAGGCGACGTTTTCAATTTATTTTACGGTTACCAGGTTAGAGTTAGAGGAGTTCTTGCTCTCGCTCTGATGATCGCGGCGATACCTCACATTTGTGATTTGAACACTGTTTACATATGCAGGCGCAACTTCCGTATGCGTTTTCTTTGCTGCGCGAGCTCGCGGTGACGGGGGCGCTTTAAAAAAAATTATTTAGTTATTTAAAAATTAATTGTTTTTAAAAAAAATAATAATAATTTTGATCACTTTTATTGCTGTCACAAGGAATGTAAACATCCCTTGTGGCAGTAATAGGTGGTGACAGGTACACTTTATGGAGGGATCGGGGGTCTAAAAGACCCCCGATCCCTCCTTTACACTTCAAAGTATTCAGATTGCCGTTTTCAGTGACTCTGAATACTGTATATATTTTTAAATCTGACGCCATTGGCAGCCGAGTAAAGGGGAAGCGACGTCATGACGTCGCTTCCGTGTTTACTATTAGGAGACTGGAATGAAGCCACTTATGGCTTCATTCCAGTCCCTGCCCAGCAGCCGGAGGCATCTGATCGTGCATTGGTGCTCCCGATTGAGCGGGAGCACCAGTAACAGCGGCGGGGGGGGGCATCTTTTAGCCGCATCGGTTGTTATGGCTGGATAGCCGATCGCTCGCTGTGAAAAACGGTACCTGGATGATGCCTGCAGGTGCGGGCATCATCCCGGTATAACCCCCGGAAGCCGAGTACACATCTGCGTACGCTCAGCGGGAAGGGGTTTTTAATTATGTATGCTTATGGTAGGGTTTCGGACCCTTTGGGTTGCAGCTTTTCTTCATCTATATATTTTCATTTATTTATTTATGTGTTTTGATTTCTCCATTTCAGTAGTCACACTTCCCTTCACCAGGAGAGTAGGATAAGCACATGATTTTAACCCTTTTTGACATTAATATGGAGCCTAGCCCTGGGTGCAGAGTAGAGGACCCTGACCCAATTTATGAACTGATCCCCCAAGCCAAAGCAAGCCAGGATCTCCCAGAGGTAGGACAATTCAACCCTATCAAAAGCCTTAGCAGCGTCCAAGGACAGAATGGCCCTACCTCCAGGATTATCAACTGGTATTTCTCTGTGCACCATCCCTCCAATTACTCTAGAAAGCCTGGTAGCCAGGACCCTAGCCAATAGTTTAACATCTGAATTTAGTAAAGAGATAAGACGATGAGATTCTGGGAGAAGTTTGTCCTTTCCTCGTTTGGGAAGCACCACTATGATGGCCTCCTGCATACTATCATGTAAGCTTCCGGTTTCCCCTGCCTCAGTTAGGGCCTGCAAGAGTGGTAGAAGGATACCACTATAGCGAGAGTACACCCCAGATGGTATACCATCGGATTCTGGGGATTTATGGTTTGGGGCCTCCGCTAAGGCATCAGTCAACTCCTTTATAGTAATCAGAGAATTCATTGAAGTCCTGTCTATATCAGATACCTGGGGAAAGGGGCAGATGTGCAAGAACAATGTCAGGTCAGCATGAGAAGTGAGTTATAGAGGTCAGTATAAAAATGATGAAAGACAGACAGTATATCATCAGTAAGAATATGCGTCCCCGGAGGAAGCCTCTTTGTTCTCTAGCCATTAAAGCCAGAAGATGACCAGTATTCTCTCCTTCCTCAAAGTAACTCATTTGTAGAAAGTATCTGATCTTCTCAGCAGCTAACAGTACAACAGAGTTGTACAGAGATTGAGCCTCTCTTCCACGCATCTTGATTAGCTTGGGTAGGGTTCGTGAGCATAGTCTGTTCTCTATTCTGTAATTCAATACATACACTGGCTTCCCACTCTCCTGATCTTTGTTTAATGCCTGTGATCTCAGGAATGCCTTGGAGGGAGTCCCATACAACAGCTGCACTAGCGGATCCCTTGTTAAATCGGAAGAACTCAATGCATCTGGGATCCCATCCTGGGCTGGAAAAAGTGTCAACCATAAGGGATTCACCTGTCACAGTGATCTAGCCCTCTATGTTGTGACATCCAGCAATAACCAGAAAGAAGAATGGTCTGATAGAAGACAGGGCTCATATGCCGAGTCCAGTACTTGCATGACCACCACATTCCCCAAACCTAGATCGATACATGAAAGGCCTCTATGAGAGGCTGAATAGCAAGAATAACACTTAGCATTAGCATGCCGCTCTTGCCAAACATCTCAGAGCCCCAGTTCAGATAGCATGGAAGCAAATACAGTAGAGCCAGCTTTACTTATACCTACTCTCAAGGATAGTCTATCCAATTGCGGGTCAAGGATATTATTGAAATCACCCAGCGCAAGCACTGGTACATTAGGGTGCAATGCTATAAGCAGGGGCAATTTTTTCAGAGGATCCGAGGAGAAGGGCGGAGGGACATACATAGCAGCAATAATACACACATGATCATTAAGTTTGCACAATAAAAAGAAAAGCCTGACCTCCTCATTGTCCACCCACTGCAAGCATTCAAAAGAGAAGTGCTTGATACCAATACACTAACACCTCTCAAATAGGAGGAATGTGTGGAGTGAAATTGGACAGGGTACTTGCAAGTTCGCAGCAGGTGGATCGAGTCAGATTGCAGATGCGTCTCCTGGAGGCAAATCAAGTGGGGCCACAGCCTAGAAAACAATTTAAAAATTGCTCCCCTCTTACTCTTGTCCCCCCATACCTCTTATATTCCATGTTAGCAATAACAGTCCCCCAGCACTCTTATTTGATATTAGTAATACAATTGAAAATGGAGTGGAGTCCTATGGGCTCCACTTTTCTGAAGGATAAAGTTATAGCATTATCCAGAATCCACCTAGTGGAGGCTGAGGTAATCGTTTGTGATGTATAAGCAGAAGTCAGTTCCATCGGTAGGGAAGAGAGCAGAAACAAAAAGGACAAAAAAAAATCCCGTAAACTGAAAGTTAGTGCAATGGTTGGCCAATAGGGCCTTGTAAAACCAATTAACTTCCCAGCAATAGTGGGGGCAGAGTCCTCACAGGACTATTCTTGGGACAGTTGTAGCCCAGAGGGCATAGAGCTGGTATAAGGTAAACTATAGAGAGTTCTCTACTTGTGTAAACTCACAATAAACAGCACTGTGTTTTTAGGGCTGTAATACAGTTAGCTGAGAGCCCAGTGCATGGGGAAAACAAAACTGTCACAAACCTTCCCCGTCAGTCAGCTAAATTACAATAAGGCACCTCAAGGCTCCTATGGAGGAGGCTGTGCCAGGATCCATTCCTCTGTCAAGCCAGTTCATTGCAGCAGTGGGGTTATCAAAGAAATGGGAGTTGCCATTGGCAAGGACCTTCAGCTTCGCCGGGTATAACATGAAATATTGAAGAAGAAGAAAGAAGGATATTTGGGAATTTAAATGAGGTAAAAGGGGCCGTTCGGGTCCCCTCCTCCATCCCAGTTCAATGTTTGAAACTTTAAAAAAAGAGCAAGGGGCAGGACTTTACATGAAGCACACGGAAACAAATAAATTAATTAGGTAAACAACAGCTTTTAGTTGGTTCAAAATGAAAAAAATATATATGTATTTTGCTATATATCAATATTTTTATATTTAATTAGAACCTAATATTGCACAATACTATACATTCCAACATGGAAATAACATATTTACAGATACATAATAGTAATTAATGCATATAATAAACACATTGCAGTTGATACCTATACAGATTAGTGACCCAAGTGTCACTGAGTGGAGATGGAAATAAATCAAAAAAGAACGTCCATACCAAGTTCATAATTATACACACATATCGGTAGTTGGAAGCTCTACGTGTTTCGGGGCCTTTTAGCCACTCGTCAGGAAAAAAACCATAGTGATCATCTATAAATAGGGAAAGCAGTTGTATTTAAATGATCTGAAGGGATTATGGAAACGAGTGGGCAAATGTGAGATATGAGAAAACCACACATATATACATTTAACCCACAGACTTGCATATACTTCTGTGCAATGGTGGTGCAGCCATGAGAATCACAGACCAGCCAAAAACTTCCCATCCAGGAGCTGAGGGGGCGTAACTGGGCGACAGCAGCCAACACAAACAACACAACACCCCAAGTGGGTCAGAATGTGTAAGGTGACACAGGTGTTAGCTAAATGGGGTAACCCCAATTGGGGAACCACTGTGAAAAAAAAGTGTCAAAAACAAGTAAAAATAGTGTAAAAAATTGTGTTAAAGAATGTTGAGCAGCATGAAGTGGTGAAGTACAAAAAAGAGGATTCCGTTCCTCTCTGTCAAGCCAGTTCATCACAGCAGTGGGGCTACCAAAGAAACGGGAGTTGCCATTGGCAAGGACCTTCAGCTTCACTGGGTGAAACATGAAATATTGGACATTTAGAGCCTGCAGCCTTTTTTTTTATATCTAAGAATTTGGAGTGCTGCCTCTGCACTTCTGCAGAGAAATCCGGAAACGGGGATACCTTAGCATTATCAACTTTGGGGATTCCAGCTTACCTGGCCTTGGAAAGTATGGTGTAGCGGTCCTTGTAGTTCAAGAGGCAAAATGGTAATGGATGTGGTGGGGCCCCCTGTTGTTGCGGCCGTGTGGGTACCCCATGAGCTCTTTCCACTGCAAACATGGGGGAAATGCATCCTGGCCAAAAGTGTCAACCAACCAGGCCTCAATAAAAAGCTACTGCATTTTTGCCCTCTGTCTGTTCAGGGATGCCCACTGCCTGCACATTATTTCGACGCAGGCAGTTTTCCATGTCTCCAGCCTAGATGGATTGGGTAGGCCACAGACTGGACATAGTGGACATCTCATTGCAGGGGTGCTGAGGCAGCCGTCCAGGGCAGAAGTACATTTCCTCAGATTCTGCATGTCATGTCTTTAGGGAAAGTTCTACCTTCATGCTCTTTACTTCTCCTGTCAAATCTGTGATAGATGTACTGCAGGATGTAACAGCAACTTGTATGTCTCTAAGCATGTGCTCAGGGTCAGCTCCGTCCTCTTGTGACTCGGCAGCCATATTGGAAGCATGGGGTAGAATACTCATATGTGAGGAGGCTGGTGCATCTGCCAGTAGCTGTGGAATCCCAACCAGAGATCCCCACTCATCCTCCAGCAGCACCTCTGCTGGGTCAGGTAAGCGAAGTATAGGGGGATCCTTGTATCCCACGTTTTTGGCAAAGAGGCTTCCTTCGCAGAGCGGGATGGTAGGCCTCCATCATGGCCGGGGGTGTCAGGTGGAACCGGGAGCTGTCTTATGTCATGGCCAGACAGCAATATCCGCCGCCAGAGATAGTAGATGATCTGCGGCGTCTGATGAGAGGTGTCCCCAGTCTCTGCAGTGTAGGATGGTGGTGCAATCCAGATTATTGTGCAGGAATCTCAATGGAGCAAGAGCGGACACATCTTACTCCATGCCGTGCGTAGCCATGCCCGAACAATAACATTAACAATGCTTCACCGACAGTACCACTGTGTTTGACTAAAAACCAGGTATAAAAGAGACTAGAAAAGCTTAATGTTAACAAATGACCAGGTCCACATGGATTACACCCACAAGTTCTTAAGGAACTTGGCTCAGTTATAGCCAAACTGCTATTTAAGATTTTTTAAAGACGCCTTACTGACTGAAATAGTACCAACAGATTTGATGTAGAACAAATATGGTACCAATTTACAAAAAGGATTGAGATGTGTACCAGAAGACTATAGACCAGTGAGCCTGACATCAATAGTATGTAAGTTACTTGTGAGAAAAGTTAAGAGATTATATACAAAAAAAAAAAACTATTATTTTTCTGTGTGCAAGTGAGACATTGGATGGTGGAAGTCTAGTGAATGTAGTTTATTTAGATCTTGCTAAGGCATTTGATCCTCATAAACTTTTTGGCTATATTATAACTCTGTTGGAGTTGATGGAATTGAATTGTACATGGGTAGGATACTGGTTACATGAACAAGTCCAGAGAACTTTCATAAATGATTCTCTTGTCTAAAGCAGTGGTCTCAAAACTGCAGACCGGGGGCCGGATGCGGTCCTTTGCCTTTATCTGCCCCTTGGGGCACCTTTCCTCCTACTGATGCAAGACACTGTTTCTCCCACTGACGCCAACAATGGAGCATAATTCCTGTTACTGACATCCACAGGGCACTATTTCTCCCATCGACACCAATGATGGGGCACTATTCCTCTCACTGACACCAACAATGGGGCACTATTGCACCCACTAAAGAAGCACAATTCTTCCACTGACATCAATGATGGGGTACTATTCCTCCCCCTAATGACAAAGATGCATTGTTTATTCCCACTGACGCCAGGACCATTTTTACTCCCTATGCACTCACATATTAGAAGGGACTGCCTTGTGAGAAATCAGTGATGGGGAAGGATCTGGAAGGGCTTGTAGATCATAGACTTTGCAATACCATTCAAGCTGCAGCTAACAAAGCTAGCAAAATGTTGTCATTCAAGAATGTACATTCAAGAAATAAATCAATACTTCTACCTCTTTACAAACCACTGCTTCGGCCTTATCTTGATAATGCATATCAATTTAGGTCACCAATCCTCAGGAAAGACATTGCTCAATTAGAAAGAGTTTAGTAAAGGGCAACAAAATGAATAAGAGAGATGGAGAACCTCAGCTATAAGGATCAACTGCATAGATTATGGTTATTCATTCTAGAAAAGGGGTGCTTAGGAGGGGATATTATTACAGTGTACACATATATCAAAAGCGACTATGGTAACTTTAACCGCTTGAGGTGCAGCCTCTGCAGTTTTACTGCGGCAGGTTGGGTCCACTGTGCAAAATCACATTATATTACGTGATCTTGCGAGAGGCTTGCATAGAAGGCACACGCACATGCCTGCTGCGAGCTCCGTGAGTCCGACCGTGGATCCCGTGGATGTCCACAGGGATACCCACGATCGTCTCACGGAGAGGAAGAATGGGGAAATGCTAGTGTAAACAAACATTTCCCCGTTCTGCCTAGTGACAGTATACTGATCACAGCTCCCTGTAAACGGGAGCGGTAATCAGTGTTGTGTCACAGCTAGCCCATCCCCCCCTACTATCACTCCCTAGAACACACTTAATCCCTGCAGCGCCCCCTCCTGGTTAACCCCTTCACTGCCAGTGACATTTTTTACAGTAATCAATGCAATTTTATAGCACACAATAAAAATTGCCGATTGCTGCCATTACTAGTAAAAAAAAATAATAATAAAAATCCCAAAAAACTATCCCATATTTTGTAGAAGCTATAACTTTTGCACAAACCAATCAATAAATGCTTATTGCAATCTTTTTTACCAAAAATATGTAGAAGAATATGTATTGGCCTAAACTGAGGAAAAAAAAAATTATATATATATTTTTGGGGGATATTTATTATGGCAAAAAGGTAAAAAATATTTTTTATATTTTTTCAAAATAGTTTTTTTTGTGGTGCAAAAAATAAAAACCACAGAGGTGATCAAATACCACCAAAAAGCTCTATTTGTGGGAAAAAAAGGACATCAATGTTCAGGAGCCACGTCGCACGACCGTGCAATTGTCAATTAAAGCGAATAGCAAAAAGTGCTCTGATCTTTGGCCAGCAAAATCCTCTGGGGCTGAAGCGGTTAAAAATCAGTCAAGATTTGAGGTTAGAAGAAAGGATTCTTTACTTAGAGCAGTAAATATGTGGAAACCCCTCCCTCAGGGAGAGGTACTAGCTGAAATTGTCAACAACTTCAAACAAATTGTACAGGTCTTCCTCAGAAAGCAGAATATACAGGGCTGTGGAAATTGTTAAATAATAAAAATCACACACACATAGGTTGAACTTGATGGACTTGTACTTTTCTTTTTAAAATGTATAAAGTATGTAACAGAAAACATGGGAGTGGACTCAATTTAACACACCCCATACAAACAACTATACTTGGCATTTTCAAAGAGTTAATTTTACATTTGTTTTTGTGTAAGGGAATAGTTTCTATGGTGTCTTGGCAAGCATGTATTTATCCAAAATATCAAATTATCTATATGAAATATAGCATAGAAAATTATACCAGTGGATGCTAAATTGTTAACTAAAATGCTTAAGAGAAATTTTATAAAGGCTAAATTCACCCAAAACCATTATTTTCATTTTTGGCGAAAAGTCATCTGTGTTTTATAGTTCTCTGAGTATTGGAAGTATAATCTTCCTAGCTTGAGTTCCCAGGACCACAAAATAGCCATAGACTTGAGAAGAGGGTCCTACTTTTTCCAACGTATACTACATATATTTTTTGAACACCTTAAGGTGGGCAGGAACTTTCAAAACTCTTCCTCTTCTTACCTTATTAGAAATATCATATGTTTTATTTGTTCAATGACAGACTCAGCATAGATTGCAAAACTTGACCGCTGAGTGAGTAGGACACTACATACACAGAAGAAAAAGTACCACATAGGGTCAGTCACTTCTGGAGGCCAAAAGCCCTTTATGCTACAGGCAGCTCAGTTTTTGCAAACATCAAGGATTTTGAGAGCATACAGTGATTTCTTTGTTTTTATCTTGTCTCTATGAATTCTTCAATCAAGTAAGTGGCTGGGTAATATGCTGGGTATTAAAGATCCTGGTAGTCCCAATCCCCAATTAAGCAGCTGAATATATGCAATTCCTTTCCGTGTGCAGGTTTGGATGTGGTAAACTTGATTTTGAAGTCTGCTTGAGAGATCATTCCCTAGGGAAAATACATACGACCAGTCAACCTTGGGTTGGCTTGGAAACGTGTTCTCTTCAGTCCGACAGTGCTATGGCTGTAACTGGGGGCAAGCTACAAATAAGGCTTGGTTCACACCTAAACCAGGCACGGATCACACAGCAGTGATGTCTATCCCTGTGTGAACCCAGCCTCAAGTGCTTACTTTGAGTCAGTTCTTGCTTGAACCACATCTGGATCTTCAGTCATCCATCCATTATGACCAGCATCTTTTAGATTTAGCATCCTTATATTCTCGAGTAGTATATCTGGAGTATTTGGAGAGCCACATCCACACTTTCCCCAAAGCAACTTTCTTTCCAATAAACTGCTGGGGTTGATTTACTAAAACTGGAGAGGACAAAATCCAGTGCAGCTCTGCATAGAAACCAATTTGTTTCCCTTTGTTTTGTCAAAGCTTAATTGAACAAGCTGAAAGTTAGAAGCTGATTGGCTACCATGCACAGCTGCACCAGATTTTGCACTCTCCGGTTTTAGTAAATCAACCCCACTGCATCTTTCCTTGCTTACGACAGGGTGCATTCAATTCCATAAGTGGCACTTGGCCTCATGAGGATTTTAAAAAGTTATTTATTTCTTCATAAAAAGGTGAGATTTCAACTATATTCACGGAACAGAATAAAGACCACGGAGCTTGCAATGTTAAATGTTATTGCAGTTCCTCCCGCAGTAATATTATATGAACAGCATTATTCCTTACATTGTGCCTAAATCTCTTTAGCAGCTAATGTACTGTAATTTGAGTTTTTTGCAGGAGGTCTGACAAGTGAAAAAACCCAGGGTGCTATTCACACAGTAGGTTAAAAGGACACATTTCTCCCTCAAAAGTTCTTAAATGCTTAAAACATTTAACTCATGTTGCACCAAAATACAAGAAAACCCTTATAAAATGTAGCCTAGTATAGTTTATGTGCATTAAAGCCTAATGCAACATACATCCGACAACAAAATCCTGTTTTGTTTTTTTTTCAGACGGATGTTGGCTCAAGCTTGTCTTGCATACAGACGGTCACACAAATGTTGTCGGAAATTCTGATCGTCCATAACGCTCTGACGTACAACACCTACGACAGGACTATAAAGAGGAAGTTCAATAGCCAGTGTGTCACCCTTTGGGCTCCTTCTAATAATTAGAAGTTTGGTGAGAGACGATTCGCGATTTTCAGCCTTGTGCTTCTCAGTTCGTTACTGCTCTTCAGTTTGTGCTTGTGGGTTCGTATCTGTTCTTCAGTGCATCTAGTCATTTTGCATCTGGTTTATAGTAATATTTTTATATTATGTATTTGATTTTCAGTGCATTCTTGTCCGCTCGTTTCTGATTTTCAGTGCGTTCTGTTAGTTTGTTCTGACCAGCCGACTGTTTAGAAGCCATGTTGTGGGTACGTACTCATCCTACAGTTCGTGCTGTGCAGGGGCTTGGTGTTGGGGTTCTTACTTCGACCAAAGTCCAGTCCATGAACAGGGCAAGGAGGAGTTCATGGACGAATGAATTGTTTGCTCCAGCGTGACCAATTCTCTCATATGCCTTTGTTGCTGGAGATCTGTGAGAATAATCCTGATGATTTCAGGAATTCTCTCCAGGTGACAGACTCAGCCTTTCACCATCAGTTGGCTTTGCTGTCCCCTTATATTACAAAGCAGGACACCTACACGCAGCAAGCCATCACTCCCGAGCAGAGGCTAGTTGCCACCTTGTGGTACTTGGCAATGGGGAGAAGTCTGCAGGACATAAAGTTCTCGAAAAGCATCCACCCCCCAGGCTCTGTGAATCATAATTCCAGAGACCTGTTCTGCCATCATTCAGGTCCTGCAGAAGGACTATATTAGGGTAAGTGTTATCCTTTAACATCACGTTATATGTATTTAAATAAATGTATTTTCTCTTTTGTTTATTGACGGACACAGCATCTTCAATCTTGACCTTAGGGTTATATCGCCACCTTCAGAAGAGGACTAGGCAGAACATGTGAAAACAGCAAACGTGCACAGTACTGCCCAGGGGGCGGTCCTACTGGTTATAATCCCTCACACTGCTTCCAGCAGCTCATTTTTTTTCTGCCTAGCATAGGAGAAGGACCTGGCTCCCGGAGTGGACCATTGGTCCTGGGAATTTTTTTCTTTTTTCTGTATATTTGATTCCTGTGATCTACAATCAACAGCCGGGCTGGGTGACAGGCTGGATAATATAGATCCTGGTAGTCTCCCCAGCCTGGCCATGGAGCCTGAACAGACTTTAGCTATGCGCTGGGTCGGCCATGAAATGCTCACTCTGATCAAGGGGCGGCCATTGAGCTATATGCTCTGGGGCACACATATGACCGGGCTACTGCTGTCCGTGTCACAGTGTGCCATGGCTGACAGCCACCCCATACTGTTTGGGTGATGGGTCTGTCCAGCAGTCCCTGCAGGAGGGGTAAGTATGGTTCCACCTGTCTCAGCAGGATGGAGCAGCTGGGCATTCCCTGGGAGGTCAACTAAGGGGTCTCTCCCTCTCCCTTTCTTCTCTCCCTGTCCCTTTCCCTCCTCCCCATTCTATGGGCCACTGTATGACTGGGCATAGGGGGTGCGGTGCACGTACCTGGCCGGAGGTCCTCCGGGGGGCTTCGAGTCCTGACAGGGGGCTGCTCTGGGTGTTGGTGGTCTGCTCTTCCTTTTCCCTGTTTCTTGGGCCATGGTGGGGTGTTTAGTTTGTACGCTATGTGGGGAGGCCGCCATTTTCTGGAGGCCGCAGCTATTTTTCTGTAGTCACAGCCAGTTTTTCTCATTTGGCCATTTTCTGGAAGTCCGGTGGCCATTTTCCCGGCGCCCTCAGATGTTTTTTTCTGAGGGTGCCGGCAGCCATTTTCTAGTAGCCTCAGCTTGTTTTACCTCTACCGCTGGGTGACTGGTTCTTTCTGAAACAACATGAAACTTACACAGAACATCTCGTGGCTGACACAGGGGAGAGGGGACAGTGGCAGCAGAGTGCAGTACCTGGGTCAGGATTGTGAGTCCTGCGGGGGGCCCCTCAGTCTGTGGCAGCTAGGAGGGTGAGCATTTTGTGTGGCTTGCCTTAGGTCCCTAAGTGGTGACAGGTGAGTGTGGGTCAGCATGGCGTTCAGAAGCTGACATCCCTGTTATGCAACTGGTTCCCCTGCACCTGTGGTGCCTATGGACGCTCTGTCGGCAGTCCTGGAGTCCTTTGTTGCCAGGGTGGAAGTGGCGTGCAGGTGAAAGGGGGTAAAAAATGCCCCCACCATCTTCTAGAGAAAGTTCTGATTCAGATTCGGGTACCACTGTGGCAGGCAGCCTCTGTTCTGTTCTGACTCAGAAGTCTCCCAACTTTGCAAATATTTCTGATCATCAGCAACAAACAAAACATTGATTGATAGACAACATTTCATCACCAACACTTCATGACTGAGACCCTGGGAATTCAGAAGGTAAATATCCAGAATAGTCATTCTGATTGCCTATTTCAAATTAATCCTTCCCATAACATTTTAGTACCCCATGGACTCAATATATGCAGCAATGTATCTTGATCCTAGTCAATTTCAGTAACTTCTTCAAACATTTTTTCAAATTTCATCCTTCCTTTACCAAAATCCCTTTAACAATTCTTTTAATTTAATTTAACCCCAAACTTTTCTGTTTCAATATGTTTATTGAATATTTTGAATAAACAGGAATAAACAAGAGACTACAATCTGCTCCTTGTGCGCCCTCGCAGGGGCTACAAAGCATGAATATGAAACCGAAGGGCAAACCATCACATTATACTGGTATCGAGACTGGCTCCAGTACCAAGCAACTCGTTCCTTTATCGTTTCCGGAGGGCAAGCCCTTCTCCCACTACCCCCTTCTACGAGGGGCAGCAGTATTTGTTAGCAATGGGAGAGATTACAAAGAAGAGTGAAAAGAGATAGGGAACAGAAGAAGGAAAGGTAGGGAGAAAAGAGGGGGAAGAAAGGAGGGGGAAAGTTCGGGTGTGGACGCCTCGCCAAGAGGAGTTAGACCAAGCCCAGGCATGCGGCCTGGAGCGCGGGGAACTCATAGGAGATCCACGGCTCCCAGATTTTTAGAAATTTAGCATGAGAATTATGGACAATACTGGACATACGTTCCTGAAGTAACATAGCAGTCATGCGGGCTTTAACCCCTTGAAAATCTACCCGTTGGGACTTCCAGGCTTGGGCAATGGTCCGCTTGGCCGCTATAAATAAATAAGTAGCCAGCTTCTGTCGAGGGCCTCGCAAACCAGGTACCGGGCAATGAAGAAGAGCTAACTTAGCGTCCCTTCGGATCGTAAGGTGGAAGAGTGTCTGCAGCAAACCAAAAATCCTAGACCAGAACCCCACCAGCCTTGGGCAAGCCCACCATGTGTGCATAACATCACCTCGCTGTCCACAGTTGCGGAAGCATCTGTCAGTACTCCCAGGGAAAACCCGAGCTGTGCGGGCAGGTACCCAATGCCATCGGAACATTACTTTATATGCAGCCTCTAGGGTATTTGTTTTGAACGAGCATTTGGCGACCGTTTTCCAGGCCCTGCTCCAGTCCTCTGGGTCTACTGGGGCCTGAAGGTCCTTTTCCCATTGAGTCATATAAGAGAGGGGTTCTGATGGCGGGCGACCATTCAGAGAGGCATAAATGAGCGAAATAAGACCTGGGGACCCTGGGGCGTGCTGGCATGAATGTTCAAAAAAAGTTTTTTGGAAGGGGTAGGTGGACATGCGGCGCAACGTTGCAATCCAGTGCTTTAATTGGATAAAGTAATAATGCTCGTTAGCCGGCGCCCCTTGTGTTTCCCGGATACTCTCCCAGGAGGGGAGTAAGCGTGAGGGAAGAAAATTTTGGACTCGTGGGTAGCCATATGAGGACCACCAGGAGAATGCCTGGGGCGCCTCCAGACCCGGGGGGAAAAGAGGGTTATGAGTGATGGGGAGTAGGGGTAGAAAGGGGGACATCAGATTACTGGAAAAGCAAACTGAGTCCCACACCCGCAGACCATGTAGCAGCATGGGGCTTAGGGAGGGAGGGCGCAGATTCCTGGAGAGCCAGAGGAGTGCCTGAAGTGCACCCTGCTGCTGTGTAATATTTAGAGATATTGGGGACCCCCAAGCCTCCCCAGAGCCTATGGGTATAAAGGGTTGCTCTAGGTACCCTGGGGCATTTGCGCGCCCATATCAATTGGAGGATTTTATTCTGCAAGAGTCTAAGGAAAAAAGTGGGTACCCGGACAGGCAAAGTACGAAAATAATAAAGGACTTTAGGAAGAATCGTCATCTTCACCGCCGAGATCCTGCCTACCCATGAGAGAGTGGAGAATTGCCAGGCTTGCATAAGGGTGGACACCGTTCGCAACAGGGGATAATAACTGGCCGAGAAAAGGGAAGAATAAGACGGCGTTAATTTGACACCTAAATAATCAATCGAGTGGGATGCCCAACGGTATGTAAAATGGTCCTGGAGACGCTGCACCAGTTCCAGAGGGAGGGTAACGTTCAGCGCTGTGGTCTTGGAAGGGTTAATTTGAAGACCCGAGAAGGCTGAAAATTGGTCTAATACTAGTTTCAGGTTGGGCAGGGAGATAAGCAGGTTTGATATGGTCAAAAGGGCGTCGTCCGCAAAGAGGTTCACTTTGTATTGAGTGCCCGCGTAAGGGATTCCCGAGATATCGCTATTGGCCCTGATCGCTGCCGCCAGTGGCTCCAATGCCAGGATAAATAGTGCCGGGGACAGGGGGCATCCCTGTCTAGTCCCCCAGAGTATTGGGAAAGGGTCAGAAAGGAAGCCCGCATATTTTACCGACGCCGACGGTGCAGAATAGAGGGCCTGGATCCATTGCAGAAAATGTGGTCCAAATCCCCATTTGGTTAGAACAAAGTAAAGGTAGTCCCAGGAGAGCGAATCAAACGCTTTATAAATATCTAGGGAGAGCAAAAGTCCCGGTATTTTACGCTGACGAAGTATATGAAGGAGATGGACCACCTTGCGGGCATTGTCCCCCGCCTGGCGACCGGGCACAAAGCCCACCTGATCCCTGTGAATGAGGGCCTGAAGATATCTGTTGACTCGTGTGCTCAGAACCTTTCCCAGAAGGTCAGGTCAACATTCAACAGGGATATGGGACGAAAGGACTGTGGGTCTGTGGCTTCCTCGGGTGACTTAGGAATCATAGAGATATGGGCTTTCAGCGAGTCTGGCGAGGGTCTCGCACCTTCCCGCCTGGCGTTGAAATAAGACGTTAGATGGGGCATGAGCAGGGACGCAAATGTCCTATAATATAGACCGGTAAAGCCGTCCGGACCCGGGGCTTTGGATGGCTTAAGGGACTTTAGGGCTTGGGCGACCTCCATTTCCGTTACAGGAGCATTCAAATTGGCCTGTGCCGCCGAGGATAATAAAGGAAGACTAATCGATTGGAAGAATTTCTCGGCCTTGTCTCGGTCGAAGGCAGCTGGTCCACTATAGAGGGAGGAGAGGAAGGAGGCAAAGCCAGCCGCTACCTTGGATGGATTTGACGTGAATCCCCCACCTGTCACCTGTAATCGAACCGGCCTGCCCGGACGTCCCGCTGAATTAAGTTTCCTAGCTAACATAGGACCAGGTTTGTTCGAGCAACTGTAGAATTTATACTTGGACCAGCGCAGGGCTTTCTCCGCCTGAGCAGAGGCGAGCAGGTCCAACTCAGTGGCCAAGTTGTCACGTGTCCGCCTATGGGCTACCGTAGGACGCGCCTTCCACGTCGCATCTGCCGCTTCTAACAAGGAAGTCAACTCCCGTATCCGCTGCTCCCTGGCCCACTTTTACGGGAAGCGATCTGGATTAGATGTCCCCTGACCGTCGCCTTGTGGGCTTCCCACAAGGCAACTGGAGAATCAACTGAGCCTACATTTTCTGTGAAATAGGTTTGGATATGTGTTTCTATCTGAGAGGATGTTGCTTGCCTACTCAGGAGGGATTCATCTATCCGCCAGAGAAAGGCCGGGCGGGAGAATCCCGCCAAGGAGATTCAGAAGATCAGGGGATTATGATCAGACCATGGAGAAGTGGCGATAATGATCTTATGCACCAACGGCAGGGAGCTAAGTTGCAGAAACACGTGATCTATTCTACAAAAACTCTTCTGGGGGTTAGAGAAAAAGGTAAATTCCTGTGACAACGGATGTTGCTCGCGCCACACGTCCACCATGCCATATGACTGGAAGATATCACGCAATATTTGTTCTTGGGAGGCATCACGGGACGGAGGCACTTCCCTGAGACTACGCCTGTCCAAAGAGGAGTTAAAAACAGAGTTGGAGTCTCCCATCATAATGCCTTTTTGGTGCCTAGTGATCACCTGAAGCAAATGGGAGAAAAACCTCTGTTGAAATGAGTTAGGAGCATAGTATCCAACCAAAGTGACCTCCTGGTCCCACAGGGTGCCCTGCAAGATCAAATATCTACCCGTAGGGTCTAACCCCAAACTTTTAGGGAAAACATAACATGGACCTAAACACAATATGAGACAACCTGCTGTTCACATTCCAGACACACACTTAAAATACTTTACTAATCTAAATGATACCCTGTGTGTTTGTTAAACACAATACAACCACTCTCTCATTCCACATTCATTTGGCCATTCCATTCAGCCTTCATTTGTCCATAACGCCTTCAAATCTTAATATTTTTCTCTCTAGTGTCTGGAATTACACAACACAGTTACTTCTCTTTTTCTTTACTAACCACAATTCCTCTGGCGTAGCACCTGGAATATACAACTTCCCTTTGTTTACTTTCAAATTCTGGACTCTTAATTATAATCAGTTAAAATCAACATTTCAAAATCCCCAATCATTGTTAATACAGCTTAAACACTATTAAAACAATTTGCACACATATAGCACATTTGCTGTTATCAGAAAAAAAAACACCTTTTAACTTCAGTAATGTAAGGATAGGCAACCACACCCAAAACAGTCTTAAAGTCAGACTCTAAAAATTTGTATCTGATCAGATTCCTTTAAAAAAAACATTTGGTACCAGTGCATACATATAATTTTATCAGTGAGATGTCACATTCCCCTTTTAATGTTCCCAATTTACTATGGAGTGGACATGGGCTTAATATGTGCCCAACACATTTCATGAATAGACTGACACTAGTTGCAACATTTTAACAATAAACATGTACCTTTATAGATAACTTTTCTGAATCCAATCCTTCTTTAACATTCATTCTCCACCTCAGCAAGTCTCTCTGACTCGCTGACTATGGAATGCAAATATAGAAGTATGCTCCCCACAAAAGTGGTGGTGAATGCATGGTTGGTGGTTTGGTCCCCTCTTCCACCCGAAACAAAATAGCAGATCTCTGCAAGTGGATATGTACCTCCGTGCATTGTGCTAAACAGTACTTTGGACAGGAGGGATCACTCAAATAGTAATCTGTCTTTGTCCAAATCCGCGATTCAATCCTCTTAAAGCACCTCACACAGATGAGTACCCTACTCTGTCCCTCTCACCTGCCCACTTTAGCAACACTCTCTGTCTTGGCAGGATCATAGGACATATATCAACTACCCAACAATTTATCTGCATTCAGAAAACAAAAACAATCTTATACTCTAAATTGGAATTCCAAGACAAGACAAAAATTCTATACACATAAAATTAAGCATTTCTCTCTATTAACAACTTTCCTCTACCTAGGTGTCCGTCTCATGAAACTGCAAACAGGGCGACCCCAAGGACTGCCACTGATCACAGTCCACAAACAGTCCATGAAACAGAGACAGTCGTGGGAGAAGTGTTTAAAAATGTTCTCCCACCTCTTTTCATTTCACACATAAGTCAACAATCTCCTGCTACTCTCAAGAAAAGAACTACAAACTATTATCCAGGTGGTACAGGGACCCTGCTACTTTACACAGGATTTTCCCGTCTACCCCAGCCACCTGCTGGCGCTGTGAAGCTTCAGTCGGAACTTACATACATGTCTGGTGGGACTGTGAGAGGATCCGCCCCTTCTGGACACAGGTTTTTGAATGTTATAATCTCTTGGCTGATATTCCGGTTCCTATCTCTCCAAAAATTGCATTACTCTCTATTCTGCCCGGGTCTATTAAATCACAGAGACAAAGATTGCTCCGTTTCTTTATGTCCTCTGCTAGACAGCTGATACCTGCTTATTGGAAGACGACGACCACTCCCCCTTTGTCACGGTGGGTATCGATTATGAATGACACCATGAGAATGGAGGAGATGTTGGCACTGGACAATGACACTTACGCCAAGTTTATTTCTCAATGGTCGATCTGGCTCCGCTTCTCTTCCTCTGACACTCTAATGAACCAAATCTTGAACGCATGAGGACACTGTGGGCTCTCCCTTACCCTACCCCCCCCCCTGCCCATATTCCTTTCCCCTCCCCCTTTTCCCTCCTCTCCTTTTGCTACTTAGCTTTCCCCTATACCGCCTTGCTCCTCTTTACTTTGCTCCTCTCTCTTCTCTCTTTCTTTCTATCTTTTTTATGTTATTGTCTAAATAATGCCTCATGTAGTAACCCATGAGTATTTCTCACTACTGTGGCCTCATGGATCGGTGAGCAGGCCGTCTTCTCTACTCTCCCAGCTTCCCGTCAGGGACCGGCTTTGGCCGATTGTCATTAGCCGGCCTCCCGTAATTGTACTTCTGTTACTGTTCCTGTCTGCATTTGCCTCATGATGGTTACTGTTTATTGTTTTTACTTGACATGTTTCAATAAAAATATTTTCAACACTAAAAATGTTCTCCCTCCGATGATCGCTGCACTCTGAGAATCCTCACTGATCAACACAGAAACGGTCAGTCCATGAAGCTGCGACCCTAGCGCCTCACCGGAGATCCATGTCAGAATTCACACCCCCAAACCCACCAGCTCAGAGGTGGAGAATCTGGGAGCAATGAGGGAATCTGGGGGAATCCGAGGGGGAAGGAGGAAGATTCATAATCTCCCTCTATCTCATTCAGACCCCCCAAAACAGTAACCATGTCCCCCTGTCAGTGCATCCAGCAGCAATTTAATCACTGCCCAATAAACTGACATCTTGGTGTCTCTATGAATCTCTGGTACCGTAATCCCGCCTCACCCGAGACCCCAGCACCAGGGGCTGCTCATTGCACGAGGTGGGGTGCTTTCAACAAGGGTTCTAGCCTCCCCACCAGCTCTCTCTCTTTTTACCCTTGGTTGAACCTTTTCCCGTGCCTGTTGCCAAACAGTGATCTGCACTGATCTGAACATACAACCAACCCACCTGTACCGACTCATTATAACTTCAGCAAACAACAATAAACAAATAATCAACAAACAAATGAACAAACAGACAAACAGGGTAACAGGGTAAGTCTACACAAAAAATCCTTATTTTAACAACACATTTTATCTGATAATCCAAATGAAACTAGCTGTGACACTTAAAAATACTTATTTTAAACAAAACTCTCTCTGTGTTAATTTCCTTACCTGCTCAAAACCTCCTATCTCAGCTGTCCTTTAAAATTGTTTCCTCAAAGATACTTCATAAATCAACAAATGCATGATCACGAATATCTCCACATTGCTACAGCAAACATGAGAAAAAATCCCTCAAGCTTGGTATGCAATGCCAGTAAAATGTCCCCTTTAAATCTCAAAACAACTCTGACTGCTAACTTCCCATTTTTAAAAGTACTTTCCTTCACTTTTTTTTTTCTTTCTCTGTGTCAGTTTTAAAACAGCTTTGAAATTGGCTTGTCTAAAAAGAACAATGCATTGAAAAACCTTGCAAAATGCACACCTTCCTTTAATAAATAACTCAAATCTCTATTTTTACCTTCTTACTTTACTTACCTTACCCTCAACAATGTAGGATGTTCTTATTAACACCCTTACTAAATCACTTACTTAATCTCATCACACCTTGGGCATTTTCCAAAACACCCACTTACCTTACAACCCCCTCCCAGCTAAAACACATTCCTTTTTACAACCTGCAAAATATACTATTCCGATACCATTCCAAGAGTTACTAAAACACATGTTAAATATGCCCAAACAAATTATGCACTTTTCAAGCAGAATCAAGCACCTATCATTCCAGAGCTCTATAACCAACATACTAGCAAAGGGGAGAAGTCATATTATTCATATACTATACCATCTCTCTTCAAAGAAAACCTTAGAAAACTTGTATGAACATGCATATAACAGTACTCACCCTTTCCACGATACCTGAACATAACAAGGGAAATGTACTTCACTCTAATCTAATTTTCCCCCTTTTGGGACATCATATAATACCCCCATACAGCCCTGTATCCCACACAACACAACAGATATCTTATTACTTTAATGCAAATGCGATAGACAAGAAAAGCCAGATAGAGCAAATGTTTTTTGGGTCCCGGTAGTAATTGGTAATTGCCCCATTACCCTTTACTTATTCTCTTTCCCAAAAAAAGCGTAATATTACGTTTTAAACTTCTCAACAGTCCCACTAGACACAGGCTTCCCAAGAGCCTCTTCTTAACAGCCTGGCCCATCTCACAATTCTCTTCTTAATTAAAATGTATCCGACCAGGGTTGTGTCAAAGCTAAGGCAACAAACAATTATTAATTTGCTTCAAAATGAAAGTTTGACCACCCCGTCAAGTCCTAAATTCAAATTTCATCAAGTGCCTCCACTGATGTGATTAAAATGGTATTTCTATATACCTGACAAAGACCAGCTAGGTATAATTATGGCAATTACCACACTTGCGAAACCTGCGTATATACCTGGAGCTCTTAGCTGGCCCAAAGGTCATGCAACAGCGCCTCAACGGAGACAGGGAATGTTTCCAACCACTAGATGCCACTATAGGCCTTTCTCATAGGATGCTTATATACCTTGGCGACGTTGCGTAACGTTATATTAGTTTTAATTATATATGAGTTTCTTTTGCATAGGTTATTTTATTATAGTAATTGGGTATTTCTATTTGACGTTTTTGAGTGGGCTATTATCCTTTCATTGGAACACAGCCCTCAGAAGATATCATTTCAGTATGATATATATTTTTCTCCCTGTTGAGGCACTGTTGCGTGGTCTTTGGGTTAATGCAGCTAGCTTTCTTCTAGGTTTTGGAGTGCAGAAATTACACTGATCCAGCAGTATACATGTCCAGTGAAGGTGCAGTTACGTTGCTTCTGGCTTAATGCAATTAGCTTACTTCCGGGCTTTGGAGTGCAGTAAATACATACAACCTGTTTTTCTTGCCTTGATTGTGCGTGTGTTTGTACATATATATATATATATGTCTATACATGTGTAACCACACCCCTGATGATGTCTGTGACAAAACGCATCAAGAGGAGTCTAGTTACGTGACATTGCCATCCTACACGGTAGGCTATCCTATCAGTTATTAATCTATTCTCATATAAAGCTTGTATTATGTTCATACTGGTGTGTACCTATATTATTATTATACAGGATTTGTATGGCACCAAAAGTTTGTGCAGTGCCTTACAACATGTAGTCATACAGTACAGTTACAATACAATTCAATATAAGAGGATTCAGATGGCTTTGCTTGTTAAAGGTTACAATCTAAAAGGGAGGGTCTGGTGATAAAAAAGGTACTAGGCTTCTCTAAAGAGAAGGGTTTTCAGGGATCGCCTAAAAATTGATAGAGTAGGAGACAGTCGGACAGATTGGAGTAGGGAGTCCCAGAGGATGGGAGAAGCGCTGGAGAAGTCCTGGCGACAGGCATAGGAGGAGGTGATAAGGAAACTTGAGAGCACATCTTTGAAAAACAAAGATCAATTTGGTTGGTATTTTTAAACAAGGTTAGTGATGTAGCTGGGGGCAGAGTTGTGAATGGCTTTGTAAGTTGCTGTTAGTATTTTGAATTTAGTTGGGTGAGCCGAAGCCAATGTAGGGATGGGCAAAGAGGGGTAGTAGACACTGAACAGTTGGTAAGGTGGATGAGTCTGGCAGCAGTATTCATGATGGACTGAAGGAGGGATAGCCTATGTAAAGGTAATCCAATGGGGGGGGGGGGGGGGGAGTTGCAGTAGATGAAGCGAGAGATAATCAGAGTTAATTAAAAGCTTTGTGGTGGAATTGGTTAGGAAGGGGTGCATTTTGGAGATGTTGCTGAGGTTGGGGCTGCAGAATTTGGACAGTAATTGGATGTGTGCCCAAAAGGAGTGTTCAGAGTCCAGGATTACACCTAGCCCCCTGGTATGCAGGGACAAACAGATAGTTTTGCTATCAATTTCGACAGAGTCAGAGGCACATGGGAAAAAAATATTATGACCTTGGTTTTGGACAGATTGTGTCTGAGGAAGTGGTGTGACATCCAGACTGTTAATTTTATATGCTGGTTGCAGTAGTTCCTCTGCTCCCAATTACTTTGATTGGATTGCTGGTTAGTTTCCCAGGAAGGGGATCCCCTCTGTTCCCAATGGCCTTGTCCTGCGTGGAGGGACAGCCAACTTTATTATTAAATCCATTGTTCTACTTAGCAATGGTTCTGGTTCCCTTATTTACCCACATGTTTAGCACAATATCCAGTCTTGGGAGGGCCATTTTTCATAACTTTCCCTCCCTAAAAAGAGAGAGTCACCATTTATTACATCTCATGGTGTACTCTTTTAGACTTATTCTCTTCAGTCTTTTATCAAATTTTTAGTGCCGGTTTTGTTTTGCTATTATCTATTGCAAGGTCTTTCAGACATTCTTCTATCACCAGTTTCCACAACCCTAGTGTCCTCTTACCAGTGTCCACATCACTATGCACTTTCTCTTCCCCAATGTCACAGATCTCTTCACAATGTCCACAATAACATTTGTTGCAGTTACCCCCTACTGTGTAGGATCAACTTCTACCGTACCTCTTTTCATGACACATGACCATCTATTTTCATGATCCATCCCCACACAACCAATTTTCAGTTTTCTACCTGATCAGCTTGCCTACCTAAAAGTGAGATGGAACACTTGACCAAACAATGCACGTGCAGCTAAAATATATTATCAGATTGGGAAGGGATTTAATTGTTTTATGAATTATGCAGAGACTGAAAGCCTATTCTGCCTAAATTGTCCTATTTAAATGTGCTAATTTTACATGTACATGTCTTTTTTCTATGTATACGGGCTTGATAAGATTTGTTTTTTGTTTTTTTAGATAATTCACTATAATTCCTTTGCTCTGTGAAATAATATTCCTGTGACACATCATTTTAGCACACATTTAAAAGTATTGTACATACACATATGAGCTGTGCGCTTTTTGTTATTTATAATAGCGGCTCACCTGCTCATGTAGCAAACTAGCAACAATTAAAGCAATCTCTCAGCTTGAAGCAAGCGGAAAAGTCTAACACTGCATTTAGCTTTTAGATTGCATAAGCAAAAAGGTGTAATTTTAACTTCATATATTCTTAAGTAATTAAGCTAAACTTTTTTTATGCTGAGTCGTATACTACTAAGAACGCAAACATAAAAAAAAAAAAAAAAAACAATTCACATTCCAGGAGAAGGTAACTCATTTTAAGTAATTGTCTCCTGTTGAGCTAGCTGAAGCACAGATTTCTTTTCCTTGGTTTAGTAATTAGAAAGCAGGCTATTCTAGCTTGCCAAATGATTGTCATCATGATGTGTTATGTGTCACTGGCGGGGGAAAGCATGCGATTTAGCAAGTCCCTAATGTGTTTGTACATAATTTGCAGTGTCTGCTTTTCACTAGGGTGTTGTGGTAAATAAATCCACAGTAAAACAGAACATGATATACTGGGCTTATCTGTTTGCAAACACAACTAATGAAGCAATTTTTATGCCATTATAACACATTGTATGTGTGGAAAAAAAAATTATGTGGGGAGGAAAAAAAATGAGTAATTTTGCATAGTGTACAAACATGCAAACTATCAGCTAGGCACAGACATGTGTATTTGCGTTTAACTGCAATGGTAATTTTATAGAAAATGTATAATAACTTGTTATACAGCTTTTAGAACTTTTTAGGGTCACCATCGCCTGTAACACTTAGCAAAAATCAGGCTATGCAGGGTTTCAATGGGAAGACATGGCAGCAGCTTCCGAGCTTAAAGTGATTGTAAACCCTCACCTTATGAAAAAAAAAACATTCAGTTTACAAAAAAAAAATGAAAGTCAAAGTGTGTGTATGTGTGTGTATATATATATATTTATAAAATAACTTTCCCTTTTTTATATAAATGATCATATTCAGCAGCATAAGAGCTGTGGGGAGGAGAAACAGCAGTACACTATGTTATTCACAGTGAATGGCAGTCCAGGGGGGGGCTAATGTCAGGACAAGTCTGATCATTGGAGGAGAGCACACAGAGTTCCCAGGCATAGCTAGAGATTGAACACACCTGAATGTGGTCAGTTTGTATTAGGAAAGTAGAGGGGCTGACATGAACAACAAGGATTTCACACAAAGGAAGCAATACAAAGAGAATAGGATACGTTTTCGTATAAGTACATGGTACAGCAGGCACATTACATGAATAAGAAATATTCGGTTTACAAATGCTTTAAGATTCACCCGTCCAAAACAGTCTGCATGTGCCACTACACAATATTGGTATAACACAAATGACAGTGGTGGTTGCTAGCATGTTAAGTGGCAGGCAGATGTTTTTGCTGGCTGCCACCCTTACTAAGACAATTTCCCAGTCAATCACACAAAGGATAGTGGTGTTGCAGACAGAGAATATTAGCAATTAATCCCTTCTCTTCAACAGCAGTGGGAGATTATTTGCTCAACATTCCATTATTTAGAAGATCTTTGGCTGACATTTCCCAATTCAAGTATATGACATGGGATAATAATCTCCCAATAGTTAGGCAATAATCTCATAAAATAGCCCATAAGAGGAAATTTTTCTCACTAGAAATTTTTTTTAGTCTGAAGATTCAGGCTAGGTTCACACCTATGGCTGTGGGTGTGGGAATCATAGTGATGAATGAAAACGAGCTGCTGTGAGAATGCGTGGGGCTGTCATTCATTTTGGATGGAAACCCCCACGCATGGAAAATCCCAGTGTGGCTCAGGAACTGCAGGGAAATCGCATGGTCAAAATGACCATGCTACTTTCCTGAGGGCAACGATTTGAAAAAGGTGCCGCAAAAATGCAGAGATGTGAGCCTAGGGTCGATATTGTCCATGTTGCACTAGCCTTAATGTGAAGATTGCTGTGAAGCATCTAATGTCATCATACTTTTTCCTACCTGCTCCCAATTGGCTTAGGCCGGCCATGCACGGTTTGAATCTTAGCCTGTTTAGCAGGAAGCGGCCAAGATTCAAACCACTGATGGGCAGGCTGAATGTAGCAAGTTAATCGATCGATCAACTTGGGTACAGCAAGCCAAGCAGATTCTACTATAGCCACAAGCATTAATCACAGTATACCCCCCTCCGTCCACTGGGAGAAGACAATATTGCTTAGCAGGAGGAACTCCCCTGTCAGCACTGTCCATGTTAATGGGGGAATCGTGTGAATTTATTTCCTGCAAGAAATTAATTTGCACCGTCTATGGCCTGCCTTAGTCTTTAAGAACCTTTTAAATAAAGCTTGCACTTATTTTATACAGAGGCCAAAACTGCTGACCTCTGCTTTTTGGAAATTTTAGTTGCTTGGCTGTCATGCTGACCAAGGAGCTTCACCATTTTATGAGGCACAGACCTGGAAAAATTATGCAGATCAGGTGTTCTATGCCCTGGTGTGTGGGTGAGAAAAACAAGGGGTAGGATCCAAGCCCCGAGTTGGGCTTTAATGAAGGCTTTTAATTTGTTCTGAGGCACATTTTGTGTTTTTCATTGTTGTTGTTCAGTCATTTAGTCATGTCCAACTCGTGTTCTTATGGACCATAGCGTGCCAGGCTTTTCTGTCCTCCACTGCCTCCTGAAGCTTGCTTAGCATCATCAAAACAATGAACATGAAGTTATATATCCATTTTGTTTTCTGTCATCCTCTTCTCCTTTTTTTCTTCCATGTTTCCCAGCATCAGGGCCTTTTCCAGTAAGTCCTCTCTTCACATTAGGTGGCCAAAGTACTTGAGTTTCAGCTTCAGGATCTGTCCTTCCAGTGAATATTCAGGGTTGTTTTCCTTCAAGATTGACTGGTTTAATCTTCTTGCCATCCAAGGGACTTTCACAAGTCTTCTCCAACACCATAGCTCAAAAGCACCAATTCTTTGGTGATCAGCCTTCCTTATGGTCACAGCTTAAGGTTACTACTGGGAATACCATAGCTTTGACTATACAGAACTTTGTTGACAGGGTGATGTCTTTGCTTGCCATTGCTTTCCTCCCAAGAAGCAAGCGCCTCTTAATTTAATGACTACATTCACCGTCTGCCATGATCTTAAAGCCTAGGAAGATAAAATCTGTCACTGTTTCCATTTCTTCTCCTTCTATTTGCCAAGGAGTGATGGGACAGGTTACCGTGATCTTAGTTTTCTTAACCACTTCAATACAGGGCACTTAAACACCTTCCTGCCCAGACCAATTTTGGGCTTTCAGCGCTGTCGCACTTTGAATGACAATTGCGCGGTCATGCTACACTGTACCCAAATGAAATTTGTATCATTTTTTTCCCACAAATAGAGCTTTATTTTGGTGGTATTTGATCACCTCTACGGTTTTTATTTTTTGCTAAACAAATAAAAAAATACCGAAAATTTTGAAAAAAAAAATGTTTTTTTTTTGTTTCAGTTTCAAAACGTTGCAAATAAGTAAGTTTTCTCCTTCACTGATGGGCACTGATGGGGTTACACTGATGGGCAATGATAAGGTGGCACTGATAGGCACAGATGAGGTGGCATTGATGGACACCGATATGTGGCACTGATAGGCGGCACTGATGGGTGGCACTGATGGGCGACACGGATGGGCACTGATAGGTGTCACAAATTGGCACGGATTGGCATGGATGGGCATGGATAAGTGGCACAGGTGGGCATGGGTTAGGCGGCACAGGTGGGCATGGGTAGGCGGCACAGGTGGGCATGGGTAGGCGGCACAGGTGGGCATGGGTAGGCACTGATAGGCGGCACAGATGGGAACTGATAGGCGGCATTGTATTATAATATATTGCACTAATGGATGCCAATCAGTGCCAATCAATAATGCATGCCAATCAGTGATGCCCATTGTGGGCACTGATTGGCATCCATTATGGGCACTGATTGGCATCCATTGTGGCACTGACTAGAATCCCTGGTGGTCTAGGGTGGCATACCTTGTCCTTGGCATCCCTGGTGGTCTGGTGGCGTCCCTGGTGGTCCAGTGTGGGCATCCTCGGGGGGGCTGTGCTGATAATCGATCAGCACAGACCCCCCCTGTCATAGGAGCAGCCGATCGGCTCTCCTCTACTCGCGTCTGACAGACGCGAGTGAGGAAAAGCCGATCACCGGCTCTTCCTATTTACACTGTGATCAGCCGTGATTGGACACGGCTGATCACGTGGTAAAGAGTCTCCGTCAGAGACTCTTTACAGAGATCGTAGTTGCCGGGTGTCAGACTGACACCCCGCAACAACGATCACCGCGATGCGCGCCCCCGGGGGCGCGCAGCAGCTCATAATCCTGATCACGTCATATGACGTCCGGTCAGGATTATGAAACCACTTTGCCGCCGTCCATTTGCTATAGGGCGGGGGCGGCAAGTGGTTAATGTTCGATTTCAGGCCATATTTTGCACTCTCCTCTTTCACCTTCATTAAGAGACTCTTTAGTAGACATGTGCAGAGTAAAATATTTTGTTTCGGAATTTCGTTTTCGTCCGAAAAATTTATTTATTTAGTTACTCCCGAAATTCATTTTTATTTATTTAGTTTTTCGTTCAAAAATTGCATTCATGTGAAAATCCACATGAATTATGGTCGAATCTGTCTTTGAAGGCTTATGGTGTCTGTCGAATGTATAAAGAAGATGATTCGACGGAGCTAGTATATAGCATACTTCGTGTGAACTTTAGAACCCTATTAAAGTCTATGGGACTCCAACGTTCAAAATCTAAAGTGCTAATTTTAAAGGCTAATATGCAAGTTACTGTCCTAAAAAGTGTTTGGGGACCCGGGTCCTGCCCCAGGGGACATGTATCAATGCAAAAAAAAGTTTTAAAAACTACCGTTTTTTCGGGAGCAGTGATTTTAATAATGATTAAAGTGAAACAATAAAAGTGTAATATTCCTTTAAATTTCGTAGCTGGGGGGTGTCTATAGTATGTGAAGGGGTGCATGTTTCTGGCGTTTAGAACTGTCCCTGCACAAAGTGTCATTTATGCAGGAAAAAAAGTCCTTTAAAATCACTCGCAACTATTATGAATTGTCGGCTCCGTAATACAGAGAACACTCATTGAATGTCATTGATAAAATAAATAAATAAATTTAAAAAAAAACGTGGGGGTCCCCCAAATTCAATTACCAGGCCCTTCAGGTCTGGTATGGATATTAAGGGGAACCCTGCGTCAAATAAAATAAAAAACTGGCGTGGGGTCCCCCTAAAAATCCATACCAGACCCTTTATCCGAGCACGCAACCTGGCAGGGGGAAGGAAAAGAGGGGGGGTGAGAGAGCAGCCCCCCTCCCTCCTGAACTGTACCGGGCCACATGCCCTCAACATTGGGAGGATGCTTTGGGGATCTGTGACCCCCTCAAAGCACCTTGTCCCCATGTTGATGTGGAGAAGAGCCTCATCCCCACAACCCTGGCCGGTGGTTGTGGGGGTCTGCGGGCGGGGGGCTTATCAGAATCTGGAAGCCCCCTTTAACAAGGGGACCCCCAGATCCTGGCCCCCCCTGTTTGAAATGGTAAGGGGGTACAAAAGTAGATTCCAGCGGTGGTAATCCACTCTTGCTATCCAGCTACGGGCGGTCATCTCTCCGGGGTCCAGCGATGGCTGATCTGAATCAGCGCAGCAAATCCATCCATCTTCTGTCTCCACAGAGGAGACATTGCGGCATCCCGGCGGCCTGACGTTTGTTATATGCGGAGGGCGGGGCCACCCATCACCTGACCCCGCCCCCTCTGACGTAAGGGGAAACACAGGCTTCCCCGTCACGTATGGGTGACCCCGCCCCCCTCTGATGTAACGGAAACCTGCCTGTGTTACATGCTTTTTTTTTTTAATTTTTTTTTTTTTTATCAATGACTTTCAATGAGTGTTCTCTGTATTACAGAGCCGACAATTCATAATAGCTGCGAGTGATTTTAAAGGACTTTTTTTCCGGCATAAATTACACTTTGTGCAGGGACAGTTCTAAGCACCAGAAACATGCGCCCCTTCACAGGCATACTATAGACACCCCCCCCCCCCGCCCCCGTACGAAATTTAAAGGAATATTACACTTTTATTGTTTCACTTTAATCATTATTAAAATCACTGCTCCAGAAAAAACGGCCGTTTTTAAAACTTTTTTTTGCATTGATACATGTCCCCTGGGGCAGGACCCGGGTCCCCAAACACTTTTTAGGACAGTAACTTGCAGAATGTTTTCTCTCTGTCAAATCTTTTTTCTCTGTCGAATATTTTCTCTATATAATCTTGGACTAATAGAGGTAAGGTTAGGCACATTCGACCACAGCTTCTATAGACACAGATTGTTATTGTCAGAGTCACGTCAAATCTCCTATTCTATATCGAACTGTTGTAACAACGAAAACTAAAATAAAGCATTTATTTATGTCGGATCTTTTGTTTTTCGGATTCTGTGCTTTCGTTATCGTTTGTCAAAACGAAAACGAAAATAGCTGAAATTCGGACGAAAACGAATGCACATGTCTACTCTTTAGTTCTTCTTCACTTTCTGCCATTAGTGTGGTATCATCTGCAGATCTCAAGTTGTTGATATTTCTTCCGGCGATCCTAATTCTGGCTTGTAATTTGTCGATCCTGGCATTTCGTATGATAAAATTTGCATATAATGTAAATAAGTAGGGTGACAATATACATCCTTGCCGCACAAGTCCAAAAAAGTAAAGGCTGCATAACCATACAGTAATACATTATGTAGTGTATCATTACAAGTATTCAATCATATGGTCCTCTATAATACATATAATTGCAAGGGCGATTCATTTCACTGTACTGTATTGTACCACGATGACCTGAATAGTCTATACCCGCTTTCATTTATGTTGGTCCCAGTGTTAACCTGTAAGTAAAATGTGTTTTTAGGCGTTAGTCCTATTCAGTGTAAGCTCACATTGGGCCGATTTGGCATGCGATTTGACATGTCAAATCCCAAGCCAAATCAAGGGCTATTGCCAGCAATGGCACCGTATGAATCCCAAAAATAGTTCCTGTACAACTTTTGGCGACTTTGGGGGCAATTTGAATAGAGATAGAACCCACACAGATGTCTGTAAAATCTCCCCCCGAAGTCAGACCGCCTCACCGGTTTGAAATCGCATGAGTTCAGCTAAACTTGCACGATTTGAAACCCGCATCAGTGTGAACCTAGGCTAAAGACAAGTTTGAACACTAAGGTTAAAGGGGGAAAAACACTATATATAAGCTTTGTAGTATCACTGTACCAAAGCAATCGTTGCTTTAGAGTAGTTTTATTGTACGGTTTATTTCATTCTACCTTCCCTGAAGGACATAATTTGTAGTAGAAGCATTTTTTTTTTAAATAAAATAAAACGATTTAAAGCCCACTTCCAGAAAAAAAAAAATGAAATCCCTCTCACCTCTACTTCCTGCCCTTTTTCATCCTTCCAGTATATTTTTCTTGTTGAAATAAGCAGTTCAGAGAATAGCTTTAAATGAGGCTGTTTTCTGTGTGTATTTCTGGATTTATATTCAGTAGCTTCTGTTGTTAGTTATTGGTTATCCAAAAATACATTTGGCAAATTCCCTTGCAATCATAGCTGCATGTGAAAGTAATTGAAGATTTACTCCAAAGTCCTGAATAATATTAATATTATTTTGAGATCAGACCTAATGTAATAGGGTATTATTTTGCGTATTTAAACCCATGCTGTCAACGTCTCATGTAAAACAGGTTAATTTGAAACATGTTTCCTGGACAAATGAAAGCATTTCTTATTAAAATTAAAACTTGTCAATTTAAAATAAGTTAAAGAAACATAGTAAATAAAAATCAAAGTCCAGTAAGCTACAATAAAGCAAGTTTCTAGCTTTTGAAGCCCTTTGGCAAGCAAGAATATTGAAATCAATAATACTTTGCATGTATCCAAATAGGATTTTTGAATACAGCTTACCTGTAAAATCCTTTTCTTGGGAATACATCACGGGACACAGAGGCTTGCTAATTACTTACTGGGTAAGATAGTACCTTCAGGTGATTGAACACTGGTAACCCTAATTACAAAGTGAGTTCCTCCCCTATATAACCCATCCCATGTGCAGAGTACCTCAGTTTTGTAGCAAAGCAATAAGTACCCCAACGTATAATCCCAAAGAGGAGGGGGATGTTCATACGTCACGGGACACAGAGGCTTGGTAATTACTTAGTGGGATGTCCTAAAGCAATGCCAAAATTGAGGGGAGGGAGACACAGATCAGAAAATATATAGACCACCAATGGACAAGAGGATCTAAACTGCTGCCTGCAGCACACTGCGCCCGAAGGCAGCATCCTCATGCCCTCTTATATCCACCTAATAGAATCTAGTGGATGTATGAACTGAAGACCAAGTTGCAGCCTTGCAGATCTGAACCATGGAGGCCTGGTGATGTACTGCCCATGAAGCACTAACCGCTCTAGTTGAGTGCGCCTTAAACTGAAAAGGAGGAATCTTCTTTTTATACCATAGGCCTGAATAATAACTTGCCAAATCCATCTAGAAATATTGGATTTCGATGCTGCCTGGCCCTTTCTGGGGCCTTCTGGCAGAATAAACAGACAATCAGACTTTTGTATCTGAGAAGTTGCCTGCCGATAGATACTGACTGCTCTTACAACATCGAGAGAGTGTAACAACTCCTCTTCAGTAGACTGCGGATCTGGAGCAAAGGACGGTAGGACCACATCTTGATTCAGATCCTGACTCTTCCGGGCCACCTCTATAATTACCCCTTGGGATAACAGATGTTCTAAGGCCAGAAGTAAGGGCCTTCTTTTTTCTGGATCCCTGGGGACCCTTGACCTTAGGAAACAAGATGGCAGAAGCACCCAGCACTCTAGCTTGTAGCCCAGAGACACAGTGGAGGCTACCCATCTGTCCTGAATCTCTTCCTGCCAGGCGCTTTCAAACTGCAGCAGCCTTTCCCCCCCACTTGGCTGAGCGGGGGACGCCCCATCATAGGTAGGCTTTGGGGTTCTGTTTACCAGATCTTGGACCCAAGGCTTCTTTTGTCCTTGGGCTTGACTTTGAACCTTTCCCCTAGTATTTGATTGGGGAGGCCATCGCCACTGCCTGCAGGATGAGGCTCCTGGGGCTAGAGACCGAGAATGTCTAAATGAAGGATGTTTACTCTTCCTTTTGACTGGTAATAACGTGGTTTTACCGCTGGTAATTTTCTGGATATATTTGTCCAGATCATCCCCAAACAGGCGCTCTCCACGAAATGGGAACCCAGTTAAATATTTTTTGCATAAAGCTTCAGCTACCCAATGCTTAAGCCAAAGGGCCCTGCGCATGTGTACCAGCACCAAAATTGCATCAACCATAAAACACAATGCTTTAGGAAGTTCTGCATAAACCTCGGCCTCCTCAGTGGAAAGGAGGCTAAGCACCATTTGTTCTGTGAGGAACTGGCACATGCCAATTGCTGAAACCATAGGTTGGACCACAGCACCTGCCACAGAGAAAGAGGCTTTAAATAAAGTTTCCAACTTTTTGTCAGTTGGATCCTTAAATCAATGAGCATTGTAAACAGGACAGGTCAGGCTCTTATTCACACAATAAACAGCCGCATCTATGGCTGGGACTCCCCATTTCTTGGTGAAACTTTCCTCCACCAGATAAAGCATAGAAAACCTTTTAGGAGGAGAAAAAAGTTTATCTGGGTGACCCCAGTCCTCGTACAATTCATCCAGTAAAGGGTGAGTTGGGAAGGCGTACACAGCCTGTGGGGATTTCCAGAACCCCAGGGAGGAAACAGGGGAGATGGCAGCCTCACCATCTGTATGTGGAACGCACCAATTCAGTATAGTATTGCACCTGCACTTTGAGGGCCTGGGAGGTAGAAGACAGCTTCTCTTCTTCCCCTGATTCGTCCGACAGCACCTGATCCCTATACTCTGATAGGGATCTTTCCTCATTATCAGAATGCTCATCTGATAGGGAACCCAAAGCAGATCTACCCCTTTTCCTGCTATTTTTTTTAGGAAGCTGTGACAAACGTAGTAATCCTTCCTTCCAAACCGTCCAATGCAGCCTTTAAAGTGTCTTCTGTGACATAAACAGGGGCTGAAACATTGGGAGAGGCTGCAAAACCTGGCAGGGGTACAGACTCATCCTGAGAGGCTGCTTCCAGTCTTGCAGATGGGGATGGTATCCGGCAAGCATGTCCAGAACCCCTAGATGTAGGCAGTGATTTCCTGGTGCCTCTTTTACCTCCCCCTGAAGCCCTCTTACTAGGAGACATAGTCCTAAGCTGCAATGCAGAAATACTAGTGTAAAGCGCAATCACTGTTGTGCTATAGTCTTATAATATAAACATTAGCTATAAACTGCACAACCTTATGCCGAGTAAGTGTCTTAAGTTTGCCAGGATCCAATCCACTGGGATGCTTACTAAGCCCACAGCTCTGTGTCTCACCGCTTACAGGAGCTCTGGCGCTTTGGGCTTTTAAAAAGTGCCGCTTTGCACCTGCACGTGCATGGCACCCCAACCACGCCCTGCTCTTTCCCCGCTGACCCTGCTGTAAAAGCGTGCCCCCTGCACGCGCGTAGGACAGTCATGGTGGTGGCCAGGGTGAGGGGGGAGAAAGGGACCACCTGAGGACTGCGTGGGATCCCCCCCCCTTAGTGTTTGTGGCAGAGCCAGCAGCAGAGGAGGTGAGCGGCATTCACAGACCAGCTTCACTGAGCATGTATCCTGGAAGGCATGTAAGTATACACCTGGTTGCCTATTACTCCCTCTAGTGGCGGAAACCTGGTAAGACATGCAACTACTCACAAAAGATAATCCATAATGAGTAAACTTTAGGATAGTCTTCACTTACCTTATCCCCACCGCCGCAGATGTCTACAAACATTGGACTTTAAAGTGTTCATTAATTAAATACACTATATTGTATAGTGCTGCACAAACTGCTGGCGCTATATAAATCCTGTATAATACTATTGTAATAAAAGGGATCTAAAAACACCTGGGTGCAAGGTGTGTAAAGTTATGCATTTTATTGGCAAGTGTTGGAGTTTTTATGCTTTCTACTCTAATAGGGCTAGTTTAGGCCTCATATACACTGCTGCTGCTAAATGGACGTTTAGAAGCAGTTGGGCATTTTTTTCAACTGCTCCTGAACTCTTCTCTGTGTTATCTTATCAGTACATGTACACAGGGTCGTTTACAGTAGTTTCTAGGCAGTTGAGTTTTTAGAGGCTTTTTTTGGAACAAAAAAAAAAAATGGGTTCTGAAGCTGAGTTTAGGGGCATTTCAAGTGCCAAACGGTAACTCGCGTTTAGCTGCGTTTCGTTTACAGGCATTTTTCATTTTTGGCTATTTAGAAGCGTTTAAAAATAAAAAAAAATGCAAACGTGGCAAAACGCTGCATGTAAACGCGGAAAAACGGAGATACTATCTATCAAGTTAAATCGCTCAGGAGAGGTTGTAAAAATGTCCTGTGTACATGAAGCCTTACATTTGTAAGAAGTGATCCATGGTGGATTTCTCTTTAAAAGGTGTTTGACAGGTCGTGAGGAAATATTTTTTTCCTGCCTCTTTTAACCCCTAAATGCTTACACCATTGTATACTTTTGTAGCACTGACCAAAAAAAAAAGTATTCAGACACCTTGATGTATTTTATAGGGATTCTTCTATGAGATAGACCAACACAAAATGGCACACAATTGTGAAGTGGAAGGAAAATGATAAATGATTTTCAAAGATTTTTTACACATAAATATCTGAAAAGTGTGGCGTGCATTTGTATTCAGCCCCCTTTACTCTGATACCCCTAACTAAAATCAATCAAACCAATCCAATCAATAGCCACCAGTCCCTCTGGGTGTAATTTAATATCAGTATAAATACAGCTGTTCTGTGAAGCCCTCAGAGGTTTGTTAGAGAACCTTAGTGAACAAACAGCATCATGAAGGCCAAGAAATGTAAAGCAGGGTTAGGTTCTAAAAAAAAAATCCCAAGCGCTGAACATCTTACGGAGAAATCCTCATCTGAAAATGAAAGAGTATGGCACAACTACAAACCTAGCAAGACATTGCCATCCACATAAACTGACAGGCTGGGCAAGGAGAGCATTAATCAGAGAAGCAGCCAAGAGGCCCATGGTAACTCTGGAGGAGCTGCAGAGATCCACAGCTCAGGTAGGAGAATCTGTCCACAGAACAACTATTAGCTGTACACTCTACAAATCTGGCCGAAGAGTGGCTAGAAAAAAGCCATTGTTGAAAGAACGCCATAAGTCCCATTTGCAGTTTGCGAGAAGTCATGTGGGGGACACAGCAAACATGTGGAAGAAGGTGCTTTGGTCAGATGAGACCACAATGTAATTTTTTGACCTAAAAGCAAAATGCCGGCCGAGAGAGCGTCCTATGGCTGGGCCATGGATGCACACGCCCTATCAAGTGCTCACTTTATCTCTATTATCAATGTGCTTTGGTTTGCGCTTTTTATTCCACCCAGGATGTGTACATATTCTCTGACTCACAGCTTTCCTTACCCATTCTGTATGTCTTGAATTCCTATATGATTATCCTGCTTATTCCCCAATTCATTTAATTTATACCCCCTTAATTATTTTAGAGTTATATATAGTCAATACATAATTTGCTATAGTTAATATTTCAAATTCATGTATTATTTCACCAAATGATACCCATGTGTACTGTATTGTTCAGAATATCTGTGTAACTCATTGTTTGATTATCTGTATGTTCTTCTTTGGATTTAATAAACTTTTACTTGCAAAAAATATATACCGTATATACTCGAGTATAAGCCGAGATTTTCAGCCTCTTTTTTGAGGCTGAAAGTGCCCCCCTCGGCTTATACTCGAGTCACCGCTGTCTGACTGCCCGAACAGCGTGTCGAGCAGACAGACAGCGGCCATTCTACCTTTCAAAAGCCGCGCCTCCGCCTCCGCCTGTGATAGGCGGAACACTCAATTTCCCAGCAGTCAGTGTTCCGCCTATCACGGACATCGGCTCATCCTCGGATGAGCCGATGTCCGTGATAGGCGGAACACTGACTGCTGGGAAATTGAGTGTTCCGCCTATCACAGGCGGAGGCGGAGGCGCGGCTTTTGAACAGGGGAATGGCCGCCAGGGCGCCGACGAAGAGCGGCGATCCTGGCATGGGACGACACGGAGGCTCGGGACGGGACGACACGGAGGCTCGGGACGGGACGACACGGAGGCTCGGGACGGGACGACACGGAGGCTCGGGACACAGGTAGGCTGGACACACAAGGCTGCACGGACACACACACACACACACACACACACACACGGATGGATGGACACACACACAGGGATGGATGGATGGATGGACACACACACACACACACAGGGATGGATGGATGGATGGACACACACACACACACACACACACACAGGGATGGATGGATGGATGGACGCACACACACACAGGGATGGATGGATGGACACACACACAGGGATGGATGGATGGACACACACACAGGGATGGATGGATGGACACACACACAGGGATGGACGGACACACAGGGATGGACGGACACAGAGGGATGGACGGACACACACAGGGATGGACAGGCATATCTCACCCTCGGCTTATACACGAGTCAATAGGTTTCCCAGTTTTTTGGGGGTAAATTGGGGGCCTCGGCTTATACTCGGGTCGGCCTATACTCGAGTATATACGGTATATATCTATATAAAAATAAAAAATAAAAAGCAAAATGCTATGTATGGCGGAAAACTAACAATGCACATCACCCTGCACACCCTCCCCACCATGGTAGCAAATTTGAGGAATGGGTGGGTGTATAATATACCTGGTCTGTCTAATCCAAATAGAAACAACAAGAAAAAAGAGACTTGGTGCCTAAATGGCACAGTCTGACCCCTCCGGACTTTAAAAGACAGACCAAGTAGGTAAGTAAAATAAGTAACATTTATTACAATAAATTCTTACAAATATCGGCATCATAAAAAATACATGAATACAAAAATATATAAATGTTGTACCCAAATACATGCATCTGTATGTAAAGCAAGCTGCCCCTAGAGATATGTGGGCTAACAAAATTGCATACTGGCAGATAAATCTGACATGTTTCAGACCTATACTGGTCCTCCTTCTGAGGTTTTTATGCCATTTGGGTCATAGTAAATATATAGTGTATACATTAGCAAGACATCTAAATTTAAGTAAGTATGCATATAATACCACAGCTTTTTAACCACTTAAGGACTGCCTCACGCCGATATACGTTGGCAGAATGGCACGGCTCGGCACAATCACGTACCTGTACGTGGCTTTTTAAGTGCCCTGCCTTGGTCGGGAGCATGCAGCCAGCAGCGCGCTCCCGACCCGGTCCTGAGTTCAGTGACCGTGGCCACAGGACCAGCGGACCCGATCACCGCTCGGTTCACAGAACTGAAGAACAAGGAGAGGTCTGTATAAACAAACCTCTCCCCGTGCTTCCTAGTGTGGCTGTCACCAATAGTCTGTTCCCTTTTATAGGGAAAGACGATCAGTGACGTCACATGCCAGGCCACGCCCCAATAAAAAAAAACACATAACGTCACACATAACCCCTACACTGCCCCCTAGTGGTTAACTCCTTCACTGCCAGTGTCATTTACACAGGAATCAGTGCATTTAAATAGCACTGATTGCTGTATAAATGACAATGGTCCCAAAAATGTGTCAAAAATGTCCGATGTGTCCGCCATAATGTCGCAGTCACAATAAAAATCACTGATCGCCGCCATTACTAGTAAAAAAAAAATTAATAAAAATGCTATAAAACTATCCCTTATTTTGTAAACGCTATAACTTTTGCGCAAACCAATGAATAATCGCTAATTGCGATTTTTTTTTAACCAAAAATATGTAGAAGAATACGTATCGGCCTAAACTGAGGAAAAAAAAATGTTTTTTTAATACATTTTTTGGGGATATTTATTATAGCAAAAAGTAAAAAATATTGCATTTTTTTAAAAATTGTTGCTCTATTCTTGTTTATAGCGCAAAAAATAAAAAACGAAGAGATGATCAAATACCACCAAAAGAAAGCTTTATTTGTGGGAAAAAAAGGACACCCCTTTTGTTTGAGAGCCACGTCGCATGACCGCGCAATTGTCAGTTAGAGTGACAGAGTGCCAAATCGCAAAAAGGGGCCTGGTCCTTTGGCTGCAAATTGGTCCGGGGCTTAAGTGGTTAATATCCAACATTCAACCTATACTTACAAAAAAATGCATAGGCTAGTGGGATGGTGAGCCAGGTATATAATTAGCTGCCCACAAGTGGCACAGCACAGCCAAATAGGCCCAGAGTGGAATGAAGGGATGCAAACACCACAGAGGAAGACAGCAGATGTCTCAACTACAAGGATCCCTAGGCATAGGAACAAAGGTCTAGCTTATTATTGACCAGCCCATTGGGTGGTAAAGATAAGGGCACAACGTTGTAGTATAAGCTGTATATACAAGAGTAATGGATACATTCATAGTAATATGTCCATAGTAATCAAGTTTTTTAATTTTTTACATTAAATGTATATGTATGTATGTCTTTAGATATCAGCAAAAGCCATGTGTAGTCAAAGCCACAAAAGTTATGCTGGGAAGAGGGACATCTAGCTGTATAAACAAAGTCTCCTCACATACTTTGTCTCTGGTTGACAAATTGTGTGTGGTGTGTGTTCTTCTGGCAATCCCAAGGCCTCACAAATGAAGCCTGGGATGCCAGTATATACAATGCCTTGATTGTTCCAGTCGCGTCAAGCACAATTCGAAGCAGCTGAGCAAAGGGAGAGGACTGCGGCGCCTGAGTATGGCTCATGGGATCCCTGGCACAAGCCCACCCGGGGAGCAGAGTCACGACCCATGTCATCGCTCCACGACACACATTTTGGCCATCCCTCTGCGCTCCAAGGTGAAACGCAAACAGGATAGGAGCCCACGGGAATCCATGGCCCATAAGGCTGTGGTTGTCCAAGGTGGCCCCCAGTGGAGGGGGTCGACAAGGACCTCAGTGCCAGGCAGTGGGACAAACTCCGACATCCTCCAGGTGGCCGCAACTGAAGCACCCACAGGCAGGAAACCATCAGATCCTGGTGATCCCTAGAACAAGAAAAGGAGGAGAGAGAACCAGAATAATAAAAGGGACAAAGTCATAGAAATGGATATCAAATTTAAGTAAAAATATAAATGAACATATAAATTATACAATGTACAGTACATGTATCACCAAACACTGAGATTTTGATATCTATATTAGCTTATCATTTGACAAACATACATTTCTGTCATATACTGTAGGTGGAATGACAAGAAAACATATATCAAACAGGGTATAGTAAATAAAGGAAATAGGAAATAAAGTGAAATGAAACATGGTGGTGGCAGCATCATGCTGTGGGGATGCTTTTCTTCAGCAGGGACAGGCAAGCTGGTCGGAGCTGATGGGAGATGGGTGGAGACAAATACAGGGAAATCTTTAGAAGAAAACCCGTTGAAGTCTGCAAAAGACTTGAGACTGGGGCAGAGGTTCACCTTCTAGCAGAACAATGAAAACCCTAAACATACAGCTAGAGCTACAATGCAATGATTTAGATCAAAGCATATTAATGTGTAAGAATGGCCCAGTTAAAGTCCAGACCTAAATCCAATTGAGAATTGAGCAGTTAGAGCACAATCGGAAGGAGTATTATTGGTGCAGTCCCCGGCCCCCATATTCCATTCCATGATAGTTTTTGAATAAAAGGGATTTACAGTGGGAACGGAAAATATTCAGACCCCCTTAAATGTTTCATATTGCAGCCATTTTCTAAAATCATTTAAGTTCATTTTTTTCCTCAATGTACACACAGCACCCCATATTGACAGAAAAACACTGTATTGTTGAGGTTTTCACAGATTTATTAAAAAAGAAAAACTGAAATATAACATGGTCTTAAAGTATTGAGACCCTTTGCTCAGTATTTAGTAGAAGCACCCTTTTGATCTAATACAGCCATGAGTCTTTTTGGGAAAGATGCAACAAGTTTTTCACCTGGATTCGGGGATCCTCTGCCATTCCTCCTTGTAGATCCTCTCCAGTCCTGTCAGGTTGGATGGTAAACGTTGGTGGACAGCCATTTTTAGGTCTCTCCAGAGATGCTAAATTGGGTTTAAGGCAGGTCTCTGGCTGGGCCATTCAAGAACAGTCACAGAGTTGTTGTGAAGCCACTCCTTCATTATTTAAGCTGTGTGCTTAGGGTCATTGTCTTGTTGGAAGGTAAACCTTCGGCCCAGTCTGAGGTCCTGAGCACTGAGCAGTAAGGTTTTCGTCCAGGATATCCCTGTACTTGGCCGCATTCATCTTTCCCTCTATTGCAACCAGTCGTCCTGTCCCTGCAGCTGAAAAACACCCCCACAGCATGATGTTGCCACCACCATGCTTCACTGTTGGGACTGTATTGGACAGGGGATGAGCAGTGACTGGTTTTCTCCACACATACCACTTAGAATTAAGGCCAAAAAGTTCTATCTTTGTCTCATCAGACCAAAGAATCTTATTTCTCACCATCTTGGAGTCCTTCAGGTGTTTTTTTTTTAGCAAACTCCATGCGGGCTTTCATGTGTCTTGCACTGAGGAGAGGCTTCCGTTGGGCCACTCTGCCATAAAGCCCCGGCTGGTTGAGAGCTGCAGTTATGGTTGACTTTCTATAACTTTCTCCCATCTTCCGACTGCATCTCTGGAGCTCAGCCACAGTGATCTTTGTGTTCTTCTTTACCTCTCTCACCAAGGCTCTTCTCTCCCGATAGCTCAGTTTGTCCGGAAGGCCAGCTCTAGGAAGGTTTCTGGTCATCCCAAACGTCTTCCATTTAATGATTATGGAGGCCACTGTGCTCTTAGGAACCTTACGTGCAGCAGACATTTTGTTGTAACCTTGGCGAGATCTGTGCCTTGCCACAATTCTATCTCTGAGTTCTTCAGGTAGTTCCATTGACCTCATGATTCTCATTTGCTCTGACATGCACTGTGAGCTGTAAGGTCTTATATAGACAGGTATGTAGCTTTCCTAATCAAGTCCAATCAGTATAATCAAACACAGCTGGACTCAGATGAAGGTGTAGAACCATCTCAAGGATGATCAGAATAAATGGACAGCACCTGAGTTAAATATATGAGTGTCACAGCAAAGGTTCTCAATACTTAGGACCATGTAATATTTAAGTTTTTCTTTTTTAATAAATCTGCAAATATGTCAACAATTCTGTGTTTTCCTGTCAATATGGGGTGCTGTGTGTACATTAACCACTTAAGGACCGCTGCATGCCAATGTACGTCAACAGAATGGCATGTACAGGCACAAGCACGTACTGTACATGTACATGCTTGCCTTTCAGCAGGTGGGGGGTCCGATCGGACCCCCTCCCACTGGATGCGGCGGTCCATTTCGCTTCAGGAGCGATCCGGGATGAGGGGATGACCATTGGTTTCTGGCCATCCCCTCTCGATCGCTCCTGGCGAATGATAAGCTTCCCCTGCTGTGTATAGTAAACACAGGCAGGGAGGGAGTGATGTCATTCTCCTCGGGGCGGTCTTTTTGACCAGACTGCGAGGAGAAGAGAGAAAGTAAGTGTGCACCAACACTACACTGACATGTAGGCACACATAGGCACACAAACCCCCCCCCCCCCATCACCCCCCCGATCGCCCCCCCCCCTCCCAGTCACAGTGTCACTGATTGCAGTGATCATTTATTTTCTGATCACTGCATTCAGTGTCAGTTGTAAAAGTAAAAACTGTCAGGGCAGTAAGTGTTAGGTCCAGGGTAGCCCCCTACCACCCCCCAATAAAGGTTTAACCCCCTGATTGCCCCTAGAGTTAACCCTTTCACCCCCTTTTGCCAGTGTCACTAAGCAATCGTTTTTCTGATCGCTGCATTAGTGTCACTGGTGCCGCTAAGTAGCTAGTTATTTTTTTAGGTTCACCGCCAGGTTTTTATAGCGCTAGGTACCCCGATATACTACCCAATAATGGTTTTAACCCCTGATTGCCCCTAGTTAACCCTTTCACCCCCTTTTGCCAGTGTCACTAAGCGATCGTTTTTCTGATCGCTGCATTAGTGTCACTGGTGCCGCTAAGTAGCTAGTTATTTTTTTAGGTTCACCGCCAGGTTTTTATAGTGCTAGGTACCCCGATATACTACCCAATAACGGTTTTAACCCCCTGATTGACCCTAGTTAACCCTTTCACCCCCTTTTGCCAGTGTCACTAAGCAATCATTTTTCTGATCGCTGCATTAGTGTCACTAGTGCCGCTAGGTAGCTAGTTATTTTTTTTTAGGTTCACCGCCAGGTTTTTATAGCGCTAGGTACCCCCATATACTACCCAATAATGGTTTTAACTCCCCGATTGCCCCTAGTTAACCCTTTCACCAGCGATCACCGCATAAGTGCCACTGGTGACGCTGGTTAGCCAGTTAGTTATTTAGGTTCCCCGTCAGGTTTTTATATAGCGCCAGGGACCCCCATATACTACCTAATAAAGATTTTAACCCCCTGATTGCCCCTAGTTAACCCTTTCACCAGTGATCACTGTATAAGTGTTACGGGTGACTCTGGTTAGTTAGTTTGCTTTTTATAGCATCAGGGCACCCACCATTTATTACCCAATAAAGGTTTAACCCCCTGATCACCCGGCGGGTGATATCAATTAGGTTTTAGGGTCAGGGTCTGCATCGCCCCAGGCAGCGCTAGGTTAGTGCCAGTACCGCTAACACCCACGTTTCACTTATGCCCATAGCATGTGTGAGCAATATATCATTTAGTGACAACTTTGTGCAAAAAAAAAAATTGTAATATTCCTGCAACTTTTGGCAAAATATAAAATTTCATGGACTCAACATGCCTCTCAGTAAATAGCTTGGGGTGTCTACTTTCCAAAATAGGGTCATTTGGGGGGGTTTTATGCTATTTTGGCATTTTATGGCCTTTGAAACTGTGAGAGGTAGTGAGGAGTGAAATCAAAAATTTGCACCCTTAGAAATCCTGAAGGCAGTCATTGGTTTTCGGGGTGCCGTACGCGACTAGACTCCCAAAAAGTCCCACTTATGTGGTATCCCCGTACTCAGGAGAAGCAGCAAAATATATTTTGGGGTGCAATTCCATATATAACTATGGCATGTGTGAGCAATATATCATTTAGTGACAACTTTTTGTAAACTTTTTTTTTTTGTGTCATTATTCAATCACTTGGGACAAAAAAAAAATATTTAATGGGCTCAACATGCCCCTCAGCAATTTCCTTGGGGTGTCTACTTTCCAAAATGGGGTCATTTGGGGGGCGGGGGTTGTACTGCCCTGCCATTTTAGCACCTCAAGAAATGAGATAGGCAGTCATAAATTAAAAGCTGTGTAAATTCCAGAAAATGTACTCTAGTTTCTAGACGCTATAACTTTTGCGCAAACCAATAAATATACGCTTATTGACATTTTTTTTACTAAAGACATGTGGCTGAATAAATTTTGCCCTAAATGTATGACTAAAATTGAGTTTATTTGATTTTTCTTATAACAAAAATTAGAAAATATATTTTTTTCTCAAAATTTTCGGTCTTTTTCCATTTATATCGCAAAAAGTAAAAATCGTAGAGGCAATCAAATACCATCAAAAGAAAGCTCTATTTGTGGGAAGAAAAGGACGCAAATTTCGTTTGGATACAACATTGCATGACCGTGCAATTACCAGTTAAAGCAGTGCAGTGCGAAATTGTAAAAAGACCTCTGGTCCTTAGGCTGACAATTGGTCCATGGCTGAAGTGGTTAATGAGGGGAAAAAAATGAACTTAAATGATTTTAGCAAATGGCTGCAATATAATAAAGAGTGAAAAATTTAAGGAGATCTGAATACTTTCTGTCCCCACTGTATATCACTGAGTTATTCTATGCTCTTATCTGTACACCTGAAAGGTTTTTCATCTAAAGTGGTGGCCATTTGGGAAATAGATGTGGGCAAATTTGAGGAGGAGCAGAGGGAGAAAGCTCTGCTGCTGGTGCAGTTGTGCTTCCCCTAATGTGGCACAGCGGCTGTCCCAACTGTCTATTGTTTTGTGGGTGCACTATACGCCTGCAAGACTGTATAGAATGGGAGTAAGAGATGACCCTGAGCCATTTTGTGGGTCAAGAGGGGGGCGGGGGGGGTGAAACAGAGTTACAATATAGTTGCTGTCTCAATGATGGATTGTGATTGTGTGTCCTTGTTTATCTCAATAAAATCTTTTGAAAAAAATAAAGAAAGGTAGGGAGGTCCCCCTCGTGGTGAAGATCTTGCTGTTAGATGGCTCGTTCCACCATAAAGGTGGGAGAGAATTTCTCTCTGCCATAAGCAGTAATAAAGAGAGATTCCACAGGATCAGACCCCTCTGTTTTTTCTGCTGCAAAGTCTGTAGTTGGAGGTAAAGTCATTTAGATACCTGCTGTAAAGGATTTAATTGATCTTCAAGAGTAGGGATGGCCGAACGGTTTGCCCGGCGGTCGTTTCGCAGCGAATTTCGGCTGTTCGCGGTCCGCCCAATTGGCGGACTATTGCCGCCATTCGCCCGGCGGAATTCCGTGTTCCGGTATAGGTCCACAATATATAGGGTTGAGGTGCACTACTGCTGACTGCTGCCCTTCTGCTGCAGCAGTCCTTTATCAGTATAGGGACTGAGGTACAGTCTGCTAATCATTCACAACCTACTAGTTCCACAAAGGTCCTTATAAGGACTGGTAAGGTACAGGGTACTACAGTACATAGGGTTCAGTGAGGTACAGTCTGCTATTCCTTAAGGACTGGTATAGGTCCACAATATATAGGGTTGAGGTGCACTACTGCTGACTGCTGCCCTTCTGCTGCAGCAGTCCTGTATCAGTATAGGGACTGAGGTACAGTCTGCTAATCATTCACAACCTACTAGTTCCACAAAGGTCCTTATAAGGACTGGTAAAGTATAGGGTACTACAGTACATAGGGTTGAGTGAGGTACAGTCTGCTATTCCTTAAAGCGGTTTTGTACAGAAAATTGCAAGTTCATCTTATTCAAATGGATTTGGAACATAGATGCAGTTATGACCATTGAAATAAAATAATATGCAGTATTTACCTTTTATTTTTAATGTTTATGCCGACTTCCGGGCTCTCCTCCCGTGGGAGTAGGCGTGTTTATCGGCTTCGCAATGGTCCCTGGGAAATTTCCCAGGAATCAATGGGGGACACAGTCATGCCGAAATCTCGTGAGATTTCGGAAGGAGGACGCCGGTCACGTGACGAGGGCATGTCCGAAATTGCCATTTTGAAAGTGGGCAGGCAGCTCTATCTGCCATTACCACTATAGCACATGAGGCAAGAGGAAGGAAAACAAAGAGGACACTCAATGAGCATGTGCGAGATGGAGCGGTGGATGCTGGGAGCTCAGCATCATCACATCCAGGAAGTAAATGCCTGTGGGCTTCAAACGCCCACAGTGAAAATGGAAACCGCCGGACTGCTTTTTTAAAAGTTTTCCTTAGCAATGAAATCGTCACGCTGGAGGTTAAAAAGACGCCGATCGTGACTGCAAAGACACCGTATGAATCGCCCACCAGTGACACAGGTTAAAAAAAAAAAACGGCAGCGGAATCCCGCTTTAAGGACTGGTATAGGTCCACAATATATAGGGTTGAGGGGCACTACTGCTGACTGCTGCCCTATTCTGCAGCAGTCCTTTATCAGTATAGGGACTGAGAGTTTTGTCACAGAGTCATTTAAAAAATGACAGGCAGAGGAAGAGGCAGGCCCTTCCGCAGGGGTGGTAGGGCAGGAGCAACAGGCTTGAGCCAAAGTGGGAAGTTGCAGAAGGTGCGTTCAATTACTTTAAAGGACGCACCAGACTTGGTTGAGTGGCTCACTCAGCCTTACTCTTCTGCACCCTCCTCATCCTCTCGATCTGCACCCTCTTCTTCACTCTCTGCTATGTGCACCCCCAAAGACACTACCACCAACAATCAGCAGCCAGCTCCGGCCCCTTCACTCTCAGCGTTCCCCACATGAGACTACCGCGCCAGCCGCTACGTTCTCCATCAGAGGGTCAGGGAGGGAGCAATACACGGCGTCTCACACCACTCACTCCATCAAACACTCATTTCAGAAGATCTTACACGGCCATGGCTCGCCTTGCTGACATTCAGCGGTGACACAATCTGCCGGTCAGACGTCTTATTTGCGATTGCCCGACGCGATGGAACTCAACCTTCTACATGCTTGATAGGCTGCTCCAGCAGAAACGTGCAGTTAACGTCTACCTGGGGAGCTGGGGTTTTTTTCACCGCGCCAGTGGCTGCTCATGCACGAGGCATGCAGACTTCTGCGGCCATTTGAGGAGATCACCAAACTGGTCAGTCGCAGCCATGGCGCCATCAGTGACATGGTACCTTATGCCTTCTTTATGGAGCGTGCATTGCGTCGTGTCAATGATCAAGCTGTGGAGGAGCCGGAGCAGGTAGATGAGGAAGTTGCAATGCTGGATGAATTCCCAGGGGGGGCTACTCTATGTGAGACATGTCAACAACAGGAGTCTGAAGAGGAGTCAGAGGAGGATGGTGCCGGGGCAGATGAGGAGGAGCAGGAAGAGCATGCTTTAAACCTTTCTGGAATCCCTGTTGTTGTGCGTGGATGGGGAGAGGAGAATGAAGAGGACGACATTATCCTGGATGATGAGCAGGAGCCAGGCCACCACACCGCTTCCAGTTTAGTGCAAATGGGGGCCTTCATGCTCCAGTGTTTTAATAGGGGCCCCCGTATAAAAAGCATAAGGGTCAAGGACCAGTACTGGGTGGCAACGTACTTACATCCCCGGTACAAACACAAAATGGCGGAAATGTTACCGCCGTCACAGAGGGCTGTCAGAATGGAGCACTTCCAGGCCTTGCTTCGAGAAATGCTGCATTCTGCTTTTGCGTGTGCTGGCAGAGGAGCAACTCCCACTCCCAGAGAAGGAGTTGCAGGTACCAATCCAACAGTGCCTGCAAGAAGAGGCCGGTTTGAAGATGTGTTGGTGACTTCAGATATGAGGTCATTCTTTCAGCTGACCCATCGACAGGTGGCATCCGGATCCAGCATCAGGGAATGCCTAGACCGTCAGGTGTCCGACTACATCGGGTTAACGGCCGATGTGGACGCTCTGAGGAGTGATGAACCCCTGGACTACTGGGTGGGCAGGCTTGACCTCTGGCTAGAGCTTGCCCAATTTGCAATCAAACTGTTGGCTTGCCCCTCGTCCAGTGTCCTGTCCGAAAGGACGTTCATCGCAGCAGGGCGGATCGTGACCGATAAGCGTACTCGCCTAGCTCACGACAGTGTTAACTACCTCACATTTCTAAAAATTAATGAGGCATGGATCTCGGAGGAATTCAACACATGTGACCAGTAGACCATGTATATGTCTATAAACTATTTTTTTAATCGAGCACAGACCTTCTTTCTTCATTTGGCTCACTTCCTTGTCCAAAAAAAAGCACACCGTACTATATGCCCGTACCCTCCTTTTTGAAGAGGTTGAGCGGTGTCATATTTCTACTGGGGCTGCTTATTATGAGGGGCTCCCACCATCCCTGTGCTGTGCTGACTTCCTCCTGGGGCTGCTTATTATAAGGGGCTTCCACCATCCCTGTGCTATGCTGACATCCTCCTGGGGCTGCTTATTATGAGGGGCTCCCACCATCCCTGTGCTATGCTGACATCCTTCTGGGCCTGCTTATTATGAGGGGCTCCCACCATCCCTGTGCTGTGCTGACTTCCTCCTGGGGCTGTACCTCTGCTGTGCATATTATGAGGGGCTCCCACCATCCCTGTGCTATGCTCATTATGAGGGGCTCCTACCATCCCTGTGCTGTGCTGACTTCCTCCTGGGGCTGCTTATGAGGGGCTCCCACCATCCCTGTGCTATACTGACATCCCCCTGGGGCTGCTTATTATGAGGGGCTCCCACCATCCCTGTGCTGACTTCCTCCTGGGGCTGCTTATTATGAGGGGCTCCCACCATCCCTGTGCTATGCTGACATCCTCCTGGGGCTGCTTATTATGAGGGGCTCCCACCATCCCTGTGCTGTGCTGACATCCTCCTGGGGCTGCTTATTATGATGGGCTCCTACCATCCCTGTGCTATGCTGACATCCTCCTGGGGCTGCTCATTATGAGGGGCTCCCACCATCCCTGTGCTGTGCTGACTTCCTCCTGGGGCTGTACCTCTGCTGTGCATATTATGAGGGGCTTCCACCCTCCGTGTGCTATGCTCATTATGAGGGGCTCCCACCATCCCTGTGCTATGCCGACTTCCTCCTGGGGCTGTACCTCTGCTGTGCATATTATGAGGGGCTTCCACCCTCCCTGTGCTATGCTCATTATGAGGGGCTCCCACCATCCCTGTGCTATGCTGACTTCCTCCTGGGGCTGCTTACGGTGCAGGTGTCAGTGCTGTATATCAGGGTGCTGGTGTCAGTGCTGTATATCACGGCACTGATGTCAGTGCTTTATGTCACGCTGCTGATGTCAGTGCTCTCTATCACGGTGCTGGTGTCAGTGCTTTATGTCACGTTGCTGATGTCAGTGCTCTCTATCACGGTGCTGGTGTCAGATCACTCTATCACGTTGCAGGTGTTATTGCTGTATGTCACGCTGCTGATGTCAGTGCTCTCTATCACGGTGCTGGTGTCAGTGCTTTATGTCATGCTGCTGATGTCAGTGCTCTCTATCACGGTGCAGGTGTCATTGCTGTATATCACACTGCTGATGTCAGTGCTCTCTATCACGGTGCGGTTGATCATCTCCTGCACCCTCTTCTTTGCCTACCCTGACCTTCCCTCTCCTCCATTTCCTTTGTGCGCTCCACAGTCCTGAATTGTCACAATTTCACATATAAAAAAAGAATGCTTGTCTATCCCAGATTCACCTCATACATGTGTTATGTCATTGGCCATGTGGTGGGACTATGTTTGCACAGCTAGTAATCATTTTGTGGCTGCAAATTTGACCTGTAGGTTTGCAAAGTTCGCCTCCCATTGAAGTCAATGGGGCCCGCCGCGAACGTTACGGTTCGCGAACTATCCGCGAAACGTCCCGTCGGAAGTTCGTCCATCACTATTCAAGAGTACTAACTCTAGTTTCAATCTCTGTGACTCTATCTCTTAGTTTCTGTAAGACTTGCAGAATCAAGAAAAACTTTATCTATCTTAAAGTGGTTCTAAAGCAGCATCCCATCTAGCACCCCTTTATACTTACCTGAATCTGACTTCGATCCAGCCATGTACACAAGTGCAAAGTCTCTTTCTCTCTCCTCACTGGCTCAAACACAGCAGCAGAAGCCAATGCCTCCTGTTGCTGTCAATAACAGCCATTGAAGAGGGAGTGGGGCCAAGCCACACTCTGTTTGTCTTATAGACACACACAGCCAGCTTGGGAGCAAGCACACGAGTGCCCCCATACCAAGAGGCTTGCTATGGGGCACTTAGTCGGGGGGAGGGGCCAGGAGCCAAGAAGAAGTGGATAGGGGTTGTTCTGTGCAAAACCATTGCACAGAGCAGGTACTGTACATATGACATGTTTGTTATTTAAAAAAAAAAAACTGGGTATTTAGAATAACTTAAACTTCTTCTTCGTGGTCTAAGCATTCTGGCAAGTAGAATTAGCTTCAAGTACTTTTCCTGTGCCAGATGGTGATGGATTGGAGTCTTGGGTCTCAGCCTCTCTGTCTCCCAGCATATTGTCGCCACTATCTTTGTCCATCCAGCAGTACTTGTCCAGGAGACCACAAAGGCATCCTTTGGAAGCGACATGAAGGACCTAAGAAGTAGAGAATCACCCAGATATTCCAAGGTACTGCTTTTGGAGCAGGATGAAAAGGTATTGTGTTGCGTGTTAGACAATGTGACAGATCAATGTTAGCAAGAGCTGCAGCTAGACACCTTTTACCCCATGCTGTGCCAGGCCAAGAAGCGCACCCCCCCCCCCCCATTTTAGAAAGCGTTAGATTATTTAAATAAATCCATTTCTAGGTTTGCAGACTATGGAATTACTGAATTTCAAACTAGCTACTACTTAGTCTTGGCACAAAACCACATATTCAGAGTAGTGATCTTTGTTATTTTCCCCAAAAAAAAAAAAAACGAATACAATCACACCATCATTTGAAAATACTGTATGCAGTGAATATATGCAGACCTTTTGCAGAAATTTACTAATTTACTGTCTATACTACAGTATAGGGAGCAAATCTTTGACATAGTTTTGTTGCCAAGCACGTGTTCAGTAGCTCTGATTTGATCTTTAGGAAATTCACATAATCTCTCTTACCGTCAGTCTCAGGAGATGAACTGATTAAGTTAATTGTTTATCGTGTATTTTTAAAACACAGACATTTCTACATACGCTTCTTATTTGCCTGTAATCAGAGTTCATTTTTCCAAAAAACATTTCTTTTGAAAATAATATAGCTTGTTAAGTCTATTTTGTACAGCTTAAAAAGAACACTTGATGGCAATTTTAATTAAATTGTGAAAACATATTGACATCAAACTGAATTCTGTTCTATCTTTCAAAATGTAAAATATAAGAAAAGCCATTAAAATACATTAAACTAGATCAAAGCTGGCAACCAATTCAAATAACACATCAGTAATAAATGAACTGTTCTTGAAGGTGAGTTTACATTATTAAAATGGGATTTTTGAATACCTATAAAATCCCTTTTTTTAAATAAATTACTGCACACAGGAGAGTTAAAGCTGAACTCTGGGCATTTCTTTCCCATGCACTGGGTCTGTGCCTGCACTGCATGGGTTAACTGTTCCTTTTGTCAAGGGGAGACTTCCCCAATCCTCCGCTCCCCCGCGATCCAGCGGTGGACTGTTACTGATGTTTTTGTGTTCCAGGGCATGGGGAGCAAGAGCTGAAGGGTCTTATGCTGGGAGGATTAGGTAAGTATATCTCTGCTCTCCAATCCCCTAAATAAAAACAAGCAGTTAACCCGTGCAGTGAAGGCACGGCCCCACTGCATAGGGGGAAAAAAATTGCCCGGAGTTCAACTTAATTCTTACTATTGGGTAACGTTTCACATCCAGGTGATTGGACACTTGCAGCTAGTAAAAGTTTTACCACATCGAGTGTAACTCCTCCCATTCCTAGCATTGCCTCAGTTTTGTCAGAAAATTATATCGGAGTGAAACCATAGAAAGGGAACTGTGTCCTGTGATATACCCCAAGAAAGGGATTTTACAGGTATATAACAAAATCCTATTTTCTTACATCACAGGACACAGGAGAGTTAAAGTGGTTGTAAACCCCATTTATTAAATCTGACCTGGGTACATATATCTGTAGTGTTTATGTAACTCTCTCCAAAGCTCTAAGTCCCATGTTTTTCTGTTGCTCCGTTCCTCTGTTATCAGCATAACTGACAAGTTCTCAGACACAAGAGATAAAAGCAACTGGAAATTTGTGTCAGGGTGGGTGCTATAAATAGATTAGCAGAGAGCTTGTCTATTCACAGTACAGCTCTGCAAGTTTCTTCGTTCCTTTGCCTATGTGGAGGGGGGTGTGTGCCTTTCTTCTAATCAGCTGTCACACAGTGTATGCCCAGACTCCCTTCACACTGCAAAAACAGGAAAAAAAATTCTAACACTATGTGCACCTTCTTAAGAATATAGAAAGGGAAAGATGGAAGATATATATGTAAAACTTATGTTGGAGGATTTGTTTCATCTCTGTGTGTCATCTAAGGCTGTTCACTTCACTGGGTATAAGAGAGAGTTTACATTTACTTTAATTCTAAGCCCTTGTACACACGGTCAGACATTCCGATGGAAAATGTCCGATCGGACCGTGTTGCCGGATAATCCGTCTGTGTGTGGACTCCATTGGACTGTTTCCGTCAGAATATCCAACGGACAAAGTTTTAGAGCTGGGCTATAAAATTTTCCGACAACATGATCCGATCAGACTTTGTCCAATTGTGTGTAGAGAATTCCAATCAGACAAAGTGCCATGCATGCTCAGATCAAATTCCTAGACCAAAGCTATTGGCTACTAGCCTGAACGTAGTCCCGTCGTCACGTTGCGTACGATCGGATTTGTCGACAACTTTGTCCGACCATGTGTATGCAACACAAGTGTCGGACAAAATCCGTCGGACAAAATCTGACGGATTTTGTTGTCGGAATGTCCGACCATGTGTACAAGGGCTTAGACTATTGGGATGTCTAAAAGTAATTCCACGAGGAGCGGGCAACAGGAGCCAGAGGAAGCTTGTCGCTTCAGACAGCATGTACAAAGCATCAGATTGACTAATCAAGGCCTGTGGCTGTGAGGCAGACCTGCACGGCTCTATCAACCTCAAACTCCAGGCACTTGATAGCAATCTCTTTAAAATGTGTTGAAGTCAGACATAGGAAGGCACCACTATGTCCTGATTTAAATGAAATGTAGAAAAGTTTTTTAGGCCAGTACTTTTGTGCAAAAAGGGGGTTGTGCCACATTCAATATTAGAAGAAAGAAAAAAGGATCCCCTATGTGGTGGACTTTTAAGGCACGAATTTCATCAGAAAAATTTAAATAACGTGTGTGGATAATTATAAAGTATTTATTTAGAAAAACAACAAAAAGAATAATGTTTATATAAAAACATGAAATGTTGGAAGATCTGTTTGAACTAGTACAACGTTATGCATGTAATTATTAGGTATCTTACACCCTTGACGTGTTTCGGAATCTGTAATTTCCTCCTTCTGCAAGGGTGAGAGCACAGAGAAACCATATTTCTAAAATAGAATAATGAATAAAGTAAATACACAGTAATACCATAACATTTAATAATCTATAATGTCAAGCAGAACTTACAGATGTTCAAAAGATGTATGCTGAACACTTCAAATGTTAGAACTTTAAAAACATGTACAGGGGTACAGGTATCTCTCAGATATTCACCCCAGGGGTCCCCGGTGCCAAAAAGAAAGGAAAAGATGGTTAATGGTTTGCAACTGTCATCAAAATGAAAGGCCTGCCATAGACCCAACCACGGACCCACCTCTTCCGCCCCAAGAAGGGTTTTTGGCAAGCCGAAAGACGGGGGGAGAGACCTGGGAGCACATTGGGGTCGGAGAAGACAAAGCCCTAATGAGTACAAACAAAAAAGTATAAAAAAGAAAAATGAAAAAAATATATATAGTTTTGCGTATATGTGTCAGTATGGTTTTAAAATACTTTAATACCTGTTATTACTGAGCTACTGCCTGCATCAAGCGAATAGAGCAACGTGAAATCGCAACTCTGAGGAGTAATAATATAAAAATAAATATTGCAATCAAAGCTACTCTATAGCTAAAAAGATTTTAAAAGATTTTAAAATATAATCATATGAAAAAACGCATATAGAGTAGACATATATTATTATTAGTATATAATTATTTATTTTTATAAAAAAAAATCTTAGTTTGTTTCCTTTTTTACATGTAGGATCACATATACATGTAGGATCACAGCCAAGACATAGGTTAAAGGTTGAATTAAACCTGCTCTTAGCTAAGACCATTATGTACTTGAGGACTCACAATGAACTGTGCTGAGAGTAAGCATAACAGCTTTTTTTTTTACAACAGAGAGTGCCCATGCCACAGACAGTGAAGATTAAAAAGAAAGAGAAAAACATACTTGAACCAGCTGGTCTTATTGTGGCCTGAAAAGGATGCAGTGGCGCCGCTAGTGTATGTTTTTATTCCCCTCCCACCCCAATCAGCTGTTGTGAGCACAGCTGATTGTATGGGGATAGGAGGAAACTAGGGCTTTAGAACTGGCCCCCTGAGTGGTGTGTGCGCAGCCAGCACCTGGTGCGCTGATGGATATGTCACACGCCGGAGCCTGGCCATGCCCACTACGCCCATCGGCACACAGAGCTTCACCTGTGGACAGCGCATGTCCACTGGGTGAAGCAAGATGGAGCTCCGGTGCTGAATGATGGGCGCTGGGACTCACAAGGTGCTGCCACATACTCTATAGAGGCCATGCGGCCCCCAGGACACGCCTACGCCGTCGGCTGATCTTGTATACAGAGAGAAGGAAAGGAAAGAGAAAGAGAGCAGGATTCTTCCAAAGTGACACAGTGTGCAAAGATGCATGTTAATGATTGCCACGGGGGTCCCTAGAGGGCAGAGAAATTAGAGAATTTATACAGAATATGGCATATGTATACAGAAAGAGGCAGCAATGAAAACAAAACATTAACATATTTCAGACAGAGAGTACATTTATATATGTATAGATGCATATAAACTACACATCCAAATAATATAATACATCATATAGGTAACAAGGATCGATATGGAAATCCTAACTAAATTACAGATGAATGTATATAATTTAACTGTTGTTGAGAAATAGAGAAATTATTTAAAAAGATGGCCTCACTGTCAATGAAAGTGCACACAAGCCTGGCGAATGCCTGAGGAGGCATGTATATAGTTTCCAACGGCAGTGAGAATTCTATCATTCAATAATCTTTAGAAAAAAGGGAAAAAAAGTTATAAATGCTATTAAGTGTGTCTGGATATGCCAGTATCCACAGCGTTGAGGCAATAGAGTGTTATTTACTTCTCCATTCCTCTAGAGGAAAAACCCTCAAGGAATGGTTTGAACCAAATGGTTTCATTTAAGCCAGGTGCTTGTGTTGCCTTCAAATTATGGAACCAGTGTGCTTCCAACTGGAGGAGGGACTTATTCCAGTCCCCTCCACTAGGGTTAGGATGGATGTGGTCCAGAATAACAAACTTGATTTTTGGGAATTTACCGTTATGTACAATTGTTGTATGTCAGCCAAGTGGTAGGTCTGGATCACATACCTGCATGCTAATAACATGCCTATATGCTCTTTTCCAGAACTCCAACTTGGTTTTCGAAATGTAAAAGCATGTGCAGTCGAATCGCAACATGTAAATCACTCCCAATGTTTTACAGTTAGCAAAATGCTTAGGTCGAAAAACCTTAATGTTTGGCAATATTGGATTTTTTTCAGTAAGCATGAATTTACAGTAATGGCATGACCCACACATGTAAGTCCCTTTATATTTGCAATGATCTTTTTTATTTTCCCTGAATTCACTGCTAACAATTTGATCTCTCACGGAGACTGCTCTCCTGAAGGTAAATAATGATTTCTCTGTCACAAATTGTCCCAGAGAGGTGTCAAGGGCCAGCATGTGCCAGTATTTCTCTATAATATTTTCAACTTGCTGTTGTTGATTTGTGTACCTAGAAATTATTCTAATGGGAATGGCCTCATCTTTAGGTTTTTTTAAATATAAAAGTTTTTTCCCTGGTTTGTAGGCATGCCTGCTGCTAAGATCATTTAAGGGAGGCATGCGAATAACCGCTCAAAAGTAATCGGTCATGCAGCTTATCTGCCTCTATTTTAAAGATGGCCTCATCGGCACAGTTTTGCCTTACCCTGAGAAACTGGTATAAGGTACTGAATCCAGGAGTGGTTTGGGAAGAAAATTTGTCGCGTGTAGTATTGCATTTCCCGACGTGGGTTTCTATAGAGTTAGGTGAGGAGGGAACCCCCTCATCCCTATATACTTCCACATCAAGGAATGCAATACTGTTTTTGCTATGAGGCATTGTGAAACATGTGCTTCCACTCCCCCAGGTACAGGTTGGCATAAGATGGGGCACAAGTCCCCATCGTCACCCCCTGCACCTGGAGGTAGCGAGAGCTATTGAAGGTGAAAATATTATGCTCAAGGATGAATTCCAGAAAAATGAATTCCCCATTGAAAGGATCAACATTGCTGTCTCTCTGCAGAACATGTTTGATGGCTGCTACGCCCCTCCCATGTGGGATGGAGCTGTAAAGCATTTCAACATCCACTGTCACCAAAACTGCATATTCAGGGATGCAAAAATGGTCTATAATTTGCAAAAAATGTGAGGTGTCTTTTACATAAGATGGCAGAGCCATAACATAAGGTTTCAAAAAGTCATCAATTAATCGACTGGCATTTTTGCTAATTGTACCCACCCCGGATACGATTGGTCTCCCGGGGGATCCTTCTCATTCTTGTGAGTCTTAGGGAGTGTATAAAAAGTGGGTACTCGGGGGAAATGATTGCGAATAAAATTCCACAGTTGTTTAGTAATTACATTATTGTGAAAGGCGGTGTCGATCAACAGGTAGAAATCCTCATCAAATTTTGACGATGCTACTCGGCATATGTCGATACCAATCTGGATTTTTTAGTATCTGATTACACATATTTATATATTTGTTATTGTCTAAAAGAACGGCATTACCACCCTTATCCGAGGGCTTGATAACAATTTGGTTGTTACTTGAAAGTTGTTTTAAAGCTACCTTCTCTTCCTCTGTTAGATTAGTTGATTTCTGTGTTCAAATTTTTAATTTCTAAAGATCTTTATTAACCAATTTCAAAAATGTCTGACTTCTTTTTCAGAGTTGACCTATTTTTATTGGGATCCTCATCCTGTTTTTCCACCGAGTTCAGAACCGGTTGGAGGTCGATTCAGTCGATAAGATCGGCCGGATCGCTCTCCTCCAGGAGCGAGAGCAGATGGTCGAGCGATCGACTTTCTTATGGGGTACGATCGGGAGGTATTCCCTGTTTATTATTATAGTGTGAGAAACCTAATAATTGCATTGTATTGTTTACATGCATAACGTTGTACTGGTTCTAAGGCCTCATGCACACGGACGTTTTTACAGCCGCTTTTTTGAGCGTTTTTTGCAGCTTAAAAAGGCCTGTCCATGTTAGTCTATGGCTTCATGCCCACCTAGGCGTTTTTGAGCTGCAAATGGCATAGGCGTTAAGCTGTAAAAAAAAACAGGACCAGTGCGTTCCGTGGCGCGGAGCTAGAGCTGTAAAAACGCGAATCGCGGGAAAACGCGCAAAAACGCGCACAAACGTGCAAAAACGCGCATAAACGCCCAACATATTTTCTTTGTTTTCTGAGTGCTATAGCCAAGAGATGTGTTTCTTTAAAAACGCTACTTAACGCTAAAAACGCGCAAAAACACGCAAAAACGCCAATGCAAAACGTGGTAAAAATCGCGTTTTTAACGCCGATTTTTCCAGGCGTCAGAGCTAGCTTTGCAGCCAGTTTTTTAAAACGTCCGTGTGCATGAGCACTAACAGATGTTCCAACATTTCATGTTTTTATATAAACATTATTCTTTTTGTTATTTTTCTAAATAAATACTTTATAATTATCCCCATATTTAAATTTTTCTGATGAAATTCGTGCCTTAAAATTCCACCACATAGGGGATCCTATTTTCTTTCTAAATGAAATGTAGAGACCACCTCAGGCAGGAAGGAGCTGTGTGTTCTCAAAGCAACCATGCCCTTGTACTTGAAAGGCAACCTTCCACAACAGTAGAGGAAGAACATTATCCTGAACAAATTCACATAGCAGCCACTGAAGGCCCAACATCAGACCCATGGAGTTCATGGGGAGTGTACTGATAGAACAATGTGAGCCACCCCATGCACCAAGGCTCTGACCAAGGAGTTGGCATCTCTTGTTCAAGTGCTTCAGGTCTCCAATGAGCTACACTTCACCATTTGACTTTGACACTGTGAACAGGTTGGAATAGCAACTGGAACTGGAATAGCAATTTCTGATTTTAGAACAAGGGCAACAACCTCCTGAGAGTGCATCCATCTGGTCCAGTGCAACAAACAAGGATGCTCTTTTATCAGGTGCAGTAGGCACACTTGACAATATTAAGTGTGGAATAGGCAAGATGTGATACTCTAGCTTGTAGCCTCTGGACAAAACATTTTGGACCCATACATTGGTCATATCTGTGATCAATACAGCTATGAAGAACACAAAGTATCACCCCACTTGCCAAGTGTGCCCCTTTGATTGGAAAGTTAGTAGCCCATCTTGGCGAGCTTGGGGCTCCGGGATATTATGCAAAATACCCTTTTCTGTTTTTATGCCAATACCTAAAATGAATGAAAGGAACTGTTCTTGGTTCTAGATGAAGATGGCTTCTGCTGCTGCTTCTTAAGAGGTAGGAGAGTGCACTTTCCTACTATGTTTTTTTTTAATATAAACAGATCTAGAGCATTGCTTCTTTTAGAGGAGCTCTACTGACCAGCATTTAAACCACAACACCCAGCACATGTGCACTGACAGAGCGCGGCTTACCCCCACACTCCTTCCTCACTGGCTGTGATTAACAACAGTGAGAGCCAATGAGGAGACAGACAGTTGAGAAATCCACTGCTCTCACGCACATCACTGCATCGAGATCAGGCTCAGATAAGTATAAGGGGGCTTGGTTGCTGCAAAAAAGGTTTTTACCTTCATGCATTCTAGAAGCATGTTAAGGTAAGTGTTCCAAGTGCTGTCTAGTCGATGAACTGCATTGAAAGGCTCCAGGTTATTTTGCCATATGCTTTGCCCATTCAAGCAAAGCCTCTCCATAGATACAATAGTTACAAAAGCACACTAGCCAAGGAAAAGAATGCCTTAAAAAGTCAGGGACCAGCACATTTGTCAACCAGTATAGTAGGCTGCATACATACGGTCAGACCGACGGAAAATGTGCAATCAGAGCTTGTTGTCGGAAACTCTGACTGCGTGTAGGCTCCATTGGACAGTTTCCATTGGAATTTCCGTCGCACAAAACTTGAGATCTGGTCCTCAAATTTTCCAACAACAAAACCCATTCGTGTAAATTATGATCGTGTGTACACAATTCCGATGCACAAAGTGCCACACATGCGCAGAATAAATTGCGAGACGGAAGCGATCAGTCTGGTAAAACTAGCGTTCGTAATGGAGATAGCAAGTTCGTCATGTTGCACATTTTGAAATCTTTTAATGCATCGCATTCCCTTCTTTGATGCTAGAAGAATGAAATAGTTTTGAGGCTCATATTCACACAGAGTTCTCACAAACTGATTTCTTTATTATGTCTCATGATCTCATGAATTTTTTTTCATCAGATCGCTATAATAATGTTTTTTTTTATTTATTTTTTATCAAGATCGGCATTTTCTTCTTTTTCTAGTGCTCTCCATAATATTTCTCATTTTGTGTTTCAAGTTACCACAACAACATTATTATCTTGTATTTATTTACCTCAGAGGGTTGGTTGGTGTCCCTTGTTAATTTGACCTTGTATTTTTGAAATGTACCTGCCTACTCACAAACTGTCCTTTTTGAACTAAAACACATAGCCAACTATTTGTGAAAAAGAAAGCCATTTAATTTAGGTCCTACCAAAATAAATAGGAAGGCAACACTGGAGAAACTGGTGAAATTGGCGAAGCCTTTGTACCCCGGAGCACACATCAATTATTTTACAGTCAAAATGAGTGGCCTGAGGAGTCCTTATAATAGTGAGCATAATCCAGTCCAGGACTACAAGAGATCAGGAACAGCAGCAGATGACATATCCGTCCCCAGGTTGTACTCATACAACAGGCTGCATCTTTTGCCAGACCAGACTGAACCCAGGTCATCACTCTCTTGTCTTCATTAGACGCTTCCTTCCACGCTGTGCCTCTGGTGTTGGAGTTGTGGCAGGAGGAGGAGGAGGACCTGGAGGAGGACCATGGTTCAACTCACAAACATGGCTTTGGCTTGTGAGTTCACCCCTCAACCCCTTATTTAGAGATTGCAAGATCACTTCCTCACATAAGAGGCATTGGCCCTCCTCTATTTCGAGCATTTTGCATACTGTCTTGTAAGCATAGTCCTCTTGAATACTGGAGGGGGGTTTCTGAGGGCTGCAGTAGCCTTCAGAAATAGGCCGATTGCTGCCTCCTTCAGGTTACTCCTCTTCCTGGCACTTTTTTGTGGAAGGCCGAGGAGAGTGACCTCCGATTCGGCAGGCTACTGGGCCTGGGCCCCTCCTGGCTGCCACTTTCCACAGCCCCCTCCTGGCTGCCACTTTGCACAGCCTCCTCCTGGCTGAGGCTTTCCTGTGTCTGAAAAGGGGACATAGTTTTATTTTTTGGTTCGTCGATCACACACAATTTTCAGCTCATGACTGTTGCAAATTGAATGTTAATAAATAGAAAAGGCTATCATTCTGACCCCAGCATTTTTCATTCTTGTCACAATCATTTGATATGTAAAACACTTTGTGAAATCAGAAATTAGATTCCACAGACAGGGCAGCTCCCTGTACATATCAATGAATATGGGGATACAGCCCTCATCGTTGAATAGATCAATTTTCTCTGCAAGACACAACACAAGACAAACCTTAATATCAGGCGAAACTCTCCTAATCTTGACCCAATATAGGCCTCAATCTATAAGCAGTATAGGCCACTCAACTTAAAATTGTGCCTTCGTTATAACGATCGTCGACTCCATTACTTCATCCTCGGCTTACAGATCGTATGCACAACTCATGCGCGTTCCGCATTATATACACTGCGCATGCGTGAAAATCCACCCACCCCTGACGTTCTTTCTAGTCTGTTCCCCGCCCCTCGTCTTTTGGCGCAGTGGGAGAGCACATCGGACTCACGCAATGGGGGGCATGACTGGATGTGTTTGATGGAGTGAGTGGATGTGTTTGATGGAGTGAGTGGTGTGAGACGCCGTGTATTGCTCCCTTCCTCTGACGGAGAACGTGGCAGCTGGCGCGGTAGTCTCGTGTGGGGAACGCTGAGAGTGAAGGGGCTGGAGCTGGCTGCTGATGCTGGTGAGGAGGAGTGTCAGTGGAGACTTGGGAGAGCAGACGGAGGGTCCGGGGATCTCCGTATAGATCCGAAATCCGAAAGCCCAGCGAATACCGCCGAGCAACGCCGAGTATTGACGAGTACCACGAGTTCCGCTGAGTGACATCACACACTTCACGCCAAGAGGTTCTCCCGCAAGTCGCTCTAGGAGGAGGGAGGTAAGCAGCGGTGTTGCGGTGTGAGAAGCCGGCGGAAGGCGCGAGAGGCACAGCCGCCGGACGATTTGTGGGTGGCTTAGAGGTGCATAGACCTTGTTGAGCTGGTGCCTGGTGACTGATGACATTGGGAGCATGCTGGCTGGAGGTGAGGAGATTTGCAGATTCCATCTGGATGCCATTGCATTACAATTTGTGTAGGCAGATCCTGGTAAAGGGAACAGTTTGAGTAAACGTGTACCTGTTGGAGAAAATATACTCATGTGGGCGGTATACTGGGAGGACTTTGTGAATACTTGCTGTGAGTGCTTAAAGCTGAAAGAAGACGAAGATCTTTAAAGTTCTTATAGATTTAATTACTATCTGTTTAATAACCGAGTGCTGGGAGGGGCTGATTTGACATTGAAACATATAAGGTCAACAATATAATAATATTATCCCCAGGATTGTTTAAGGACTGACCAAGGAATTTTTAATTTTTTTTGTGTTTTGGAGGAAGGGAAAAAAAGTGAAAAGAAATGCAGCATTTGCGCTCTGCAAAGGAGAAGGGTGAAAAAAGCTTGCAACAATCTGTTACAGCAGCAGCCAAACTAGAACAATATGCTTACAACTCAGCTCATTCCTCTCAGACCCCCCCTAAAAAGGGGGGGCAGACAAAGGGACAGCAAGGAATAGTCCCGGATAGGAAAAGTCTGGGACAGATAAATATTAATGCGCCTCCTGTAGCAGTGGCAAAAAGTTTGATTAATAAAAATGTAGGTACAGTGGAACAGAGCATAGAGATCACAACAGTTGACCCGCTATCACTAGAAAAAGAGCCAACTATAAAATATGTGTTATTGGCAGTGAATGCGTGCAATGTGTCACTGAAAGAACTCTGTAACCAAATGAAGGGAGTGAAGAAGGATTTGTTACTGGTAAGACAAGACCTACAGAAAGTTGTAGAAAGGACGACTGAACTTGAGATCAGGACCAGCCAATTAGAAGATGATACAACTTTCCTAATTAAAGAAGTAAAATGTATGAAGGAACAGCTTACTGGATATAAAACAAAAATGGACGAGATGAAAAATAGGCTCTTGAGGGAAAATGTGCGGATAATAGGACTGCCTGAAAAGAGTGAGGGATTAAATCCCGCTGAGTTTCTGGAGCACTGGTTAATCGATCTTTTTGGCTCAACAACATTCTCTATTGAGAGGGCACACAGAGTTCCCTTTAGAGCCCCACCTGAGGGGGGTCATCCTAGGCCACTGTTGATGAAATTGCTTAATTATAAGGACAAAGTGGTATTATTGCGAAAGGCGAAGGAGATGGGGAATATACTGTTTAAGGGTATTAGAATTTCATTGTATTCTGATTTTTCTCCAGAACTTCAAAGAAGAAGGGCAGAGTTTTTGCAGGTGAAGCAAAGATTACAGAAACTTAAATTGACGTATGCTCTCCTTTATCCTGCAAAACTATGAGTTAATGCATTGGGGAATACCCAAATATTTAGCTCACTAATGGAAGTGGAAAAATGGCTGGAAGAAAATAGAGAAAAATTTTAGCTCTTTTTTTTATTTCATAGAATAGTTAAGAACATGAATTGTGACAGGAGGTTAGAAAGGGGATGTAAAGGTTTTTTTGTCTTTCTTCTTTTGTCAGTTCTAATGGGGTGGTCGGAGGGGTGGTAATACAAGGTGGGGAAATGAAGAGTGAGGTATATGTAGAATAAATGGGGTAAAAGTGGTGGAAAAAGGTCTATAAGGAGCCCCTTAGTTTACACCTGGGTAGGTGAGGGGGAGGGGGAGGGAGGACTGTTGGGAGGGGAGAGAAAAATATGGGGATTTTTGTTAAAAAAGGAGTAATTACACAAATAAGTAGTATTCTAGATGCAACTCAACACAGGGAGGTAAAAAACATGGAAAACGTATTGGATATATTGAGAAAAATTGTAATGGGCAATTATATAGCACGACTCACATTAGGGAGTACACAGTATATATAATAGTAGTGATGATAGAAGGAAAGAGAGGATTAAAAGGGTGGTCAGCCATTTCTCTACCCTATTGGGGATTGAAAAGATGGAAGCCTTCTTTGTATCAATAAAAATGGTAAAAAGGAGACAGGGGGAAGCGTGGTATAAGGGTTTTTTTTTTCCTCCTGTCTCTTTTTCCCCTTAGATGCAGGATAAAATATTTAAGATATGCTCCTGGAATGTGAGGGGTTTGGGGACACAGGCGAAACAAAAAACAGTGTTTACTATGATGGAGGGATGTGGAGTTGGAATGGTTTGCTTGCAGGAAACCCATTTAAATAAAGATACAATACACCGGTTGCAGAATAAAAAATATCAATATCAATATCATTCAGTATATTCGTCATACAGCAGAAGGGTTAGTGTTTTGGTAAGAACGGGGGTGAATTTTTTCTGCAGGCGGGCCAGCTTAGATGAGAAGGGTCAATATATTTTCCTGGAATGTTTAATCAAGAACAGAGAATGTGTATTGGCAAACATCTATATCCCCCCACCATTTAAAATGGATGTTATGTTTAAACTTAATGAATTTCTATTGGGGTAGATGAAATCCATATTATAATAGTAGGGGATTTTAATATGGTTTTGGATACTAAACTTGATAGATTCCCAGAAAGGATATTGGTGGAGCCGGCTGGGCAGGGTAGACTTTGCCAGTACTTGGAAGAAGTAGGGTTAATGGATCTGTGGAGAGCGGGGAGCCTGGGAGTCCGGCAGTATAGCTGCCGGTCGGCCTCGTATTCCACGCTCTCCAGGTTAGATATAACATTGGGGAATGACCAGGCCCTACAGATGGGGGAAAAGATTGAATATCAGCCAAGGGGGATTTCAGATCATTCCCCAATGATAGTAGCATTAAAAATAAGAGGACGAGGAACCCAGAAGGTATGGAAATTAAACCCGCTTTAGTTAGAATTAATAAAAAAAAAAAGAAAAAGAAGAAGGGTCAAATGGGATTCAATTGGAATTAAAAGAATTTGTAGAATTTAATCGGGGTATGGCTGCATCGGGGATCCTTTGGGATGCTTTGAAGGCATTCCTTAGGGGGCTCCTGAATCAATCTGTGGCTAAATTAAATAGAAAATCGAGAGAGCAGGAGGAAAGAATAGGGAGAGAATTGGTGGAGGCTGAAAAAGATTATATTAAAGACCCCATACTGGGAAAGGAAAAAATTTGGCTAGATAAACAAGAAGAATTTAGGTTAATAACCATGAAAAAAGTGGAGTTACAACATATGTTCCATTGTCAAGCCTCTTTTGTGGAAGGGGAAAGTATGGGAAAGATGCTGGCACAATTGGTGAAGACCAATTCTGGGCTATCATTAATCCCAGTTATTAGGACAATGGAAGGAGAGGTTACAACTAATACTGTGAGTATATGTCAAACATTTAGAGAGTATTATAAAAAAATTGTACACGGCACAGAAAGTAGGGGTGGAAGACCGTATGGAAAATTTCCTGGGGAACCTAGAGGTTCCACGTTTAACCCAAGAGGAAAGAGAGGATTTGGAAGCCCCACTAACTTTGATGGAGCTTCAGGAGGCAGTCGCTAGTATGTCAAACCTGAAATCTCCCGGACCGGATGGGTTGCCCGTTGAAGTGTATAAAAACTATGGGGAGATACTGCTTCCGGTACTTCTGGAAACCTTGAGGGGAGCAACCAAGGAAGGTAAATTGCCTGCTTCAATGATGGAAGCAATTATAATATTGCTGCACAAGGAAGGGAAGGATCCATTAGACGTAGCTGCTTACAGACCAATTTCTCTTCTATGCTCTGATGCAAAGATTGTCGCCAAAGTATTAGCTTCCAGGCTTAATCAAATTATTCCAAGACTAGTGCTTTCTGACCAAACAGGGTTCATAGCTAATAGGTCAACTAGCACAAATAACAGGAGAGACTTTCTGAATCTACAGATCCCAACTGAGAATGATACCCCTGGAGCAGTAGTGGCAATAGATGTAACAAAAGCATTTGATAGTGTTGAGTGGGGGTATATTTGGACAGTACTGGGGAAATTCAGATTTGGGCCCCCTTTTATTGGCTGGATTAAAATGTTATACGATAAACCCAGTGCCAGATTAAAAATTAACAATGAGCTTTCTGATAAAATAGAATTAGAAAGAGGGACGAGACAGGGGTGTCCATTGTCACCCCTGCTCTTTGCTCTCGCTATTGAGCCCTTAGCCAGTGCTATAAGAGCAAGTTGGGAGATAGTCGGTTTTCTAAGAAAAACAGGTGAGGAAAAAATTGCGCTTTACGCAGATGATATCTTGTTATTCCTGGGTGATATGGGACAATCATTGATAAGAGCAATAGGTATGGTGCAGGAATTTGGTAGTTTCACAGGGCTGGAGATAAATTGGGAGAAGTCTGAATGTCTCCCTATGGACTCTACTAGTGAACTAACAGTCTCTGAAATCCCTCGAATGACAATTGTGGATAAGTTGAAATATCTAGGAGTTGTCTTGACGAAGGATCCTAATCAATTCATAAATAATAATCTAGGCCCATTATTAGTTAAATTTAAACAAAAAATTGCTATATGGAAGCGAATGCCCTTATCAGTAGCTGGTAGATGTAATTTGATAAAAATGATTTGGATGCCCCAACTTTTATATATATTGCATAATACTCCAGTGTGGATTAATAGGAGGTGGTTTAATAAGACCGAGACACTTTTTAGGGAATTAATAGGGAAAGGGGGGCAGGCCAGATTGCGGTTACGTATGCTCCAGTTACCGGTTGAGGAAGGAGGTTTTGCAGTACCTTAACCTGAGTGTTATTTTTGGTCATCTCAATTACAGCAGTTAGTGGGAATTGATGTGGTGAATGGAGGAACCCCTAATGGGAGACTGGTCCTGACAGGCTCCCCACATAATACCTTGGCAGAGACGTTAGAAGCAGATTAATTCCGGTATAGGTGTCCAACAGTAAAAATGTTGTCAAAAATATGGGATACGGTTAAAAAAAAGATGGGATATAGGGGAGTAACAAAATATACCCCTCTTTGGAACAACAGGAACCTACGAGAAATCTGGTAGATCGGAACAATAATAGGATGGGAGAAACAAGGTATTGAAAGGTTGAACCAGCTGTACAGGGGCAGGTGTATTAAGACATTTAATGATTTGCAAAATGAATTTAAAGTATCACAAAATATATTTTACGCCTATATGCAGGTGAGACATGCATTAAAGACCCAGTTTGGAAGCCGGCCACTGGATTGGAAAGAAATGCCATTAATACAGTTTATAGCCCCAGTAGGCACCCCGCCAGGGGATTAATATCTAAATTATATGCCCAGCTAAATAAACAGATTAATGGTAAGTGGAAAAATTTGGTTGAGAAAGGGAAATGGGAGTCAGATGTGGGAAATATAACACAAGAATAGTGGAAGAAAATTTTGGAGGCGTGTCCGAAGGTCTCGGTCTCTCCTTCGCATAAGATATCCCATTTGATGGTGATTAATAGAGCATATTTTACCCCCCAGAGGTTATTTAGGTTTGGCAAAAGAGCAGATGATAGGTGTCCCAGATGTCAGGGGATGGGAGATCTAATACATATGCTATGGAAATGCCCCAAATTATTCCGTTATTGGAAAGACACGGAGTAGGGTTTTCGGGATAGTGACAGAATTAAATGCTGTGGTGTGTATACTAGGATATAGAAATGAGAAAGCGGAGAGAAAGGGTACAACCACCGTAATATTAAGATGCTTATTCCAAGCTAGAAGGCTGATTGCTATGAGATGGCAATCATGCCTGGCCCCCACAATAGGAGACTGGGTGAGAGCTGTAAATGAGTAGCTATGCAATGAGAGAGCAGTATACTTAAAACGGAATAACCTAAAAGAGTTTGATAGGAGGTGGAAGAATTGGATAGAGAAGGTAGACCCCCCCCCCCCCCCCCGATATAAATTGTAAAGTAATACTAAAGAACAAAGTAAAGAAAAAAAAAAGGATTAAGGTAATAGGAACACTTTAGTTATAGAGCACATAAAAAATGGAGCGTAAACGTGGTGAAGTTAAATATGTAGTTGCTGGGGGGGAGGGAGGGGTAGGGTTTAAAAAGTAGGAATGCTTATGAATAAGGAAGACTGGGGCTTTATGGTATTTGTACTGTATTTTTTTTTCTTTCCCATGCCCAGTTCTCCCCTTTCTTAATTATCAGTCTCATGGATAGAAGGAGTGTGTACAAGTATAATTGTATTTTTAGAGTATAAAACTATCCAAAAGTCTGTATGTATAAAGTGAAAAATGTAATAAAGATTAAATATAAAAAAAAAAGAAATTAGTTATCAAATCTAACATATATTTAACATCATTACAACCAGAAATATTTTGAATAATGCTATATCTGACTCAAGCTGGGCTCCTCCACATGTTGCTGCCTGGAAGGCCCAGGCTAGTCGTCAGAAGCCTCAGCTGAGGAGGAAGGAAACCTTGAAGGAAGATTGGAGCGTACTGGCCTGGGTTCAGTCTGGCCTGCCAGAAAATGCAGTCCGTCATAGTGCCACAGCCTGGGTACATAAATGCCACCTGCTGCTCCTGATCTCAGGGAATCCTGGACCTTCTTGCTCTCCCTATTATAAGTGCTCCTCATGCCACCAATTAGGGCCTTCAAATAGGGGATGTCTGCCGTGGGGATCACCAGCTTCACAAATTCCAGAAATTGATCCAGTGCTGCCTTCCTCTTTGGTCTATTGTTATAAAAGGGGTGGTCTACCTGCCACAGACAGGGCAGCTCCCTGTACATGTAAAAAATGGACCCTCGCGCCACTAAGTGCTAAACGTGAAAATGTATCTAAGTACGTGTAAAAAATGGAAAATATACCAATACACAATATAAGTGAAATAACCAGTGAAGTGATACAAAAGTGCAAGTGCTACTAAATAATACAAAATGCAGCGGGACAAAATAGTAAACACAAACTATCGCATCAAAATGAATAAAATAAAGAGTCCTGCGCAAATCGCTGTACAAATCCTGTACATATCAATGAATATGGGGATAAAGTCCTCATCATTGAATAGATCCATTTTCGATGCAAGACACAACACAAGACAAACCCTAATATCAGGTGAAACTCTCCTAATCTTGACCCAATATAGGCCTCAATCTATAAGCAGTATAGACCACTGATGCATCAACTTAAAATTGTACCTTCGTTATAACGATCGTCGATTCCGTTGCTTCATCCTCTGCTTACAGATCGCACGCTTTATATACACTGCGCATGCATGAAAATCCATCCCCTGACGTTCTTTCTAGTCTGTCCCCCGCCCCTCGTCTTTTGGCGCAGTGGGAGAGCACATGGTTGAGAGACAACAGGTGCAAAGACAAAAGGCTGGAGCCCCGAACCTCCCGATCCTGGAGGAGATTGAAGGCCTCAATTATGGCCTTTATAGAGATGGTGGAGACGGTGGACATCTTCAAGAGGGCCGATTATGACAGGAAGTATGGACCGTACCCAAATGTGAGAAAGGCCAAGATCATGCCTAATGTTGTGAAGAGTCTGCACAGGAATTTTGGAGTACGGCGATCCAAGGATCAACTGAGGAAACGATGGTCAGACCTCAAATTGAGGGAGCACGATCACTACAGAAGAATAAAGAGAGTGCTGCAAAAACATAAGTATTTTGTCTCATGTTCCTATTCTTCTTCTTCTTGTTGCTCCATGTGCTTTTCTTTACTGTTGTACATTTTAAAATAGCAACTTTCATGTTCATGGGTAGGGATGAGCTTCGGGTTTGAGTCAAACTCGACTCGAACATTGCCTGTTCGCTGAACAGCAAACAATTTGGAGTGTTCGCAGCAAATTCGAAAAGCCGTGGAACACCCTGTAAAAGTCTATGGGAGAAATCTAAAGTGCTAATTTTAAAGGCTTATAGACAAGTTATTGTCATAAAAAGTGTTTGGGGACCTGGGTCCTACCCCAGGGGGCATGTATCAATGCAAAAAAAACTGATAAGCCCCCGCCCGCAGACCCCCACAACCACCAGCCAGGGTTGTGGGGATGAGGCCCTTGTCCCCATCAACATGGTGCTTTGAGGGGTCACAGACCCCCAAAGCCTCCTCCCAATGTTGAGGGCATGTGGCTGGGTACGGTTCAGGAGGAGGGGCGCTCTCTCGTTCCCCCCTCTTTTCCTGCGGCCTGCCAGATTGCGTGCTTGGATAAAGGGTCTGGTATGGATTTTTGGGGGGAACTCCACGCTATTTTTTTTAATTTGCCGTCGAGTTCCCTTAAAATCCATACCAGACCTGAATGGTCTGGTATGGATATTTTGGGGGAACCCCACATCATTTTATTTTTTTTCTTGAAGCATGGTTCCCCTTAACCACTTCCCGACCAGTGCACGCCGATGTACGGTCGGCAGAATGGCACGGGTAGGCATATTGGCGTACAGGTACATCCGATCTTTAATGCCGCCCTGCCATCGCGAGCGTGCCACCGCCGGCACGCTCGCGTGCTGGTCGGGACCCCCGTGAGTCCGGTCGCGGGTCCTGCGGACTCAATCGCCACGGGCATACCCGCGATCGTTTCACGGGGCGGCTGAACGAGGAAATGGTAATTGAATTTGGGGGGAACAGCATGCTTTTTTTTTATCAAAGACTTTCAATGACTGTTCTCATTATTACGGGGAGCTGACAATTTATTATAGCCGCAAGTGCTTTTAAAGGACTTTTTTTCATGCAGAAATGACATTTTGTGCAGGGACAGTTCTAAGCACGGGAAACATGCGCCCCTTTAAAGGCATACTATACACACCCCCAGGTACGAAATTTAAAGGAATATTACACTTTTATTGTTTCACTTTAAGTATTATTAAAATCGGTGCTCCTGAAAAACATGGCCGTTTTTAAAACTTTTTTTTGCATTGATACATATCCCCTGGGGCAGGACCCAGGTCCCCAAACACTTTTTAGGACAATAACTTGCATATAAGCCTTTAAAATTAGAACTTTTGATTTTGAACGTTCGAGTCCCATAGACTTTAATAGGGTTCTAAAGTTCACACGAAGTTTAGGTCTGTTCGCAGGTTCTGGTGCGAACCGAACCGGGGGGGGGGGGGGGGGGGGTGTTCGGCTCATCCTTATTCATGGGCACAGTAATCAGTCATAGGAAACATTGTTCATTCACCCACTTAAGATGTTTTAGGCAGATACAGGTTAACTACATTTGTTCATGCCTATTTGTATTAAAATAAGTTTGTTGTCTAGATGGGTTTCTAACTACGATGAAATGCAAACTTGCTTCAGTGTAAGGAGAGGACACTCAGCAGCTGTTTACACATCTGGAAGCAGGAGCCCTAGTGTAGGACACCAGAATCAAACTTTTTAGGGTGTCCCACATAGGTGCTCCAGTGGATACTAGGGGTGTCTCCATGTGTGATACTTTAACAAAAAAGGTAAGTATTCCAGCTTTAGAAAGGAAATACAATGTTCCTCAGCTTGGAACTCTGCCAAAACAGAGAATTGTATGACACTTCCAAGTAATGTTTCATATTCCTTTTCTGCCCTCCAATATCTGTGTGCTAATTATACCTATTTTTTATTCACAGAGGGGAGAAAAGACTTGGGTCCCCCCACCTCCTAAAGAAGGGGAAATCCCCACACCACAAGCAGGGGATGAGGAGAGAGAGGTTTATGAAGTAGGCAAAATTATCACCACAACAGGTAAGTGTCTGAGACCACAGTTTCAGGTAAGATATCTGTTCCTGCATATTTATAATACATGGTGTGTTTTTTTTATTTTAGGTGATGGGGATGTTGTGGTAGAAGAATCTCATTTCACCAGTAAAAGTGCCCAGATCCTCATCGGGGAGAGAATGGAGTGCAGGCGTGATTTAGAAATTTTAAAAAGGAAAACATCAACGATGTTAAAAAAAAAATGAAGAACATCATTGATGTTTTAAGCAGAATCTAAAACACACAAAAAGTTGACATTTTTCTTGTGTATTTTTTAATTTAATATTTTTTTAAAGTATTTTAAAAGCCACGTTTTGAAGATGCACACTGCTAGCTGCCATCACAGGATATCAATGTATGGGTTTTATAGGTGCAACCGCTTCTTTCCAACTCAATTAGGTGAGAAGAAGGGGTTAAACTCCCAAAACACACCCCCCCCCCCCCCATGATGGGAGCTAGCACATGTTGACATTAGGCATGAGATCAGGAGACAAATCCCCAGTTTGAATCCCAATTTGTGTGCATCTTCAAAATTTGGCTTTTGCAGGGGTGACATCACCTCATCTGATGAAGGCAATATCAACACAGTTTGGACATACTCATGTCTGATATTACCTTCACTTTGTAAGTTCCTGAGTTGTGTATGTTATGCTTTGAAACATGCCCGTTTAACCAAAAAAAGGATATTTACAATGTGAAAAAAATATATATACACCAAAGATGTTGGTTTGTTCAAAAACCCTTTTCTAACGCACGTGAATGTGCTTTGAGTAAAATGTTTTCTACTTAACAATGTGTGGCTTCTTTTTTCAATGCTCAATAACAATTTTTGTAGCAAGTTGGTGTTTACAATGACAATGAGGGCTAGTTACTAAAGGCAAATCCACTTTGCACTACAAGTGCAGTTTCATGTGCACTTGGATAGCAAAGTCGAATTTCCTTTAGTAAATAACACCCACAGTGCTTCATAATTTTCCACAATCAGGCCATTTTCATGACTCCACAAAATTAATTTATGGTGCTGAAAATGATGAATATTTTTGTCAGTAATGCATTACATACATTAACCTCCCTAGCAGTCTGGCTCGGGCTGCAATTTCAGTACCACGAGCGGTAACCCCGAGCCAGACTTGGGATCGCATTGCAGGATACAGGGAGAGGTTACTTACCTTGTCCCCTGGATCCAGCGATGTCCTCCACGCTGTGTGAGCGAGCTGTCCTCAGCTCGATTCACACAGTGCCCGATTGCCGCCGAGCTCCGTTCCCTGCGACGTTATAACACACGGGAGCGGAGATTGGCGCCAAATTCAAAAAAGTTAAAATACACAAAACACATACAGTACTGTAATCTTACAGATTACAGTACTGTATAAAAAAATACACATCCCCTTTGTCCCTAGTGGTCTGTCCAGTGCCCTGCATGCACTTTTATGTTATAAATACTGTTTTTTTCTGCCTGGAATTTTGAGATTGTCCATAGCAACCAAAAAGTGTCCCTTTATGTCAAAAGTGATTTTAGACCAACTAGAAATCAGCAATAATAAATTAGAATCACTTTCAGAATTGAGCGATAGCAATTTGTGGGGAAATTCGTCATCAAACACTAAATCTAATGACAGCAACAATTCTGCAAATGAGCAAATTTCCGTGGTTTTGGATTTGATTACATTATTGAATAATTTTTATTATTTATTATATTATAAACTTTATAATACTTGGGATGTCTACTAGACTCTTGTATGAACAGATTTAAGAGAGTTATTCCTAAGAATTGCAGGCCTACAATATAAAATGCCACATTTCCATGCAAAATAATTGTACCACTTTCAGCACCTAAAATCTGAAATAACCAAGGTGTGTGTAGCAGACCCACATGTACCAGTGAGGCTCCCAACTATGATACCCCATTGGCAGACCCCAATGACATCCCTGTTATGGATATAGAAGAACTCCATGCTGAAAGTCATTTTTCTGGCATTGACTGGTTTACACAACACTATCCTACCTCTCCCCCTGTACAACATACTAATTCTAAACCAAAATCCATATTCAACCCAGTACACAAAAAAGGTCCCTAAATGCAGACCTACCAGGTAATTCATGCCGACCTCATTAAAATGTGTCAATCCACTTTGAAACAAGTATCTAACCTGTCCAGGGCAGAGCAAACCGATTTAGATGCACTAGCTCAAAATCATCACATCATTATAAAAGCTGCGGACAAGTGGGGAGGCATCAGTCAAAAATAGGACAGATTACGTTCAGGAATCCATGAGACTGTTGTCAGACAATGACACATACATCAGGCTAACTCAGGATCCATTACCTCAATACACTTGTGAAGCTACCACATTAGCGAATAGAGCCCTTTCGAGTGAAATCATCTCCCATCACTCTTTCCTCATAAAAAAATTAGCAAGACCCCTTATTTTTATCACTTGCCCAAAATTCATAAGAACCCCTAAACTCACCAGGATGACCTATTGTTGCCTCCACGGAGAACGTCACCAGTGGCTTCTCGATGTATGTGGATCGGTTCTTGCAGCCTTTGACACGAGACCTCCCATTGTACATAAGAGATGGTACACACCTACTGGAGATGCTCTCTTTCTATAAGTGGGAACCCACCTATTTGTGGGTGTCTCTAGATGTCATATCCCTTCATGCGTCGATCCCTCATGAGGTAGGCCTCATGGCAGTCGAGCAATTCTGCTTAAAACATAACTACTTTGAATTTGAGGACAACTACTATCTACAAACCCAAGGCACAGCTATGGGGTACATTTTGCCCCCAACTATGCAAATATTACCATTGGGTATTGCGAACTACAGTACATCTTACAAAATAATCCCTTCTCAGCCAACATCATTTTTATGGGCGCTATATCGATGACTTCATCATATGAGATGGCACCACAGACTGCCTTGGTACAGTTTGTATTGCATTGCAACCATAACAACTTGGGGTTATCTTTCTCCCATGTGGTCGATCCTGGCAAACTGGCCTTTCTGGACCTTGAACTGTATCACAGTGACTCACGTATAGAGGCCACAAACTATATAAAACCCACTGCTGGGAATTCATTCATCCATTATCAGAGCTGTCACCACCCTAGGTGGATCAATAATATTCCCAGGAGCCAGTTTCATAGGATCCACTGCAACTGCACCCAGGATGAGGACTATCATACTCAAAGCCAACTCCTGGATAAGGGATACCCCTCCATCCTTGTGGAAGATGCCTTCCAACAGTACAAAACTAAGCCTTTGTCTAAGTCCACCACATTAGATGAACCTCAACCAATACGGTCTATGACACAATTTCATGATTGCTACAGAAAAATTGAAAATATTCTCATCAAACAGTGGCCAATTATATTGGAAGACCCCCTCTTGGGCTCGTCACTCATGCAGAAACCCAGTCCCCTACCGCAGGGCCAAAAACATCAAAAGCCAATTAGCACCCAATAGAATTTGTAAGTTTCAGTCTATCCCCAATATCCACACCCCCTCATTCCACTGATAGGCATGTTCCAATGCCGGAAAAAAATGGTGCCTCATGTGTAAATTTGTTCATCAAGGGCAAAAAAACGTTTACAACAAAAGGCAAAGACATATGCCATCAAAGAGTTCTATAATTGCTCTAGTGAGTATGTCATATACTGCCTGCCATGCCCTTGTGGTCTCCTGTATGTAGGGAGGATCATCCGTCCCTTACGCCAATGATTTGGTAAGCATAGACGATTCGTTGAGCAGGGATGTAACAAACACAGTGTCCTCAGAGGGGAACATAAAAAATCCACTATGGGTATACAAGTGTGGGTGATTGAGGCCATCTCCAGAGATCTTCCTGCTGCAGAGCATTTTAAACGGTTATGCCAGCAGAAGAACTTCTGGATATACTCTTTAAGTACTCTTTCACCAGGGGGGCTCAACGAAGAGATTGAGATATAATATATGCACATAGAGACCAGCTTCTTTATTGTTTCATGCCTTACAGTGGACCCGCATGGTCATCTTCAATTTGCATATTGTTGGGTTCTTAGTCTGTGGTTTGGGGTGGTGGGATTGTAAGTAATCATCTCTCATATGCAACATCATATATGTTGGTATGTACAGTATCTCACAAAAGTGAGTACACCACTCACATTTTTGTAGATATTTTATTATATCTTGTGACAACACTGAAGGAATGACACTTTGCTACAATGTAAAGTAGTGAGTTTACAGCTTGTATAACAGCGTAAATTTGCTGTCCCTTCAAAATAACTCAACACACAGCTATTCATGTCTAAACCGCTGGCAACAAAAGTGAGTACAACCCTAAGTGAAAATGTCCAAATTGGGCCCAAAATGTCAATGTTTTGTGTGGCCACCATTATTTTCCATTACTGCCTTAACCTTCTTGGGCATGGAGTTCATCAGAGCTCCACAGGTTGGCACTGAAATCCTCTTCCGTCCCTCCATGACAACATTACAGAGCTAGTGGATGTTAAAAACCTTGTGCTTCTCCACCTTCCATTTGAGGATGCCCCACAGATGTTCAATAGGGTTTAGGTCTGGGGACTGGCCAAGCATGTCTATCACCTTTACTCTCAGCTTCTTTAGCAAGGCAGTGGTCATCTTGGGAGTGTGCTTGGGGTCGTTATGTTAGAATACTGCTCTGCGGCCCAGTCTCTAAAGGGAGGGAATCCTGCTCTGCTTCAGTATGTCACAGTACATGTTGGCATGCATGGTTCCCTCAATGAACTGTAGCTCCCCAGTGCTGGCAACACTCATGCAGCCCCAGACCATGACACTCCCACCACCATGTTTAACTGTGAATGAATGAATGAAATATTTGTATAGCGCACAGTGCTAACTGAATCGCCTCTAGGCAAGACACACTTGTCTTTGTACTCCTCACCTGGTTGCCACCACACACACTTGACATCATCTGAACTAAATAAGTTTATCTTGGTCTCACCAGACCATGTGACATGGTTCCAGTAATCCATGTCCTTAGTCTGCTTGTCTTGACACAATTCTAATCTTTTTGGCACCACAATGTATTTGAAATGAAATGAACAAGATGTGCTTTAACTGCAGACTTTCAGATTTAATTTGAGGGCATTTACATCCAAATCAGGTGTAGGAATTACAACCGTTTGTATATGTGCCTCCCACTTTTTAAGGGACCAAAAGTAATGGGACAATTGGCTGCTCAGCTGTTCCATGGCCAGGTGTGTGTTATTCCCTCATTATCCCATTCACAAGTAGCAGATAAAAGGTCCAGAGTTAATTTCAAGTGTGCTATTTGCATTTGGAATCTGTTGCTGTCAACACTCATTATGAGATCCAAAGAGCTGTCACTATCAGTGAAGCAAGCCATCATTAGGCTGCAAAAAAACAAACCCATCAGAGAGATAGCAAAAACATTAGTAGGGATGGCCGAACGGTTCGCCCGGCGGTCGTTTTGCGGCGAATTGCGGCTGTTCGCGGTCCGCCCGATCGGCGGACTATTGCCGCTGTTCGCCCGGCGGACTTCCGTGTTTACTGTGTAAAAGAACTTTGACCTATGATGACACATCCATCATGTGGTACAGGACAGCCAATTGAGACATTACAGCACATGGACACTTGGACATTAACCCTAACTTATAAATAGACCCGATCCGGCGGCCATTTTACATTCTTTCGTATGTCACTATAGGGAGAGGTTGCTGTGTGGAGCAGGGAGAGACTGCAGTGACCCAAATCGCTAGCTATTAGGTCCACAAAAGTTATTTTAAGGACTGGTATGGTATAGGTGTTAGGTGTAGTTCAGGATATAGGTTTGAGGCACGGCTATTCAAATCATTGTTGCAGCAGCCTGTCTTTTGTCAGTGTAGAGAGAGGAACAGGATGCTGTGTGCAGCAGGGACAGTCAGTTTAATCTTTAGCTGTTACTATTAGGTCCACAAAAGTCCTTTTCAGGACTGGTATGGTAAAGTAGTACAGGATATAGTTTTGAGTGCTATTCAAGTTATTGTTGTAGCAGCCTGTGTTTTGTCAGTTTAAATAGGGACAGGCAGGAAGCTGTGTGTGGCAGTGAGGGACAGTCAGTTTAATCAGTAGCTGTTACTATTAGGTCCACAAAGGTTCTTTTCAGGACTGGTATGGTAATAGGCTTGTACACGTATAATATTCTCTTCTTCCTACTGCTGCAGTAGTCCTTTATAAGTATAAGGACTGAGGTACAGTCTGCTAATCACAACCTACTAGTTCCACAAAGGTTCTTCTAAGGACTGGTAAGGTATAGTGTACTACAGTACATAGGGTTGAGTGAGGTACAGTCTGCTATTCCTTAAGGACTGGTATAGGTCTACAATATATAGGGTTGAGGTGCACTACTGCTGACTGCTGCCCTATACTGCAGCAGTCCTTTATCAGTATAGGGACTGAGGTAGAGTCTGCTAATCACAACCTACTAGTTCCACAAAGGTCCTTCTAAGGACTGGTAGGGTATAGTGTACTACAGTACATAGGGTTGAGTGAGGTACAGTCTGCTATTCCTTAAGGACTGGTATAGGTCCACAATATATAGGGTTGAGGTGCACTACTGCTGACTGCTGCCCTATACTGCAGCAGTCCTTTATCAGTATAGGGACTGAGGTACAGTCTGCTAATCACAACCTACTAGTTCCACAAAGGTCCTTCTAAGGACTGGTAAGGTATAGCGTACTACAGTATATAGGGTTGAGTGAGGTACAGTCTGCTAATCCTTAAGGACTGGTATAGGTCCACAATATATAGGGTTGAGGTGCACTACTGCTGACTGCTGCCCTATTCTGCAGCAGTCCTTTATCAGTATAGGGACTGAGGTACAGTCTGCTAATCCCTAGATACTAGTTCCACAAATGTCCTTAAGGACTGGTATAGGTGTACTATTTGGTGTGCAGTATATAGTTGTGTAATACACGTATAAAATACTTGCACATACTTGACTTCCTCCTGGGGCTGCTTATTATGAGGGGCTGTGCTGACTTCCTCCTGGGGCTGTACCTCTGCTGTATCTCTGCTGTGCATATTATGAGGGGCTCCCACCATCCCTGTGCTATGCTCATTATGAGGGATTCCCACCATCCCTGTGCTATGCTCATTATGAGGGGCTCCCACCATCCCTTTGCTGTGCTGACTTCCTCCTGGGGCTGCTTATTATGAGGGGCTCCCACCATCCCTGTGCTGTGCTGACTTCCTCCTGGGGCTGTACCTCTGCTGTGCATTTTATTAGGGGCTCCCACCATCCCTGTGCTATGCTCATTATGAGGGGCTCCCACCATCCCTGTGCTGTGCTGACTTCCTCCTGGGGCTGCTTATTATGAGGGGCTCCCACCATCCCTGTGCTGACTTCCTCCTGGGGATGTACCTCTGCTGTGCATATTATGAGGGGCTCCCACCATCCCTGTGCTATGCTCATTATGAGGGGCTCCCACCATCCCTGTGCTGTGCTGACTTCCTCCTGGGGCTGCTTATTATGAGGGGCTCCCACCATCCCTGTGCTGTGCTGACTTCCTCCTGGGGCTGCTTATTATGAGGGGCTCCCACCACCCTTGTGCTGTGCTTACTTCCTCCTGGGGTTGTACCTCTGCTGTGCATATTATGAGGGGCTCCCACCATCACTGTGTTATGCTCATTATGAGGGGCTCCCACCATCCCTGTGCTGTGCTGACTTCCTCCTCGGGCTGCTTATTATGAGGGGCTCCCACCATCCCTGTGCTATGCTGACATCCTCCTGGGGCTGCTTATTATGAGGGGCTCCCACCTGGGGCTGTACCTCTGCTGTGCATATTATGAGGGGCTCCCACCATCCCTGTGCTATGCTCATTATGAGGGGCTCCCACCATCCCTGTGCTATGCTGACTTCCTCCTGGGGCTGCTTACGGTGCAGGTGTCAGTGCTGTATATCATGGTGCTGGTGTCAGTGCTGTATATCACGGTGCTGGTGTCAGTGCTTTATGTCACGCTGCTGATGTCAGTGCTCTCTATCACGGTGCTGGTGTAAGATCACTCTATCGCGGTGCTGGTGTCAGATCACTCTATCACGGTGCAGGTGTCATTGCTGTATGTCACGCTGCTGATGTCAGTGCTCTCTATCATGGTGCTGGTGTCAGATCACTATCACGGTGCAGGTGTCATTGCTGTATGTCACGCTGCTGGTGATCTCCTGCACCCTCTTCTTTGCCTACCCTGACCTTCCCTCTCCTCCATTGCCTTCATGAGCTCCACAGTCCTGAATTGTCACAATTTCACATATAAAAAAAGAATGCTTGTAGTTGTCGATCCCAGATTCACCTCATACATGCGTTATGTCATTGACCATGTGGTGGGACTATGTTTGCACAGCTAGTAATTATTTTGTGGCTGCAAATTTGACCTGTAGGTTTGCAAAGTTCGCCTCCCATTGAAGTCAATGGGGCCCGCCGCGAACGTTACGGTTCGCGAACTATCGGCCGCGTCCGCGAAACGTCCCGTCGGAAGTTCGTCCATCACTAAACATTAGGTGTGGCCAAATCAACTGTTTGGAACATGCTTAAAAAGAAAGAACACACCGGTGAGCTCAGCAACACCAAAATACCAAGAAGACCATGGAAAACAACTGTGGTGGACGACCGAAAAATTCTTTCCCTGGTGAAGAAAACATCCTTCACAACAGTTGGCCAGATCAAGAACACTCTCCAGGAGATATGTGTATGTGTGTCAAAGTCAACAATCAAGAGAAGACTTAACCAGAGTGAATACAGAGGGTTCACCACAAGATGTAAACCATTTGTGAGCCTCAAAAACAGGAAGGCCAGATTCGAGTTTGCCAGACATCTAAAAAAGCCTTCACAGTTCTGGAACAACTGTCAGGGCTGGCTTAGCCCTTCCTTCTCTGGGCTGGCTGCTCAGCTGTCAGCTAATTGCCAGCTCCCATCTCTCTCCACAGTTACCAGCTGTTCCTTATCCAGCTCGTCTGACCTGCCTATTTAAAGCTGTCCAGCTCACTTCATATCTGCCTTCGCCTTGGTCACATCACAAGAAACCATCTCCTGCAGTTCTGTTCAAAGACTGGATTGCTGACATCCCTTCTGGCTCCTTATCCTGCTTGCTGTTGCTCTACTTGGATCCCTGACTTCTGGCCTGGCTGATTACCTGATCTGGTTATTGAACTCTGGACTGGCTGACTACTCGATCCAGTTACTGGACTCTGGCTATGCTTTGACTACGCTTTCTCTATTTACCTTTTTATTTTTATTTAATAAACAAGTGTGATTTAATTGTACTTCTGTCTCGGTCTGATTCATGGTTTCTGACAACATCCTATGGACAGATTAGACCAAGATCAACTTGTACCAGAGTGATGGAAAGAGAAGAGTATGGAGAAGGAAAGGAACTGCTCATGATCCAAAGCATACTACCTCATCAGTGAAGCAATGTGGTGGTAGTGTCATGGCGTGGGCATGTATGGCTGCCAATGGAACTGGTTCTCTTGTCTTTATTGATGATGTGACTGCTTACAAAAGCAGCAGGATGAATTCTGAAGTGTTACCAGGCAATATTATCTGCTCATATTCAGCAAAATGCTTCAGAACTCATTGGACGGTGCTTCATAGTGCAGATGGACAATGGTCCGAAGCATACTGCAAAAGCAACCAAAGTTTTTTAAGGGAAAGAAGTGGAATGTTATGCAATGGCCAAGTCAATCGCCTGACCTGAATCTGACTGAGCATGCATTTCACTTGCTGAAGACAGAGCTGAAGGGAAAATGCCCCAAGAACAAGCAGAAACTGAAGACAGTTGCAGTAGAGGCCTGGCAGAGCTCCACCAGGGACGAAACCCAGTGTCTGGTGATGTCTATGCCTTCCAGACTTCAGGCTGTAATTGACTGCAAAGGATTTGCAACCAAATATTAAAAAGTGAAAGTTTGATGGATGATTGTTAATCTGTCCCATTATGCCTCGTACACACGATCAAACAATGCAGTGGAAAAGTCCGGCAGACTCAAGTCCGCCCGGACAATCCCCCCCGTGTGTGGGCTCTGGCGGACTTTTTTTTACCCCAAAGTCCGGCGGACTAAGAAAATATTTTTGCACTCCAATCTGTCCGCCGGCCTCACATTTCGGCAGACAATCTGGCCGTGTGTGTGCCAGTCCACCGTACTTTTGAAATGAACGGAATTTTCCAGCGAGGAGAAAAGTGTGCTCATTTTGAGTGCATCTCCAGGTAGCCGGGGCCAGCGAAGGAGGAGTTGCTGGCCCCGTCACCTGGTATGAACTTAAAGGGTAACCACTACGCCGAAAAATCGGCGTGGGGGTCCCCCCCAGGTCCATATCAGACCCTTATCCGAGCACGCAACCCGGCCGGCCAGGAAAGGGGGTGGGGACGAGCAAACGCCCCCCTGAGCCGTACCAGGCTGCATGCCCTCAACATGGGGGTGGCTTGGGGAAGGGGGGCCAGGTGACAGCGCCAGCGACGCCTCCTTCGCTGGCCCCGGCTACCTGGAGATGCGCTCAAAATGAGCGGACTTTCATCCGCGTGTGTGGGTGAGTCCGTTCATTTCAAAAGTACGGCAGATAGTCCGGCGGACTTAGTACGCCGTATAAGTCCGCCGTGTGTGGGCAAGTAGCTCGTTGGGAAAGTCCGACGGACAGTGCGCCAGACTAAATCTGACGGATAGTCTGCTACGTGTGTACGCGGCATTACTTTTGGTCCCTTTAAAAAGTGGGAGGCACATATACAAACTGTTGTAATTCCTACACCGTTCACAAGATTTGGATGTAAATACCCTCAAATTAAAGCTGAAAGTCTGCAGTTAAAGCACATCTTGATTGTTTCATTTCAAATCCATTGCGGTGGTTTATAGAGCCAAAAAGATTAGAATTGTGTTAATGTCCCAATATTTATGGACCTGACTGTACTTCCTTCTGGAACGACAGTCATGCAGACCAATTTAACAGTGTGCAGCGTATGGTCTGAGCACTGACAGACTACCCTCCCACCACTTAAACCTCTGCAGCAATGCTGGCAGCACTCATACGTCTATTTCCCAAAGACAACCTCTGGATATGATGCTGAGCATGTGCACTCAACTTCTTTGGTCAAACAATGGTAAGGCCTTTCCTGAGTGGAACCTGTCCTGTTAAACCACTGTATGGTCTTGACCACCGTGCTGCAGCTCAGTTTCAGGGTTTTGGCAATCTTCTTATAGCTTAGGCCATCTTAATGTAGAGCAACAATTCTTTTTTTCAGATCCTCAGACAGTTCTTTGCCGTGAGGTGCCATGTTGTACTTCCAGTGACTAGTATGAGAGAGTGAGAGCGATAACAAATTTAACACACCTGTTCCCCATTCACACCTGAGACCTTGTAACACTTACGAGCAGGGCAGGACTTAGGGTGGTGGGGGCCCCTGGACTTGAGTCACTTTCGGCCCTACTTTCTATACATTACTTTAAATAGAACAAAATGATACATACACAAGCTATGTATTAGAGCTACACAATTCTGGATAAACTGAGAATAAAAATAGAGATCACGATTCTGAACAACTAAACAAAATTATATAATTTATGCTAATTGCTAAAGTCTATTAAATATGTTTAATCAATCTGAATTATTAAACAAAAATTGGGTTTGAATGAATGATTCAATTCCTCAATCAAAAGTAGATAATATATAAGCGTATCAGTGGGGGATACTGTACTGGTATTTGTCCTGGGTCCACGATGTAAGCGATCGTTCTCAGAGGCAACGCAGGATTTCCATTATATATATATATATATATATATATATATATATATATATATATACACACACACACACACACACACACACACACACACACACACACACACGCTTAAGGAAAGTGGCCGGATGTGCGGAAACAACCATATACACAGTAAACAATGTAATAATTAAAAACGAACCAGGAGATTAATAAAAGCAATAAAAATGTATAAAATAATAATTACATTGTAACGAATATGAAGCTATTTAAAACGTAAACAGCGAGGCCAGCGGGGCCCCCTATTTGGAGGGGCACATGGGCTCCATGAGCCCAGTCAAGCCCAATGGTAAGTCCCACCCTGCTAACGAGTCACATGACACCAGGAATTGAAAATGGCTAATTGGGCCCAATTTGGACATTAGCACCTAGGGACGTACTCACTTTTGTTGCCAGTGGTTTAGATATTAATGGTTGTGTAGAAAAGAAAACAAAGAGAAAGATATGGAATGGGTATATCAGTACACCTAGTGGTATGGTGGATATACCTACAGAAATAATTAATAGAGAGTGCTGCGTCCTATTACAAACGATGCTACAAAAGACAAAAAAGAGGGCTTGTGGACTTTATAGGCACTGATATAAGAAACTAGGTAGGTAGATTAAAAAAGTATATTTTTATTTACAAAAAACAGTTTTTACATAGACATATGGTTAAAAACAGAGGTAGAAGAAGTCATTTGCTACTCCAACCTTTGTCAGCACAAGATGTTACCATTATTTTTAAGGTCATTCAATAAATTATGACAACAAGAGTATCTGTCTTAGCTGAATATCCTTGGTTTTATATTATAAACAAGAAGATGGTAAAACATCAAGGATGTTACAGTGCTGATGTTGACTCCGTGCCCGACGTGTTTCACGTAGTAAGCAACACTTCTTCTGGGGCTCAAATTACTAATTCTTAAAAGCAGGAAAAAAACAAACATAAATTAATTTAGAAGTACAATAATAAATCATTATTGTACTTCAAAATTAATTTATGTTTGTTTTTTTGTGCTGACAGGTTGGAGTAGCAAATTACTTATTTTTGTCTTTTGTAGCATTAATGGCTGTGTGTTGTTATTTTGAAGGGATAGCAAATTTACACTGTTATAAAAGCTGTACTTTACATTGTAGCAAAGTGACATTTCTTCAGTGTTGTTACATAAAAATATATAATAAAATATTTACAAAAATGTGAGGGGTGTACTCACTTTTGTGAGATAATCTATCTACATATGTGTGGTCATGCAGTATACACATACATATTATGACATCTGTTTTTTATACATATATGAATTCTGTACATCAATTCCATAATTTTTACATTATCAGGCATATATGTACTTTTTAATACTTCCTAATATATCTATATCATACATACAGACAGTCCCGATCCCTTCCTCCCACCCCGTGCTGTGATATAATTTCCGCTTCCGCGGTTCAAGCTGGCCAGCGTGGACCTGACCACTTTCCGATTCCTCTGAAGCACAGGCATTCAGCACAACATCAACCAGACTCTTTCCCAGCAATCCGGATCATGTGTGGAGCCTGTGGAACACACCAGAACTCCCAGGAATGAATACTTATGATGAGCATAACTTCCACTTATATCTTCTAAGTGTTCTTAATCTGCAATAAATGTTTCCATTTTAATACTACAATTATGCCGCGTACAAACGATCAAACTATCCGGCGGACAATCCGCCCGTGTGTGGGCTCCGGCGGACTTTTTTTCCCCCAAAAGTCCGGCGGACTTAGAAAGTAGTTTTGACTCAAAAATTGTCCGGCAGACAATCCAGCCGTGTGTGCGCTAGTCCACCGGACTTTTAAAATGAATGGACTTTCCCGCACACGGAGGAAAGTCCGTTCATTTTGAACGTGGCTCCAGGTAGCCGGGACTAGTGAAGGAAGTCAATGTCGCCACCTTCAGCCGCGAGACTGACACGTTGCTGGCCCCGTCATCTGGTATGGACTTAAAGGGGAAGCCCTACGCCCAAAAAAAACGGCGTGGGGGTCCCCCCAAGGTCTATATCAGACCCTTATCCGAGCACGCAGCCCGGCTGGTCAGGAAAGGGGTGGGGACGAGTGAGCGCCCCCCTCCTGAGCTGTACCAGGCCACGTGCCCTCAACATGGGGGGTGCTTTGGGGAAGAGGGGCCGGGCGGCCCCCCCACCCCAAAGCACCTTGTCCCCATGATGATGAGGACAAGGGCCTCTTCCCGACAACCCTGGCTGTTGGTTGTTGGGGTCTGCGGGCGGGGGGGCTTATCAGAATCCGGGAGCCCCCAGATACCAGCCCCCCACCCTATGTGAATGAGTATGGGGTACAATGTACCCCTACCTATTCACCTGTGAAAAAAAAACGTAAATAACACAGAACACACAAGGGTTTAAAATAATTTATTGCACAGCTCCGGGGGTCTTCTTCAGCCTTGGGGGGTCTTCTCACCGCACTCCTCTGCTATCTTCTGCTAGCTCTGCTGGCTTTCTTCTTCGTCGCCGCCCAGGGGTCTGCTTCCGACTTCGGGGGTCTTGTCCCCCTCTTCGGTTCTTCTTGCCGGGCCGCAGCTTTCTTCCTTTACTGTAGCTCTTTTACTAGCGGTGGCCGGTCTTCCGTCACCGCTGACTCTTCTTCCAACATCGGGGGGTCTTGCCCCCCTCTTCGGTTCTTTCTTGCCGGGCCTCCGCACCTTCTTCCAGCTCATTTACAAGCGGTGGCCCGCTCTTCTATCGCCGCCGACACCGCCTTCTCTTGTTCTTCCTTGAGATGTTGACTCAACGCTCTCTCTGGCCGCAATGACAGGGACGCGTTGTGCGGCGACTTATATAGGGACATTGCCAGGTGATGCCCCCGTCCGGTCGTGTGTGGGCAGGTCCGCCCGTTCGGAAAAGTCCGGCGGACTTTCTGGCGCTTTGTCTGCCAGACTAAGTCCGCCGGATAATCTGATTGTGTGTACGTGGCATTAGAGTTGCACCCCTCCCCCCCCCCCCCGTTTTTTTTAATTGTGTAAGAAGTGATGCTGGTTTGAAGCCAAAGGGTCACAAAAAATATTGATTTAAATTATATTGTTCTTCTGTTTACTCACTTTGCATTTTTGTAAATGAATAAAAATAAGCAATTAAAATAATTATTTTAGAAAACACTGCCTACACCAAGTTGACTGATGTAGAAGATACAGAACCGGGGAACTGCCTCACAGCAGGGGCACTTATACACATGGAACAGAGGCAGGGAACTGGCAAAATCTTCATCTTCTCCTAGACAGGCATAACCCGCATGGTCTTCATGGACTCGGCTCTGCTACAGCAGACCATGACCCTGTAACAGCTAACTCAGAGATGCAACCTCCTGCCAAAGTGAGTGCCACATGCATGATCCAGTGACAATACAGCTTACAGGCCTTCCCTTTTTATCCATCGGGGTCTTGGTACAGCCCCCTTGGAACATAACCATCCTTGGGAACTGATCTCGAAAATTGCCACTGCTACAGGGTAACAGGCTGACCAAAGAATGGTAGTTCAAGTAGAAATACACGCATTAAAGCAGAAAAAAAGCTTTCAGCAGAGAAAGAAAAGTCCATCACCTACAGACACTAGTAAAAAACTGAGTCTATGCTCGGAGGGCTAGTAAATGTAAAGAGGAAAAGATCACTGCCACTCCCAACCATATCAGGTGAATTAACGATAAGGAGCAGCCTCAAACTATGTATCCACCAAACCACACACCCTGATGCATTTCGCCCGCCCACCTGGTACAATATAACAGGTCGCAATGCTGGGAGGGGTTATGCTGTTCAGAGAAAAGCTTTGCTTTGCTATTTGGCTGTGCCCAATACCCTGGAGGTAAAGCATAACACAATAGTCCAAGATATTTTCCGGTGTCCTGTAGTGTACAATTAACAAAAATGCCCTGCTTTTTACCCTACCCAATTAAATTATTATTGTCAAGTTTCAACACATGGCTAAAAGTTTATTTGCACAACTGAGCATATGACCATGTTGGACATCTCCTTCCAAAACCATATGTCTTAATATGAAGTTGTTCCCCTTTCATTTGCAGCTATAACACCTTCTACTCTTATGGAAAAGCTTTCCACTTGAATTGCATCCATTGGAATTTGTGCCCATTTAACCAAAATTGTATTTGTGAGGTCTGGTACTGATGCTTGGTAAGAAGATAAGATTTACAATCAGCATTTCATTTTCTCCCAAATATGGAATTAACGGTCAGTGGAATTATTTGGCTCTGTGCAGGTCACATAAGTTTCTCCACAACAGACATATCAAACCACACCTCCATGGAGCGGACCTTTGGCACAGGGGCACAGTCATGCTGTGACAGAAAAGGGCCTTCCCCAAAATGTCATCATAAGGTTGGAAACACATAATTATCCAAAATGTGTTTGTATGCTGTAGAATTAAAAGTGCCCTTCACTGGAAACAGAAAATTGGAGGGGTGTCACCATATTTTTATTCCTATAGTGTATGTACAGATCTAATAGAGAAATCACCTTGTTCTTACTTCTGACCCAGCTTTCCCAGAGATGGGCCATTTACTCTTCCTATGTGACATATGGTTTTGTGAAATATCATGCATGGAGCCTAATATATAGGAAAAGATGGCCACCTCTGTCCAAGGTTTGGTGTATTCTTCCTTTTTCCCATTCCTACAAGATTTTTCTTAAACTCTGTTGGCTGTACTGCTTAGGATTCAGATATACCAACTTTGGCTGTTTCCTGATGAAGTGGGCGTTGTCCCATGAAACACGTAGAGATTACTGCTCCTGCTTAGTAGGAATTTAATATTCCAATTTTTCAAAGTACTGCACTATGGGAGCAATTATTTTTTGTATTTCCGAGTCTTACTAGTAAAGAGGAAATTCCAGACATTGTTAAGGTTTCCAGGGAGACCTATTTCCCTGAGCATGGCGAGACCATTATTCCAGTGGTCACACAGAGCTGGTAAGCAGGTTACTTACTCTCACTTGGGTGTGGAGCTGGATACACATTGTGTGAAGATTCACGTTTCCCTCACCGATGGCTTATCATCTATACTAAGCACGGATGGTTGTTTTCAATTTTCATCTATGGACTGAAATTTTGAGACTCTGCTTTAGCCTTTTTTCACTTTTAAATTGTGTAATTTTGCAATATCACTATTTTGTGTGTGTGTATATGTGTGTATATATATATATATATATATACACACATACATACATACATACACATATATATACACTTCCTATTTGAAAGCTACACTTTTATGCTTGGCGATGCCTGCATCAGGGGTCTGTACTGATTTCGGAGGAAATAGTGGCTTGAAAGTGCAGTTACCTTTCAAATAAAACGTACTCTGAATATATTAAATTCTCAAATAAATGTAATGATTTATTAAAAAAACATTACAACTAAAACACATTTCTTCAATTCAAGATTAATACGACGGGGGCCCAATCCTTATGTCCTCAACCCTGACGTCCTCAACCTTGACATGGCTTTTATAAGGAAAATGTAAATTTTAAATTTAAAGTTTATTTGAACTACTGTGCTCATCAGTACATTCATATTTTTACCTACACCGCACCAGGGAGAACAGTATATAAAAACATCACATCATTTATAGTCTATGGGTTTCCCATAAGAAATACTGCATTCTTATTTTCACCACTGGTAATTGTAACTGTAGAAGAAGAAAGCTTAACCTTAACCACATGCCGACCGGGCCATAGCTGAAAGATGGCTACAGCACGGTTGGCTTGTTCTGGGTGGACGTCTGTGGGACGTCCTCCGGAACCCTCGCTCCCTGCTCGCCCCGTGGGGCATGTGCAAGGAAGTGTCCATGCTCGCCGAGTTCACGGGACCCGGCGCAATTAGAATTGTGGTAAAGGGCCAATGAAAGTGGCCCTTTACCACGTGATTACTCCCTCCAATGAGGGAGCTATCATAATGTCAACAAACTAGGGTCCCAGCTCTCTTCTCTCCTCACACCGATACACTGTAAGAGGAGAGAAGAGAGATCGAGTGACAAACAGTGAGTGACCACTACACTACCCATCTGTGCCACCAGTGCCACTACAGTACCTATCTGTGCCACCAGTGTCCCTACAGAACCCATCAGGGCCACTAAAGTGCTCATCTGTGCCATCAGTGACAAAATATGGGAACATCAGTGCCACCTCTGTGCTGCCAGTGCCACTACAGTGCTCATCTGTGCCACCAGTGCCACATTGGTGCCACCAGTGCCACAGTGCCAATACAGTGCTCATTTTTGCCATCAGTACCACATCAGCATCACTAGAGTGCTCATCTGCACCACTACAGTGCTCATTTGCGCCACCACATCATGCATCAGTGCCACTACAGTACCCAATAGTGCACATCAGTGCCCATAAGTGAGTGCTCATCAGTGCCACCATATCAGTGGATACCGTCCATCAGTGTTACCTCATCAGTGCCAGATAATCAGTGCCTCCTCAGTGTGGTGCATAAGTGTACATCAGTGCAACCTCATCAGTTCCCAACAGTGCACCCTCATCACTTCCCATCAGTGCACCCTCATGAGTACCCAGCAGTGCACCCTCATCAGTACCCAGCAGTGCACCCTCATCGGTACCCAGCAGTGCACCCTCATCGGTACCCAGCAGTGCACCCTCATCGGTACCCAGCAGTGCACCCTCATCGGTACCCAGCAGTGCACCCTCATCAGTACCCAGCAGTGCACCCTCATCAGCACCCAGCAGTGCACCCTCATCAGTACCCAGCAGTGCACCCTCATCAGCACCCAGCAGTGCACCCTCATCAGCACCCAGCATTGCAGCCATATCTGTGCAAGAGTCCCTACCACAGTAGTTTGTCACCACAGCCCAGTCACCAGTATGGCAAAAAAATAATCTTTCCGCTGAGAAGGCATTCCAACAGCTTAGCTTGACCAACGAGAGCAGCAGGGAGCTCTGAGTCTGCATCTGATTCTGGTTCCGAAAAGGAGCCCGTTGTAAGCAGTGGGTCTGATAAAGAATCAGAGGAGGAGCAAACTGTGCCTGTGAAATGAAGGCATTCTGGCATGGAGCAGCAGGCTGCCACAAGTAGTGCTGTGGCATCAACCAGCAGCTCAGTGCCATCCACCAGAAATGCAGTGGCATCAACTAGCAGCACAGCGCCATCCAGAAGAAATGAAGTACCGCTGCAGCAAAGGCCAAGAACTACCGGGGTGTCATCTCGGCCCCATGCCAGCCTTCCCTATGCCCTTGAAAACCCTCCCCTAATTCAGGAGCAGCAAACATCCCCCCTTCATTGCCCAGTCAGGTCTTCAGGTGAACACAGAATTTTGCCCCTATTGATTTTTTAAATTAAATTTTTACCTAAGACCTATTATCCTCCATCGTGGCCCAGTGCAACCTCTATGCACAACAATTCCTAACAAGCAACCCTGATTCAAGTTATGCCCATCCCTATGAGTGGAGAGCATTGACAGTGGAGGAATTTAAATTATTTTTAGGCCTAACATTCAATAGGGGACTCACAAAATAAATGAATTATACTCCTATTGGTCCACCAACCCCATCCACAACATACCAATCTATTCATCCATTATGCGAAGATTAAGATACCTCATGATAATGTGTTTCCTCCATTACAATGACAACACCCAGTGCCCTTCCCAAAATGACCCATCACATGACAATTTTTTTAAAATTCGTCCGCTTCTAAATTTTATTTATCCCTGACCAAAATATCTCCGTGGATGAGTCATTGGTCCACTTCACAGGCAGGCTTGGCTTCAAGCAGGTTATGCCCAGCAAAAGGGCCCGAAATGGGGTTAAGCTATGTGTCTTAGAAACGGGGTATATCTATGACTCCCGGGTGTACAAAGGGAAGGACACCCAGCTGCATCCCCCTGAATGTCCAGAGTACAGTGGATCCAGTGGAAAGGTTGTTTGGGAGCTTGTATAGCCACTCCTTGGAAAGGGTTACCACCTTTATGTGGATAATTACTATACAAGCTTGCCCCTCTTATGCAATATTTACCACAAAGACACTCCAGCGTGTGGTACAGTGCGAGCCAATAGGAAGGGCTTTCCACAAAGGCTCGTTACTGAAAGACTACATCAAAGGGAAATGGCGTCTTTGCGGAATGAAGAGATATTGGCTCTTAGGTGGAGGGACAGATGAAACGTCCGCATGCTCACAACGATCCACAAAGACACCTACGTGAAAATCCCCAGAAGAAACGGCCCAATCCAGAAACCAAAATGTGTCCATGACTATAATTTGTTACATGGGGGAGTCAACTTCAATGATCAGATGACCGAACCCTACCTTCCCACAAGAAAATCCGCTGTTGGTATATAAAAAAAAGTCTCCATATATCGGTTCAGTTTGGCCATTTACAATAGTTTTGTTATTTACCGTAAATCTACAGAGAGCCCCATATCTTATCTTCAGTACCAAGAAGAAATTATCTCCACCCTTTTGTACCCTGAAGGCGCACCAGAAAGCATTCACTCAGATTCAGTAAGCAGACTCCACGAACGCCACTTTACTGAGAAACTCCCTCACCATGAAACAGGCTGGAAATGTCAGAAGAAATGCCGGGTGTGCTCCAGAGGAGGAGCTAGAAAAGACACTCTGTATTATTGTCCTGATTGTCCTTCCCAACCAGGCCTTTGTATTGATGAATGTTTCAGCCGTTGCCATAGTTCTCTACATTATTATGGAAGTATGGTAAATGTAATTGTCATTTACCGCCACACCCCTCTATGCCACTGTACATATCGCTGCCTTCTCCAGAACTGACCCTGGACTGCTAAATGACCACGCTTCTGCCTAACGCTAAACTGTACCTATCTCTGCCTGCTCTGGAACTGACCCTGGCCTGTCTGACCAGGTTTTTTGCTTGCCTCTTGGACTGGTCTTTTACTCTGCTACTGGAATAGTGGGCTTCATAACAAAGGGGTCTCACATATGTGAGGGGCTCCAGAATTGTTATTCTGGATGAAGAAAACATTTTTTTTAGTTTTCTCATTCCTGGATTAGGGTCTGGAGACTCATGGCGTACACACGGGCGGACTATCCGTCCAACTAAGTCCGTCAGACAATCCGACAGACAGTCCGTCCTACTTTTGAATGAACGGACTTGACCACACACGATGAACAGACAGTCCGCTGAAAGCTTGCGTGATGACGTGTACAGCACGTACGATGGGACTAGAAATACGATGTCCAATACACTGCAATGCAACCTTCGGCCGTGTAAATCCTTTCTGAGCATGCGCCATACTTAGTCCGTCGAACTAGCCTACTCACGAGCAGACTGTCCGCTGAAACCAAGTTTGGACGGACAATATTACGGAAATTCCGAAAGACTTAGTCCGCCAGACTGTCCGCTGAAAAAGTCAGCTGAAGCCCACACACGAGCGGATTGTCCGCTGAAACACGTTTCAGCGGACCAAATCCGTCAGACAGTCCGCCCGTGTGTACGCGGCCTCAGAGGCTTCAAAGAGATTTGGGTGGGAGAAGCCTCTACCCCGTCTCCATTATTTCCTGGCCTGCTACTTGGACCATTTACCTGCTTATAACCAGTACCAATATTTTGGCACTGCTGGCAATGTCTCTACTTGCCCTGACCCTGGACTGTATACGGACAGTATCCCTGCCTGTACTGACTATGGACAATATTCCTGCCTGCTGCCTGGGCAATTCCATTCACGGTCGTTGACCCCTTTCCTACCTGCTGCCTGGATCAGGGCTCTCCTGCTGTGGACAACTGCACTACTAAAATCACAGGTAACCTTTTGTTTAGGCTTTGCGCAGCAGAATGTATTTTAGGGCATAATTCTTGGTATGTTCATGCTATGTGTTAGAAATATGAAGGGCCTTCAAAAATGTGATAGATTGTAAGGAAATTTTATGTGTAATTTATGCTCCTAGAATGTGCTACTTCAATGTTGGGCCTCTGTATGTGTTCAAGCTGTGTAAAACTCTCACACATGTGGTATCGCCATACTCAGGAGGATTAGCAGAATATATTTTGGGGTGCCATTTTTGGTATGTACATGCTATGTGTTGGAAATATCCTAGAAATGGACAACTTTGTGCAAAAAAAAAAAAATGCGTTTTCCACATTTTCCAAACACTTCTGGAAAAAAAATGAACCGTTCAAAAGACTCATTATGCCTCATAGATTATACATTGGGGTGTTTGATCTCCAAAATGGGGTCACTTTGTGGGCGTTTCCATTGTCCTGGTGCTCCAGGGCCTTCAAAAGTGTAATAGGTGGTTGAGAGATTAGATATGTCATTTATGCTCCTAGAACGCCTGAATGTGCTACTTCAATGTTGGGCCTCTGCATGTGGCTAGGCTGTGCAAAAGTCTCACACATGTGGTATCGCCATACTCAGGAGTAGCAGAATATATTTTGGGGTGTCATTTGTGGAATGTACATGCCACATGGGAGAAATAACCTGTTATAATGACAAAAGACCCACCACACCTTTTACTAAATAAGTTGAAATGTCTACTTTCCAAAAAGGGGTCATTTTGTAGGTATTTGTACTTTCCTGGCTTATTAGGGTCTCAAGAAATGAGATAGGCCTCAGTACATCAGGCGTGATCAATTTTCAGTGATTGGCACCATAGCTTGTATACTATAACTTTCACACAGACTACCGTATTTATCGGCGTATAACACGCACCCCAAGTTTAGCAGGGAATTTTGTGGAAAAAACTTTTAGGAGGGAAATTTAAGGAAAAAAAACTTACATATAAATGCCCATCAATGCAGCCTTATCTGTGTCCATCTGAAGCCTCGTCAGCGTCATATGCAGCCTTGTCATGCAGCCTGTCCTCATTGCAGCCTTGTCATGCAGCCTGTCCTCATTGCAGCCTTGTCATGCAGCCTGTCCGCATTGCAGCCTTGTCATGCAGCCTGTCCGCATTGCAGCCTTGTCATGCAACCTGTCCGCATTGCAGCCTTGTCATGCAGCCTGTCCGCATTGCAGCGTTGTCATGCAGCCTGTCCTCATTGCAGCCTGTCCTCATTGCAGCCTGTCCTCATTGCAGCCTGTCTGTCTTAGTGCATTGAGAGCTTATCTTTTTAAAAATGGCGCCGCCGAGATGTCCCGTGTATCTTGGCGGCACCCGGAAGTTCTTGGCGGCTTTCGGCCGCTCTCGGACCTTCTCGGCGGCTTTTGGCCGCTCTCGGAACTTCTTGGCGGCTTTTGGCCGCTCTCGGACCTTCTCGGCGGCTTTTGGCCGCTCTCTGAACTTCTTGGCGGCTTTTGGCCGCTCTCGGAACTTCTTGGCGGCTTTCGGCCGCTCTCGGAACTGCTCGGCGGCTTTCGGCCGCTCTCGGAACTTCTCGGCGGCTTTTGAAAGCCGCCGAGAAGGTCCGAGAGCGGCCGAAAGCCGCCGAGAAGTTCCGAGAGTGGCCGAGAGCCGCCGAGAAGTTCAGAGAGCGACCGAAAGCCGCGAGAAGGGCTATGGGCGGCTGAAAAATTGTGCTTAAATCGTGGAGTATCGGCGTATAACACGCAACCGCGATTTTCCCCTGATTTTAAGGGGAAAAAAGTGTGTGTTATATGCCGATAAATACGGTAAATAATATCCACTAATTTGGTTTATTTTTACCAGATATATGTAGCAGCATAAATATTGGCCCAAATTTATGAAGAAAAATTACTTATTTGCAAAATGTTATAATAGAAATGAAGACATTTTTTTTCATTTATAGCACAGAAAATAAAAAACCCAGAGGTGATCAAATACCACCAGAAGAAAACTCTATTTATGTGAAAAAAAGGAAGAAAGTTTCATATGGGTACAGTGTTGCATGAGTAATTGTCATTCAAAAAGTGAGAGCACCGAAAGCTGAAAATTGGTCAATTGGTTAAACAGACATTCCTCCAGTCAACAGAGGTCTCCCTGCTGGCATTATAGACAGCAGTACAGATCCTAATAATCCTCCAATTCCACTTCAAAAATTTATTTGGAATAGAGTATTACTTTAATAATGCAAACCAATAAACATAAGTTACCTTGACACAGCTTTTACCATTTAATACAAAAATGAGTATTGTAAAAAATTTACAGAGAGTCTCCTCCAAAATATTTTGTCTACACAAGTTGTGATGGCTCCTTGGTGTTTTTTTCCAACCAGTCAATGTTTTCCTTTCGCCAAGAAGAAAAAGAAAGACAGGTTAATTTGTTAAGGGAAACCCAGCTTATTTCTGCTTTTAAACACTTTTGTCACGAGGTTCACTTACATACATAAAAAATATATGTTCAATGCATAATTGAAAATTTGTGAAAAAGTGTCATTTTGTGGTAGCTTTGCTTGCGAGTTGTTTTATTACTGAATGTGCAATTGTCTTTTGTAAAAGCAGAGACTTCAATGTGAAGCCTTGATTGATGAATAAGAAAGTCAATCTCTCGTCCTTATAGACATTTATCATGCCATCATTTACTTTTATCTCTATTGGTAATGATGAACATGTAGAAACAGACTTTGGATTATTTATTTTAATTAGAAGCTAATACATTTGTTTTCATCTGCTTTGAAGCCCACAGAGCTGCTTTATGGATGTTGTTTAAAAATGTACCAATGTGCTGATCCTAAATCATATTAATGAATACACTGAGCTGATATATAAAGAACATGCTGAACTGCAAAATCACTAAGCAGTGATTGACTAATATATTGTTCAAATACAATACAGTGTATTTTCTACTGACTCAGGTATGTGACAATAGTAATTAAATTTTTCCTGTTACCATTACAATTATGTCACTGTAGATGGCAACGTGGGGGGGGTTAAACAAACAAAGAAAAGGCAAAGTAAGTAGATGGTCATAGCAACCAGTTAATTGCTTCTATTTTCCACTTAACCTGATTGTTATGAGCAACAGCTCCACTATTATTCCAAATTTCAGTAACCATCTGTAGTATCTTATCTATTTGTACACTCTGTGTTCAGTAAGTTAGTTTGTGTTTTGAGTCTGGTTTTCCTTGTCAAAAGTTTTTTATTGATCATACAACAAATTAAAATGTATTAATTACATGTACGAAGGTACGTAGGGTAAGCTCTTTTGCTAGACAGTAATACTCATATACATTTTTAACATGACATTTTAAACATTAATAGTCAGGTACACATGACTTAAAATAAAGGTGGAAAGAAATACATTAACTTCTTTTAAGGGTATTTAATATTTCTGTGCCACCTATAATTATGAAATGTTAGTTATATGTGTACAGGTCTATGTACTATGATAAAGAGCTATGATAGTAAAGTGGGGGAAAGGGAAAGAAAGAGAGGAAAAGGGATAGAAAGACAAAAGAAAAAAGTCCATAAGATCGATCAACCTTTCAGTTTATCATCCATTTGCTTCTTCATGAAATGAATAAATGGAGGATTCTGTGAGTCAATTAAAGAGGAAGTAAACCCTGATGGTTTTACTTCCTCTTTCATTCCCTGCAAAGGCAAAGCATAATGGACTACTATGCATCGCATAGTAGTCTATTATGTGTCACTTACCCGACACAAGAGCCAGCGATGTCACCGCTGTCCCCTGTAGTCCGGCGCATCCATCTTTTCGGTGGGCTCTCGCAGCTCCGCCGCTGTCATTCGGCGGAGCCGCGGTGACGTCACTCCCGCGCATGCGCACGGGAGCCGACACGCACGGCAGCTCCATTGTTGGAAATGCCGCACTCAGTGCGCCTGCGCGCCGCTGTCTACGGCGCATGCGCCGTAGACAGCGGTGCCTGTCTTCGGGCAAATATCTCCTAAACCGTATAGGTTTAGGAGATATTTCTTGGACCTACAGTTAAGCCTTAATCTAGGCTTACCTGTAGGTCAAAGTGGTTTGTAAGGGTTTACAACCACTTTAATCTGTCACCATGGCAAAAGGACAGTGTCATTGAAATTTTATGGGAATTGATGCTTTATCCAGGGATGCCATAATTTGTCACATTCTGAGAGTAGGTTACACTCAATAGCCATTATCTTGGTGTGTGACATTGTGCTGTTCATTCTGTGAATTGTTTTGGCCGATACCAATATAGGGGACCGCCATGCCTTGGCCACTGTTTGCTTTGCAGCCGTTAGTAATTGAACCATCATTTTGTATTGATTACATGTTAAACATTCCTGTTTCAAATTTAGCAAAGATATAAATGGATCTGGGTGCATCAGTTTTGAATATTTTGGATGCAATCACAAAAAATTCCTTCCAGAAAATTTGGATTATTGGGCATGTCGACCATATGTGTAAATGTGTGCCTATGTCTGGACAGCCTGGAAAACAAAGGGCTGAGGAAGCAAGCGAATATTTAGCCACTCTGGCAGGTACAAGGTACCATCGGGCAAGGACTTTCTAGTTTGCTTCCAATGCTATAATATTGGTTGAAGATGCTTTAGTTATGAGCCATATACTTGACCATATCCTCTAAAGATCGTCCCAGGTCCTCCTCCCATTTCCAAACATAAGTTGGTTTGTCAAAGTTTGTGTTTACTAATAGTTGATTGTAATGTGATGATATTATTCCTTCAGCAAGTGGGTCTTTTTTACAAATAGATTAAAAATTGGATAATTGAAACATTGGTATTTCCACGTTTAGAAATGGTGTAAAGAAATTTTTAATTTGGAGATACCTAAATACCTCAGAAAGTGGTAGATCATATTTTTCTCTAAGCGTTGGGAAAGGAAGAAATGTTTTAGATGCAACAAAATCGTGTAGTGTCTGAATACCTGAAGTTCTCCAAGCTTTAAATGATTTTGGGTATATCCATACAGGATAGAAGGCCAGATTTAAATGATTTTGGGTATATCCATGCCGGATAGAAGGCCAGATTTCTAATAAAAGATAAGAGAGGATTATGTGGCGATTGTAATTGGTATTTGGTTTTTCGTTTATCCCAGAGTGATAAAAAGTGCTTAGTTATGGGATTGTTGAGTTTGGAACAGTCTTTGGGTTCAAGCCATAACAACTTTGGTATTGATAATGGGTCACATTCTGAAGCTTCTATGAATACCCATAATGGGATTTCCTGTTTTGCAAGATACTTTGAGAGACTGGCCAAGTGTGCCGCTTTATAATAATTAGTAAAGTTTGGATGCTCCAGACCTCCTTTCGCTTTGGGGAGATGTAACGTGTGTATAGGTATATGTGGCTTGGAAGAACCCCATATAAATGACATTGTCCTTTTATGTACTAGTCTCAAGAAATAGGAATGAATTGGAATAGGGGGAACTCTGAACAAGTATAGTAATTTTGGCAGAATAGGCATTTTAGTTGCATTGATCTTTCCAATCCAGGATAATGGAAATTGTGACCATTGTTTTGTGATCTGTTTCAATAAAGGATTATAATTGGCTGAAAAGAAGTCTGAATGAGATGCCGTCAGTTGAATTCCAAAGTATGGGATTAATTTCTCTGCCCAGATAAATGGGAGTGCAGTCTTTGCCAGAATAAGTTCTGTGTTAGAAAGTGAAATATTAAGCGCTAGGCATTTCTTGGGGTTAATCATAAGGCCAGTGAAATCTGCAAACCCATCAAGAATGGGCAATAATTTGGGGCCTGAAACTTGTGGTGATGATAGGAAAAGCAAAATATCATCTGTAAACATGTAGAGTTTGTGTGGGAGACCTCCTACTTCAATTCCAGTTATTGTACGGTTTATTCTAATATGTTGGGCTAAGGGTTCAAGTAAAAGGGCAAATAAGAGGGGAGATAATGGACAACCCTATTGCGTGCCTCTTTCGATACTAAAAGAATCTGATTTGTATCCAGCATATTTTATATACACTTTAGGTTTATTATACAGTGCTGCAATCCATTTTATAAAATGAGGGCCGAAGCCCCATTTTTGTATTGAGTAGTGCATATATTGCCAGGATACTGTATCGAATGCCCTCTTAATATCAAGAGATAAAAAGCAGGAGGGGATTCTTCGCTTTTTAGCAAAATGTGCTACAAGAACTGCCCTGCGTGCATTTTTGCTAAATTTGTGATATCAAGGTTTAAAAGAGAAATGGGGCGATAATTTGTGCAGGAAGTATCATCAGAGAGGGGTTTTGGGATCATACATACTATTGCCATTAATGTTTCCTGTCTAAAGTAATGCCCTTCTAAAAGTATGTTCAAAGCTTCAGCTAGAAAAGGGGAAAGAATCTCTGAAAATGTTTTATAATATAATGCCAAGTACCGTATCCATCTGGGTCAGGTCTTTTGTTAATTTTTAGGTCTTTCTTCCAATGTGTTTTTTTGAGTCTAAGATAATTCTGGTAAGGTAATCTGGGAGAAGAAAGAATCAGCTTCTATAGGGTTAAATTCTTTGTTTGACTTATATAAGGAAGCGAGATGTGAGTGAAATTTGTAAAAGATTTTGACTGGGTTGCTAGTATAGATGTCCTTTGCTAATTTCAAATGTATAGGTTTGAAAGACTTATTAATTTAAGTTCAATGTTCGTGCCAAATATGTGCCTGGTTTGTTTTCTTATAGAAGTTGTGTTTAGAGCGTTTGAGGGATTTGTCTACAGATTCTGTGAGAAATAGCTTCCATTCTAATCTGGTTTTCTCCAAATAAGATTTTGTACTCTGGGATGGATTATCTTGGAACAATATGGAGGCTGCATAAAAATTTGATTCTAGTTTATGTGCAAGAAGCTTGTGTTTCCGCTTAAGTAGTGCCATTTGTCTCTGTAGAACACCACGCAAAACAGGTTTATGAGCTTCCCATAATGTTAGAGGGGAAATGTCTGGAGTAGTATTATTTTACAAGTATTCATTTAAAGCTTGCTCAACTATTATGTGGTGAGATGGGTGTTTGAGCATTATATGAGCCTATGGTTGTGTAGACTGCGTTATGGTCTGACCATGGAATTGGAATAATATCTGATGCAATGATTTCTGGAATCATTCCAATTGTTAGAAACGTATGGTCAATTCTGGTAAAGGACTGGTGTGGATGGGAAAAATAAGTGAATCTCTTTTTTACTGGATTACTTTCTCTCCACGAGTCTACCAGATTGTATTTGGAAAGAAGTTAGAAGAAAGGTAATTCAGAAACAGTTCTGGATGGGATAAAGGGTGATTTATCGAGAAATGGGAGGAGGACCTGGTTAGAATCACTGCACATAATCACAGTACCCATTTTGTGTGTATTAATTACTTGCAGTAAATGCGAGAGGAAAGATGTAGGTTGTTTATTAGGATCGTAGTAGGAAATTATTGTGACCGTTGTATCCATTATGTAACCCACGAGTATTAGGTACCGACCTTCTGGGTCTTTTATTTTTGATGATAATATGAAAGGTGTAAACCGGTGGAATGCAATTGGAGTTCCCCTTTGTTTGGTACTGGCAGAAGCAGTAAACATTTGTGGATAAAAGGGGGACAAATATTTTAGGTGTGGAGTTATTAGTGAAGTGTGTTTCTTGTAGGCACACAATGTTAGCCTTCCTGTTATGGAAAGTATGGAATGCTTTGGTCCTTTTCTGAGGAACATTTTATACCCTGAACATTCAGGGATAGGATATTAAATGGTGCCATGGTATCAGTTCAAATAGGTTTGACTTACCGATTATTGTACCATACTGACTACGTGAATCGACCTGTGTGGACTTGTACACACGGTCGGAGAATCCGTCGGAATGTGTCCTATCGGACCGTGTTGTCGGATAATCCGACTGTGTCTGGTATGCATCGGACTGATTCCGTCGGACCAAGTTTTCCAACTTGCTGGAAATATTTTCCGACAAACTGGTCCGATCGGACATACTCCTCATGTGTAGCCTACTCTGACGGACAAGGTGCCACGCATGCTCACATTCAAATTCCGACACGGAAGCGTTCGTTCAGGTAAAACTACTGCTCGTAAGCGATATAGCACATTCGTCATGCTGCAATGTTAAAAATTATTTCATCAAGCGCATTCTCTTGTTCTTTACAATGCTGCAAGAACGAACTTCTTTTGATGCTCATAGTCACACACACTTCTCCCGAACGTATTTCATGACTCTTTTTTAACCATTTCAGCAATACAATTTTAGTTTGCGTCACATCTACACAATTTTAGATTTTGTTTATTCTTTTTTGGATGTTTTTTTTTTTTTTGATTCCCTAAAAAATCTCCTTTAAAGACAGTTTGCTCATTTCTCCTTTTTTTTTTTGGTGTGTAAACTTACCACAACAACATTATTCTATTTTTGATATTTTGTTTTTCTTTTTTAATCTACAGGAGGTTGTTTAGTGTTGTTACCCCTTGTTATTTATTTCACTTTGTTTTTTTGAAATGTACCTGCCTACTCACAAATAAACTGGCCTTTTGGAAGGAAAACACATACACAAGTATTTCTTCAAACAAAAAAATACCTTTATTTCGGTGTCAGTAACAGATAAAGAGGGAGGCAGCAATGTTAAAACGGGGGAGATTCGTGAAGGCTTTGGCCCCCAGGGCACACATCAACTATTTAAACCCATAAAATTGGTGGGCTGAGGAATACATGTCTGAGGGAGAGAAGTCTGGTCCTGAAGTCCAAGAAACCCGGAACAGCATCAGATGACATCTATGTTCCCAGGCTGTGGTACTACAACAGGCTGCAGGCTGCATCTTCTGTCAGACCAGACTGAACCCAGGTCATCACACTCTGGTCTTCCTTCCACGCTTCCTTCCAGGCTGTGGCTGTGGTGCTGGAGGTGTGGCAGAAGGAGGAGGAGGAGGAGCAGGGGCATGGGCCAAACCACACAAGTGTGTTTCTGGTGTCATTTGGCCCAAAAGACCCTTGTTGAGGGTGTGGAGAATAACCTCCTCACACAAGATCTGTTGCCCCTGCTCCATTTTATCAAGATTGCACGCAACCATGGCGGCAAAGGACTCTAGGTAGGTGGGTTTTGCTTGGAGTGCCACAGAAGTCTCACCAATCAGCCTCAGGGCCGACTCCTCAACATTCCCCCCCTTTCTTGCCCTTTTGCGTGGAAGGCAGAGGGGAGGGACCTGGCATTCAGTGAGGCTCCTTTGGCCGCCCACCACCTGGCTGCCGCTTACCCCCGTCTCCTCCTGGCTGCCACTTTCCACAGCCACCTCTTGGCTTCTCCATTCCACACCCTCCTGTTCCTGGCTGAGTTCTTCCTGTGTATGAAAAAGGGACATCGTTTTAGTTTTTGGTTCATCAAACATACACAATTTTCACATCAACACTGTTGCAAATTGTTAACCAATAGAAAAGACTAACATAATGAGCCCAGCATTTTTCTTTCCTGTCCCAAAGGTTTTGGCCACTACTGTCTATTGATATGTGAAACACTTTCTAAACTCAGCAATTAGTGAGCAAAAATCAAGTTAACATCATTCATTTTGACTCCACAAATATGTACAACAATACTATACCTGGCTCAAGCTGGGCTCCCCCAGTTCTTCCTGAGTGGAAGGCCCAGGTTGGGCATCGGAAGACTCATCGGGTGTGGAATGGAGCATAGAAGGACACGTGGAAGGAAGAGTAGAGAGTGATTCCCTGACATCAGCCTGGTCTGACAGAAAATGCATCCTGACATAATACCACAGGGTGGGGACATAAACATCTGCTGAAGCTCCAGATTGCATGGACTTCAGCACCTTGTTCTTCTCCCTCAGATATGTACTCCTGAGGCTACCAATTTTCTTTTTTAAATATTTGACGTCTGCCCTGGGGACCACCGGCTTCACAAACTCAACCAGTTGCAACATTGCTGCCTGCCTCTTTTGTTTGTTACTATATAGTGGGTGTGTTGCTTGCCAGAGGATGGGCATGTCTCTGTATTTATCGATGAACAGAGGGAGGAAGCTATGGTCATTGGAGCCGTCCATAATGTCTGCAAGACACAACACAAGACAAACCCTAATGTCAGTCTAAACTCCACTAATGCAGGCCTCAATCTAGAAGCAGTGTAGCCTAGTGATGTACCAAGTTCAAAATTTTACCTTCGTTTGCATGTTCGTCACATCAGCTTCTCCCTCTGTTCACCGATGGTACGGATGACACACGCGTGATGCGTTTTATATACAGTGCGCATGCGTGAAACTCCGCCCGCCCCTGACGTTCTTTCCAGACTATTCCCCGCCCCTTCGCTTCCAGCGCAGTGTGGAGAGCACATGGCGGTGAGAACACAGGTTCCACTAACGAGGAGGAGGGTGAGGAAAGCCCGGAGCCTGAAATGTCCCGATCCAGGAAGAGAAGATTTAAGGCCTCAAATATGTCTTTTGGAGAGATGTTGGAGCTGGTGGACATATTGAACAGGACCGACTATGATGGGAAGTATGGAACTTACCCAAACTCAAATATCAGAAAGGCCAAGATCATGAATAAAGTTGGGAAGAGTCTTCATAAGAATTTTGGGGTACACCGATCCATGGATCAACGGAGAAAACGCTGGTCAGACCTGAAACTGAGGGAGCACGAGCAGTACCTAAGGATCAAGCATGTTCTTGACAAAAGTAAGTAGTTGTCGTGTGTTCATATGATTATTATTGCTTGCATACTGCTGCATGTGCTTTGATTTCATGTTGTGCATTTTAAAATGGCCACTTTCAAGTTCATGGTTTCAATCGTTCGTAGGAAACATCCTTCTTCCGGTAAGTATTCCAGCTGAACACAGTGTCCCCAATAATGTTATGACCTTGAAGCTCGGCCAAAATAAACAATTGGACAACACTTCCAAACAATGTTTCATATGTTTGGATGTTTCAATGTTCCAAACAATGTTTCATATTGTTAATTCTGCCCTCTGTGTGCTAATTCTTTATTTTTTTCCATTCTCATAGGGGAGAGAAGACTCGGCAAGTATGAGGACACCAGGGACCACACCCCTCCCAAAGAAGGCCAACTTCCAAAAGCAGAAACAGAGGAGCAGGAGGAGGAGGAAGGAGAGATCGTGGAGGTTGAGCAAATTGTCACCACAGCAGGTGAGTGTCGGAGACCACAGCTTCCGGTAAACTCATCAATGTATGTCACCATATTTTTATTACATGGTGTGTTTTTTTTGCTTTGTTTTGTAGGTGATGTGGAAGAAGATTCCCGTTTTACCAGTGAAAGTGCCCAGATCCTGATTGGGGAGATAATGGGGAGCAATCGGGATTTGGAAAATATCCTGTAAAACATCAATGATGTTAAAAATAAAATGAAGATCATCATTGATGTTTTGGGGAGAGTGTGAAACACCAAAAACTAGATAGGGTTTTATTTTTGCTATTTTAAAAACAAAATGTTGTATTTCTCGAAAATTACAAATTTGGAAGATGCACAGAGTGTGTAAACATGTGCTATTTCCCTTCATGGGGGGGATCAATGTACGTGTTTTGTGTAAAGTGTCTGAGATGAAGGGGTTTCAGCCCCAAAGCATGTACATTGATCCCCCATGATGGGACATGTTGACACACTGTGTGCATCTTCCAAATTTGTTTTTTGCAGGGGTGACACCCCATGTGATGAAGGCAATATCAGCCCAGTTTGTACATACTCATGTCTGATATTGTCTTCACTTTTCAAAGTTGAACTTTGTAAGTTCCTGTGTTCTGTATTTTACGGTTTGATACATGCCTGTTTACCCAAAAACACCAAGTAAACCAAATTTTGATTAAACTCTGTTTTTGAAACACACAATTTCTTGGTGTGTTGTAAAAACCTTTTCGAAACGCACATGTGAATGTGCTTGGATTAAAAAGTTGAATTATCAACAATGTGTGGCTTCCTTTTTCATTGCACCAAAAATGTATTTGGAGTACAATTTTAGTTTGTGCTTAGAAGGAGTGTGATTTACTAAAGGCAACTCCACTTTGCACTCCAAGTGCAGTTTCAGGTGTACTTTTGCAGTGCACTTGTAGTGCATAGTGGATGTGCCTTTAGTAAAAAACACCCACAGTGAGGTGTTTTTTTTGACAATCATGCCATTTTCCTGCCATGGTGCAGAAAATGAGTACGATTTTGGTCAGTAATGCACTACATACATTGGTTATAAAAACAAGGTGTGTGTGTAACAGACCCACAATATAATAACATTATCTGAAGAAGAGACGGTCCCCTCATCTCGCTCTGAACTTGGGTTTGCACTGTTGGTGAAAAAGGCACAACTTGAAAAAACCTAATTATACCTAGGAGACACCTAAAACCAAGCCAAGCAGTAAATGAAGGAGTTTCAGATAAAAATGTATTCTTAAAATGCCACTCAGACATTGTCTGGCATATCAATGGCCCCCCTACCCACAAAGTAGTCCATGTATTGTGTTCTAACCTCACGGGCGCTTTGGGGGGGGGGGGGGGGCAAACCAAGATGAGCATGTTCAAGGCCCGTGAGGTTATCTTCACTTTCCAGCAAGTCTGCTTCTTGTTGGCCAACTGAGACCGCATAGTTCACAGAAACTTTTTTCATAAAATTGTGCAGAACACCGCACGCCAGCAATATGTGATTCAGTTTGTATTCTGCCATGTGAATAGGCGTAAGAAAAAGGCGGAACCGGCTGGCCAGTATACCAAAAGTGTTCTCCACCACTCTTTGGGCTCTGGACAGGCGGAAATTAAAAATCCTCTGGTCTGGGGTGAGGGCCCTCATGGGGAAAGGCCGCATCAGATGGTTCGCCAGGGAAAACGCCTCATCCGTGACAAAGAGGAATGGCAGTCCTTCCTGATTCTCCTCTGGGGGTGGCAAGCCCAGACTGCCACTCTGGAGACGCCAGTAGCGTCCGTGCGAAGACTACACCATCTGACATCTGTCCATTTTGCCCCACGTCCACATACAAAAAGTCATACGTCGCAGACACCACCGCCAACATCACGATACTATGAAACCCCTTATAATTATAATAGTATGACCCCGAGGTGCGTGGTGGGACGATGCGGACATGCTTCCCATCTATTGCTCCTCCACAATTGGGAAAGTCCCAACGACTGGCAAAGTGGGAGGCCACAGTCTGCCATTCCTGTGGCGTTGAAGGACACTGTGGAGTGAAACAAGAACAAAAATTAGTAATTTGACAAATCAACATTGCAAGCAGATTAGACACCAACATTTTTGGTCAAAATTAGTATAATATTTTGGGAACTGAGTATTTAAAGCCTAAAGTCTAATGTCCCCTTATGAGAGTCATCACCCCCCCATCCCTCCCCCACCCCCCATATCCCCCATCTGATGGGCCCTTGCTAAAAAATGAGGGGGGGTGTTTAGGACAGGTAACCCTCTCCACTTGATTGAGAGCTGATTGGCTAAATAATGTGTGCTACTTTGGGAAGCCCCTCCTTAGTTACACTATTGGCAGCCCACCGGACAGGTAAGAAGTGCCATAAGAACAAAAAGAAACCAAAATGGAAGCACTTTTCGACATTCTGCTATTACATATCCAGATAATTAATAGGTTAAAAAATTAAATAATAGCATTTGAAAGTATTGAGGCAGGCCCTTGCACTACATGCTTAGGTGAATTCATCCATAAATGTGAGCATCAAAATAGTTAGGTATAGTGTGTATTGGGTTTGATAAAGTCAGCAGATAGAGGATTGCTATCGCCTGAGCTAGCAGTTTGGGGGAGGGGGGTTCCTAATGAGTTTGGCACAACCCCCCCCCAAAAAAAAAAAAAAGAAGAAAAGTTACTCTGCATGAACTGAAGCACACACATAACATTTGTAGACATTTTAGGGGGTGTTTAGGCGAAAGCAATACTATGGAGCTGACAAAAGACATTGGTAAGTGACTAGGCCAAGAAGAACATGGTGGGGAAGTTAGTGAGGCAAATCTGCATGAGGACAAAGGGGCAGAGGATATGAATTAGAGCATATTGCAATGATGGTAATTAGGGAATGAGGAAAGAAATGCAAGACATTAGCGAGCATGAAATACATAGAATGTGATGTTAAAGGATAAAACTTACCTTCATATAGTCCTTCTGCAGGACCTGGATGATGGCAGAACAGGTCTCTGGAATAATGATCCCCAGAGCCTGGGGGGGGAGATGCCTGTAGAGAACTTGTGGTCCTGAAGGCTTCTCCCAGTCGCCAAGTAGCGCAACGTGACGATGAGCCTCTGCTCCGGAGTGATGGCTTGCCGCATGCAGGTATCCTGCCTGCTGATATAAGGGGTCAGCAAAGCCAGCAGACGGTGAAAAATGGGGTCCGTCATCCGGAGATAATTCCTGAAATCATCAGCATTATTCTCCCGGATCTCACGGAGCAAAGGCATGTGTGAGAACTGGTCACGCTGGCGCAACCAATTCTTGGTCCACAAACGCCTCCCCTCCCTGTTCATGGACCGGGCTTGTGTCAAAGTAACAACCCCAACACGAAGCCCCTGCACAGCACAAACTCTACGACGAGTACGTAGACGAAACGGTCGGCTCGTCAGAACGGACACCAGAATGCACCGATAACCAGAAAGGCCTGAAAGAACGACCTGAATAGCAGAAGCAAGCAGACAATAAAAAATGCCTTTCAAAGCGTACTATACCAAGATATAGTCCACAATGATCAACAAATACTTACTGACTGCACGCACTGATTATCAGATACGCAAAGACGAGCACAAACCGAAGAGCAGTAGCGATTTGAATCACAAATCTAAAAAGCACGAATCGTCTCTCACCACACTTCTATTAACACGAGATCAGCAGAAGGAGCCCAAAGGGTGCCGGACGTGGTGCTGAATTTCCCTTTTCTAGTTCCGCCATACACGGCTTACGTCACCGCGTTCTTGGCAACCGCAAAATGCGACAACTTGGTCCGACCGTGTGTATACAACAGTTTCAGACACAATCCGTCTGACAAAATCCAACGGATTTGGTTGGCAGAATGTCCGACCGTGTGTACAGGGGCTTAGAAAGTGAAAAGGTAGAGGAGAATCCAGTGGAGTCTGGAGTGAAGAAGAAACAAAAAACATATAATGTTAGATGATACATTTTTTTAATCAATAAGTACAAGTAATCACAAGTTGCCCACGATAGAGAATAAAGATCTCGATCAGGGGAAAAAAATGCCTTCGTCAGACTCCCACATATTACGGGTGGGAGAATGAAGAAGGCTAACGGGGCACACGGATCCTCCGCTTGTAGGAGAGAAGTGCTATAATAGAAAGCATCAAAAAGGATGCCTCATTGAGTGCAGGTTACCTAATATTTATAGTATTAGTTGTTCCTTGGTGATTGTATAGTGTTTTCATCACCTTAGGTTGACTAATTCGGTCAATGATGTACCATTTAGAACTTTAGTAGGGATAATGACTATTTTAGAATATTTCCAAATTTAACCTAATGGAATTCTGAACTGGAACAGATTCTCCAATAAATTGGAGATTAAGATACTATAAAGTTGTTTATGTACATATTTATTGTAATATACAAAACAATATTTTATGTTGCACTTCCTAAATAACTCCCAGTAAATCATTAAATAAGAATATGTAATTAACTTGCAATATAGCAAGATATTGAGTGCACAATCAAATATTCATATTCCCTAACTAGGAATAGTGAAAAATACACAATAATGAAATATACGTGTTCCCTCAGTGGGAATATTGAACAATAAACAGTAAAGATAAAGTCCACACACTCAAAATATAATAATAAACAGAATAAAATAAGAGTCAGATGAACAAAAAAAATCCTTAGAGTCTTCTGCACAAAAAAGGCACAACACACCACCAGTGCATTAACGTTGGAAATGCAAGCGCTCTCCTCCACCTCAATATCCTAGCCGCTCACCTCACGTTCTGACCCATTTCACCAGGTCAGAAAAAGCAGGTTCCCTCTCTGGGATACAAACGGATCAGCTGATCATGGAACTCCTATTCTTTCCGTGCTGCCTCCGGCTGATTGGATGGATACCAGCCAGCACAAATTCCCTCAATGCGGTCCGGGGCACATGGGAATAGAAAGGCAAAATCTAGTGCTCTCTATATATCAAAATGGTTTATTTGTCATTAAAACGTTACTCACAAACTCAGCACTTAAGCAGTGCAGGCTCAGGATGCACAGAAACAACAAGATGCTAGCGGGATGACACTGCGACTCCTTGCGTTGATTGGGCTGCTACACCACTGTGACTTCTCGAGTAAGGGCTGGAGACTGAATGTCTCACCGCTGTTTGAAAAGACCAATACTCTCTAATCAGGTGTGCTACATCATCACCTCCCTGCCCCGCCCACCTTGCTGAACTAGGTCACATGGCACACCCTTCCAGGCTGACACAGGAAACAGGAAGTGGTGAAAACAGCACCAGTACACATGGGGACATCTGAAAAGTGGAAAATCAATTCTTCCCAAGTCAGGTTTTTTATAGAAAAAACTTGTGTAAGTTACCATTACTAAACCTACCACTGGCAACACCATCCTGCAAGCATCTTGACCACATTTAATATGATAAAATGACATAAATATATAATAAAAAAATAAAATAAACACATATATATATATATATATATATATATATATAGAAAAATCATGTATAACTACACTCATAAATTACAAATAAAACAGTTCAAATCGAAGTCCATGATCAAACCCCACGACCAAAGTACCTTACTTTCGTAAATCCAGAAGGATTCCCTTTTGCTGAGTTGTCTGATATAATGACCCCCCTCCAGTGTTCGTCCACCTGTTCTATATCCCAAAATTGCAGCGAACTGGGGTCCTTATTGTGTACTAATTTAAAATGTTTCGGGACACTATGGGTGGTTATACCTTTTTTAATATTGGTAATATGCTCTCCCACTCTAATCTGCAAGGTTCTTGATGTACGGCAAATGTACTGCAATCCGCATCCACATTGAAGCATATAAATGACACCTGTGGATGCACAGGTAACAAAATCTCGAATGTTGTACCTTTTGCCTGCTTCCTTTCTCTTTTTAATATTCTTCTTTGTGTGTCGACCAGCTCTACACCTACCACACACAAAGAAACGAGTGAAAACACCAAAACACGATGCAAATGGTCACTTCTGCTTTTTTGGGGGATCACTCCTGGTGCTGATAGATCCCTCAAGGTTGGTGCTTTTCTGTAAATAAACCCTGGAAGGGATGGTAATTTGGGTCCTAACAGCCTATCATTCCTTAGAATACCCCAATGTTTCTTTATTATTTTTTCCACCTGTCCAAATTGCACATTAAAATCGAAAATGAGATTAAACTCACGACACTAACGCTCATGTAATTTGTGATCTGATAGTAGTTGGTCCCTATCCATATTTAGTACCTTCATTTTATGTTCTTCAACTCTCTCAAGGTCATATCCTTTTTCCTTAAACCTATTTTATTATTAATTTATGAGTGTAGTTATTCATGATTATATATAAATATATATAAATATATATATATATATATATATATATACACTGTATATATATATATATATATATATGTTTATTTTTTTATTTATTTTGATGTATTTATGACATTTTATATTAAATGTGGTCAAGATGTTTGCAGGATGCTGTTGCCAGCGGTAGGTTTAGTAATGGTAATTTACACAAGTTTTTTCTGTAAAAAACCTGAAGAATTAATTTTCCACTTGTCAGATGTCCCCATGTGTACTGGTGCTGTTTTCACCACTTCCTGTTTCCTGTGTCAGCCGGGAAGGGTGTGCCATGAGACCTGGTTCAGCAAGGTGGGCGGGACTGGGAAGTGATGATGTAGCATTAGATAAGAGAATATTAGTCTTTTAAAACAACGGTAAGACATTCAGTCTCCAGCCCTTACTGAAGAAGTCAAGGTGTTATAGCAACCCATTCAATGTAACGCATATAGGGGGAAGGAGTCACAGTGGCAGCATCATCCCATTAGCATCTTGTTCTTTCTATGCATCCTGGGCCCGCACTGCTTAAGTGCTGAGTTTGTGAGTAACGTTTTAATGAGAAATAAACCGTTTTGATATATAGAGAGCACTAGATTTTGCCTTTTCTGTTCCCATGTGCACCGGACCCCATTGAAAGAATTTGTGCTGGCTGGCATCCATCCAATTAGCTGGAGGCAGCATGGAAGGAATAGGAGTTCCATGACCAGCTGATCCGTTTGTATCCCAGAGAGAGAACCTGCTTTTTCTGACCTTCTGGTGAAACAGGGGTCAGAACGTGAGGTGAGTGGCTAGGATATTGATGTGGAGGAGAGTACTTGTGCAGAAGACTGAGGATTATTTTTGTGCATTCGGACTCTTATTATTTTTTGAGTGTGTGGACTTTTTCATTATTGTGTATTTTTCACGATTCCCAGATAGAGAATATGAATATTTGATTGTGCACTCAGTATCTTGCTATATTGCAAGTTAATCACATATTCTTATTTAATGATTTATTGGGAGTTATTTAGGAAGCGCAACACTGTTTTGTTATGTATATTTTATATGTGAAGTGAACACATTTTCTGTGTGTGCAGAAGCCAGGTTGGGGGGGGGGGGGGGGGGGGGCATTTTTTTTTTTTTTTTGTGAGGTTTTTTTGGTATATCACCTACCACACATATCATTATTTAGTGATTTAGGTTATTATTTGCGCTGATAGAAATGTGCTATATTGTTTGATATTTATAGTAATTACTGTTTCTGTTACTTAAGATTAAAAACCTAGAACAATCAAAAATAAACTGTCACATATTTCAAGCATATGTTTTTACATGAGTATGATAATTTCAGAAGTTTTAGAGTATGTTGAAACTAATTGGATCAGTATGAATTAAAAGAAGAAAGGGGTAATTATGTAATAATATACTTAGTTTGTAGAAACCCCCGTTATTCTTGGATCCTTTTCTGCACTGATGCAGCTGGTAATAGTTCATCTATTATTATAGATAGAATTAAATGACTGAATAAAAAAATTCCTATTGTGTTGTTAGGGTCTAAATCAATAAAAAATAATTTTATTGTATAAATGTATCTTTTGCTGTATATGTGGCAATCCCCCTTCCTATACTCTCCAACTGGGATGTAAGTGCCTTGAGCTTTTGAGCAAGTTTATCAAAAGATCAAAATATAACTTTTGGCTTGAAAGAAACACTGCATACCAGCTTAAGAACCTTATGTGATTTGTGAAACTAAAGTGTACTAAAGCTTAAAGGGAAAGTTGTTTGTGTATCAAAGCAGCTACCCTAAACATTTAAGCCGATCGACCAAAAAATGGTTAAAGCAGAAAAAAAGACAATGGGGGTTATTTACGAAAGGCAAATCCATTTTGCACTACAAGTGCACTTTGAAGTGCAGTCGCTGTAAATCTGAGGGGTAGATCTGAAATGAGGGGAAGCTCTGCTGATTTTATCATCCAATCATGTACAAGCTAAAATGTTGTTTTTTATTTTCCTTACATGTCCCCCTTGGATTTACAGCAAGTACACTTGTAGTGCAAAGTGGGTTTGCCTTTCGTAAATAACCCCCAATGTTTGGAATGGTCAAGCCAAAGTACTTAGCTTACCCTTAAAGAAATGTTTTGGATGGACCAGAAAATGGAAGGCCAAGTAGAAAAGCTCCCCAACCTCCTTGAGCTGAAGCTGTTCTGTAAGAAGTAGTGGAATATTATTTCTCCAAACTGACTTGCAGAACTGATCAAGAGTGTGTGTAAGTGTTCAGTTGTAGTCATTGCTGCCTAAAGGTAGGGGGCACACTAGTTACTGAGAGCAAATGTTCACATACTTTTACAATACACATTACATTCAGTAATTTTGGATCATTTTCCATAATAAATGCAGAATAACAACAAACATGTTTTTGCTTATTTTTTTTTTTTTACTGCATTATCGAAAAAACAGAAACTTCACCCACACAGGGGTAACCTAAGTGGACCCCCGGGGGACCACGTGGCCACCAACAGCTAAAGTACAAAACAACTCGAGGTGTGTATGGGTGGCTCACGCCGTTACATATAATGCAGTGTATACATAAATAACAGCTCCGCCAGGCCAGACCCGCTAAGCTGCTCCCCTCCACCCCCACTGTTGTAGGATGACATGGCTTATACATGATGAAAAGGTTTTAACTCTGAAACATCAGACATGTGCAGTGAAGTCCTTGTTAAGCCATTTGCCTCAGACTTTGTAAAACTTCTGTGGACAACCCCTATTATAGTGTCTTTATAAAGAGGTATGACAGAGTTGACAAGGTTCATCCATGCTGAGACTGTAGGAAGAGTCGATTATGTTTTTGTTGATTTATTTGGGTTCTTATTATTATGTCACATTTATGAAGAATATTGAAAGTTCAAAAAGGGTTCAAAAACCTTAACCACTTCAGCCCCAGAAGGATTTACCCCTTTCCTGACCAGAGCACTTTTTGCGATTTGGCACTGCTTCTCTTTAACTGACAATTGTGCGGTTGTGCGACGTTGTACCCAAACAAAATCTACATCCTTTTTTTCCCCCACAAATAGAACCTTCTTTTGGTGGTATTTGATCACCTCTGCTGTTTTTATTTTTTGTGCTGTAAACAAAAAAAGAGTGACAGTTTAGAAAAAAAAAACACATTTTTTTTTCTTTTTGCTATAATAAATATCCTCCAAAAATATATAAAAAAAACACTTTTTTCCTCAGTTTAGGCCGATATGTATTCTTCTACATATTTTTGGAATTTTTTTTTTGCAATAAGCATATATTGATTGGTTTGCGCAAAAGTTATAGCGTCTACAATATAGAGGATAGTTTAATGGCATTTTTATTATTATTATTTTTTATTATTAGTAGTGGCGGCGATCTGCGATTTTTATCGGGATTTCGTCATTATGGCAGACATATCGGACATTTTTGACACTATTTTAGGACCATTGTCATTTATACAGCGATCGGTGCTATAAAAATGCATTGATTACTGTGTAAATGACACTGGCAGTGAAGGGGGTTAACCACTAGGGGAGATGAATGTGTTAAGTGTGTCCTAGGGAGTGATTCTAACTGTGGGGGGGGAGGGGCTACAACACACATGACAGCGATCACTGCTCCCGATGACAGAGAGCAGTGATCTCTGTCCTGTCACTAGGCAGAACGGGGAAATGCTTTGTTTACAAAAGCATCTCCGCTTCTTAAAGGGGATGTACCTGTACGCCCTTTTTCCCACCAGTGCCATTTTGACAACGTATATCGGTGTGTGCTGGTTGGGAAGTGGTTAAAATATGATTTTTAAAACAGCTTACCTATAAAATCCTTTTCTTTGAAGTACATCACAGGACACGGAGCCATAGTAGTTACTATGTGGGTTATAGGCCACTTTCAGGTGATGGACACTGGCACACCCTAAGACAAGAAGTCCACTCCCTATATAACCCCTCCCACTACTGGGAGTACCTCAGTTTTTGTAGCAAAGCAATACACATGTATACCAGAAAGAAGGGAGGGACCTCTGTGTCCCATAATGTACTTCAAAGAAAAGGATTTTACATGTAAGCCGTTTTAAAAATCCTATTTTCTTATCGTACATTACGGGTCACAGAGCCATAGTAGTTACTATGTGGGATGTCCCATAGCAATGCCAACTGAAGGGAGGGAGACACAACAAAACAAAAGTAGGGCACCAAGAGACTAGAGGACGTATACCGCTCTCTGCAGTACAGTACATCTACTTGATAGAATGTGGTAAATGTATGGACTGAAGACCAAGTTGTGGCCTTGCTGATTTTGAGCCATGGAGGCTTGATGATACACTGCCCAGGAAGTACTAACAGCCCCGGTGAATATTCAGCAAGGTATATGATACTCGCTTATTGTTTATAGTATGTAATTTTGCTCAAGTGGTTGTACAGGAGTGATGCCTGTAGTACAGTTTTGTAGAGCTGAAGGTTGGCTTTCCTGTAATAACAACCAATGTGGCCAAGCAGCGGCCCAGCTCATAGTTAGTAAGGTTGAATACAGACACCAGTCCATCCAATTCAACCTGAGTGAGTGTGCGTGTTTACAATTATCCCGATCCCTGTACATTGCATCTCATTAAGGTACCCAAATAGCGCTATCAATTTACACATACATCACACACTCACATTGGTCCCTACCCTCAAGGAGCCCCAGGTCCTCAACCCACATTCATACACTAGGGCCAATTTTGAACAGAAGCCAATTAACCTACCAGCATGTCTTTGGAGTGTGGGAGGAAACCGGAGTACCCAGAGGAAACCCACGGAGAACATGCAAACTTTAGGCAGGTAGTGTCATGGTTGGGATCTGAACCAGCGACCCTTTTTACTGCTAGGTGAGAGTGCTAACCACTACAACACTGTGCCGCCAATGCAGCCAAGCAGCGGCTCCTGTTATTACAAGCAGCAGAAGGGGATGCCCCCCTTCGCAGCTCGCCCGGGTTCTACCATCCCAAGGGGAGACCCAAGCTGCCATGTCCACCGGCTGTCCAGAGACCCGAACAAGGCCGAAATTGGCTTAGATCGGGTCTTTGATGTAGTAACCCCTAAGCGACGTCACTTCCAGTTTACTCGGCAGCCAATGGCGTCAGTTTTTAAAAATTCTGAGCATTCAAAAAGGAAGATTTTGCAGTTTTGAATACTTTCAAGTGCAGAGGAGGGGTGTGGGGTCTTTTAGGCTCGAGATCAGGGCCGATCCCCACCATGGGTCCAGATGGAACCATGGGACCTAGATGGCAGTTTGAGCAGGGGCGGCCGCCACCTCTATATGTCCTGTCAATGTGTGTGTGTATGTAAGAATAAGAGAAGTATCGCTAATTGCCACCCGCTAATGGTCTTAGATCTCAGCCTCAGCTGACTGAGCGCCAGCATAGGCAGTTTATGCTGGCACCGGCCCTGCTCACATGCAGCTTTAACCAGCATACAGCACAGTGTCGGTAAGCACAGCCCCAGGCTTTGTGAATGTCAGCCGCTGCCTCCCTTCAGTGACTTTCAGATGCTCGCTCAGAGTCCCGGCCCCTCCTCCTCTTCTCTGCTAGCGCCTGCCCTTTCTGAACACCTGATCCACCTCCACCACCTGTTTCTCTCCCTCCAGCGTCTGCAACCAAAAGCAATTCCCCCCCCCCCCCCCCACCTTGCCAGTAGCAGACCCTGCGGAGGCACAATTCCAGCCTGGAAACACTCACCGCTGTGCTGGAGGCTTGTGTGACATAATGGGGAGGAGTCGAGACCGGGAGGGGGGGCAGGTGGCACAGGAGCGAGAATGGTATGGAGGGATCTCGCAGCCATAGTAAAGGTAGGGCAAAGTGCTTAGATATTTCTTATTATACAGCCTGGTGACTACATTATAGATTTCACAGGAAAGATGAAAACACAAGGGCATAATGGAGACATAGACAAAAGGGGGCAGTCAGACAGAGAAGGGTGCAAGGGGACAGAGCAAAGGAGATAAGGAGAAAACAGAAGACATGGTGATTGGTTAGATGTGGACAGAGCAGGGAAGATGGGAACAGGGCAGGGAGAGGAAGAAGTTAGAGCAAGAAACATGGGTATAGCCAGTCTGGGTTGCTAAATCCAGATGAACAGTTTGTACAAAAAAAAAAAAAAGGTTACTTTTCTCCTGTCCATAAGGATAGGTTCACATATATGTAGTGCAAGAAACACAGCAAATCCTATGCATTTCCCTCACCACATTGAAATCACACGGCATTCATGCAAACCACATGGGGTGTTAATGTTAAGTTAATGACACCACAAAACGATTTGCAAAATGCAGTGCGATTGACAGAATCAGATTGCATAGGTGTGAATACCCATGTGATATGATTCCAGTGCGGGGGAAAAAAAAAGGTCCTGCGCCTCCCTTTTTGTGCAGATTTAATGTGATTTGAGCCATACAAACAAATGGCTCAAACCTCAACGTACAAACACCACATGCAATGACATGCGGTGTCCTGCACCGCAGATATGTGAACCATACCCAAATGTCTGTAGACAGTAGAAGAGCGCCCGTGAATTTTCCAGCTCTGCACATGTATAGTTCCAGAGCTGGCCAATTGTTAGACAGCTGAGCTCAGCCTGACTCGGGTAGCATGAGAGGTATGGGAGGCTGCATGTGATATCAATCACTTGGCACCTGTTTTTGTCACCAGAGCCCACTTAGATCAGAGTTGCCAGTGCTCTCCCTAAATCAGGTTGCCCAGGACCCCCTTTTATCAGAGTTTATTACAGTTTAAAGGGGAACTCGGCAGATTCTGTTGAAAGGGCTCATTCAAACAGGTATTGAGTCTCCTTCTCCACACGGAGCTGCTGTCTGCTGTGTGTTTATCTTGGAGCTGGATGAAGGGAGCCCAAAAAGTGGGTGCAAATGGGTTGCTGCTAGATATATTTATCAACTCCTGCCCACATGTCAAATTTTGACATGCAATTTTGTCCATGCAGCCACTGCATATACATCCACTTCTACATACTGCCTGTATGCAGTTCCAAGGTGTATGTACAGTATACACAACCGATGGAGTATTGGTCTGAATGAGCCTTAAGGGGAAATTCTGGGGACTATGATGCGATTGCTGACTGCTGCACTCTATACATTATGTTGTACATTTTTACATAGTCCTGAGACACAAGGTCTCGACAGCTACTGGTTTTAATGAAGTTCTTTATGGCCTGCTGTGATAGACAAGATGATATTCTTTTTGTGAGATTTTTTTTGTGTCTGTGAGCCTGTCAGTTGTGGTACAGTAATTAGGAGTATTTTGTGGTACAATGACTGCTATATATGTGCAGTATACAAAGCGACTAGGCAGAATCTGGCCATACATACTGGCTACGCATTGTGGGGGGTAAGTGGGGTGGCACAAGGCTTGTGAGTTTTACTGGAACAAAGCCAAGTTTTCAAGAGGTGGACATAGTAAATCTAGGTAATGTGAGTGGCTGGCTTAATTGGTTGCTCTATGTTTAGTCAGGGCAAGTCCCTCAAGTCCTGAGCATTGGCTAGAAAGAACTGCCCCCTCCATTCCATCCAAACTAATGTGGCAGATGTGCAAAAAATGGGGTATAAGTTAAGCTGCTGCCCATGGCAACAGCACAGGGTCCAAGGCTAGGTTCACATCTCCACAGTTCCGTACGCTGCATTTGCAGGAGCACAAGAGCCCATTCACATACCTGCGTTTCCTGCAGAAAAAAGGTCCCCTGAACCTTTTTTAAGACGTAACCACACAGAAACCACATGTGCTTTGTCACCATGCATTTCCATGTCTGGGAAACCGCATCACATTGTTCAGTGTGTGGGAGTGCCATTAAGAGTTGATGGCACCCTGTGTGTTTTCTCTTAAAGCAGTGTATTTTTAGTTGCATGTGGATATGAAAAAATGTGCAATTTACATGCAACCCCACAGATGTGAACCAAATTTTTTAACCAAAAATTTGTAGAAAAATACATATTGGCCTAAACTGAGGATTTTTTATATATATATATATATATATATATATATATATATATATATATATATATTTTTTTTTTGGGCGGCATATTTATTATAGCAAAAAAGTAAAAAAAATATTGCTTTTTTTTTTCAAAATTGACACTCTTTTATTTGTTTATAGCGCAAAAAATAAAAACCACAGAGGTGATCAAATACCACCAAAAGAAAGCTCTATTTGTGGGGAAAAAGGGACATCAATTTTCTTTGGGTACAATGTCGCGCAATTGTCAGTTAAAGCGACACAGTGCCGTATCGCAAAAAATAGTCTGGTCATTAGGGGGGTAAATTCTTTCGGGGCTGAAGTGGTTAAAAATATGAAAAAAAACTGTGCTCGCGTGCCAAAGCAAACGCATATGCAAGTCGCGCCCGCAAATGTAAACAGACACATGTGAGGTATCGCCACGATTGTTAGAGCAAGAGCAATAATTCCAGTGCAAGACCTTCTCTGTACCAGAGTTTGTTGCCATTTCATGAGTGTGCGCAATTTTAAAGTGTGACGTCTTAGATATATATTTCACATTACATAAAAAATAAAAATAAAAAATTGGGCTCGAAAATTCGCTACCCAAATACAGTGTGACATAAAATATTGCAACTACCTCCATTTTATTCTCTAGGGTCTCTGCAAAAAATACTGATTTTAACTTGTAAGTAACAAATGTCAGAAATAGGCCTGGTCTTGAAGTAGTTAACCACTTAAGACCTGGAAGAATTTAGCCCCTTCCTGACCAGAGCACTTTTTGCGATTCGGCACTGCGCCGCTTTAACTGACAATTGCGCGTGCGTGCGATGTGGCTCCCAAACAAATTTGATGTCCTTTTTTTCGCCCACAAATAGAGCTTTCTTTTGGTGGTATTTGATCACCCCTGCGGTTTTTTATTTTTTGCGCTATAAATAAAAAAAGGGGGACAATTTTGAAAAAAAAAAAAACGCATTATTATTTACTTTTTGCAATAATAAATATCCCCCAAAAATATATAAAACATTTTTTTCTCAGTTTAGGCCAATACGTATTCTTCTACATATTTTTGGTAAAAAAATAATAATCGCAATAAGCGATTATTGATTGGTTTGCGCAAAAGTTATAGCGTTTACAAAATAGGGTATAGTTTTATGGCATTTTTATTAATATTTTTTTTTAAATGGCATTGAGTTATGATTTTTATCGTGACTGCGACATTATGGTGGACACATCAGACATTTTTGGGACCATTGTCATTTATACAGCAATCAGTGCTATACAAATGCACTTATTCCTGTGTAAATGACACTGGCAGTGAAAGGGTTAACCACTAGGTGGCAGTGTAGGGGTTAAGTGTGTCCTAGGGGGCGTGTTTCTAACTGTGGGGGGTGTGGCTGTGTGTGAGACATCACTGATCTCTGCTCCGATCATAGGTAGCACAGATCAGTGACACTGTCACTAGGCAGAACGGGGAGATGCTTGTTTACATTAGCATCTCCCCATTCGGCAATCGCGGGTATCCCAGCGACCCGACTCACTGAGCTTGCAGCGCACGCCTGCTGCCTGCCTCTTAAAGGGAAACGTACAGGTACGTGATTCTGCCTGTACAAGCCCTTCTGCGGACAAGCGGCTTAAAGGCTAAATTCATCTCTAAGGAAAAAATAATAAAACGCACATATTTTTGCAGAAAAAAGTGTTTACATTATTTTTTGCTAAAGGAACCTGCAGGGCATTGCACCCACAATTAGCGGATCCCAGGTGCAATGTCGGGTTCCTGCACATTTTTCCTCCAGCTTTGTGCACTTACCTCTGCATAGGCTGTTACATAGCTGGAAGAAAAGTGAAGAAGAGTGAATGGACTACGAGTTGATCAGCACACTCACATTCCATTGAGATCAACAAGCCTGTCTGCTGCGGTGTCAGGACTTGTCATTTTTTTCATTCACAGATCACTGCTGCTTGTACAGCCATACCTATTTTAAGTGTGATAGCACCTGCTGAGGAGAGGGACCTTCACCCACTGTCACAGTGAAGGGAGGCACGGGTTTGGGATGTGGGGGACAGCAGGAGCTGGAACATGTTACACTCTAAATCCACATTCCTTTTTAACCTTTAAATCAGGTTTGACTTACAATAATTGTTGTCAAAAAACAAGCTAATATCTACTTTTTAATGTATAAATCAGGACCAGAATTGATACTGAGAGAGTAGTTCTAAAGTTCTTACATCATATTAAAACTTGAATTATTAATTAAAAAAACAATTGCACAGAACTGTTTTGAAAGAGAATGAGCTGCTATTGGGATTTTGTGTTGGAATATGGCTGCCTGAGCTTTTTAAGTGTGCCTGACTCTGTATAACAAGCAGCTTTATGGAAACTTTGTTTTTAGAACTGCAAGTGGGATTTGTGTATAACAGGGGAGTAAAGACATCATCCCATTATACACAAGTTACCTTTCGAGGATGCAACTGAAGTTTATACATCTGGAATAACAATATGAGCAGTGCCCTAAGTGGCTGCCTCTCTATATTTAAAGTGAGGTCCTTAGTGCTACTAATTAATAGAATAAACAATGAAGACTAATAATCTGAAGTACACTAAATCGTTGCAATATCTGAAGTGTACACTAAACACAAAATGATGAAAGTGATCCGCGCAGACTTCTAACACATTAATGTTATAGAAAAGGAAAAACCCCAAATAGTGTGAAAAAGTAAACACAATAGCTGAAATCCAAAATAAAATGTGTATACATCAAAAAAGTCCATCAAAGTGATAAATTAGTGACAATAATCATGAGCGTCCATAATCCTGGTGAATCTTCTAAATAAACAGTTGTGTTGTGAAATTGATGTTAATCTTCATGACTAAATAGTTATGTAATGCTCCCAGAGCCCTTACCTCCAAATGGAGAAAAATAAGCCTTGGATCGCCTATGTGTTGTCCATACTCCCAATCGATGTCCGTGTAGATGGTTATGGACGTGGTTCACGATCCGCGGAGCAAGCCCTCTCTCTGCTGACAGTTTGAATAACCTCAAACCCTCGTGGTTTCATTATGGACATTCAATATTCGCGATGTAGCTGCAATACGCTCATGGGCCACAGTTTTGTTTCCAAGGCCTATCTGACCTACCAGCACATGGCAATCTCTATATTAGTGCTCTAATTCCTGCTGCTGTTATCTTGTGTGTCTGAGAACTTGGCAGAAGTGACTCTGCTGATAACAGAGGAACGGAGAAGCAGAAAGACATGGCAATTAAAGCTTTGGCGAGTGATAAGCACTACAGATATATATGTGCTCAGGTCAAATTTAATTAATGGAGTTTACAACCACTTTAAGGAGGGGGCTTGAAACCTTGATTACCTGTCTGTACCATGCTCAGAGATCTTCATGATTAGCTGTAAATTAGATGTACACACTGTCTGTCTTAACAAAGAGTTAAAGATCTCAAAGCTTGGGTGGTAACGATATATGTTAATGCACATTTGAACCATAAATATGTCCAATAATAGTACATTGCAAGCTATTCTAAAAAATAATATCCTATGTATAAGCCTGCTCTAAAATAAAAAAAACAATTGGAAAAGTAAGAAATACATATTTTTATTTGTAGGTATGCTGTGTGAAAATGAACACATGACAGAGGGGGTTCCTCAAATGTTACTGCAAAGGTGAAATTTACACTTTACAGTAAAAAAACGGCTCTATCCATACATAGATAAAAATACTATTCCTTATTTATGTTTTTCTAGGGAATGCATGCATTTCAGAGAAGGTTAAGAAGTGTTTCCCCACAGGGACACAGGCTGCAGTAAAAACCTACAAATTAAAACAATGTTTGGTTGAAGTACCACTTGAATATCCTCGAGTCAGCTACCCTAATGACGAAGATATGTCTTTATATACAGACAATACTGTTTGAGACGAAGCAAATGAGGGCTGATTTCATGTTGTACAATGTAACTAATAGTTTTATGGTTGCTTATAACACTGAGATTATCACTCTGGGCAGTGTACCACTATCTATGCTGTTGACTGAGATGGTAAAAACACAAATATATGGAATAAACGAGACAAAAATCAGGCGCACTGTGGTTTTATTGATGAAAACAAAAAATGTTTCATTCCTTCAGAATTATATGGGTTAGTAGCTGAATGATGACACATCTGTAGTTAATCCCATCTCCAGAGCTCAGTTTAGGCTTTCTCACAATACGTATCCATACCACAGTGCAAGGCAATTCTTTAGAAAAATAAACCACTTTTGTGAAAACCGCTGAAGTGTTCCATTCATTTGAAAGAAATTTATGGCAAATCTGAAAAACAAAAACATGAAAATATGAATGAAAGAACAAAACCAAAAAAAACTAAAACAAAGAATAGGTAATCTTATTATCCAATGCAAGCAATGATGATGGAATCAGCTTGGCTAATTGCAAATGTTTTGACTGACACGAGTAAAGGCAGATTTGTCTAAAAAAATTATTGCCTAGATTTCTGAATTATAACATTTGGCGACGGTCAAACAAGCTTGCAAATATTGTGGCAAATTCAACATTTGCTAATTGTTTTTCACTTATCAAGGTCATCTAGTTTTATAAATTCTAAAGAGACATTCAACAAATGCCAACATCTGCTCACATGACATATTAGCATAGAAAGAAAAGCAACTTATTTTACTCAGATGTCTTATTACATACAGCAAGTACAACAACGAGGCTGAAATTGCTTGTTTTACTAATTTTATAACAGGTGAAGTCATCACTTAGCTTTATCTTAGAAGCCTTGGTGGGCATCAACGAATCTACTAAAGCAACTACAGTATATAGTTTAAATTTTATCACATGCTCAGAGCATGCAAACAGTATTTTGCTAATCATATGCCCAGAATAGCCCCAATATTTTATTAAAAATGCCCGCAGTCATTGGTCCTATAGTGTAATGTTACTAATGCAAGGATTGCAACATTTTTGGTGACTTCATAAGAAGTATGAAAAAACACACTAAGGGTTCAATTCATAAAATGGCAATGTGGCTTTACTGTAGTCATAACTCTTGCTATAAAAAATATGTAAAAGCCTCTGCACATTTATAAAGCGCAAATGTGCATTGTGTTCCGCTTGCATTGACTCTGAAGCAAGATGAGGGCCATTCAAATGAATAAGAAAAAAAAATGGGAGGAGGAAGTCATTCAAATTTGTATACCAAACTGCTTTGGAAGCTAAACAGTTGTTACTATTAAAAACTGGAAGATTATCTGAAACACATCTTTACCACTTGAGCGTTCGGCTTGCATGCCCCTTACGGACCACAGCATTTCTTACATTTCGATTACTAACCTGCTTTTAATGGATACCTTCTCAATACTTTAGATAATTTTGACAAAGAAATACATTGTTTTTTTTTTTGGGTTTTTTTTTCTAGGCCTTCTTTTGGCATTGTTTTCTTGAAAAGAATATTTGCAAAAAAAAAAGTCCCTACAGCCATTTTTTTTTGTCATTGTTCAATCACCCGAGGTTAACTGCATGTAACCCAGTTGTAATAATTAGAGAACCTATGTCAGATACTGTGCAAGAGAAAGAAGCCGTTCATGATTTTATTTCTGTCTGTGTAACTGGTGACAAGGATATCATCTGGGAGAGTAACGTTTCCTATTCATTTTAGTAAGCAGGATTGAAAAAGAAGGGAAGGACAAAATTTTGAGCTGTCATCACAACAGAATTTTAAGGGAAGTGTTCCAATAGGACTTTGGATATGCAATTGAAGTCTCTGACTTTGGAGAGATTTCCTCCCATTTCCCATTGTTTATTTGGGATAAGAAGTTAAGGGCAATTTCCCCAGTGGGACACAGGGGAAAATGTTAAATATAGAAGGCTACTTTCAGACTGGAGCGTTGTGGGCATCGACGGTAAAGCGCCGCTATATTTAGCGCCACTTTATTGTTATTTTAGCGGCGCTATTTGGCCGCTAGCGGGGCGGTTTTAACCCTTGCTAGCGACTGAAGGAGGGTTAAAAGCGCCAGCATAGTGCCGCTGCAGCGGCGCTGCCCCATTGTTTTCAATGGGAAGGGGCACTTTAGGAGTGGTGATTACAGCGCTGCAAAGATGCGGCTTGCAGGACTTTTTGTACCGTCGTGCAAGTGCACCGCTCCAGTGTGAAAGCCCTTGGGCTTTCACATTGGAGACACAGGAAAGGCGCTATACAGGCACTATTTTTAGCGCTGCATCACCTGTAAAGCGATTCAGTGTGAAAGCAGCCTAAATATTTAATAATATAAAAAAAACACTGTAGAACAAAATGTAAAAAAATATATATATATATATATATATATATATATACACAGTATGTTTATATATTCAGTTTTTTGTGTAAAATGTAACAGTATATACAAACTAACTTTTCCCACACAAACACAAAATAGAACTGAAAGAAGAGCACAGAATCAGAAAATCACACATTTGTGTTTCGTGCAAAAACAAAATGATGTTACCTTAACAGTCAGTTCCGTGCCCTGGGTGGCTGATAAAATTGCTGAGTGGGTCTCGTAGATCTTCTGGGCTGGCCATCACCTCCTCTACGGAAATCTAGGGAGTCTCCAATATCTCCCTCTTCTTCCTGCACAAGACAAATTAGTGGCCATCAAGACACCCTGAGGTAATATAAAGTAAGCAGCACACCTACTGTATCTTGCATGCCCTGTATATTTTTTCATATTAGACATAATACCACCCATAATGTAAGTAAAGTTCCTACTATCCCCACTTAAGCTTTCACACATGTATACCTCTTAACAACCAGAGCAGTTTTTACATTCCCGCTATTGGTTACTGATTTGATAATTTTTTCAATACTTCTCATAAAAATGTACGACACATATCTTGCTATGGAGTCAGTCAATATTGGGATTCTGGTATGGGAAGTGAGCGATTCCATCAGGGAAGTACTTCCAGTGTGGAATTACCCACCTGACACGGATCTAACAGCTGCTGCAGTCTTAAGCCAGCCATACATGGACCAAAATTTGGCTATGTTCAGCAGGGAGCAGCCAAATTTCAATCCATGTATAGACAGGCTGGCTGTACAGAAGTCCATCTACCAATCGACTTCGATCAGTGACACCAGCTTTAGCCAGCAGCGCTGATAAGTGTATTCGAATGGCAAAGAAGTTTCTGTGCTGCCAGAATACAATAGTGCAGTGGGGAGGATCCTCCTATCCACATGCAGTGTATGGATTGGGGATCAAGACTTTTTTTTTTGTTCAACCCACTGGTTGAATGAAAAAAAAAAAATGAAAAAAGAAATTATGGGCTGCTTTACTGAGATCATAATAAAATAAGGCTGTCAAAATGGCAGCTGGATTCAAACCAATATTAGTAGTGGAGAAGGACAAGGATGTACAATAAATATCACATTTTTTTGGAGCACAGCAAAAATTCCAACACCAATATATGTTTCTACAATTACCTATGATAAATCACACCCAGTCATTAGAAAACAACATCCATTAAATACAATATGAAACAATAAATAAAAATATAAAATCATAAGATCATCTATAGCTACAACCTACATTTATGACAGTTGTAAGTGTGCATATGATTAAAAAAAAAAAAAAAGCTGAGGTTAACTTGAGTGAAAAAGGTATATCAAAAGGTTACTAGATTCTAATTATACAGCCAGCTAACTTTGCATAAAAATTAAATCTTTTGTAAAAGTTAAACTTGGCCAAGTTCTCTTCCTTGTATCCTCAGTGCATCCTCACGGATGTTATAGGTGGCCTGATTGTTTTGACAAGTGTACTCCACTGAGGGTTACTTCTAACTATATCTACAACTCATAATACATTAGTATGATGGTGAATGGGAAGAATGCTCCTTACACTTGTCATCATTGGGAAGAATCACATCCTTACAGATAACTGAAAAGCGCAATGGTGTCAGTGGAAACTTATCTGAGAGGCAAACAATGCTCAAAAAAAAAAAAAAACCCTAGCAAGCTCTGGAGGAACCCTAGCTGAGAAACCCTGATCTACTGAGATAACAGAACCTTCTCTTAATACAATTCATGTATAATTTAACCGCTCTGTGATCCCTAAGAGGCTAACCTGTTCATAGGGAGACAAGCCTGCCATATAGAACCCTCCTGGAGACCTGCATATATTTGGAATGTAAAAAAAAAAAAGTAATCACTCTAGGAACTGCTGGCAGCGCTGTAGTTTGCCTGTCACTTTTGCTGAACAACTTAGGCCACGTGTAAATAAAAGCATCTACCATAAAAAAATATAAATATTCTGATTACCATTATTCTAGTAAACGCACACATCTATTGAAATGCAGTATTTTGTATGATAGTTGTGTTTTATTTTTTATGTCTACATTACATAAACTTCCATTCTCCTAGTAGTTTCAGATTTTATGTGAGGAGGAACTGAACTAACAGTCACTACATGGGAGTGCAGTATGTATTTTGTCTCATATCTCTTTTGTTCTACTTTAACAAGGGGAAAATAAAAATAAGAGTGAGTTTGGGCTCATTTATATTTGAACACAATTGCACTGTAGTGTGCATTTTCATTTGTTGAGGGAGATTGCATTATTGCATCAATTAAAAAATTATTAGTTGTCTCACCCATCAACATTTCTTGCTGTTGTATACATTTTTATGCAGCAGAGGTGCGTTCTAAATGTGTGCTGAGGTGCTACGCAACAGAACTGGTAATGCAATGCACTAAAGCTTGAATGGTGTTCCACTGTATGTTACTGCGATGCAGGTAGTGTGGATAGTGTGAACAAGCCCATTCAAAACAATAGCTGTGCTTTAGTGACAGTAATTGATTAATAAAGGTGTATTTATTAAGTAGCTTAAAGCCATGGGGCAATCCATCAAAAAAAAAAAAAAAAAAGCCAATCTGAAATTACCAAGCAAGCCCACTTATTAACTGAATTTTTAACAGACATTTCCAGAATGATATCTATTCATTTTTAAAGTATAGCTATATGCAACTATATGTCATTTTGCCAACACCAAAATCTGTCAGGTCTCAATTCTGTCGCTCAGTTTTTCTTGATGGCTCAAGCTGTCAAAATCCTTAATGGATTATTGGCACATATACCTAATGCATGTTATCCCAAAGGAGCAGAATGTTTTTCAGCAAGGGTAAAAGTTCCAGTAACCTATTAAAATACAGTGCTAACAATATCTGAAATGCTGTACAAAACTATATACGCTGGTGTAAATAAACATGTGAAAGAAAAATATTTTGTAAAAAATGTAAAGTCATGTTTGTTTCTCTTTTAGTTATTTGCAATTTACTTGCTTTCAGTGAAATTTATTTAAACAGGTCGTTAATCCTACAGAAATAGTTAAATATAATAAAGGCTAGATTTAGTAATGCTCACGCATAATAGCAAATATAATTTGAAATTGTGGTTAATTAAACCATAAAGCTTATCTCCAGCAATTATATCTAACTGCAAGCTTTAGTAAACCTTTATAATTTACTTCCTATTGATGTGGAGTAGACATCCATAAAGGAAATTTTCATCTAGTCAGTTGCATTCATTTCGTATTCATTTTTATAAAATGATAGAGCATATAAATACCGTATTTATGGGCGTATAACACGCACTTTTTTCCCCTTAAAAGCAGGGGAAAATCGTGGGTGTGTGTTATACGCCAATCCCCCGAAATTCCGAGCCTCTGGGCGGCTTTCAGCCGCCTTCGGCTCTTCAAGGCGACTTTCGGCCGCCTTCGGCCATTATCAGTGGCTTTCGGCCATCTTCGGCCGTTCTCGGCAGCTTTTGGGCCGTTCTCGGCAGCTTTCGGCTGCCTTCGGCTCTTCTCGGCGGCCGAAAGCTGCCGAGAATGGCCGAAGGCTGCCGAAAGCTGCCGAGAAGAGCCGAAGGCCCGCCGAGAACTACCGCACGCCGCCGAGATACACATTCGGCTCTGTATCTCGGCGGCGGCATTTTTAAAAAATAAAATAGACACGGCTGCAATGGGGGACAAGACTGCATAAGGCTGCAATGGTGGACAAGACTGTAATGGTGGACAAGGCTGCAATAGGCTGCAATGGTGGACAAGGCTGGACTAAGTTTTTTTTTCCCCCCTTAAACTTCCCTCCTAAACTTGGGGTGCTTGTTATACGCCGATAAATACGGTACGTGTGATGACAATAAAACATTTGCACATGCATCTTTTTTTTTTATATACAGTATTGACCACAAAAATTGACCAGTCAACCAGTTAAATTGAGGACCAAAATTTTCATAAAGTTTAGCTCCCTTTATTGAGTTAAATTTTAGTGCTCTTCTTGAAATATGACATTACTTCTGTTCTTGTAGTTTTGCAGCTGCCGACTTGCAGGGTGAGTATATAAATGCATGGGATCTGAAGTGTCTTCTTGAGCATTATAGTGAAGGTAGGTGGTCAGCAGAGTGCTCATTGTTCTTCTGAGAGTTTGCTGTACAGAAAGCAGTACCCAAAAATCTATACTTGCTCCACCCTCTCCTGCTGTTTAAGTCCCTGAATATTTGTCTTCTACTCCTCTGCAGCTGTCTCTTGTTTTTTTCAATAAGAAGTCAAGTTATTCAATCACCAATCATCAATGGAGCAAATCTAAAATGAGATAGCAAAGTCCTGCTCATTCCCCGCAAACAAGGCACAGCACAGAGAAAGACTCTGTTAATCAGTCCTGGGAAAAAAATCAGCTGCAGGGAGCCTAAAGGCAATACCAATTGCCAAATCTTTGTCTTGACCTTTTTTGGCCACAGCCTTACAGTCTAGGTCACGTGTCAAATACAAGGCCTCCCAGGCCATTAAATGTGGCCCTCGCACCTCTCCTGCAGCTGCGGCAGGAGAGGTGCGAGGGCCACCCTCATCTCTGCCCCCATCTTGTATCACCACAGAGAGGAAGACAAAACTCCTTCTACAGATCCTGCTCCTCTTTGTGCAGATGCCGAACCCCCTCATCTCCACCTTCTCTGGTCTCAGCATTCAGCAGATTCCAGCAGCTGACTCTAGCCCTCCTCTGATCCTCCTCCAGAGCATGAATTTTCTGCTTCTCAGCAACATTCCCAGCAGCAGTACACGGTAAAGGGGAGGAGGGGTAGGGGTGCACTGTGATGTAAGGGAGGTTGGGGTACTCTTGACTTCTGATATTGGGGGGAGGGGGCTCTTGAAATATGTTGTAAGGGGATGGTGGCTTTGGACATCTGCTTATGATTATGAAAATATTACAATTCTATGCCAGTTGAAAAGGAGGGTTGCACATTGCTGGTATCATTTATCATTTAGTTTGACCCTATTGTAATTCCAGGAATTGGAAAGTTACCAAAAAGACAAACCTGTGGGGCAAGAAAATTCTGATCCATGCTGTTACTCAGATTAATGGTACTATAATGCACAAATGAAAGGGAAAGGCACTCTGATATTTCAACCTTTTGCTGCTAACCCTGTCTCACATTTTTTTTACCAGGTAGTTGCTCCATTTTCTTACTATTATCTAGCTTTTTGCTAACATTCACTTACAACACTTACCGTTTGTCAAATGCCCACTCCATAGACACCAAGGTATACTTGGAAACACACAATGTGACTGTGGGTTGTAAAGTCATTCATTTTAAATGGGACACCAACACACTAATACAGTAGTGGTCAATGCACCTGGACTGTAGCACCCCACGATGCCCATGCATTTAAAGAAACCTACTAGCTACAGATAGGCTTCCAATTTCCTGCTTACAGCTAACAAAGCAATAGGATGCACAACAAAATAGATCAACCCGAAACACTTATATATACACAAGTACTTTCACATATATTAGCAGTTTTTTTTAGATGTACCTTTAGTAATTTTGCACAGGTTAATGTGCTCTTTTATATTGGGGTTAAGGGTGCAGCTTGTATATGCAATAATTTTCACTTTAATTAACCTCAAGTGTGGAGTATGTATTATGTTTTCTGGACCCTTCATCCTCCAGATGGTAAAAGGCCTTCCTGCTGCTGTGATGTCACTTCTGGAACTTTATGTTTTATTATGATTTTTACTAATATTTTTCTTACATGCTTTTATCTATACATTTATTCATTTAATTTCCATTGTAAAACAGAACAATGTTAAACAATTTATAATAGAGTGAGATCTGGTTATACAGAGCAGAATTCATCTGAAAATGATTAAAAGTAGAATAAAGATTTGTCTTTTTTCCCACACCTTATGCATATGTATTATGGTAGAAATAGATTCATTTATTTTAAGTTTGTTTTGAAAAACAAAACAAAAAAATCTACATTTTCATCACCATTGAGAAGTTTCACTGTAAAAAAACATATCTGAACCTGAAAAGCTCATGATCTAATGTGAGGGAAATGATCCCATGTCTATAGGTAGTCTGCAACCTGTGGATTCACTTTCTTAGCTGGGCAGTCATTCATCAGCCAGGAAGCTACGCATCGGACCTACTTGGACATTCCAACATGACAACGATCCAAAACACAAGACCAAGTCGACTTGTCATTGGCTATAGCAGAATAAAGTAGAGGTCGACCGATATGGGGTTTTCTCTGGTCGATGCCGATATTTAGAAATCGCGGCAACTGATACATGATGCAGATTTTTTTTGGGGCAGATATGTTAGGCCGTTTTTTTTTCCATTTTTTCCCCTTCATCTCATAAAATCTAACAGTTAGGCCGCGTACACACGGGCGGATTGTCTGTCCAACTTAGTCCGCTGAACAGTGTTTCAGCGGACAATCCGCTCGTGTGTGGGCTTCAGCGGACTTTTTCAGCAGACAGTCTGACGAACAAAGTCTTACGGAATTTCCGTAAGACAGTCCGTTCAAACTTGGTTTTTTTCCGTCCAAACTTGGTTTCAGCGGACAGTCCGCTCGTGTGTAGGCAAGTTGGACGAACTAAGTATGGCGCATGCTCAGAAAGGGTTTACACGGCCGAAGGTTGCATTGCAGTGTATAGGACGTTGTTTTTCTAGTCCCGTCGTATGTGCTGTACACGTCATCACGCACGCTTTCAGCGGACTGTCTGCTCATCGTGTGTGGTCAAGTCCGTTCATGCAAATTTTGAACGGACTGTCTGTCGGATTGTCTGCCGAACTTAGTTGGGCAGACAATCCGCCCGTGTGTACGCGGCCTTAGACACTTTTCACACTAGGGCGTTTTTCAGGCGCTTTTGGGATAAAAAAAAAGCGCCTGTAAAACGGCTCCCCTACAGTCTGTGTGAAAGCCTGAGTGCTTTCACACTGAGGCCATGTGCTGGCAGGATGTTAAAGTCCTGCAAGCAGTATCTTTTGAGCGGTGTATACCGCTTCTCCACCACTCCTGCCCATTGAAATGAATGGGCACCGCTGCACATTTAACGGGCACGTTTAACCTCTTCCTCGGCCACTAGCTGGGTTATAAGTGCCCTGCTAGCAGCTGAATAGCGCCGCTAAAATGACAGTAAAGCGCCGCTAAAACTAGCAGCGTTTTACCATCAACGTCTGCCTGCTCCAGTGTGAAAGCAGCCTTAAGTAATAAGTGATACAGAAAATGTCTTACATTTAAACATTTATTAAACAAAACAAACCTCCAATCAGTTCACTTGTATGTATAGTTTAGATTAAAAAACAAACTATATATTAAATTTTAAATACACAAAAACAGGTACTCAGAACTTTTGGACCAAAAAAAATGGGCTAACTTAACTGTTTTAGTTTATTTTTTTTTTAAATCATTAGTGTATTTTTTCCCCAAAAAATTGCGTTTGAAAGATCGCTGCACAAATACCATACGACAAGCATTTACAGGAACTGGAGGCTTTATGCCAAGAGGAATGGGCAACTTTACCATCTGACAAGATAAAGAGCCTCATCCACAAATATCACAAAAGACTTCAAGCTGTCATTGATGTTAAAGGTGGCAATACACGGTATGAAGAACTGGGGTATTTAACCACTAGAGATCCGCGCTGTAGCCGTCATTTGGACCTCCTTTGCCGGGACGACGTCTATTGACGTTGTCCCGTGCACGAGCGGCCAGCGCGCCCTGTAATCGGCGAGTCTATGAGACTCGCCTGATCACGGATCCGAGCAAGGGGTCGATCCCGACCCTTACCACGTGATCAGCTGTCAGCCAATGACAGCTGATCATGTGATACAACGGAGCCGATCACCGGCGGCCGTGATCGCTCTGTGATCGGCGAGTCTGAGACTCGCCTGATCACGGATCCGAGCAAGGGGTCCATCCCGACCCCTTACCACGTGATCAGCTGTCATCCAATGACAGCTGATCATGTGATACAACGGAGCCGATCCCCGGTGGCCGTGATCGGGACATCAGTCCTGATCACGGCCAGCTTACCAGTGCCCACCTGCCCCCTGCCAGTGCCGCCTCAGGAATAAATAAGTACCACACATCAGTGCCCACAGTGCCACACATCAGTGCCCACAATCTGCCTCAACAATGGTGCTGCACCCCAGTTCCACATATCTGTGCCCATCAGTGTCATCTACCAGTGCCCATCAGTGCCGCCCATCAGAGCCACCTATCAGTGCCACCCATCAGTCCCATCTATCAGTGGTACCTACCAGTGCCCCTTAGTGCCACCCATCCGTGCCATCTTATCTGTGCCCATCTTTGCCGCCTTATCTGTGCCTATCGGTGCCACATTAACTATGCCTATCAGTGCCCACCAGTGCAGCCTATCAGTGCCGCCTCATCAGCGCACTTCAATGAAGGAGAAAAATGACCTGTTTGCAAAATTTTATAACAAACTTTTAAACATGATTTTTTTATTTTGCATCTTTTTTTGTTTGTTTAGCAAAAAATAAAACTCCCAGCTGTAATTAAATACCACCAAAAGAAAGCTCTATTTGTAGGAAAAAAATGATAAAAATTTCATTTGGGTACAGTGTTGTATGCCCACGCAATTGTCATTCAAAGTACATCAGTGCTGAAAGCTGAAAATTGGTCTGGGCAGGAGGGGGGTTTAAGTGCCCAGTAAGCAAGTGGTTAAACTTTTGAGCAGGGTCATTTAGCTAGTTTCTGTTGTCATTATGATTTAAAAAGAGTAAATACAGTTGACTGAGTGAAAGAAAAGCTTTTGTGTTATCATTCATATTCTCTGCAAAATGGCCAAGAAATCTTAAATTCTGCCAGGGTATGTAAACTTATGAGCACAACTGTATATCTGTAGTGTTTTGTTATCTCTCTTCAAGCACTAAGTCCTTTAGCTTTGTACTGCTCCGTTCCTCTGTTATCAGCCTGATAACTTTTGACAAGCTCTCCGAGACGGGAGCCTGAAGAGTGTCAGGGGAGGTTGCTATAAATAGATTGGCAAGCCTACAAGGGCATGACTACAAGGGAATCGAGAAAATAAAATTCTAACACAATCTGCATATTCTAAACAGTATATAAAGCTGAAGATGGCAGACCTACAAGTAAAACTTATGTGTGATGGGGACAAGGGCCTCTTCCTCATAACCCTGGCTGGTGGTTGTGGGGGGGTCTACGGTTGGGGGCTTAGCAGAATCTGGAAGGGGCTCCCCAGTTCCCACCCCCCATGTGAATGAGTACTCATTTACTAGAAAAAAAACCCCCAAAAAACCCAAACATCTCCAGGCGTAGATCCATTGTCAATCACGACGGTTGCCGCCACCACCCACCTGAAAAAACCCAAAGCAAAAATGCATGGCTCCGCCCCTTGTGTCACCATCGACCCAGAATGCCCCTGGCCGGCGACGTCACAAGTTGGTGGGATCGCCTGTTTACATTAGCGGGTGGCTTTGCCTCGTAGTTATTTAAGAACTGTGAGAAGGCAGGAGCCTTCGGTGCAAGTGTAGCTTTTTTCAGGTCGGTGGTGGCGTCTTGATTGATGATGGATCTACACCGGGGGATATTTACTTTTAATTATTAAATAAGGGATATGTCAAAAAACGGTCAAATGTCTTTTTACACTACACAACAATCAAAAACAAATCTATTATAAGTTGATGGGAGTACTGCTAAATATGTATACTTTTTTTTTGCTTCACTAGGTTAGCTGAAAAACTAAAATTATGTTAATGTGGGGGTGGGCGTGGCCTGAAGCAACATGGAGTAAGGTGCTTGAATACAAAGCTCCACTCACAAACCATCCTCTCTCCTTCTTGTGAGTATAATCGCTCCACAGACCTCTCCTCCTACAATCCTGGGAATTTACATCCTAGCCCACCATGTCTCTCCCTTAAAAAGGTATGGGACTCTAGTGCTAAGCTTGATACGTTTCGGGGGCAGGGAACGGAACCACAGTGAAAAGATGGGGCACCATCCTCTCTATACCAAGAGTAGTTGACAGTGGACACAGCGAAGGTCCTGGACGCTTTATCCTCCTGGCAGGCAACACTTATTCCAAAGATAAAAGAGGTGAAGGTAGATACTACTTTAATTTACCAAAACCTCCATAAATTGCAGGACAGAGTCACAAAGGCAAACTCATTTGAGACGCCATGCCACCACTTCAGGACTTCAACGACCACATGCAACTACACTAATACAGTGGTCATCAACCCTGTCCTCAGGGCCCACTAACAGGCCAGGTGTTATTACCTTGGGGAGATGCAGACTAGAATACTGCAATCACTGAGCAGCAAATGATATCACCTGTGATTTATTTCAGTTATCTTGCAAACCTGGCCTGTTAGTGGGCCCTGAGGACAGGTTTGATGACCACTGCACTAACACACACAGACACAAGATGACCTGGAAAACAGACCGCGCCATAGTAATCTTTGATTCATCCGTTTTCAGGGGGTGCGGAGGACTTTGGCCTGGCTTCCTTTCTCGAAAATGTGCTAATCTCCACCTTTGGCAGAAATACCTTCTCGACCTTGTTCGTAATCGACCATGCCCATTGCATGGTGCACAGGCAACCATCGCCAGAAGCAATGGTTTCATTGCAAAACGTATAAACTGCAGAGACACTGTCCTTCGCCTATTAAGGGAGAATGGCATCATCCCCTTTCAGAATGTGAAAATTGTGTCCTCCACTGAAGTCCAGCATCAACTGAACTGGTTATTGGAGGTCAAATGTGTCCGAGTACAGCATATTAAATACGACATGCTCTACTCTGCCTCTGATTAATAGGAAAAGATAAAGAGTCCACCTTGTTGATGACTCTAAGGCTGTTACCACCTGGCTTGGACAGAATGTGCGTTCCAGCCGCTGATCGATCGAGGAAACTGAGTACAACTGCTTGCTTATGCTAATCCTCGTGTCCTTCAACTGTTGCTTGAACCTGCAAACGTTTCTAAGTGCCCAAACTCAATCTCACTTCCTATCTCCCAGTTGCCAAATTACAACCTGAATAGACCAGCATTGATTGCATGTTTATCTCATTAATCCTTTAACTGGAGCCACATCTCTTGTCAACATTAGTCCCTTTCTTAACTGGTGAGTGACCTCATCTTGTGGTTACATCACTGTTCTACAATGTACCTTACAGTTCGCTCTGTGTATATATATATATATATATATATATATATATATATATATATATATATATATATATCTCTGTAAATTGGGAGGTCGCTCCCCCAGTGGGACACTTCCCTACAAATTGTTTCCCTGGCCTGCGCTGTTTGTTTTATATATACATGCTAAGCCAGTAATTTATTTTGGTTAAAGTGATTTTTAAGGGTTACTAAAGGTTTGTTTAAAAAAATAAAATAAACAAAATACCAAACCGGTCATACTTACCTCCACTGTGCAGTTGGTTAAGCACAGAGTGGCCTAATCCTTCACTTCTGGAGTCCCTTAGCGGCAATGGTAGCTCCTCCTCTTCTCGAGTGACCCATCTGAGAAGCGCTCTCCTTCGGGACACCTGAGAGGAACAATGAAACAGATTGTTGCTCCAGGTGAGTATGATTCCACCAGAAAGGACTGGGTGCCAGCTCCAGCTCGAAACCTTAAAGCCTTAAAACTACTTTATTCAGGTCTGCCGCTGATATTTAATCGGGGCGGTTTTCACATGTCCCCACACAGTATATCTGCGTCTATTTCCTTTTTGTATTGTGCTGACGGTTGGTGGACACTATATATCACGTGTCTCTTTGTGATCTATTATAGCTTTATGAGACACATGTGTTTTGGTGTCCTCCATACAAATATTTTAATTTATTTTTCCTATGTTGTCAGGTTTCTAATTTGGTCACTTTGGTTTTACATATGCACTTATATTGTTGCTCAGAATGTTTTTAGCTTTAGTTTTGCTTAGCAAGACATGGGGAGCTGATCACACCACCCTACACCTGTGTGGGGTAGGAGTGTCCTCTATTTAGAGGTTCGATAGGTCAGTCTTCCTTTGGGATTTGAAGAAGCAAGCAAGTCACCCCTTGGTCCGTTGTTATAGTTCTGGTGACAGTATTTCAATAAACCTGCTAGATGTTGGTGTGCAGCTATTTTTTCTACTTAGTGTACAACAGTGGAGAGAACCGCTGCTTTCATGCACAGCACTGAATCAGACTCAAGAATAAGGGGGCGGGGAGATCCTGGACACTTTTTACCTTAATAAGAAAGCATTAAGATAAAAAAAAATAAAAAATTCAGAACCACTTTTTAAATTGTTATTACTGCAACTACAGTTTTTTTGGCATATACTGTATACTTACGCTATTGGGTGTGGTGGTATGGTGTAGAGTAGGGTGGGTGGGAATATCGTTTTATTTGTGACCTACCTAATATTAATCTGCTAGGGGTGAACTATCAATGCTTAATTTGTATTATTTCACCTAATTACTATATTGCCTGATGTTACAATTCTGAGGATCTGAGTGGCACATCATTTTGTTTTCATTACTTACTCTTTGTTATAGTCTCCCTGAAATTTCTTACATGGAATATTTGGGGGCTCCAGAACAAAGTGAAAAGGTCAGCTGCACTGTCTTTTTTCAAAACTAAACAAGCTGATATTAATGTTTTAGTGGGATCCCACGTGGTGGGCCAACTTCATTGCACTCTGAAAAGACCATGGATAGGCTGGGCCTTTCATGGATCCCATATAACTCATGAGGTGTTTCTGTACTCATAGATCTGTATGCTTTGAATTATTTGATATGGCAGGGCAGATATGTTTTCCTACAGGCCTTTTACATGTCTCCTCTTTACATCTCTGCAGTAGTTGTTGAAGGGCTCTTCTTTACGGCACAACACCCTACAATCTGTGCAATTTGGCTGGGCAATTTAAACACAATGCTTAATCCGAACCAAGACAGATCGGGCCCTATAAACTCTCCAACTGCCACTAGTCACAAGACCATATGTAGTCGCATACTCACTAGGCACAAGGAACCATACACTAGATCAGGGGTGCCAAACTGGTAGCCCTCCAGCTGTTGTGGAGCTAGAAATCCCATCATGCCTCTGCCTGAGGGAGTCATTCTTGTAATGGTCAGCCTTGCAATGCCTCATGTGACTTGTTATTTTGCAACAGCTGGGGGGCCTCCAGTTTGACACTTGTGCACTAGATTGTACTCATTCCAGTATGTCCTGGATTGACTATTTTGCTCTCCATGGTTTTATTACCCAGATTCTGACGCAGGCTATTGCCATTGTATACTCTCATTACTCGCTCTACTGGATTGAGCTGCAGAATTGGGGTGCCTCAATCAAATCTGGGTGACTGCCCATATACGACTCGGGTTTCCTGTTTCAGGGTGGTTTCTCTGGCAGCATCATATGGAGCCACTCTTGCATGAAGGGAGTATAGTTCGGTCTCCCAATACCATGTGCATCAATAGAAACATCACAGCCCCTCGGCCAAGCCAATATATCCTCCCCTCTCCCTATTTCCAAGCTAACAGTGACTAGAGACTCCACTGCCCACTGTTTACTCTTTGTTCTAAAGACCAGAAGTTCAAGGAGGTGTCTCCGAAAGAGGAAGAGCCAGCAGCACTGAGGCTGCATTCACACCTGAGTGTTTCTGCTCATAAAACATTTGTAAAAGGCCTGAAAAAAATGCCCGAAAAAAACGCCCAACAAGCAAAATCCCATTCATTTCAATAGCACCTCTTCACATCAGAGTGTTTTGCCACCTGAAGAAAAATGCCTCAAAAATGCCCTAAGCTTAAAAAACATGAGCTTCTTTGTGGCAGATTACAGGCATTTTTCTTCCTTTTACATTGGTGACCTGAACAAAATTGCGGCAAAATCTTGATAAAAACACGCGACTTTGAAGCACTCAGGTGTGAATGCAGCCTGAAAGTTGCCCGGGTAGGAATTTTGGCAAATAGTTTACTGGGGAACGCTTATTTTATTGTGTTCAATGTGTTAAGCTGTTAAACACTGAGTGTTTATTACTACTTTAACATTTTTACTACAGTTATTTTCTGCAGCACATTACTTGTGATGAAAGAATATAAAGAATTTTGGCATAAGGCAGATACTTTTGAAACTGTAGGGTGGGAAGTTACAGCAGAAGGAATATGCAATTATACCCAATGGCCTGAAAAAAACAGTGATTAAAACATGCTACTATCAAAGTAAAGGCTGCCCTGTGCCATGACCTGCTATCAACATCTACAAAAATCATAACAAGCTTTAGCGATTCAGTACACAAGCACTGAAAGTTACTTTACATTAGGGAGCAGTTAGCTTCCAAATTTGCTGCCATTTTCATTTAACAGTAGGTCTTTTAACTGGTCAATCTACTGTACTGCACGGATTATACAAAAGTTTCAAAATTCAGCACATTATTTTCTGAACCAACCTAACCTTATTAAAACAGCCTACTATAAGTGGATATAAGTACTATAAGAAGCATATAGCAGGCATAAGCAATCCTCCTTAAAAACTCAATCTATGGAGATCAATAATTCAGATCAAAGAATGAGTAATCATATGTGTTTTATTGATGCAAAACGCATGCAAAAGATTAAACTGAAAGTGATTTTTCTAAAGCGATACTTGCAAGAGATAACCCATGAGGAACTGAGCACATCTTTTATACTGAGAAGATAATGAGTTGAGGTTAATGTTTATGGGCTTTGTCTAACACTGGCCTTTATAGATATTTTGCCTTTCATTCCTTGGAATAATGTTCCTTGGTTGCCTTATTGCCATTATCTTGGCAGAAAATTGCATTGTGGATCAGTAAAGTCAGGAGGAGATAATTAACTATACAACCATTCATGCTAACAATAAAGATATAATTAGAAATGGTAGGTTGTTTGTTATTACTAGGCAAACACTTTGAGAATGTTCTTAAAATACTGCAGTGACACATTTAAGTAAAATTATAGTAACAAATTGAATCTGACTTTAAAAAAAAAAAAAAAAGGTTTACTTTTCTACTAAAATAAACATAACTAATCTCAAAATACAAAAATAGACATTTTACAAGTGATAATTGAAATCAAAGAAACTAGTGGTTGAGCAAGTAAAATCTAACTCCTGAACATAACACATCTCCAATTAGGCTATTAAGATACTGCCTTTCTATGATATTCAGTAGGGCAGTAAGGTACTACGATCTTAAAGCACTACAATACCAAATCTGAACACCACCACTGTCCCTTCTCCTGTGCACAGCTATACTGTACCCCTGTGTGGATGGGTCTTTTTATTCCTTCATTTTCTCATGAATTAGGATGTACAATACATTCTTACTGATGAGAGAACACTGGGGGAGAACCTATGTTCAGCTCCTCCCCTCCTGTATAGGCCCACTGGCTACAAAGGGAGTGTCCCTCCCAGGAAGTGATGTCACTAGCTTTCAGTAACCACACCCACTGGCTGATTTTAGTCTCAGAAGGAAGTAGAAAAAGTCATGTGACAGCACTGAATACTGCAAAATAAAGCTGAAAAAAACGATTTTTTCCATTTTGAGGCATAAGGCTGAACTTCGCTCACATTAATGATTGCAGGGGAGAATTTAGGTGTTCGTGTGGACTTCTGCTTTAAAGCGGTAATAAACACAAAAGCAAACATTATATTACAGCTTACCAATTCTTAGACGTGATGGTTGTACACATTTTTTTTCTTCTTTCTTCTATTTTCATTTGGTGACTCAGCCAGTAAAGGCCCATACACACAATATAAGAATTGGAAGTAAAACGCCTTCCGACGAACGATCTGCTGATTTTCGGATCGTTCGTACAGTGCTTTCGACAGCCGATTCCGTTTTTTTCGTTCAACAAAAGCTGGATGTGCAGACTATAACGTTTTTTATCGTACATGAACTCAATGCCCGGTTTTCATTTTTAATTAGTACGGTTTTCATGCGTAAAAAATCGTAAGAGCAAGACTGCGCATGCTCAGAAACAAAAGAACATATACAAAACTATTCGACACATTATGCCACTTCTGAAGTCGCATTCTGTCATACAAGAATTTTAGTATGGTGAGTAACCTCTTCACTTTCGACATGAGACTAGCATGCCACAAAACGGACAAACGGTCGTCCAAAAATCTGATCGTGTGTATGAGGCTTAAGTCTGTTGTTTTTCAACAGAAAAGCTCTCCTGCAATTATAGGGATGAGACAAACATTTAACACTGGCAGGGGTGCTTAAAACTACCAGATTTTATTTATTTCTGTAAAACCTTTATCCCAAAAGGAAAAAATGTTTGTTGTAATGGATTTTAGTTTTAGCTTAAATCTGCTAGCACTTCTAAAACTCCCCTCCCCCCAGACTGACAAAGCTGCTGTCTAAATCTGCCCCTTATGCTAATGCAACCAAAGGTGTGTCTGTATAATACAGAGTGTATTACTGGCCAGATTACCAGGTGAAAACAGAGGGGAAAAAAGCCTAAAAAAAGAAAATGAATACAGCCACAACATCTAATAATTGGTAAGCTGCAATATACAGTGGTGTGAAAAAGTGTTTGCCCCCTTCCTCATTTCCTGTTCCTTTGCATGTTTGTCACACTTAAGTGTTTCGGAACATCAAACCAATTTAAACAATAGTCAAGGACAACACAAGTAAACACAAAATGCAATTTGTAAATGAAGGTGTTTATTATTAAAGGTGAAAAAAAATCCAAACCATCATGGCCCTGTGTGAAAAAGTGATTGCCCCCTAAACCTAATAACTGGTTGGGCCACCCTTAGCAGCAACAACTGCAACCAAGCGTTTGCGATAACGTGCAATGAGGCTTTTACAGCGTCCTGGAGGAATTTTGGCCCACTCATCTTTGCAGAATTGTCCTAATTCAGTTACATTAGAGGGTTTTCGAGCATGAACGGCCTTTTTAAGGTCATACCACAACATCTCAATAGCATTCAGGTCAGGACTTTGGCTAGGCCACTCCAAAGTCTTCATTTTGTTTTTCTTCAGCCATTCGGTGGTGGACTTGCTGGTGTGTTTAGGATCATTGTCCTGCTGCAGAACCCAAGTTCGTTTCAGCTTGAGTACACGAACAGATGGTCGGACATTCTCCTTCAGGATCTCTTGGTAGACAGCAGAATTCATAGTTCCTTTTATCACGGCAAGTCTTCCAGGTCCTGAAGCAGCAAAACAGCCCCAGACCATCACACTACCACCACCATATTTTACTGTTGGTATAATGTTCTTTTTATGAAATGCAGTGTTCCTTCTACGCCAGATATACTTGGACACACACCTTCCAAAGAGTTCCACTTTTGTCTCATCGGTCCACAGAATGTTGTCCCAAAAGTCTTGGGGATCATCAAGATGTGTTGTGGAGAAATTGAGACGAGCTTTGATGTTCTTTTTGCTCAGCAGTGGTTTTCTCCTTGGAACTCTGCCATGCAGGCCATTTTTGCCCAGTCTTTTCCTGATGGTGGAGGCATGAACGCTGACCTTAACTGAGGCAAGTGAGGCCTGCAGTTCCTTGGACGTTGTTGTGGGGTCTTTTGTGACCTCTTGGATGAGTCGTCGCTGCGCTCTTGGGGTAATTTTGGGCGGCCGGCCACTCCTGGGAAGGTTCACCACTGTTCCATGTCTTCGCCATTTGTGGATAATGGCTCTCACTGTGGTTCGCTGGATTCCCAAAGCTTTGGAAATGGCTTTATAACCCTTTCCAGACTGATAGATCTCAATTACTTTCTTTCTCAATTGTTCCTGAATTTCTTTGGGTCTCGGCATGATGTGTAGCTTTTAAGGATCTTCTGGTGGACCTTACTGTGTCAAGCAGCTCCTATTTAAGTGATGCCTTGATTGTGAACAGGTGTGGCAATAATCAGGCCTGGGTGTGGCTAGAGAAATTGAACTCAGGTGTGGACAACCACAGTTATAGTATGTTTTAACAAGGGGGGCAATCACTTTTTCACACATGGCCATGATGGTTTGGATTTTTTTTCACCTTTAATAATAAACACCTTCATTTACAAATTGCATTTTGTGTTTACTTGTGTTGTCCTTGACTATTGTTTAAATTGGTTTGATGTTCCGAAACACTTAAGTGTGACAAACATGCAAAGGAACAGGAAATGAGGAAGGGGGCAAACACTTTTTCACACCACTGTATAACAGTTTGGTTTGGGGTTTATTACCACTTTAATCATAGTTCCACTATCTAACATGTAACACGTTTGAGATAAAAGTTAAACCAAAAAAGTGTGTATTTGAGAGGGACTCAGTCACACTTTCTACAAAACAGAATAATATTTTTAAAAAACAGTTAAAATTTATTAAAAATTGCTGCGTCAACTCAGTTATTTCAAACTCTTACCAAACTGTAAAATCTTCATTTTATAGTAACTTAAATATCCATTGTGCTTCTACATATATTACATTTTAGTCCTGTGTACTTGATGTTGGTGATGATGAAGCTTGTTGTAGCCATTTTTTTTTTTTTTTACTACAGTAAATGTTTGTATACCACAGATGACATTAAATAATTATTATGATGGCTCCATTCGCACCTAAGCATGTGTATTGATTTACTGGTGTTTTTTGTCAACGTAGATGTAAACCCCATTCATGAAATCTGACTTTGGCACATACTGTATATGTGTAGTGTTTACCTATCTCTCTCCCCAAAGCCCCAAGTCCTGTCTCTTTCTGCTGCTCCGTTCCTTTGTTATTAGCATGATAACTTCTGACACAGGAGATGAAAACAATTTAAATCCATGAGGTGTGAATGGGGCCTAAAGGTCAAGATCATAAGATTCTGTAGTAATCATTGAATATTAATCTGGGATGAAATGTATTGTAAATAGAGAAATACACTTCAAAAATAAAAAGAACCTGATAGTAATGGAGACTGACTGAAGTAACAGATCTCAGATATTCCTAAAGAAGAAAAAAATAGGAGTTTTATACTCGCAGTAAAATCCTTTTCTCTGAAGTTCATTGACGGACACAGCTCCATTAATCTTGGCCGTAGGGTTATTACGCCACCTTCAGGAGAGGACTAGGCAGAACATGTAATACATGTGAAAAAACAACAGAACTGTACAGTTCCGCCCAGGAGGCGGTCCCTCTGGCAATAACTCCCCAGCCTGCTTCCGGCAGCTCAGTACGTCAACAAGCAGTATAACGTAAACTAATAGGAGGGGAGAATGCCATGTCTGTCAATGAACTTCAGAGAAAAGGATTTTACAGTAAGTACAAAAATCCTATTTTCTCTTTCGTTCATTGACAAACACAGCTCCATTAATCTTGACCATAGGGACGTCCCCAAGCAGTGTCATAATGAGGGGTGGGAACAGCAAACATAACTTCACCCACAACCAGAGGTGCTCCCCAACGGAGGAGTCACCATCTGAACCAACCGCATCAGAACTTGCGGTCAACATATGCCTCAGAATGCACTGACAATCAGAATGTAACTTTCTCTAACAAGTAGAAAGAGTGTAAATTGCAACATTACACAGCCGCCTGCAAAACTTTGCGGCCAAAGCAGGCATCAGAAGATGCGCTTACATCAACTTTGTGGAACTTTGTGAAAGTGTGAATGGATGACGAAGTTGCCGCCTTACACACTTGGGAAACTGACGCTTGATGTTGGAAGGCCCAAGAGGTCCCAATTGCTCTGGTGGGATGGGGCATGACAGGAAAGGGGGACACCTGACCCATCAGGGCTTAAGCCTGGACCACGATCTGTCTGATTCGCCGTGAGATGGTGGTTGACGAGACCGCCAGCCCTTTTTTCGGACCAGCTACCGAAACGAATAGAGAATCTGACTTCTGGAAGGGAGCCGTGGTAGACAGTTATTCCCTTAGGGCCCGGACCACATCCAGGGAATGGAGGGCCACCTCCTTAGGGTGTGTCGGTTTAGGACACAGAGATGGTAACACAATGTCCTCATTGAGATGGAAGGCCAAAACCACCTTCGGCAGAAAAGAAGGTTGCGGACACAACACCACCTTATCCTTGTGGATAACAAGATAGGGCAACTTGCAGGAAAAGGCCGCCAGCTCAGAAACCCTCCTGGCAGATGTAATAGCCACTAGGAAGACCACTTTCTGAGAGAGTCAACAAGGGAACTTCCCTGTTGTTCTCAAACGACAGCTTCTGCAGCGCCGGTAGCACCGGGTTCAGATCCCACGGAGTTAGGGCTGGTCGCACTGGGGGGACTATATGTCGAACCCCTTGCACAAAGGTGCTCACTAATGAGTGAGATGCCAGGGGTCGTTGGAAAAAAACAGCCATGGCTGATATCTGTCCCTTGATGGTGCTCAAGGCAAGCTTCTGGCCCACTCCTCGCTGTAAGAACAGCAGGATCCTGGAAATGGAATAGGTGTGTGGATGCCACCCCATCTCCTCACACATGGAGATATAAGCCTTCCACGGACGATGGTATATCTTCCGAGAAGAAGATTTTCGTGCCCTCAGCATAGTGGAGATTACCGAGTCTGACAGACCTCGGTACCTTAGAACCTGGCTTTCAACAGCCATGCCGTTAAAACCAGCAACGGTAGTAAAGCAGGATGGAGTATCGGACCTTGCGATAGGAGGTCTTATAGCATCGGCAAACGACAAGGAGCATCCACCACCAGGCATACTAGGTCAGCGTACCAATGACGCCAAGGCCAATTTGGGGCAATCAGTATTACTGGAATCCCTCGGCCTCCAGTCTACGCAGTAGAAGTGGTAACAGTTTGAGCAGAGGGAAGGCGTAAATCAGTCGGTACTGTTCCCATGGAGCTACCAATGCCTCTGGCGCGTCCACCCAAGGATCTCTTGCCCTGGACACGAACCTCCACACCTTTCCGATTGAGTGGAGAGGTCAAAAGATCCACATCTGGTGTGCCCCACCGCAGGCAAAGAAGCCTGAAAACCCCCGGATGCAAAGACCATTCTCCTGGGTCCAGCATCTGGCGACTTAGATAGTCCGCCTGCCAGTTTTCTACTCCTGGGATGTATATGGCGGACAGGGCTGGTACATGTCGCTCTGCCCACCAAAGGATGTGAGCGACCTCTTGTGCTGCAGCCACATTTCTTGTTCCTCCTTGATGGTTGACATATGCCACCGCCGTGGTGTTGTCTGACTGGATTATGATCGGACGCCCTTGTTGTCTCATCGACCATGTGGAAAGACATAGCCGGATCGCTCAAAGCTTGAGCACTTTGATCAGTACCTGGGATTCCTCCCTCGACCAGAGGCCCTGGGTCGATTGTACTCCCAGTAATCCACCACAGCTGGTCAGGCTGGCGTCCATTGTGATCACCGTCCAATGAATAGGCAGGAATCATTTCCTGGACCGAAGGGCCGGAGATCTCAGCCACCAGAGAAGAGAGTCCCTGACTAACTGGCTCACCCGAATCTGCCAATCCAGGCATAACAGAGATTTGTCCCATTTGGACAATATCTCCCTCTGCAAGACTCTGGTGTGAAATTGGGCGTACGGTACCGCCTCGAAGGAGGCTACCATGAGGCCCAGAACTCGCATGCAGAAATGCAGCAACGACCACCTGAGGTTCATAAGTAGTTTCACTGTGGCTCTGAAAGTTTGCAGTTTGTCTGACGGGAGAAACACTCTGGCTTCCATGGAGTACAAAAGTAAGCCTAGGTACTCCAGGCGCTGAGTTGGCACTAGTACTGACTTTTTAAGGTTCAACACCCACCCAAACTCCTGTAGAGTTTGCATGGTGATCGCCGCATCCTCCCTTAATTCTGAGGCGGAAGCTGCTCTCAGAAGGAGATCATCCAGATACCTCACGATCGCGATCCCACGTTGTCTCAACAACGCCAAAATTGGAGCCAATACTTTGGTAAAGACTCGGGGTGCCAAAGGGGAGAGCCACAAACTGATAGTGCTCTTCCCCCACTGCAAATCGCAGAAACCTCTGATGCCGAGACATATGGGTGTATGTAAGTACGCGTCCTGGATGTCCAAAGACTCCAGGGAGTCCCCCTGATGGAGTGCAGCAACTACGGAGTGAACTGATTCCATTCTGAACCTTTGTACTTTCACAAAGCAATTAAGGGCTTTTAAGTCCAGGATTGGACGTACCTCTTCCGTTTTGAGGACTACAAAGAGATTGGAGTAGAATCCCTGAAACCTTTCCGGTTTTGGAACAGGCACTGCCGGGACTAAGGGTATGCTGGAGGGAAAAAATCTGTTCGGTGGCCAAGAGAGGAACTCTATCTTGTAGCCCGATGAAATTAGTTTGCAGACCCATTGGTCGGAGTCGGGAGGCCCACCAAGCTGCAAACTCCCAAAGGCGACCCCCCACCCATGTGTCAGGTGGGGGCAAACCTTCATGCGGTAGTACTTTTGCTTGCAGGCTTTAGAGATCAGGGCTGCTTTTGTCCCTCCGCAGTCATCCTGTTCGGTCTGGGAGCGCTCACCTGAAGCCCCGGGCGGACGAAAAAGCCTTTTGAGTGGAAAAGGAGAGCCCTTGCCTGCGGCGTGACTCCTTACCCTTCTTGGACTGGGGGAGCAATGTGCTCTTCCCACCTGTGACATTCTTAATAATGTCATCCAGCGAAGCTCCAAATAGCCGTTCACCAAGGAAGGGCAAATCCGTCAGGGCTTTTTTAGATGCCTGGTCCACAGACCAGCATTTCAGCCAGATTGGGCGCCGCAGCACCACTGCTTATACCGATGCTCTGGAGAGCAGTGGGAGTGAATCCAGGGCCGCAAAACACAGACAACTCTGTGCACCAACTGGTCTGCTAGTTCTACGCAGACTGGAGGGGACTGTTGCTTCTCCAATTCACGGTGCAATAGTTTTCCCCACTCAGTAAGGGTCTGCGACACCAATGCCGTGCCCAGTACCAGTCGTAGCGCTGACCCCACCACTGTAAACATGGACCAGGCCACTGCCTCTGCCCTCCTGTCGGTAGGCTCCTTAAATGCAGGAGCCCCCTCTACTGGAATTGTGGTTACTTTATTTAACCTGGATACTGGGGGGGGTCCACGACTGGGGGAGCCGACCATTTTTTCTCTTCAAAGGGGTACAGCACCGCCATTCTTTTTGGGACCGAAAAGGTCTGTTGCGGGCTTCCCCATTCCTTGTATATGAACTTATCAAAATAAGTCAGATACGGAAACACCTTAGGTGTACGGGCTGGCTTATGGGACCCAAATCCCCCACCTCAGCAGAGGATCGTGCTGCATCCTGTATTTTCAGGGTATCACGCACAGCGGTGATAACTGCCCCATTTAGCGCTTTTTCCTGCACGGACCCGGACACAGAATCATCCTCACTGTCCGAACTCTCCTGGTCAGTGCGGGGCCCGAGTCTGAATCAGAGCTCTCCCCGGAGGAGGGGGGGCAGGGGCGTTTTTTACCCCCCTTGTGCCCGCATACCACCTCCACCCTGGCAACGAACGTTTCAAGGACCGCCAACAAAGCGTCCAAAGACACTGCACTGTTTGCAGATGAGCCGGTTGCAATTGCAGGGAGATCTGGAGAAGAAACACCAGCTTCTTACACCATGCTGACCCCACCCCGTCTGCCACTCTTGGGGACTTAGGACAAGGTGCTCATAAAAAGAAGGCTGAGACTTTGAGTGAGGTGAGCTAATGAGACCAGAGGATCCAACACCATTATATCAAACCATTTATTAATGAACAGTGGCATGATGACACAATAATGATCCAAGTAGAGTTAATTATAAGGTATTATAAATATACATCTGTGGTACTTTTTACACATAGTAGCCAACCCCCAGATGGTACAGGGCAACAAATCCGTAGAAGGTGAGACACCCATATAGAATGCACATAGTCACACAATAGACAGATAAAAGTGTGTTGGCATGTATCCCTAATAAAATAAATACAGATAAGGTGCATATCGTAAACCCGACGTGTTTCGTGCATCAAAACACTCTTCAGGGGCAATTAGCACCAACATCTAAAAAAGAAGAAAACAGTAGGAAAGGTAAGAACAATAATAATTGAAAGTGCATTATGAACAAGAGAGTATGCATATAGGGGAAGTGAAAGACCACTAACCCCAAATGAGTACTCCAGGGAAATATGAACTCCATGTTTTCCGCAGTCAAGCTACCAAATAAGTCTGGTCCGGGAGCTGAGGGAGGAGCTCAAAAGAGTGAGGAGGGGGGCCAAGCAAACACAAAGGTCCCCATTTATAAGTATGTCCACACTGGTACAGGATGAGGGTAAAGGTTCTGTAGTAATAAGAGTAATATACGTAAAATACAACTCCAGGCTTAATAAAGCCCCACATTTACAAATATATAATTATATGAAAAACCCTATAGCAATACCCTTACCTATGAGTGACCCGCAATATCTGACCCAGTAGTGGACAGTGCTGCATGAAAACAGGCTAGCAAGAAGAACTCTTTATGTAGCTAGCCACCCCCCCAAAACCAAAGAAGACTCCACCCAACATCACCCAAGGTGCTCAATCCCACCCTCCTAGTTGCTACAGACTGAGGGGACCCCACTGCAGGACTCACCACCCTGACCGAGTGCTGCTCCATGCTGTCACTGATTGCTGTGTCCTGTGTCAGAGAAAAACCATGCTGAGGCTACAAGAAATTGGCCGCCGGCAATACTTGTAAAAAAACAAAAACAAAACAGGGATAATGGCCGCCGAACTCTGAGGCTAAAAGAAAATGGCCCACAATCATGCTGTACAGAGAATACACTGAAAATGGCAGGGGTCAGCGCTATGGCGGCAGCACATGCAGAGCCCACAGACACCAGCAAAGAGATAGATGACAGTACAGGGACACAGACAGCCAGTGCAGCCCCCAATCAAGGATCAGAGCCCCCGGAGGCCCCCCGGCCCAGGTACATACACTGCACTACAGCCCAGTCATGCAGCATACCCTGGGGGAGAGACAGGGAGAGAGGAAAGGGAGAAGAGGGACCCCGTAATCGACCACCCAGGGAATGCCCAGCTGCTCTGTCCTGCCAAGACAGGGAGAGCTGTACTTACTGTCTGGACGAGCTGGAGGCATCCCATCACAGACCCACACCCGAGCACTACATGCTGGCTGTGGGCCACGGCACACTGTGACAAAAACATCCGTAGGCCGGTCATATGTGTGCCCCGGAGCATTGCGCTCACCGGCTGCCCCTGGAGCCTGAGCGGCATGTCGTGGCCGACACAGGATCAAAATCTTGCGCAAAAGGCAAAAAAACTGAAAAAACCCCGGGACCGATGGTCCCGCAGAGAGCCTAGGTCCTTCTCCTTCACTAAGCAGAGAAAAACTGAGCTGCAGGAATATTGCCAGAGGGACCGCCCCCTGGGTGGAACTGTACAGTTCTGTTTTTCACATGTATTACATGTTCTGCCTAGTCCTCTCCTGAAGGTGGCGTAATAATTAGAGGTCGACCGATATGGGTTTTTCTCTGGCCGATGCCCATATTTAGAAATCATGGCGGCCGATAGCCGATATATGATGCCGATTTTTTTGGGCCGATATGTTAGGCCGATATTATTTTATTTTATTTATTTTTTTCCTTTTTTATTTATTATTATTATTTTTTTAATACCCCTTGATCTAACACACCTTTCCCATTGGGGCGTTTTTCAGGCGCTTTTGGGCTAAAAATAGCGCCTGTAAAGTGCCTGCAAAATGGCTCCCCTGCAGTCTGTGTGAAAGACAGAGTGCTTTCACACTGAGGCGATGCGCTGGCAGGATCTTAAAAAAAAGTCCTGCAAGCAGCACGTTTGGAGTGGTGTATACCGCTGCTCCACCACTCCTGCCCATTGATATGAATGGGCACCACTGCCGAAGCGCATGCAATGCGATTTGGCAGCAGTGCTTCATGGGCGCATTTAACCTCTTCCTTGGCCGCTAGCTGGGTTATATGTGCCCCACTAGCAGCCAAATAGCACCGCTAAAATGATGGTAAAGAGACGCTAAAACTTGCGTTTTAACATCAACGCTCCAGTGTGAAAGTGGCCTTCATAAGTGATACAGAAAATTTCTTACATTTAAACATTTATTAAACAAAACAAACCTCCAATCAGTTTACTTGTATGTATGATTTAGATAAAAAAAAAACAAAAAAAAAAAAACTATATATTAAATAAAAACAGGTAGTCAAAACTTTTGCCCGAAAAAAAAAAATGGGCTAACTTTACTGTTTTTATTTTATTTTTAAATAGTGTATTTTTTTCCCAAAAAAATGCATTTGAAAGACCTCTGTGCAAATGCCGTGTGACATAAAATATTGCAACAACCGCTATTTTATTCCCTAGGATCTCTGCTAAAAAAAATATATAATTTTTGGGGGGTCTAAGTGATTTTCTGGCAGAAAATACAGGATTTTTACTTGTAAGCAACAAGTGTCAGAAAAGATTTAGTCTTTAAATGGTTAAACTGGGAACTTCTACACACAGAGATGACTTCATTCATTCAAGTGTAAACATTGTATCATTTAGTTCTTTTCTTGGCAGTCTGCCCAGAGAGGAGGAAAGTGTTGCTATGACGACTCAGGCAACTCACACTGTCTTCTATACAGAAGTCATTTCAAAGTCCCGCTGTAGCTATAAATCGGCTTTTTATCAGCAAAATCGGCCGATGCCGATTATTTAAAAAACGGCAAATATCGGCCGATATATCGGTCGACCTCTAGTAATAATGGTCAAGATTAATGGAGCTGTGTCTGTCAATAAACAAAAAAAAATAACCTTTATCACAGTATGTTGTATTAAAAATAAGAGGCATACCAACAGGGCCCTAGATTAATTTGAGATGAAAAATGACACTGTAATTTTATTGTTTACATATGATTTTTATTGTGTTTTTAGTGTATTGGCTTTAGAGCAATATCAATCTACAATTATGTAAAGAAAAAAAACTATTTTTTTAATTATAAAACAATGGAAACAATCCACTTACTTGCTACCAGCAATTAATATACTGTGTTGATATGGTTTTGTTTGAGAGTATGCTTTGTGTTGTGTATTGTTTAGAATGTTCATGTTCACAAGGATCCGTTATCTGCTTTTCAAGTTGCAATTAGAATTCCAGTCTCAACCTAACTACCCCCCCAAACTCTATGCTAACTAACCTGTGTAAAAAGGATGTGCTCCGGTCCAGTCACATGATCTGGCTGCAGGGGAGATTAGCGAGTGCCAACGATAGCTGGGACATGGTAGCCCATAGGTGACGTTACTGCACCAAGACATTCCCAGCTGTTGTTCAGCTCTCTCTCCCCTGCAACCGCTGCTGGGTGACATAAGGGATCACTTGACTGGAATGAGAATAGGTAAATATACACATTTTTAAACAGGTTAGTCAGCATAGGTGTTAAGAAGGAAAAGGGGACATTTTAATACTATTGGGTTAAGGCTAGAATTCTACTCTAACCTGCACAGATCTTTATATAATATTTACATACATTTGTAAAAGCAGAAAGGAAACATGAAAATGTTGGAAGAGGATAATATAATAGGGTGCACATTAAACCAAAATACTCTTTGCAAGTTGAATAATTTCTCCATTTGGAGAAAACCTTCAAAATTTAGTAGGGCCTCCATTTTTCTTTTCTGTATTCTACTATAGAAAAGCAGATGACAATGTGGATACACACCAGTGTCACAGGCATACCCTAAAGGAATTTATCCATACACATACATATAAGCTGAAGAGAGTAATCATTAGGATAGTTAAGCTGGCCATGCACCCTTTTCTTTTTTCAGCCAGAGAATCCTCACTCCACACAAATGAGGTGGATGGAGGATTTTTCCTGCAGATGTATTGTATTCTGACAGCGGCAGCCACTTCAGAAGCGCTGATCAGGGACTGCAGCCACAAATCGAGGTAAAATTTCGCACATGATCCTTTGACAGAATTCAATCAAATAATCAACTTCTGACAAGCAAGACTGGCCACATAACTTATCAAAATGTTTTCAGTTCCTGTTGAATCTGACAAATTTTGATCAGTGTATGGCCAGCTTCAGTGTGGAATGGAATTAGCTGTACCACCTATAGCCCTTGGCTCAAAGACAGCAGAGAAAGAGAACTATAAGGGCCGGTTCACACAGCGAGGCGCGGCGAGGCGTCTCCGACTTGCCTCGCCGCGACCTGCGGGGACCTCAGCGGCGACTTGCAGATGTCTTCTGTATAGAAGTCAATGCAAGTCGCCCCCGAAGTCGCCCCGAAGTAGTACAGGAACCTTTTTTCTGAGTCGGAGCGACTCGAGTCGCTCCTCTCAGAACGGTTCCATTGTACAGAATGGGGGCGACTTGCGGGAGCGAGGCGAGGCGAGCCGTGTCGCCTCGCATCGCCTCGCTGTGTGAACCGGCCCTAAGGCAGCTCTATCGGCTTGTGTTTGGGCAGTTTATATGTATAGAGAATGGGAGATCAATTTAAACATGTAGGCTGTAGATCCAGTGTACCCGATTACAACATTTAGCCACCAATGAGATTTTAAAAACCACTTTGATAACAGTCCTATGGAAATTACTTCTGGAAACTGATAGGCTCTATAAGATAATTTTTCCTTCAGACGCTTGTGACAAATGAGGAAAAACAACAACCTGGCTATCTACAGAACAACTGTTACAGATGAAATGAAAACAAGGAAAAGGCAAAAAATAAATGAGTAACTGTGCAGTACGGTGAATTATAGCAAGCTACTAAATGAGAAATACAGAAATTAGGGCACATTGATTTTTCGGTTTACATTCCTTAGATTACACCATGGCACAAATTAGTATTGATCAGCAAAGTCAATGTGTGGTTAAGTAAATAAAACATAAATGTAGTTTAAACAGCAATTTTTTATATGATACAGGCATTTTATTCAATGTTAACAATTTTCCCAAATGGTAGAAGTACACCAAACAAAATGTAAGTAAAATGTGCTACTTATTTTATCCTGCAGGATCAACCATGAGGAACCTGACTATAACACAATGGTAATGCGGGGCCTTTGAATGTACAGTAAAACCTTAGTTTGAGAGCGTTTTGCAAGACAAGAAACATTCTTTAATACATTTTGACTTGATATAAGAGTAGCATCATGTCACAATTGAGTATAAAGCCCCTTTCACACATGCAGACCGTATGTCTGTATTTCATCCATCCGTTTGCGGATGAAATACAGACATACATGCATTCCTATGGGATTGCGGGTGTCTGCGGATGAACATCCGATATTGTCCATCTCCGCAATGGTCCAATTCTGCAGACGGAGGAATATCCTACTTTTCTATCCGTCTGCAGAGTGGAACGGATGAACAGGACAGACGGTCCGTGTTCATCTGATCCCCCATAGAGATCGGAGATCTGACAGGGCGGTCCCTGCACCCTGTCATCTGCCGGCTCAGCGGAGATAAACAGAGCGATCCCCGCTGAGCAAGTGGATCATCACGGGGCGGATCATTATGGATCCGTCCTGTGTGAAAGGGGCCTAAAAGAGAAGAGAGGCACCTATAAGTGTAGCAATATGGTTACATTTATGAAGGTACAACATTTAGCAACATGGTTGATGTTTAACCACTTCCCGACTAGCCGACGTCATTATACAGCGGCAGGTCGGAGCGATCTTACGAACAGTCGTAGCTATACGTCGGTCACTTTAACCACTTCCCGCCCAAGGTACGTCCTTGACTTTCTGGGGGTATATCTGAATGATGCCTGAGGCCACAGACATCATTCAGATATCGGCGTTTTCAGCCGGCGATTCCCTGCACTATAAAGAATGGTCATAGCGACTGTTCCACCGCTTGATCGTTCTTACGGGAGGCAGGAGGGGACGTCCCCCCCCCGCCGCCCTCCGGTGCTTCTACCGGCTCACCGCTTCCATAGGTGAGTCGGTCACAGGATCCGCCGGCCCCCGGATAATACCATAGAGATTTCCGGCGGACCAGATTGTCCCCGGAGTCTCTATGATTGTTTGGAGGCCGGGCGCGATGGCTAGGAAGCCAGGATAGGTTTTTTATTTTTTTTATTTTAGGCTTCCCAGCCTAGAGGTGAGATATGGGGTCTTATTGACCCCATATCTCACTGTAAATAGGTCCGATCGTGCCATATTCCTATTACAAGTGATGTTTACATTCCTTGGAATAGGAATAAAAGTAATAATTTTTTTAAAGTGTCAAACAAAAAAAAAAAAGTAAAATTAACAATAAAAAAAAATGAAAGCGCCCTTGTCCCCGTGAGCTCGTACGCAGAAGTGAACGCATATGTAAGTCCCGCCCACATATGAAAACTGTGTGCAAACCCCACATGTGAGGTATCGACGCGAGCATTAGAGCGAGAGTAATAATTCTAGCCCCAGACCTTCTCTGTAGCACAAAACATGTAACCAGTAAAAAATTTAAAGCGTCACCTATGGGGATTTTTAAATACCAAAGTTTGGCGCCATTCCACAAGCGCATGCAATTTTAAAGCGTGACATGTTTGGTATCTATTTACTCTGCGTATCTTCATCTATCACATTATGCAAAAAAATTGGGCTAACTTTACTGTTTTGTTTTTTTTTAAGCATGAAACTGTTTTGTTTCTGAAAAAAACGCGTTAGAAAATTGCTGCGCAAATACCGTGCGAGATAAAAAGTTGCAACAACCGCCATTGTATTCTCTAGGGTCTTTGCTAAAAAAATAATGTTTGGGGGTTCTATGTAATTTTCTAGCAAAAAAATGATGAGATAAATGTCAGAATTGGCCTGGATGCGAAGTGGTTAAGCGGGATAGCAGGCATGTGCGCACCTGCTGCGCAGCCGGGGTGGCGATACTCGTGACTGCCGGCCACGAGAGGCAGAACAGGGACATGCGTCTGTAAACACACACATCCTAGGTCTGTGAGGAGAGGAGAGATCACTCGTGAGTTCCTACGAGCTGGGAAACACAATCTATCATATGCTATAGCAGTGAAGGCGAACCTTGGCACCCCAGAGGTTTTGGAACGACATTTCCTATGATGCTCATGCACTCTGCAGTGTAGATGAGCATCATGGAAAATGTAGTTTCAAAACATCTGGGGCACCAAGATTCGCCATTACTGTCCTATAGTCAGTCCCATCCCTCACATTTAGAACACACACATAGGGAACACAGTTAACCCCTTGATCACCCTCTAGTGTTAGCCCCTTCCCTGCCAGTGGCAATTATACAGTAATCATTTTTATAGCACTGATCGCTGTATAATTGTCAATTGACCCAAAAATGTATCAAAAGTGTCCGATGTGTCCGCCATCTTGTCGCAGTCTCGATAAAAATCGCAGATCACCACCTTTACTAGTAAAAAATAAATAAAAATGTCATAAATCTATACCCTATTTTGTAGACGCAAACCAATCAATATATGCTTTTTGCAATTTTTATTACCAAAAATATGTAGAAGAATACATATCGGCCTAAACTGAGGAAAAAAATGTGCTTTATAAAAAACAATTGGGGCTATTTTTTACAGCAAAAAGTACAAAATATTGTGTTTTTTTTCAATATTTTCGCTCTTTTTTTGTTTATAGCGCAAAAGATGAAAAATACAGGGGTAATCAAATATCACCAAAAGAGAGCTCTATTTGTGGGAAAAAAAGGATGTCAATTTTGTTTGGGAGCCATGTCGCACGAGCGCGCAATTGATCGCTGTATAAATGTCACTGGTCGAAAATAATGTCCGATGTGTCTCCCGCAAGCACGATATAAAAAACGCACATCGCCGCCAATACTAATAAAAAAACATGTAATAATAAAAATGCCATAAATCTATCCCTATTTTGTAGACGCTATAACTTGCACGAACCAATCAATATACGCTTATTGCGTTTTTTTTACCAAAAAAAAAAAAAATGTAGACGAATACATATCGGCCTAAAATGATTAAGAAATTTGTTTTTTTATATATTTTTGGGGGATATTCATTATAGCAAAAAGTCAAAAATATTGCTTTTTTTGGTTTATAGCGCAAAAAAAAAAATAATAATAAAAAAAATTAAAAAAAACAACGCAGAGATGATCAAATACCAAAGAAAGCTCTATTTGTGGGGGAAAAAAAAGGACGTCAATTTTGTTTGGGTACAGCATCGCACTACTGCACAATTGTCAGTTAAAGCAACGCAGTGCTGTATCGCAAAACATGACCTAGTCACTGAGCAGCCAATTCTTTCGGGGCTGAAGTGGTTAAAACAGGCAAGTCTAAGTATGCAGGCATCCAGGGTAAAGCTGTCCACATAGGACATCCTCCACGCCACCATTGACCCTTCCACACTGCACTCCACAAGCGGTTTAAGCCACACTTTCAGATCGCTCTACTGCAGGGTAGTCTCCCCGGTCACGATTGCAGACTGACAGCAGTGAAAGCCAGCAGTGCAGAGGAAGGTCTATGTGGACAGCTTTACCCCGGATACCTGCATACTTAGATGTCCCTCTTTTAACCATCAACCATGTGAGTTGCTAAATGTTGTACCTTCATTAAATGTAACCATATTGCTACACTTAGAGGTGCCTCTCTTCTCTTTTATACTCTGTAGCTCCTTGTGAAGGCTTTCATTTGTGGATGGACATTATATGGTTACACAACCTATAACATTGCTGTAATCTTTTTAAATGGACTATAAACTGAAGGACTTATGAATATATAGTTGTGGAACAAATCATTTGAGTTTCCATTTTTTCTTATGGGGAAATTCACTTTGATACACAAGCGCTATGGATTACAAGCATGTTTCTGAAATTAATGCAATCCAAGGTTTTACTGTATATGCATGTGTGTAATATATATATATATATATATATATATACAGTGGTGTGAAAAAGTGTTTGCCCCCTTCCTCATTTCCTGTTCCTTTGCATGTTTGTCACACTTAAGTGTTTCGGAACATCAAACCAATTTAAACAATAGTCAAGGACAACACAAGTAAACACAAAATGCAAATTGTAAATGAAGGTGTTTATTATTAAAGGTGAAAAAAAAATCCAAACCATCATGGCCCTGTGTGAAAAAGTGATTGCCCCCCTTGTTAAAACATACTATAACTGTGGTTGTCCACACCTGAGTTCAATTTCTCTAGCCACACCCAGGCCTGATTATTGCCACACCTGTTCACAATCAAGGCATCACTTAAATAGGAGCTGCTTGACACAGTAAGGTCCACCAGAAGATCCTTAAAAGCTACACATCATGCCGAGACCCAAAGAAATTCAGGAACAATTGAGAAAGAAAGTAATTGAGATCTATCAGTCTGGAAAGGGTTATAAAGCCATTTCCAAAGCTTTGGGAATCCAGCGAACCACAGTGAGAGCCATTATCCACAAATGGCGAAGACATGGAACAGTGGTGAACCTTCCCAGGAGTGGCCGGCCGCCCAAAATTACCCCAAGAGCGCAGCGACGACTCATCCAAGAGGTCACAAAAGACCCCACAACAACGTCCAAGGAACTGCAGGCCTCACTTGCCTCAGTTAAGGTCAGCGTTCATGCCTCCACCATCAGGAAAAGACTGGGCAAAAATGGCCTGCATGGCAGAGTTCCAAGGAGAAAACCACTGCTGAGCAAAAAGAACATCAAAGCTCGTCTCAATTTCTCCACAACACATCTTGATGATCCCCAAGACTTTTGGGACAACATTCTGTGGACCGATGAGACAAAAGTGGAACTCTTTGGAAGGTGTGTGTCCAAGTATATCTGGCGTAGAAGGAACACTGCATTTCAGAAAAAGAACATTATACCAACCGTAAAATATGGTGGTGGTAGTGTGATGGTCTGGGGCTGTTTTGCTGCTTCAGGACCTGGAAGACTTGCCGTGATAAAAGGAACTATGAATTCTGCTGTCTACCAAGAGATCCTGAAGGAGAATGTCCGACCATCTGTTCGTGTACTCAAGCTGAAACGAACTTGGGTTCTGCAGCAGGACAATGATCCTAAACACACCAGCAAGTCCACCACCGAATGGCTGAAGAAAAACAAAATGAAGACTTTGGAGTGGCCTAGCCAAAGTCCTGACCTGAATCCTATTGAGATGTTGTGGTATGACCTTAAAAAGGCCGTTCATGCTCGAAAACCCTCTAATGTAACTGAATTAGGACAATTCTGCAAAGATGAGTGGGCCAAAATTCCTCCAGGACGCTGTAAAAGCCTCATTGCACGTTATCGCAAACGCTTGGTTGCAGTTGTTGCTGCTAAGGGTGGCCCAACCAGTTATTAGGTTTAGGGGGCAATCACTTTTTCACACAGGGCCATGATGGTTTGGATTTTTTTTCACCTTTAATAATAAACACCTTCATTTACAAATTGCATTTTGTGTTTACTTGTGTTGTCCTTGACTATTGTTTAAATTGGTTTGATGTTCCGAAACACTTAAGTGTGACAAACATGCAAAGGAACAGGAAATGAGGAAGGGGGCAAACACTTTTTCACACCACTGTATATATATATATATATATATATACATACACATATACACACACACACACAATATATCTCACAGAAGTGAGTAGTACACCCCTCACATTTTTGTAAATATGTTATTATACTTTTTCATGTGACAACACTGAAGACGTGACACTTTGCTACAGTGTAAAGTAGTGGGTGCACAGCTGCTGGCAACAAAAGTGAGTACACCCCTACGTGAAAATGTCATAATTGTCATGTGACTCAGTAGTGTTACAAGGTCTCAGGTGTGAACGGGGAGCAGGTGTGTTAAATTTGGTGTTATCGATTTCACTCTCTCATACTGGTTACTGGAAGTGCAACATGGCACCTCATGGCAAAGAACTCTCTGAGGATCTGAAAAAAAAATCGTTCTATATTGCTCTATATAAAGATGACCTAGGCTATAAGAAGATTGCCAAGACCTTGATCTTGATCTGCAGCATGGTGGCCAAGACGATACAGAAGTTTAACAGCATAGGTTCCACTCAGAACAGGCCTCGCTATGGACAATCAAAGAAGTTGAGTGCATGTGCTCAGCGTCATATACAGAGGTTGTCTTTGGGAAATAGATGTATGAGTGCTGCCAGCATTGCTACAGAGGTTGAAGGTGTGGAGGGGTCAGCCTGTCAGTGCTCGGACAATATGCCGCACACTGCATCAAATTGGTCTGCATGGCTGTCGTCCCAGAAAGAAACCTCTTCTAAAGACGATGCACAAGAAAACATGCAAACAGTTTGCTGAAGACAAGCAGACTAAGGACATGGATTACTGGAACCATGTCCTGTGGTCTGATAAGACCAAGATAAACTTCTTTGGTTCAGATGCTGTCAAGCATGTGTGGCGACAACTAGATGAGAAGTACAAAGACAAATGTGTCTTGTCTACAGTTGAGCATGGTGGTGGGAGTGTCATGGTCTGGGGCTGCACAAGTGCTGCGGGCACGGGGGAGCTATAGTTCATTGAAGGAACCATAAATGACATGTACTGTGACATACTGAAACAGAGCATGATCCCCTTACTTTGAGACTGGGCCGCAGAGCAGTATTCCAACATAACGACCTATATAAGAAGAAAAACACAGACGAGTCCATAGTGCCCTTCCCACTGCATTTGCCAATCCGAATTGGAAGCCCACCACTTCTGCAGCGCCTGTACTTCCCCAATTCAATGGATAACCCAGAATTCAGGTGAAAACAGTTGATTTTACATTACTTGATTTTTATTTGCTGTTTTTCACAGAAGAGCTCTATAGATCTATTGTGGACCAAAGCAATATGTATGCTGGTCAATTCATCACCACTAATCCCCAGTTGGTCCTTGCCAGAGATTCGAAACCTATTATGGTTTTCGAAATTAAGACCTTCCTGGGCCTGTCCCTCCTGATGGGCATAACTAAAAAAAAAAGTGAGTTGCGGTCATATTGGTCCACTGACCCAATTCATCATATGCCTGTGTTCTCTACTTGCATGACCAGGACACGATATGGGCAGATCTTGCGATCTATGTACTTCAATGACAATGAACTCTGTTGTCCTCGGGGTGACCCTGGATTTGATCGGCTCTACAAAATTCGCCCCTCTTAAACCACTTCAACTAACAGTTTGCAACCTTGTTTACTCCTGATCAAGTTGTCTGCATTGGTGAGTCCCTGATTAAATTTTCTGGCCGCTTGTCTATCAAACAATATCTTCCCAGCAAGTGTGTCAGATATAGGGTCAAGATGTATAAGGTCTATGACAGGGTAACATTTTTTTTCCCACAAAGTTGTGCAAAAATGTACAGGACCCTGAAATCCAATCACCGCCTTCAGGCTTTCGCTTCCTCCCTACCTATCATTTTCGGAGGCCATGAAATGGCCAGCTGGCACAAACGCCCCCCCCCCCACCCAAATGACTTCAAGCTATTTGCTGAGAGGCATGTTGAGTCCATGGAATATTTTGGAGTGTCTACTTTCCAAAATGGGATAATTTGGGGGGTTTTGTGCTATCTTGGCATTTCACGGCCTCCGAACTGTTATAGGTAGCGAGGAGTGAAATCAAAAATGTACGCCCTTAGAAATCCTGAAGGCGGTGATTGGCTTTTGTGTCCTCTATGCGGTTAGACTGCCAAAACGTCCCACACGTGTGGTATCCATGTACCTGGGAGAAGCAGCAGAATGTATTTTGGGGTGTAATATCACATATGCCCATGTCATATTTGAGTAATATATCAGTTAGTGACAACTTTGTGTTCATTTTTTTGGTCATTTTTCAAAAAATAAAATATTCAACGGCTCAAAAGCCTCTCAGCAATTTTCTCGGGGTGTCTACTTTCCAAAATGGGGTCAATTGGGGGGGGGGGAGATGTACTGCCCTGGCATTTTAACACCTCAAGAAATGAGATAGGCAGTCAAACTATAAAAGCTGCGTAAATTCCAGAAAATGTACCCTAATTTGTAGACACTATAACTTTTGCGCAAACCAATAAATATACGCTTATTGACATTTTTTTTTTTGCCAAGGATATGTGGCTGAATAAATTTTGGCCTAAATGTATGAATTAAATTGAGTTTATTGGATTTTTTTTATAACAAAAATTTGAAAATATCATTTTTTTTTCAAGATTTTCGCTCTCTTACCGTTTATATCGCAAAAAATAATAATTGCAGAGGCAAATTTACACTGTTATACAAGTTGTACTCTCACTACTTTACATTGTAGCAAAGTGTAATTTCTTCAGTGTTGTCACATGAAAAGATATAATAAAATATTTACAAACATGTGAGGGGTGCACTCACTTTTGTGAGAATATATATATATATATATATATATATATATATATATATATACACACACACATACACACAAATATACACACATACATTGCCTTGAAAAAGTATTCATACACCTTGAAATATTCCACATTTTGGTACGTTTCAACCAAACACAAATGGATTTTATTGGGATTTTATGTGACAGGCCAACACAAAGTGGCACAAACTTGTGAAGTGGAAGGAAAATAATAAATGGTTTTCAAAATGTTTTACAAATAAATATCTGAAAAGTGTGGCGTGCATTTGTATGGAGCCCCCTTTACTCTGATACTCCCAACTAAAATCTAGTGAAACCAATTGCCTTTAGAAGTCACCCAATTAGTAAAAAAGAGTCCACCTGTGTGTAATTGAATTTAGGATAAATACAGCTATTCTGCGAAGCCCTCAGAGGTTTGTTAGAGAATCTTCGCAGACAAATAGCAGCATGAAGTCAAAGGAACACACCAGACAGGTCAGAGATAAAGTTGTGGAGAAGTTTAAAGCAAGGTTAGGTTATACAAAAATGTCCAAAAGCTTTTACCATCTCACAGAGCACTGTTCAATCCATTATCCGAAAATGGAAAGAGTATGGCACAACTGTAAACCTACCAAGACATGGCCGCCCACCTAAACCGACAGGCCGGGCAAGGAGAACATTAATCAGAAAAGCAGCAAGAGGCCCATGGTAACTCTGGAGGAGCTGCAGAGATCCACAGCTCAGGTGGGAGAATCTGTTCACAGGGCAACTATTAGTCGTGCACTCCACAAATCTGGCCTTTATGGAAGGGTGGCAAGAAGAAAGCCATTGTTCAAAGTAAGCCATAAGAAGTCCCATTTGCAGTTTGCAAGAAGCCCGTGGGGGGCACAGAAAACATGTGGAAGAAGGTGCTTTGGTTACATGAGATCAAAATTTTACTTTCTGGCCTAATAGCAAACATTATTTGTGGTCAAAAATTAACACTGCACATCACCCTGAACACACCACAGTGAAACATGGTGGTGGCAGCATCATGTTGTGGGGATGCTTTTCTTCAGCAGGGAAAGGGAAGCTGCTTAGCATTGATGGGAAGATGCCTGGAGCCAAATACAAGGCAATCTTAGAAAACCTGTAAGAGTCTGCAAAAGACTTGACTGGGGCGGAGGTTCACCTTCCAGCAGGACAACGACCATAATCATACAGAGCTACCATGGAATGGCTTAGATCAAAGCATATGTATGTGTTAGAATTGCCCAGTCAATCTCCAGACCTAAAACCAATTGAGATTCTGTGGCAAGACTTGAAAATTGCTGCTCACATATACTCTCCCTCCCATCTGACACAGCTTGAGCTATTTTGCAAAGAAGAATGGGAAAAATGTCACATGCTGGTAGAGACATGCCCAAAAAGATTTGCAGCAAAAGGTGGTTCTACAAAGTTTTGACTCAGGGGGGCTGAATACAAATGCATGCCACACTTTTCATATATTCATTTGTAAAAAATGCTGAAGAACATTTATCATGTTTCTTCCAGTTCCCAATTATCTGCCACTTTGGGTTGGTCTATCACATAAAATCCCTATTAAATACATTTAAGTTTTTGGTTGTAACACAACAAAATGTGGAAAATGTCAAGGGTTATAAATACTTTTTCAAGGCACTGTATATCTATATATATCTTGCCTCCCATGGAGATGACAAATCTATTTTAAACCTATTAAAAGTGTCACTAAAGGCAATTTTTTACACAGTAAACAAGTGTGGAATGAGGTGGATATGAGACATCAGTGAAATTACACTTTTGATGCTTTTGGTCCCCTGTATCTGTATTTGGTAAATACATTCATTGCTTTCTCCAACAGCACAATTTTCTTTCTGTAAAAATCCTAAACTGTATTAGCTCAGGGTATTCTTACGCATTCTACCATAAAGCCATGATTAATTTACCCATGCTTCTGCTTGTATAGGTTTGATGTTGTCCAATAGCACTTCTTCATAATTCCCATAATCACTAAATTTTACCACTGCCGTTGTTCCTGAAGAGTGTAGTGCTTCAATTTCAGCTCTGTAATACTGCAAAAATAAAAATTAAAATAAGAAACAAACACCTAAACAAAAATCATCCATGATTGCTCTATAGTGATAAACTGTAAAATCTGAATTGTTACGAGTACATCGAGTACCTTGGGTCTTGTTAAGTAGATAAAAATTGTGAATGATTGAAGGAATTTTGAGTCACTTTAGATTCCTCATGACCATAATGGGTCTTATAAAGGGAGGATGGTAAAAATTTTACTTTTCCCTACAGCTTACTTATAAAATCATTTTCTTGGAGTACATCACAGGACACAGGAGCCAGTTATAATATTAACTATTTGGGTTATATGCCACCCATAGGTGAATGGACACTGGTAGATCGATTAGCTCAATCAAACAGGAAGTCCTCCCTTATATAACCCCTCCTACACAGGAGGTACCTCAGTTTTGTAGCAAGTAATACATTTCCCAGACAAGAGGGGAGGGACCTCTGTGTTCTGTGATGTATTCCAAGGAAAGGATTTTACAGGTAAGCTGTAGGAAAAAATACAATTTTATTTATCATACATCACAGGACACAGAGCCGGTTATAATAACTATTTGGGACGTCCCAAAGCAATACCCTTGAGGGGAGGGAGACACCATAACAAACTGCCACCAGAAAAGGACCTACTCTGCCGTTTGTAATATGTTGAGGACAAAGGCAGTATCCTTCATGGTTTTGACATCCACATGTGAATGTATGAACCAAAAGTACAAATAGTGGTCATCTAAATCTGAGCCACTGATGCCTGATGGTGGATGGCCCAAGATGCACCCACATATCTGGTAGAGAAGCTCTCCCCAGTCAATGTGGGATTTTGCCCTTAAAAACCATAGGCTTCAATGATAAACTGTCAGATCCAATGCCAAATAGTCGACATGGATGCCTCCTGCCCTTCCTGGGCTCTTCTGGCTGCACAACCAGGATTCCTAACCCGTGTTAAAAACTCAAGTAAATCCTGAGCGTCTGAACTACCTCTAGGGTATGTAGCGATCTTTTTCCTGCTGACTGTGGATTAGGAAAAAGAAAGCAAAATACTGTCCTGATTCAAGTGAAAACTAAAAACCCCTCTAGACAAAAAAGATGGAGGAAAACGCAACATCACCTTATCCTGATGCAAGACCAAGAACGGCTTCTTGCATAAAAAAGGCCGATAGCGGTGACACTCCACTTGCTGAAGTGATAGCAACCAAAGAAACCACCTTTTAAATCAAAGCACTAACACGGTTTCTCAAATTGGTTCAAAAGGTGGCCTCTGCAAAGACAGTCAATAGCAAATTTAAGTCCCAAGGCCACAAGGGTGGCCTGACTGGCGGGACTGTCTGCAATATAACCTGTATGAAGTATGAGATAAGGTGTGAGAAACGCTGACCTCTGAAAAAATATGTATAGGCACAAATCCGAAGGCCAATCTCCCTTCCTTTCTCGATTGGAGAAAGGAAAGAAACTCCCCCTCACATCTGCGGGTGCCACTTCCTAGATTCACTCCAGGCATAAAATAATCTAAGCTCCCTGAAGCCAGCTTCCAGGCGCTCAACAGTGTGGAGGTAACAGGACCAAAGATGATTAGGTCCAGCTGGACTAGAAATGTCCAAGGAGCATCCCCCGCAAGATTCGCTCTGTCAGTGTACCAAGCCCTCTTGGGCTAATGCAGCAAACACTATTATCGGTGTTACCATCTCCCTGATTCTTCGCATAGATACGGCAGTAGTCGAAACAGAGGGAACGAGTAATTTAGGGAAAACTGGTCCATAAGCGTTACCGGGTCATCTACCCCTATTGCCAGTGGTTCTCCCACACCGGATTCAACCTGTCCAACTTGTTGTAGAACTTGGAATCCGGTAGATCCACATGCAAAGTTCTCCACATTTGGCAGATTGACAAGAGTCTTGGGATGCAGGGACCGGATGGTCCTGGCATTACGCGCTGACTGGAAAACTCCCCTGTAATTTTTCTACCTGGCATATGTACTGGCGACAGAGACAGCACCTGCTGTTCTGCCCCAGACAGAATGTAATGTGGTTCACCTTCCTTAGCCACACGACTCCTAGTGCCGCCCTGGTGGTTGATATATGCCAGAGGCAATATCCCCGGAAACAGAGTCCTTCAGCAACCTAATGCTTGGATATTTATGTTCCAGAGAGACTGTTCTTCTACAAAATACCTTGAGTAATACTGTACGTAGGGAACGTCCTTCGAGTTTGAGACATTTCTGCAGGAGGAAGTTGTAACTAATAAGAAACTGTAACCGACTGCTTTCTGACCAAAGATTATTGAGGTATACTGAGATTGGCACCCCCTGCATCTTCAGCAAGTCTAGCAGTGGGGCTGGGAGCTTTGTGAAACCTCTGAGCTGTGGCCTGAAGAGCAGAGGCTTGAGATCCAAGATAGACCTCATGACCCTATTTGGTTTTGGGACTGCTGCTGGTCCATAAGCCCATAACTTTTGCTCCAAGATTCAATGCAAGGCAAAAGACTGATGACTCTGTAGCAGACCAAGAAGGCCCCAAGAGGCATACCTAATCTACCAAGTTTATGCCGGCAAAAGATGGTGCAAACAACCTCAGAGACTGCCCTAAGATCCTGTGGCCCGAGATACTCTCAAATCACTGCAACATCAGATGCATCCCTCACTCAGGAGGGGAAAACCTTACAGCATCTGGTATTCCCAGGCAGTTTCCATCCACATACTAGCCAGGATTAAGCTTGCTTATGCTCCAATCAACAGTGATCAGGTGAAAAACAAATGCGTCAGTAAACACTTTTAGGGCTGAAACGATTAAATCGATATTATCGATAATAATCGATAATGAAAATCGTTGTCTACGATTTTCATTATCGATTAGTTGATCCGCCCCAATGCGATCCGCGGAGCGGGCCGCGACCTTAGGGAAGGCTTCGGCCTAGCTCCGGAGCTGGCGGCCATCTAGGTACACACGGCGGCGGCGAGCTGCGCGCTGACGTCACCCCCAGCGCATTGTTCAGCCTGTGTCAGCCCAAGTGAACGAAGTCTGGAGGAGTCACGCTGGATGCCTTGCCTGCCCTCATTCAAAACTTCTTTTATGCAGGTACCACTACGTTTATTACCTAATCTAACCTAATAACTAACTACTATCTATTAGATAGTAGTTATTTATTATCTAATCATATCTAAGCATTTCCACTTGCTCGGCACAGCCACATTGTTGATTTAAATAAAAAGGTACAACACTATTTCTCCCCCCCAATAAAAAGCAGCTTATTACAAGCATAAAAACCCAGCAGCCTTAAAACAGACCTGCCGCAGAGCGCAGGCGTGGCAAGCTCTCGTCGGGCCGCTCTCCAGCGCTGCCGTGATTGGAGGTTGTGCTCTGCACATGCGTGCACCCATCTCCCGGCTTCGGAGTGCCCTTCGCTCCATTCGGAGGAGTCACGTGTGGCAGGTCCGGACCGAGACTCCGCCCCACACCACCCGGCACACCGAGGAGGAGCCGCTGTCCCCATGAAGGGGTGAGAAAACCCGAGACACCTGAGGGGGGGGGGGGGGTGTGAGCACTGAGAGGAGGTGGGGCAGTGACACCATGTGAGAGGGGAGGAATGTGCCATCTATACTGGGGGGAACGTGTGTGTGTGTGTGTGTGTGTGTGTGTGTGTGTGTGTGTGTGTGTGTGTGTGTATATATATATATTTATCCCCTTTTTCAGTTTTTTTTTTATCTGATTAATCGAAAAAATAATCGGCTGATTAATCGATTATGAAAATAATCGTTAGTTGCAGCCCTAAACACTTCAATACCAAAACACCACAGTGGCTCAGAAGCACCAGACATCACTGTCCATTGGGAGGTGTGGATACCACCAGATCACCACTAAACCTGAGTGCCTCTTTCTGGAACCATTTAACCACTTGCTGACCAGCACACGATGATGTACATCGGCTGGCCAAATGGGCGTACCTGTACATCCCCTTTAAAATGCGGCTTAGTGGGGGCCACGTACTTTGTGAGTGTACCCGTGGGTCCTGCAGACACTATGTCCACTGAGGACTGTGCTCATGACTATCTATGTAAACAAGGCATTTCCCTGCTCTGCCTAGCAACATGACCGGGATCTACTGCTCCCTGTCATTGGGAGCAGTGATCTCTGTCATGTTGTAGTGAGCCCCCCCTCCCCACAGTTAGAACCCCTTGATTGCCCTCTAGTGTTTAACCCCTTCCCTGGCATTGTCATTTACCCACTAATCAATGCATGTTTATAGCACTGATCGCTGTATAAATGTCACTGGTCCAAAAATAGTGTAAAAAGTGTCCAATGTCTCTGCCGCAATCACGATATAAAAAACGCAGATCGCCGCCATTACTAACAAACAAAATGTAATAATAAAAATGCCATAAATCTATCCCCTATGTTGTAGACGCTATAACTTTTGCGCAAGCCAATCAATATACGCCTACTGCATTTTTTTTACTAAAAAAATGTAGAATACATATTGGCCTAAATTGAGAAAGAAATTTGTTTTTTATATATTTTTTGGGGATATTTATTATAGCAAAAAGTTAAAAATATTGCTTTTTTTCAAAATTGCCAATTTTTTGGGTTATAGCACAAAAAAGAAAAAAAAATGCAGAGGTGTTCAAATACCACCAAAAAAAAGCTCTATTTGTGGGGAAAAAAAAAGGATGTAAATTTTGTTTGGGTGCAATGTTGCATGACCGCTCAAATGTCAGTTAAAGCAACACAGGAAGGGAAGTCAGGAAGGGGGTAAATTCTTCCAGGGCTTAAGTGGTTAACTGGTATACAGGTAAACAACGTAGCAACTATATCAACCAAAACCTAATACACAGTCCTCCAAGGATACAGGCTGAAAACAATGTTGTTCTACTGCTATGCAACCCTGTAGGCATGTAACTATGCATGTACCCAGGTATGCCTTATGCAGGCACCTAGGTATGCAAACATGCAGGTATTCTTGCTGTTCATGCATTTATGTATGCACAGTTCAATGCAAATAAGCACGTATGTATACAGCTTAAAAAGGTATGTATGTAATTCAAATACAAATAAACATGCGTTAATGCCAGCAGGCGTCATTGAAAACCTGTGCTTATGTAAGCATGCTAACATGCGCCCATGCAAACATGTGTCTATGCAAGTAAGCAAGCACATATGCTTTGCTCGTGTCTACGCAAACATGCATTTATGCAAACGTGTTCATGAAAGTACGCATGCGTTTATGCAATATTTGTTAATGCAGGAAGCAAGCATGTGTTTAAACGTGTCTTATGCAAACATTCATACGGCTCGTCTCCTCTTGGGGTTCCTTGCGGACAAGCTGTTGGTCCTCTGGTACTGTATGGATGCAGCATTTAGATACTCTTGTTCGATGAGCCACATGCCACCTTCATGTTTATATGGACATCAGTTCTATACTCATGCACTTCCCTATACCATCCTATGCTGCAGTCCTATGTAAATGCCACCTCAGCCCCCGTGGAGAGGCTACTTGTCTCTGCCTCACCTTGTGCCATTTACTGCATGCTTCTCTAGCTGCCCTACTTGGCAATTGTTGCACCTGCTCCTGATGAGTGAAGGTATTCACGAAACACGTTGAGTATGAGTTAAATCTGATGCCACATTCATATCAGCTATGTATTAATATACTTATACTTCATGTGCTCACGGACACAGTTATTGGGCATGCCACTCTTGGCATCTGCAGGCCATAATATTGCTGTATATGCCATTATTTGTATTACCATGTATCTTTTATGATATGCGTTTTATTGATATGTACTTCTGTATTTATCATGTCTACATCTTGTGCTAAGGATATATGTGCATATATATATGAAACTGTTTTTCTATCATTACTATGTTATGAATTGAAAACCTTTTATTCCTACCTCCGCATTCCACTGGCTTCATCTAAAGTCCCAATCACCTTTTGATATATACTTATGCAAACATGTGTTTATGCAAGCAAGCATGCGTTTATACAACATGTGTTTATGCAAATCATGTATCTGTGCCAAACATGTATCTGTGCCACACAAGTTTATGCAAATATGTATTTATGCAACATGCATTTAAGCAACATGTTTGCAAAGATCTTTACTATGCTGCACCTGCCCAACTGCACTTGGCCCCATACTAGTTTTGCAGTATTAGCAAAGCACATATGCATCCAATGCAGCCTTTTTGCTGCTTCATAACAGTTTAAAAGTAAGCTCCTGCAGACCAAATGCACGCTATTCTGGAGACACAACTCCTCAAAGTGCACTGATACCTTTACAGGGGTGTATCAACAGACAGTTGTACAGGCCCCTCCGGATTAAGCAGTAAGTATGCAGTATATGATCATGACTTTTCTGGTCACACAGTTGTCCCATAGTAAGTACTCACACTCCATTAGTATCCATGGGCTGCAGTTATGTCTCAAGAGGCCTTGTTGAATCTGTAGCCCACATGGCAAAAAATGTCCACACCTCCACTTCCTGCTTATATAGAAATAAGCCATACCGAATGAACCTTCACCCTCTAGTGGCTGGAGGAGAAACTGCAGCCCAACACTTCTAAGAAGTACACAGAGCATGATCAAACAGGCCCCTGGGAGAAAGACCAGACAGATTCCTTACCATTCCTGCTGCAGGACTCAGGAGTCCAACCTTCACCCAACCCAGTGGGCTCTGTCATAAAAGACCTTCAGAGACTGGATCCCCCTTAAACTGGGTTTCACTCCCCTGAATCTATATAGCATCCTGCAGGAAAACACCTCAGTCAAAACAAATACTGCACAGGGTTGCATTACGCAGGGTCCAGCACCATAAGGCTGTATTACAGGCAAACCTCTAGGAATCTTCTTTCCTATCCAATGAGGCTTGGGTACCATCCATTTTGGCTGACAGCTTTTTTGAATGGATCTGATTACAATGAAGTCCATGATTCTTAATAGAACCGTCCAGACCTCCAAGTATGCTCTAAGAGTGCATGCATCCCATCAGTGACCACAACCTTACAGAAACTGGTGAAAAACTGAGGTACTTCCTGCGTAGGAGGGATTATATAGGGGATGACTTCCTGTTTGATCTAATTGATCTACCAGTGTCCATTCCTCTATAGGTGCTGTATAACCCAAATAGTTATTATAACCGGCTCTGTGTACGATAAAGAAATGTCTAGACTACTATTCGAGCAGTCATAAAAGCCATAATGTCTTGAGTTACAGGAAACAATGCTACCATTTTCTTTTAGCCAATGACTGGTTTAAGGTGTTTTTTCTTTTATTAGAATGTAGCTGCATTTTTTGCGATTTCACAAAAAAAAGTCAAGAAAGCGAAAAGACAAAAATCCAAGTATTTTCAGCGTTGCTACCACTTCAGTGTAAAACAGAAAAATCGTCATGAATAAGTATTCTGGAGGAAGACAAGAATTATCAGCACTAAATTAAAGAAAACAAAGTGGATAGGTACTTTCAAACAGTTGAGATCAATAAAGATAAATGCAATTATAACAGAAATGCATACTGGTACCAGAGCTGCATGCTAGGTTTTCTGCTAGTCACCTGAAGTAGAGCTCTAGTCAAATCTGCTATTTCAAGTATGCCCTTTGCTTACCCATTTGGGAGGCAGTTGAGCTACCCCCAAATAACCATACTATAGACTCTTTGCTGCTGCTCGCATGCCCAAATCATAAATGCAGAACACATAGTGACATGTGAGTGCTGCTCAGTCAGTCAAGGAGTACTGTGACCCCAACCTGCATGATAAAACACCCACTAAGGGGGTATGGATGACAGGCTGAATCTGCAGGAAATCTTGTGAGTGTCGTTCTTCCTGAAGAGGACTGGTGACACTGGATGGAGAAGGAAGCTGGAGACCACTCTTGAGCGTGGAGAGGGTAAGCACAGCATGGGCATATTTTTTTATGGCATGCAGCAGATACAATAGAATGAAGGCTTCACACAAGTTGCAACAGGATACATAATGCTTAAGTCACAACTGATACGTCAAGGCGTCATTACAAAGTGTATATAAAATAGGTACAATAAACAATCAATGCAAGGTGCAACGAAATATATAAAATAATTGAACAGATGTTATAGATTATGCAGTTATAGGCAAGCAGCACCATCCAGAGTGACAGTTCATAGACAATTCCTGCACACAGAAAGTCCCCCTTGTTCTTGGAAGGAACTACCGAGGCCAGGACCAGGTTATATGAACTAATCTTAGAATAGAAATGACAAGAACATTGTGGGGAATTTTGATGTAGGTGGTCTGGCTGAGTAGTGTGCACCCCAAGATTTTTATTTAAGGGGGAAAAAAAAGGGAGAGAATGGAAGGAGAAGAAAGATAAAAATAAAATAAGAGGGAGGAGATTGGGATGGGGAAGAGAGAGAGCGCACGGACATATTTTAACACAAAAAAATGACATTATTTAGGAGTCTAAGCAAAAAAATAAAAAATAATTCAGTACATCTCTGCAATACATACACATGTCCCCCCAGGTTTTACCCTTTTAAAATGCTACAAGTATGTACAGAAAAATGCTGTTAATGTGTGTAAAAAATTGAGTGAGCTTCCAACCTCTGACAACACAGTGCCACAGTTGCACTGAAATCTCACGGACTGTTAACAGCCCTGTCCAGTGCTCTCTTGATGGACTACAAAACACCCATCTCTGCCCTCATCTTCGTAACAAAAGTGAGGCGCAAGTAGTCCAACAGAGAAGAACACTACCTGGATTTCAATGCAGCTGAGCAATCACTGTTAGCTCACTGCATAAAATCAGCAGCCCACTGTATTTCTGACAGTATCAACAAGTATTGTATTAATTGTTAAGATAAAACATAGGGCAATGTGCATGCATTGCAGAGAGGTACTGCATATTTCTTTTATTTTGCTCAAGCGTCAGTAGTATATTTTTCGCTGGGTAAAGGCTTGCGCTTGCCTTAAACATCTGAAACTTAATACAGGTTTTGAGGTAAAGGAACCCAACATGTGAAGAGCTTGTGTGAAATACAGCAATATATAGTATTACCTAGCATTGAGATCAAAGTGTGTTTAAATAACAAAACGTGTCAAACTTCCCTGCTGTGTGCAATGGTTTTGCATAGAGAAGCCCAAATCCCCCTCTTCTTGGGTCTCCCACTGGCATCCTGGCTCCTCCTCTTCTTTGAGTACCCCCATAACAAGCTGCTCGCTATGGGGGCACTCGTGCGTGCCCGCTTCTGAGCCCTGCTGTGTGCAGCCATAAGACACACACAGCGGTGTGTTTGGTCCCTCCCCTGCTCCCTCCCCATTGGCTATGAGCTGTGATTGACAGCAGCAGGAGCCAATAGCTCTCTCTGCTCACTCTTAGCCAAACAGGCAGCAAAGACTCAGTAGAGCAGCCACTCTCATGCACATAGTTGGATCATGATCAGGCAAGTATTAGAGGGGTCTGCATGGGAGAGCTGAATACGGAGGTAAAAACAAAACAAAACAAAAAACCTTCAGCCATTACAACCACTTTAAGGGTCTGTGCTCATAGCATCAATTTGACATCAGTTTAAGATGCTTCGAAGATCATTTAAAATCCAAGGGAAGTTCATTTGACTTTAAGTTTCTTTCTAACCTGCTTCAAGTGGATTTTGCATTCTGGTAGACTTGCATTGGAATGTAGAACCCATTTAAAAAGAATAAAGTTTGTCAACACAGATACTAAGGTAAATTGAGTGCACTTCCTCCTCACTGACTGATTCATTTGATATGTGCAGCTCCCCATATGAAAAAAATAATGAAAGGAATACATATGATGGCACTTTTAACCCAGCTTAAAAAAAATTGATTTGCCTAGCCGTTTTGGCTTCAATATTTTTGGATTCACTAACCTGAAAACAATATGCAGCCATTGAAGTCAGAATTCCTAATCTGCATAAGTAATGGTCAGTAACTTAGAAAATATTAATCCAGGTTAACAATTAAAGCTTTAAAGTTTCCATCAGCATAGGGACAATTTCACTGTAAACAAACACAGAATGGAACAGAGAAAAATGAATCTGTGAATGGTATGTGTAAACTTCTCCCATGCAGTTCCTTCTGTTTTCAAGTTCCTTTGTTACAGCCCCTTGAATTTATTGAAGGTTCATATTACCTCCCTATGATATATGTTAAACTCCAGGCACATGTCCTGTAAAGCTGGACATAGATGGATTGAAATTTTGCTGGTTCAGCAGGGACCAGCTGAATTTTGATCTATGTATGGGCAGGCTGGTTTTACTCAAGTTGATCAATTGACTTTTCTACAACCAACCTGTCAGGTTTTTCCCGAATAATGAGTGCCACTGGCTATAGCCGGCAACACTGATCACTGTATTCTGATGGCGGGGAAGGCTCCTCTCTATCAGAATACAATACCACAGTGGAAGTGATTCTCCCATCCACCTCAAATGTGTGAATGGGGAATTCAAGCCATTTTCTTTCATTTCAACTGCTTATTGAACAAAAAAATATGCATAATGTATGGGATGGAAATTGAAGATTAAAAATGGTGGAGCTGAATGTAATTTACATGCTTTGTTTACAATACTCTGATACAAAGTGGAATTGTCCTTTAATAAATTGAGATGCAATGTACAACACGCAATAAATAGAAGAAACCTACAGAGTAATATTTATGGTCCTGACTACTCTAAACAGATAAAAAAAAACTCTGATGGGTTGTCATGGACTACTAACTATATTTCTTTGGTAAAATCAACAACAAATAAAAAACATACCTTATTGTCTTCCCAGTAAAGAGCCAAACACTCATCTCCTGGTCTCCAAGTGAATGCTGGGTAGGTAGGTTCCAGTATTCTCTCTGGCTTTATAGGACCAGATCTTTTTTTAGAACTATATGAAAACATCTTGTTTTTTTCATCATTTGCAAAGCTCACATTTGACCCTATTGGTTTTATAGGTCCAGCTCTTCGACCCTTCTGCTCCAGCTCTCCATTTAGTAAATCATTAGCACTGTCTTTTGCTAATGTTGAATGATAATTAGATTCTACGTTGGCACTATAACTTTTTTCATTTGGTAAACTAGTGAAACTATCACTGTTAGTTGTCCGTGGTTTCCTGTCCATATAGAATTCATAATTTGGTCTTTGGTCTTCTCTTCTACCACGTTTCTGGTGCAAAGAATCTGTATTACTATTATTACTGTAGGTGCTGGTATCATCTTTCGTTTCAGGGAGGTTGGGGCCCTTTATGTTCCTACTTTGCATAGTATTGTCTCTCTTTTTAAAAGTACTATCATTTTGGTAACTAGAGGGAGGCTGTGAAAAATCTTTTAATCTTTCATTTCTTGAAAATCCTTTTTCATTCTTATTCCTGTCTTCTGTCCACAGATCTGGTCCAGGAGCACTGTATTTTTCTGGCGCTCGATTTCTTGGGGGTCCATTACCTTCAAATTGCCTTGACGTATGATTTTCTTTCTGAAATCGAGGCGGTTTTTCACTTCTTGGAGCTCTGGGATCATTCCTGACAAATTGCCGAGGTTGGCTATAATCCTTGACTCCATTTTGTTCCACATTTTGTACTCTGTTTTGTCCTTGGCTCTGACGCTGAACAAAAGGCTTGGTATCTGCAAATGTAAAGAAACAATTTTTTAAACAAAATATTAGGAGTCAATAGAAAAACAATGGAAAATGATAAAATGAAATGAAAGTGCAACTCTATTCTTTTTTCCTGCTAAATAAAGGAAAGGTTCTAATTAGTGATTAGCAAAACTGTATAAAGTTAAGTTTGTCAAACAAATGACAAAAATCTGCAAACTCTGAACGTAATACCTGAACCCGACTGAAGTCTATAGAAGCTGAATCTTGTGATTTTTATCATTTTTGGTAACAAAAGGGGCCTGGGTAACTGGGCACTCCCATGAAGGGCATGTACCAATGCAAAAATACACAAACAACATGCTTAGGGGATGCTTTAAACCGGAATATGAAGAGGTGCACCTGTAGGATGTACTACAGCACATGACAATATCCTTACCAGATATCCAGGACAAGGGTTTTTTTTTTTTTTTTTTTAGGCCTTGGCTATACTTCTGATCATTGCTCAAATGTTCTTGCTATGGCTAAAATTAAATGTTAAGTGAGGTGTAATCTGGGCACAGACACATTTCGGGTTACTCTTCAAAGTCAAGATTGTTATATGACAAAATTATAATAGTGTGTTATTATAAGTTCATTATTGCAAACCTGTACATGTATTATATTGACCAAATTGTAATTCATAATACACTCTAGGTCAATGTATCCCTTACACCTCTCAGTCATCTGGAGGGGCAAGTCTACCCCAGTTTTGGTTTTAAAATCTGGCAGCCAGATTTGCACAATTGGCACAGTGGAACATAGCACCCACCCAGGTCCCCTGGATTGAGTTTAAATCTGGTTCTATATATCCATATTACCTCCTGGGTTTACTTTGGTCCTCTTTGATCTCACACTCAAATTTAGCACCCTGGTCGTGCAACCCCTACATTTTTGGAGCCTCTACAAACATAAATACCACCTGGTCTCTTCAGTTTCTCCCTCGATTATGTTTTTGGGAGACCCCAAATTCGCTGCTGCCTTTTCTTCATCTGGTATCTTCTCTTGGTGGAAGGCAAATAACCTTACTGTTCTTACAGCATCAAGATAATTCTACTTTTATGACATTTACCTGCCTCCAAACCCTTAAGGGGATATCACATCAAGAAAGATTTAAATACTCTATCTTCAAATTATAAATTGAGTCAAAGTTTTGTATGCCATACTCTTAATAGTTTGGAGACATAAAAAAAAAATTAGAATTTTTAAAACAGCTTACCTGTAAAATCCTTTTCTTTGATGTACATCAGGGGACGCAGAGCCATAGTAATAACTATGTAGGTTATATTGGCGTATCAGGTGCTGGACACTGGAACGCCCCTTGAGGAGTGAAATTCCCCCATATAACCCCTCCCACTACTGGGAGTCCTCCGTTTTGTAGCCAAGCAATATAAGTGTGTATATAAGAAGGGAGGGACCTCTGTGTCCCCTGAGGATTTTACAGCTAAGCGGTTTTAAAAATCCTATTTTTTTGTCTTACATCAGGGGACACAGAGCCATAGTAAGTATGGGGGATGTCCCATAGCAATGGCAACTGAAGGGGGGGGGGGACAGAACAAAAAACGGGAGGCCAGAGGACTCACACTGTAGCCTGCAGTATATGCTGTGCTCAAAGGCAATATCCTCATGACCTTTAATATCGATTTGATAAAATCGGATAAACGTATGAACCAAAGACCAAGTCGCGGCCTTACAGATCTGAGCCATAGAGGCCTGATGATGCACCACCCAAGAGGCACCAATCACCCTGGATGAGTGTGCTCTTAATATGAGAAGGAAGAATTTTCTTCTTTAAGCTGAAGCCTGAACAATCACTAGACAAATCCACTTGAAAAATATGGATCTTGACGCTGCCTGTCCACATCTTGGACCCTCTGGCAGTACCAACAAAACATGTGTTTTGCGAACCTGAACTGTCGCCTTTAAATAGACTCTGATCGCTCCTACTACATCAGGAGAATGTAGTGCTTTCTCTTCCCCAGATTACGGCTCTGGGGAGAAAGAAGGAAGAATAATATCCTGGTTGAAATAAAAACCTGTTACCACTTTTGGTAAGAATTCAGGATGAGGACATCCTCATCCCTATACATGATGAAATATGGTTCTTACAAGACAGAGCCGTTAGTTACGATACTCTTCTAGCAGAAGAAACGGTAACCAGAAAAGATCATCTTTCTTGTCAAAAGAATCAAGGGAGTTTCTCGTAAGGTTCAAGCGGCTGATTCAGCAAAGCCGATAAGACCAATCTTAAATCCCAAGGATCTAGAGGTGCCTGGATAGGGGGAATAAACGTGTTACCCCCTGAATAAGCTACGCACCAAGAGTGGGAAGCAAGAGGCCATAGGAAAAACTCTTACAAGCCCGGGATCTGGCTCCGATAGAAGTCAAGACCAGCTTCATTTCAGATCCTACAGTGGGGTAAAAAAGAATTTAGTCAGCCGCCAATTGTGCAAGTTCTCCCACTTAAAAAGATGAGAGAGGCCTGTAATTGTCATCATATGTATACCACAACTATGAGAGACAAAATGTGGAAACAAATCCAGACAATCACATTGTCTGATTTTTTTAAAGAATTTATTTGCAAATTATGGTGGAAAATAAGTATTTTGTCAATATCAAAAGTTCATCTCAATACTTTGTTATATATCCTTTGTTGGCAATGAGAGAGGTCAAATGTTTTCTGTAAAGCTCCGTACACACTATCAGAGTTTCTGATGATTTTTTCCTTCAGATTTATCAAAACCATATGAGGTCAAGCCTTAGGAATTTCAATTTGTATGCAATCAGGCAGGCCCTTGCACTACATGGTTTTGGTAAATCTGAAGACAAAAATCATCAGAAAATCTGATAGTGTGTATGGGGCTTACAGTGGGGATCAAAAGTTTTGGCACCCCAGGTAAATATGTGTATTAATGTGCATAACGAAGCCAAGGAAAGATGGAAAAATTTGACATTCTTATAATATGTTAAAAAAAGTTAGATTTTATTTCCATCATTTACACTTTCAAAATTACAGAAAACAAAAAAATGGCGTCTGCAAAAGTTTGGGCACCCTGCAGAGTTAATATCTTGTACTGCCCCCTTTGGCAAGTATCACAGCTTGTAAACACTTTTTGTAGCCAGCCAAGAGTCTTTCAATTCTTGTTTGAGGTATCTTTGCCCATTCTTCCTTACAAAAGTGTTCCAGTTCTTTGAGATCTCTGGGCTGTCTGTCACGCACTGCTCTTTTGAGGTCTATCCATAGATTTTCAATAATGTTGAGGTCAGGAGATTGTGAAGGCCATGGCAAAACCTTCAGTTTATGCCTCTTGATGGATTTTGAGGTGTTTAGGATCATTATCCATTTGTAGAAGCCATCCTCTCTTTAACTTCAGCTTTTTCACAGATGGCATCAAGTTACCATCCAAAATTTGCTGAAATTTTATTGAATCCATTTTTCCTTCTACTCGTGAAATGTTCCCTGTGCCACTGGCTGCAATACAACCCCAAAGCATGATTGATCCACCCCCATGCTTAACAGCTGGACAGAGGTTCTTTTCATTAAATTCTGTGCTCTTTCTTCTCCAAACGTACCCTTGCTCATTCTGGCCAAAAAGTTCTATTCTAACCTCATCGGTCCACAGAACTTGTTTCCAAAATGCCTCAGGCTTGTCTATATGTTCATTTGCAAAGCTCAAATGCTGTTTTTTTTTGTGGTGAGGACGTAGAAGAAATTTTCTTCTGATGACTCTTCCATGAAGACCATATTTGTACAAGTATCTCTTTATAGTGGAACAGTGTACCACAACTTCAGTGTCTGCCAGATCTTTCTGGAGGGATCGTGCAGTCAAACTTGGGTTTTGAATTGCTTTTCTCACAATCCTGCGAGCTGTTCTGTCTGATATTTTTCTTGGTCTTCCAGATCTTGCTTTAACTTCCACTGTTCCTGATGACTGCCATTTCTTAATTACATTCCGAACAGAGGATACTGACACCTAAAAACGCTTTGCTATCTTCTTATAGCCTTCTCCAGCTTTGTGAGCGTCAACAATTTTCAGTTTTCTAGACAACTGCTTAGAAGAACCCATGGTGCTGATTGTTGGGGCAAGGTCAGATGAGTCTGGCCATTTAAAACCTTTGAGATTGACATCACCTGGTCTTCCCAGACGATGATTGAGAACAATCCATGACACTGGCAGGTCTCAGCTTTGCAAAGGGGGCAGTGCATGCTATAAATTCTGCAGGGTGCCCAAACTTTTGCAGACACCATTTTTTTGTTTTCTGTAATTTTGAAAATGTAAATGAAGGAAATAAAATCTAACTTTTTTTTGACATATAAGAATGTCTAATCTGTAATTTGATGCCATTTGGAGATTTTTGCATCTTTCCTTGGCTTCGTTATGCACATCAAATACACATTTTTACCTGGGGTGCCCAAACTTTCGATCCCCACTGTAAGTCTTCAAAAGATTGTCACACACTGTTGTATGTTGGCCCATTCCTTCATGCAGATCTCCTCTAGAGCAGTGATGTTTTGGGGCTGTCACTGGGCAACACGGACTTTCAACTCCCTCCAAAGGTTTTCTATAGGGTTGAGATCTGAAGACTGGCTAGGCCACTCCAGGACCTTGAAATGCTTCTTACGAAGCCACTTCTTCATTGCCAGGGCGGTGTGTTTGGGATCATTGTCATGCTGAAAGACCCAGCCACGTTTCATCTTGAATGCCCTTGCTGATGGGAGGAGGTGCACTAAAAATCTCACGATACATGGCCCCATTCATTCTTTCATACACGTGGATCAGTCATCCTGTTCCCTTTGCAGAGAAACAGCCCCAAAGCATGATGTTGCCACACCCCATGCTTCACAGTAGGTATGGTGTCCTTTGGTTGCAACTCAGCATTCTCTCTCTTCCAAACAAGATGAGTTGTGTTTCTACCACACAGTTCTACTTTGGTTTCATCTGACCATATGACGTTCTCCCAATCCTCTTCTGGATCATCCAAATGCTCTCTAGCAAACCTCAGATGGGCCCGGACATGTACTGGCTTAAGCAGGGGAACACATCTGGCACTGCAGGATCTGAGTCCCTGGCGGTGTAGTGTGCTACTGATGGTAGCCTTTGTTACATTGGTCCCAGCTCTCTGCAGGTCATTCACTAGCCCCCCCCCCCCCGTGTGGTTCTGGGATTTTTGCTCACCATCAGTGATCTTGTAAGTCTTCCATTTTCTAATTATTGCTTCCACATTTGATTTCTTCACACCAAGCTGCTTGCCTATTGCAGATTCAGTCTTCCCAGCGTGGTGCAGGTCTACAATTTTGTTTGTGTCTTTCGACAGCTCTTTGGTCTTCACCATAGTGGAGTTTGGAGTGTGACGGTTTGAGGTTGTGGACAGGTGTCTTTTATACTGAAAACAAGTTCAAGCAGGTGCCATTAATACAGGTAATGAGTGGAGGACAGAGGAGCCTCTTAAAGAAGATACAGGTCTGTGAGAGCCAGAAATCTTGCTTGTTTGTAGATGACCAAATACTTATTTCCCACCATAATTTGCAAATAAATTCTTTCAAAAATCAGACAATGTGATTGTTTGGATTTGTTTCCACATTTTGTCTCTCATAGTTGAGGTATACCTATGATGACAATTAAAGGCCTCTCTCATCTTTTTAAGTGGGAGAACTTGCACAATTGGTGGCTGACTAAATACTTTTTTGCCCCACTGTATTTGCAGGACATCAGAAATCCTGCCTTTTGACATACTTCCCGGGGTGCCAACCCCCGGATCCACACCAAGAAACCTATGCCTTCCAGGCTCTAAAGTAATTGATTCTGGAAGCCCGAAGGACATCTACTGCCATCTTTATGACCTTGGTAAATTAAGATCTTCTGGGACCCACTGGGGCCACCAGAATCACCTCCTTTTGTTCCTGCTTAATCCTGCAGAGAAGGCGCGGAAGTAGCAGAACTGGAGTAAATGCATAGATCAGTGAAAACTGATCCCATGGGAAGACTAAAGCATCTGTTCCGCCTGCTAGCGGACCCCTTGTTCGACAAAGTTGTCGACCTCGTTAATGAATCTGGACGCGAATAGGTCCATATCTGGAATACCCCATCTGACATATTGCTAGGAAGATGTCGGGCTGAAGAGATCATTCTGGAACTAATTGTTGGCATCTCAAGTAGTGCACCTGAAAAATTATAATTGCTGATAGGCAAGGAATGTTGTGTTCTGCCAAAGCTAGAACATTATTCACCTCTTTTTGGGCTGCACGACCTCTCGTGCCTCCCTTGGTGATCACTGTAAGCCATGCAGTGGCCCTGTAAGACTGAATCGTGTCAGGACAGTCCTGTAGTCTGACCGCCAAGATTCTAGGGCCAGATGTACTGCCTGAAACTTCCAAAAAAAGTTCATAGGCAGGGTCCTCTAACCTGGGCCTGGACAGAATCTTCTTCCAGGGCTGCTCCCCAGCCTAGAAGGCTGCCATCTGTTGTTAACACCTTCCAGAATAAAGAGTTTCCCTTTTGCTGGATAAAAACCACCAATTTAGGCTCTCCTATGTTGGGAGTCAAGCGTATTGGAAACAAACAAGGCCTTTGAGTAAAACTGTGCGTAAGGGACGGCCTTGAAGGAGGCCCCCTAAAAATCTCCTGCACAGCCGAACAAAGGAATTTTCCTTTGTTTTGATAAGTTGAATTAATCCTACAATGGAACCGATTCTCGTCTGGGGTAAGAATACCTTCTTCTGTATGGTATCTATAACCAAACCCCAAGTACCGTAATCTTCTTAATGGTTTTAAGGAGAATCTTCCTAGGTTGAGAATCCAACCTAGAGATTTCAGATATTTACAGCTGAGATGAGACTCTGATTTTAGACCTGAGACTGAATAATCTATTAAAAGTAGATCTTCTAACAGGCTAGGACCACTATGCCTTGAGCCCTTAACCTGGCTAAAGGAGGTGCCAGAATCTTTCAGAACACTTGAGGTGCTGTGGCTAAGCCGAATGGCAGGGCCACAACTGAAAAAATTATTTTATATTTCAAACCGCAGAAATTTCTGGTAAGCGGAAAACTTTGGCACATAGGGATATGCAACTCCCCTCCTTGCAGGAAGGACACAGCCAATTGAATTATGAAAGGATCGGATGTTTAAGTGGTGATTAAGATCTCCAAGATCTAGAATAGCCTCTCTGCTTGACACTGGCACCCTAAAAGGTTTGAGCCAAAACCCCCTGTTCCACTAAGGGAATCTGATATCACCGACTGGGATAACAGCTGATCCAGAGGTCAGAACGAGAAACTTCTCTTTTTTCCCTGGATTCTTAGAAACATTCTTCGAGGAGACGGAAACTCTTGCATAAAGACTAGTGCATCAGCAGCCCAAGGACCCCACAGACAGCACTGTTTGGACCTGAATCCTGGGCCCTCAGATCAAAAGCCGACTGAGCCATCCGGGCTCTTGGAACTCTAGTCGTAACCTAGAGAAAAAAATGCAGAAATCCCTCTGTTCTTGACATTATTCCTGTCAAATTCTGAGAATCGCAGGACCCCCCCCCCCCCCAATGAGTGGGGGTGCTCCTTCATAACAAGGCTTTAGTATTCTGCTTTATGGGCTCTCTACCCCCCAAGATCCTGGTGCTGCCCTTGGAAACTTTCTCCTGACGAATGAGACCGTCGAGATTGCCTAAAGGCAGATGCCCCAGGCATAGGAGAAGCCGCACGAATAAAGTAGACCTGTTTAACCTCCTTTTACTGGTAAAGAGAGCTTTACTCTTTTGGATGTACTTATCCACTCTAAATAGTCATACCCCAGGAAGAGACACAAACTAAGGGTTTTCACATAGTGCTTTGGCTTATCAATCTTTCACGGACCTCTGCGAGAACGCACTAGTCCAAATATAAGCCATAAGGCTTAAACGATTGAGTCCTTCATAGCATCTGTAAGACACAGTGCGTCAAATACACCAGCCCATTGCCGGGCCTGCTGATCAGGCAGAATTTCAGGTATCTCACACCTGTTCCTTAACCCCTTGGAGTCCACATTTTTCAATGCATTAGCGTAAAATACTCCAATTGCAGCAAGAACTGCAAAAGATATCCTGTCTTTAACAGGAAAATCCAACCTTAATTTGCTGGATCCTTTAACATCAGTGCATTATCCACTGGACAAGTGAGACTCTGCTTACTGAGGTTACTGCAGCATTAATAGCTGGAATCCCCCATTTCTTCATAGAAATGTTCCCATTCAGAATACATAAGCTATGCATGAATAGGAAAAAACATCCCCAGGTGGGGGGGGGGGCTCAAATTAACCTTATTAGAGGTAGATACCTCAAGAGCCAAACCTCTCTGGCTCTGTCCCTCCACCGCCAGGCAGCAGCTTCTCCCACAGTGCACAAAACACTTTCTGCATGTGTGGCCGGCGCCTGACGCTATAAGCCACGCCCCGTGCGGAATACGGCTCCCCCTCTGCCTTTTTCAAAAAGGAGCTGCGTTTCCCGCGCGAGCGTCCTGCAACATGGCGGGGGGAGTAAATCCTCTGTTCTAGCGAGCGGCCACGTTCTACACCACATTTTTTTCCTTTTTTTTTTAAAAAAAAAGAACAGGGCAGCTGGCTAGCATCAAATAAGAAAAAAAAAACACCAATCGGGGGGCCCAGGAAGTGATCAGACCCTCCTTTCTCTTACCTGAGGGTCTGAGCTGGGTAGAAGGAGAGGAGCGTGAAAGTTTAATCAGAGATAAAAAAAAACAATCTTCGCCCTTCACGGTAGGCTCCGAGACCTTAAAGGAAACCTTCAGGAACCGGGGAACACTCAGGTTGACCCACAATCCTGGACCTGCGACAGGACCCTGCCAGTAAACTTTTGACCCAGCTCTCAAAGCATTCGCAAGCAAAACCTTGCGTCTTCGGATTACGAGGCCCGAGTACCCTTCATTTAGTCCATTACGGAGACATCAGAATGGATCCGATCAGGATGGCTGGCTCTCATCAAGGATTACTGCCTGTGGAGCTCAGTACAACACATCCTTACTCGTGCCCAACACCTTAGACACTGGCGAAAAAACTGAGGACTCCCAGTAGTGGGAGGGGTTAAATTGTGGAAGTTCACGCCTTAAGGGGCGTGCCAGTGTCCAGCACCTGCACACAAAGCATTAACAGCCCTGGCAGAGTGCGCTTTGATTTGAAAAGGAGGAATCTTCCTCTTCAAACCACAAGCTTGAACAATCCACTTAGAAGTAGTAGACTTTGCTGCTGCCTGTCCTTCAGGCAGCATGAACAAAACATTTGTGTTTTTAAATACTTTCAAGTAGACTTTGACTGCTCTCACTACATCCAGTGAATGCAGTGACTTTTCCTCTGTAGCACAGGGTTCTGGAAAAAAATGAAGGTAGAACAATATCCTGGTTTAGATGAAAACCTGACACTACCTTCGGTACAAAGTTAGGATGAGGATGCAATACTACCCTATCCTTGTGAATAATTAAATATGGCTCTATAGAAGAAAGAGCAGCCAACTCTTATACCCTTCTTGCAGAAGATATGGCTACCAGAAAAACTAGCTTCCTTGTTAAAAGGACCAAGGGAATATGTCATATCAGCTTAAAAGGCTGTTTCTGTAATACCGACAGAACTAAATTCAAGTCCCAAGGGTTCAGGGGTGGCTTAACCGGTGGATGTTACTCCCTACTGACTGGTCTGTGTGGTACAAACAAACAGATCCAAATCTTCGCCCATCACAGCGGGCTCCATTAATAACCTTCAAGGCCTGGGGTCCCTTTTTATTGAAGTTCCACTGCCCTGGACCCGTATAGCACCCTGTCAGCAAGCTTTATGGCACTGCAATCTGACCAAAGCACTAAAGCCCAAGGTCCAGCTCTCAAAAGAGAAGGGTTACAGGCAAAACCTTGTTTCTTCCAGCATGAGGCCTGGGTAACAACCACCTTGGCCTCAATTGTACTCTGGATGGATCCGGTTGCAAAGGCTTGCTCCAGCAAGGAATACTCCAGTGGAGCCTCTGCATAGCACAACTTAACTCGTGACTAACACCTAAGACACTGGCTAAAAAACTGAGGTACTCCCAGTAATGGGAGGGGTTTATAGGGAGTGAACTTCCTGTCAGCGTCCATCACCTAAAGGTGGCCAATATACCCATATAGTTATTACTATGGCTCTGTGTCCCCTGATGTACAATAAAGAAAGGTAGTTTACTACTTTAGTATGGAAAATTAAGCTAGGAGTGCGCTACGTACAATTTGTTTGAAATAAATACACACTTGCCTTTGAAAAATTTTAGTGGCATTTAATGCTAACAAAGAATAATCCATAATAACTATCAGAAAGTATTTTCATTTGTGTAACGCATCATTTCTGCTTGCCACTCCATGGATAAATGCCTAAATGTTTTTTCATGGATCCGATTTCTTATCTCACTTCTATTTAGCCAGTTACCTCTCACGTCATATAGCATGATAGTACCTGAATCTATCTGCCAGGTGACACTCTTTGTCCAATCTGGGATACTAAAAATAGCAACAATTTTAATACACATTCTGGCTTCTGTATGAATCTACATTCTTGGTTCTAAGATAAGCCTGGATTTCATGCTAGGCTTTTACATCAACTCTTTGCTATGTCTTATTTATGATATAATAAATGGGGACAAGCCTGAGGCAAAATAAACCATGATTCCTCACTGCAAATTACATAGATAGTATTACTATTCATCAAGCAGGCCAGTGATAATATGTGTCCGAAGGCTGAGTTTATTTATAAAAAAATCTAAGAAATCTGAGATGAACAATAATATTCCAGTAGGTATGTTATTGAATATACCAACACTAAAACACACTTCGTGAATTCATACAGACTGTAAGGGGGAATGCAAACTGATGGCCACTAGCAGAAATATACTATAATAAAAATGGAGAAAAAGTTGACAGACTATGGCTTCATGCACATGGTCGTACAGGAGCCCCACAGTGTGCAGAGCTTGCATGATGGCATTCAGGGAACCCGCGTACAGCCTCCAAATGAGATGCATTAGAAGAGGTGGCTGTATGCAATTGTGCACCAAGGGTTACACTGATGTATCTTCTGAACACAGATAGTGTGCTTTACCCAAAACTTGTCGCACAACTGCATACAGTTGCCTCTAAAAATGCATCTCATGTGTGCACAAAGCCTATTAGAGGCTGGCAGTATAGGCAGTTAGTGGCTGACACTGATGAAAAGCAAATGCCAAGATGTTTTGACAGACCTTCCTCTCTTTTGCATTGCAGCATAATTGATTGGCTCCTTGTGATGCCTCTCCCTACTGCTCTCTGAGCTCTGTAAGGGGTCGATACCAAGACAAATTCAATACTTAACAAAATTTTCATGTAAAAAAAAAAAATGAATGAACTAAATGTATTATAGAGCTGCATTTATTTGAGTCTGTTATACAGTATCTGCATGGTGTTCGCCTTTAAGCTGTGGCAACCAACATGACAGCTTTATCCATGCCAGTAAGTCCGGACACTTAGACCCCTTTCACATTGAGCTGCCACCAGCGTCAGCGATAAAGAGGCGCTATTTTTAGCGGTGCTATTCGGCCACTAGCGGGGCAGTTTTAACACCCCGCTAGCAGCCGAAAAGGGGGCAAATACGACAGCAAAACGCTGCCTGTATCACAGCGCTGACCCATTGATTTCAATGGGGAGCAGCGACGAGTTCACCGATTCAAAGAAGCTGCTGGCACGACTTTTTCTGATGCCCTACCAGCGCACCGCTCCAGTGTGAAAGCCCTCAGGCTTTCTCTTATTTTCTCTTATATTCACTGACCGACACAGCTCCTCTCTGTAACAAAATGGGACGTCCCCCAAGCAGGGGTGGGAAAACAGCATAAAACTTCATCCACCATGGCAAGTGGGAACTAGTGAACTAAACCCACAAAAAACAGCAGTGTGTAGAAAAAACACCACCATATAACCGGTTATCCTCAACAGGAGTGATCCCCAAGACCGCAACCAATTGCGGAAGTAATGCAACAGTGCATTAACATAACAGTACTGTGTTTTTACCAAAAAAACTGGAAAAAATAAAGGTTGCATATTTAATTGCAACTACACGGCCCCCTGCAAAACTCTGCAGCCAAAACAGGCATCTGCCGGTGCACTGACGTCTACCTTGTAGAACTTGGTAAACGTATAGACAGATGACCAGGTCGCCGCCTTACACACCTGAGCGACCGATGATTGTTGTCGAAAGGCCCAAGACGTTCCGATTGCCCTCGTAGAGTGGGCGTGACCGGAAAGGGGGGCACCTGCCCCTTCAAGGTGTAGGCTTGTACTACAATCTGTCTGATCCACCTGGACGAGACCGCCATGCCCTTCTTTGGACCAGCCACTGAAACAAACAGTGAGTCTGACTTCCCGAAAGGGACCCGTGGCAGCCAAATACACCTTCAGGGCCCTAACCATGTCCAGAGCATGAAGGGCCACCTCTTTGGGGTGCTTGGGCTTAGGACACAGTGATGGTAATACAAATGTCCTCATTGATATGAAAACAGAGACCACCTTTGGTAGAAAAGATGGTTGCAGACACAACACCACCTTATCCCTGTGGATGACCAGATAGGGTGACTTGCAAGACAAGGCCGCCAATTCCGAAACCCTCCTGGCCGATGTGATGGCCACTAGAAAGACCACTTTCTGAGAAAGAGTCAACAGGGGAATCTCCCTGATATTTTCAAACGGCGGTTTTTGAAGTGCCGACAACACCAGGTTCAAATCCCATGGGGATAACGGTGGGCGCACTGGAGGGACTACATGTCGTACCCCCTGAATAAAGGTACCCATTAAGGAGTGCGAAGCCAGGGGTCGTTGAAAAAAGACAGCCAAGGCTGAGATTTGCCCCCTGATGGTGCTCAATGCCAATCTCTGGTCTCCTTGCTGGAGAAACAGCAGGATCCTTGCTATGGAAAAGGAGCGTGGATGCCATCCTTTCTCCTCACACATGGAGATGTAGGCCTTCCAGGTACGATGGTATATCTTCCGAAAAGAAGATTTCCGTGCCCTCAATATAGTTGGAATCACCCAGTCCGACAGCCCCCGGGTTCCTCAACACCTGGCTCTCAAAAGCCATGCCGTTAAAGCCAGCGATGGTAAAGCAGGATGAAAAATTGGCTCTTGAGATAGGAGGTCTTCTCGCAACGGCGGTCGCTAGGGAGCGTCTGCCACCACTGGAATCCCCTCGGCTTCCACTCTGCGAAGCAGACGCGGCAACAGTTTCAGTGGAGGAAAAGCGTAGATCAGCTGGTACTGATCCCACGGAGCCACCAGCGCGTCTGACGCGTCTGCTCGCGGATCTCTTGTCCTGGACACGAATCTGGTCACCTTCCGATTGAGACGGGAGGCCAGTAGATCCACATCTGGTGTGCCCCACTTCAGGCACAGCAGCCTGAATGTCTCCAGATGCAATGCTCATTCTCCTGGGTCCAGCATTTGTCTGCCAGTTTTCCACTCCCGGGATGTAAATGGCCGACAGGGCCGGTACGTGACGCTCTGCCCATCGCTTCTTGTTTATCCTTGGTGATTTATGTATGCCACAGCCGTGGCGTTGTTTGACTGTATCCTGATCGGACGCCCTTGAAGCCTCACCGACCATGTGTGGAGACACAGCCTGATCGCTCTCAATTCGAGCAGATTGATCGGCAACTCAGATTCTTTCGTCAACCAGAGGCCCTGAGCCGACTGAACCCCCATCACTCCACCCCAACTGGATAGACTGGCGTCCGCAGTGATCACTGTACATTTCAGAGGAAGGAACGATTTTCCGGACTGAATCACCGGGGACCTCAACCACCAGATCAGAGTCCCTGACTGGTTGGCTCACCTGGATCTGTCGATCTAGGGAGAGCTGAAACTTGTCCTATTTTAACAAGATCTCCTTCTGCAGTACTCTGGTGTGGAACTGGGCGTAGGGTACTGCCTCGAAGGAGGCTACCATGAGTCCCAGTACTCGCATGCAAAACCGGAGCGACGACCACTTGCGGTTCATCAGCAGTTTTACCGTGGATCTGAGAGTCTGCAAATTGTCTGAAGGGAGGAAAACTCTCGCTTCCCTGGAGTCCAACAGCAAACCTAGATACTCCAGACGCTGAGTCGGCACCATCACCGACTTCTTTAGGTTCAACAGCCACCCTTATTCTTGCAGAGTCTGCATGGTGATCGCCATATCCTCCTCTAATTCTGAGGCAGAAGATGCTCTCAGAAGATCGTCCAGGTAGCCCACGATCGCAATCCCACGTTGTCTCAGCAACGCCAATACTGGAGCCAGTACCTTGGTAAAGACTCGGTGGGCTGATGCCAGACCAAAAGGTAGAGCCACAAATTGGTAATGGGCTTCCCGACTGCCAAACGCAGAAACTTTTGATGCCGAATGCATATGGATATGTGCAGGTACGCATCCTGGATGTCTAAGGACGCCAGGGAGTCCCCTTGATGGAGTGCAGCGACTACTGTGCAAACTGATTCCATTCTGAACCTCTGCACTTTTACAAAGTGATTGAGAGCTTTCAGGTCCAAGATCGGACATACCCCTTCCTTCTTGGGAACAGATTTGAGTAGAATCCCTGAAAGCACTCCGATTCCGGAACTGGTACAATCGCCCCATGATTCAGCAAGTCCCTTACCGCCCCCAACAGGGCCTCCCGGCGAACCGGGGATACGGGTATGCTGGAAGGGAAGAATCTGTTTGGCGGCCAAGAGAGAAACTATCTTGTAGCCTGTGGAAATCAGATCGCAGACCCATTGGTCGGATAACCGGGAGGACCACAGGGCTGCAAACTCCCGAAGTCGACCCTCCACCGAGACATGGATGGGGGCAAACCTTCATGCGGTAGCACTTTTATTTGCAGGCTTGCGGTTCCAGGGACGTTTTTGACCGTCCGTGGGCGTCCTGTCAGGCTGGGGACGTTTTATCAAAGCACTCGGCGGACAAAAAAGCCGTTTGTGTGTGGAAAAAGAGGGACCTTGCCTGCGGCTTGGCTCCTTAGCTTTCCTGGCCTGTGGGAGTAGAGTACTCTTACCACCAGTGGCATTTTTAATAATGTCATCTAACGAGGCTCCAAAGAGCCGGTCGCCAAGGAAAGGAAGACCTGGCAAGGCTTTTTTGGGTGCCTGGTCAGCAGACCAGCGTTTTAGCCAAATCAGGCGCCTCAGCACCACAGCTGACACTGAAGCCCTGTATAACAGAGGGAGAGTATCCAGGGCTGCGTCACAGACGTACTTAAGGCCTTGCACTAGTTGGTCTGCTAGTTACATGCAGACAGGGGAGGTCTGTTGCTCTCCCAATTCGCGGTGCAAACGTTTTGTCCACTCAGTGAGTGTCTGCGTCACAAGTGCGGATGCCAGTACAGGTCGCACGGCTGACACCACAACCATAAACAAGGAATGAGCCACCGCCTCGGCCTTCCTGTCCGTGGGATCCTTGAATGCAGGAGTCCCCTCAACCGGGATCGTGGTTACTTTATTTAACCTAGATACTGGGGGGTCCACGACCGGAGGAGCCAACCATTTTTTGAGAAGGATTCCTCAAAGGGGTAACGCACCGCCATGTATATGAACTTGTCAAAATAAGTCAGATACAGGAATGCCTTAGGTGAACACGCTGGCTTGCGGGACCCAAAAGGGACCGGTACATCAGCAGAGGGATCCACTGGCTCCTGAAAAGAAAGCTCTATTTGGGTGGAAAAAAAAAGATAAAAATGGCATTTGGGTACAGTGTTGTATGATCGCGCAATTGTCATTCAAAGTTCATCAGCGCTGAAAGCTGAAAATTGGTCTGGATAGGAGTGGGGTTTAAGTGCCCAGTAAGCAAGTGGTAAATCACTGTTTTTTTTATAATTGCTATGCAAGCAAAAATCTACCGAACAATTTTCTTAGTTTCTGTTATAAAGTTTGATAAATATTTTTTTTTAAATGTAGGCCAAAATATATTTCGCTACATTTCTTTGGTAAAAATAACCCTAATGAATGTATATTATTTAGTCTGTGTGAACGTTATAGTGCTTACAAACTATGTTATACGGTATTTGAAAATTGATATGTCCTAATATACAAACTGAGGCCCTAAAATGTAAAGACAGTACAAATAGCCCCTAAATTACCCCTTTTTGTAAAGTAGACAATCCAAGGTATTTAGTAAGAGGTATAGTGAGTTTTCCAACCTCTTCCCAACCAGCCGCTGCAGTTGTACTGCGGCAGGTTGGCTTCCCTGGGTGAAACGACGTTATCTTTTGTCGGTTAGCCTTTTGACCACTAGGGGGCCCGTGCGTGCCGCTGGAAGCCTGTGTCGAAAGCCGATGCACGTGCCTGGCAGTCACGATGACCGCTGGGCACCTGCGAACGCTCCACACATAGACAGGACGGAGATCTGTCAATGTGAACAGACCGATCTCCGTGCTGTCAGGGGTGAGGAGAGCGATCTGTTGTTCATACAAAGTATGAACAGCAGATCGCTCTCCTCACTCAGGCAGTCCCATCCCCCCACAATTAGAATCACTCCCCAGTACAGACATTTAACCAATTGCCCCCTACTGTTAACCCCTTCCCTGCCAGTGACATTTTATAGCACTAATCGTTGTATAAACGCCAATGGTCCCAAAAATGTGCTACAAGTGTCCAATCTGTCTGCCATAATGTTGCAGTACTGATAAAAATCACTGTTTGCCACCATTACAAGTAAAAAAATAAATAAAAATGCCATAAATCTTCCCCCTATTTTTGTAGATGCTATAACTTTTGCACAAACCAAATCATTATACGCTTATTGCCAAAAATATGTAGAAGACGACATATCGGCCTAAACTGAGGAAAAATTAGCTTTTTCTTTAAAAAATTTAGAATATTTGTTATAGCAAAAAGTACAACATATTGTGTTTTTTTTTTTTTTTTAATTGTCGCTCTTTTTTGTTTATAGCACAAAAAAAAAAAACTGCAGAGATGATCAAATACCACCAAAAGAAAGCTCTATATGTGGGAAAAAAAGGAATTTTGTTTGGGTACAATGTCGCGCGAGCGTGCAATTGTTAAAGCAACGCAGTGCCGTATCGCATAATATGGCCTGGTCATTGAGCTGACAAATCTTCCAGGGCTGAAGTGGCTGCAAGACTTAAGTTGTAAGCTTTTTTGGAAAATTAAAGAATCTAATATCCCCCCCCCCAAAGTTTACATTTTAAGAAGTTATTTCTCATGCACAGCATAGGTACAGTTGGATTTACACCCCAAAACAGATTATGTTATGTCTCCTGTATGGGGATAACACATGTATGAGACTTACACAGCATAGATGCACAGAGGGGCCCAAAATCCAAGGAGCACCTTTGGCCTTTTGAGCAGTGTAAATTACACATCTAATTTCTTGACTACCTATTGCATTTTTTTGAGGCCCTGGAGCACCAGGACAGTAAAAAAAAAACCTACAAAATGACCCAATTTTGGAAATAATGAAAAGCAAACACTCCAAGGTATTTTATAAAATGCATAGTAAGTATTATGAAAATGTAATTTTTTGCCACAAGTTTGTGTTAAATGCAGGAAAGAAAATGAAGATTTTTTTTTTGAGTTTTTTGAATTACCAAACATTTTTAAAGGGCCAAAAAAATGTCCCCCCACTGATAAAAGTGGGGGCACCCCTTCATTGTGAACAAAACTTGGCACCTGATTTGGAAGACCAAAACTTGTAGTGAAAGGCATTGCCTGGTTTAGCTTTATATTCGGATGCCTGGGGGGAATAAAAGGATGACTTTTTTTCTGTCCTGAGGGACCTATCTTACCTATATAGTCACTCATCTTCTTCTTACTGGGCAAAAGAGTACTTTTTTCACTTGTCTCCTTCTAATACAGGCAGGCATCAAAAGTCTCCCCAAAGAGGTGTTCACATTCAAATGGCATCCTTTACAATCTTTTCTTAAAGACTGGTTGAACTGACCAGTAATTCAACCAAAGAATTCTTTGCAACTGAACAAATAACAATACAAGATATCTGTATTAGTGCATCACTCATCTCGTCCACACACTAGTGTAGCACTGCCAGAAACAAATCCAAATAACCTCTGAAGGACAGTCTATTCTAATGCTATTAGAATTCCCAGCCAGACTGATCCCGAAGACTGACATCTTCTGTCCCACAAAGAAATGCATTCATCAAAAAAACGAGGATCAAAGGGTGTAGCAACACACTTTTTGCCACAGGTAAGCCTATAAGGCTTACCTGTAGCTACCCTGACTATCTCCTAAACCTGAACAGTTTAGGAGATATCCCCTGTATTTGCATGTGCCGACATCAATGGTACATGCGCACTGAAGGAAACTGAAGCAATGGCACGTACGCGCCGTTGCTCCAGTGAGTGTGCTGTTACCAGCGGCTCCCGCGCGCATGGGTGAGAGTGACGTCATCGCAGCTCTGGCCAATCACAGCGCTGGAGCTGGCAATACCCAGAAGTAACTCCGGGAGCGATGTCAGCCACCAAAGCTGTGTACAAGGATGGCTGCAGGGGCTTTAATCTCAGGTAATTCATAATGTGCTAGTATGCTATGCATACTAGCTCTTTATGCCTTTGTCTTGCAGGTTTTTCTTTTTGTCCTAGGGTTTACAACCGCTTAAAAAAGTGTGAGTGGCATTGCCAGTGTCCAGTCACATGAAGGTTCAGCATACAACCTGTTACACTTGACAGCCTGTGTAGTGAACTGAACATAAAATAATTTTTTTTTCAAAGTGGCTACTAGTTACATGCAGAGCAGGATAGTACACAAATTGTGAGAAATTTAAAAGCAAAGTTCACAAAAATACATTTAAAAAAATAAATTTCTAAAGAAACTACATTTAATTCAGACAGGTCTCCCTTCTAGCAGCACAGAAGGTGGAAGGATAGAGAAACATATTACAAGTAATTACAGCTTTTAGAGTGAAGAACAGTGAACCTGAATATTAATTGGACACCAGATAAAAGACAGTTAAATGGGCTCCAAACTGCCAATGCCAGTCATATGCTTTGCACAATGGTACTAATTTTCATTGGTGTCTACTGGTTTATTTATCCACTGCTTGAAGTATTGATTTGAGCATTTACATTACAGGGATAAAAAAAACAAACAGAAAAAAAAAAACACATCATTGCTGTTGTTTCTGTGAGTAATAAACTTTAATTGAAAGGACCTCATGATGACACATCCCTAACCTTACATTGAGATGAGTAGAAACACGAAAAAGGCAAGCAATTATTTAACATTGCCAACATTAATATTCATTTTTCCTAAGCTCAGTGCTGAAGCCAGGTTTCCACGCCAGACATATGCACAGTAAGAAACATTGTTGTCTGATATCTATTTTAAGCACATTTAGTTTATTTCTGGCCCATAACACAACCCATAATTCTAAATTGTGAAATAATAATAGGCTAATATTACATTGCACATTAAACACACATTAAATATAAAATTAACTGTGGTACGCAGGTATATATCACAATACCTCGATATCTTAAAAACACATAAAAGCACAGAATAGTATCCATTATCTCGAACAAGGCAATGAAAAAGCTGATCGATTGATGTATATATATATATATATATATATATATATACATACACACACACACACACACACAGAGGCGCGCGCGCTTGTCAAAAGTATTGGTACTTATATATATGTACACACACAAACTTTATTGGCCTCCTAGTCTTAGTCTGAAAGGTTCAATATTGATTTGGCCCACCCTTTGCAGCCATAACAGTTCAACTCTTCTGGAAAGGCTGTCCATAAGATTTAGGAGTGTGTCTATGGGAGTGTTTGACCATTCTTCCAGAAGCACATTTGTGAGGTCAGGCACCGATATAGGACGAAAAGGCCTGGCTCGCAGTCTCCGCTCTAATTCATCCCAAAGGTGTTCTATCGGGTTGAGGTCAGGGCAATCCTGTTCCTCCACCCCAAACTCGCTTATTCGTGTCTTTATGGACATTTGTGCACTGGTTCAAATCATTTGGAGGGGGGATTAGGATGTGGGGTTGTTTTCAGGGGTTGGACTTGGCTCCTTAGTTCCAATGAAGAAAATTCTTAAGGTGTTAGCATACCAAGAGATTTTGGACAATTTCATGCTCCCAACTTTGTGAGAGCGGTTTGGGGATGACCCCTTCCTGTTCCAACATAACTATGCTGCACCAGTGCACAAAGCAAGGTCCATAAAGACATGGATGAGTAAGTTTGGGGTGGAGTAACTTGACTGGCCTGCACAGAGTCCTCACCTCAACCCAACACCAAACCTTTTGGATGAATTAGAGTGGAAACTGCGAGCCAGGCCTTCTCGTCCACAAATGTGCTTCTGGAAGAATGGTCAAACATTCCCATAGACACACTCCTAAACTTTGTGGACAGCCTTCCCATAAGAGTTGAAACTGTTATAGCTGCAAAAGTTGGGCCAACTCAATATTGAACCCTATGGACTAAGACTGGGATGCCATTAAAGTTAATGTGCGTGTAAAGGCAGGCATCCCCATACAATATAGTGCTTACCCCTAATGCAGGTGGTCAGACAACATAGCTACTTTCTGTGTTCTCCATCTATAGTTGCTCTCTTTCCTATAAGGCAAGCAGGTTGACTGGTAACTTGGTTGCTCCCAGGACTTATGCACAATGCTATAGCATCTGGCTACCACGCCAGGGCAAGCTCGAACTGAGCAAAGCAAACAGGTACTTGCAGCTGGCAAACAGGCAAGGATCAGAATAGCCAGGTCAAAATCTGAAGTCGAAAAGGCAGGCAGAGTTCAGAGAATAGTCGATATCCGATCTGAGGTCATCGAGGGAATCCAGTCTAGCACAGCAGGGCAGACAAACGGAGCTTGGAACATGTCTTACAAACTAAATATCACAAGCATGAGACTGCAAGCTTGGCTCACTTACATCAGGTTTGGTCTCCACCCAGAGACGGGCCACAATCAATCCCCTTGCAGGTCGACTAATAGACCAAGAGAATGCCACAGCCAAAACCAGGATGCCCGAATGAGTAGCAGGAGTGCTAGACACTGTCTTTAGTTAAAGTTTAACGTAAAAGAACACTTATATTTTTTGTCTCATTACATGGTTAGGCCACATTAATGTGTGTGTTAAGAGTTTACTGCTCCTCTGAAAAGAGATTTGCTATGCAGTACTTTTCAGACTCAGTTGACTTGCAGCTCAGGAGCAATAGATCACCTCCAGAAAACCAGTTTTAACCATTGAAAGCCTGCCGCATAGCAACAGTATGCATTATATGTGTTCCTACTGGCAAATTCCCCCTACCAAACACAAAATGTATAAATTTTACCACACCGTGACCTCAGGGAGGTGTATTAAGCAATAGAGTGGCTAAAAAAAAATAACAAGATTATTGTACTAGCCATTGATTCAGGGACAAAGGATTCTGATAAATTAGGAGTATAATGCCACCTAGAAGAGGAGTTAGCCTACACCATAAACAGAGAGGTAAAAACTGAATCACTCAATAAATTCCAAGAAAAACATTGACTAGTGAATGCAAAAATCTATGATTTAGAGACAATTGTATTGTCCAAAAGCAGTTCAAACGCAGGGTGGACAACACAGTAATAGAAAAAAGCTTACAGGCCCACTAAAAATGGAAAAACTGGGAACTGCCTGAAGGACCTTACACACAAAACTCACATCAGAAAAGGCCTGAACATCAACCCGTAAAACTTACAGCACGTGTGAACAGAATACCAGGTGACAGTCTTGCAAATCTTGGAAACAGATGCCTAATGTGAAAAACCCCAAGAAGCACACACAGACTAGTGTGCCTTGACTGGAAAGTGTAGAACCGAATCCTTAAGCCAGTAAGCCTAAACAACAATCTGAGCCATCTTGAAATGGTGGAACGTGAAACTGGTTCCCCATTACATGATCCATCAGGGATGACAAAGAGAGTCTATAGATCTTGCAGGAAGTGGAAATCTCAGCAGTCATCCATCTAGCAAGCAATTGTGCTTGAAAATTACTTGCTAAGCTACTGCTAGACTTGCCAATTGCAGCAAACCCACATTGCATGACTCCAGATCAACATTCTTTGCAAACATTCTGCAAGTCTGCTGCAAGTTTTGGTTCAGTTAAGTTGTGCAATAGTCATCCAACCACAGGGGTCACTGTGGCTGAATTTTCATGCTATAGACTTGCAGAGCTCTTGCTGTAGACACATCACTGCAACTTTGCTCTTGCTAGAGACTTGCCACGCAAATTTGCTACAAATTGGAAAAGTGTCAACTAGAATTTGTGCTTCAAGTGCTCTGCAAGTGTACAACTTGCTAGTGAAAATGTTCAACACTGCCACAAATTTGTGGCATGATATCCTTGCTATCTGGGCATAAGACAGAAGGTCCCTGATCCTCAAGCCCTATGCTTCAACAGCTAAGCAAAGTAAGCAACCATCAACCAACAAGGACTCAATTCAAAAATTCAAGTAGTGGACAATGTTCCAGGGGGTCAGTCACATCTTTGAGAGGGAACACTGCAGGCATTCCCCGAACTGTAGGTAGATTGTGAGCCACAGAAGCCCTACTGAGCAGAACTGCTCCTTTTGTGCTTGTAAGCTGATTAGTTACACTGCAACGGGAACAACTATGTTGTAATACAAGGCAAAAGCCTTAGGCATTTGGAAGCAGAAGTTCAAATAGCAGAAGGTAACCAGATTACTGCAGGGACAGTAAGAATTAACCAATGTGAACCTGCGTCTCCTGTGATAAGGAGAAGTGGTGGGAAGGTGTTTAATCACACTGAATGGCAGGAAGAAAATGCATGCATAATACTCCATCAGTGACACAACACTCAACTGCTCAGTGTTTTAACCCCCTCTATAGAAAGCAATGGAAATAATGGCACCTAACGACTGCAATAAACAAAGTAATTCTCGATTCTCAGCCCACACGACCTAATCATTAACAAGCATTCAGAGACTGGGTCACAGCCAAACCTGTGCAAGGCTCTGGACCTGGAAAGCGCTCTGTGACTAACAGTACACAGAGGACAGGAAAGTGCCACAAGAGAAAATGACTAAATTGAAGAGAAAGAAAATACAAACTGAACAAAATTGCCAGTAAAACTGTTAGGCTTTTCTCAATAAAGAAAAGATTTCTATCCTCTTAGGACACTAGCAAAAAAACTGAAGCATGACGTGAGTGGGAGGGGTTATACCAAAGCTGTTTTTTGTTTACCAGTGTCCAGATCATCCTGTAGGCAGCAGTATAACCCAAATGTCTGAACTCTGTGTCCATCAATGGATGATTAAACCCCATTATTTTATATTGCTGATATAAAATTGTATTATACCATTGTATTAAAATGTATCCTGCTTTGGTTGTATTGCTTCCTGTGTGAAATACCTAGTAATCCTGCCAGTTCCGTTGCTTTCCTATTTCAAACTGATGTTTGAAATGGTGTGGGCAGTTTTCTTTTTGCACTTACTTGGGAGCACAGCCTACCTATACTCCAGGAGGTGAGATGTCTGCTAAGTCCCCCTGCACAGCTCTTCACTGGGAAGATCAGTGTATTGCTATTTCTTTTGCAAAAAAATGAAAAGAGGTCATGTGATCACTTGAAAAGAAAAAAGTGGGTTGTTTTACAACGTAAAGGTTCACATATACTTTAAAAAATACTATATCTTCTAGTATTTAAGTGTCTCATTTTGAATTGCAGGTCTAATCCAATTTAGTGAACTAAAAAAAGATTTTATTACTATTTGTCAACAGCATCCCTGAAGTGTTTCAAGATGAAACAAGGTTATTGTACTAGAGTGAGGTTTTGGATTAGCGGTAAATAAGCAATATTTGCAATCTGTATTAATGACTCACAAAACATAATCTGATTTAAATCATCAGCATGAGGTCAGGCAGCACCTAGATGTCAGCAAATAAAAAAAGCTTTCATTAGTAAGCATGCACATTTAAAATGATTAAAAAATGAATGATCAAATTCTTGCATAGTCATTAAAGGGACCGGCATTTTTTAAGCAAGCACATCTTCGGATATACAAATGAGCAATATGAGAAACATTTGCATTCATACTTCAAATAACTAAAACACCAATACTTGTGCTAAAGTGTCTGTAAATCCAAATTCTCTCACACTAACATGTAGGGCACAAAACCCATAACCATTCTATTTATCAAAAAGCAAACTATAAATTGCATAGAAAGCCTTTTTAAACTTCATTTGTGCAGGCCACATTGCGGTTTTCCTATCCTTTTTCCTATCCTTTGGACAGCATTAATGTCAATCTGGGGTGAGGGTAATGTTAGCTGGCCTGGCAGATTTAGATACCCAACAAAATTGAAGGTAAACTCCAGCTAACACTTTATAAGCAGTTTTACAGTAACCCTTTTGTGATAAAGATTTTTTACATAATTAAATAAAAGCTGATCAATGTACACACCCGTCAGTATTAAATGGTTGGTCTCAACCCTCTAACCACTATATCTGCAGTACAGCTTGTTCTGTTGAAAAACAACAAACATACTGGCTGGATCACCAGATAACAATAAAGGAAAGAAAGCCTATAAAAAAAATGCAGCCATTGATAAAGTTGCAATATAATACATGTTTGGGTTTAATGCTGCTTTAAGCTGCAGCTTGTCACATGCCCCTGGTTTGTTGTCAGGGAGTCATTACCCATGTTGCTATGAAAGTGTGTGTAGAACTACATATTTTGGTCCCTAGGGAAGTCCAAATTCCAGCAGAGCCAATGGAGCTCAGCGCTGACTGGGCTTGGCTCACTGTAATTTGAGAATGGAGTCGCAGTGCAGCACCAGAATTTGCTGAAGCTTTGGACAGGGAGACAGAATGTTACAGTATATGCCTGTTCACACTGCCCATTTGTATGCCGTTTGTTTGAACCTGGCAAGCTTTGCAGATGGTCCTTCTTGTGGCATCCCCAGGATTCCATGTCAGTGTCATTGGCAGGGTTCAGAAGCAGCTGGTCAGTTGCCTCCTTAACCTGACAGATGGTAAGAATGCCAACATCGAGCTGGCACACTTCTTACTATGTAATTACAACATAACACAAACAGTAATATGTCAGTGAGGCTCCCTGGATGGGGTTGCTGTCAATAATTTACACCGAACTGCCCTGGCAGGCGTGGCTGCCTGTAAAAAAGCAAATAGGAGCTAGAAGAGACTTTTTTTTTTTAAAGGACAGACACATATAGCTAGACAAATAAAAACAAATTAAAGTGTGGCTGTTTTGTATTTTTATACTTTTTTTGATTTTTTTGGGGGGAGGTTAATGTACACTTTAAATTTGTAACTCCATAGTGTACTGAATATACAGTATGGCCCCCCCTTAAACATTTAGGGCGAAATAGTATGTGAACCAATCGTTCATCCTAAATAGAGGTTTCGCTTAAGCTTTGCCAATTAATTCAGGTGGAGTTGCAGGTCATTTGCCATACTGAAGGAGTGAGAATTTTACAAAGATTAATATAAAAGTAAAATCAAACAAGTGACAAAGATTCCTAGGGTGAAAACAGGAATCTACAGGTATCCCTTGCATTTGAAAAGATCTGAAAAATATGGAAGTGTAGCATTTGTAAGAAGTTACCACAAAGGAAACCATAGCTCCCCCTGCTACACATGGAATACCAGAAAAAAAAAAAAAGTTTTGATAACCATAACACAATATTCTGTTTGAAGAACGTAAACTGCAAACACAAATACACAATCCACAACCATAAACTATGATTGAAGAAATACAGTACATTTGTGTGAGATTTCCTCAGGGCTTGGATTGAGTGAAATTGCTGAAGGAACAATGAATCAGTAGTTATACTGTAAAATGTAATATTTTGGTATGATTTAAAGTAAGCCCCTCACAGAGTCAGGACCTGGGCTCAAACTTGGGACCTCTTCGGTGTCTGGCGTTGACTTATCCCACTGAGATATCTGGGATGCTGTACAGCTCCCTGCCTGATCTATTGGACAATCCTATCTAATCCATTGGACAACCCTGCCTTGTGTCTTGATTGCTGTTGAACCTTTAACTCCTTGCTCCTCCCATGAACTTCCTATATAAGCCTTGTCTCAGCACTTCCTCTTTGGCAGGTTATTTTGCCTTCTCAGCCAGTGCCTTGTTCTTGCTCGTCCGCTTCTGGACCCTGGCTTGTTCACATCCTTGTGGGGCAAACCTGGAGGCCCGCGACCTGGTACTAGCACGCAGCTAAATCCATCTTCACCATCAGGAGCTCTGGTGAACACCGGTTAGTACCTAGACTGCACCTCAGGTGAGCCTCTGTGTCATCTGCCAGAGTCACTGCCCATGTACTTATCCTGTTGGTCGGTGGTAGTCCTGCAACAGCAACTAGTCTTCAAGCCTGACGCTTGATCGTGACACACACACACTTCTCTCTGATCACTGGGTTGAAATATAAAAGTTTCCGGTTTCACTTATATGAAGCCTCTGTCAAGTGATCGTCCAGTGCTGATCCTTCCCCTCTCTAGTCTTTTCTTCCTTCAAGGGTCCTTCCAGGTGTCCACATTAATGCCTGAGTGGCATGGATAACTCCATTTGAATGGCCTGTAGAAGTCTCCCTTAAAGCTACATTTTATTATGTATTATTTGAGTTATCATTATATCTACAACTCACTGACCAAGAACATATAATAAGCTGTAGATTATTTAATTATTTCAGGGATTCCATGATATATGAGCATGTTTTTAAGAATTCATCAAGGTAAAAGGGTTGAGAATATCAGATTTACGTAGTCTTGATGCTAGCAGTATCCCCACATGCGGTCTTGAAAAGACCAGAATAGGATGGATTTGCAAAAGATTAAATCTCCTTAGACCAAATTTAGCTTCATTCCATGAAACATTTACATTTACCTTTCTTACCCGTAACAAAAAATTCTCAGTAGATACATTTTCATGAGTTTTAAGCATATCTTTCTGTCAGTCATAAGCCTGACAAAGACCCACTATTTCATGCTGGCAACAGACACATCTTGCTTATAAACCACAATTTAAAATGAATGTTAAATTCTTGAAAGTAAGATTATATACAACCTTCTTTCTGGATCATTCAAAGGACTTTCAATGTATACTGCTTTCCACCGATGCAAAGCCCCTAATCTTGTTGAATGACCTTGCATAGGCTGCCCTGCATATATCCCCTTAAGTTTCAGCTTCAATAGAGATTAACAACTCTCTCACATTTTCAATAAGAAATCTAAAAACAAGAAATAAAAAACAAGGTATCCCCCCCGTTACGTCTTTTTTTATTATTATTCTAGAACCCTTCTATGTATCCCTGATATTTTTTAAAGCATCTTAACATTCCATTTGGGTATTCCCCCCTATAAGGTACAAGGAAAACAAGATTACAAAAATTGATAGACTTGCAATCTAAATGTTTTTGCAATCTTATTAAAAAAAAAAAAAAAAAAAAAAAAAACATGAACAAACAAACTGCTTTTTCTTCCTTTTCTTCCTATACATGAAATTATGATTCAGGTAGGCACAATGAGGTGTTCTTTGGAGCTTTATTTTACAGTGCACCTATACATGAAAACTGAGAATACACCATCTGTTGATGAGCATTCACACTTACAAGGACCTATTTAAAAAAACGGAAACTGAAAAACAGAAAAAGGAGAGTTGTTATTTATAGTGATCAAACAGATTAAGACGAAGCCTAGGTTCACACTGACAGCAGCAATGAAATTGGTTGAGTTCAACTGAACTCCCCCGATTTCATTAACGCATGTCAGTTCCGACTTTGGGGCGATTTCAGAGACATCTGTGTGGGTTTCTGCACAGATGTCTATTGAAATTGCACCCCGAAGTCACCAAAACAGTACAGAAAATACGTTTGGGAATAAGTACGGCACCACAAATACGGCGTCACACTGATTCGGACGGTGCCATTGCTGCCAATGGCTTTCACTCTTGAGCGGTGAGCTGGCAGAACGCTAAAAAAAAGTCGGAGCGGTAAAGGAGCAGTGTGTATACCGCTCCTGCCAGTTGAAATCAATGGGACAGCACGGCTATACCGCCAGCAAAGCGCAGCATCACTTTGCAGGTGGTTTTAACTCTTTTCCGGCCTGCTAATGGCTAATGGCCGAATACCTCCGCAAATATGATGGTGCTTTACCGCCGACACCGCCCCCCGCCTCAGTGTGAAAGGGGCCTTATAGAAAGCCCCTTTGGAGAGATTGCAGAAAAAAATAAAAATAAAATCATATTCCTAATATTCCTACTATAGTATAGGAAAAAAAGTAAGGGTTACAGTATGCAAAAGGATTTGCTTTACTACAACAATGTATTTTAAAACTAAAAGTAACAACTTTGGGCACCTCAATCCATTCTCAAACATTCAAGGAAGCCCTTTTTAACTGCAATCCTTTCATGTTTCACTTTAAAAAGATTCATTAGCAGACCAAATATCCAACCACAAAAGCTTTAGTCGTGTCAAAAATCTTTTTTTGTTTTTTTTGGCAGTAGAACAAAAACACTGGTCTAAATTGTCATCACTACCTTTCAAGTGAATGGTCAGAACAAATTGTTTATCCTTTCACACTTTACCAGAAACAAATCATTTAAAATGACTATATGTGGACAGGGAACAATTTTCTCTAAAAGTGCTATTAATGCTTCGAATAACCCACTATTTAGCTATGTCACGTGTATACTGCAGCACACAAACCTAGGTGTTTTGTTCTGTGCCATTTAGAACAACCTATTTAAGGGAACTGGAATGAGCTACTGACAGATAAAAGGTGCACGTTGCTAAAGCCCCGTGATAAAATAGTAAGGAAGGGAGTAACGATCAGTACCGTTACCAAAATGCATTCTCTAAATGTACTTTGGGTGATGCCTATTCATGTCTAAAGAACATGAGTTTGGTATCCATCCAATAAAAAAAGTTATAGAATATTTTAAACAAAAACAAAATTCAACATATTGCAGTTTATAAGGCTTTAGATGTGGTGGCTACATTCCTTTCCATTTTTTCAGGTTTGTTGTCCTCTGTTCTCACCTGGGTATTTTGCCATTTTCTGTCCTAGTGTCACACTCACCCAGTGTACTTTATCTAAAAGAAGAGCAACGTTGTCATCTTAGGCTGCTCTACTGATTTGGACTAAGAGCTCTTCTATCCTCATTTCCAATACATAGGGAGGCGTACCTTTGTAGCTCACAGAAGATTGATGGGAGAAACTGATAACAAAGTCTGATATATCAGCTCAGTGCAAAGGCAGTTGCAGAGACAATGGAATGCTTTATTAAAAGGTATTGTTCTGTACTTGCAGAAAATGTACTTAGCCTAAAAAAAAAAAAATCCACCACCACTTCCAAGGAATGGCAAGCTGTCAGTTTGACAGACTAACATCAGAGCCAATGTATGTTGCAATGCAGGACCAAGATTTTGGAAAGGGAAAAATTTCCAAAATCTTATCGATGGGATCCTTAATAACAGGGACATCCTCTATAGGGGCTGTTATTAGCACTTTTATTGCAAAGGGATATTGCTGGGTCCACAGTAGAAATGGCAAAGGACTCCTCAAATTTGTAAAAATGCTGCCAAACCTTTAGTAGGAGTGAAAAGCTTATCAGGGGGTGTTCAAATCCACATAAAGGATGTTTTGGACGAATGGCTTCGCTGGGAAATTTTTAGCCCTTGTACACACGGTCGGACATTCTGACAACCAAGTTCGACGGATTTTGTCCGACGGATTTTGTCCGAAACTGTTGCATACACACGGTCGGAAAATCCGATCGTTCAGAACGTGATGACGTTATTTCATTACGACGGGACTACGTTCAGGCTAGTAGCCAATAGCTTTGGTCTAGGAATTTGATCTGAGCATGCATGGCACTTTGTCCGATCGGAATTCTCTACACACAATCGGCACTTTGTCCGATCGGATCATTTTGTCGGAAAGTTTTATAGCCCAGCTTTAAAACTGTCTGTCAGATATTCCGAAGGAAACAGTCCGATGGAGCCCGCGCAGTTGGATTATCCGACAACACGGTCCGATCGGACATTTTCCGTCGGAATGTCCGACCGTGTGTACAAGGGCTTAGTAGTTTTAGGGCCTCTAAAATAGACTCCTAGTGAGATAATAAAAAACAGAAAAAAAAAAAATATATATGCAATAAATTCAATAAAATAATAAACCTACTATTTTTCTGTCTCACACTGACCTCTTTTTCATTCATTAGTTCACCACGTGGCTTAAGTGCCATATGCTTCCTGGTTGGCAATTCATTAGACTTGTGCGCAATGGAAAATTTTGTTTCATTTCAGTTTGTTGCCATTCGTAAAATACATAATTTTGGTCTGTTATATTCGTTAAGTTATGTTATTTCATTACTTTTGTAGAGTGTCAATATTCATTATACTGAATCTCGGATTATGTTGAATTTGTTATATCCGCTATAATTTCTTTCGTATTAGTTAAAATTCGATATTTATGTATGTTCATATATTTGTGATAATGATTCGTAGTTTGGAAAGTCATTTGTTTATTGAATCTATTAACGCACACAATGACAATATCTCTACTCCTCTGCTCAAATACAATACAACACCCTTCTCACTCAGTTCTCAAGAATGCACTTTGCCAGTAATCCAACCCCCATCACAAAATTAATCAGCTCATTAGACTGTAAGATTTACTTTGAGTTGACCTTTTGTTTCATTAGATCTTTAATGAATTACCGAAACAATGTCGAATTCATTCATTATATCCGCTATAATTTCTTTCGCATTAGTTGAAATTCTGCCGAATTTCGATTCGGTATGAAACGGATTGCACATGTCTACAATTCATACATCTCCACCATGTGCTCAGTGAATTCCACCACATTTTATACCATGTGCTCCCCTTCAAAAGTGGACTTGCATAAAATTCAGGTCTAGATGTATTTTCCCTCAAAGTGATCAATTATAGGTCTCCAGAGTGATGGTATGGTAGGCAACATTCCACTTAAAACATCCAGTACAGGGCAGGCGAGTGTGAGCTCTGGGCAGTGAAATGACCAGGAGCAGATTGATAAACTCAATCGACCTCATCTGATCTGTTCCTTCATCAGCATGCCTTCTGCACTGCAGGCTAACTAACTGGCTCCATGTGCTGCTTCTTCCTTCCCCAGTGTGAGTTATGCTGTATAATGGACTGAAAGATTGAGGTAGAGGTAAATCCAGGTACTTACTCTGCTTGTATTATTAAAAAGGATGCATTAATGAATACAAAGCCACATTGATTTGTACCTTGTATATCTGTCTGGCGTACAACTACAAAAAAAAGGGTGCATCATAATTTTTTCTTGCGTTTGAGCAGTAATGCTGCATTTATACTGCCTACTGAAAAACTAGCTTTAAAACTGAAACCTCAGAAAACCTTGAACATAATTTGTATGTCTAAAAAAAAAAAAACAAAAAAAAAAAAACACGTGGGCCCTGGGTGATATAAAGTTTTCTAAAATGTCCATGCACAAATGGCAGCCTCCACAAGGGGATCAGAGGAAAATCCAGCAGGAGCTACAGAGTATAAAAGAGAAGAGGCGCCTCTAAATGTAACAATATGGTCCCATTAAGACCCCTTTCACACTGTGCCGCCCATAGCATCGGCGGTAAATTGCTGATATTTTTAGCCGCATTTTACCGCCGAGTTGAGGCACATTTCTGCCGATAGCGGGGCGCTTATAACCCTCACTAGTGGCTGAGAAAGGGTTAAAACCGCCTGCAATGTGCCGCAATAGGGGCGTTTTGCCGCCGGTATAGCCCTGCTGCCCCATTGATTTCAATGGGGAGCAGCAGTAAACACACTGCTCCTTCACCGCTCCCAGGGCGCCGCTCCAGTCTGAAAGCCCTATAGCGCCTGCAAAACGCCCTCGGTGTGAAAGGGGTCTTAATGAAGGTACATATAGCAACTCACATGGTTGATGTCTAAAACAGGCAAATCTAAGTATGCAGGCATCCGGGGTAAAGCTGTCCACACAGACTGTCAACGCTATCAGTATGCAATTGTGACCCGGAAAACTACCATGCAGTAGAGCGATCTGAAAGCGAGGCTTGAAGCACTTTTGTAATGCAGCATGGAAGGAATGACGCCAATGGCAGTGGTGGTGCGGAGGACGGTCTATATTAGGGATATGCAATTAGCGGACCTCCAGCTGTTCTATAATGCCTCTGCCTCTGGGTGTCATGCTTGTGGCTGTAAGTGTCTTACTATGCCTCATGGGACTTGTAGTTCTACAACAACTGGAGGTCCGCTAATTGCATATCCCTGGTCTATGTGGACGGCTTTACCCCAGATACCTGCATACTTAGATGTACCTGTGTTAATCATCAACCATGTGAGTTGATAAATGTTGTACCTTCTTTAAGTGTAACCATATTGCTACACTTAGAGGCTCCTCTCCTAGTTTATACTCCGTTATGACATGAAACTGCTTGTATATCAAGTCAGAAAACGTATACAAAAAATTTGCTTGTCATGCAAAACACTCTCAAACCAAGTTACACTCAATCCAAGGTTTTATTACTAATACACACACATAAATATATATATTCCATTGTAATGCCATATACAATATTTAACATCTTTCTATAAAACTGATATTCTATGATCAGTGACTAAAATGAAAAAGATACCCCTTGCAGCAAAGTTCCTGGCTTGTTATGTTTTTCGAGAAATACCTACATTTCATTGGAGGTGCACAAAAAGTTCTCACTTAAGTGTTTGTCACACAGGCATGACTGTCAATAATAGATGGGGGAAAAGACTTCCTTTAAATTGACAAAACTAATCTCACAAGGAACACAGCCAGACTGTGTTTAGCATTTAGCTAGCACCAGACTCTATAATTTGAACCTCCACTGCAGCAATTATGTTATCTGGACATTGTGTACATTGTCGTACTAACAATGTAGTTGGAAAACAAGCTATTCACTTTATGTAATGGTTTTTAAACAATGACTGCACACCTTTGCTTTTGATGCTCAAAAACAAACATGAAATAAAAAAAGCCAAAATAACTCGTTCTTTTTTGGAAGAATAAAAACGAGTTACCAGCAACTGGTGGGCAAACAGGTGACTAAAAAACCCTGATATCTGCATTTGCTTTTCTAGAGTGCAAACAAGAACTCAGTGAAGAGGTGATTACTGGGCTGTGAATCACTGTATGTACCAGATCAATCACTGTAATCTTGTATTCACTGTTTTCTTAGTACAGGTCATAAATATGGCAAATTCTAACCTTGTGAGGGAAGAAAAAATTCAGCTTAAGTGAAATTTCCAAACTTTGTTATATAAATTAATTAGATAGCAAGCACTCACAAAAAATTACTTTGTTGTAGATGAATAGAAGGAAAAAGCAAATAATTACAGTATTCATTGGCGTATAACACGCACTTTCAATTTAAGAAGGAAGTTTCAGGAAAAAAACATTTTTTAAATAAACCACTCTGAAACAAAATAATGGTGCCCATCAATGCAGCCTGATTAGTGTCAATCTGCAGCCTCAATGCAGCCTGATCTGTGTTCATCTGCAGCTTAAATGCAGCCTGATTTGTGCCTATCTGAAGCTTCAATGCAGACTGATCTGTGCCCATCTGCAGCTTCATTGCAGCCTGATCTGTGCCCATCTGCAGCTTCAATGCAGCCTGATCTGTGCCCATCTGCAGCTTCCACGCAGCCTGATCTGCAACTTCAAAGCAGCCTGATCTGTGCCCATCTGCAACTTCAATGCTGCCTGAACTGTACCCATCTGCAGTTCCAAAGCAGCCTGATCTGTGCCCATCTGCAGCATGATATGCGCCCATCCGAAGCCTCTCTCCCATCAATGCAGCTGCCTGATTAATGCCCATCTGCAAGCTTACCATTTCTCATCAATTCCCAATATATATATAATTGCGCTACCAAATAGAAACAATGTATAAAGCAGCCAGCATCAACAATGATACAATTGCATAGAAAACAAAAAACAAAAAATGCGGTGCTGAAAAGTGAAAAAAAATCACCTACTTGTGAAAAAAAATTTGCACAGTCGCATAGCATAAGCCAAGCATAATAAAAATAACACAAATGCAATATGTATAGATAAACAATACAGAAATCCACGTGAACAATGTGTAAAGATCCCCACAATATATGTGGATGAATAGTAAAGAGATCCACGTGAACCGTACCATGTAGATCAAACAAATAATGTGAAAAACAAACAATAGTCCTATGACACGTAGGAAAATAATCTGGAGTTTATGCTGAGGATATCCTACATTGGACACCCCATTTATACAGAGTACAGAAGATGGCGTGGCGGAGTGGAGGTTCACACCATCCCTTTGAGAGGATTGCTGTTCATTACAGCTTGACGCCTGACTGACTCACCACTAAGGTGTGTGGGTCCACACCTTCGGGTAAGAGTACCCATTACTTATCTCTGTTTATCCCGTACGGTGTATTATCTGCATGAGGAGCTTTGGAAGGGTGTCGCTATGATGGTATCTTCAGTGTTCCATTTTACATGAAGTTGGGCAACTCCTGTCAATTTGGATCACTCCTTACTGAAGAGGAACTAGTTGTTGCTTAAGGGGACGATTATTTTCTCACGTGTCATAGGACTATTGTTTGTTTTGTGTTTTTCACATTATTTGTTTGATCTACGTGGTACAGTTCACGTGGATCTCTTTATTCATCCACATATATTGTGGGGATCTTTACACATTGTTCACGTGGATTTCTGTATTGTTTATCTATACATATTGCATTTGTGTTATTTTTATTATGCTTGGCTTATGCTATGCCACCGTGCAAACATTTTTTCACCTTTTTCACAAGTAGGTGATTTTTTTCACTTTCAGCGCCGCATTTTTTGTTTTGTTTTTCATCTCTCATCAATGCAGTGCAGGAAATCACCGAACTGTCAGCCCTTGTTTACTCGGCTCTCAGTCGGCAGTCACATACACAGTCCCGTCTCCGCCTCTGGACCAGCTCCTGTGAGAGACAGAACACTAATCCAATGCCAGTGGCGGAGGTGGGACTATGTGTGTGTGACATGAGAGCCGAGTAAACAGGAGATGATGGCTCAGTGAATTCCGGCAGCGCTTGTCCAACTCCATCGGCGTATAACATTCAGGGTGAAAAAGGGGGAACATTCAGGGGGAAAAAGTGTGTGTTATACGCCGATAAATATGGTAAATGTTGGATTTATACTCTTCATCGCTATACTTTATACCCTTATATACAATTTATTACTAGCATGGTTGAGTAGCAAGAACAACTACCATGTAAACAATAGAAGCTGATGTACTGGATACTAACATTTAAAAAATAAATAATTTACTTTATGCATGTATATGTCAGGATTTAAAGAGGAACTGCAGTCTGCTCACATAATTTGTAATAAAAACACTTTTTGCATTCTGAAGCATCCCTCCAACCACTTTGCATATTATTTTATATATACTGAGATTTTGTACTTGCAAAATATGCTGGAGAAATCTCCCTCCACAAGTCCTTCAAGTCTGGCTGCAATAATTTTAACTGTGGGCAGCTGAAGCAGCTGCCTGTTCACGTCCTGGATTTACACACACACAAAAGGCATACCTCCAGCTCTGCAACTCTCATTGGCCCTATTTTGACTCATCCTCCCTACCTTTCTGGCAAACTCTCAGGAGAGTGACAGAGCTGTGCAAGATGTCATAAGCCTAGGCTTTTTTCCAAACAAGAAACAGCAAGTGGGCTGTATAAGGTATTTACTGGCAGAAAAAAAAAACAATGTTTTGCTATCCAAAGTTAAAACAACAAGGGCAGAAGATGTAATAGCTGGAAAGAAGAAAAAATTACTTAAGTTCCACTTTAAATACTTGGAATATTGCTGCCATATTCAATAAACATTGTAAAAGGTTAGTCTGTTAAATAGAAAGTTGCAGAATAGCATGTTACAACGGTCTTGTCAGTAAAATTACTGCAATGTCAAAGTATTTATTTAATATCGGAGGAAGAGCTTGAGTTAAGCTAAAATAATAAACACAATAAACATTTTTAAAACGGGACTCCAACATCAAAATAAATATTTAAAGTGACTGTAAAGGAAAGGTTTTTTATCTTAGTGCATTCTATGCATAAAGATAAAAAGCTTTCTGTGTACTGAAGCCCCCCTTAGCCCCCTAATAGTTATCTGAGGTCCCTCTCTATCCAGCCTTGTTGCAGGAGAGACTTTCCTCCTCATTGAGAAAGCAGCGGATTGCCTTTGGCTCCCACTGCTGTCAAAGTCAGCCAATGAGGAGAGAAATGGGTGGGGCCTAGAGAGGGGCTCTGTGTCTAAATGGACACACAGAGCCAGCTTGTTTTTATTGATTTTTATTAAATAAAAATAGATAGTAACTGAAGTCTGTGTTATACAAAAGGGAACAGTGCTGAAATGCTCTAAAGCCTCATTTCATCATGGTGGTTTGATGGTTACAGTGGACTTGAGGAGCCCTTGTAATCTATTAAGAATGGGAGTGACATGAGGCCTTGTGACTTCCAATTTGGCTGGTGTAGGCCGATCATCTGTGGGTTTGATGTGCGATGACTGAAAGCATTCAGCGTTGGGAACATCATCCCGTTTTTAATTTTTAGTAATGTTGAGTGGTTATTACAGTCTCCGTATTATTCCTGAGCATTGCATTTTGGGTTAACCGGGTTACATTTTTTATTCAAACAATGTAATCATGTACTATAAAATAATTAAAATGTGGTTAAATATTAGTAAGGGGATATCTGGCGTACAGTTGTGCTTATAAGTTTACATACCCTGGCACAATTTATGATTTCTTTTCAGAGAATATGAATAATAACACAAAAACTTTTCTTTCACTCATGGTTAGTTTTTGGCTGAAGCCATTTATTATCAATGAACTGTGTTTACTCTTTTTAAATCATAATGACAACAGAAACTACCCAAATGACCCTGATCAAAAGTTTACATACCCAGTTCTTAATACCGTGTATTGCCCCCTTTAACATCAATAACAGCTTGAAGTCTTTAGTGGCAATTGTGGATGAGGCTCTTTATCTTGTCATATGGTAAAGCTGCCCATTCCACTTGGCATAAAGCCTCTAGTTCCTGTAAAATATTGGGCTGTCTTGCATGAACTGCACGTTTAAAATCTCCCCAGAGTGGCTCAATGATATTGAGGTCAGGTGACTGAGATGGCCACTCCAGAACCTTCACTTTATTGTGCTGTAGCCAATGACAGGTCGACTTGTCCTTGTGTTTTGGATCATTGTCATGTTAGAATGTTCAAGTACGTCCCATGCCCAGCTTCCTGGCTGATGAATGCAAATGATCCGCCAGTATTTTTTGATAACATACGGCATTCATCCTGCCATCAATTCTGACCAAATTTCCTTTTCCTTTGTTGCTCACACATCCCCAAAACATCAGCGCTGGGTATGGCATAGGGCTACTCTGCTGTCCAGATTTAACCACAGCCAGTGTTTTCATACATATACAATTTAATTAATTTATATAATCCAAATCATTTATTTTTTTCACGACGCTTAACACTATACATAATATTACAACGGGACTCACCTTCAATAGAAAAACTTCCCATTTTGGACTCTAGAAAATCAAAGAGAGTGCTAGGAGCAGAAGGTCTAGAATTTGACAGTTCATCATTTTCTTCTACCCGTGTTCTTCCTCGACCTTTTCCTTTACCTATGTATTGAATGACAACAGGTGCAGGTTAAACATGCCTCTTTCATGCAGCAACTTCACTTCTTCTTACTACACAGCCCCTGCTAGAGTTCCTGCAGCTCTTCATGACGCACATGAGAGACTTCACTGCCTTTCACTTCTATATATTATATGCTAAGATTATGTTTTAGCCAGGGGATCATAACAATGCTGTCATAACATTACTATGGCAGATCTTGCTGATTAATTGTTTCACTCTACACACACACACAGATATATAAAAGGAGATGAAAACCTGCAATAAATAAATTATGGAGACTGTACTTCATGAATTTCCTTCAGATAATGCCAATTATTTGTTATATTAATCCAATGGCTGGCTTCAATACTTCGAATCTTTGACCTGAAACTAATATGCAGATCTGCAGTCCTGACTTCAAATTCTGCATATTAGTTCCAGATCAGACACTGAATGCATGGAAGCTAGAGACAGCATCTCAGTAAACATCTCACCACAGCTGACACTTTACGTAAATCTTTATATTTCCTGTATAATATGAGCATGGTAATGTTCCCTTCCAAATCTTTATTGGACCTTTAGAATTATTGTTTGTCTGAAAGAGGAATGGGAAGGCAGGAAGAGGCAAGATCGAACACAATATACAGTGCATCTGGAAATTATTCACAGCGATTCACTTTTACCACATTTTGTTATGTTACAACCTTATTCCAAAATTGATTAAACTAATCATTTTCCTCAAACTTTTATAAACAATACTCCCATAATGACAACGTGAAAGAAATTTGTTTTAATACTTTGCAAATTTTATTAAAAAGCTTTAGCTCAATATTTTGTTGATGCACATTTGGCAACAATTACAGCCTTGAGTCTTTTTGAGTTTGATGCATGCTTGGTAAACCTATTTTTGGGTAGTTTCTCCCATTCTTCTTTACAAGACCTCTCAAGCTCCATCAGGTTGGATGGGGTGCATTTTCAGATCTCTCCAGAGATGTTCAATTGGGTTCAAGTCTAGGCCACACAAGGACAGCCACAAACTTGTCCTGGAGACACTACTTGCTTATCTTGGCTATGTGCTTCGGGTTGTTGCCCTGTTGGAAGATGAACCTGTGCCCCAGTCTGAGGTCCAGAGCAATATGGAGCAGGTTTTCATCACGGATGTCTCAGTACATTGCTGCATTCATCCTCCCCTTGATCCTGACTAGTCTCCAAATTCCTGCCACCGAAAAACATCCCCACAACATGATACTGCCACCACTATGCTTCAATGTAGGGATGGTATTAGCTAGGTCAGGCCAAAGAGGTCTGTGTTTCATTAGTAAAAGAAAAGAAAAATCGCGCTACAGTAATGTGATAAAACAGAAAATCAATTCACATCAGTGCTGCAGTTCTATTATATATCAAAAATATATGTTGAGAAAAATAAAAAACAAAAGAACCGTGCTCTTCTCAAAAACCCCAAAGCATGAACACACACCTTCCCCCAGAGATTGCAGTCTCAGCCGGGAAGCTATATATGAAAAGGAGGTATAGAGTATAACCCAATTCTGCAAATAAATGCAAAACTCCACTAGCCTCCTGTAATAAACATATTCAATCATGAGTTGAAATTATGAAAAATTACAGAAAAAGTAAATAAAATACAAAATGTGAAAAAAACCTGTAGGAAAAAAAAACACATGAAAATAAATAATCAAATGTGTCGTGTATAGCAGTCCTCAAGAGAAAGATCCATCTGTGACACACACATTAAAGATGCAAAACACCATGTTTTGTAAGTTTATTTTATGAGTTATATTTTTATTAAATAAGCGATTTTACACTATTGGAGTGTTTTTTTCTCTCTTACGGTGGATCACTTACCATATATGAATTGGAGTCTATGACATTGAATGGTGATTCTAAAGAGTTGTGGTGATTGGAAGATTGAGGATTGTGTACAGTCTGTCTTCACTTCTGATATGCAAATTAATTTGTGATATCTGGTAAGGAGCCATCTTGGCCTCTGGTGGCGGTGCACTTTGGTATGCTTCACAAATTGAAATATGAAGTAAAGAATCATTCCTTTTGAACACTTCAATTGACACGTGGTGTTTTGCATCTTTAATGTGTGTGTCACAGATGGACCTTTCTCTTGAGGACTGCTATACACGACACATTTGATTATTTTCATGTGTTTTTTTTCCTACAGGTTTTTTTCACATTTTGTATTTTATTTACTTTTTCTGTAATTTTTCATAATTTCAACTCATGATTGAATATGTTTATTACAGGAGGCTAGTGGAGTTTTGCATTTATTTGCAGAATTGGGTTATACTCTATACCTCCTTTTCATATATAGCTTCCCGGCTGAGACTGCAGTCTCTGGGGGAAGGTGTGTGTTCATGCTGTGTTTCATTAGACCAGTGAATTTTGTTTCTCATTGTCTCAGAGTTCTTCAAGTGTCCTTTGCCAAACTCCAGGCAGGCTGTCAGGTGTCTTTTACTGAGGAGTGGCTTCTGTCTGACCACTCTACCACATAGGCCTGAGTGGTGGATTGCTGCAGAGATGTTTTTTCTTTGGGAAGGTTTTCCTCTCTACACAGAGAAATACTGGAGCTCTGTCAGCGTGATCATTGGGTTCTTGGTCACCTCCCGGACTAAGGCTCTTCTCCACTGATCGTTCAGTTTGGCTGGGTGGCCTGCTCTAGGAAGAGTCCTGGTGGTTCAAAATGTCTTACATTTATGGATGATGGAGGCCACTGTGCTCATTGGGGCCTCCAATTCTGCAGACATTTTTCTGTACTTGTCCCCAGATCTGTGCCTCAATACAATCTTGTCTCGGAGGTCTACAGACAATTCATTGGACTTCCTGACTTGGATTGTGCTCTGACACACACTGTTAACTGTTGGACCTTATATAGACAGGTGTGTGCCCTTCCAAACCATGTCCAATCAACGGCATTTACCACAGGTGGGCTCCAATCAAGTTGTAGAAACATCTCAAGGGAGATCAGTGGAAACAGGGCGCACCTGGGCTCAATTTTGACTGCCATGGCAAAAGGCTGTGACTACTTATGCACATGATTTTTTTAACTTTTACATTTTTAAGAAATTTGCAAAGATTTCAAACATTCTTCTTTCAAGTTGTCATTATGGGGTATTGTCTGTAGACTTTTGTGGAAAATAATGAATCCATTGTGGAATAAGGCTTAACATAACAAAATAAACAAAAATTGCACTGTATGCAAAAACATTAAGCGGTACTCTGTCACCTGTCTATATCTTGCAATCTATTTTTGTTTTGACAAACCGCTTTAAAGTTAGGACATTTTTCATTTTATCTTCTGTAAGAATTGGCTGGGTTTCTGACAGGGGTCAGTGATGAGTGAAACGTGCTCCCTTTTTGTGGACTGGTAGCTTCTGAAGCATCATTTCTGGTGATATTTGTTACATAGCATGTCCCAATTTATTTTTGAAAAGTTATTTTTATTCAATTTTTATAAACAATACACAAAATGCAACCCAAAAAACCAACCCCCCCCATCCCTGTTGTGCAATGTCCCAAAAATTACAGGCAGTTAAACAGTATGCATTCCCCTTCCAGCATTTTTACATCAATTAAGGCAGTAAAGACTAATGAGATCTAGAGCAGTGAGCCAGATCACTAGGTCGTTGCTAGGCATGCCAGGCTACTCCGTCACCAATAGAGATTCTGTTTACTTGAACCGTTCCATTACAGCGTGTCATCTGATGAGAGCCAGCATTACCATATCTTCTCAAACTCTTTGGGATAATCTCTACTCAAGTATGTGGCTTTATATAAGGGCAGTGCCTTATTCACCAGGCCCTTCCAGTAGGCTAAGGATGGGGCTTCAGGCTTTTTCCAGCATAATAGTATAGCTTTGCATGCAGAGAATAGAGTGAGGGAAAGCACAGTTCTCTGCGCCATAAGTGGCACCACACCCTCCGCCAGACCAAGCAGGCATACTGATATTGCTATGGGAACAGTTAGGGAGATCAGTCCCTGAATGGTTCTCGTAACCCGTCAAAAATTCCTGTATTGATTGACAATGCCGGAATATATGGTTGAAATCCGCCATGGCGGTAGTACACAGCCAGTAATTTGCATCATCCGAACCATATATGCTGGCTATTCTTGCTGGGGTATAGTATACCCTATGGAGGGTTTTAAATTTGATGCTTCGATCACGTGCCGACACCAAAACCCGAAACGGTTGGTCCCACATATCGTTCCAGTTGTCCCCTTGAAAATTGGGGACCAGTGAGCTCCATTTATCCAAACACTTTCCAAGTGTCTAGGGCCTGTCTCTACAAACAGCTCTTTATAGATTTAGGACAGTGTTTTTTTGCATGGATTTGTCACAAAGTAATTGCTCCAGGGGTGAAGTGTGAAGTTCCCCCAGACCTGCACCAAAATGTGCAGTGAATGTGTGCCGAACCTGCATATAACGGAAAAAATACCAGTTTGGGAGGTCATATCTATCTTTTAATTGATTAAAGGTAAGCAATCTCCTTCCTCCCCCTATGTTCTTCAATTGTTTGATGCCTACCCGGGCCCATATTATCGGGTCTGGAATGTCATTAAAATGGGATAATCTGGGATTGAACCATAAAGGAGTGACCAGCGACCAGGACTCTGATTCAGAGTGCATGACTACCCTTGCTCTGTCCCACGCACAAAGTAGTAACACTCATGGAACCAGTCAAAGGTGCCGACACCTGTAGTCCCCTGTGTACCAAATAGTAGAGACTCTCATAGGATCCCATAAGTGCCGTCTACAGTACTGTCGCTGCAGCATGCCCCAAATACGAACATGAATGTATTATGGAATAGATATTTTTTTCCCCATTAAAGATACACTGTAAAAACCTAATATTAATATATATATAAATTTAACTGCTGCTTGCAAGAAACACAGATACCTGCTCAGGGGTTGAATTTTTCAGGTAACCAGAGCTGCAACAAACCAGTCTATGCCATCCCCTTTTCTCAGTAATAAGATGGCCTGGGAAATGTGTTTGATAGGGCTATATTTTTTTTCGAAATCAAATTTTATGTTTAACATGTGTTACAACAAAAAAAATACACATTCAAAATAAAAAAAGGAGGTATATATAAAGACACATTTTGCTATACATTAATGATCTTATTATGAGAACTCCATAATCTAAAACGCATAAAAAAAAAAGCAGGATCTGCAGTATTAAATAGTATTAGCACTATAAAACATTAACATATTCCCATAATTCGAACCCCACCCCCCTCCCACCTAATATGCCTCACGGGTTACCGGTAGACTGCCTATACGGTCTCTTTAAGAAATATCAAGGAGTATTGTTTGGAATTGAGAAATTGGTCATATAATTATGCCATCTTGCCCCCATCAATGAATACCTTTTCAGTTTAGCCCTTTGTTCATCTGTAAACTTTTCATACTCTATTAATTTGTTATGTTCGTTGACCCATTGACCCACAGAAGGAGCAAACCACCTTAACACTATCAGTTTGTGAGCCACAAATAGAGATTCTGGCACCAGATCTTTGGTGTCCATACAATTAATTAGCATGTCTAATATCGCAATACTATTGACGGTTGGGGCAGATGCTCTAAATTGGGTTCATGGTGCATGGTGCATGGTAAAGCTAGAGGTATTGATCAAAGGAGGATTTATGTAAATTAAACTCTATTTGAAAACGCTGGGATGATTTGAATTGATTGGTCACAAAAAGCTGGGCAATTGTCTGAATGTTACCAGCCTTCCACACTTAAAACCCCCAAAGTTTTTCAAACTCTGGTAAATTATCATTCTCTCAAATGAGTGTAAGGCCTTCTATATTCAATGTTCCAGATTTTTCCCATAAGGTGGATTGTAGGGTAGTGTGAAGGGTTCTTAGTATAAGGCCGGGTTCACACTGGTATGACAACAGTCGTACCACTGTGTATATGACTTTGCCCAGTGGCTTTAAGTGCGACTTCAATGAACGGGGATCCGATTTTTATCCTGACAATGCAGGCACTTTGTGTCTAGTATGAGTCTTTAGGAGAAACTAAAATTGGAATTCCCCCTAAACATTCATACCAGACACGGTGCCTGCTATTGTCGGGGATCTAAGTCGGATCCCTGTTCATTGAAGTCAGATGGATGTCGGACATCAAGTCGCAATTCGGCAAAGTCGGATCCACAGTTGTATGACTGTCGTGTTGTACCATTGTGAACCCGGCCTGAAGGTAGAAAAGGCCATCTGGGTATTTTGGTTGAGATATCCTAGGATGTTATTTGCACCAGATCCAGCCTTGATTTATATAGTTAAACCTTTTGAACATCTTGAGGGGGATCCACAAAGGGCAACTGTGTAAAATGTATAGGAGCTTAGACATCCATACCAATTTTAATAAATATATTCTGCCAATCCCCTAAAGGGCCAAATTTTGAGCTTGTGATATCCTATACACACATGAATGTTTTGGTACTCCACTGTAGCTATCTATGTTATAAACCAGGTGACAATACCTCGTACTGGGAGCCCTTGAGCAGGTTTAGGCTTACTGCCAGCTATTAGGAAGTTAAGAGCTGCTTCCATATTGTTGCTGTAGTCCATAAGAGCTTGTCTGGCTGACTCTTTACTGAAGCCCATCTCTGTGATGTGCCTCAGTGCCTTTTCATCAACCTGCAATAGAATAAATTCAAAGAATAAATTTAATAACCAACAACATTCAATTTCTTATTCCAGTTGCAAGATTGTCACTAAGACTGTAATCACATTTCCTTAGCTTATATTGAAAAGCACTATGAATCTTTATTTTCACAAAAATGCCTAATGTAATATCAGAACCCTAGCAAACAGTACCAATTATATAGTCTGATAGTGCTCTGATAAAACAAAGAATTTAAAGTGCAGAAACAAATAACAGTTTAAATAAAACATAATTCACAGTGATAGGAAGATGCGAAAATGTAGCGGTTTTAGAGATACAAAGAGAAAAAAATGTCTCAAATAAATCCTAACAGGATTAAAAAAAAAAAAAAAAAAGGACAGATTTACAGTTGTTTCCTCAAATTTGCACATTAAAGCTGAAACATATTGATCTTACAGTTTTCTTCACTGTATTTTTCTGCTTCCTGAAAGGCCACTTATTTAGTTGAGCAATTTTCAGATGTAATTAGATTATTGAGTGACAAATCATATGCAACGTCTTAAAAGGCTTCTGGGATAAAATGTACTCAGAATGCGGCTTAGGATCATCCAAACAGAACATCTATTATCAAGATACACACGGAGTGTTGCATGATATTTTATTAGCATGTCCAATCGAAAACATCATCATCATTGCCACACAGTGCTGACAAGGCAACCACAGCTTTAAACTAAATTTATTTTTGTACCCTAGGCATTGATTGATCAATTAATCTGCAATTCCACTCTACACATTGCTTACATTTTGAGTATGACAACATCACTGAATTACCTATACAGATCAAGAGGCGATTAATAGAACTTTTGTTCATACTTTACGTGTCCGCATGAAACTAGCAATACATGCAAAAGTAACCCTTTTTTTGTTTTTCTTATGTTATCTAAACCTGATTTTTAAATCATCTAAGTACACTGATAACAAATAGGAGATTATCAAGGTTTTAATGTACTTGCCATATCTATGCTTGTAAACCGACAATTCTGGATGCAAGATGGGTCACAGGTAGAGCAACTATTTTCAGAATCGATTAGTTGGTCAGCCAATTAGTTGGCCTGAGTACAGAATGCATTATTTGTTTACATATCAGAAAATACAGTGTAGTACACATACAGCTCATTACACCAATTCATAAATGTCAGGAAGTGTCTGAGAACTTGTGAATATGTAAGGAGCAATGCCTCATGGGACATGTAGTCCTGGGCAGAAGGAGGAAGTGAGTGATTCTAAAGGCAGACATTTTTCACTTTGCTATAAGGGGCACTCTATACTATACAAACAAGTGGCCACTGCCCTCGCCTATAACTGGTCTTTGCAGCAAGGAGCACTGGAAGGATGACGTATGTCAAAGAAATAGGGGAGGCTCTGTTCAATGGTATGGTAAGCATGACAAGTTGGTGTTAAAAATTAAATAAAATTCCAATGTTTAAAACCACTTTAAGGGCTCTGTGCATGGAAGATCAGTACCTGGACCCAGGGAAGCTGGGGTCTGATAGAATGGAAGTAATATAAGCATTCCAATTTAATTTAAAGTAAAAGTTTACCAGTATTGTGCATTATATTTAAAATTATTATACCCATGCAAAAAGCCTTTTTAGCACCATTTTACTATAAAAGATTTGTATCCCCCCCTCCTCTCTTCATATAACGTCACGTCGGACTGAGTTAATACCCTGTATATCCGACTTCTGGGTATATTTATTATTACATACGAAAAGCATGCCGTTGCTACTAAATGCCTTATGCTGGCCATACACATTTGGGCCGAAAAATATTTGGATGAAAATGTTGTATATTTCATCAATGAACACATTTTATTTGCAAAATTTGACCAGCTTTTAAGGCCCCGGTCACACCGGTACGACTTCAGGTATGACATGTTATTCACAAATCATACCTGAAGTAGCATCTAATGTGTTTCTATGGCACTGTCTTAATAGGTACGATTTCAAGTAGTGCGCTTTGAGATGTAGGTCATGTCTTACTTTTTCAGGACAATTTCAATGCTATAGACTATAATGTAAATCATGCTGCAGATTGTACCTGTGTCTATAGCAGCACTATTTGAGCCTGAAAGAAGTTAAATATTAGCCCCTTGCTAGTTAAACTTTTGTTCATACCATCACAGTTCATCCCTGTGACATGGACAGCCCCTTTCATTAAAGTAGCACTGAAGTTATATCAAATTTTTACGAATCTCACAGAAGTAGTGGTGACATAGTGGTTAAAGTCAGGCTTTAAATCGGTGTGACCGCAGGCTTACTTTCAATTGTAACAAAAAAGGAAAAACACAGCGCTAATTAAAAAAAAACAAAAGTAGTGAAACTACAAAATTCCTGTGAAGAACACAGCCCAGCTGCTAGCACACAAACAAACCAAGTTCACATTAACATATATAAATATGTATATCTGACAAACAGACAAATAATAATAATAAAGAAGTCCACAAAATATTTGGAAACAGTCCCAAAATGAATCACTCTGGTACATCTAGAGCTTTGTTAGAGTCATCAAATGGCATTCAAGGCTAAATAACTCGCCACGTTCTCAGACTTCAAAGCCTCTTGAAATAGGATTTTAAGCAAGTAGAGAAGGTAGATACTCTTACCAGATAGGTTGGACACATCCACCGTATAGTCCTTTTTATGGTGAACCTTCACGAGATTTCTGGCACCAGGTTCTACAGCAATTTATAGTACGGAAACTCCATTTATCTTCCCCCATCTGGATATTGTAAGGAATCCCAAAAGGAAAATACCATCCGACCGGTGTATTGGGGTGAGTGGCTGGAGCCCCCCTTATAAGCTCGTAAGACACACTACTATACGGTAGATGTGTCCAACCTATCTGGGAAGAGTAACTACCTTCTCTACTTGCTTAACCACTTAATAACCGCCTTATAGCCGAATGACGGCTACAGGGCGGTTTCTTAACTCTGGGAGGCCGTCATATGACGTCCTCCCAGAATTCCGCTCTCGAGAGCATCCGTGACCGCCGGGTCCACAGGACCCGGCGCATCACGGATCACGGTAAACGGCCGCTCATAGCGGCCGTTTACCACGTGATCGCTCCGTCAAATGACGGAGTGATCACTTGTAAACAAACCGGCGTCATGTTATGACGCCGGTTCCTCCCTCCCCCTCTCTGTACCGATCGGAATAGCGGAGGGGGAAGAGATCGGTGTCAGCAGCGATGTGGGCTGCATCTGCAGTGCCCACATCGCTGCTCACCGAAAATTAACCCTGCCATACCCTGCAATACCCTGCAATACCCTGCAATACCCTGCAATACTCTGCAATACTCTGCAATACTCTGCAATACTCTGCAATACTCTGCAATACTCTGCAATACTCTGCAATACTCTGCAATACTCTGCAATACTCTGCAATACTCTGCAATACTCTGCAATACTCTGCAATACTCTGCAATACTCTGCAATACTCTGCAATACTCTGCAATACTCTGCAATACTCTGCAATACTCTGCAATACTCTGTGTAAAAGTCTCACACATGTGGTATCACCGTACTCGGGAGTAATAGCAGAATGTGTTTTGGGGTGTAATTTGTGGTATGCATATGCTGTGTGAGAAATAAACTGATAATATGACAATTTTGTGAAAAAAAAAAAAGTAAAAAAAATCTTGATTTTGCAAAGAATTGTGGGAAAAAATGACAACTTCAAAAAACTCATCATGCCTCTTACTAAATACCTTGGAATGTCTTCTTTCCAAAAAGGGGTCATTTGGGGGGTATTTGTACTTTTCTGGCATGTTAGGGTCTCAAGAAATGAGATAGGCCGTCAGTCCTTCAGGTGTGATCAATTTTCAGATATTGGCACCATAGCTTGTGGACTCTATAACTTTCACAAAGACCAAATAATATCCACCAATTTGTACTTATTTTTACCAAAGATATGTAGTGGTATAAATTTTGGCCAAAATTTATGAAGAAAAAATTACTAATCTGCTAAATTTTATAACAGAAACGAAGAAAAATTCATTTATTTTACAGAATTTTCTGTATTTTTTCTTTTATAACACAAAAAATAAAAAACCCAGCGGTGATTAAATACCACCAAAAGAAAGCTCCATTTGTGTGAAAAAAAGGACAACAATTTCATATAGGTCCAGTGTTGCATGACTGAGTAATTGTCATTCAAAAGGTGAGAGCACCGAAAACTGAAAATTGGTCTGGTTATTAAGGGTGTTTAAGTGCCCAGTGGTCAAGTGGTTAAAATCCATTTTCAAGAGGCTTTGAAGTCTGAGAATGTGGCGAGTTATTTAGCCTTGAATGCCATTTGATGAATCTAACAAAGCTCTAAATGTACCAGAGTGATTAATTTTGGGACTGTTTCCAAATATTTTGTGGACATCTTTATTATAATTATTTGTCTGTTTGTCAGATATACCGTATATACTCGAGTATAGGTCGATCCGAATATAAGCCGAAGCCCCTAATTTACCACAAAAAAAATGGGAAAACTTATTGACTCATGTATAAGCCGAGGGTGAGACATGCCTGTCCATCCCTGTGTGTCCGTCCATCCCTGTGTGTCCGTCCATCCCTGTGTGTCCGTCCATCCCTGTGTGTCCGTCCATCCCTGTGTGTGCAGCCTACCTGTGTCCCGAGCCTGCGTCCCGAGCCTGCGTCCCGAGCCTGCGTCCCGAGCCTGTGTGCTTCTGCACATACGGCGGCCATGCCAGGATCGCCGCACCTCTTCTCGTCTGACAGACGGCGGCCATTCCACTGTTCAAAAGCCGCGCCTCCGTCTGTGATAGGCGGAACACTCAATTTCCCAGCAGTCTGTGTTCCGCCTATCATGGACATCCTCTCATCCTCGTCCGTAGTATGAGGATGAGCAGATGTCCGTGATAGGCGGACCACTGACTGCTGGGAAATTGAGTGTTCCGCCTATCACAGACAGGGAGGCGCGGCTTTTGAATAGTTGAATGGCCGCCGTCTGTCTGCTCGACACGCTGATCGGGTAGACAGACGGCGGTGACTCGAGTATAAGCCGAGGGGGGCACTTTCAGCCTCAAAAAAGAGGCTGAAAATCTCGGCTTATACTCGAGTATATACGGTACATATTTTTCACTTATTGAGATAGGTGCCTTTAAGCGCTGCACTGATTTATTTGTTACTTTCAATTGTAAAATTTAATTTCTGAACCAAAAACTGTCCAAAAATGTGTTGCATCAAAAAAAGTTTTCTATTCTGCTCCTTTGAAATTTCCCGTGACTGTGGTCAAAAAAATGATTACTATAGAGCAAAAAGGATTCCAGAACAATTCAAATTATTAAAAACTATGACAAACAATAGAAAACACCAAGAGCAGCTTATTAATTAATATTGTATTACTTAACTTTTTCTTTAACAGTAAAAGCTCAGAGCCCAGCTTCAGTTTGGACAAAAATCAAAAGGATTTTTGACTTTACTTTAACTACCGTATTTATCGGTGTATAACACGCACCTTTTCCCCTTAAAATCAGGGGAAAATCGCGGGTGCGTGTTATACGTCGATCCTCCGCGATTTCCGCATGATTTTTGGGCCTTCAGCCGCCTTGGCGGCTTTCGACCGAGAAGGGCCCGAGAGTGTCCGAAAGCCGCCCAGAGTGGCCGAAAGCGGACGAGAAGGGCCGAGGCGGCCGAAAGCCGCCGAGAAGGCCCGAAAGCTGACAAGAACTTCCGGGCGCCGCCGAGATACACAGGACATCTCGGCGGCCGAAAGCCGCAGAGAAGGCCCGAGAGCGGCCGAAAGCCGACAAGAACTTCCGGGCGCCGCCGAGATACACAGGACATCTCGGCGGCACCATTTTTAAAAACATTAGCTGACATCAATGACGGACAAGGCTGCAATGAGGACAGGCTGCATGACAAGGCTGCAATGAGGACAGGCTGCATGACAAGTCTGCAACGAGGACAGGCTGCATGACAAGGCTGCAACGAGGACAGGCTGCATGACAAGGCTGCAATGAGGACAGGCTGCATGACAAGGCTGCAATGAGGACAGGCTGCATGACAAGGCTGCAAATGAAGCTGACAAGGCTTCAGATGGACACTGATAAGGCTGCATTGATGGGCATTTACATGTAAGTTTTTTTTCCTTAAATTTCCCTCCTAAAAGTTTTTTCCTTAAAATTCCCTCCTAAACTTGGGGTGCGTGTTATACGCCATTAAATACAGTACTTTAAGGCCGTGCCTATTTTTCAAACTTGTTGTTTACAAGTTAAATTATTTATTTTTTTGCTAGAAAATTACTTAGAACCCCCAAACATTATATATATATTTTTTTCTAACAACCTAGAGAATAAAATGGTGGTCATTACAATACTTTCTATTATTTGCGCAGCGGTCTTACAAACGCACTTTTTTAAAAAAAAAATAGTTTTTTTTATTTAAAAAAATAAGACAACAGTAAAGTTAGCCCATTTTTTTTTTATATTGTGAAATATGATGTTACGCCGAGTAAATTGATCAACAACATGTCACGCTTCAAAATTGTGACCACTCATGGAATGGCGACAAACTCTTACCTTAAAAATCTCCTTAGGCGACGTTTAAAAATTTCTACAGGTTAGAAGTTTTGGGTTACAGAGGAGGTCTAGGGCTAGAATTATTGCTCTCGCATTAATGATCGCGGTGACACCTCACATGTGTGGTTTTCATATGCGAGCACTACTCAGGTATGCGTTAACTTCTGCGTGCAAGAGCATCGGGACGGGGCGCTTTAAAAAATTAAAAAGAATTGGGTCACTTTTATTCCTATTACAAGGAATATAAACATCCCTTGTTATAGAAAAAAAGCATGACAGGACCTCTTAAATATGATATCTGGGGTCAAAAGCTAGCTGCTGCTATAAACCCGATATTTAGCATCAAAGTACCGACGTACGGGTACATCATTTTGCGTGAAGCGGTTAACCACTTTATTTGCGATATGGCACTGTGTCGCTTTAACTGACAATTGCGTGGTCATGCGATGTTGTACCCAAACAAAATTGATGTGCTCCTTTTCCCCACAAATAGAGCTTTCTATTGGTGGTATTTGATCACTTTTGCAGGGTTTTTTTTAGCGCTATGAAGAAAAAAAAGTGCGACAATTCTGAAAAGAAAATCAATATTTTTTACTTTTTGCTATAATAAATATTCCCCCAAATTTTAAATAAAAAAAAAAAGAAAGAAAAGAAAACAATTTCTTCCACAGTTTAGGCTGATATGAATTCTTCTACAAATTTCTGGTAAAAAAAACCCCAAAAAACGTAATAAGCGTATATTGATTGGTTTGCGCAAAAAATTATAGTGTCTACAAAATAGGGGATATATTTATGACATTTTTTATTATCCATTTTTTTCTTACTAGTAATGGCGGCGATCTGCAATTTATTTTTTATTTTTTATTTTTTTACTGGGATTGCGGCGAACAGATTGGAGGAATATCAATTTACTCGGCATAACATTATCCTTCACAATATTTAAAAAAATAATAATAATTGGGCTAACTTTACTGTTTTATTTATTGTAAATCAAAAAAGTGTATTTTTTTCCCAAAAAAGTTTGCTTGTAAGACCGTTGCATGAATACAGTGTGACAGCAAGTACTGCAACGACTGCCATTTTATTCTTTAGGGTGTTAGAAAAAAATATATATAATGTTTGGGGGTTATAAGTACATTTCTAGCAAAAAAAAACTGATCTTAACTTGTAAACAACAAGTGTATAAAAAGAGGCTCGGTCCTTAAGTGGCTAACCACTCCCTGCCCGCGCTATACCTGAAAGATGGCTACAGTGAGGGGCTTAATTGCTGGGAGGGCGTCCATGGACATCCTCCTGTTTACCTGTTCCCTGTCCCTTGGACACAGCCAAGCACAGATCGTGGTAAATGGCCAATCACAGCGGCCATTTAGCACTTGATTGGCGTGTCCAATGAGAGCTGATCTCAAATGTAAACATACGACAGAGACTGCATGCGAGGAGGGAGAGCTTTTGTGCTGCAGATTCTGTGAGTGCCAACACAAATTCGAGTTAAAACACAGTAAATACAGTGCCCATTGTTAGTGTCACAATAACTATATCAGTACCAACTGTCATCAGTGCCACCTGTCAGTGTCACGTGCCATCAGTGCCACATCAGTGTCACATGTCATCAGTGTTATATATAACCAGTGCCATGTGTAATCGGTGTCATCTGTCATCAGTGTCACGTGTCATCAGTGCCTTCTGTCACCAGTGCCATAAGTAAGTGACCGCCAACAATGTCTAGAAAATTATTTTCAGCTGAGGAGGTGTACAATACTCTTGCGGCCGACGAGAGCAACAGGGAGCTCTCCGCTTCAAATTCCTCCTCATTTTCATATTCTGAGTCTGACGTTGACTACAAGCTTGTCCTAAGCAATGGAACACTGACAGCCTCAGAGAAGGATTATTGTCCGCCCGCCAGACTAAGGCATTCTGGTGAGGAGGCAGTGCCATCCACCAGCACTGCAGTACCTCGGCAAGAAAGGCCAAGTACCAGTGGGGTGTCACCTCAGTCCCAAAGGCTTAGGTCCCCTGCCAGCCTTCCCTATTCCCTTCAGAACCCCTTGTGGCTTCCTCCTAATTAAGGAGAAGCTAACATTCCCCTTTCCGCTGCCCAGCCATGCTAGCATCAATTGTGGCCCAGTGCAACCTGTATGCATAACAATTCATAGCAAGTAACCCAATGTCCTATTATGCCCGTCCCTACAAGTGGAGAGCCCTAACAGAGGAGGAGTTTAAGATTTTTTTGGGCCTCACATTCTGTCTGTTACTAACCCAAAAAAATGAATTACGTTCATATTGGTCAATCCATCCCATCCACCACATGCCCATCTTTTCCCCAGTAATGCCCAGAACCAGATATTTCCTGATTATAAGGTTCCTACACTATAATGATAGTACCCTGAAATGACTCAAATTATGATGAGCTTTATAAAATTCAGCCACTACTAAATAATTTTTCTGAAATCTTCCCCCAGGTGTTTACTCCAGACCAACGCATATGCATGAATGAGTCACTTTTCAAATTTACTGGCAGGCTAAGCTTCAGACAATTTATTCCCACCAAAAGGGCCCACTATGGGGTGAAGCTGTATAAACTGTGCGGCCGAGCCACAGGGTATACATATGCCTTCATGGTATACGAAGAGAGGGAAGAGAGGGACACCCAGATGCATCCCCCTAATTGCCCAGACTACATGGGATCAAGTGGAAAAGTAGTTTGGCAACTCATAAACCCACTCCTGGAGAAAGGCTACCATTTGTACGTAGATACTTTTATATGAGTTTGCCCCTGTTCTGCAACCTTCACAGGAAGAACACTCCAGCATGTAGCACCATAAGGACAAACTGGAAGGGCTTTCCCCAAAGCCTCGTCAACAAGAAGTTAAGAAGAGGGGGATGGCGAGTTTGTGGAATTAGGAAATTCTGGTTGTGAAATGGAGGGACAGAAGGGATGTCTACATGCTTTCTTCAATCCACAATAATCCCTTTGTGATCACCAGGAGGAATGGCCCAATCCAAAAGCCAACATGTATCACAAATGCAATTTGTTCTTGGGGCATGTCGACTTCAACGACCAAATGCTCGAACCCTACCTTGCCACAAGACGAACATACCAGTGGTATAAAAAGTATCATTCAGTGATAGTATTATTTGTTTAATTTGGCCATATACAACAACTATATTATCTATTGTAACTTCACTGAAAGCCCCAAAACCCTTCCTTGGCTACCAGGAGGAAATCGCCATTGCCTTTATATTTAATCGAATGTGCGATCGAGATTCTGATTGGCTGGCAGGCCTTATTTAAAGACAGCGATTACAATAGCCCAATGTCCAGATCAAGTGCTTGTTTGAAGCACGAAACGCGTTGACATAGTAATTGCTTTAGACGCTGGCAGCCCCCGATTTTGCACCTGAGCGGGCCCATACCATTGACAGTAAAGTGATTCCTTGCATTGGAATTCTGAAATGATAAAACAAAGGGAAGGGTAAGAACCCTGTGTGGACGGGTCTAGTTCCCTTAGTCTCCACATTTGTTCACTCTTTATAGACTTATGGCAATGCAGTATGTAATGAGAGACGGCATCGGGGTCCATATGATCAGCACTGATCCCAGCAGTTTGTAGCACCAATTAAACCCTGCTTGTTTGGGTGCACTCTGTCTTTGAATATTTGGAGATTTTTATGCTTAACTATATATGGATGAACTTGCACCGGACTGTTATTCATCACCATTATGATTCAATTGTCCTAGTGAAGCAGTTGTATTGAGCAATAGCTCCCCATTTGTCCATACTGACATTTTCATATGAGATCAATGAAACCCTAGGTGGGACATATATCTCTACAAGTGATTACCTAGTAATAGGCTTACAACGATACAAGGCAGTTTAAGCTTGGGCACACAGGGGTGGGCTTGTTTGATCAGCAGCTATTTTTAATGATACAATGTTGTTTTTTCAACAGTCTGTTATGTTTTATCATTGTCAGCTGATATCGCGGAAGAACGGGTCCCACCTTTGTGGCCTTGTGCCGCATATGTGGGATACTCTTTAACCATTGTACATTTTTTTTCAATAAAGTTAACTATATAATTGATCATTTTATGTTGTAGCTTCTCCCTCCCTTTGACTGCATTCCTGGGACTGCTGTAGTTTCATTCCTTTCTTCTATACATACAGTTGTTTTCTACTTGGGAGGTAGCCCCGTCATATTGACAAATCATTTAATCTTTTATTTTGGACATAGCACACAAGTGTATTGAAATGGGGATTTTTTTTATGTGATCTGGAACTAACCCTGGACTGTTTGACCATGCTTTTTGCCTGCCTCTTGAACTGATCTTGTACGCTGCTACTGGACTAGTGGTATTCATAACACAGGGGTCCCACATATGCGAGGGGCTCCAGAATTGTTTTTCTGTATAAAGAAAAACCGGAGTTAGACTTACCGGTAACTCTTTTTCTAGGAGTCTTCCAGGACAGCCTTTGAGATATAGGGCTCCTCCCTCCGGGACAGGAAACACGTCAAGCCAATTAAATAAAAGGTGTGGTCCTCCAGGCCCTCCTCAGTTTTACTCCAAGAACCGCCGGGAGGCTCTGAAAGACATAACACACTAACAATCATGTTAATACACATCCTCACCACTTAGTCCAATTTAAACAACTTTGGGTGGGAAGCCAGGCTGTCCTGGAAGACTCCTAGAAAAAGAGTTACCGGTAAGTCTAACTCCGGTTTTCTCATATCGTCTTCCAGGACAGCCTTTGAGATGATAAGCAAGGAGCTCACCTTGTCAGGGCGGGACCACTGCCTGGAGGACCTTACGTCCAAAAGTCTGCTCTTTATCAGACCATAAATCCAGACGGTAATGTCTTGCGAACGTTGAGTAGCTGGACCACGTTGCTGCTTTGCAGATCTCCTCCGGAGAGGCTCCAGCTCTCTCTGCCCATGATGCGGAAACCGCCCTTGTAAAGTGTGCCTTAACTAAGGGTGCCTGCTTCCCCTCTAACTCATAGGCTTTAACTATCGCCATTCGTATCCACCTGGCGATAGACGCTTTGGACGCCTTGCAGCCCTTGCGGGCGCCCGAAAAATTAACAAAAAGTGAGTCTGACTTCCTGAAGACCTTAGTGGCTTCTAAAAAAATCAATAGACTTCTTCTGACGTCTAACAAACTTAAAGATCTCGCCTCATCCTTGTCTGAGGTTGAGAAAAAAGTTGGCAAAATAATATCCTGTGTCCTATGAAAAGTGGACACCACTTTAGGAAGAAAACTAGGATCAGTCTTAAGTACTACCCTGTCCTCTAAGATTAACAGAAATGGCTCTCTGACCGAGAGCGCTTGTAGATCACTGACCCTTCTAGCTGACGTGATCGCTATCAAAAATACAGTCTTTAGTACAATCCACTTAAGTGAAGCCCCCTCTAATGGTTCAAATGGATCTTGGGTCAGAGCTCTAAGAACCAAGGCCAAATCCCAAGTAGGACAGGACTTCATTCTCACAGGCCTGGATCTAGATAGAGCCTTGAAGAAGTTCCTGACAAATGGATTCTGCTGAAGGGAGGACTGAAGGAAAACACTTAAGGCCGCCACCTGTACCTTTAGAGTGCTGATAGATAGGCCCAGTTCTACCCCTGCCTGTAGAAAATCTAGGACTGCCGGGACCCCGGGACTTGCAATCCCCTGTTCTCGCAACCAGGAATTAAACCTCTTTCCTACCTTGGCGTAAATTGCCCTAGTAACAGGTTTACGGCATTCTAACAAGGTCTTAATCACTCTCTCTGAGAAACCCTGTGACCTTAAGATTTGTTCCTCAGATACCAGGCCGCAAGCTTGAGCCTCTCTATCTGAGGGCACAGGATCGGCCCCTGGGAAAGTAAGTCCTCCCTGACTGGTAGAAACAGCGGAGGATGTACGGCCAATCTCTTTATGCTGGCAAACCAGGGTCTCCTTGGCCAAAAAGGAGCTACTAAAATGAGGTCCGTAGTTTCCGAACGGAACTTCTGCAGAACCTCCGCCACCATCCTTACGGGAGGAAAGGCGTAACACAGGCCAAACATCCATGGATTGGCAAGGGCGTCTATCCCCCTGGCCCGATCCTGTGGGTGAACCGAAAAAAATTGTGTCACCTTCCTGTTGCCTTCTGTTGCAAATAGGTCTATTTCTGGCCTTCCCCAGCATGACACGATCTCCTCGAACACTTCCTTGTTGAGGGCCCACTCGTCCTGACCTATCTTCTGGCGACTGAGAAAGTCGGCCAGGAAATTCTGGGTTCCCTTTAGGTGAATGGCTGATATTGAGGACAAATTCTTCTCTGCCCAGCAGAAGATTTTGTCCGCAATTACCTGCAGTGCAGGGCTTCTGGTTCCCCCTTGCTTGTTCAGGTAGGCTACTGCTGTCACATTGTCTGAGCGAACTTGCAGATCCCTGCCATGTAACTGGGACTGGAATGTTTCTATAGCTTTCCAGACTGCCAGAAGTTCCTTCTGGATTGAGGAACGACCTGTCTCTAGGTTCGACCAGGAACCCTGGGCTAAGCTTCCCTCTAGGTGGGCACCCCAACCCAGCGCACTGGCATCGGTCGTGACCACCACCGTAGCTTGTGGGGACCAGGGAAGACCCCTGTCTAGGTTGACCTGGGCCCGCCACCACCAAAGAGACCTCCTGACTGCCGAGGATAGGGGCATAACCTGATCCAGGCTCTCCTGCCTGCCATCCCAATAACGGAGCATGAGTCTTTGTAAAGGACGCTGATGATGTCTTGCCCAGGCCACCGCTGGAAAGCATGATGTCATCAACCCTAGGACTCTCATCACCTCCCTGATCTGGGCTTCCCGACCAGATTGAAGCTGGGCTACCGCCTGCTCTAGCTTGCCGATCTTCTCCTCCGGAAGAAATACTCTCATTTCCACTGAAGAAATCCTGTATCCTAAATACAGGACCTCCTGTGAGGGGGTCAGCTGGGATTTTTCCTGGTTTATCAGCCACCCCAGTGAGCGCAGGAAAACCAAGGCCTCCTGTATGTCCCTCTGCAGCTGTTGGGCCGACTGGGCTATGAACAGTAGATCGTCCAGATATGGGATCACTGTTATAGCCTTGAGCCTTAATGGGGCCAGTGCCTCTGCCAGAACTTTTGTAAAGACTCTTGGTGAGGCTGAAAGCCCGAAGGGGAGAGCTCGAAACTGGAGGTGTAACACCCCCATGTTCAACCTCACCGCCAACCTGAGAAATCTCTGAGATTCCGGATGAATCGGGATATGCAAATATGCATCCCTGAGATCCACTGTGGCCATGTGACAGCCCTGAAACAGGAATTTGGTTACCGAGAAGATTGACTCCATCCGGAACCGCTTGTATTTTATAAATCTGTTCAGGGGACGGAGATTCAGTATTAACCTGAACTTCCCCGAAGGTTTCTTTACCACGAATACGTGGGAGTAAACCCCCAAGCCTCGCTCCTCCTGAGGTACCTGCACCATTACTTCTTGGTCCACCAGATCCCCCAGAAGAAGAGCCAAAGCCTCTGCTTTCTCTTGGTCCCTTGGTAACCTTGTTACTTGAAAGTTCGGGAGGGGAACTGAACCAAACTCCAACCTGTAGCCGTTCCTTACAAGATCTCGAATGAACGGACTTTCGGTTGAAGCTTCCCACTGTGGGAGGAACTTCCCCAGTCTTCCTCCCACCGGGACGCAGGAGTCACTGGGTTTTAGGGGAGGGTTGAGGAGGATTGAATAAGATACCTCCTCTGCCTCTTCCCTTGTGACCCGTCCAATGCTTTTTGGGGCGAACCTCCCTTTCCTGCAGGTTTTGCTGCCTGGGGCTTCGAAAAAGGCGTTTCCCTTCAGGTCTCTTTTTCCTTTCTGGGAAAGCTTTCTTCCTATCCTGCGTGCGCTCTAACGCCTCTTGCAGGCCGGGCCCAAACAAATGGTCCCCTGAAAAGGGTAATCCACACAACTTTAGTTTTGAAGCTGTGTCTCCTGACCAGGTTTTAAGCCAAACGGCCCTTCTGGCAGCGTTCACTAGTGCTGCTGATCTAGCAGCCAGTTTGACTGATTCTGCAGAGGCATCCGCTAAAAAGCCCACCGCTTTAAACAGTAGCGGAAAGGACTTCAACAGCTGTTGCCTAGAAGTACCTGCAGAAATATGTGATTGTAACTGTGTAAGCCAACACTCCAAGTTTCTGGCCACACAGGTAGCTGCTAGGGCCGGTTTAAGCCCAATGGAAGAGGCATCCCAGGCTCTCTTGAGCAGCAGATCTCCCCTCTTATCCATAGGGTCCCTGAGTGAACCCATATCATCAAAGGCCAAATCTGTCTTCTTAGAGACCTTAGCCAAGGGAGCGTCTAACTTGGGAACCTTGTTCCAGGGATGCACCGCATCCGATTCAAAAGGGAACCTCCTTCTAAGGCTACCTGAAAAAAATGGCCTTTTTTCCGGTTGTTCCCACTCCAGCAGAATCGCCTCCACTAGCGACTTATGGACGGGGAATACCCTGTCTTTCATTACACTCGACCCTTGATACATCATGTCGTGTTTTGAAAGCTGGACCTGTTCTTCTCTGATCTCTAAGGTGTCATATATAGCCTTGAGGAGGTCACCCACATCATCCAAAGACAGCTTGTATCTGGCTGATCTAATGGCCTCTTCCTCCCCCTCAGATTCTGAAGTAGACTCTGTCCTAGAGGAGGCTAATGACCTGGATAACCTCTCCCTATCCACCTCCTCCTCCTGACTTGGTTCGGATAAGGAAGGCATACTCACGGCTCTGGGTAAAGAGACAGAAGGACCCTGCATCCTATCCATCATGTTTTTAAAAGATTGGAAGGTGGATGCAATCTCATCCTTTACGGATGTTAAAACATTGTGACAAGCTGCCACCGAGTCCTCTTTTACCAGGCTACTGACACAATCTGGGCAAAGCGGCTTCTCCCAACCGGTGCCTAACTTAGCCCCACACACGGCACATTTCCTTCTGGGTAAAGGTATCTGGGCTTTGTCCTGTTTAACCTAAAAACAAAGAAAAACAGGGTCCCATTAAAATACCACCCCTAACCACACCACTGTGCTTCTAGGGTCTGTTTAGGAAGTGCCCCCCTTCACCAGCAGGTTCTCCACCCCGGGAAGGTGCTACGGGTCAGAGTGACCCCCCACCCCCCAGTGTAAGTCCTGGTCTGCCCTCACCAAGCTTACCTGAGAGGTACTGGAGCCTGTTGAACCGGAGTCCACCTGCACAACCGCACTCTCCATGGTTCCTGTGTATCACTCAGTCTCTCTGAGCCTTCACACTGCTCCAGGCAACCCTGTAGTCACACCGCCGCGCCCAAAGGACTGGAACGGGTCCTGCGGCGCCCCCTGATGACGCGAATCCGGCGGAAGTGCGTCTCTCCCACTTCCGTACGCCAGAACGCAAAAACTCCGCCCCGACGCCGTGCGTTCTTACGAACGTACCGCTCACAGTACCCGAACGCCGGTCGGTAGAGCGAACGTCTCCCGCCGCCTCCGACCGACAGGTACGAGCGGTTAGCGCTCCGAGGGGGAGATTGCCGCGTATCGGGGTCCCGTTCTCTCCGAACGTTTAAATGGCAGCGGGGACTGAAAGCTACCCTCTCCTCCCTTCGTTCGGACCGAGGGGTGCTAAGGGCCAGGTCCATCAAGGCGCTCTCCCCAGGTAAAACCCCTGAGAAGGAGCTCCCCTTACCAGTTCCAAGACGTGCTCCTTCCCGTCCGGCAGGAAACACAAAAACTGTGGAGGAGGGCCTGGAGGACCACACCTTTTATTTAATTGGCTTGACGTGTTTCCTGTCCCGGAGGGAGGAGCCCTATATCTCAAAGGCTGTCCTGGAAGACGATATGAGAAACTATTTTTTTGTTTTCTCATTCCTAGATTAGGGTTTGGAGACTCAGAGGCTTCAAAGAAATTTGGGTGGGAGAAGCCTCTACCCCTGTCCCCATTCTATCCTGAAGGAGGTCCTACTTCTGTCTGCTGCCTGTAGGACTTCTGCCATCATGCCTCTGCCTGTCACATGAACTGACCACACCATATGGACCATGTTCCTGCCTACAAGAACCAATATTTTGGCACTGCTGACAATCTTTGCCTGCACTGACCCTGGACTGTATATGTACAGTATCCCTGCCTGCTGACTATGGACAGTATTCCTGCCTGTTGCCTATACAATTTCATTCGCTTTTGCTGACAAAGTTCCTGCCTGGACCAGAGCTATCCTCCTGTGGACAACTGCACTAATAAAACCAGAGGTAATCGTTTACCCTTTGCTCAGCAGAATGTATTTTGGGGTGTAATTCTTGGTATGGGCATGCTATGATTCGCTAGAACACCTGACTGTGTTCCTTGCATGTTGGGCCTCTGTATGTGGCCAGGGTGTGTAAAAGTAACACATGTGGTATCACCATACTCAGTAGGAGTAGCAGAAAGTATTTTGGGGAGTCATTTTTGCTATGTACATGTGTTGGACATATCTTATAAATGGACAATTTGTGTACAAAAAATGCGTTTTCATTTTTTCTCCACATTTTCCAAAAACTTCTGGAAAAAAAATGAACCGTTCAAAAGACTCAATATGCCTGATAGATTATACACTGGGATGTTAACTTTCCAAAATGGGGTCATTTTGTGGGCATTTCCATTGTTCTGGTGCTCCAGGGCTTTCAAAGGTGTAATAGGTAGTCAACAAGTTAGATGTGTAATTTATGCTCCTAAAACACCTGATACTGCTCCCTGCATGTTGGGCCTCTCTATGTGGCTAGGCTGTGAAAAAGTCCCACACATGTGGTATCGCCATACTCAGGAGGAGTAGCAGAATGTATTTCGGGGTGTCATTTGTGGTATACCCATGCCATGTGCGAGAAATAACCTATTACAATGACAATTTTGTGGAGAAAAATAAAAATATCTTAATTTTGCAAAGAATTGTGGGGAAAAAAATTACATCATCAAAAACCTCACCATGCATCTTACTAAATACCTTGGAAAGTCTACTTTCAAAAAAGGGGTAATTTGGGGGGTATGTGTACCTTCCTGGCTTGGTCGGGTCGCAAGAAATGTGATAGGTCACCAGTATATCAGGTGTGATCATTTTTTTTATGATTTCATTTAAAGCGCAAAAAATAAAAAACGCAGAGGTTATCAAATACCACCAAAAGAAAGCTCTATTTGTATGAAAAAAAGGATAAAAAATTAATTTGGGTACAGTATTACATGACTGAGTAATTGCCATTCAAAATGTGAGAGCACTGAAAGCTGAAAATTGGTCTGGGCAGGAGGAGGGTTTAAGTGCCCAGTGGCAAGTGGTTAAAAAGAGTAAACACAGTTGATTACTAAATGGCTTCAGCTAAACACTAACCATGAGTGAAAGAAAGGTTTTTGTTTTATTCATATTCTCTGAAAATGTAAACTTATGATCCCAACTATACCAGGTTCTTCTTGCCCAGTTTGGTGCAATGAGAATCACCAATTTCTAGCTTGCTCTATTTTGTGGAGCAGGCAGGGCAGAATGCACACTCAAATAAAAATAAATATGCCTGAACTGAGACCAGGGCATTATTAGGGCACCCAAGGCCAGGGCTATAGTATGCCTATTTCTAGCTTTTTTGTTGAATCTGGAGGCTTGGATGTCCACATCTGGATTTTTGGCATATCAGACTGAACACATCTGGATGAAAAGACCTTTCACCTTTAGGTAGTGGCTGATAAACTCTGCCTGCTAGTTGTCCACTCCTGGGATGTAGACCTCAGAAATCCCTGGACAATGAGTGTCTGTCCATGAGAGAATCTGATTTGCTCCCTTCAAGGCAGCCATGCTCCTCTTGCCCCCTCTAATGGCGGATATATGCCACTAGGTGTCGCTTCAGAAGGGGGTGGTCCAGTGCTGCAGGGACTGAGCTCCAGCATGTTGATGCAGAGCTTGATTTCCTTTCTTGATCATGTTCCCTGAACATGGATGTAACATGTTACAAAAGGTGAACTTATTCTTTAACCACTTCAACCCCGCAAGGTTGTACCCTCTTCCTGAGCAGGCCATTTTTTTGCGATACGGCACTGTATTACTTTAACTCACAATTGCGTGGTTGTGTGACACTGTACCCAAATAAAATTGATATCCTTTTTTTCCCCACAAATAGAGTTTTATTTTGGTGGTATTTGATCACCTCTGCAGTTTTTTGTTTTGCACTATAAACAAAAAAAAAAGCCAGACAAATTAGAAAAATATATATTTTTTTACTTTCTGCTATAAAGCGCATCCAATAAAAAAAATGCAAACAAATCACACTTCATCAGCATAGGCCAAACTGTATTCTGCTACATATTTTTGTTAAAAAAATACCAAAAATCGTATATTGATTGGCTTGCGCAAAAGTTATTCCGTCTACAAGCTATGGGATAGATTTATGGACGTTTTATTTTTTTTATTGTTTTTACTAGTAATGGTGGCGATCATTTTACTTTTTATTTATATTACCAGGAATGTAAACATCCCTTGTAATAGGATAAAAGCATGACAGGACCTCTTAAATATGAGATCTAGGGTCAAAAAGACCTCAGATCTCACATTTACACTTAAACTCAATAAAATAAATAAATGTCCCCTTTAAGACCTTTGGGCAGACAGCTCCGTCAAGCGGGAGGAGACGACCCTCTCCCGCCCCTGTTAAAAGTGATTTGCCGCGGAGACCACTTTTATCAGAAAGAGGACCGTCTGCCCTTTAAGAATATACGAGGGTTATGGCAGCTATCTGCTGCCATAACCTTGGTATTCTACATCAAAGTACCAATGTAAAATGACGGCGGGCGGTCCGCAAGTGGTTAAGCAATCCTGACATGCCACATTTGGCATGCCATTTTTTTGGTGTGGGGGGGAGGGAGCAGTACTTAGTTTGACAGGTACCCAGTTTCACAGGGCTTGGGCAACTAGGGGGCCCAATCAGGGTTGCCAGCCTCAGTAAAACCAGGGACAGTATGTAAAAATCCGTTTTTTTACATCGGTCTCTGAAATGTCCCTTACCGACATCCTTTTGGTTTAAAAATTATGAGATTATTGCTGCCCCACCTCTCCAGTACCTTCTCAGCCAATAGAAACATTTCTGTTTATACTGTGTGTACATGTGTGTGTATATACTGTGTGTGTATACTGTGTGGCCCCATAATCTCTGATTGGCTGGGGGCCCCATAATCTCCTATTGCCCAGGGGCTCCATGAGTTGCCAGTCCGTCCCTGCCTGGCTCTGAAGCTGGGTGCCCACAGTAGTGATGCTGGTTCCGCAGAAGGAAAGGGAGAGAAGCGAGGCTTTGGACGGCCGCAAATCTGAACCGTGGCACGCTGGCCACCGTCTGTCTACATGACATGCCTGATCAGGTAGGCAGACGGTGGTGACTCGAGTATAAGCCGAGGGGGGCACTTTCAGCCTAAAAAAAGGGCTGAAAATCTCGGCTTATACTCGAGTATATACGGTACCCTTAAAAGCAAGACACTTTGACTTTAACAAAAAAAAAAAAATCCCTTTAAGCTCAAGAGGAAGTGGAAGAGGAAGTGACTTCAGACGTCGCTCTGGTCCTCCAAGGGCATATAGCTGAGTGGGGGCTCGGCTCTATTCCCTTTCCGCCTCCTCTAAAAATTATCCTGCGGTGAATCCGCCTCTGGGACCCCTTTTATCAACGGAGAATCACCAACAGTACAAAATAATATTGGGGTTATGGCACCTAGCTGCTGCCATAACAACGGTATTTAACATCAATGTAATGACATAAATGTACTGTGGGCGGTTGGGCAAGTGGTTAATGCATTCTATGCCTTAAGGTCAAATACTGCACCTTCTGCATGCAGACACCCCCCACCTTATACTTATCTGAGCCCGATCTTGATCCAGTGATGGGCACAAGAGCAGAGGCTCTCTTTGCCCTCTCCCTCCTTATTGTCTCAGACACAGCAGCAAGAGCCATTGGCTGCTGCTGCTGGCAATGACAGCCAGTGGCAGGGCGTGGGGGCGGGGCAAAGTCCTGCTGTATGTGTCAACAGATGCAAACAGTGAGGCTCGGGAGCGAGCCCGCACAAGTACCCCCATAGCAAGTGGCTTGCTATGGGGGCACTCAGTGATAGTAGGAGCAAGAAGTGCTGGCGGGGGATCCGCTGGGATGAGGATCGGGACTGCTCTGTGCAAAACCATTGCACAAAGCAGGTAAGTATTACAAGTTTGTTATTTAAAATAAAAAATAATTTTTTTTTAGCATCACTAAGTTCATTTCATATATATGGCCCTAATAGCCCGTGGGAAAAAGCGATCACTAAATCTATTTGTATTTGTTTTATTATTCCTAGATCATCTGCTCAATTGTAATAATTCAAAAGAGTGAATACGTGAAATGAAGTGGGGGTAACGAAAGATATGGAAATAAAGAGTACGGAGAGAGAGAAGGAGTGAGTGTGTGAGTTTAGGGAATATAAGTGACAGAGGAGAAATTGTATATGCTTTTGTTCACCATGTTATGCAATTCTTTGTTTTGCAGTTAAAGCTTACCAGCTCACGATACACTCCTTCTGATCTGCTTTCACTTCTGATTATTCTCTCTTTCTGGAACACTTCCCTGTTACGACTCCCTCCAGCACCTGTATTGAGATTGCTTCCAGCAATACCACCTCCTCCAAATGTCTTGGTCTAGAGATAAGAAAGGCTGTGTTAAAAAGAAAAACGCCTTTCTAATCTCATCCTAAAGATTATGTCATTACGCAGGATGCAACAAATCCACAGGAGCTTCATTTTTTATTATTGAGCTGTACCTACTGATAAATAATACGTTAATTTCCATAAAACTGAACAATAATCCACTCATTGGCTGCTTCTTTCTTGTCAATGTTTCAAGCAATAAAAATAAGTTATATAATGTTCATGTTTATGTGCTACTCTGAACTGAATCATAACAATAAAGGCAAATGGAAAACCATATAGCGGGATATAAAATAACACTAGCATTAAACTAGCTAAGTTCCATGGATTTTACACTTAGTTCAAGTTTCTGCAGTTTCCTGTGGAGGATAAAAGTCAGCAGCATCCAAAGACGCTAGAAAATGTGATCGTTATGTCAATCAGCTTCCAGAAAGCTAATCAGGATACTGATGCACACATTATTAAGACTTATTTATAGAAAACAAGATGGGGTTTTGGCATCCATATTTTCCAAGACAGCCAATAAAGCAACATAAACAAACAAGAGCCTAGTTTATCAAGTAGTGCTCTCTGTTGGACTGCCGATTCAGAATAATCCTTAAAATAGGTGATTAATCCTAAAATCAGCAAAGTCTTTGGTGTTTAATTAGACAGAAATATTTTACAAACGTTAGCTTGTGGGCTTTCACTGCACTGCAATCACTTTCACGCCTGCAATAGCTTAAAAAAAAAAAAAAATGATTTTATAAAACAACAAAACCAATCTACAGCCAGCTGTACACAAACTGCTTTCCCTAACAGTTTAATAAACTTGTAAATTGTATCTTGTATAGTAAGAGGTTAGTTATAACCGCTTGGACAGTAATCACAGTGAGTGCTATGCTAAACCAAAGCACGCAAACTATGAGAGTGAAAGGATTGTGAACTAACGAAAAACTTTTCAAGAAAGCAGCTTAAGGGAAAGTAAAAAAAATGAAGTGGGCAGGGGGGTGTGGCTTAGCAATGGCCGAGTGAGGACGCGTGTAGTAAGTGCTCCGGTCCTCCTTACCTCTCCCTTACCTTGCAGATAGCATTACAGACAGCATAACAGCATTACAGCGCTCTCTAGGAGGGATGTGCCCCGTCAAAAGACACGGACCTAGATCCAGACCTCCCACCGGCGGATCCCGTACGAGAGCACCGCAGCGATCCATGCAGCAGTATCTACGGGATTCCCAGGATCTGTTAGATCAACAGATCGAAATGCCCGGCAGTACCGCAGAATCACCACGTGCACCCCGCACCAGCGAGACACCTCCTCCCGCTCCTCCCGCTCCTCCCGCTGAGTCGGTCCCCCCTATAGACGGAGAATTACATCCGGCACCGCCGAACCACTTGCTTCCTGCAATGACTGCAATGACTGCAGTGTCTGCTCCGTCTCACCTACTGCTGCCGCCTCCGCTACCGCTACCGCCACTGCCGTTACCATCATCCGCATCCGCTCTGCCTGATGAGCTACGGAGGATCCTACAGGCATTGCCAACTAGGGCGGACTTTGAGGCTTTACCCTCTAAGGCAGATATGGAATCCCTCATCTCACGGGTGGAAGAAGCACATATACGTGACATGCAGGAGGTAAGAGGGGATATCCTGGCTTTGTCTAATAGAGCTGAGTCTGGAGAAGCAGCGATACAATCTCTCACACAGCGGGTGGGTGAGCTGGAGCAGTTGCGGGTCGAGCAACAGGCTGCGACCATAGGTCTCCAACTCCATTTGGAGGTTGTGGAAGACCACGGCCGCCGTAATAATTTACGATTACGGGGGTTGCCAGAGACTATGGGAGCAGAGGACCTAGCTGGGATGGTGGGAGAGATATTTCATAAGATCCTTGCTGTAACCCCCGCTGTAACCCCCGCCATGACGGTTGAACTGGACAGAGTTCACCGTACTCGGGGACCCAAATCAACAGACCCTGGGAGACCAAGAGATGTGCTCTGCAGACTTCTCAGGTACTCCCAAAAGGAATTGATCATCAGGAAGGCATGGGAGCATGGAGAAGTGAGTTTTAATGGGACTATGGTTAAAGTATTACCAGATCTCTCCAGAGCTACGTTGCAGAGGAGGGCATTGCTGCGACCGGCATTAGAAGTGGCGAAAAGACAGGGGTGCACTTATCGCTGGGGTTATCCCCTGGCGGTTACATTTCGGAGAGAAAATGGCTCCTTCACTCTTCGCTCTACTGCGGACTTGCCAGCTTTTTTTGCCTTTGTGGGAGCAGACCCGGTACCTGTCCCTGATTGGCTAGAGTTGATTCCACATCGTTCATCTAGTTAAAGACTCCTTCATCCTTAGCTTCAGCCTTTTATCTCCTCATCTGCTTCAGTGATAAGATTAGAGCAAGGCAAGGAAGTGACGGTGGTGACAGTAGGAGACGGGGTCACGGGGTCTTGTGAGCTGTAATCGCCATCCGCCAGGACTATATTGGACTATACTGGATGCTGAACCAGACTGTTTGGTGTGGAGATATCCCTGAACTGCTATATCTATAATCCTATAATCCTATTTCCATCTCCTCCATCCATCCATCCATCCATCCATCCCTTCCCCCCCCCCCCCATTATTATGATGATGTGATTATTTTTGGAGGCTTCGCCCTCCCCTGGGAACTCCCCTATATGTTCACCAAGGTTTTCTTTTTTTTTTTTTTTTGACCATATGGGGATATATGGGGGTTCCCTAAGGTAATAATAAATTTTGGGTAAATGGACTATATAAGGGGGATTTATTTAGATTGCCTGGGGTTCCCCCCTCTTTATCAACGGAATGCCCCCTAAACCTAGGTGAAAGAGGATTTTGTGGTTTACCAGACTTAGAAAGGGATTAGACTATCATTGTATGTGTAAAGGGCGGAGTTCTGGTAAAAGGGAAAGGGGGAAGGAAAGGGGGAAAAGAGAAAAGGGAAGGAAAGGAAAGGGAAAGGAGAAAGAAAGAAGGGGAAGAAAAAGAGGGGGAAAAAGGGGAGGGAAGGGAGAGAGGGAAGGAAAAAGGGAAAGAAAGGGAAAAAAAATTTTTTTTTTTTTTTTTCTCTCTCATGGGGAATGGAGGGGGAAGGTGGAAGGTGGGGTGGTGGCTGGTTCTATTTTGTAAAAATGGGGAAAGGAAAGGAAACGTCTGGGGAAATGCCTACTTGATTTCAAATTTTTCGTTGAGGTATGGGAGTACTTTTGAGGTAAGGGGGTCAGTCTAGTTTTTTGAGTGGCACTAGGCCCAGTGTCTATAAACAATGTTGCAAAGTAATTCGTTGTTTGTTATTGGTAAAGTGTCTGCACTAATCTTTATCTTTATCTTTATTTTCTTTTTATTTAGGGGCTGTATATTTGGGTTGCTGTAGCTGTCGATATAATTAGTTTATTATTGTTAAGGTTTGGGGAGGGGGAGGACTGGCTGCCTGTTTCTCGGTCACTGTTTTCTCCAACCCCCACATAGGACTGCGCCCGATTACCAGCTCTTCGCTGGTGGGCGTAATAGCACTATTGTGCTGTAAATTTAGTAATGTGCTGTTCTCCTTCTGAGAACTAGCTCTTGGGGGGTTTTTTTTTTTTTTTTTTTTTTTTTTTTTTTTCTCTTTCTCTGTTTTGGGTTTTTTTTTTTTTTTTTTTTTTTTTTTTTTTTTCCTACTGGATTACAGTCCCTGACTTGGGACTTTTACCTGGGATCCATGGAGACAGTTAAGATTCTCTCCCTGAATGCGAAGGGTTTAAATGTCCCGGAAAAGAGGCGCATGCTGCTGCAGGACTTACGCCGGCTTAAAATAGACCTGGCTTTAATTCAAGAGACCCATTTTCGGAGTGGGAGTCTGCCCCTCTTGCGCAGTAACCTGTACCCAACTGTGTATCACTCTACTAATGCGACCTCTAAGTCCAGAGGTGTCTCTATTTTAATTGCCCGACATGTCCCCTGGAAATGTTTAGAAGTAAAAATGGAACAGGAAGGGAGATCTTTGTTTCTTAAAGGTTTAATTGGGGAAGTGGCTGTCACGTTTGCGAACATATATGCACCCAACTCTAGCCAAGACCATTTTATCTCTAAGACGTTGTCTACTTTACAGATGTTTGCCTCAGGCCAATTGATAGTTGGAGGAGACTTTAACATACCACTGATACCTACGGAGGATACATCTTCCGGAGCCTCCTCCATTACCCCAAGTGTCAGGCATCGTATTGTACGCTCCATACATAGAGCACAGCTGATTGATGCGTGGAGGTTACTCCACCCGTCAGAGAGAGACTATACATTCTACTCTTCGCCCCATAGACAGTATTCAAGAATTGATTACTTTTTTATCCCTCACGACTACTTGCATGCTTTGAGAGATGCTTCAATCGAACCAATTACGTGGTCAGATCATGCCCCCATTTTAATATCCTATTCCTTAATGGACGGTGGCACTGCTAAGACACGGAATTGGAAGCTGAATGAAAGTTTGTTGCAGGATAAGGAGGTGCTCGAGGACGTTGTCAGGGAATTAGATCAATATTTCGTATTTAATGATACCCCTGACAGTAACCCAGGAATAGTGTGGGAGGCACATAAGGCGGTTATTCGAGGGGTACTGATCAAGCATGGGGCCCGTATCAAGAAGATACGCATGGCAAAGATGAAAGGTTTACTTTGTGACCTGCATAGAGCTGAGGCTAGGCATAAGCATATTCAGACTTTAGCAGGCGAAACAGAAATTAGGATCCTGCGGAATAAAATTACTGACTTAATGCAATTTCAAGCGAAAGCAGCCTTACAAAAATGCCAACGAATTACATACGAGTCTGGTAATAAGTGCGGTAGAATCCTAGCTCAAACGTTAAAAGAACAAGCACTTGCTAATTACGTGCCCCATATTAGGACCCCCCATAACCAGAAAGCCATTCTCCCACGGGAAATAGCGGGGGAATTTAAAGAATATTATGGCGCTTTATATAACCTACAAACCCCTGTGCCTCCTCACACTCACATCGAGGACTATTTATCTGCCTCCAATATGCCCAAGCTGTCCGAGGAGGATAGAAGGGCACTAGATGAACCTGTCACCCAGAAAGAGCTGCAGGAGGTGGTAAGAGGGATAAAGATAGGGAAGGCCCCGGGACCAGATGGGTTTACGGCCCTATATTATAAAATGCTACTACCGTCATTGGGGAATTTTATGCTTAAATTCCTCAACTCGCTGGGGATAACACAGTTACTCCCAAGGGAATCCCTGCTTGCTCATATTACAGTAATCCCTAAGGAGGGCAAGGATCCCTCACAATGTAGCAGTTATAGACCGATCTCACTACTTAATACAGATCTAAAGATATTTACGAAATTATTGGCATCAAGAATACAAGGCCTTCTCCCGTCACTGATTCACTTGGACCAGGTGGGCTTTGTGCCCACCAGGGAAGCACGAGACAATACGATTAGAGTGCTTAATCTTTTACATATAGTTAACGATACCAAGACCCCCTGTGTTTTTCTAGGGACGGACGCGGAGAAGGCCTTCGACAGGGTGAATTGGAGATTCATGACGTCTGTTTTGCGTTATGTGGGTTTCGGCGAGAGGCTATTGGATTGGATTGGCTCTATTTACTCTAACCCGATAGCCCGGGTTCGGGTTAATGGAGTTCTGTCCGAACCTTTTGAGATACATAACGGCACCCGTCAGGGATGCCCTTTGTCCCCTCTCCTTTTCGCCCTGTCGTTGGAGCCTTTTCTATGCAAGGTGCGAGCCAATTCTAACATTATGGGGATTTCAGTGGGAGATAAACAATATAAAATCGCTGCATATGCAGATGATATGTTATTTTCCTTGATTAACCCAACGATATCTCTTACCAATCTGATGCAGGAATTCAGGGAGTATGGCGATATCTCTAATATGAAGATTAATTTCCATAAATCTGAGGCAATGGGTATAGGTCTTCCCCAGGGCCTTATAGTAAGACTTCATCAGGACTTTAATTTTAAATGGACCCGGACAGCCCTGAAATATCTGGGAACGTATATTCCGCCAACTATATCCCAAGTGTATGCTTTAAATTTTCCACCACTACTACGGACAATTCGGGCCCTGTTGGTTAAATGGAATAAAGGTCTGCATTCTTGGCTGGGTAGATGCAACATCGTGAAGATGTGCATCTTACCTAAGTTTCTTTACCTTTTGCAAGCATTGCCGGTCAAGATCCCTTCTCATTATCTTTTACAGACTAGGAGGTTGATATCTAATTATATTTGGGCTTATAAACGACCGAGACTTAACTATCAACAATTGACCCGTCCTAAACAACAGGGAGGCTTAGCGATACCGGATCTCCGTAATTACTACCAGGCCATTCATTTGACTAGATTGATTGACTGGAACAGACACTACGATAGCAAATTGTGGACCCAGCTGGAGCAGGCCCAAATAGGAGTAGCATTGAACAGGGCTCCTTGGTGCCATAGTAGATTACCAAACAAGGTGAAAAACCATCCTCTTATAGGAATAACCTCAAGTATTTGTGCGTCTCTCTTTACGAGTGCTGGGCTTGTTTCACGGACTTCCCCACTTTGCCCAATTTTAGGCACCCCGGAGTTTTCTCCCGGGGTCACGGAACCAGTATTCCGCTCCCTTAGGATTTCTGGGATTTATCAGGTATCCCACTTTTTGAAGGGGGACAAATGGGTGACTACCACTGATCTAATGGACCCGGCGGGTCCATTTAAATTAGATTTTTGGAAAGCAATCCAACTGAATCACTTTTTAGGGTCCCTGGCTCCCCCTGACAGCTATAACCAAAGTCTGACTTGTTATGAAGCTTATTGCTCGGAGAGAGGGGCTATGCCCCATGCCTTATCTGCCACATACCATATATTGACCGTTGCACCGGACGATAGTGGACCGAACTGCCTGAGGGCCTGGGAGAGGGATATGCGGTGCAGATTCTCGATACGCCAAAAACAAAATATCTTATTTTTCACACATAAATCCTCCATTTGTTCTAGAACACAGGAGACCAATTTTAAAATCGTAACCAGGTGGTACAATACCCCGGCGAAGCTGCATCGGGCCTATCCGACATCTTCAGACAGATGTTGGCGATGTCGGCGGGAAGAGGGTACGATCCTCCACGTCTTCTGGTCATGCCCACTTTTAGAGCGGTTCTGGAAGACAGTGGGGGATACGATCACTAAGTTTACCGATATTCCGGTTCCGGAGGGCCCTGCCTTTTATCTCCTTCATGCCACGAACATGTCCCGCAAGAAATATCAGACTTCGGTGCTTCGGCATCTTTTAGATGCCGCTAAAGCATGTATTCCACTGCGTTGGAAGAATACTCACCCACCAACTATTGGTATGTGGTTGAGAAGGGTAGAGGACATTAAGAGAATGGAAGACTTAATTTTGACGTACAGGGGACAGAACGAGCAATTTATTAAGACATGGTCAAAATGGAATAAATTTATATCCTCGCGTGCGGGTAGGGCACTTCTGGATGGGGATGCCCTGAGTGATGCCCCGAATGGTGGAGGACACCCCTTGGGTATAGATTATTGACAGAATGTACAGATTATCATGGAGAATTAGGTGCCCGGTATAGGCTGTTTGATACAGGGGGACAGTCCTGCCTACATGGATCTCATGGATCTTTTCCCTTGAGTTACCCTTTTCTTTTCCCAAACCCCCCCCCCCCCCCCTTTTTTTTTTTTTTTTTTTTTTTTTTTTTTTTTTTTTTTTCTCCTCTCTTTTGTCTAAGGCTTTGGGCCTGGGGGGTACGTCAGGGTGCCCTCCACGCCCAGGACTTTTTTTTCTATATATAGGTTTGAAATCTGGATGGGTTCTATGGGGCTGATTAGTGTTTGTGGAATAATTGTGCCAAGGGCATTTGGCCTTCCTGGTATGGAACTGGAGACCCTACTATGAGAAGGCTCTTCCTTTGGGAGCTATGGAAGGAGTTGTCTAGATGGGTTAGAGATGCTAGATGTTCTATAGTGGCATGATGTATGGCCATTTGCTATAATATCGATTTACTTTGTATGCCGATTGGTTCATTGTTTTATTTACTTGTTTTGTTCCTTATTTTCCTGTCCTATGAATAAAATATAAATTTGCAAAAAAAAAGGGGAAAAAAAAAAAAAAAAAAAAAAAAAAATGAAGTAAGATTGGAAGCAGAACAATCCAGAACAGCCAATTGAAAAGCATCTTTAATTAGCCTAAGTAAACAATCCCCTAGAAAGCTGTAATCAAATAAATTGCAGATAGTCTCAACCTTTTTCCAGTCAAGGCGCCCTTGAAAAGTGTTATCAGTCTAGAGGCATCCCAATTCTCAGGGTGGGTGAACGTTACTGCGTGTTGAGGAACGTGTGCAAAATTGTGCGTGTTCCTGATACGTAGACAAACATGTTGCTTTTTATGGCATCCACACACATTCTTAAAGGTATCCCCATGCACTGGCAAACGTGATGTGTTTTCAGTTCAGCCAAATTTTTTAAAATGGCCCAGGGGATTCTTCTTTTCATGTGTTTCTGCGGGTAGGGAAGCCCACTGAAATTAATAAACAGAAAAAAACCAGGGGGCAACCTCCAGTTCAAACAGCTGCCTGAAGGACCTTACGCCCAAAACTGGCATCAGAAGAGGCCTAAACATCCACCATGTAAACATTTGAAAACAGGTGAAGAGAAGACCATGAGCAGGGGAGCTCCCTGGTACTCACAAAATTAAAGTGTATTTTAACTATCTTTGATTGTATTAAATTTTTAAATAAAATATACTGCACAATGATTCATCTCTGGGTTTTTCTTTACTCATGTGAGTGAATGGGTTTCATCATAGTAACATTTATAAGCTGAGAGGCGTTTTTAAATTGTCTTAGAGAAGATCTGACATCACACATACTGGAGCTAATGCATCAGGCTTGTAGGCTGCCCATCTGGTGAGTGTACATGTCACTCGGGCACATGGAGAAGCACTTTTCTAACTAAAAGATGAAAGCATTACTTCACAATTATAATATCACGTTAATTGGGGACTTCTCTTGATCTAATAATTTGGACTTCACAGTTTTTTCCTTCACTTGTTATATATTTTGAAATCAAAGGGATTGTTTATAATTATGCACTAAAAGGCTAGCGCCTGTCTTAATTTTTTTTCAAGCTCTTTTGTTTGCCAGTGTCAAAATCTCCTGAAGGCAGTAGTATAACCCTCTCTCTCTGCTTTATTTTTATGATTAAAAACTATCATAGGCAAACAGTGGAGGTGTATCTGCTCGCCTTTTGTAGTACAATAGTATATTCTCCAGTGACTGACCTTTCGCAATGAAAAAAGGTAAGGACAGACTAGATTTTACAGGGTTTTTTCAACAAAATTACTGTAAGCAATAACAAGTGTTTCCAACCACTGGGCGTACTTATTAGCACCTAGTACTGTGTTAACTGGCTAAGTCCTTGCTTAAACATTGTATTAGCCTTCCAATCGGAGATGAAATCAGACCAGTTATTACTACCCAAGGTCAAGGTACTAGATAATCTGTTCATTTATAAAAATGTGTCTCATTTATACATTTATAAGCTGAGAATCCATTATGAAGATGGATTTCAATTAACAAATTCACAAAAAGTATATTAATTGCATTTCTATAAGGTCTGGGCAATATTAATGATGAAATAAAAAAAAAAAAAAAGTCTTCAACCTCTTTGCTTTTTGCCACTTCAGCAATAGCAGCTATTCTCTGTTTCTCAAACTCATCATTTTCTCCCACAGTTTTGGTGGCATTGGAGGCTTGCAGCGTTTTCCGGCTATCAAGTTCTTTGCTGTCTACTGAATTAGCAGACGCAAGGCGCTAAAACAAGACAGGTAAAACAGCAGTCAGCAATTAAGATCTATACACAGTATATAGAACATACTATATAAAGTAAAAGACCCTGCAAGCACAGAAATCTTAAATAAAAATGGTGTTCATAGGCTCAAAACATACATATAGAAGTAAAAGTGATTATAAAGGCTCGTTTTTTTTGTTTTTTAATAACAAACATATCATACTTGCCTCCACTGTGCAGCTCGAACATCCCCTTCAGGGTTCCCTCGGCAGCCCTAGTGGCTCCTCCCCACATCAGATAACCCCCCTAGGAGAAGCGCTCTCCCGGGGGTGTTACCTTGTGTGCTCGCTCCCGAGCCCAGCATTTGCGCCCACAGACACGAATACCGGACTCGGCCCGGGTCATTGGATTTGAATGACAGCAGCAGGAGCTAATGGCTGCGGTGCTATCTAACCAATCAAGAGCCGAAAACCCTAGGCAGGGGAAGGTACGTGTGAAATTACAGGGCTCGGGTTAGGGGGGGCATTGATAGCTGTTATTTCACCTCAATACATAGGATATAACCCCTTTAATTTACAATCGCATCCAAAAATGTTTACATCACTATACAAGTATCATGGCATATAGAATATTATTTGGTGATTTGGATGTGTGTTTGACTACATAGTTACATAGTAGGCGAGGTTGAAAAAAGACACAAGTCCATGAAGTGCAACCTATGTGTGTGATTATATGTCAGTATTACATTGTATGTCTCTGTATGTTGCAGTTGTTCAGGTGCTTATCTAATAGTTTTTTGAAACCATCGATGCTCTCTGCTGAGACCACCACCTGTGGAAGGGAATTCCACATCCTTGCTGCTCTTACAGTAAACAACCTTCTACATAGTTTAAGGTTAAACCTCTTTTGTTCTAATTTTAATGAGTGGCCACGTGTCTTGTTCAACTCCCTTCCGCAAAAAAGTTTTATCCCTATTGTGGGGTCACCAATATGGTATTTATAAATTGAAATCATATCCCCTCTCAAGCTTCTTCTCCAGAGAGAATAAGATCAGTGCTTGCAACCTTCGCTCTTCATAACTAATATCCTCCAGACCCTTTATTAGCTTTGTTGCCCTTCTTTGTACTCATTCCATTTCCAGAACATCCTTCCTGAGGACCGATGCCCAGAAATGGACAGCATACTCTAGGTGCGGCTGGACCAGAGTCTTGTAGAGTGGGAGAATTATCGTTTTATCTCTGGAGTTGATCTTGTTTTTAATGCATGCCAATATTCTGTTTGCTTTCTTAGCAGCTTGCTGTGTCTATCATCATCCAGAGCCTCTCCCATCCTCTGGAACTCGCTACATCTCCACTGGTCCGGTTATCTCCTACTCTTGCTACCTTCAGGCGATCCCTGATAACTCATCTCTTCAGGGAAGCCTATCATGTCTCCAACTAATCTCCTACCACTTCCATCAGCTCGTTCCCCACAGTTTAACCTTGTGTACCACCTGCCCCCCCCTATTAGATTGTAAGCTCTTTTGAGCAGGGCCCTCTTAATTCTCTTGTATTTTACTGTATTCTAACTGTATTGTCTCCTTTTATATTGTAAAGTGCTGCGTAAATTGTTGGCGCTATATAAATCCTGAATAATAATAATAATAATAATCATCTACTAGGACCCCCAGGTCCTTTTCCATCCTAGATTCCCCCAGAGGTTCTCCCCCCCCAGTGTACAGATCGCATTCATATTTGTGCCACCCAAATGAATTACTTTACATTTTTCTACATTAAACTTCATTTGCCATGTAGTTGCCCACCCCATTCATTTGTTCAGATCTGTTTGCAAGGTTTCCACATCCTGCGGAGAAGTTATTGCCCTGCTTAGCTTAGCATCATCCGCAAATACAGAGATTGAACTGTTTACACCATCCTCCAGGTCGTTTATGAACAAAATAAGTAGGATTGTCCCAGCACAGAACCCGGGGGACCCCACTACTCAACCCTGACCATTATGAGTACTCCCCATTTATCACCACACTCTGAACTCGCCCTTGTAGCCAGTTTTCAATCCATGTATTCACCCCTATGGTCCATGCCAATGGACCTTATTTTGTACAGTAAAGATTTATGGGGAACTGTGTCAAATGCTTTTGCAAAATCCAGATAGACCATGTCTACGTGCCTTCCTTTATCTAGATGGCAACTCACCTCCTCATAGAAGGTTAATAGATTAGTTTGGCAAGAACTATTCTTCATGAATCCATGCTGATTAATGCTAATGATACCGTTCTCATACTCTTACTAAAATCTTGTATATAATCCCTTATCATGCCCTCCAAGAGTTTACATACTATTGATGTTAGGCTAGCTGGTCTGTAATTCCCAGGGATGTATTTTGGGCTCTTTTTAAATATTGTTGTTACATTGGCTTTTCTCCAATCCGCTGGTACCATTCCAGTCAGTACAAATTAGGAACAATGGTCTGGCAATTACTTGACTCAGTTCCCCAAGTACCCTCGGATGCAAGCCATCTGGTCCCGGTGATTAATGTTAAGTTTCCCAAGTCTAATTTAAATTCTGTCCACTGTGAACCATGGAGTTGCTTCCTGTGATGTGTTGTAAGGATAAACACTGTAGTTTTAGTTACCGAAGCCCCCAGATTCCCTCGTGAACACTGTGGAGAAGAATAAATTCAAAACCTTTGCCATCTCTCCATCCTTTGTAACCAGATGTCTCATTCTTTATGGGGCCAATATGGTCTGTCCTCCCTTTTTTACTGTTTACATAGACTTTCTTGGGATATTTTTTTTTTTGCTCTCCTCCGCTATGTGTCTTTCGTGGTCTATCTTAGCAGTCCTAATTGCACCCTTACATTTCTTGTTGCATTCTTTATAAAGTCTGAATGCTGATTCCCTAACCTTGTATTTTTTGAAGCCCTTCTCCTTTGCTTTTATATGCATTTTTACACTGGAGTTAAGCCAACCAGGACTTTGTTCGCTCTTTTAAATGTATTACCCAATGGTATGCATTAGCTAATTATTTTATTATTTAATATGCTCTCAAAGAAAACCCATCTCTTTTCCGTGTTCTTTGTTACTAAGAATTTGTCCCAATGTATGCCTTCTAGCAAGGTTCGTAGTTTGGGGAAGTTGTTTCTTTTGAAATTCAGTGTCTTTGTATTCCCATTACATTTCCTATTTGTGTGATTTATACTGAAGCCAATTAACCTGTGATTGTTGCTTCCTAAGTTGCCCCGTATTTCCACATCCGTGATCAGGTCTGTATTGTTGGTAATCAGTAGATCCTGTAATGCTTTATTTCTAGGTGGTGCGTCTACCATCAGAAACATGAAATTGTCCTGCAAGACATTTAGGAACTGGTGAGCTTTAGACGGATGCGTGGTTTCCTCCGCCCAGTCTATGTCTGGATAAATAAAATCCCCCATTATAACACTTCCCATCCTTGCTACTAATCCAACTTATGATAGGAGAACCGTCTCCCCCTCCTCCCTCAGGTTAGGGGGCCTATAGCATACTCCCACTATTAATTTCCCTTTTAAGCTCTACCCATAAGGATTCCACCTCCTCCTTGGCTCCCTTAGTGATGTCGTCTCTACACTTGTACATTATTCTTGATATTATTCTTGATATATAGGCATACCCTTCCCCCTTTTTTACCCTCTTTATCCCTGCGATAAAGGGTTTACCCTTGAATGGTTGCCAGCCAATCATGAGAGCTGTTGAACAAGGTCTCTGAAATTCCCACAAAAGCCTAATCCTCCTCGTACAACAGTATCTCTAGTTCACCCATCTTGTCTTACAGGCTTCGGGCACTGGTGAGCATGCCACGTAGTTTAGACTGGTCGCATACTATCCTCTTATTGGGTGTTCCGAGATTGCAACTAGGACTTGCTACTATACCTACCTTGGGTTTATGTGCTTTAGTCAACCTGCCACTAATGCCCCCAATACTACCCTCTGGAATATGTTCTGCACTGACTATCTCTACCTCTGGGCCCCCTCACCCCCCCCCCCCCACCTCCGTCGCCTAGTTTAAAAACCCCTCTAACTTTTTTGCCATCTTTATTCCCAGCTGATCTGCACCCTCCTCCTTTAGGTGCAGAGCGTCCCTTCTATAGTACTGCTGATCGACAGAAATCAGCCTAGTCCTCCAGGAACCCAAACCCCTCCTTACAACGCCATCTCCTCAGCCACTTGTTTACTTCCCTAATCTCCCTCTGCCTTTCTAGTGTGGCTCAAAGTGCCGGTAGTATTCTTGAGAATACTACCTTGGAGATCCTTTTCCTCAATTTAGCTCACAAGTCTCTAAAATTGTTCTTTAGGACACTCCATCTGCCTCTGACTGTCATTGGTGCTAACGTGCACATATGACAGCAGGGTCTTCCCCAGCCCCTCCCAGTAATCTGTCCACCAGATCTGTGATGTGCCGAACCCGAGTGCCCAGTAAACAACATACAGTTTGGCGCTTCAGGTCTTTGTTACAGATTGCCCTCTCTGTCCTTCTAAGAATTGAGTCCCCTACCACCAGAATCTGTCTTTCCTTTCCCTTTGCTTCCACCGCCCCATTCTCACTGGAGTAGTTCTTCCCCCAGCAGCTAATTGGGATGCTCCAGCCCTGGATAGGCCTCCCTGGCACTTCCCCCTCTACCCTTCCTGGCTGTCATCCATCTACTCTTTCCTAGTACCTGCACCTCTTTGTCTCCACCCACCTCTGTGCTGGCCCCTGCCGGCACCTGCCATGTGCATTCCTGGCTCTTCTTTAGTATGGAGGGGGTCTTCTCAGTGCTGACAGTTGCTTTCCCGGATTCAGAACCTGGGCTTCCAGGGAAACAATGTGCTTACATTTTGCACAGCAGTATTCGCCTTTGATCGGATGATCAAGAAATGCATACATGTCGCAAGATGTACACCGAGTCGCATCTCCACACCCACCAAGCATCGTACCTACTAATTTAATGAGGATTGGGGATTATACCCTGTCCAAATTACCTAAGAACTACCTTCCTGACATGAATACTCAAGACAATACACAGGTACTCGCAGACCCACGTGCACTCGCTGACTACATTTAGCATGTCATTTTTTTGGGGGGGAAGGAGTTGATACCTACTTTTGACAGGTACTTTTGACAGACCTGCTTCTCTGCAATCTTCTGGGACACATCACAGGTCCCAGAAGATTGCCTAGCAACTAAGGGAGGGCAGTGCACGCCCGGTCGTGAAGCCACAAGTTGTCACAGCCATTTGCCCACAGTTGCAATGACGGCACCGAGGAGAGGAAGGTGAGACAAGCGACACTTCGGTCACCTGTTAAGGAATCTAATGTACATAATGATAATCAGAAAATGTCTATTTGCTTATGTGTATACATGTTCCTATGCTCCTTACTTATTATTATGTAGCATACAGATTGACTCTCTGTTCGGAGGTAAGATGGCGTCTAAACCCTACATCCCCCGCGTTAGAAGAATTCATTTGAGATAAGAAAACCAGCTTCAACCAAACTTCAAGTATCAAGTTTCTCCATTTCTCTTGTATTGTAACCAATAAGATGTGCCAGTTGGACTGACATAGTAATGACGTATCTTTCTGTATAAAATGTTAACACCGCCCACCAATAAATGAGAAGTTAGAAGTAGCCTGAGCTGAACGTATATCAGAGAGAGTGTTTACTTCTAATGTGCATGCACATTTGTACTTTTTAATTAGAAATAGCAGCAGATAACCAAGAACTAATTTGTAGTTCTTATCCATTACACACCCACATCGCTGAACCGTGGGACAGGTGAGTGTCTGTTTATTAAAAGTCAGCAGCTACACTTTTTGTAGCTGCTGACTTTTAATAAACTGAAAAACAAATGGAACTCCGCTTTACGTGTAGGGCTGGATAAGCACATATATAGACAAGAACCATTAGTGTCCACAACTTGAAACATCCATTATACAAATACATGTTCTGTTTAGCTACCGTATTTATCGGCGTATAACACGCACTTTTCTCCCTTTAAAATCAGGGGAAAAATGCGGGTGCGTGTTATACGCCGATCCTTCGCGATTTCTGAGCGATTTTGAGCCTCTGGGCAGTTTTCAGACGCCTTCGGCTCTTCTCGCGGCTTTGTGCTGCATTCGGCCATTCTCGGCCGCCTTCGGCCATTCTCGGAAGACCGCTGAGAATGGCCGAGATCAGCCAAAAGCCGCGAGAATGGCCGAATGCGTCCGAAAGCCGCGAGAAGAGCCAAAGGCGGCCGCGAGAAGAGCCGAGTGCCGCCGAGATACACAGGACATCTTGGCAGCGGCATTTAAAAAAATAAAATCTGCAATTAACACAAGGGGACAACGATGCACAAGGCTGTAATGATAGACAGGCTGCAATGATGGACAGGCTGCAGGACAAGGCTGCAATGATGGACAGGCTGCAGGACAAGGCTGCAATGATGGACAGGCTGCAATGATGGACAGGCTGCAGGACAAGGCTGCAATGATGGACAGGCTGCAGGACAAGGCTGCAAATGACACTGACAAGGCTTCAGATAGACACTGATAAGGCTGCATTGATGGGCATTTAAATGTAAGTTTTTTTTCCTTAAAATTCCCTTCCCTAAACTTGGGGTGCGTGTTATACGCCGGCGCGTGTTATACGCGGATAAATACGGTATCTGGTTTTGACTTTGTCAACTTTGCCTCCTAAAACTTAGATGTCCTTCTGTATTATATCAAGACGGAGGAACATCCCATAACAAAAGTGTGTAGGCATCTGCCTTTCCCCTGACAGAAACTCCAAAAACTATGAGCAACACAACAAGGTGTATTGTGACTGAGGCTAGTGGGGGTGATTCACTAAACAAGATAAGACTGTTCACTTTGCAAAGTAAGGCTGGCTTCATATCTATGTGCTGCAGTAACAATGTTGACATGCAATGGCAGCCCAATCTAAATGTCTCAACGCAAAGCACATTCAAGCAAAAAATGCCACACTTAGGGATTGATATGTACATTTCATAGCCATTAGATCTGTTAAAGAACATGTACAATGGTTTTGAGCATTTGGAGCAAAAAACAATTGTAAATATAAGAGGTTATAAAGTATGTTTGAATGTAAATAACGGACTTAAAACAGAAAATACTGCAATTGGCAATAAATGGAGCTGGGTATCAAAGGAATTTCCTATAATACTTTGGTCAAGCTTAGGTCAAGCTAGTGGCCAGATGCAGTATTTTCCCTTTTTGAACAGCACAGGCTATAGCCCATTTACAATCTTTTTATTCCCATTCATACAGCATGAACGTACATGTACTTTCAATGGGTGAATGGTTAGTCAAATTCTTTATGAATCAACCCATTATGTGCAAGATGAATATTAAACTTGTATATTGAGAATTCTTGACTTGTTTTCATTAATCAACCCCCAGTGCATTTTTTGCAGTTGCTTTATTAATGGTAGACAAAAACTGAAAAAATACTACCTGCCCAAAAGGCACAAATGGTGGAGGTCCTCCTTCTGTTCCAATATTGCTTCGATTGTGCTTGGATAAGCTCTGAAAAAAAAAAGAAGAAAGAAATGAACACATTATTTTAGAAATGAACTAGAAGGTAAATTATTCTCATCAACTTAAAGGATAAGTTCACCTTTCTGAACATGTTCCATTTAAATTTAGGGTGTAGCATGTTCAGCATTTGCCCTCTCCTCCCCACTTCTTTGTGACAGTGGTTCGGAGATCTTCTCGCCGCACCTGCTGTCAATTCAAAAAGAGCTCGACCGTGCAGGGCTCAGCCCACACAGCCATGTAGAGCCATGTCATTCATTTACAGATCCCTGTGAATCAATGAACTACAAGTACAGTCAATTTATCCTGATGGCTTCTAATTGTCATTGAACTACCAGGGTGCTAATAAATGCTCTAGGTGGTTCACTGAGCTACTGGTCATTCATTAACTGCCTGCCCGTATCGGAGGTAGTGGCAGACAGCTACACCGACAGTCTGCAGGAGTGTGACATTACACCTATGATCTGCTGATTGTGGGTGCAATGCTTTCCAGGCTTCTTAAAAAAAAAAAATAATAATAATAATACCTGCAAAAAATATGCACTTACTATATTTTGTTTGTAAGGGTGAACTTATCCGTTAGCTAAATATTTTAAACCTAGAGTAAAAAAAAAAAAAAAAAAAAAAAAACTTACAACACTAATGCACAAATCATGTGCTAATGTAAAATAAATCAAGATTTGTTATATTTTCTCTTCATGTGTGACCAACATACTGGAAAAAGAATGGATGTTTGATTGCTTGATGCAAATTCATGGTCTCATGGAATGATGTGCATATTGGAAGTTTTTTTTATGCTTAAAAAGGTTAGGAGATTTAATATTAATTGCTTGAAGGGCTCATTCAGACAGTGTGCATTCGGGTCCACGTACCTGCTTTTGCACTGCTGCCAGATATTGACATATGGCTGTGTCCCTGCAGCCACTGCATCCACTTCTATAGTATAGTGGAAAAGGGGTGTGTACTCCAAAATATTGCCCCACGACAACGAGAATGTTGAGGATTATTTTGGTACCCAGGGATTCAGGCAAGATAAATATAGAAAATATACATTTATTGATAAAAGGGATGTAAAACATTAAGTACAAAAGTACATATAATAGTTATTGCGTACAGTTACAGGTGGTTCAAAAGAGAACAATTAAACCCCACAGGTGTATGGGGAATACAGATGTAGGTCCTGACGTAATCTTCTACATGTTTTGTGAGAGGAAAACAGAAGGGAAGGGGAGGAAAAGGAAGAGAGGGGGAGGGAGAGGGGGTGGAAAAGGGAGAGAGGGGGAGGAAAAGGGAGAGAGGGGGTTGGAAAAGGGAGAGAGGGGGAGGAAAAGGGCAGGTGAAAACCAGAAGTGGGGGGGGGGGGGGAATTACCCATTTTGGATGCCTCTAATTGTGCCGTCTAGTGCCCCCTTTGGGCCTCCACTGATAAGCTATGTATTTTTCTATAGCTGTATATGGTCAATTCCCCCTGAAGAAGCGACTCAGTCGTGAAACATGTAGAGGATTACGTCAGGACCTACATCTGTATTCCCCATATACCTGTGGGGTTTAATTGTTCTCTTTTGAACCACCTGTAACTGTATGGAATAACTATTATATGTACTTTTGTACTTAATGTTTTTTTTTTATCTACATCCTATTTCTCCAATAAATTTATATATTTTTTATATTTACCTTGTCTGAATCCCTGGGTACCAAGATAGTCCTCAACATTCTCATTGTCGCGAGGCAATATTTTGGAGTAGACCCTGACACACCCATTTTTTCCACTATCCTAATACTAAGGATGATGGTACCCACCCATATTCCTTTAAAGAGGAGGGCCAGATGAATAAAACATTTTTTAAAAGTCAGCAGCTACAAACATTGTAGCTGCTTACTTTTAATAAGCACACTTACCTATCCAGGGTTCCCGTGATGTCGGCCACCCGAGGCCGACCCATCCCTCAGTTCTCGGTGCCGCCATTTGTACTAAGGGAAACAGGCAGTGGAGCCTTGCGGCTTCACCGCCCATTTCCTACTGCGCATACGCGAGTTGTGCAGTGCATTGTGAATGGGGCACGCTGTGTTCTGGGACACACACAGTTCCCAGAACACAGCGTGCCCCATTCCCCAGAAGACAACGCGAAAAGGAGAAGACTGAAGATCACAGTGGAATAGGAAGAGGCAGATTAGGACGATCTGCCTAGCGACAGGCATTTCTGGTAGGTTACATTTTATTTTCAAGTTTTTTTATGTATTTAAAGGATTTTATGTATTTTTTTTTAGGGTGGCCCTCCACTTTAATTACCTAGTTTAAGGCAATACCCTATATTTCACTTCTATAATCTGGCTACACATGGTTCGGGCAGATGCAGACAAAAGGCTTATGAGCATAGGATAGGTGCCAGGCGCTCACCTCAATGAGTCCTAAATGTTTTGTCCCTGTGTGACTGTATGGAATTGGAAGACAATTGTTTTTTTTATGAAAAATAAGATCTCCAGTACTAATTTTGTTAAATAAATTACACTATCGAGATTTTAAGCTGGACTGCAGCAAAGCTACAAGCTTCAAAAAATGTCGGTCTATTACAAACAACCACCACAGCCTTTTCAACAAATCATACTGTGGCAGCAGGCAGGTAAAATCACCTGGTTGTATCCAGGATGGAAAATATGTATACCCTAGATTCAGGCTTTATGCGGACTTGTACAACTAGAGGGGAGTGCTGGGAGTCCTATAGGGGAAGAGTTAATGAGCCCAGCTGAAGTAAGTGGGCTCATTAAGACCTCTACAAAAAAAAAAAAAAAAAAAAAAAACAGCATGTCGAGGGAGATGCTCCATCCTGGAACCAGTTTTGTGTTTGTATAGACTGGGGAGTGTGACACCTGTTCTGTGCAGTGAGTTAACGCCTGTGTGGCAAACCTCTACAATAGAGACAGAGACAGGGACTGGTGCAGCACAAGGCTGCACTCAGTTGTTAGACAGGGAATCTATGTGTGTAATTAGAGGTCAAGCTGGCCAGGATTTATTTTCATGTTTTATTTTTGTTTGGCTGTTATATTTTTCACTGCATGTAGCATAAATAAACCGCACCTTTTGTTTTTTCCACCTACAACTCTGTCTGCTGTGCCTGATTTTGTGTTGTGAACCCATCCAAGGGGTCACACACACCCGCTGCCGAGCTAACCCCTCACAATACCACCAGTACTGTTAAACTTTAGCTTATAATAAATACAATTTTCAATGGAACCTGAGCAAACAGTGTAGCTCCCTATGAATTATGTCACTAGTGCCCAACATCAAAGTGTCTATATTCAACAAGGTTGTCCTACACCTAAATCCTGAGCTCTCACACTTACTACCAAAAGTGAAGGTGAATACCAACCCAGTGGTAGATGTTCCACACTTTTAAGAAACACTGTACAAGTGAAACTGTAGCACTTAAAAACTTCCTGTATGTCTCTTGGATTCTGCTGGTGGTCTATCTGTGCCTCATCTCCCAGGTCTGAATACCTGCTGTAGCCATTTAAATGGCCTCTCTCCCTGTTAGATTTTTTCCTCATTTGTTTTGCATTGTGTAAAATGCAACGGTAGGTGCAGAATGTGTAAAGGTGAGTGGAAACATCTAAAATGCCCATGCTGACATGAACAGAGCTGGGAATTACAGTAGGGAAATGTCACTTTTGGAGTATCCAATATAAAAAAAGAATCAGGGGCTGAATCAGCCTACCAGGCTCAATCTATAATAACACAAACATTTTTTTTTTTTTTCAATCTATAATATCACTTTTGGTGTACTGATCCTTTAATGCTTGCAAAGTCATGCTTAAAGTAATAGCATGCAAAACCAAAAAATGAAGTTTTTTTTTATTTTAGTCACAGAAGTGAAGTCTAAATCCTGTGGCTTTCTGTTCTTTTGACGTTTTTGTATTTTGATTCTTTAAGGGATGGTAAAGTCACATGTGTGATTTTTACCTACAGGTAGGCCTTTAATAATGCTTACCTGTAGGTACAGTAAATATCTCCTAAACAAACACCATTTACTAGATATTTTACTTTAGTATGGGCTGGTGACGTTACCAGCGCATGCACACTGAATAGACTAACCCGGCTGATATTATTTAGCAGGGGCCACACTTTTTTTTTATTTTTTTTCTTGCGGTTTACTAGCACTTTAAGAAGCCCTAAAACCAACGAATGCTTTTATTCGCCATATGAATTGTATGGTTATTATTGGTCATAAAAAAAATGTAAAACTGAGCAAGAATGTAATTTGCTGAATAATATGTCCACTGCAAAATATTGGCAATCATTAAACATTTATAACTTTATCATATCTATGGGAAAGGCCACTGACTTGAGCAGTTAGAGGAACTGTACAGATTCAAATGAACGCAAGTGCTTCTAAGATGTTGTTTGCAATTACCAAGAATTTATTGTAAATCATTACAACTAATTCACAATTTCCCCATTTAAAAACTCTGTGACTGTGTATAACATTAATGTTGCAATTTCTATGAAAATTGTCGATTTGTCTAATTGCAGAAATATATGCATCATGCAACTAACAGTTATCATTATCTTCCTAATAAAAAGCCTCTCAGCTCACATTGTTATGTGCAAGAGCAGATATATCCAACAAGTTTACTACATACAGCTGCAAACACAGTATTCACTATTATGGAATACTCTATGCAGCATTTCAGTATCCAACCAACGTGACAAACCTATTTAGGAGAGTTGAAGTGAGCAGCACCACAATAAATTGCAGATGCCAAAAGGCATATATTAAACAGCGCTGAAGTATTTCCAGTAATATAGATGCAATGGAAGAAAATCATATTGGAAATGTATTAGACAATATAGAACACATTCTGAGATTTGGAAAGATTTCTGATTTCGAATGGCTTTTTTTTTTACGCCTAGCTACATCAGGATCCTTCTGTTCTACTAAGCTGTGTGACATGCATGCAAAACCTGATTGAATAGAGCAATAAAATGGGCAAGAAGGAAGCAGAGGCTGTAGCGAGAGACTTCTAAACCATTTCTTTTCAACAGCATTAAATGTTTATTTATCTAGCTATGCAAGGGGAGCCAATCTTGACATATGCATGCACAGAAAACAGCAAGTTACATTACATGGTCAGCTTTTTATTGATTTCATAAAATGATTTTTTTTTTAATACACATAGTGCATGGGGAACACAGATCTCTGACATTCATAAGAAAATGTATTATTTTGCTTGTAAAAATCCAGAAACATGTAGACTGCACATATTTCTTATAACGTAGTATATGTAAAATGTTTAACATTTGTCTCTACTCTGGGTCTTGGCTTATCGCTTTTTCAGGGGTAGTGCACATAAATTAGATACAGTATTAACCCCCTTCTTATGACCACATCTAAAAGGATACCTGTTCTGCGTAAAATATGGAAGCTGTCCTTTCCAAGAGTGGGTTCACACCAATGTGCTGTGCTTTGGGTGCAGAACAATTTATCCATGTTTTTTGTGTGTGCTCCCCCTGACTTCTATTAGAATGCCTGTTTTCATGAAAAAACATTAAAGTCCTCCATGCGGCATCTTTGATGCGCTTCCAGAAAATGCACAGTCGAATAGAAGTCAATGGGAACAGAGTGTTAAACGCAGACAACCCTAGCGCACTGGTGGTAATCCACTCTTCACCACTTCCTGCCCTCCGTATAGTAAAATGACGGTGAGCAGGATGCACTCTCGTTGTAGGATGACGTTCCTAGGTTACGGCGTG